>NC_090938.1:281303117-282547760 GCF_040938575.1 Ambystoma mexicanum | reverse complement strand
ACCAGCTCTCTGTTTAGCAAACCGCTTCACACACAGGGAATTGGTGCCTGAGGAACGCAAGAGTCTAGAAGGGGAGTATTTTATTTGGTCAGGAAGCGTTGAAGACAGAGTGTTCCCCGGCCCCAGATAGCCTAATAGATGATACAGAGGGATTTGAATTTAATCTGTGCTGAGACCAGGAGCCAGTGAAGGCTTTGTAGGGCAGGAGAGATGCAGTCCCTGGGCTTGAGGCCAAGGATACGTCTTGCTACCCTGTTCTGGGTTACCTGGAAGGGTCACAGGGTGGATGAAGGAAGATTAAGGAGGAGGCTATTGCAATATTGTAGCCTGGAGAGAATTAGAGCATGGGTAACATTGAGAATCTTGGGAAAGGTGAGGAAGGCTAGAGTTCCTTTGAGAAGGAGGAGCTGAAAGTGGGACTTCTTGACATTGGGCCTCATTACGACCCTGATGCTAATAGGTTAACGGCGCCGTAAAAGGCTGCGGCGCCGTTAACCCATTAGCACCTGATTACGAGGTCCCTTTGCGGGACCCGACCTTAACGGCTGGTCTACACCAGCCGTTAAAGTAGGGACCCGCAAAGGGACCTTGGTGCTAAGTACGGTACCGCAATTTGCGGTACCAAACTTAGCACCTTCCCCATTCCCATAGAGCCCTGTGAGGTGAAAATGGGAATGGGGAAGGGCCATGGTTCAATGGGGAATTACCGCCCCGCCAACCTTGGAATGGGGTGGTAATTCCTCATTGAACCATGGCAGACCCGTTACAACACCAGCACCAACCATGGTGCTAATAGCTCCATGGTTTAGCGCCGGTGTTGTAATGAGGGCCAATGTTCTGAATATGAGGAAAGAAGGAAAGGGAGGAGTTGAAGATGACTCCAAGATTCTTGGCTTCAGAGGAGGGGGTTGGGGGAGCCCATGGAGGAAGGCCAGAGTGATGGGAAGAATTAGGGTGCAGGAGACCCAATAAGGAGAATCTCTGTTTTGCTGCCATTGAGGCAGAGGTCATTAGCAGTGCACCAGGCCTGGATGGCAGAGAGGCAGTCAGGGATGAAGGAAGGTGCAAGAGTGTCAGTAGGAAGTTTGAAGAAGAGTTGTGTGTCATCGTCGTAGCACTGGAAGTTGGGGGAGAAGGAAGAAATGAGGTGTGCTAGCAAGGAAAGGTAGATGTTAAAGAGCCCGGGTAAAAGAATGGAGCCCCGCGGGATGCCACAGGTGGAGGAGGAAGTAGGGGAGGAGAAAGGGCCCAGAATGGGTTTGGAGAAATGGTCAGTTAGGAAGGAGGTAAGCCAGTCCAGTGCCCGCTGAGAGATACCAATAGTATCATTTGTATTTGTATTTGTATTTATTGATTTATAAAGCGCTTTACACCAAAGCGCTGTACAGTTGAACAACTTAATACATAAACATAAACAGTAACGGTAGAAGCAAGGAGGGAGGGGGGAAGTTGAGGGTGGGAGGCAAGGGAGGGGAGGGAGATGGTCAAGGGGGGAAGGAAAAGGAGGGAGGGGAGGCAGGAAAGGGAAGGGGTTTCAAGGGGGATAATGGAGAAGGAGAGATTTAAGAGAGGTGAGGAATGAGGAAAAGGTGGTGGTCGAGCGGATTGCAAGAGGAAGGGAGCTCCAGTGCAGAGGGGCTAGGAGTTGGAAAGAGCAGAAACGGGAGGGAGCATAAGGAGCCGGGGGAACAGTGAGAAGGAAATGGTCCGCAGACCGAAAGGAACGAGAGGGAGAGTAGAAAGAGAGGAGAGATAAGGGGGAGCAAGACCATGGAGAGATTTGAAGACGAGGCAGAGAAAGTGAAATTTAAGTTGGGAGTGAAATGGAAGCCAGGCAAGGGAAGAGAGGGAGGCAGAGATGGAGTCGCGGGGGTAAGGAGACAGAGGGTATGAACAGCAGAATGGTAGATATATTTGAGGGGGGCGAGATGAGAAGTAGGTAGTCCAAAGAATAAGGAAGAGCAGTAGAAGAGGCGGGAGGAGATTAAGATTTTGGTAGCATGTAAGGTGAGGGAGGGATGGATTTTGCGAATATTGAAGAGGTGATAGCGACAGGTGCGAGAAGTGAGAGAGATATGGTGGGAGAAGGAGAGAGTGGAGTGGAATTAAAGTGAATGCCTAAATTACGAGCATGGAGCTGGAGCCTTTTTATGAGGATGGGATGGTTCACTGTGTCAAATGCAGAAGAGAGATCAAGAAGGATGAGGACAGCAGGGGAGTTGGAATCATGGGATGCGAGCAGTTCTTCACAGGTGTTCAGAAGAGCAGTTTCCGTGCCTCTGGATGCTTGGAATCCAGACTGGTGGTTGTGTAGACTGCCAACAAGTTCGGTATGAGAGTTGAGTTGGGGAGGGTCAATTTCTCAAGCAGTTTCCCCAGGAAGGGGGTGATGGAAATGGGGTGGTAGTTGGCTGGGCAGGAGGGGTCTGCAGAGGGTTTTTTAACGAGGGGGCACAAAAGGTTCATCATAAAGGATGAACGCTTTTTGAGACGTGAACATGCAGCAGGGACCTATTCTCACATATGCAGGTCACGCAATATGCTAGCATCCCAGTGAACATCTGACCAATATTCCAATAGTATAAAGAGGGATTTCTCCCTCCACACACCATTCTTGCAATGGTTGTTTCCTGCCAAGGGCCCTCTCGTTATTCCAAAGCGTTATTATGCTTTGACTTAGTGTCTCCTATAGGTATTTAGTTTCCCTTGCATATTTTTTGGACTATTTTATTCTTGGCTTGCTGTTTGCTTCCAGTACCAACTAGAATAGAAAGTGGTGGCTGAGCATACCTCAGGCAATCTATATGATATAAGTAATGTGTTTTTCCTAAGTTTTTTCGCTATACTAAGTATGCCTTTTTTCACCCTATGCAGCTCTTGTATCATTGACATCAAAGAAAGGGGTTGTGTCACGTAGCACTCCCGAGTATGGGTAAGGGTCCACAGGGTATCCAGGTGCATCGTTCCTTGTGGGTTGGAGGTGTATTGCTCCTGAGAAGGTTATTTTCTGCGTTCTGGCCAATCCATGTTCGTGACAGTTTCTCTAATAAAGAAGGGCCTCCAAAAAGGCCATAGAAGACCCACTAGCCCACCTTGGATTTTATTATTAAAAACACACAGCGAACAACAGTCCCCTACAACAGTCTCTCTTTGGGCCGTAAATGCAGCAAGCGGTAGGGCATGAGAACGGGTGGCGCTTACATGCCCTTATGTGCTCATGTGAAGCTTCCCAAGCCCTTTCCCAGTCACACCTCCTGAAGTAAGGTAAATTATTGGATAGGGTAAGTATTCAATCCTGGGGGGTGGGGTATTTAAGTAAGTGTGTGTGTGGTTTGGTATGGGTTAGTTGGGTGAGGACAAGAGATAAGAGCGAAAGGAGTGCAGTGGCTATTGGGTAGATGTGGTCCGTGGAGTGTTCACGTGTGAGAGTAAGCAGTGTGTAGAATAGCGATAGACTAGAAGGTGGTAGTAGTAGTTGGGAGTGGTGGTAGTAGCAGTTGGTGGTAGTTGTGGGAGGAGTAGAGTGGTAGTTGGTAGTAGTGGATGGAAGCGAGCATTAGTTAATGGTGGTGACAGTAGTAGAAGTGATTGTAGCAGGAGAGGGAGTTAGTGAGAGTAGTAGTGCTGATAGGAGTAGTAGGAACAGCAGAGAGGTAGTCATTGGAGTGTAGAAATAGTGCTAACAATAGAGTGGGAGTAGAAGGTGGAATATTGGGGAGGAGGGAGGAAGAAGAGTAATAGAGAGAGTGGTAACATCTATTGGTGGAGGTAGGAAGGCAGAATATGAAACCTAAGGGACAGTAGGATGGCAGGAAGAGAACACCTTAGACACCAGCATAATGAAGGGTCATGTACAACCAGGCATGAGAAAAGTAAGAGTGACACAGTGTGAAAGAAGGCACATCCCTAAATCCCTAGAACACTAGGCGGGATAGGTCAGGAAAGTTTGAAGATCCCTATGGAGTTAGGCAGCCAAGGACTTAGGGAGACCACCATCGGGCATAGCAAGAGAACAGACAGGTTTCTCCTTTGGTGAGATGCTAACATCCCTGTTAATGACAACTGGTCTAGGGAGGGGGTAAACCAGCAGGAGTGAGATAGGGAGGGTTGGCCGTAGCACAAATGTCCCTGCAGTAACCGGTAGACCCTAAGGACCCTGTCAAGAAATCAACAGCTATCCTGTCTGTAAATATTCTCAATGATTCTCGGGAGCGTGAGCACAGTGTCTGGTGTGCTGGGAGGACCCTGCTTGGAGCTCTACTACCTGAGGAAAACTTGCTTTGTTTAAAAAATTGGCTATTTTCGAGACGCAGATTATTATTATTTTTTTAAGCACCTCAAAGAACTACAACTACACTGGTGCCTCTGTGCTGGACACCAAGCTCCACCTCCTGCTACGCTCACATTGGCCATAAAACCTGCCACCGAGCGAAGCGTAGCAGAGTGTGAGCAGAGTGCCTGGTGTGCTGGGAAAATCCTGCTTGGAGCTCTACTACCTGAGGAAAACTTGCTTTGTTTAAAAAATTGCCTATTTTCAAGCCGCAGATTTTTATTATTTATTATTTATTTTTTTGTTTGAAAGCACCTTAAAGATCTACAACTACACTGGTGCCTCTGTGCTGGACACCAAGCTCCACCTCCTGCTACACTCGCATTGGCCATAAAACCTGCCCCCTGAGCGAAGCGTAGCAGAGTGTGAGCAGAGTGTGAGCAGAGTGTCTGGTGTCTGGGAGAGGGGAGAGGAGTGAGGACTCCACGCCCAGTAACCAGTAAGTCTTGTTAGATGTAACAAGAGAAGGACATATCCATACAGTGGGCCTCATTCCGAGTATGGCGGTAAGGGATAGCGGCCACCGCTAACGAGAGCGGTGGCGGTAATCCCTTACCGCCATACTCCGAGTTCCCTTAGCGCCATGGTGCTTTTAACACCTGCTTTTAGCAGGCGTTAAATACCATGGCGCTAAGGGACCTTGATGTTAATTACGCCACCGTAATTTACGGTGGCGTAATTGACGCCTTCCCCACTCCCATTATGCCCTATGGGGCAAGAATGGGAATGGGGAAGGGTAAATGGGGATTGGGGAATTACCGCCCCGCCAACCTTGGAATGGGGCGGTAATTCCGCCAACCACCAAGGCGCTGCCGGTCCGGGTACGGCGTCAACCAAGGCGTTAATAGCGCCATTGGTTAGCGCCGTACTCGGAATGAGGCCCAGTATCTCAAACACACGTGTATTGTGCAGAACTTTCTAACTGTTAGATCCCCCAAATCATCTTACTGCTTCAGCGTGACTGTTGGGTTTAACCCTTTGAGCACTAACATTATAAGCAGCAGCCACATTGATTGCGAGTACTTGAGCTAATACAGTTGCATATAGTGAAAAGTCACTGGGTCTCATTATAAGTCTGGCAGACACGGTATGAACGGTGCCGGCAAGGCACCGGCACCATTCATACCGGGCCGCCGCAGTACGAGTTCTGCTCGCAGGTCCCTGACAGCCCGCCAGGTCTTACCTGGCGGGCTGTGTGGCACCCACAAGCAGAACTCTTGATTGCACCGGCAACCATGCTCCCCACCCCCACTCTTCCCTATGGGACAGAATGGGGATCGGGAGCCCGGCATTACCGCCACCTGCGAATGGGCAATTACCGGCCCACTCATCTCGTAATGGGCCGTTTATTGCCCAATCCTGGGAGGCGGTGCCGGTTGCGAGTACGGCGGTAGCTCGTAGCTACCGCCATGCTCGTAATGAGGCCCAATGCCTTTATATGTCGGCGAATTGCGTAATGTACACCTTGAAGTCGGGTATGCCGAACCAGTTGAAAGTGACAAGCACGTCAGTTGTGCTTAAATCAACACCGGTGAAACCATCTCCCAATATTGCACTCAAAAGGAAAATGACCGGAGCCAATAGTTTTTTATCGGACAAAAAGATCTGTGCTGGAGATATAAGAGAGTTCTGTAAACCATGCATAAATATCTGCGGAAATACAGAAATGTCTGACGTTCAGACACAATATCAGTATGCAATCGATCTACTACTGACTCGCAGATGAGGAGCGTAGATGAAAATAAAACCTCGTTGAGTAAACCCATAGTTGTCCCAGATGCTGAATGTCAAGTGGACTTATTTACGGACCATGATAACCTGGCACGAGAAATAATCACAATTGGCTTGACCAATAAAAGCCTGTGTCATAATCACATCTCACTTACTGAAGATATATCGATTATCGCCTCCTCCTCGCAAATTGATATAGAGGCAAATGGCTTGTACCATTCCCCAAGCCTATTTGGGAGGTCGCCATCGGAAGGATGTACCCTAGGGAGGACAATTAGTGAAGAGCGTTTAACTCCTCAAAGAACACTGAGAGACACAGCACCGCTTCCTTCCCAGGCAGACTTAGTAGGACTCACGCTTAATGCAATGAACATGAACATAGTTTCACTCATAAAACTATTTGATACCCTTGATGCAAAAATCACCAAACAGAACTTGCAGCTTGACGAAATAGTACTATGAATGCAAGAAATTGGGAAAAGGTTCAAATGCGATACATGTGGTGATGAAAATGTGCAGTATGGGAATAATGGGAAGATAACTAATTGGGAGGCTATTGAATTTAACAAGGGGGTGTAGGTGAGAGTGTGATTCCTTTGATTTCTGCTGTTATAAGGGACTCTGTCAGATCACCAGTTGTTTGCTGATCACAGTATTTGGGAAATATTGATGAAGTGAACACAGGACAGGGGAATCCTCCCTGTTCGATTACAGATGCCTCTCAGGGAATTGAAATATTGCCAGCTGTAACTAGCGTCTCTTCTTTAGGAGGCATTGCTAAAAAGGCATCCTTGCCCAATAATGAAGTTTCAATAAGGGCCCAAATGTATAACCTATTTGATAATCCTTGTAAGAAAATCAATGAGAATAGCCCTCCAAAGAAGAAAAGTAAAAACCAGAAGGTTATATTGAATCGGGCCAGGGGAGGAATCAAGCAATTTGTGCGTACAATCGGCTTAATGTCGAGATTAAATACAGCAACGTGAGTAGCTCTCTCACAATTAAAATCGAATATACAGCAGACGAATCACAGTAACGCCCCTAGACTAACAACAACAGTGAGTGAATACTCCCCTCTGACTGACTTGGTGGCGGCGATTGAAGAGGCAGACAAAGCTCCCCCAGTCGCTGAACCAGCTGAAGTCAAAGAAGGAGGAGAAATACAACCTCTGAACCAAAAAGTGGTCTTGCCCCTTCTGGCTTCTGGTGCTGCTGGATCAACACAACCATTGATCCACAAATTGGCCTCACCCTCTCTAGTTTCTGATGCTGTAGCTTCAACACATGCTTTAATTCACGATGACTTTAAAGCCCAAATAGATAAATCAATTAAAAAATATGTCATGTTGCAAAAATAATTACACCAAGTTTGGGAAGAAAACAAAAAATGTATGGAATTTCTAGAGATACACAGGTGGCAACTTCCATAACAACTACTCATATGCGAGGATTGGGTCACCCAACACAGAAGGGTAATGAGGTATTGAGTAAGGAGCGTGACCTTCAAGCATGTTACAATCTTGAAGTAAGAAAGCTTTCCTTAGACAGTAAAGATGCTCCAACTGTCCCTGCAGACACACATATTATGAGAAAGGAACAAATGGGCGATGTACAAGTCACTCCCTTGCCGACAGTCCAAATGACCCAGAAAACAAGTACGATGGCAATGGCCATCGACTCTGCCCCAGACGTCCCTTGCAATGGGAATGTGGGGCTTGATGTTGACATTCCATTAGTATCCAGATTGCTACTGCTATTGAAAAATATTTTCACACATTACAAATCAGTCAGGACCAACGAGTAAACACGCCTGTGAATAGATCACAGGAACTGGTAAAGAGTGTTAACTTCAATACAGTGGAGAAAATTGAGTATGAAGCACAGAAGAGTGAATGCATGGTGGAAAAAATTAACGGTAGATTAATGCATGATCTGGTATCTAAGTCTGCTAATGTTGATGTTCATAAGTGGAAAAAATACCACAGGCTGATTTTAAAATGTCGTGCTGCTCCCTTTAAAACATATGTGTTGAATAGGGCCAGGATCCTGGCAATATGTGAAGAAATAGAGGGCTTATATGAAATTGGTTCCTTAGATTTTGAACAAATTGAATTTCTAAATGATGATAATCCGTCAGTTGTACGATTGTGGATGCAGTCTAATCTTGTGAGGAATGCTTTATGGCAAGCATGCATGGAGTTATTTGAGATGGGTTTTCTTTTGGCTCTTGACCCAACTCCATGTGACTTTGCAGATGAACAATGCTTCTGTAATAACTCCCTCGCTAACAAAGCCGGAAAGGCACAATCTAACGAAACACATTTTTTAGCACAGAGACAGGATCAATTTTCTAAAAATAATTTTCAGCGAAAAGAGTGGACACCACATTCATAACCACTCCAGGAGTTCGATCAAAATGTCATATCAGTCGCTAGTTGGAATACACGTGTTTCCTCACATTTGTTTGGACCTAATGCTGACTTTTTAGGGGTGTATGACATAGTTTTACTGCAGGAAACATGGCTCATTGAGACACCCATTTGGGAGAAACATTCAATATTGTTACATGCAGCAAAATCCGCAGCTCGTGGTCGGCCTTCTGCGGGCCTACTGGTTGCGATCAAAAACCATAAAAATGTGAATATCTCATTATGGGTTGCCCCGAATTTGTACCTATTGATGGTAAGAGTGACACGTCCTGGTGGTTCTATAGCCATAAGAAATGTGTATCATAATCCTGCAGGGATCACAGATAGAAAGTTTCTGTCAGATTTTGAATATCTGTTAAATATCATAGCTTTGGCCCCTGAAATTACAATGACCATCATAGCGGGTGACTTGAATATGCATGTGTTAACATGAGAAAATGACAGGGAAAGCATAACCATCAAGAAAAGGCGAACTATAATGGAGGTGAGAAACTATGTAATGTGCAATGGTTCTCTCCCAGGTGATATTCCAGCCCAATGTACTGTAATCGATCTAAGAGTGCTTCCATTATCGATTATATTTATATCGATAGGAACACTTTTAACAAGGCAGTGAAATTCACTGTGGAGAAACAGAATAATAGCGATAATGAACTGCTAGTGTTACATTGGATAGAACATCAGACAATGAGTAACAATAACAAGTGCACATATCAACAACCATTGATGGTGAATAATGCGTGAACTAGATTCAATTGGAATAGTGATGCTCTAATATCTCTTGAGAACAATATAATAGCATCCTCTTCACATGCATATACAAGTCATCTTCATTTGTATCAGGCTTGTAACAAAATTCCTGGTTCTACAAGATTCAAACCAAGACATGAATTCAGCCCCGAGGTACGGAAGATGAAAATTTGGCTCAGAACCGCAAAAAGAGCTATTCTTGCATGCCAAGTACCGAATAAAAAAGAGGCTATCAAAACCACCCCAAGGAAGTACAGAAACTGGCAACGTGGCCACCAGGCTCACCTATAGCAGAGAGATGGTGAAATTATGCTCCAGGCCATATGTAATAAGAACTCGGCCCAGATATGGACCCTAATAAATTTGGCAAGCCAGATGACCCAAAAACATGTGCAAATTAATGGAGTCAATGAAACACAATGGGTTGAGCATTTTTCACAATTGTACGCTCTTCCGGTTACTATTGGAGTCGAAACTATCGCTGAGCCTCCCAACTATAGTGGCTTGTAAATTACCGAACAGTTGATTCTGGAATGTGTTGGTAAACAAAGTAACTCTTGTGCTCCGGGCCCCAATGGTCTCAATAACTCCATGTTTAAGAAACATCCTCTACATTGGGCGAGCATTTTGTATAAGATTTTTGAACGAGTCATTCAAACTAATGCGGTCCCCTCTGGTTGGCTGTGCTCAGTGATAGTCCCGATATTAAAGAAGGGAGATTGTGTGAGCGCAGTCAATTATCGTCCGATCGCGTTGCTCGATGCCCCAGGTAAAATATTCACAAGATTTGTCTTGAGAGACTTTACAAGATGGTGCACTGAACATCATCAGCGTGACCCGTTTCAAACTGGTTTTATCTCGGGCTTGGGTACCTCAGTGAACTTGCTGACGCTGACCTCACACCATGAGAACATCAAGCAGCCTCTTTATTTGTTCTTTGTAGACCTGAAAACGGCTTTTGATTCAGTCTCTAGACAGATCCTGATTCGAAAATTGCTCCTCAATGGCTGTCCATCATGCTGTCATGGCCAGAGGCCCCAGAACACAAAAACCACACCATCCAGTGATGGGGCCAATGGGTCACTTGACTCACCTATGTCCCTTTGGGACCTATAAACACAGGGGCCCTGGCTGGACTCAGTCCTGGTGCCTTTGGCACCAGGCTCATATGGAGATGTGAGCAGGAACACTTTATTTCAGTGCATCAGTGCTTTTACTTTATTACAGTGCAGGAGTGCTTTTATTTACAAGAACTTTCCAGGAGCTGAAAGCCTTTATTCCACAGAACATCCTCATGTGCTGACTCATCGGGTGTGGCAGGGTGTGGCAGGCAGGCTGAACCTGGTGGGCATGGCTTCAGAAGCTCAGCTATATAAGCTGCTCCATCCTTAAGGCCGGTGCTTCGCGTTACTGTGCACTCGCGTGCAACGCGACGCTCACCGCTGCTTGGACCAGTTTACTTACCTTTGAAACCAGGCGTTCTCCTGCATACTCACCTCCAGGAAACCGGTGCTTCATTGCTTCATCTGCAGACTCATCTCCTGACATCCAGTGATCTTGATCCCGATGCCGCAGCACCGTACTCCGCATCCACGAACTCGGACCCTGTGAAGAAGAAGAAAGACAAGGTTAGAACATCCGTCCTAGGGCCGTGCCGCATTTGAACCGCGCGCGCCCCTAATTAACCACTTACCAGTTACTGTACCGCTGCAGCTTCGTTCCTCATTCCCTCGCCTCGAGCTCCGCAGCTTCTGTCGGGCCGGCAACATCACCTGAAAAGGAAGAAAGCAAAAGAGCAAACATCAAAAGTGGAACGGACAGCAATACAAGACAACAAACTTTCCAATACAACAGAAACAGACGAGGAAACACAAAGGCAAACAGGAACACTTACCTGAAGTATAGTGGCTTAGTCGCAGCAGGACTGGACTGCCATGTGCAAGGGACCACTGAAGGAACTCGGTCCAGATCATACAAGTGCCCCTGCCAGAAGCAGCAGGACAAAGTGCTTGCCAAAACTAATTAACAGGTGACCTTTCCAGAGACAGTGCATCCCATGGGTACCACTGTTTGGGAGAAGGGGTCTGGAAGGGTATCAGGCGCACAAGCTGGCATACTCACGCCCCCTATTCTCCACGCAGGAGCAGTCCTGAGCAGCATCACCTATTACCACCAGTCACCACATAAGCGCAGAGGGCGAAGTCGGACCCGAGCGACCTCACCCCCAGGAGGGCTACAACCGTGCCCCAACGCCTTAGCAGAGACCAGGTGAGCATAACACATACCTTATCTCTTTAATGCAAGATTTACATCATGGAAATACCATTCGAGTAAGACTCACAGCAGACAGACATTTGTCCGACTCAATCAAAACTTTTCGAGGGCTGAGACTGGGCTGCACGTTGGCAGCAGCCCTCTTTACCTTTTATATCGCAGACTTGGGTGAAGCATTTCGGGAAGTCATCACCGATGCTCCAAGAATGAACAATCAACCAATAACAACATTACTATATGCTGATGATTTCAAAAACGCCAAAGGGCCATCAGAGGCCGTTAAATGCCATAGAATGCTACACCAAAGTTAACCTTCTTACAATAAATCTACAGAAAACCAAAGTGATGATGTGCAACATCTTGCGTAAAAACAAGGGGAAAATACAAATATGGTCACTGGGAGGAGTGACATTAGAATGTTTCCAACAACATATATTTAGGCATGATAATATCAAACCAAAATGATGTAAACATTTATAGAGAGAATCTCAAAACTAAGTTAACAACCTCAATCTCTCAGGCTAAAATGATCCAGGCCAAATTTGGAAAATTCACTCTAAAGCCTGTTATCACATACTATCTACAAAAGGTTACATCCATCTTGTTATATGCCTCTGAAACTAAGCCACCCCAGCAAGAAGGAATACAGTCAAAATTGGAGGGAAAATTCTGGCGTAGCCAGCTTAATCTACCACAATGTGTTCCGGTTTCCTTTATGCGTAATGAATTAGGTTTGATATCATTGTACGCACGTTATCAATGGCAAGTCATCGCAATATATCGGAAGTGCATCTTAGCTTTTCATTCACCAACAGTTTTGAGTGTGCTGGTCAGGTATGTTTTTTCCTCTAACGACAAATTCAATTTGCAATGGGGTAAATTGGTTGTGCATGCTCTTGCAATAACAGACTCTTCACTAACAACATTGATTCAGAATCCAATGCGTGTAAAAACCAAACTTTTTCTGATGGACTGGATTCACACAAGATCTAAATGTGAGCCATTTCGTGACTTTGATGGAAATATATTTGGTATGAAGAGATATGGTAATCCAGAAAAATACTTAAGTCAGCATCCATCGGTTGCACATAGATGTCATTTTATCCGCATACGTTTCAATCTTTGGAATACAAGAGAAGTTCAAGCGAGACGTTTAAAAATCAAAGCAACTGATAATGTCTGTCGCTTTTGTAACCAATCAAACCAAAAAGAGACACTCTGTCACCTCATGGTTGAATATTTAGCTTTGGTTACCTTACGATGTAAATATTTTGAGAACGTTTTGAAGGATTACTGTGAGGTATCATCGGAGCATTTATGGCACATGTTTCATGCAGGGTATCTAGGGCATGTATGAATCAATGCGATTAACTTCTTGAAAGAATTCAAAATCAACGATGCCGATTATTAAGCATCGTCCAGTTGGTTAGCCTGTTAAGAATGGACTATAAGAAATACTGACAAAAGCGAGAAGACCTTGTTAATGACTAATAATAATTATGGCACTTTTCCTTTTCTTAGATTGTTCTACCTTTGTGAATGATGATCATTTAGTTTTAGTCTAAACTGTCTATTAAGATGAGTTGTGTTTTCTCCTTTTTTAATGATTTTTCTTGATTTTAATTCTGTATTTTTTTATATATGTACATGTGTATATTGTAAAGTTGACTCGGATCAGCTAAATCAATAAAAAACAAAAATAAAAAAAATATTCTCAATGAAAACCCTTGATCTGTTTGACAGCATCACAGTGGTTATTTGTGGCAGGGTGCCTTGTCACATAGGAGTCATTGCAGCTAATGAGTCCCAAAAATGTTGATGTATTATGAATAATAATAAACAGAGTAATCAGCAAAACAAAGGAAATACCACTTCTCCGCCTGCATGGGAGATATTTGTTAACCATAATCAATCATATAAAGGAATAGATTGAGCTTCTATCTTATCCTTGGCAGAAGGAGAATTTACAGGTTCAACACAATATTAGATCGGGAGCCCCAGGACATGAGAACTTAAGTAAGCATATTTTGAAACTTGTGCTTGAGATTTGAGGTGAAGATTTGTAATATTTTTTGTGTGCTCAACCCAAGCATATACCTTTAACTTGGGTTAATAGTATTTTTAATGTGATTTATAAAAAGGGAGAATGTCTGAAACTTAGAAAGTACAGATTGGTTGCAGTAATGGATGCACCTGCAACACCTTTAGCTGTTTATTTATATAACATTCTTCTATTGCATGAACCAGGCACAAGTGCACCAAAGCGCTCTACACTTTTTGACATACATTTGGCATTGATAAAATGTTAAAATCATAACACCACAAACAATAAAATACACAGGTTTACATTAGTTTTACATGAAGAATTAAGGGGGATTTTAAATAAACTGTTGAAATACAGATTTACATAACCATGCTTTCAATTTTTTTCTTAAAAGCAAATCCCTGAAAAATATATTTTAATGTAAGCAACAACTTAAATTTGCATACTTCCAAACGAATAGTATCCCAACTTCAGAGACCTGTTGACCCCACTGAGATTTTTAGTGTATTAGCTAGATGGAAAGGAGTCTGCCAATTTATCCCCTTATATGTAATACATAGTAGCTTGAAAGTGATCCTAGGATCTAAAGGAAGCTAGTGAAGATACTTTAAAACCAGTGTAATATGCTCAAATCGTCGTGCTCCAACAACCCAAATATACAGCAGCATCAAAGCTGTCTTTAGGGGAGATAATGAGCATAAGGAATTCTTGTTCAAATGCAATTTTCATAGTTAATTTGAGGTAAGTCTAATGACTGCACCAGAGTATGAAAGTGACATGGAATTTCCCTTAGCTCAGCGAGAATAAATGGTAATTGGCAAATTTCAATAAGGCATAATGTGCAATACCAAAGATAGTTGAGGGTCCAACGTAACACGCAAAGATTTGGCTGAATGGGAAAATTAGGTCTGATAGCCTGGAATATTTTCATTTAAAAATCAGGTTGGTTAGTAGAACAGGACAGCAAAAGAAATTCAATCTTAGCATGATTCAGTTTAAAAAAATGTTCGGACATGCAACTCTCAATCTCAATTAGACAATTATAAATTATAGGTATAGTTCACTGTCATCAGTGTATTGGTGAATTTCAAAATCATATTTTGCTACCAGTTTGCCAGGAGGTTCCATGTATAAATTAAAAATCAGCGGTGAAAGACTTGATCCTGGTGGAACAAAAAATTGTATCAATAACAAATCAGAGTGATTCTGGCCCATCACAAACAACTGCCATCTGGCGTTTAAGAATGACTGAAACCACTCAAATACTTGACCTTTAACATCCATTCGATGTGATAGTGTCCAGCTGAATCTTATGGTCGATAGTATCGAATGGTGCAGACAAATCCAGTAAAATCGAAAGATAAGATCTGCCTTTGTCCATAATCCTATACACAACATCAAGAATATGCAAAGTAGCCATTTCAGTTCTGCAACCAGCACGGAACCCAGACTCAAAAGGTGCCAGTAGATTTTGATCAAGTATCCACCCATTCAGTTGGTCCGGGACTATTCTCTCGATAATTATAAGAAGGGTAGAGGTCTGAAATTACCCAAATCCTACAAGTCCAAGGTTTTTTTTTTTTACCAAAGGCAAAACATACCCAGTTTTTAAGGAGACTGGAAAGCATCCATGCTTAAAAGAAAACAACATTATTTTTCCTTGACTGCTGGGCTGGGATCATCGTAGAAATAGCTTTAGTCCTTGCCATGGTTTGGTTGAAAGATTTAACACAAAATGTTAGGAATCTCCAACTTCCCGCTCTCTCTCAGACAGCTTTATGGGACAGTCTTTGTATCTTTGTATCTCAATAAACACCCTGGCATGGTCTTTGGTCACTGACAAAAACATATGCATGTATAATCAGCCTTCAACTGCCTTGTTCATTTACTATTCCCCAGCTTTTTACAGTATAAATCATGAAACATTATGGTAAAAGCTTTGGAATTTGGACATTCCACCTGGACTATTAAAAATGATAATTGTCTCATATGATAATGCCACTGTTAGGGCTTGGATTTACAATAGGAGTGAAGTCACTAAACAAATACCAACATTGAAGGGCCTTAATCAAGGCTATATTCATGCTCCCCTTTGGTTCAACCTTGTTCTAGCAGATGGTTTTGATAAATTGGCAAACAGGCCTTGGCTATGCCAACAATGTAGTTATCCCAGATTTTACTCTGTGACGATTCACAAGGTGCCATCATTTCTCCCCATGGGGGAGCCCTTTTCCATGAGGTGTGGTTGATACCCAATATTCCCCCTATGGGTGGTTTAATCTGGAATGACCTCATGGGGATGGACTCCCCCTCTGGGGATAAAGACAATCACCTGGGGTACAGCCCATTGAATGTTGTTACTCTCTGACATTACTGAGCCCTCCCTAAAGTCCAGAGCCACTACATTGAAAGCAAACCTATGTATTGTTATACAAGTACTACGATGAGGAAGAACACAGATAATTGACTGTGATAACACTGGTACAAGGTGGACCCACAGAGGCATGAGGATTAAGTCGGTAACAAAGAAGGTGGACTTGTGCAAAGCACAATTAGATGTGTAAAGCCTGGCCGCAGAGACCAACGCAGCCATAACAAGAAACACAGTGGTGGCAGGTACAGTGATATTCAGTCCTGTGGGGAAAGCAGCTGGCATCCAAATTTGGACAATTCCTTTTGATATTGATATTGATATTTTATTTCTATCGTGCTCGTACACAGGTTTTTCAGAGTGCAACAAGGCAAGGGAGGGGAACAGGGGAGAACAAAACAGCGATCTTACTAGGCCAAGTGACATTGAGAACGCGCAAGTGCATGGGAGAGGGGGAGGGGAAAAGTGCATGGAAGGGGGGGAAGTGGAAAGTGCGAAGCAGAGGAGAAACAGATAAATGGTAATAAATAGATAAACAATAATAAAGACAACAAACAGTGGCAGTGCAGCTAGCAATTTGCAAGTGCTAGGTTTAAGGCAGCAGACAGGGTAGGTCTGATAAGTGCAGGAAGAAAAAGGGGGGCTGTATGTGTACAGATACAGACCCCAGTGCAAGGGGTCGCCCGGAGGCGGTGCAGGAGGGTGGCAGTGTAAGCAGGTACCTGGGCCCGGAGGACAGAGGGTAGCCAGGTGCACGGTGCCAAGAGAGAACAGATCAGCATGGGACAGGGGGCGCGAAGGCAGAAGAAAAGAGGAAGGTATTGAGGTGTTTCCAGAACCCGAGATGGTTCGCCTCAAGTTTTAGAGTGGCAGGGAGGCTGTTCCAGGGGGAGGCCCCAGCCGAAGACAGAGATCTACCCCCAGCTCTTTTCTTTGAAAAACGACTGACCCTGAGGGAGTTAGAGGTATTTACAGAGGGATAGCTGAAGGTATTTTGGACCAAGGCCCCAGAAAGCCTTGTAGACAATGCAGAGGGTTTTGAATTTAATCCTTGCATCCACTGGGAGCCAATGGAGAGATTTCAGAGCTGGAGAGATACGATCCCAGGGCTTGAGGCCAAGGACCAGTGTTGCAGTCCTGTTCTGGATTATTTGCAGAGGGCGGAGATTAGAGGCATGTAGATTTACAAAGAGGCTGTTACAATAGTCCAACCTAGAGAGAACCAGAGCTTGGGATACCATGAGCTTCTGTGGGAAGGAGAGGAAAGGCAGAGTACCTTTGAGGAGGTGCAGTAGGAGGTTTGACTTTTTAGAGACCTCAGAGGTGTGGGCAAAGAAGGAAAGGGTGGAGTCAAAGATGATCCCGAGGTTCTTAGCGTCACAGGTGGGCATAGGAGGATGGCCAAGGGAAGCCGGCCAGAGAGTGAGGGGAAAGGATGGTGAAGGGGTGCCGATGAGGAGGATCTTAGACTTGCTGGCATTCAGATAAAGATCGATGGCGGTCACCAATCTTGAATGGCAGTTAGGCAATCAGAGATGAGAGAAGGAGAGGAGGTGGCTGAGGGCAGCCTGAAAATGAGTTGAGTGTCATCAGCGTAGCACTGGAAATTTGAGCAGAAAATGGCAATGCAGTGGCAGAGAGTTGCCAGGTATTGGTTGAAAAGCCAGGGCGAGAGGTTAGACCCCTGGGGAACACCACAAGTAGAGAGGAAGATAGATGATAGGAAAGACCCAAGTTGGACCTGGGAGGGTCGATCAGAGAGGAAAGAGGTCAGCCAGGCCAGAGCCTGATCAGTGATACCCAGGTTTTCACAGACACGGTTGAGCAGGATGGTATGGTTGACCGTGTAAAAGGCAGAAGAGAGATTGAGGAGTATGAGGACAGAGGGAATGTTAAAGTCAAGGTTGTAGAGCAGATCTTCACGGATGTTCAGGAGAGCAGTTGCTATGCTCTGGCAGCTCTGAAGCCAGTCTCGTGGTCATGGAGACAGCCAACAGAATTGAAATGAAGGTTAAGCTGAGATGGCCAAATGTTCCAGGAGTTTGCCCAGAAAGGGATTAATGGAAATTGGGTGATAGTTAGCTGGACAGGAAGGATCAGCTGTGGGTTTCTTGAGAAGAGGATGCACAATGGAGTGCTTCAGAGGGGAGGGGAAGGATCCTGAGGCAAAGGAGTCATTGCAAAAATCAGCAAGGGCCGGAGCGAGGGTGTCAATGTGGTCCTTGATGGTTTTAGAGGAGCAGGGATGAACCTGTTTTGACAATGCTTTCATAGATCGGACTTGTCTAGCCACCTCATCATTGGAGAAAAGAGGAAAGGACGAGAAGGATGGCGGGGGGTGACTAAAAGAGGGTCAGCAAGCACAGATGGAGGGGTGGGGATGGAGAGGGTGGACAGGATGTCCTGGGTTTTTTAAATGAAGTGAGATGCAAGGGCATTGCAAATAGCCTGGGAGGCAACAGGAGGGGTAGAGACTGCAGCAGGGTTGACCAGCTCCTTGCAGATTTTAAAGAGTTTGGCCGAGTTATTAGATGCCGCAGAAACAAGAGCTTGAATGTGGACTCTCTTCTTGGTGAGGACAGAGAGTCGGTATTGCCTTTGTAGCAGGCGACAGGCCAGTTGGGCAGAGGATGAGCTTGAAGCCCTCCATTTCCTCTCAGCCGCCCTACACTTACGTTTAAATGTGGCTAGGTCAGAGTCATACCAGGAATTGCACTTGGCTTTGGACTTCAAACGGATCCACATGACAGGGGCAAGAACATCAAGAGTATCAGAAATTGAAGAGTAGAGCAGAGACAGGGCTGTTTCAGGATGTGAGACAGCCAGAGGTGGAGGGGAGGTGGGGAGAGAAAGTGGCAGCAAAAGCCTCAACTGACACACGCTTCATGGGCTGGATGTCCGAGAAGGTAGGTGGCAGTGTTGGGGTAGGCTTGGCTTGGGGGGGGGAAGAGAGGGAGAGATGAGAGGAGAGGAGGGAGTGATCGCTTCAGGGGAGAGGAGTGGTCAGAGAGATGGAGAGGGGGAGGTCAGATGAGATCAAGACATCGAGTGTGTGCCCTGCAGAGTGAGTCGGGCCAGAGGGGAGGATGGACAGGGAGCGGGAGTCGCAGAGGTCATGGAAGAATACAGAGGAGGAACAAGGAGAGTCTAAATGTATATTGAGGTAACCGAGGAGGAGGAGTTGAGTGGTAGCGGCCAGGAGGGAGGAGGAGAGGTCCACCCACTCAAAGAGAAATGAGGTGATTTGACCAGGAGGCCGGTAGATGGTAGCCACAGTAAGAGAATGGGTATACAAGGCATTCAAAAGAGGAGTAGGTCTGTGTGGGAATGATAGAGGCAGGAATCCACACAGGAGAGATCAGGGCTACCCCCCCACTGGACCGGGAGGATCTGGCTGCGGAGAGGATCTTGTAGCCATCAGGGAGGAGAGTGTCAAAGCTCGTGACAGAGCTGGCTCTGAACCATGTCTCAGTAAGACCAAGGACATCAAGGTCTAGTTCTTCAAGGAGGTGGCAGATGTCAGAGGAGTGTTTGACAGCAGAGCGAGAGTCGAGTGTGGCAATATGAAGAAGGTTGCTAGCCTTAAAGACCTTCCGGGGAGGATTACAGATCAGAGGTATGCCCTGCAGAGGAGAAAGAGCCCTAGGAGGTGCAGAGGAGGAGGAGGAGGAGAGAGGGGGCAAGGTAGCCAAGTGGGAGAGGCGGGGACAGCAGGAGATGAGAGGAAATTGATGAGGCGAGGGAAGCGCCTATCAAAGAGGACGAGATTGGCCTGGAGGCCTTGGACCATGCCAGTGCCATTTAGGTAGACATTAATGATGACTTTAGAGGAGTCGAAGGAAGCCATGAGAACATCCCAGTGAGTGCCACCATTAATGGGAGAGGAGGAGATAGGACAGAGCACAGAGATCATATGAGGAGTCCATAGATCTGGCAAAGGAACGACAAAGAGGATGTCGGTGAGGGTCTGTCTGGAGGAAGCATTGGAGTAGGTGTCGGCGATAGGAAGACCAGGGTTAGAAGCCAAGATATCCTTTTTGAACTTCCTGCTACCAGACTTAGTGAGAAGGGAAGGATAGTCAATGGAGAACCAGTTGGAAAAGATAGGAGAAACAGAAAGTGCCATAGGGGTGGAAGTGAGGAGAGGATGGAGAAACTGGGGGGGTAAGGCAGGTAGGTGTGGGACAAAAGAGAGTGGTGACCTCACTGGGCTGGCAAGTTACAGAGAAGCATCAGTATACAAGCAAAATACAGAGAATTTTGCAATGGGCAGCAAGATTTGACTTTTTAGCACAAAGCAAACACAGCAAGATTTTACTTTTCAATCTTGGATTCAGATGTTAGCAAAGGGTTTTAGGAAGCACTGCACATCAGGATGACAACATTTAGTTTCAGTGTGAGTCAGGGAAACCCCTCTTAGAGATAGGGACAGTAAGGTTTTCTATTTAAGCAATACAAGTTTATAACCAACACCATGCCACCTTTGTGCCAGCTTCCTTCTTCGAGACCCTTAAATATGGTGTCAGGCATGGAATCTGACTCAACTGATAATAAATTGGGGCACCCTGAAATAATCCAAATTGAGCAATCAGGCCACTGGTACCACTGTAGCCACCAGTGAATCTATAGGTTTTGATTTACACAGCAGTCAGGATGTCTCTATAGAAGTAGGAGAATGCCAGTTGATAACAGCAGGACTAATTCTGTCACCTCCTATGGGTAACTACATCCGCGTAGTATCCAAATCAGGTTTAGCCTGGAAATATGGCCTTGAGATAATGGCTGGACTAACAGACCCAGACTACAGGAGTAACATAAAGATATTAATACAGAATAATGAGAAACACATTTGCTGTGTTAAAACGGCCCTTTTTCCTCAACCCGTACAGGTTCTGCAACAAGAACTCGCAGAAAGAGGCACTAGGGGTTTTGGTGTAGCTGATGAAGAACCCCTTACTATTGTAAGCCCAGTAACCCTGAGAACCACAGGGGAAGAGGCAGAGATCATTTCTGACCTTGCTTTTACTCAGCGAAATGATCCTATCCTATCAGGAGCCTTCTTAAAAGTAGTGCCTGAAGAGGAAAGATGGTCTAAGGATGGGCCATGTTTTCATTTTTTTCTAAAACAATGCTTTCTATATAGGGAAGACATTACAGCACAAGTGGTAGCCAGGACCCAGATTGTTGTCCCAAAAAGTCATAAGAGAATTGTCCTTGAAATGGCTCATGCCCATCTGACTTCAGGACATTTGGGAACAGCAAAAGCACAGGGGCAGATTATCAATAGATTTTACTGGCCAGGGGTTTACAGCGATGTTAAGAACTTTATAGCCACGTGTCCCTTATGCCAGAAAGCAGCTCCATAATCCCTTCCACCTGCACCACTGTAACCGCTCCTTATAATAGTGGTACTGGTCTCTAGAATTGGCATGGATATAGTGGGTTCATTAGAGCCGTCCAAACGAGGGAATGCGTACATTCTAGTAATACGAGATTATGTGACTTTGCACCTAGAAGACGTCCCGTTGAACAATAATACCTCACAACAGATTCCCTAATCCCTTTTCTGTCATGGGTTGGTTTCCCAAGAGAAATATTAACTAATCAAGGGCATAGCTCTATGTCAAAGTTGATGGGAGAAGTAAAGGAGATCTAACAGATTAAAAACCCTACGCTCCACTGTGCACCATCTTCAAACAGACGGCTTAGTAGAACATTTGAATAAAACCTTTTTGCCATCAGAAAATCTACCCAAGCCTCTCTAGGATTTTCTCCTTTTGAGCTCCTCTATGGATGTGACCCTAGAGATTTACTAGACATGCCCCGGAAGACCTGGGAGGAAAGGGAACAGGCAATGTTACCTTTTTTCCAAACAGCTCAGTGGCTCAAAGAGCATATAACCATAGTGCGGGACATAGTCCAAAAACATCTTGGACAGGTTCAAGAAAGCCAAGAATCATTATGACAAGGAGGTGGTTTCGCAATCCATTTTCATTGGGCAGAAAGTGTTAGTCCTCTTACCCACCTCAGGTCACAAAATGCTTTCACGATGGCATGGACCTTATGAATTCTTAGAAAGGGCAGGTATTTATAACTATAATACAAAAAAGGTAGCAGGCGCCCCTCTCTCGAAAGAACACAGCATGATAACCTGTTCAGTGGTTATTAACCACATTGAGAGTTCGCAGCCATCTGCATTTTGCTCACTGTACCTTTCACAGATGGGAAATATCCATTTGCATATCAGTCTTTGTCCCGCCCACAAGAGCAGTCCAGCACCGAAATGCTATGGCAATTCTCTTCTGAACAAGAGTACCAACAGCAACCTCATACACATGTTTCAGCCTTGTTGGGCCCATCAGTGAGGTGTAGCTGTGCCTCTCTGAGCACAATGAGCAGGGAGTCCACGTCTGGTTGCTCAGCCGGACAGAAGACTTAAAACACAAATCTACCACATCAACCTCCAAAAGAAGTGGAAGGAGGACCTGGTAGAATCTTCTTCTCTCCTAATGGCTACCTTGTTATCTGACTGTAAAGACTGGAGAGAAGCTTCTATACTCCTGCACTCTATATGGCAGAGTAGAAGCACATAGCACCCCAGCCAATGTTTTTGGTAGCAATGGACGAGCAACCAAGGCTTCAGCTCTCAGGAGGTGATACTGGCTGGTTCATAACTACAGTGTAGTCCCCAAGCCCCCACAAGGGAAGGTCCACACACTATGTTATGTGATAACACAGTTCTTTATATAAATAAGGTTCAATATATATGCACAATCAATAATACACTTTGTGATTTGGCAATACTAATACGATAAATATGTACAATGGCTATGAGGTACCACAGTTAACTCTTTACTCCTATAAAATGCACCAACTGCTGACAGTTTCACTGACATACAAGTCCAATAGCAATGTGAATCAACATCAGACATAGGAAGGAAGACAATTAGGTTAAACAATGGCAGAATAGTTTGTCCCACTACCATGAAACAGTTCTGTGTGCGGATAACCCCACCTGGGCAACCTGAAAATAAAGTGTGCCAACAAACGAGCCCAGTCCATATATATCCATATATGTGTTCAAAATAATCTTGTTTCCTGCTAAAAATGTACTACTATTCCAATGTACCTGGTTTAGCAGAGTTTCTTCGATGGTTCGTTGACAGATCCCTCATGGGTGAACTCCCTTTATAGCAGGAGCCACAGGCGTCGATAGTCCTCGAAGAAATGTGAACACTGTCGTCGAGAGAACAGCATCGACCTTGGCGTGCTCGGCGACGATCGATCTTGGACGTCCTGCGAAGACGAGGCATGCGGTGCACCTTTATGACAAGAGTTTGTTGCTGCAAAGATGACTCGATGAAGAACGTAGGCCCGGCACGGGTGTCGCCATTGGCGTTGACGATCGGGACTCGACCATGGCTGACTTTCGGATCTTCATCAGCGTCTTTGTGCCCTTTGGGTGCGGAAAACCCACTGGCGGATTACCCTCGGCTTTCGCTGGCGGAACAAAGCAGTCGACAGTGATGGCAAGGGAGCCCTTCATTTCAAATATTGTAGGCAACGGTGCAGCGTTGCGGCTCTGGTCGTCGAGCAGTACAGTGTCAAGCTGTCCCCACTTCTGGGCAACACAACTCAATGGGCTGTCAGCGGTTATGGCAATCCTCCAAACCCTGGTCAACGGCAATGGACTTTGATGGCCTCGATGCCCGGGTGCTTCACTTTGAGATTCCTCGGTGGACCCCGACTCCAGTCGACAGCCATTCAGGACTTGCTTCCAGGGTGCGTCAGTGAAGATCAGCTTTCTGCACGGTGTTCCCTCGTAGCTCAGGGAGAGGTCTTCTAGCCAGGTCCTCTCTTGGACTAGTCCTTGACAGACACAACAGCTTTTGGATTTCGACCACGGCAAGCAGCAGCAAAACCTTCTTCTTCTAGCTGGGCTTCAAGGTTAAGCATCAGGTTTTGACTTCAGATTCTGAACAATTCTGGTAAGTGAGAGGTCCCCAGATATACCGTTCTGTCTCTCATTCACACTGCTGAGCCAAGCTCAGCCCGCTAATAAGTCAGAAGGGCATTCATGCAGGCAGGCAGACAATCAGGCTCACAGTGCATTCAGGCCATTCACTTCCACCAAGACACCCATAACAATTAATGTGGATTGAGGCAAGCACCCAGCCTTTCAGCACACAACACTGCATTCATGTCAGTTACGGGCAGGGCTGTCTCATTCTTTGTGTCACACACAGATACCAGACACCCATAACATGGAATGCATATTGTCGCACACTTCATTCACCCAGGTTCCACCCCAAGGGTGTACCCACAACATACAGTCACTGGGAAGGCTCCAGCCAGTCTGGCCTGGACTTCCACATAATACCATATATGGTTCTTCCACTCAACAGCCAGTCAGGGGAAGGGACAGAGTCAGGGCTTCCCAGGACATTGGGAAAACAAGGTAACAGGAAATAGAAACCAAGAGGTCACAGGGGCCATGTTGTCTCCTATCAGGAATCCATTGATTCCTGTGGCAGGGCCTAGGTGTCTCAAAATGGAGGATACTCAGGGCACCTGTCAAATTCATCATGGAGCGGCCCCCAGCCCATACCCTGCTCTGTGTGCCATACACAGGTAAACCTATGTATTGTTGTAACATAGGCCCTAAAGCCAAAATTACTAGGATGAGGAAGAACACATGAGACATAAAGACCATTGACTGTGATAACACTGGTACTGGGTGGCCCCACTGAGGCATGAGGATTAAGTCAGTGTCAAAGGAGAAGGACTTGTGCAATCCACATGGGTGGAACTGGATACAATGTATAAAAAGGAACAAAGGACTATAACATGTGTGAATCCCGACTGTGGAGCTGAACACACCCATAGAAAGAAGCACAGTGCTGGCAGGTACAGCAGTATCCAGTCCTGTTGGGGAGAGCAGCTGACCTCTGAATTCTCCAGCGTGGGAGATTCACACATCGACCGACAGCTGGGGAAAAGTGGAGAACGGCAAGAGTATGTCAAAGAAGTTCTCCGCCTGCTGCGTGGAGGCATACTGAATCCTAAAGCCAGGAAGATGCAGCAAAGCCACAATGGTAGAGGAGAGAAGCCCAAAGAGCCAGAGAGTTGTGCCCAGTCTGAGGATGTCTGGGCAACATGCCAGAGTCTTGTAAGGGGAGGTACATGAGAACTGGACGGGGTCCAGGGGCTGACACAGGGGCTAATTTGAATTTTCCCCAGCACAGTAGTAGTGAGGACATTAATGGGCATAACGTGAGAAGGGTCTGGGCCACAAGAGTGAGAAGGCTAGAATCAGAGGAAATCTTCCTCACACAATGGCAACAAGGAAACCACCCAATTTAAGCAGCCATCCAGCCTCTTTTCCTTTGCAGTTGGTGATCAGGTGCAAGTGGATCTATGCCACGTGGACAGGCCCCACTCACCTTGTTAGCTCTGCCTCTTCCTTTCTGCTCTTAACTCTTAGATCAAGAGCATCTATTCACCCGGGCTTCCGAAGACAAGGGCGATTCTTGTTTGGACCTGTTCAGACCGGGAGGACTCAGGGCCCAAACTCCTGCTCAGACAACAGGTAAGCGCACACCAACATGTTTTTCCTCCCTCCGTCCCACAGGGCATCCTCACCGTCACCAGGCAATGCCAACGTCCACAACATCACCTCTTTTCTAAGGCATGGACTCAACAATGCAGCAACCTCATCCACATCAGCCTTAAGCCCATCAGCATCCCTTCACCGTCCACAACACAGAATGTTATGCTCGTCAACATCTGCCCAGCTATCACCCATGCAGGAGACATTGCCGACCTCAATGCCATGACACCCAGCTCCACCCACATCCTAAGCGTTCTTGTTCCCGACAGCTACAGCATCCAACACAGGGACTGGCTGAACAAGACAGATGGAGGCCTCACAGTAATCCACAAGTCCTCATGACCCTGCACCAGACTTGAGGTAGACAACATTGGCTCCTTCAAAGTCCTTCCTACCACTTCCTGCTGTCCCTAATGGGCACAGTCACCTACAGACCACCAATGCCCAACACTGCCTTCATCTGAGACTTCACCGACCTGGTCACCACCATGTCTCTCACGCATGCCAGCATCTTTTTAGTTGACTTGAACCTCCCAGGCAACAAGGCCACCAACCCAGTGAAGGAAGCTCTCCTCATCCGTCTCGACACCCTGAGCCTCACACAGCACACGAAAGACCTAACGCACGAGAAAGGTAACAGCCCTGACTTAATCATCACTGCACTGCCTTCCCTTCACTACAGTTCTCCTCTCCCAATTGACCACTCGCTGGTATAAAGCGAGTTATAAATGAACACTAAAATTTAAATTAAATTAAAACATCCTGCACACCGACCTAGTCAAGCACTCCCAGAAGAAACCCATCAGACAAGCCTTAAGGTCCTTCAAGAACTTCCTGGTAGAAGCCCTCAGGGAACACCTCGCCAACCTCCACCTCACATGGACCGAACACCCCCAACTGAACTGGGCCTCTCTACTGGAAGCACTCAATGCCACCCTCTCAGCCTGCATTGAATGACACGTACCTCTGAAACAATGCACCTGCAAACCGTAACAGTCAGCACCCTGGTATGCAAGAACTCAACCTCAGCAAAAGAGTAATTGGGAAACAAGAGAACCTTCACCACTCCAGGACCGCATCCGACTTGGCGCTCCTCGTGGCACTCCGAGCAACCCACCGACAACTAATCAACACAGCTAAGGCCTCCTACTATCAGAACACCATAGTAGAAGCCAAAAACAAAAGCAGAGCCCTCTTCAAAGCGGTCAAGCACTGCATCAACCCGCTACCCAACCTTGCCATACCACACTCTAACAAAAAATCCATCACCATCAACACCTTCTTCATCAACAAAATCAGCAAGATTCACCCTAGACACCAGCTCTGCATCGGCAGACCCACAACACGTCCCTCCTTGTGAAATCTCCTCACCCTGGACAACATTCAAGACACTCTTTACAGAGGACCTGGTAGAAACCCCAGCCATCCTCAAAGTCACATCGTATACAGACGATATCCTCCCAGCATCCATCCTCAAGAACCTACCCGCAGAAGTTCTCCTTCCCTACCTGGAGATCATCAACAGCTGCCTAACTCAAGGCACCTACCCATCGACCCTAAAGACAAGACAAATCCTTCCTCTAAAGAAACCCACTCTGGATCCCGACAACCTAAGTAACTATCGACCCATCACCCATCTTCTCTTCCTAGGTAATATCATAGAGACAGTGGTAGCCACACAACTGCAACAACACATTGACATCAACAATCTCCTCCAAACCTACCAATCTGGGTTCAGACCCAGATGCAGCATGGAGAGGGCAACCATAAATGTGGTCGATGACGCCCTCAACATCTTTGATGATGGCCACTCCTGCCTCCTGGTTCTGTTTGACCTCTCAGCCGCTTTTGACACAGTAGACCACCAGGTGCTCATGGACACCCTGCATCAGTGCATGGAGATCAACAAGCTTGTCCTATGCTGGTTTAAGTCTTACCTTGCCAACCACCAGTAGTTTGCTCAGATGGACTCCTCTAGTTCGCCAATGCTACATGTCACATGTGCAGTCCTGCAGGGTTCAATCCTCTTCTCAGTGACCTTCAATCTATAAATGGAGCCTCTGGGAGCCCTCCTAGCCACACACAACATTTGCATTCATGAATACGCAGGTGACGCACAGCTATACCTCAAGATCGACTCCATCAAAGACACCCACAAGCTCAAAACCTGCCTCTCGCTGATCCAGTCTTGGATGTCGAGTGCATTCTTGCAGCTCAACCACTCAAGACCGAATTTCTTCTCCTCACCAACAACACTGAGCACCAAGACAAACATACAGACCTGGCTATCAATCATGAACCCTGAGGGCTTCACGCCCGAGCTCACCTCCTGCGCCAGTTTCCTCTGGTTCCACATCGATAAACACCTCTCCTTCAAGATACACATGGCTAAGAAAACTCAGGCAGCTTGTTATCAGATCTCCCTCCTGCAGAAAGTCAAGCCCTAACTCCCTCCGGACAGCTTTAGATCCACCATTCAAACACTGTTCCTATTCCATATGATTGGGGCAATGCCCTCCTGTCCCTTGTGCCCCTGAGAAGTGTCCTACACATGGTCGTACGCCTCCTCAATGTTCACATAGATACAATCACATCACCCCGCCCTCATCGGCCCTTACTAATTCCCACTGCACGTACAAATCACCTTCAAGTCTTGTGGCATCATCTTTAATACAGTCCCCCTCAAGTCACCCCGCTACCTGATGGAGAAACTCAGCATCTCCGGCAGACAGCACACCACAGAAGCCAGGACAAGAGTACACTTGAAATCATCTGCTGCAAAAAGGAAAGGACCAGAAAACAAGCCTTCTCTGCCTATGCCCCAAGACTATGGAACCTCCTCCCCATCAGTATTGGACTCGCCCCCAAGTTCTTACAATTCAGAAAAGAGCTCAAGATTCAATGAGTCTCTCCTCCTCAACACGTAGGCCATCACGTGGCCCCCCGCCACCTGACTCACTAGACTCTGTCCGCCCCTCTCCTCCCTACCACCCTGTGCAGCTGTACCCCTCCTCTGTGCCCCTCTGTATCCTACCCCCTGCTGTATATCTGTTTTGTAATTACCTATGAATAGCGTGCCGTTATGCATCTGTACTCTTGTATACCTCTGTAAAGCACTCCGTTGCTTATGGAAGCTATGTCCGTGCTCAATAAATACAATAATAATAATAATAATAACAATAATAATAATAATAATAATAATAATAATAATAATAATAATAATAATAATAATAATAATAATAACTGGCCACCAGAGAATGGTCTGGGACCCCAACAGTGAGAAAGAAAGTACCAGAGGAAATCTTCCACTGCGCAGTGGCAACAAAGAAACAACTGGCCATCAGAGAAGTATCTGGGACCCCAAGAGGGAGAAAAAGAGCATAAGAGGGAATCTTCATTGGCACAGTGGGCACTAGGAAACCACTATTCACCAGAAAAGGGTCTGGAAGCCCAAAAGTGAGAAAGAACTGTGCCAAGCAATACCAGGAGAAAGAAGTAATTCTCCTGTTAATCGAACGGAAGAGCTGCGATGAAGACGACCGGGTAAGGGTGTCATTCTCCAAGGTCTTATTGTGAACTGAACCAAGCAACACCAGAAGAAAGGAGTCATGCTCCTGGTACAGGCCCAGGATTTATGTTGAAGATGCCAGGCAGAGGGAGTAATTCCCCTTGGTCTTGTGGTGAACTGTACAAAGTAACACCAGAAGGTAGGTATTATCTTGGTACTGGGTTGAGAGTTGTACAGGAAACACCAGGGGAAGGGAGTCATTTCCCCACCCTGGTTTTATTCGGAACTGCATATGTATACAGCAGGAGAAGGGAGTAATTCTCCTGGATATTGCATAAAGACTGGGTGAAACCTGTAAGCCAGCGGAAGGGAGTCATTCCCCCTGGCATTTCTGTTGTAAGAGACCATTCTTTGGACACGGTTCAAGAAGCAGGAGAAGGGAGCCATCTCCTGAAGAAGGAACATTATGTTATTTTATCCATTAGTTAAACTGTGAAGGTTAGAGTAGGATGTGACACAGGATGGTGGAACTTCGATTTGACAGACATTCTGACAATTGCTTTAGCTTTAGTTTGAGACAGGGAAACCTCTCTCAGATAAAGGACAGTGAGGTTTTCTATTTGAGACAAACGTTTATAACCAAAACCATGCCACCTTTGGTTCAGCTTCTTTCTTTGACACCTTTACAATTCCCATTGGCTTGCAAAGGGCTATTAAGAAAATGTTTGAGTATTCACAGGCATTAGATCTGGATATCAGTATAACTAAAATCATGTTTCAACAGGAAAAAAAGTCTGCACTAAGTAGCCAATGAATAGGCAACTTTTTGAGGCTGTGAGAAACTATCAGTATCTCTGGGTCTTTTTCACCAAAGGGTTAGGTGAGTAGGCCAAAAAGCTGGTGTAACACAAAAGGCAAACCAAATTATGTAACCCAAAGTTGTTTTGATCATCGAACTGTGGCTTTAGCTTAAATTCACAGATCATCACTTATCAGCTGAAAGTTAAGCAAATATTATATGGCAGCAAAATATGGACATTTCATAAAAGAGTGGTAGAGGAAAGTCAAAGGTAAATGCTTGGTACAGGTGTGTTACCTTCTACAATCTCGACGGAAAATCTGTAATTAGTTGTAGAACTAGTTTCTTCGTCATTAGAGGCCACAATCAGTACTGTTCACCCATTTTAAAAGTTTGGCTTTATGAAGCTAACATTCGTTAAACAGGAAATGTTAAATTTAAAAGTGTATGGCTTTGCTAAGAGGTGTCAGAACATTTTGACTCATGTAGATAATGGTTTTGATCATTCCTTCAAGCTACGTATTTGTTGTTGAAATTGGCCATATTTTATTTTGAATGAGCAGTGGACATACATGAGCCAAGGACAGAGCAGCAGCACAGTCATAACTAGGTGAAGCAGGCCAGGCTCCAGCAGGGGGGTAAAGGGGGCCAGGCCCCCCCAGAGCCAGCCTCTGGCCCCGCTGGAAAGGAGGCCATGTCAGTGGTGTTATACACCATTGGTAACCGAGGTAGTGGGGGGGGAGGGTGGATGTCACTCTAAACATTCAGCACTAACCTCAGAGACATCATTTTGAGAGGCTGAATTTCAGGAGGCAGAGCCAGGATTTGTTTTCTTCCCATAGACAATGATTTATGACCCACAGCCATGAAAGTACAACTGACCAGGGAGATGGAGGGCCAGTCACAGTTCTCAGTGAGGTAGCACACTTATTCAAGCAGGCTGCCTCCAACTATTTTCTCAAACCTAAAATCACAATGTTGGTTTCTGTAATTTGAAGTATGTTTATTTTTTGTGGGAATATAGTGTTTTTTCACATCATGCTTAATAAAATGGTTAACTATATCAAACAATAAATGACAGCTAAAGTTGCTTGAACACAGATTTCTGCAGAAGGTGCGTCAACTGACTGGGGGCCCTTACAAATTCCGTTCAAAATATATATTCTGCTGCATTAACTACTTGAGTATAAGTGAAAAGATAAGGTTGGTAGTAACAAAAATGTAATTCTGTAGTCCTAAGGACTCCAACTAATGGGAACTGACACCACCTACCACCACTTGTAATCCAATGGTAATACCGCCTGACCACGTGGGGGTAACAGTAACAGTTAGGTGGTATCTTAGCGGATTTACTGCTGAGATACCACCAAACTTATAATTAATTGGTTTGCATGCAGGTATGATGTAAACCTTTGTCTGAGGCCCACGAATGTGCAATGCTACGGCCCGCATTGACACATGAAGTCAATTTTACTTACCTGAGACTTGGAACGGGTATCCTGTGGGCCCTACGTGCATTATCAGATCTGTATCACGTGGGTAGCCCAAGCAGAATTGCACAGGTCTTGAATGGAACAGAGATGTTTTCGTGTGAGAACAAAAGAAGTGCCCAGAAGGCTGCCTGATCTGAAGATGTCAGTTCCCATTGTTCGCAAAACTTAAATAGCACATGTTAGGATATGTTATGGCGTGTTCGTGAGGATTTAAATCCGTTGTTGTGAACAATTACATTCTGTTCTGATCAATTCATTGTGTAATGCTTTCTGTGTTCACTGTGGAATACATGTTTGTGAATTCTGTATGACAACTCCTATAGCAGTCTCACCTTTCCCTGGGTATATTGTTAATGTGCAATAGACACAACTGTTACATGTGAGTACTGTGATGGTTCACAAGATAGCTAGTATGTTAAGCACTAATTTTAAAGATTTGTGATCATATACAAGATTACAATTCCAAGTTTATAAAGATGTGTTTCGTAGCCCAATAAGTGCTATTATCACCAACGTACCAACACCAGATAGCGGTTGCTATAAAAACGAACAAAGCATCAGTATGGTGAAGGTCTGCAAATTAGTTCCTTATGATGGATTGTTTTTTTACATGAGTAGCATAGGACCATGCTGCGTAACAAGAGGAAATGCTAATTCATCACACTGGCTGCATAGGAAGAATAAAATAACATCGTACACTTTGTCCTTGCAATCATCAGTGACACTCCCCCCGGATTTTTCAGGCACCGCCGAAATGAATCCAGTACATAGGGCGGACTGATGCAGGTACAACAGCCTCAAACAGCATGAATATAGCTATGAGCCTTCCTCTAAACTGGAGGAAGCATTAATGGAGTATAGAAGTCCACACCGGAATACAGACAGTGCCTCAGGGGGACCTACCTTGGTGATCATCCAGCACCGCATCTCTAGGTATTGACAGCAGACATTGCAGAAAAGGACCCCATATGTCAGGGGGACGTTCATGCAGAGGCATAGTACCTCATAGTAGGTCATGTCCATGTCCTGAAAATACGCAATTTCTGTCAGCCAAGCCTCCACCCTCGGCCCAGTCCCTTTCATCTCTCTATTGCCAACCTTCTGCGGCCTAGAACCAAAAGCAGCCCAACTAGGCTATGCACATGATTTGGAATATCTCATGTAAGCCTCAGTAGAGCCAGCACCGGGTCTTCTGTCATCTGTTCCTTTACAATAATGGAAATAACTTTGAAAACCTGCCTCCAAAATTCCATTATCAAAGGGCACATCTATGCCAAATGAGCGAAGTCTGTATAGCTTTCCCTACATCGCCCGCACAAGGTAATATTTATGCAGTTTAAACGTGGTATAATACGTTTGGTGCATGAAATTGAAGTGAATTAACTTTTACCGGTCATTCAGCAAAACCCTCTTGGTTTAACCCATTATGTAAGTCCAATCTGCTTCAGGAATCTCGGCCTAAGGTCGTTTCCCATCTCCTTTTTCAGGTGTCAGCCCCCTTGGGGGCCCTGCAGACAAGCCGTCCGTATATCTTGGAGACCAGCCCTCACTTTGGTTTTGCTAACATCCTGTAGTAACGTGAATGTAGGTGGTTGCATAGGAAAGGACAGGAAACGTGCTTTAAATTCATTCCTGATCCGGAAATACATAAATACGTCTAGTGGGGTGCTACCTCCCTTTCCTTCAAAGGCATGTAGAGTCAGAAAGGTCCCTTCCGCAAAATAGTCCCCAAATGTTACCAGGCCAATCCTAGTTGTAAGTTCAATATACACCTGTTCATGTGTTATTACCATTACAGCCACAAAGCTAGTTGGTATTATTTTTTTAATTATTTATTAGGCTTATGCGGTTTAACAAACATAGAAACCTTTTGCCTTTTCTTCATCAAATCATACAATACAAACATATAACTATTTAAAAGTGTTCCTTCCTTCATTATCAGTTCCTGTAATGTCAGTTAGTTTATGAATTCACCCTTGCTTATTTCTTCAGGGCCTCCATTCTTTCGGATCCAATTTTCAAAAGTTTGATCAGGGCTAAAGTTGTCAAAATATGATCTCCTGATAAAAACTCCTTCCACCAGACTTCCGCAGTTCTAGTTGGTATTATGGAAGCGAACAAGATATCTATTCCTAGTTTAATCACTATCCTCTAAAATGCACCACATGTGCAGGAGACCACACTCATCCTCTTACCCCTACACTTAGCCCCACTCATGATCATCGTACACAAAAACGCCAGACAACTACCGCCCTCTCTAGATGAACATGCGGTCTGATGGATCTCATAGCATACCAGAAAGTTAAAAAATGCGCATGTGTGACCAGGTATAACCTTCAAAATACATGAGTGTGAGGCCACCTCTGGCAAACGGTTGTGACATTTTATCCCATTTAATTCTCAGTTGTTTTCCCACCCAGAGAAGCTCCAGCAGAAGTCCCCTGAGGCCAGTAAAGAACTGTGCTGATAGAAAGAGGAGAATATTTAGAAACCGGTAAAGGAATCTTGGTAGTACGATTATTTTGACCAAAGCAATAGTTCCCATCAATGACAGAGGATATCTTGCCACTTCTGGACTTGAGCTTTTCATTTATCGATCACGTTACCCTAATTTCTCGAAAGAGCACATCCGGGTCCCTCGCTATTTCTATACCCAAATATTTCGTAATTTCTCTTTCCCATCTGAACACAAATTCGTCTTTCAAAACCTTCATGATCTCGGTCAGGGGCACATCAGCAATTTACTGTGGTTAATGCATAGACCAGAGTGCTCTCCAAATAGGTTCACCTGATGTATCACTGGTGTCAAATTTACTTGTGGGGCTATAATGAATAACATTATATCGTCTGTGTATAGCCAGATGATAATTTCATGGGCATACAGATGAATGCTTCTTTGTATGTGTTGCTCTCGTAGCAGTGCTGCCAATCTTTCTGCAGCTAGTATGAACAACAGAAAGGGGGCATCCCTGTCTTGTCCCCCTCACCATCACAAGGTTTTCCAGCAACATCCCGTTCAATGCAATCCTGGCCCTCGGAGAGTTATAAAGGAGTTCCACCAAAGATATGAACCTGTTACCCAGGCCCAGCTTCCCCATCACTGCAAATAGGTACGGTCATTCGACTGAGTCGAATGCCTTCCCAGTGTCTAAGAGCACTGCAGCAGCAGGTACCTCCCGACCAAGGATATTGAGGAGGCCAAAGAACCTGTGCAGGCCATAAGTGGTGCTCATTCTTGGGATAAACCTCTATTGATCTGCTATTACCAAGACTTGCATGCAAGGAAGTAGCAGATTCGCTTACAATTTAGCATATATTTTATTATTAACAGCCACGCCAGCAGCCACCCCGAGGAGAGGGCAGGAGCCCTTCCTCCCCTGCAGCAGTTTCAATCCAGCACCAATCCAGCAGCCGGAGCACGATACGTGCCGTGACCATCACCATTCACATTGCCCAGCTGATCTTTTGCTGAGCCACCAATGTGGTAAGGCTCTACCACCTTGTCTACACGCTGCCCGCACCTAGAAAATTGAAATGTATGGGCTAAATCAAGCAAGCGATGCCCATCACATTGCCTGACCCACGTTGCCTGACTTCATGATGCCGGGCGCGGCGCTAAAGCGAGGCTGCTGCCTCGTTGCTAGGTAACTAGCAGATACTTCCATAGGCCACATCCGCCGGCAGGCGGAAGCGCCAACGGCCACATGAAGGCCCATACAAAGGCCCCTGTTTGCCTGACTGTGCGCATACAGAACCCTCTCATGAACCGAGCCCAGCCCCATTGGTGAGTGCTCATATACTGTCTGCACTACATCCTCTCGCAGTAACATTATTTTTTTACCTCACGGACACGCCCACGTGTCGCGGTGTCCGATAACCACACTTCATTCAACCTGCTTTCACGGCTAATGACCGGGGCCACAACTACTACTCATATGACTTTGCAACCATGTGTTATTACCTTCTACCATCATAAGTAAATACTGTAACATGATTTTCTATATGTCAGGCCAAGGTCTATGATACTGCACTGTCTGTACATTATAGGGCCAATCCGAAAAACGTAATTACAGAGTATTTGGGTCTAGCCCATTGTGCAACATTGATTAGCAACCTTTGTCGTTTCCATTGTTCTAATGAGTTTGTGCCTATACTATAACAGCCTACTGTACTACTCTACTAACTTCATGAGTACTGGCCACTCCCTATTGCTTGCACCTAGACATAGGTCAGACTAGCCTATTCTGACTAAACATAGTAAACTGCCTACATTACTTCCTGCATATGGATATGTTAATAACAATTGTGCCTATCTTAGTGAATTATCTGACGCCCACTCTAGTGCACTTATTATATCTACCCATAAGTCTGAATCTATCTGCCGAATTATTTTCTTAAGTCTGAATTTATTTGCCTAATCTACTACATCACTAGCCTACTCTGCCCACACTATTCTGCATATGTGAATATCTGTCTACCCGTTTGCTTGTGGCTATGTCAACTATAAATCTACCCAATCTATGCTAATATATGACCAGCCTTGCAGCTCGTGATCCTCTAATTATGCTATTATATGTCTAGCCATCTCTTGTTCCACTCCTTGCCAGTATTCCCCACACCATTACATTAATACATGATACTGCCAGCACTATCATATCTTGTGTATCAGGCCGGTCTCCCCACTGCCGACCGAAAATATTGTAATTTTAGACCAGCATGTTCACCATAGTCACCAACCAGAGCACTCAAATCTCATTAATGACCTTGAGCTTCTTACTATGCTCTGTCAGACCTGTTCCATTGGCTCCTTGTGACTACTTGAGTATGACCTACCCATACCGTCTAACAACACTCCTACTATCATGACCCTAGCAGCCAATGAAACCCTGTGGCCAATCCCAAGCTCTCCCTGCACAACAGATTTTAGGAATTCCTGACTGCGAGCCAGACTATACGAACCACCCATTAGATTTGTATCTACCTCCAACCTGATCTTGATCCTGCATATTCTGCCACTCCAAACTCCTACTAACAATAGTAAGTCATCAATCAACTGCTCAACTAGTACCAAATACCAGACTGCTCAGCACCCTAAACGCAAAGAACGCACAACGCCCCACCTATGAGCCACAGCCACTACCAGCCCGCCTATCAAAGGAGCATTAATAAATGCTAGGTCTGTGGTAGCTCATGCTAGAGAGATTGCCGATTTGATATTGAGTGACAATCTAGACTTTCTCGCTATCACTGAGACATGGCTGCACGCTGCAGTAGGCCCTATGCTTATGCTAGCAGTTCCAGATGGCTATACCATTTTAAGACAAGATAGACAAGAGACAAGAGACAAGAGGCGGAGGAATCGCTGTTATCTTTACATCCAGCCTATCTATGAGACTGGCCCCCCATATGATATACAATCCTGTGAAGTCTTCTCAATCAAACTACCTTTGACTAATTTCCAATCCCTTAATATCCACCTGACCTACCATCCCCCAGGTCCAATTGGGACTTTTGAGGAAGATATCTATACAATATTATTCAACAACCTCAAAAGTTCATCACAAGTATTACTTCTAGGTGACCTTAACTTGGGCTTTAATGACCCCTCAGATAAACTTGCCTCGACAACGGCTAACATCTTAACAGAACTTGGCCTTACCCAAAGAATTAAAACTCCCACTCACAACAAAGGGAGAATACTTGATTGGATAGCAGATTACAACTGCCATGCCAACATCCTCTCCATTTCCCCTCTAGCCTGGATGGACCACTTTCTCCAATTATTTACGCTCGCCACCAATAGACCCCCATCCATACCTGCCCCCATCACCCCACCTACACTAACCAAGATCAAACAAATCATTACAGTGGAAAGACTCATCCCCGCTATTCTCCCCACCCTCAACTCACTCCCAGAGAGCACTAACCCTGAAACATTAGTTGAGGAATGTAATAAAATAAAGGCTTGTTCCCTAGATCAGATCGCCCCCCTCAAAGTGAGACCAAGAAAGCCTAAAAACCATTTGAACAAGTGGTTCACACCTTTCCTAAAAAATATAAGACAACAACAGAGAAATTGTGAGGCCTCATGGAGACTACTTCCCTCTGAAGCTAATAAACTAAAGTTTACTAATATTTAATCTCCTTATAAAAAAGAAATCTGCCTTGCTAAACGGGAATCCTATGACAACCGTATTTTCCAAGCTAACTCTAATATGAAAGAATTATTCACCATACTCAAAGAACTGGAGACTCCGACTGCTATACCAGACACTTGTACCAAAGACAAAAACTGGTGTTCAGATATCCAACATGCACTCGGGAAACACAATTCGACGGGCTTCCAGTGGTTACAGCAAACCTCTGAACCCTGGTCGATGACGATGGACTTCGTTGTCCGGGTGCTTCACTTCAGGATTACTCTGAGGTCCCTGTAAAGACCGGTGGGGGGGTCTGTACTTCTGCTCTCTATATGGTAGAGGAGAGGCACAGAGGACCCCAGCCAAGATTCTCTAATTTGGTAGCAATGGGCGAGCAATCAAGGCCTAGCTTCTCAGGAGGTGATGCAGGCTGGTTCTTAAGTACAGTGTATCCCCAAACCCCCACAAAGGAATGTCCACACACTGTATTACTGAAAACACAGTCTTTATATAATTAATATTCAAGGGTTATGTACACTTATCACAATAACGCACTTTGTGCTCAGGAAAATCAATAATGGTAAATATCTACAATTCTAAAGTGGTACCACTAATATTAGACCTCATTAAAGTGCATTCACAATACTGTAGAAATGGCACACAGATCAATAAGAAGGAAACCAGCAATAGAGAGAGGAGAGATAAAAGATGGTTGAAACAATAGGCAGAATACTGGCCCTAGCTACTGGACACAGTTCTGTGTGGAGATCCCCCCACCTGGGCAACCTGTAAAATAAAGAGATATAACACAAGCCCAGTCCATATATTGTTCAATAGTCTTATTCTCTCCTGCAATGTTTTTACCCCCCCAATGTACCTGGTGGAGTCGAGTTCTTCGAAGAGGCATCGACAGATCCTTCTTGAATGACCCCCCTTTCAAGCGGGAGTCACGGATCGTCGAGAGGCGTCGAGAAACGTCGAAGACCTCGGGGTTCGGCGACGGGGAATCGACGGCCCTTCTTGAATGCCTTCCCTTTCAAGCGGGAGGCACGGGGCGTCGAACGTCCGTCGACAAACGAGGTAGAACGATGTCAAAGAGGCGGCAGCTTCGTCCGAGCGGTGCTCGTCGGCGTCGGGGCGTCGGCGTCCTGCAAGGCGGAGGTGTGCGGGGCACCTCGATGACAATAGTTCTGGACCGCAAAGATTGTAGAGACGGAAGCCCAGCAAGGGCGTCGGGTCGTCCGAGTCTTTGAGGTCGTTGGGTGGCGGGAAACCCACCGGCAGGTTTCTCCTCGGCGCGTTGGTCGTCCTCGACTTTCTCCGGCAGGATAAGCGGTCGACGATGCGGTCGAGGGAGTCCTTCGATTGAAATGTTCTTAGGCAAGGAGCGGACGGCTCCGGTCGTCGGCGGCACGGCGTCAAGTGGTTCCCACGGATGGGCAACACAACTTCGACGGGCCTCCAGCGGTTACACAGACCTGCGAACCCTGGTCGACGGCAATGGACTTCGACAGCGTCGATGTCCGGGTGCTTCACTTCGATCTCCTCGGCGGTCCCGTCTCGGGTCGGCAGCCTTTCGAGGGTCTGAGTTCCAGGGCGCTTCGGTGAAGATTCAGCGGTGCTCGATGGTCCCTCGGAGCACGGGAAGAGGGCGCCTAGCCAGGTCCTCTCTCGGGTCAGTCCTCGACGATTTCGACAACCTTCAGTTTCTGTCGAAGCAAATGCCACAGCAAGTCTTCTTCTTCCAGCTGGACGTCGAGGATCAGCAAATCCAGTTACTCTTGAGTGGAGACTCAGCTTCTGAATGCTTCTGAACAATTTCCAGTGGTGAGAGGTCCCCAGATATACTATTCTGTCTCTCATCCACACTGCTGGCACACACACAGCAGCCAATCACACAGAAGGGCATTCATGCAGTCAGTCAGCCAATCAGGCACACAGTGCATTCAGGCCACACTCCTCCCTTTCAGACACTCACAACAAGGAATGTGGATTGGGACAAGTACCCAGCCATTCAACTCTACACACTGCATTCAGGCCAGTTTCGGGCAGGGCTGTCTCAGTCTTTGTCTCACATGCCAGAAACCAGACAACCACAACGAGAAGTGTATATTGGTCACACACTCCATTCACCCAGGTCCCACCCACAGGAGGTACCCACAACATACAGTCAAAGGGAAGGCTCCAGTCAGTCTAGCTGGGCCTTCACAACAACACCATATATGGAACTTCCACCCAACAGCCAGTCAGGGGGAAGGTACAGAGTCAGGGCTTCCCAGGACTTTGGGAAAAACAAGACAACAGGCCATAGAAAGCAAGAGGCCACAGGGGCCATCTTGTTTTCTATCAGGAATCAACTGATCCCAATGGCAGGGCCTGGGTATCCCAAAATGGAGGACACCCAGAGCACCTGTCCAATTCAGCATGGAGCTGCCACCAGCCCATACCCTGCTCTGTGGGCCACCCACAGGTGCCCAAAAACATTCACTAGGGGCACAGGGTTGTACCCCTACCCAGGGGTGCCATAAGGGTATCCCATGGGTCTGTTCACCAAACCAAAAGAGAGAGCTGCACTGCCAGGAGTCGCAAATGGACTCCTGGGCAGAAAACATAACAGAACACACGATAAAAGGCAGAAAAGGACAAGGATTCAGAGGCCCTGTCCCTCTGATGCATTTCCAGCATCACAGTCGCCCCCCCCAGACTGAGGTGGAGGGTGTCTAATCTCCCACGGGATAGACACCCTCATCCAGACGGTCAACATACCTTCTGGAAAGGCCATCTGCATTATCGTGACTCTTCCCTGGTCTGTGCTCTATGGTGAAGTCTAGCCCTTGCAGGCTAATGGACCACCTGAGCAATTTCGGGTTCTCACCCTTCATCTGCATAAGCCACTTCAGGGGCTTATGATCTGTTTGGACCTTGAAGGTAGACCCCGTAAGGTAGGGCCTAAAACGCCTAAGGCTCCAAACTATGCTAAAACACTCCTTTTCAACAGTAGCCCACCTAAGTTCTCTACCCTTGAGTTGTCTACTGATGAATATGATAGGGTGTTCTCTCCCTTTGTCATCTAACTGGGACAAGACAGCTCCAATTCCGGTGTCGCAGGCATCCGTCTGGACGATAAAGGGTCGGCTGTAGTCAGGCGCACTCAACACAGGTGCCCTACACAGACTTTCTTTCAAGCCATCAAAGGCCCTCTGACAGTCTTCAGTCCAATTAACCTGCCTAGGCTGCTTGGGCGAAGTTAGAGCGGTCAGAGGTGCAGCTATGGTCCCATAGTCTGCCATGAAATTGCGATAGTACCCAGTGAGACCCAAAAAGGCCCTCACCTGGGTTTGAGTAGTGGGAGTCTCCCAGTTCTGTACATCCTGTACTTTACTGGAGAGAGGTTGGATTTGACCCCCTCCTACCTCATGACCAAGATAGGTAACTTTCCCCTGAGCTATCTGGCACTTGGTGGCCTTGATAGTGAGGTTAGCCCTTTTCAAGGCCTGCAACACCTTATCCAGATGTGTCAAATGCTCTTCCCAGGTGGAACTGTAGACGGCAATGTCGTCTAAGTAAGCCACACAAAAGGCTTCCAGCCCACTGAGCGCATGGTTGACCAATCTCTGGAAGGTGGCAGGGGCATTCTTCAACCCAAAAGGCATGACCCTAAACTGGTAGAGTCCCTCAGGTGTTGAGAAAGCCGTCTTTTCCTTGGCATGGTCCGTCAGAGCTATTTGCCAATAGCCTGAGGTAAGGTCAAAGGTGCTCACAAATTTGGCAGCACCTATGGTGTCCACGAGCTCATCAGCCCTGGGCAATGGGTGCGCGTCAGTTTTGGTGACGGCATTGACTCCTCGGTAGTCCACACAGAACCTCCAATCTTTGGTACCCGCCTGGGAACTTGCCTTGGGGACAAGGACCACTGGACTGGACCAGGGACTGGTTGAGGGTTCAATAACACCCAGATCCAACATCTTGGCGACCTCAGCCTGGATGTGGTTCTTGACGGTATCTGACATACGGTAGCACCTGCTTTTGACAGGCACACTGTCACCAGTGTCAATTTCGTGCTTACACCACGGTGTAAGGCCCGGTGTCAGTGAAAACAGAGAGGCATACTGCTGGAGCAAAGCCCTGCAGGCCCTCTGCTGCTCTGTTGTCAAATCTGGAGAGAGTTGTACTCCCTCCACTGAGCCATCCTGAGGGTTGCTATGCAGCAAATCAGGAAGGGGCTCACTCTCATCCTCCTCTTGCCCTGAAGCTAGCAAGAGACATGAGACCTCTGCTCGCCTGTGGAAAGGCTTGAGCCTGTTGACATGGAATACCTGGGGGGCTACCCCAGAGGCTCCCATGTCAACCAGATAATTGACTTCGCCCATCTTGGAGATGATCCTGAAGGGTCCAGTCCACTTGTCTGCCAAAGCTCTAGACTTGGTAGGCTCCATCACAAGGATTTCCTGTCCCGGAGTCCAATCCACTTGCGAAGCTTTCAGGTCATGCCAGTACTTGTTCAATTCCTGGCTGGCCTTGAGATTTGCTGTTGCCTGACCCATCATTTGTGTCATCCTCCGCCTGAGGCCTAACACATAGTCCCCCACTTGCTTGGCGGGACCTGGAGGGGTGGCTTCCAAGCCTTCTCGGATCAAGGCGAGGGGCCCCCTCACGGGATGTCCAAAGAGTAACTCAAAGGGGCTGAAACCAACACCCTCTTGAGGTACCTCTCTGTAAGCAAACAGCAGGCATGGCAGGAGGAGATCCCATTTCCTCCTTAGGGGTTCTTCCAAAGCCCCTAGCATGCCCTTGAGAGTTTTATTAAATCTCTCAACCAGACCATTGGTCTGGGGGTGGTAAGAGGTGGAGAACTTGTAGGTTACCCCGCACTCTTTCCACATGGTTTTCATGTAACTAGACATGAAGTTGGATCCTCTGTCAGAGACAACCTCCTTGGGGAATCCAACACGGGTGAAAATGCCCAGGAGAGCCCTGGCAACCACCTTGGCAGTAACAGTCCGAAGGGGTATTGCCTCAGGGTACCTGGTGGCATGATCTACCAAGACCAGGATGAACCGATGTCCACCTGAAGTGGGAGGGTCAAGGGGACCGACGATGTCGATGCCCACCCTCTCAAATGGTGTGCCAACCACTGGTAATGGCTGCAGTGGGGCAATGACCCTGCCTCCAGTCTTGCCAGACAACTGACAAGTGGGGCAGGTCCTGCAGTGGGACTCCACCTCTACTCCCATCCGTGGCCAGTAGAAATGGGCAGAGAGCCTCTGCTTAGTCTTCTTAGTCCCAAGATGACCAGCCAAGGGCACCTCATGCGCCAACTGCAGTAGGAAGGGCCTGTAAACCTGGGGTACCACCAACCTCTTGCGGGCACCAGGTTCAGGCTTAGTGGGCTCACTAACAAGGAGCTCACCCTCCCAATAAATCCGGAATGTCTTAGGCACTTCTCCTTGTGCCTGGGACAGGGCCTGTTTCCTCAGTCCCTCGAGAGAGTGGCACTCTCTCTGTCCCTTACAGAAGTCTGCCCGGGAGGGTCCCCCTTCAGCTAACAAGCATTGAAGGTCGGGGTGCTCCTCCGGGTTAAGAACCTCTCCCACAGGAGAGTCTTCTGTCTCTTCTCCCACAGGAGTTGAGTTTGGGTTTTCCACTGGACCCAGCCCGTCCGGAGTATGGATCCCAATGGGTGCTGTCGGAACAGCAGGAAGAGAAGGTGTTCCCTCCACAGAGGTGGCCTTCTTGGTCTTCCTTCTTCTTGCCTTAGGCCTCGCCTTTGGCTCGGGTACCTGACTCACAGCCAGACCCGGTGTCACCTGTGACCTAGTGACCGCAGCAGCAGTCAGGGGAAGACCATCCGAGATCAACCCCAACTCCACTAGATCATTACCTAACAGAATGTTAGCAGGGACATTGTCCTGAACCAGGACAGGAAGCTTTGCTGTCTTGTCTCCAATCATGAGTGTGACTAAGGCTACAGGTGATAATTTGGGAGGCCCACCAGCTAATCTGGTGGTTTGCAGAGGAGCACCTTCATAGTCCTCTGGCTTGAGCAGGGTCCTGTCCACCACTGTCATGCTTGCCCCAGTGTCTCTCAAACCAGTAGAAGGCTGGCCATTCAAGAGGACACTTCTCAAAAACCTACGGGTGTTCTGCGGGATAGTTGCCAGTACTTCTGCGTACTGGTCCCAGGCCCCAAGGGACACTAAGGAAATCTCTACCGGAGCACCAAATGTGATTCCTGTAGAGGAGGGGAGGACAGTGGCCTCCACCTCAGACACGGGGTAAGGGTAGGTCAGGCTGACAGCCTGTACTCCAAGTGCCTTACCTTTACACTTGGGGTCACCCCTTTTGTGATCCAGAGCCCCACAATCCCAACAAGTGCCAGGAGTGCGGGGTACGGTACTGGAACCACTGGGAACCTGCTTTGCAGCAGGTGGACCACTACTCTTATTCCCACCCACAGAGGACTTATCCCCACTAGATTTTTGGGTCTTAGGAGAGGAAGGTTTTGGTTTACCCGACTGTGACTGCTTTTGGGACTCCTCAGCTTTCTGAGAGGCCCCCTTTTCTTTGTCCTTGTCCTTCCCACTGGAGTCCTTAGGGGACACCCGGTGGGAGACCCACTTGTCAGCCAACCTAGCCAGCTTAAAGGGGTCCAAAATGTTCTGGTCAGCCACATACTGACGCAGCTCTGGTGAACAGGCTTCAGAAAAATGCTCAAAAACCAAGAGGTGGGACAACTCAACAAAAGTTTTCACCTTGTATCCATCAATCCACCCCATCATGTTCATGTGCGCAGTACTCACCCAGTCAACCCAAGACACATTCTCTCTTTTCTTAAATTCCCTGAACCTTTTAAGGTATTGGGTAGGTGTCTTGCCAAACTTGGCAATCAAAGCAGACTTCATACACTCATACTGACCCCTTTCTTCCACACCCAGCTTCAGAATACAGTCATATCCAGTTTGAGGCACTCTGCTTAACAAACACTTAGCCCAATCTCTTTTATCTACATCATGAATTGCACAAGCCATTTCAAACGCTTCAATCCATTGGAGGATATCTGAACCCTCCACAAACACACCAACCAAATCTTTCATAAACTTGGTGGCTGGGGACCTGACACTCTCACTGGATCTAGCTGAAGTCTCCACTCTAGCTTTCTCTAGCTGGATTCTCTGACATTCAGTGTCCTGGCTTTTGAGTTCAAGGTCCTTATTTCTGAGTTCAAGATCCCTATTCTTGAGTTCCACTTGCTGTGCCAGCTCCTCTTTCTTAAGCTCAGCTTCTATTTCCAACTTGCGATATTCAAAGGCTAACTTCATCCTCAATAACTCAAGTTCCATGGAATTGCTGGGGTTTGGAACAGAGGCAGCAGGAATGGTGGCATTCCCAGAAACAGATTCAGTGACAACCCCAGGGGCAGAGTCCTCACTGGTTGCATCCCCCCCTTCATCAAGGGTTTCACCATCAGTCTGGTAGTCCACCAGGGCAGCTATCAGCTCAGCCCTAGACTTATCCACAAAGTCTAACTCACTGGCTTCACAAGCACTCTGGAGAGCCTCTAAGCTCATCCGAGTCAATTTACCATTTGCAATGGACTCCATTGCTTGTAATGCAGTTATTTGGTACACACCCAAACCTTAACCTAATAAAGTGCGGATATTTTGTAAGTGGCACGGTTATACACTGAGTCTTAAAACCATAAGCATCCCACCGCTGCCACCAGCTTTGTAAAGACCGGTGGGGGGGTCTGTACTTCTGCTCTCTATATGGTAGAGGAGAGGCACAGAGGACCCCAGCCAAGATTCTCTAATTTGGTAGCAATGGGCGAGCAATCAAGGCCTAGCTTCTCAGGAGGTGATGCAGGCTGGTTCTTAAGTACAGTGTATCCCCAAGCCCCCACAAAGGAATGTCCACACACTGTATTACTGAAAACACAGTCTTTATATAATTAATATTCAAGGGTTATGTACACTTATCACAATAACGCACTTTGTGCTCAGGAAAATCAATAATGGTAAATATCTACAATTCTAAAGTGGTACCACTAATATTAGACCTCATTAAAGTGCATTCACAATACTGTAGAAATGGCACACAGATCAATAAGAAGGAAACCAGCAATAGAGAGAGGAGAGATAAAAGATGGTTGAAACAATAGGCAGAATACTGGCCCTAGCTACTGGACACAGTTCTGTGTGGAGATCCCCCCACCTGGGCAACCTGTAAAATAAAGAGATATAACACAAGCCCAGTCCATATATTGTTCAATAGTCTTATTCTCTCCTGCAATGTTTTTACCCCCCCAATGTACCTGGTGGAGTCGAGTTCTTCGAAGAGGCGTCGACAGATCCTTCTTGAATGACCCCCCTTTCAAGCGGGAGTCACGGATCGTCGAGAGGCGTCGAGAAACGTCGAAGACCTCGGGGTTCGGCGACGGGGAATCGACGGCCCTTCTTGAATGCCTTCCCTTTCAAGCGGGAGGCACGGGGCGTCGAACGTCCGTCGACAAACGAGGTAGAACGATGTCAAAGAGGCGGCAGCTTCGTCCGAGCGGTGCTCGTCGGCGTCGGGGCGTCGGCGTCCTGCAAGGCGGAGGTGTGCGGGGCACCTCGATGACAATAGTTCTGGACCGCAAAGATTGTAGAGACGGAAGCCCAGCAAGGGCGTCGGGTCGTCCGAGTCTTTGAGGTCGTTGGGTGGCGGGAAACCCACCGGCAGGTTTCTCCTCGGCGCGTTGGTCGTCCTCGACTTTCTCCGGCAGGATAAGCGGTCGACGATGCGGTCGAGGGAGTCCTTCGATTGAAATGTTCTTAGGCAAGGAGCGGACGGCTCCGGTCGTCGGCGGCACGGCGTCAAGTGGTTCCCACGGCTGGGCAACACAACTTCGACGGGCCTCCAGCGGTTACACAGACCTGCGAACCCTGGTCGACGGCAATGGACTTCGACAGCGTCGATGTCCGGGTGCTTCACTTCGATCTCCTCGGCGGTCCCGTCTCGGGTCGGCAGCCTTTCGAGGGTCTGAGTTCCAGGGCGCTTCGGCGAAGATTCAGCGGTGCTCGATGGTCCCTCGGAGCACGGGAAGAGGGCGCCTAGCCAGGTCCTCTCTCGGGTCAGTCCTCGACGATTTCGACAACCTTCAGTTTCTGTCGAAGCAAATGCCACAGCAAGTCTTCTTCTTCCAGCTGGACGTCGAGGATCAGCAAATCCAGTTACTCTTGAGTGGAGACTCAGCTTCTGAATGCTTCTGAACAATTTCCAGTGGTGAGAGGTCCCCAGATATACTATTCTGTCTCTCATCCACACTGCTGGCACACACACAGCAGCCAATCACACAGAAGGGCATTCATGCAGTCAGTCAGCCAATCAGGCACACAGTGCATTCAGGCCACACTCCTCCCTTTCAGACACTCACAACAAGGAATGTGGATTGGGACAAGTACCCAGCCATTCAACTCTACACACTGCATTCAGGCCAGTTTCGGGCAGGGCTGTCTCAGTCTTTGTCTCACATGCCAGAAACCAGACAACCACAACGAGAAGTGTATATTGGTCACACACTCCATTCACCCAGGTCCCACCCACAGGAGGTACCCACAACATACAGTCAAAGGGAAGGCTCCAGTCAGTCTAGCTGGGCCTTCACAACAACACCATATATGGAACTTCCACCCAACAGCCAGTCAGGGGGAAGGTACAGAGTCAGGGCTTCCCAGGACTTTGGGAAAAACAAGACAACAGGCCATAGAAAGCAAGAGGCCACAGGGGCCATCTTGTTTTCTATCAGGAATCAACTGATCCCAATGGCAGGGCCTGGGTATCCCAAAATGGAGGACACCCAGAGCACCTGTCCAATTCAGCATGGAGCTGCCACCAGCCCATACCCTGCTCTGTGGGCCACCCACAGGTGCCCAAAAACATTCACTAGGGGCACAGGGTTGTACCCCTACCCAGGGGTGCCATAAGGGTATCCCATGGGTCTGTTCACCAAACCAAAAGAGAGAGCTGCACTGCCAGGAGTCGCAAATGGACTCCTGGGCAGAAAACATAACAGAACACACGATAAAAGGCAGAAAAGGACAAGGATTCAGAGGCCCTGTCCCTCTGATGCATTTCCAGCATCACAGTCCCCCTCTCCAGTCGACAGTCTTTTGGGACTGGCTTCCAGCGTGCCTTGGCGAAGATTACCTTTTGCACTATGTTTCCTCAAAGCTTGGGATGTGGGGTACATTGACCAGCCCAAACAGAAATTCCCTTCACCACGAAGCCGCATTTCAACATTTCACCCAGAAACGGCTGTGTTGTGTTCTCCTTGGCACATGTTTTGCAAGCTTTGAACACTGTCACCCCAGGGAATGGCTGCATTTGTTTTTGTTTCAAATCAAGCACAAGAAAATTACCTGCATTCAAGACGGCATTGCAATTTGTTCCTCCTTTCATTTTAAACACCACAAAGTTTTGCTCCATAAGACACAGCCCTGCTTTGTATTTCATCTGAATGCCATGACGTTAGGAAATACCTTCCAGAACGGCATTGTTTTCACTGAGAAAGTACATGCAGAGCAAGAATTCGGTTTTGAGTCAACACAGCTTTGATTTCCTTTTGAAATAGACCAGCACACTCAAATTACTGCAAAGGAAAGCAATAGCACGGCTCTCTCTCTTGCATTGTGTCAATTACAATGAATCTCTTTGCAGTCTCTCTTCGTGTCCATGAACCTACAGTCTAATGTAAGCCCACCAGAAGATTAATCAAAAAGAAACTGTGTACGCATAAACCGCATTTGTTAACTTGATATAAAAGAAAAATGAACCCACGTGTAAAATGGTGCTTTTACAAATGAGGAGAATGCTGTTTGGAAGTGAAATACAATTATAGCCTGAGCTCCCACAGAAATGCGATTGAATATGTGGGCGGGGGGGTTGCTATAAAATGTGTATGATATTTATTTCTAAAAAGACTTGATTTCTGTTGAAAGAAAAACTTTGAAGCCAGCAAAACAGGTTTTTGGCCCAGGCAATTACTTCAAAGATGCCCTGCCTCCCATGGGAAAAGAATTACATCCACAAGTGAACCAGCCCCATGGGCATATGAAAGGCCCTAAAGTGTCGAAGTTCACAGCCTCGTCAGACTCGCCGACATCCCTACAGAAAGGAACAAAGGACCTAAGGGGAACTAGGATTTCACAGAGAGGTGTGATTTCCTTCTACAACCATTCCCTGCGCCAACTGCCTGGCTTCAAAGGGCATCATGCAAACCCTTTGTTCAGGCTGACCCAGGGGAAGACCATTTGGTTGTGGGGGTGGCAGGACCGCCCAGACAGTGGCTAATCCAGCACATTAATTTAAAAGAACTGTTGTACATTAAGATATGTGTTTCAGCACCCGAAATAAGCAATAATTTGATGTTATGCCAGTATTTCATGTGATTTTTAAAGAAACAGAATGAGACCCAGTGCATGTTTCTAGCACATGGGGAACTGAAATGACATGAAAAATGCATTTCTGCGTGAAATGTAAATGACACAGACATAAAACCTGGTGAAAATATGCGAAATAGTAGTGGTCATATGTGTAGCCATTTTCAGAATTTTACATATTATGCTTTTCAGGAAAATGACGAAATTGTGCCAAAGGGCGATGTGACATCACACAGAGTTGGCAATCGGACTGTCCAATTCCGTGTGAAATATGAAATCTGCATATCTGTTTTTTATGATTGTGACTAGTAGAAATTTTAAGTTGTGCACCATAACACATTTTTGGCCAAAAATGGCTTTGTTGGACAAAGAAAGGTAATAAAAGCACACACACATAAATGATGTCAGTTCCCCTGAACCAATCGGCCCGGGGGGAGGAGGGAACACCAGTAACCTGGCCTATCCTAGTATAGGAGTAACTCCAGAGTACTTCCTCAGATTGTAACCTTCTTTGATGTCACTTTGGCTACACTATGGGAAACACAGGGGAGATTCAAAAACTCAAAAGCCAGATCCAGAGGCAGCTGATTCCATCCAGGCAGAACCACCCATCCAGATCCAGGTATAGCCAATAATCCAGGGAGAAAGGAGGAAAGGCAGCTGATCGCATCTAGGAGAGCCCAATGACCAGACCTTGCCCAGCTGATCCCATCCAGGAGGGTCCAGTTGTCCACAGTGACCAGACCTTGCCTAGCTGTCCCGCATCCCATACAGGAGAGGCCCGCTGTCCCAGTGACCAGATCCTTGGCCCCGCTGTCCAGAGACCTTGCTGGCTGTCCAAATTCCCAAATTCAAGTTTACCTTGTAAGTATCATATCACCCAGTATCCAAAAATGTCATATCCCGCTCTTTTACCCTTGCGTCCTGTTCAAATCCTATTAAAATCCCATTCAAAATCCCAAATTGCCAGTATCATCTATTCACCTTTCCTTAGAAGAATCTGTGTTAGTCCATATCTGTTAGCGTATTCCTTTTATAATTATTTCAGTTATCTGTGTAAGTCGTTAGTACCATTTTGAAATAAATTAATTAATTCCCCTAGAAGGAGGTACGCAGTGCGAGCTGGTTAAAATTCGAAATTAACCCCCTTGCGCGCAGTGTCTTTCTTTAATGATATAGCCATTAAAACATAGCCTCAGCAGAATCAGTCATTGTTTTTCTCTAAATTCCGATTTGACTTTTTCCCATAGAAAAATCCAAACATCATCCCATTAAGAGTAACCACTTTCCCTCTGAATATTGTCTGTTATGTGCCTTTGTTTCTCATACCAAAAACCGATTTCCGATTTTGACAGCTAGGCCCCTTTTCTTAGCTGTGTGAAAAACAAATTGCAATTCTGCCATGTGTGTTTTCTTCTGCATTGTTTTCTTACCTGTGTCAAGTTGCTTTGGTGTCCTGCTCAGTAGCCTGTAAGCTTCTTTGTCTCTTGAGTGCAGTCACACGAATTTCTGTCCTAGCTATCCTACCGCAATTCTAAACTGAGATACAAGTAACAAGTAAAATCTGAGTATGCCATTTTGCTCCTTTTGAAGGTTTTCAATTTTGTTTCTGCCCTCCCATCTTGGGGTGGTGGGCTGAATTTTAAATCTGATTTTTCCCTCTTCTTCCTGACTCATTGCCACTGCTTTCCATCCACAAAGAATGTAGTCAGCAGGGGTTTGGGGGAAGTGTTGCAGGGGGGGGGTGCTTAACCTGCGGGCTATCTGTTATTTTGAAGAAAAGTGATTTTTTTCTGTTTCTATTAAAGGTTTATGTATAGTATGATAGGAGCGTGAGTTAACTGTATTGTGGGATCTTTTTGCATTTGTACTGCTACACAGTGGTGGCTGCTGCCCTCATTTTGATTTTCTTTGAATTCAATATTTAATTGTTACACCCCAGCCTGGTTCATATTCCATTGCTACACAGGGTATTTGTTAAGGTGGGTGTGAGACGGGTTGGGTGCCTTCTCGAAGTAGATCCCGATAATCAATAAAGATAAAAAGCGTTTTTATTGTGCGCCACATTCATTGTCAGTGGAAAGATTCCCTCCCTGGCTGGAGTGTGCCATGTTCTAAAACCATTACACAGTGGGGGCTTGTGCCGTGATTGAGACAAGTGTTTCCACCCGTGACAGCTTAAAACAGCAGGCTAACCCAGAAAAGATAGTGATACTTTTTGTGGTTAGAAAAACTGTGTTACACTGTAAAAGCGCCATCCCAAAACGTATACCCTAGGTATCAGGCTTGTGTGCAAAAATAAAGTAAATGAACCCTAAACTAGACAAAAGCAGGTTACATATTTGTCCTTGCATAAATAATGAAATAAAGGAAGAACACTTTTCACAATGACCATGGGGGAGATTAACATGGCTAGGCAGCACCTTCTGTCCAAACCATTCTTTAGAGAGGAATGGGCAGAACAGGAGCAGGAAGCCTGGCTATCCAGCATGGTGCAACAGGTCACCTCCATGAACATGGATGTGTGGCAGGACAGTGGCCGGTTACATCAAGCCTTGACTGAGTTTTAATTGACTCAGAATATTAAAGAGGAACAGCTTAAAGTGGTCTGACTCACCACCTAAACATACCTCCACATGGTGGTTAGGGAAGAAAAATATCAAGAAAGTGTAACCTTTGCACAAAATCAGTCTGACCTGTTCAATCAAACCCAGAGTGAATTAAAGCAGGTAGAAGAAAAATTGCAAGAGAGCCAACATTCAGAGGTAGAATTTGAAAACCGCACCAAGCAGCTCAAAGAAGAGTTGGCTGTACAACGACAAAACAATTCAGAGCAAGAGGCCCAATTAGCTACATTAAAAGAGGAGTGTCAGGAAAAGGTTGATTCCCTGAAAGAGAGTCAACTAAAACTAAACCAACCAGTAAAATATAATAGCGCCTGCTCAGAGCAGATACCGACTTTACTAAAACAGATCAAGAAATTGGAAGAGGAGCATAATAAGTTAATCATTAAGGAACTCCATTCCCAAACATAATTTTGAACGCCAGAAGTTAGGCGCTATAAAGCAACAAAGAGATGAACTGACTGACCAGATTGGCACCCTGTATCAGGAGAAAGATGCCCTATACCAGTATGTGTGCAAATTAAAAACAGACATGAAGAAAAGAGAGTCAGACCTTCAGGAACTGATGACCTAAAACCTGAGTATGCAAATTTAATGGGGCGTGTGGGACAAGTAGAAGGTGATCTGGAAGAGACCACCCAATCCAATTGCATTGGGAAACCTAGGCCTTTTCTCCCCTATCTAGGATTCTCAAACTTAGGTGTGCCCTCCTACATGTCTCAAACCGGCGCATTTTGCAAACTCTTATCCTGTGTGTTGTTCTATCCTATTGTGCAACTTGCTTACCTCTCGCTGTCTTGTCTGCCCACTCCAGTGACCTTAGGGTGTGGCATCCCCTGTCCCTTCCACCTATTCTATGGTGCTCTCCGTCTCTCCTATCTTTTCTAATTGCTTCTCTATTGACTATCCTGCTCGCCTCACTAAATCTGGTAGGAAGAAGTTTAAAAAGGACATCAGGGTCTCCAAACCCAGGCCTCCCTATCGCTGATACCTACACCTGTGCCTCCTCCAAGAAAACTCTCACTGACATCCTCTTTGTCGTGCCTTCGCCAGACCTATGGACCCTCCATATGGTCTCTGTGCTCTCTCCTTTCTTCTCCTCTCCCATTAATGGTGGCACCCGCTGGGATGCCCTCCTGGTATCCTTCCATTCCTCTAAAGTAATCATTAATGTCTACTCCAATGGGACCTTCCTGGTCTAAGGCCCCCAAGCCAACCTTCACCTCTTTGATAGACGCTTCCCCCGCCTCATCAACTTCCTTTCCTCTCCTGCTGTCCCCACTCCCCTTTTTTTGACTACCTCGCCTCCCCCTTCTGCCTCCTCCTTGGCTTCCTTGCCTCCCCCTTCCCTCTCTGCCCCCTCTCAACTCCTTCTACACCTCCACAGGGCGTACCTCTGATCTGTACCCCTCCCCAGAATTCCTTCAAGGATGGCAACCTTCTCCACATTGCCACTCTAAACTCTGGCTCTGCTGTCAAACACTCCTCTGATATCTGCTGCCTTCTGGAAGAACTTGACCTTGATGTCCTCGGCCTCACTGAGACATGGTTCACGGCCAGCTCTGTCACAAGCTTTGATACGCTCCTACCTGACGGCTACAAGATCCTCTCTGCTCGCAGGGCCAACCGCGCTGGGGGTGGTGTAGCCCGGATCTTCCCCAAGTGGATTACTGCCACTGTCACTCCTACGCAGGACTACTCCTCTTTTGAATGCCTCATCTGCAGGCTCTCTCTCTCCCCTAGCCATTCCCTCAATGTGGCTACTATCTGTCGGCCACCTGTTCAGATTTCCTCCTTCCTCTCTGAGTGGGTGGACCTCTCCTCTTCCCTTCTGGTCTTGACCACTCAACTCCTCCTTCTTGGAGACATCAACATCCACCTGGATGCCTCCTGTCCTCCCTCTGGACTCTTTCGTGACCTCTGCGACTCTCTCTCACTCACTATTCTCCCCTCTGGCCCGACTCATTCTGCAGGGCACATTCTTGATGTACTGATCTCCTCAGACCTTCCCCTCTCTATCCCTCTCACCACTCTACTCTCCTGGAGTGATCACTTTCTCCTCTCCTCCCACCTCACCCTCCATACCCCTCAGGCCAAGCCACTTCCATCACTGCCACCCACCTTCTCGGTCATCCGACCCATGAAGCGTGTGTCAGCTGAGGCTTTCGCCGCCACCTTCTCACCCCCTGTCCCCCTTTGGCTAACTCGCATCCTGACACAGCCCTTTCCACACTCCACTCTACTATCTCTGATACTCTTGATATCCTTGCCCCTGTCATGAGAATCGGCCTGAAGCCCAAAGCCAAGTGCAACTTCTGGTACGACTCCGACCTCGTCACCCTAAAACGCAAGTGTAGGGTGGCCGAGAGGAAATGACGTGCTTCATGTACATTCTCTGACAAACTGGCCTACTGCCTGCTGCAAAAGCAATACGGGCTCTCTGTCCTAACGAAGAAGAGAGCGCATATCCAAGCCCGCGTCTCTGCGGCCTCTAACAACTCGGCCGAACTCTTTAAAATCTGCAAGGAACTGACCAATCCTGCCGCAGTCCCTACCTCTCCTTTCCCCTCTCAGGCCCTCTATACGGCACTGGCTTCTCACTTCATCTATAAAACTCAGGACATCCTGTCCTCTCTCACCTCCTTTCCCTTCCCTCCCCCCACTCCCTGTTCTTCCTTTAGCCTCTCTGCAGCCTCCTCTCCTCCCTCCTTCTCTGCCTTTCTCTGCCTTTCCCCTGTTCTCCGCAGACAAGGTTGTTAGACAAGTCTGAACTATGAAAGTCTCGTCGAAACAGGTTTACCCCTGTTCCTCCAAAACTGTCAAGGACCACATAGACTCCCTGGCTCCTGCCCTGGCTGATTTCTGCAATCACTCCTTCACCACTGGAGTCTTCCGACCCCCCAGAAGCACTCCCTTGTACACCCCCTTCTTAAGAAACCCACTGCCGACCCCTGCTGCCCGGCCAACTACCGCCCAATCTCCATCACTCCCTTCCCGGGTAAGCTCCTGGAGAAAATGGCCATCTCCCAGCTTAATCCCCACACTGAATCTGTTGGCTGTCTTCATGACCATCAGTCTGGCTTCAGAGCTGCCAGAAGCACGGAAACTGCTCTCCTGAACATCCGTGAAGTCCTGCTCTCCAACCTTGACTCTGACACCCCTTGCGTCCTCATCCTGCTTGATCTCTCTTCTGCCTTTGACACTGTCAACCCTGCCATCCTGCTCAACCGTCTCTGTGATAACCTGGATATCATTAGTCAGGTTCTAGCGTGGCTGACTTCTTTCTTCTTTGATCGACCCTCACAGGTCCACCTTGGGTCCTTCCTCTCCGCCATCTTTTTCACTACCTGTGGTGTCCCCCAGGGGTCTAACCTCTCTCCCTGGCTGTTCAACCAATACCTGGCACTCCTTGTCCACCGCATCGCTGCTCTCTACCCCAACTTTCAGTGCTATGCGGATGACACCCAGCTCATCTTCAGGCTACCCTCGGTCTCCTCCTCCACTTCCCTTATCTCTGACTGTATTTCTGCTATCCAGGAGTGGTGTGCCGCCAATTACCTCTGCCTTAATGCCAGTAAGGCTGAGATCCTCCTCATCGGCAAACCCGCTCCCTCCTTTCCTGTAGCTCTCTGGCCGGCCTCCCCTGGCCCTCTTCCTGTTCCCATCTGTAAGGCTAAAAACCTCAGGGTCATCTTCGACTCTACACTCTCCTTGTCTCCTCACATCTCTGACATCGCTAAGAAGTCACACTACCAGCTGCACCTCCTCAGAGGTATTCTCCCTTTCCTCTCCTTCCCCAGAAGCTCACATCTCCAGAGCTCTGGTTCTCTCTAGGCTGGACTATTGCAAAAGCCTCTTTCTAAATCTGCCTGCTTCTACTCCCCGCTCGCTGAAATTTTATCCAGAAAAGGACCGCAAAACTTGTCCTTGGCCTCAAGCCCAGGGATCGTATCTCTCTAGGACTGAAATCTCTGCAGTGGCTCCCAGTGGCTGCGAGGATTAAGTTCAAAACCCTCTGCATCATCCACAAGGCCTTCTGGGGCCGAGGGCCTCAATACTTTCAACTCTCTCTCTTCTAACTTCCTGGCTGGCACTGAATTTGCACTGGTTACCTGGTCACCCCCTGATCTCGGGCCCGGGTCCCCTCCCCTGCCAGTTGCACTCCTGCACTGCCCTCCTGGCAACCCCCGCACTTGGGGACTGTTTCTGTATCCTACAGTCCCACTACCAGCACTTGCCACCTGCTGGCCCTACTTTTACTTACTGTTTAATTTTGTTTTCTTTACCCCATCTACTGCACTGTCCTCTCCCCTTTCTCCCTTGCACTTCTCCTCCTTCCCCTTCCCAAGCACTTGCACGATCTGAATGACACCTGGTCTAGTAGGATCATTGTCTGTCCTCCCTCTGTTCCCCCTCCCTTGCCTCGTCGCGCCTTGAAACACTTGTGTATAGGTGCGTTATAAATGCCTTATCATATCATATCAAGGGGAACTAGCATTTCACTGAGAGGTGTGATTTCCTTCTACACCCATTCCCTGCCCCAACTGCCTGGCTTCAAAGGGCGTCATGGAAACCCTTTCTTCAGGCTGACCTAGGGGAAGATAATTTGGTTGTGGGGGTGGCAGGACCACCCACACAGTGGGTAATCCAGCCCTTTGAATTTAAAAGAACTGTTTTACATTAAGACATTTGTTTCAGCACCCGAAATAAGTAATAATTTGATATTATGGCAGTTTTTCATGTGATTTTTAAACAAACAGAATGAGACTCAGTGCATGTGAGGAACTGAAATGGCATGAAAAATGCTTTTCTGGGTGAAGTATAAATGACACATTTACACATTTATGAAAAACATATTATGCTTTTCAGTAAAATGACGAAATTGTCCCAAAGGGCGATGCGACATCACAGAGTTGGCGAGCGGACTGTCCAATGCCCTGTGAAATATGGAATCTGCATATCTGTTTTTTATGATAGTGACTAGTAGAAATTTTATGTTGTGCTCCATAACTCATTTTGGTAAAAAATGGCTTTGTGGGACAAAGAAAGGTAATAAAAGCACACACATAAATGATGTCAGTTCCCCTGTACCAATCGGCCCAGAGGGATGAGGGGAACAACAGTAGCCTGGCCTATCCTAGGACAGGAGTAACTCCAGAGTACTTCCACAAATTGTAAAATTCTGTGATGTCACTTTGGCTCCCTGCAATGTTGTTTACATTTGTTTCATCCTGTAAAACAATGAGTGAATAGCTACCTGTAGGAGACCTGAGTATGGGGTGGGGGTAACACTTTACGGCACACATGTGCCAGAGTTCTATGTAGCCCAAGGGGGGCGGTTGCCACCAGGTATGAGCTATCAAAAGAGCACGCATGCAGGTAAAGATAAAGGGCCTCATTACACGGATGGCGCTAAGGGATTACTGGCACCGGTAAGGGCACCGTTGCCAGTAATCCCTTAGCGCCATACTACGAGGTCCCTCAGCGGGTCCCGTCCTTAACGTGTGGCCAGACCACACGTTAAGGAAGGGACCCGCTGAGGGACTTCAGGACAAATAACGGTACCGTTATTTGCTCCTTCCCCTTTCCCATTGAGCCCTATGGGGGCTCAAATGGGAATGGGGAAGGGCCTTGGTGAATGGGGAATTACCGCCCCGCCAACCTTGGAATGGGGCGGTAATTCCCCCATTCACCAAGGCAGAATCAGTAAAATACCGGCAGCAACCATGGCGCTAAAAGCGCTAAAAGCGCCATGGTTACCGCTGTCCGTGTAATGAGGCCCAAGGAGTTTTTTTTTACCTGTAAACCAACACTCATAGGGGATCAATGACCAATAAACAACCACAGACTTATTTGTTTTGTTTGAGCAGGAGTCTGCTTTATCTTTATAGGAAGACAGTTGGTAATAATCAAACAATACGTACATTGGCCCTACATCACATCATAGATCTTTGACCATGGCGGTTCTCATAACATACCAGTGTATGACATATTTTCACATGCACTAAATAGATACCATCTTATGTCAAACTTCTCTTCTTTAACTGAACCCTGGCCTTTTCTTCACATACCTAACATAGCTGGTCACAGATATTACCATGGTGATGTCAGATACTCCTGTGTTACATAACGTTTTCTGTCTACAGTCTCGGGGTTGACAGGACACTTTTACCTTTGATAAATACAATGGAGTAAAGCCTGGGAGCAAACGCTTCCTATGTGACAAATAAATAGCTCCTCCTGTCACTAGACTTTCTTGTAGTAGAACAATTTTACCTTTGATAAATACATAACATTAATGCCCACAGGTGTTCCTTGGAGGCAAACATTTCTCATGTGACAAATAAATAGCTCCTCCTGTCACTAGTTTCTCTTGTGACAGAACACTTTTACCTTTGATAAATATGATATGGCATTTATAACGCGCCCATACAAAAGTGTTTCAAGGCACGACGAGGCAAGGGAGGGGGAATAAAGGGAGGACAGACAACGATCCTACTAGGCCAGGTGTCATTCAGATTGTGCAAGTGCATGCGATGGGGGAAAGGGGAGAGTGCGGAGGGGAGGGGGAAGGGATAGTGTAGTACATGGAATAGAATACATGGGAATAGAATAAAAACAACAAGTAAAAGTGTTAGGAAAGATTTCGTAATTGTAGGTAATTTTCCTTCCATGTGGCAACCCCTAAACTTTTTGCTGTTGTTTTTCACCTTGTTCTTGACTTTGCCAGAGAAGTGCAGCCTTCTGCCGCACTCCTCTGGGCTTTCGCTCCTTTCTTACGGGGAAACTGACATGCCCTTAAGACAGTCAGTACCGGGGAACACTGTTTCCCGTAGTTTCTTTTATCATGTTGCGGCTTTAGTGCAACATGACACAAGAGGGCACTGTAAGCTAAGTTACAGCTCTCTTGGGTCTCTAGCCTTCTACAGGCCCTAGATACTCGTTTAGGATTGTATTTGATCGGTGCAAGTCATTCAGGGACTGGAATGGTGGCAGCGATCGATTTGTGTATTTTGAGCTCCTTTTGGCGTTCTGAGCGCGTTTTTCGCACTGAACCCAAAATGGTGGCCTGGCTCCCAAAATGGCCAGACCACGAGGCTCCTTTGTCCTGTCCACTGACCGTCTTGCTCCCTTCACCTTCCCCAGGTCGAGCGACCCGGGGCCTTCCTTATTTGGGCATGTACTTTCCCGCGAAACGTGGGTGCTTTCGCGGGCTTCTACATGTCTTTTGTGTGCCTCCAGGGTGTGGGCTGGGATGTCTGGTCCCAATACACATCCTGGGTGCCAGAGATTCTAGGGTGGTGTGAATGCCTGGGACCACCGTGGTCCGTGATTGGTCCATGAATGGTGTGTGTGTTGATGAGCGGATCTCCCATTGGCTCCCCTCCGTTTTGGCGCGAAGGGAACCGTGGATAAGAGGGGGCTGGAAACACCACTACCATGTCGATCCCCTGAGTTCTCACGAACGAAGGAATACAGGAGCCAAGTATCCTGCAACCAAGAGGCTGGACCGAGGAATCGCTGGTGACCCGCTGAAGGACTCCTCCTTTGCACTGCTGTCGTCCTGTGAAACCCTTTCCTCCTTTGATCGAACCAGAAGGCCTGTACTGGTGCTTCGACCTTTGGAATAGCAGGAACAGCTATTCTCGGCGACTTCATCACCTCCTGCCAGTAAGCCTTCGGAAGCGTATCTGGGCCATCCAGTTGACTGACCAGCTTACACGGGAGTCCTGCTCTGTGACCGCCGCCAGGTTGTGTTGTATTTCGAGTCCTGGTCACTCTCACACGCTTCGTACACTTGGCGTTCCCAAGTCTGAAGTGAGTAGTGTACATTTGGCTCGGATACACACGGCCGCTCCGTTGCCCTGCGGCGGTGACAAAACTGTGCAGGTTTCTTCGATTGGGACGTCTTTTTTCTCTACACGACGACGAGGCATTCCCGGCTGTTCTGAACCTGCCAGCTGCTGAAACTAACATGGAGAAGCCTGGGTCTGCTTGCATCGGGGACCGGTGAGTAGTTTAGCTAGGATCTGGTCACCCTCCTGCAGTAGCCCATTGATTTTCCCCGCTGTGTAAAAACAGCACCCTTTTGTCCGTACTCGCGCTCTGCTTCTGCTCGCTGTGGAGGCTGCGCTTGAGTCGCGGAACCTGTTCTTCTTCTGTTGTGCACTAACCCGAACTGCCTGACTTCCTCCGAAGAGCTTCTCCTTTTGCCCGTTGGCACCAGCGTGTGCAGGTACTTTGAGCACAAGGCTCCACTCTTCGCAGGGCTCGAACTTCCATCTAGTTAGGTGCCTCTGAAGGCGAACTGAGTCTAAAGCATTATCGCACTGCCTGTTTTCCTTCCCTTGCAGGTGGACTACTCATTTCGTGCCTCTAATGCTTGAGACTGTCGTATTTGTATATATATTGTGTTGATATGGTATGTGTTGGCTTAATATTGTGATATTGTGATTTTCTCGCTACAGTCGTTGTTTTAAAGGCCTTAAAATAAATGTGTATATATTTTTGATATAACAACTGTTTGGAGTAGTTTGTAAGCGCTCTTGCTTTGTGTGCTCATTGCGGGCTTTCAGTCACCCTCACCCCTCTTGAGACCTAGTCTTGACCGCCGCGATCGCTACCTTGATTGGTCTGGCTCGTCCAGAGGTTACCCTGTTCCAAGTAATTAGGTTGGCCTTCTGAACTTCTGCGCCACCAGGACAGAGTTCAGAAATCCGTCTTAACAAATTGGTGTACAGCGGTGGGATACGACTGAAGGTATCCAGTGTTGCGCACGAACTAAGGCATTTCAGGTTATTCCAACCAGTACACGTAGTGAATTGTTGTAGTATAACTTTAAAAAGGCCATAGTCCTATCAAACAGTATGGAAACAAATACCTTGTTAACTTTAAATGCTTTCAAATCAGAAACATTGAAGAAGATGTGTGCGGAGAGAGGTGTTTCCTCTCAAGGCACGAAATTGGAAATGATCCAAAGAATCGTGGCGTGGCAAGAAGCGCAGCTTGACGCTATAACTTCTGAGGACAGTGCAGAAGGTGGTGGGGCTGCTCTCACTGGTAGAACCGACGGTTCTGCCGCTGCACTGATCCATCGCGACCACGAGGACAGGGAGGACGAGATGTCTAATGTTTCCTCTGCCAGTGTTGATGGGGATGCTATGCTTGAATTCAAGAAACAAGAGCTGCGGTTTAGGCAGCAGGAGCTTGAATTCAGCATAGCCAAACTAAAAATCGAACAGGCAGAAAAACAGAAAGACAGGGATCACCAGTTGGAACTGGCTAAGCTTCAGGTTGCAAATGGGTCCAAGGGTCCTGGACATGGGTCTGGGGCCTCCTCTCATCCACGGTTTCCGAAAGATCTGCTCAGTGTGTATGAAGAAAGGAATGACATTATGGACTGGCTGAATGCGTTTGAGTATGCATGCGAAGTTCAAGAAGTTGACAATGCTGATAAGATTGCGTGGTTACTCAGTAGACTGCCCCATTCTGGCTGTAGTGCCATTATGGAAATGTCGAAGGCTGAGCAAGCTGATTTCGCAATGTTAAAGCAAACTCTCATTTTAAAGTTTGGGAAGACTCCGGCCCAATATTTGAAACGTTTCAGAGAGTATAAAAAAAAGGAAGGTGGTACTTGGGTATCTTATGTCACTGAATCCTTGAAAAACTTAACTGGCTGGGTCGAAGGTTATAAGGTTTCTACCTTCGAAGGCATGATAAATCTTGTCATGCTGGAACACATTTTTGCTTCTTCTTCCTTAAGCAGCTTCAGCTTCAGCTTAAGCAGCATTTGGCCGATTCAAAGGAGATAGATCCTAAGAAGCTGGCCAATGCAGCAGACTTATGGGTGTCACATCGAGTGTCCCATAAGGACAAAACTCATCCTGGTAAGCAGGAGGAAGGGAAAAAGTCCAAAGATATGGAGGGTGGGGAATCTGCTAAATCTTCTTCCCAAAAGGGCCACAAAAAGAAAAACAAGGGTAAGACACAAGAGAACTCACAGGGTAGTGGAGGTCCGCCTCCGAAACAGAACTCGGGTTACAATAAGCCTCCCTACGTAAACAGACCCACTGGGGCTTGTTTTTCTTGTGGAGCAACTGACCACGTGAAGGGGCATCCCCGTTGTAAGGTTAGACCTTTGGGGGTCCACTCCGCTAATCTGGCCTTCTCCTCCTACGAGGAAGAAGAGATTACAGGAGCATCCTTCTCCTCAGACTCGTTTCCCAGCGGGATAGAGGCTGAGGTAGTTTTAGTGTCCCTGGGTTCCTGGGAGCCTAAAGTCGCAGAGGCGTATGCTAGGATTCCGGATAATACCAAGCACTACTTTAAAGACAGTGTGCTGATCAATGGAGTGGATACTCCAGCTCTTAGGGATAGTGGGTGCAGTCGCACTGTAGTGGATTCTACCTTGGTAGACTCAGAGGAAGTTGCCAGAGCTACTCTGATGCCCACTAAATTGGCTGACGGCCCCCTCCGTATGTTTCCCGTAATACCTGTAAATCTTACTTTAAATGGTACAGCAGTCAGGATTCCAGTGAGCATTCAGCGAAACGTCCCGGGAAAGGTCTTGTTAGGTAATGATCTTAGAGCTTTAGTGCTCGTAGGAGACACTGCCGAAAGACCCTACACACGGTCTCAAGCACGGGCAGCATTGGCCAAGTCCAATACGCCGCCCCAGCCAAAGGGGAAACCCAAGGCGAAAGGAGTCAACAAGTCACGACGAGGGAAAGAGAATATTCCCCCGAGCTCGCCTACCACTGCGGTGGAGGAAGTTGGTCAATCGCCCGGGCCTGACGAGGAGGTGGCGATGCCTGAAGTATTTGACCCCAACGATCATCCTGAACTAAAAGACTTGTTAGTTGAAGGAGGTCCTGATAGGGACGAATTCAGTAAAGGCCAACGTGAGTGCCCATCTCTGGAAGGCCTAAGGAGACAGGCCTGCTCCCAGCTTGAGGGTGAACCTCCTGGGAAGCATAGGATTTATTGGGAAGGTGGACTCCTGTATAGTGAGCCCACAGAGTCTACAGAAGGAGACCATAGGAGGTTGGTGGTTCCCCTTGCTGTTAGTCCCTTCCTCCTGCAGTTGGCGCATGAAGTTCCCCTTGCTGGTCACCTTGGTATGAAGAGGACCAAGCAAAGGTTATCCATGCACTTCTACTGGCCCAAGATGGGGGTGCAAGTAGAAAGTCACTGCAGGAGTTGTGCCTCCTGCCAGTTGTCTGGTAAGGTTGGCGCGACAATCCAAGCTCCGTTGGTACCGCTCCCAGTTGTGGGGGTACCATTTGAAAGGGTAGGGATCGACATCGTTGGTCCCCTTGACCCGCAAACATCCTCGGGCAATAGGTTTATCCTGGTGCTGGTCGACCATGCAACCAGGTATCCTGAGGCCATCCCATTGAAAACTGTAACTGCCAAGTCAGTTGCAAAAGCTTTACTCGGCATATTTACTAGGGTTGGCTTCCCTAAAGAAGTTGTGTCGGATCGTGGCAGCAACTTTATGTCGAAGTATATGCAGGCTATGTGGAAAGAATGTGGGGTCACCTACAAGTTCTCTTCTGCATACCACCCCCAGACCAATGGTCTGGTGGAACGTTTCAACAGAACGTTAAAGAGCATGATTGGGGCTCTGGAGGAACCTCAGAGAAGAAAATGGGATCTTCTTTTACCATGCTTACTGTTTGCCTACCGAGAGGTACCACAGGAGGGTGTTGGCTTCAGCCCCTTCGAACTTCTGTTCGGTCATCCCGTACGGGGACCCTTAGCCATCGTCAAAGAGGGATGGGAGATGCCCACTCCCCCTGTTACTACCAACGTAGTTGATTATGTGCTAGGGCTCAGAAAACGGATGGTACTTCTGATGGGCTTGGCTAGTGATAAATTGAAGGCAGGACAAGCGCTGGTGAAACATTGGTACGACCAGAAAGCTTCCCTCATCAACTTTACACCTGGTCAGCAAGTCCTGATCATGAATCCCATAAGGCCTCGAGCTTTACAGGACAAATGGTCAGGCCCTTACACAGTGGTGGAGCCCCTGGGTGAGGTTAACTATTTAGTGGACCTTGGAAGGCCTGGACAGGCTCCAAAAGTGTTTCACGTGAATAGGCTGAAGGCTTTCGTCCCAAGAGTCGAAATCGCAGCACTGCTACTGGCTTCAGATGTTGTGGAAGAGGAGTCTGAACCTCTCCCCGACCTGTTCCAAAGCGGTCCTTCAGATAGCTCCTTTGAGGGTGTCCGAGTGGCCCCTCACCTGACTTCTGATCAGCAGGCTGAGGTGAAAAGTTTGCTTAGGCAGTTTTCCCCCCTGTTTTCACAGTCGCCTGGTTTGACACCTTGGTGCAAACATAACATTGACACAGGAGACAGTGTACCTACCAAAAGTAGGGGATACCGGATGTCAGACAAAGTACGGTCTTATATTAAGACCGAGGTCAACAAGATGTTAGACCTTGGGGTGATTGAACCCTCTAGTAGTCCTTGGTCCAGCCCTGTGGTCTTGGTTCCAAAGGCAGGCACTTCTGAATTGAGGTTCTGTGTGGATTACAGGGCTCTGAATGCTGTCACCAAGACAGATGCACACCCCTTGCCTCGAACAGATGAGCTGGTGGATACTTTGGGTGCCTCCAAGTACCTCAGCACGTTTGACCTCACTGCTGGCTATTGGCAAATAGCTTTAGCAGAACATGCCAAGGAGAAGACAGCATTTTCTACTCCAGACGGCCTTTACCAATTCCGGGTAATGCCGTTCGGGTTGAAGAATGCACCTGCCACTTTCCAGAGGCTTGTGAATCATGTGTTGAATGGGTTGGACGAATTCTGTCTTGCATATCTGGACGATATAGCAGTTTTCAGTGCCACCTGGGAAGACCATGTGAAACACCTCGGGATTGTGCTCCAGGCTCTTCAGAAAGCCCACTTGACCATAAAGGCTAGTAAATGCCAGATTGGACAAGGCTCAGTGGTTTACCTTGGACATGAAGTAGGTGGAGGGAGGATACAGCCTCTACCCAGTAAAGTACAAGCAGTACAAGACTGGCCTACCCCCACTACGCAAACCCAAGTGAGAGCCTTCTTAGGACTCACGGGGTATTACCGCAATTTTGTGGCAGACTATGGCACCATAGCTGCTCCTCTGACTGCCCTCACAACTCCGAAGAAACCCAAGAAGGTAACTTGGACCGACGAGTGTGAGAAGGCCTTCAATGGCTTAAAAGACTCCTTGTGCCAGCCCCCTGTCCTTAGGGCCCCGGATTATCAAAGACCTTTTATCGTGCAGACGGACGCCTCTGACACTGGGATAGGAGCTGTACTATCACAAGTAGATGAGAAGGGTAAGGAACACCCTATTGGTTTTATTAGTCGCCAGCTTAAGGACAGAGAGCTCAGATGGTCCACGGTAGAGAAAGAATGTTTCTCTGTTGTGTGGGCCCTAAGGAAGCTGAGGCCCTACCTCTATGGGACCCACTTCACTGTGCAAACTGACCATAAGCCGTTAAAGTGGCTAATGAACATGAAGGGGGAGAATCCAAAGTTGCTTAGGTGGTCCATAAGTCTACAAGGCTTCGACTTCACTATTGAGCATAGGCCAGGTGTCCAACATAGCAATGCTGATGGGTTGTCCAGAATGTTTAACCGACCTGAACAAGAGACTCATCCAGGGGTGGATTAGTTCCCCCTGTCCATAGTCTGGGAGGGGCGAGTGTTAGGAAAGATTTCGTAACTGTAGGTAATTTTCCTTCCATGTGGCAACCCCTAAACTTTTTGCTGTTGTTTTTCACCTTGTTCTTGACTTTGCCAGAGAAGTGCAGCCTTCTGCCGCACTCCTCTGGGCTTTCGCTCCTTTCTTACGGGGTAACTGACATGCCCTTAAGACAGTCAGTACCGGGGAACGCTGTTTCCCGTAGTTTCTTTTATCATGTTGCGGCTTTAGTGCAACATGACACAAGAGGGCACTGTAAGCTAAGTTACAGCTCTCTTGGGTCTCTAGCCTTCTACAGGCCCTAGATACTCGTTTAGGATTGTATTTGATCGGTGCAAGTCATTCAGGGACTGGAATGGTGGCAGCGATCGATTTGTGTATTTTGAGCTCCTTTTGGCGTTCTGAGCGCGTTTTTCGCACTGAACCCAAAATGGTGGCCTGGCTCCCAAAATGGCCAGACCACGAGGCTCCTTTGTCCTGTCCACTGACCGTCTTGCTCCCTTCACCTTCCCCAGAGCGACCCGGGGCCTTCCTTATTTGGGCATGTACTTTCCCGCGTGGTTGCTTTCGCGGGCTTCTACATGTCTTTTGTGTGCCTCCAGGGTGTGGGCTGGGATGTCTGGTCCCAATACACATCCTGGGTGCCAGAGATTCTAGGGTGGTGTGAATGGTGTGTGTGTTGATGAGCAGATCTCCCATTGGCTCCCCTCCGTTTTGGCGCGAAGGGAACCGTGGATAAGAGGGGGCTGGAAACACCACTACCATGTCGATCCCCTGAGTTCTCACGAACGAAGGAATACAGGAGCCAAGTATCCTGCAACCAAGAGGCTGGACCGAGGAATCGCTGGTGACCCGCTGAAGGACTCCTCCTTTGCACTGCTGTCGTCCTGTGAAACCCTTTCCTCCTTTGATCGAACCAGAAGGCCTGTACTGGTGCTTCGACCTTTGGAATAGCAGGAACAGCTATTCTCGGCGACTTCATCACCTCCTGCCAGTAAGCCTTCGGAAGCGTCTCTGGGCCATCCAGTTGACTGACCAGCTTACACGGGAGTCCTGCTCTGTGACCGCCGCCAGGTTGTGTTGTATTTCGAGTCCTGGTCACTCTCACACGCTTCGTACACTTGGCGTTCCCAAGTCTGAAGTGAGTAGTGTACATTTGGCTCGGATACACACGGCCGCTCCGTTGGCCTGCGGTGGTGACAAAACTGTGCAGGTTTCTTCGATTGGGACGTCTTTTTTCTCTACACGACGACGAGGCATTCCCGGCTGTTCTGAACCTGCCAGCTGCTGAAACTAACGTGGAGAAGCCTGGGTCTGCTTGCATCGGGGACCGGTGAGTAGTTTAGCTAGGATCTGGTCGCCCTCCTGCAGTAGCCCATTGCTTTTCCCCGCTGTGTAAAAACAGCACCCTTTTGTCCGTACTTGCGCTCTGTTTCTGCTCGCTGTGGAGGCTGCGCTTGAGTCGCAGAACCTGTTCTTCTTCTGTTGTGCACTAACCCGAACTGCCTGACTTCCTCCGAAGAGCTTCTCCTTTTGCCCGTTGGCACCAGCGTGTGCAGGTACTTTGAGCACAAGGCTCCACTCTTCGCAGGGCTCGGACTTCCATCTAGTTAGGTGCCTCTGAAGGCGAACTGAGTCTAAAGCATTATCGCACTGCCTGTTTTCCTTCCCTTGCAGGTGGACTACTCATTTCGTGCCTCTAATGCTTGAGACTGTCGTATTTGTATATATATTGTGTTGATATGGTATGTGTTGGCTTAATATTGTGATATTGTGATTTTCTCGCTACGGTCGTTGTTTTAAAGGCCTTAAAATAAATGTGTATATATTTTTTATATAACAACTGTTTGGAGTAGTTTGTAAGCGCTCTTGCTTTGTGTGCTCATTGCGGGCTTTCAGTCACCCTCACCCCTCTTGAGACCTAGTCTTGACCGCCGCGATCGCTACCTTGATTGGTCTGGCTCGTCCAGAGGTTACCCTGTTCCAAGTAATTAGGTTGGCCTTCTGAACTTCTGCGCCACCAGGACAGAGTTCAGAAATCCGTCTTAACAAATAGTGGCAAGTAAAAGTGGCAAGTGGCAAGTGCAAAGGTAAGTGCAGACATCAGGTGTCAAGTGCTGCTAGTGGGACTGTAGGGATGCAGAAAACAGTCCCCAAGTGCGGGGGTTGCCAGGCAGGCAGTGCAGGTGTGTGTGACTGGCATTGGAGGGACATGGGCCCGGGATCAGAGGGTGGCCTGGTAACCAGTGCAGATTCAGTTTCGACCAGGAGGTCAGCAGGGGAGAGGAGAACAAAAGGCATAAGCAAAGAGAAAGGTTTTGATGTGCTTCGAGAACCTGAGATGGTTCTCCTCAAGTTTCAGGGAGGCAGGGAGGCTGTTCCAGAGGGAAGCCCCGGCCGAAGAAAGAGATCCACCATCAACTCGTTGCTTGGAGAAGCGACTGAACCTGAGGGAGTTGGAGGCGGATGAGCGAAGAGCTCGAGAGGGAAGATATTCAGGAAGAGAGAGTTGAAGGTATTGAGGCCCCAGACTTTTAACTTGATCCTCGCAGCCACTGGGAGCCAGTGCAGAGATTTCAGGCCTGGAGAGATAAGATCCCTGGGCTTGAAGCCAAGGACAAGTCTCGCAGTCCTGTTCTGGATAAGTTGCAGAGGGCGGAGAGTAGAGGCAGGCGAATTTAGAAAGAGACTGTTGCAGTTGTCCAGCCTAGAGAGAACCACAGCTCTGGCGACAGTGAGATTCTGGGGGAAAGAGAGGAATGGTAGAATACCTCTGAGGAGGTGCAGCTGGTAATGTGACTTAGAAGCATCAGAGATGTGAGGAGAGAAGGAGAGTGTGGAGTCGAAGATGACCCCAAAGTTTTTAGTCTCGCAGGTTGGAGCAGGGGGAGCGCCAAGAGAGGCCGGCCAGAGAGCGACAGGAAAGGAGGGAGCAGTTGTGCCGATGAGTTGAATCTCAGTCTTACTGGCAGAAAGGCAGAGGTAATTGGCGGCACACCACTCCTGGATAGCAGACAGACAGTCAGAGATGAGAGATGGAGACGAGGTGGCCGAAGGTAGCCTGAAAATGAGCTGAGTGTCATCTGCATAGCACTGAAAGTTGGGGCAGAGAGCGGCAATGCGGTGGGCAAGAAATGCCAGGTATAGGTTGTACAGCCAGGGAGAGAGGTTAGACCCCTGGGGGACACCACAGGTAGAGAAAAAGATAGCAGAGAAGAAGGACCCAAGTTGGACCTAGGAGGGTTGGTCATAGAGGATAGAAGTCAGCCACGCCAGGCCCTGACCGGTGATACCCAGGTTATCACAGAGACATTTGAGCAGGATGGCATGGTTGACTGTGTAAAAGGCAGAAGAGAGATCAAGCAAGATGAGGACACAGGGGATGTTAGAATCAAGGTTGTAGAGCAGGTCTTCACAGATGTTCAGGAGAGTGGTTCTGGTGCTTCTGGCGGCTCTGAGGCCAGACTGATGGTCATGAAGACAACCAACAGATTCATGCATTAATGCCCCACAGGTGCTTCCAGGAAGCAAACGTTTCTCATGTGACAAATAAATAACTCCTCCTGTCACTAGTTTCTCTTGTGACAGAACACTTTTACCTTTGATAAATACATAACATTAATGCCCCACAGATGCTCCCAGGAAGCGAACGTTTCTCATGTGACCAATAAATAACTCTTTCTGTCACTAGTCTTTCATGTGACAGAACACTTTACCTTTGATATCTCATTGACGCTTAGGGTCACAGACATTCCCTGAGAGAAAAACCACTTCCACCTGTGCCTGGCTACTGTTACACTCACCTGGTCTCTGCGGAGGTGTTGGGGCACAGTCACAGCCCTTCCTGGAGTTAGATCACCCTCTTCTGGTTTTGTCCCTTGCGAATCAGCTGTGGGTGGCGACAATCAGTGGCACTGCTCCTGCGGGGATATGGGGAAACGTGAATGCGCTGATAGATGATTGTGGTGACTCCCAAACCCTTCGACCCAAGGTGCGATTTCAGTGGGCACGTACCGGCCCATAAGGCTCACCTGGTAAGTGTGAATGATGAGCTCTCCGTTCTGCCATTTCGGCAGGGGTGCTTGTTGATGGAATCAAGTTCCTTCACTGATTCTTGAGTAATAGTCCAGTCCAGCTGCGACTAAACTCCTCTTTCTGCTTTCTCTCAATGTCTCTTGCCTTTTCCCTCCTTCTGCTTTCTCTCAATGTCTCTTGTCTTTTCTCTTCTTTCTGCTTTCTCTCAATGTCGTTGTTTTTCAATAACGTTCCTCTCTGTTTCCTCCCAAATGGATGGAAATGCAGCGTAACTACGGCTGTGGAGGCACGGAACGCGGCTGAGTGGAAGATGGATGCGACCGCAATGTCCGACAGCAGGTTAGTGATGGTTTTATGGAAGGCACGAGATTAAATGGCAGAGCGCCCTTAACAAATGTCTATTAAGTGTCTAACCTTGTCTTTTGACTTTCTTTTGCAGGTACTGCGAGTTCGGATGAAGTGCGTCATGCTGTGATGCCCAGATGATGCTGTCGGTGGTCCGAGATGCTTGCAGGTGAGCCGCGGTGCCAGGAAGAAGATGCCTGCGCTCCAGGATGTTTGTAGGTGAGCCGCGGTACCAGGAAGATGTCTGCGCCCGAGATGTTTGCAGGTAAGCCACGGTGCCAGGAAGAAGAGTACAGGTGAAAGCAGGATCCTCTGGATGATAAGTCTGTATGTAGATGGCAGGATCTCTCCAGGTAAGTTGAGCCCCAGGCGACGGTGAGCGTTACACTGTACGGAGGTGCAGAATAACGCAAAGCGTGTGCCTTTGGTTTGGGCTGGATTTTATAGCTGAGCTCTTAAGGCCACGCCCCCTTAGCTTAGTCCTGCTTGCACTCCTAGAAGTTGCACGTGCAGATGCAGATGGAGGCCACACCCGGACTAATTACACACAAGTGAGAAGTTCTTGAGGGTATTCCTGCCCATAATAAAAAAAAGAGTTCAGTTTCATTCCAAGCACTTCTGCCTATAATGAAAATGTCTTGTTTAAATTCTTCCATGAGCCTGGCGCCGAAGGCGCCAGGACTGCGTCCAACCAGGTCTCCCATGTATAAACGTCCCAAAGGGACGTGTGTGACCCATGAAGTTCCCTGCTCCCTCCACTTTATGGTGCCACTCCTGTGATCCTGGGCAAGTGGCCATTACAGCTATCAACTTAGTTGGTTACTGATCTTTCTCTTGACAGGACATTATCACCCTCAGTATCTTGTTGACACTTCTGGTCACGGACATCCCCTGAGAGTAAAAATTCTTCCCCGTGTGCCTGGCTACCAACTTAGTTCGTCACTGATCTTGATCTTTATCTTGTTGAAACAGAGGCCAATAACCTCCGACTAAATATGACACCCGACCGACAGGGTCGAGGCGAGAGCATGTAAAACACAGAAAGATGAATAAACAACCTTCTACCTCTGCGCCACCTGGAGGAGAGAAACAACTAGTATTACCCAAGTAACATTTGGCTAAAATGAAGCAAAACACCTGGCCCATTCGTAAAGCCCAACTGACTGCCTAGCGGTAACGGGTGTTCCCGTTGCCTCTTCGGGTGCCTCCTACCTGCTCTGCCCGGCTGCCTCATGAGCCGAGTAAGGAACAGTCCCTATAATGGCTTGCTCTCACTCTCCGTCTCGGGTGGGGAAGGGCAAGAGCCAGCAACCACACTGATAGGCGGACGGCCTGAGGTGAAGGGTTCAGGAGTCCCCGACTTGACAGAGGACCTCAGTGCCCTCTGGAGAAGTCTCGGCTTCAGCCCGGATTCCTCCCTCTCTCTTCTCTCTCCTTACGAACCTCCATCGGACTGATATGCCCAACCAGCATTTCCATTTTCCTTCATCAGCAGGGGATCTCCCTGCAAACCTGAGGTGAAATCACCTCATACATGGCCTAGCTCCCCCTGCTGGTAATGCCCACATTATTATGGTCCTGTAAACCAGGCGCCCAAAACCACCACTGTGTGGAGAGTGCCGGACAAAAAAAAAAGGACTAAGAAATACACAGCCTGCTTCTGCATATGGCACTGAGCCCTTTCTTTGTTGAAACTTCCAAGGAAAAGGGGTTTACACTCACCCCCTGCTCCACCAAAACCCTTGTCCCTAAGGTTTTCACTAGTCTCTTAGTACATACATTATAACATGACATTCCTCACTCCACAACAATGGCACAGTCCACCATTGCCTGGACCCCCTCATTGGTTCATTAACATACATTACTGTGCCGGTACTTGTGTGAACAGGCACTCTTTGTCGGACATCTTCAATTCGAGCTTCAGGTGCATCATAGCTAAAAATTCTGACTGGCCTAACTTCTCGTTGAGAACGTCGCAATTCTTGCACAACTTCTGAAAGATGTGCAGGCGGTGCTTCTTGCGGGGCTGTGTAGGTAGGCGGTTGATTCATACTAGATGAGTCTTGCCTTGGTGGGTTTCCCTGTTGGATGGGAACAACTGCATTGGAGTCCCCCAATCCTGACAGTTCTCTTCTCATTTCACACTGTTCAGTGTCGGCTGGGTATGGATCCTGGCTTCAATGCCAGTAGCCCACAGTTAGGCCCTCATCATTCATATTGTCCAAGGGCGTTGGCTCTACTTCACTTCTGGAAGACCCTATATCCTCTGTATTGTTTTTCTTTTCTGTCTTGGATGCTACAGACGGTACAGTAGGCGTGATAGTGTGTGGTGGGATTTTTCTCCGGAGGGGCTCCTGGTGAAGACCTCTGGTGTCCCGTTTAGTGGGGGTAAAAGGGATTTCCATAACAGCAGGATCTATTACAACACCATCTCCTATAGGCAGGAGATGATTTTGGTGGAGAATCTTCACATCCCTCGGGTGGCCATCCTGTTTCAGTCTGAATATGGGCAACCCCGTCAGCTGTCGTTCAATCAGGTAGCGCTGTGAGTTCCAGAGATCTCCCTTCTTATTTCGTCGCCTCTTTCCTAAATTCCTGATGAGCACCCGATCCCCCAGTTGCAAGTGGTGGAACTGACTTTCTCATCATACCGCTGTTTGTTCTGCTGGGCATTACGTTCGGCAGTGTTTTCTACTAATCTGAAAGCTCTTGACAATTGCTCTTGCAGATCCTTCACACACATTTTGTAGCTTTCTATCCCGGTGCCATCAGAAGAGATTCCCAAGCCCAGATCAGATCTACGGGGAGTCGGGCATCCCTGCCTACATCAGAAGGTACAGTGTGAACCCCATGCTATTGTTCTTGGTGCAATTGTAGGCGTGAATAAGAGAGGATACATGTTGGCTCCAGTTCAATTTTTCGATGGCACTTAGAGTCCCCAGCATGCTCAGCAGTGTTTGGTTAAAGCGCTTGGCTTGTGCGTCTCGCTGTGGATGGTAAGGAGAAGTCCTAGTTTTCCTTATGCCAATCAGCTGCGTAATTTCTTTGATCAGTCTGGATCTGGGCTCGAAGTCTCGGAGTGTAATCGTGCTGGCCAACCATAGTGCACAAAATATTTGTCCCAGAGTACTTTTGCTATGGTCGTTGCCTTCTGATCCCTGGTGGTATATGCTTGTGCATATCCGGTGAAGTGGTCAGTTACGACCAAAATGTTTTGTATTCCTCCATGATCATTCTCATGGCTCATAAAGTCCACACAAACTAGGTCCATAGGTCCAGAGCTGTGTAAGTGGTGAAGATCTGCAGCCGGATGACTAAGGGTTTTTTCGGGTGATGCACCTTGCACATGTGTGGCAATATTCCTCCACCTCGGGCCCTAAGCGAGGTGAGTAAAATCGACTCTGTATCAAATCTAATGTCTGTTAACTCCCCAGGTGCCTGTGTTGGTCATGCAGAGCCCGCAAAACCAGAGGCCGTAAAGAGGAAGTTACCACCAGTCTATGTATCAGTTACCCTTGAATTTGGCTCTCCTTGTGTAGCACTCCTCCCTTCAACACCAATGATTTCAATTCATTGCGATACATATGATAGTTGGGAAGGTGGCGGCTTTCCGGAGGTCCCCTAGCACTGTTCTCCTTGCTCAGCAGTACTTCCCTCAGTTCTTCATCTTGCAACTGCTTCTGCCTTAGGTCGGCATGTTCAGGTGTGGCAGGTCAGACGCCATTATGCTGGTGACCTCACAACAGCTCGCAGGAACACCTTCTACAGACCCTCCCAGGCAGTCGATGCACCACGCTGGCTCATTTTTTTTATTTATTCCCGTTTGCAGGAGAGCTTTCATGGCAGCTGCAGAGGCTACTTACACCCCAGAGTGGGACTCGTGGCTGTCATCAGTGTGGGGCCTTCGGGACAATGAATCTGCATCAACATTGTTGACTCCAGGGCGATATTCAAGATGAAAATTGTACGTGGACAAGACTGCTAACCATCGGTGTCCGGTGACATCCAACTTGGCTGATTTAAGAACGTATGTTGGGGGATTATTGTCCGTTCTCACAATGAAAGCAGCTCCATACAGGCAATCATGTAATTTCTCAGTCACGGCCCACTTAAGAGCCAAAAATGATGTGCAGGATAATTTGCTTCGGCTGGGTTCAGGTGGCAACTAGCAAATGCCACTGGTCTAATGCCTCCATGTTGCTCTTGATAGAGTACAGCTGCCAGTCCATCAAAACTGGCATCTACATGTAATATGTAGGGTAACTTTGGATCTGCATAGGCCAGTACTGATGCCTCAGTAAGATTTGTTTTAAACTGGGCAAAAGCCTGTTCACACTCTTCATTCCAGCGCAAGCCAAAAACCTCCCTAGGATGATACTGAGCGGTGGACTGAGTTCCCTGCAGCGTTGTCTTCTTCTGTGTGCCAGGGTACCCTTTGGTCAAATCCGTAAGTGAACGTGCTTTCTTAGCGAACCCAGGCACGAACCTTCTGTAATAATTACAGAACCCCAATAAGCTTCTCATCTCTCACAAGTTCTGCAGGCATGGCCAAGTCTTAAGGGCTTCTATTTTAGTGGGGTCAACTCTCACTCCATCAGCAGACACCACATGACCAATATATTTTACCCTTGTGCGGCAAAACTGGCATTTTTCTAGGAAGACTTTCAAACCTTGTCGTTGAAGGCGGTCCGAACCCTTTTAGCAATCTTTGGTGATGTTCTTTTAATGTCCTTCCAAACACCATCACATCATCTAGGTACACCAACACTTCAAGCAAGTTCATGTCTCCCACGGTTTGCTCCATCAAACTCTGAAAAGTGCCTGGTGCCCCCGATATCCATTGGGGCATTCTGGTAAATTGGTAGAATCCTAGAGGGCAGATGAAAGCTGTATTCTCCTTATCTGCTGGTAGCATAGGAATCTGGTAATACCCACTCCGAAGATCCAGTACAGAGAACCACTTGCTCCCCACTAGGCAGTCAAGGGCTTCATCCACTCGAGGGGTGGATTATTGGTCTGGTATGGTTCTGCTATTCAGCCGTCGATAGTCGATGCATAGGCGAACATCTTGTTTTTTTTTTGTCGCCACCACTATTGGGGAGGCATATGGGCCCTGTGACTCTTGGATTATACCTGCATGGAGCAGTTCTTCGAGGTGACGTCTCACGTCCTCTACATCATCTTGACCTTTCTTGAAATGGAGTGGTATCACTCAGACGGATGTGATGTTGCACTCCCTCGGCTTCACCAAAATCCCAGGTACTGGTTGAAAATACATCTGCCCTCATGGCCAGCTGGTCTCGTAAGTGAGTTTTTTTCACGTTCTGACAATGGGGAATCCCCAAAGTCACTTTTGTTCACGTCCCACGTAGGGTAGGAATTTCTGGTTCCAGTCATCGGTGCCACTGAGCCAGCAATATACAACTGTGCTATGGTTCGACCTCCAGGCAGATGCACAGTTTTATTGGTGACATTTGTGAGAAACTTTTATGTGCCGCTCCAATCTCTCTTGTCAACATGCGTTGTACCATCAAACCTCCTGGCAATTCTTCACCCACCGGTGCCTCCATCACCAATCTACGGTAACAGCTGTTACATGGCCAGGCACCATAATGGTTTGACCCGGTGGTATATCAAGTTGACTGTGGTTAGTAGTGCTCACTTCTCCCACAAGGCCGTTGAAATTCTCCACCTTCCCCCCTGCTGTTTTTAAGGTAGGCTTGTTTGCTGGCAGGGTGCATTGACAGAGAATGTGCAAACTGCAGACCAGCCATCTCACTACACATCCGCGCTAAGGTACCAAACATGGCGGAGTTGATGCCCATGACCTGGGGTACTTCGGGATACAGGTTTCTTGTGGTGCACACTAATGCCAGGGTGGTCACCGTGGTGTTTACTCCAGCCACTTCTTGGTCAAGGCGGATCTTTACGCACACATATCCCAGATAGCGGCAAGTGGCGTCGCTGTCCCATCAAGTTTAACCCCTCCAGGGGTTCCAAAGGCAGATGAAACTTATGTATCTGATAGTAAGGCTCATAGATGATAGTGACCTGGGAGCCACTGTCCAATAGTGTTGTAGTCCGCCGTCCTTCAAGCTCAACAGGGATGGTTAGTGGTGGCCCAATCAAACCCTCAGTGATACCTCTGATGAACTTGCCTGAGTTCGTAGTCTGTTACATAGCGGAGGCGCTGGTTGTCGGCCATTGCAGAGCTCACAGACTAACTTGAGGTGGTCAGCTGTGGGACCCGCATGAGCCTTGACTTGTTTGGTGGTCGGCATATTGGAGTCCTGTGTTTGAATAGATATGCAGGGATTAGTGTCAGCTGAGCTTACTCCTGTACTCGAGGTTCTAGCTGCTCCTCCGCTACAACCTCCTATGCATTTCCTGACACTGCTCGGGCGGGAGTTGGTTTGAGAGCAGTAAATCAGGCAGCTACTCAAGCATAGTCTTGTTCTTGGTCGCACAGCCGAGTGGGGTGGCGATCATCCCCAGACCGATGGCAGAATCTCCAAGGTGGTAACGGAGCAGGTGCAGATGTAACATATTCACTGGACTCTTGAGCGCGTCTAAATACTTGATGTTCTCTGTCACAGGTTGAGGGGAAAAAGTCTCTACCCCGTGAGGGGGCTACACTCGGATTTTCTCTGGGTAGTACCTGTGTCTGTAATTTCTTCACTAACTGTTGCAAGTGCTCAATCTGTTTCTGCTGAACTAGGGCATAGTCATGAGTGGGTATCTTGTGTTGGACGGGATGACTGAGACTCGACATCGCTGGTTTCTTCCTCCAGTACCCTTATCGACCTCAGTAGCTCCTCGTATGGGGGTGGGGAGTCCAGCTTTTCTCGCAGCCTCAATTGGAGGATGGTTATCGCAGCATCTTTGGCCCCTCTAAGGATCTTTTTCAAGCAGCATCGTTTCAGCTGGGACGTCTCTCCTCCTCCCCTTTGATGTGCCAAACGCAAAAGCTGCTCAGTCCTCATGAGGAATCCGGATAACTTCTCCCCAGATTTCAGTGAGGTGGAGTGGAACCTCATCATCAAATCTTCTCCGGGCTCGGTGGTGCCAAATGCTCCTTCCAGAGCAGCCCAGTGGGATCTGGATTCAGGGTGCGCAAGCACTGTACCGTCTGTAGTGCTGGTCCTTCCAAGGCCTCTATCACACGCCTCAGTTTCTTCTGGTCTGACACTTTCCAATCCTGAAGCATAAGTTGAGCTAGATCGGCCCACACCTCATACCCTTCCTCTCCTTTGGGCACGGGTTTGTCATCTGAAAAGGGGCGCAGCCGGGTGTAGGCTCCATGTTCGCTAATCAACGGCAATGTGGGTTGCAGGTCCATAGTCACCCGGACTGCTTCAGCCACCGCTGCAGCGATGACAATGGCATCCTTAGTTGAGGTGTCAGCTTCAGGCATGTAGGTAGTCCAGGCCAAGTGTCCAGCTGCCACACAGGGTAGGTAAACACTGGTTCCCTACCTTGAATTTGGGCAGGCAGAACTTTTCCTATAATAATAACTCCACCGTAACATAACATATAACATTTATTATCACGCCCTGGTAGGCGGCCCACACTTTTCACTTTTCAAGTGACCGATTCTAAAGGACCAGTCATGGCTAAAATTTCATCTGTGGTTATGTGTAAGGGAACCTCTCCTATGATGAAACAGGCCGCGGCCCAAAGGCTCTCAGCCCGAATCCACTGTATCACGTAGTCTTGTGCCATGTTGACTAATGGTGTAAATAGCTTGGCAGGGGGATGGCAATGTTTTTTTTTTTTACCTACCTGGTGGAACACTCCCCTATCCCCTGTGGGTGATCTCAGTGGTGCCTCCAAAAGTGTAAGGTGTTTCTCCCTGTGATGTTGTTTACATTTGTTTCATCCTGTAAAACAATGAGTGTAGGAGACCTGTAGGAGACCCGAGTATGTGGGGGGGTAACACCTTACGGCACACATGTGCCAGAGTTCTATATAGCCCAATGGGTGCAGTGGCCACCAGGAAGGAACTACCCAAAGAGGGCACATGCAGGTAAAGACAAAGAGTTTTGACCTGTAAACCAACACTCATAGGGGATCAATGACCAATAAACAACAACAGACTTCTTTGTTTTGTTCGAGCGGGAGTCTGCTTTATCTTTATGGGAAGACAGTTGGTAATAATCAAACAATATGTACATTGGCCCTACATCAAACCATAGATCTTTGACCAGAGCGGTTCTCATAACATACCCTTGTATGACATATTTGCACATGCGATAAATAGATACCATCTTATGTCAAGATACCAGGCACCCATAACATGAAATGCGTATTGGTCATACACTCCATTCACCCAGGACCCACCCCAAGTGTGTGCCCACAACATACAGTCACTGGGAAGGCTCCAGCCAGTCTGGCCTGGACTTCCCCACAATACCATATATGGTTCTTCCAACACACACAGTATCCGTCCATAAGCCGTTGGAAAGTGGCTGGGGGCTCATGCAGGTCAAAAGCGAGGACCTTAAACTGGAATAGTCATAGGGGCATCAAGAAAGCGGTCTTCTCTTTATCAGGTCCATGTACGGGGACCTGCCAATATCGCGTGATCAAGTTTAGGGTCGATAGAAAGATGGTACTTCTGAGTTTATCTATTAACTTATCAATGCACGGCATTGGGATAGGCATCGAAGTCAGAGATGGCGTTAACCTGCCTGAAGTCTATGCGAAACCTCCAAGAATGATCCGTTTTTGTTACCAGTACAATAGGGAAGGACCATGGGCTGGAAGAAGGATTGATAATGTTTGCGTTCAGCATTTTTCTAACTTCCTCTACCGCATTTTGTTTTCGGACTTCTGGGAGTCTGTAGGGTTTTAAATGAACCATGTTTCCCTTTGGAGTTCTGATATAATGATAAGTACCATGTACTCTCCCTTTTTTTTTGCAGACTACATCAGGGAATGCCATGACCAGATCGTTTAAGTCTTTGTGCTTCTGTCTAGGTAGTTCTTGGGGAATAAGCTCTGAGTTGTCTATCTCCTCCGGTATTAGACAAGACAATATCGAGGTGGAGGCAGCGGAAGGAGTTTCTTTCCACGCATTTAAGAGATTTACATGGTAAAGGTGGGTCTTTTGCTTCTTATCAGGTTGGGCTAGTTTATAGGTACAGGTCCCTGTTTGCACTAGGACCTCATATGGCCATGTCACTTTGAGACAAGTTTATTTTTAGAGGTAGGTAAGATGACTAATAACTTTTGTCCTACTGAAAAAAAGTTCTTAAGTTTACTTTCTTGTCATAGGTGGACTACTGTTGGGCTTGAGCTTTTTCCATGTGAGTGTAGAATAGATTTCGAGCAAGGTTCATATGCTCTCATAATAGGGTAGCTGTTTGTGAAAGGGGAATAGGTGCCACTTCCCTCTCCTCCCAGGTCTCCCGGAGCATGTTTAAGACATCTCTTGGTTCTCTATCGTAAAGTAGTTCAAAAGGGGAGAAACCAGTGGATTCCTGGGGTCTATCTTACTGCAAATAGCACCAAGGGGATGAAGCTATCCCAGTCCTTTCCATCGTGATCTATCAATTTTCTCAAAATCATCTTAAGGCTTCTATTGAATCGCTTGACCAGCCGGTCTGTTTGGGGGTGGTAAACAGAGGTTCTTAAGGTGGAAATATGCAGTAATTCCTTGACTTCACTCATCAATTTGCTCATAAAATTGGATTCCTAATCCGTTAGAATTTCTTTGGGGAAACCAACCCTACAAAGGAATGGTAAAATATGTTTTAAGATCTGTTGGATTGCATGTCCTCATGGGGAATGCCTCTGGATATCGGGTAGAATGATCAAAGATTATGAGGACATATTTATTAACCAGTCTAGTGGTTTCCAACGGCCCAATGATATCCATCACAATTCAGGAGAAAGGGCCTTTGATGATTGGTAAGGGGTTTAGAGGGGCTGGAGGGGAATATGTGCACTAGTTTTCTGGCATATTTCACGTTTGGATGAAGTTATTTATGTCTGCATGCATACCAGGCCAGTATAATTTCCCACTGATGTGAGATTGCATCTTAGATTGTCCTAAACGTCCCCTGTCAGATGAGAATGTGCAATTTCTAACACGATCTTACGATGGGTTTTTTAGTTTACTACTTGAACTTTACTTAGGCCTTCTCTGGAGGTTTCCTTTCTATATAGTAATCCTGGTTTCAGGAAGAAAAAGGGGCTTCCCCTTTCTTGTCCTTCTCCCTCAGGAATCACCTGTATGAAAGCCTCTGTGAGTGCTGGATAATTTTGCTGGGTGAAGGCTAAATCGGGAAGGATGGTAGGTTCTTCTTCCCTCTTTACCTTAATGGTGGGTAGTTCATCAGCCTTTCCAAAGCCTAAGCTTTGGAAAGGCTCAGTTTCCTCTGGTTCACTTTCTTTCTTAAAACAGGGAAATAGAGCTTTCTCAAGAATTCCCTGTGCAATTGTGTCCCCACAACATATTTCAAATGGAGTTTCACCATGATTCTGTAGGAGAACCTTTACAACTTCCCGGAAGTCGGGATCTATGACGCCTGATAGGACATCCAGACCAAACTTCCAGACTAGGCCAGCTTTTGGGGCCAGTGATATATAACAACCCTCAGGGGTTATTTGGACTAAATATGTGGGAACCATCCCTCTTTTCCCTGGAGGGATAGTAGTGTCTCTGCTACTACAGACGTCAAAGCCTATGGATTCTTTTGTGGTCGTGGAGGGATCTGAGGCTCTGTGACTAAGTTTCTGAGATTGTAGGGTCCATCAATTTGTCTCAATTAAGTCACATCCCACTTCAGCCACCACATGTAAGCAAGACATGGTATCAAACAATGAAGACAGACACAAGTGATCACAGATCAAGGGTGTTTATTGAACTTCAAATGGGTTGGTAGAACGCCTATCAAAACCTAAAACTAAGGATAGGAGCAAGCTACGGTCATCAAAAAATATCGCAGTCCTAGTCAAGTCTCTGTCAAATAAAAGGGCCTATACTAATGAACCTATTGCCAATCCTTACTTCTAAATACAAAAGGGTGAGGGACAATGGTGTATGCAAAGTGAAAAGTGTTCAAGAAATATGTCAGGACTGTTGAGCAGTTGGCTTCCCTTCCCCACATTTTCAGCACGGGACAAGGCGGCACGTTCGAGCTTCGCACACTCTGGCTTCTTGGCCACGAGAATACAGTTCAAAGCACAGACATCAGGGCCTTCTGCCAAAGGCTCTTTTCCAATAACAATCTTTTACTGCAGAGGGTCTGTCATAACAAACAAAGTCTCAAAGTTCCTTGGATGCTCTTTTTAACAAAATCAAAGAGTTTCGAATGAGCAATGGGTTTTGCTTAAAACGTCGCAGCACCACTTCGATTCACTTCACACGATTGTTTTAAACAATCTTCTACGTTCATTTCTTTTGGCAGGATACTTGACAGAGACCTACGATTGAGCACATTCACGGTGCTGGACCTGTCAACGTTATCGTATCTTGCCTTCTTAAGTTCAAACATTCATCAGAAGTTTAGCTTTACTCGCTTCCTTTATCAGAAACCTTCAGCAATGTTCGTTCCAGCGCTCGTTATACAATTTTGCTGCTTGCAACCTTGACTTCAACACAGACCGGTCTTGCATCGGTCTCCCCAACTCACCTGCTGTGTTGATCTCTCTGGGGCTTCTTTGTTCTTGGAACCGAGGATGATACCACAGCGGCTGCTGATGCTCCTCCCCACCTTTGTCAGTTACACAGGCGGGACCCCTGTATCTTCGACACACAATGCAGGATTCTTCAGTCGCTTTCTGCCTTGAAGGTTTCTTGAAAGTAATGGCATCTTGCCAAAAACTCAAGGGTATTTCCCTTCTTACGAGCTCTTCTCGGTTTGCCGTCTTTCGCCCTCATTCAGCTGTCGACTCAAAACTGCTGTTCCTTAGTGTGCTTTGCTTCGCTCAGAGTGTGCTCTCATGCTCCACTTTTTTATCCGTGTGGGGAAGTTTAATGGAAGTCAGGTGTGAGTGATTGTCAGTCATTGCCTGACTTCGCCTGACCATGGTAGCAGGACATATTAAGTGCACTGCTGGGTGTGAGTCTGTTTTCTCCCAGAGCGGGCTGTCTGTGTGAAAGTGCTGGAGAAGGGAAAGGGGGGTAAGGTTCCCTCCTATCCTACCTGATAGGATGGGGTAAAGGTGTTGTAGGGGGAGAGATACTGTGTCTTGCCATCTGGCGTCTCACTCCCCAAAGACTCCTCACCCAGGTGATCCTCCCACACTGATCCATCCCCAGGTTCTGGATCCAAAGTAGATGGCCGTGCGCTTGCCATCTGAGAAAGAGATCCGCGGGGACTAGCGGGTGAGACACCTTCTGGTTTCTCACAGTCCCCATCCCTCCCTGGATGTAGAAACTGTAACTCAGCCAGGCCACAGCTCTAGGATGGTTGGGGGTGATGTCCCCTTCCTTGGGCACCTGTCTACCATGCGGGTCGACCGTCTGTAAGCCAGCAGCTTTCCCAGGGAGCCCTGGCAGAGTCAAGTCCCTCCCCAGAGAAAAAAACGGTAACACATTTGTGCTAGAGCTCTCGGACAGTAGGGGGTACTGCCACAGGCCTTGGGAACCTATCTCCAATGTTTGTCAACAATACGCAAGCCAGCGGCCATCGCACGGAGCCCCAGCAGGGTGCCCAGCTGAGTGTGAGGTGTTAGGAAAGATTTCGTAATTGTAGGTAATTTTCCTTCCATGTGGCAACCCCTAAACTTTTTGCTGTTGTTTTTCACCTTGTTCTTGACTTTGCCAGAGAAGTGCAGCCTTCTGCCGCACTCCTCTGGGCTTTCGCTCCTTTTCTTACGGGGAAACTGACATGCCCTTAAGACAGTCAGTACCGGGGAACGCTGTTTCCCGTAGTTTCTTCTATCATGTTGCGGCTTTCGCGCAACATGACACAAGAGGGCACTGTAAGCTAAGTTACAGCTCTCTTGGGTCTCTAGCCTTCTACAGGCCCTAGATACTCTTTTAGGATGGTATTTTGATCGGTGCAAGTCATTCAGGGACTGGAATGGTGGCAGCGATCGTTTTGTTTATTTTGAGCTCTTTTTGGCGTTCTGAGCACGTTTTTCACACTGAACCCAAAATGGTGGCCTGGCTCCCAAAATGGCCAGACCACGAGGCTCCTTTGTCCTGTCCACTGACCGTCTTGCTCCCTTCACCTTCCCCAAGTCGAGCGACCCGGGGCCTTCCTTATTTGGGCATGTACTTTCCCGCGAAACGTGGTTGCTTTCGCGGGCTTCTACATGTCGTTTGTGTGCCTCCAGGGTGTGGGCTGGGATGTCTGGTCCCAATAAACATCCTGGGTGCCAGAGATTCTAGGGTGGTGTGAATGCCTGGGACCACCGTGGTCCGTGATTGGTCCACGTATGGTATGTGTGTTGATGAGCGGATCTCCCATTGGCTCCCCTCCGTTTTGGCGCGAAGGGAACCGTGGATAAGAGGGGGCTGGAAACACCACTACCATGTCGATCTCCTGAGTTCTCACGAACGAAGGAATACAGGAGCCAAGTATCCTGCAACCAAGAGGCTGGACCGAGGAATCGCTGTGACCCGCTGAAGGAATCCTCCTTTGCACTGCTGTCGTCCTGTGAAACCCTTTCCTCCTTTGATCGAACCAGAAGGCCTGTACTGGTGCTTCGACCTTTGGAATAGCAGGAACAGCTATTCCCGGCGACTTCATCATCTCCTGCCAAGTAAGCCTTCGGAAGTGTCTCTGGGCCATCCAGTTGACTGACCAGCTTACAAGGGAGTCCTGCTCTGTAACCGCCGCCAGGTTGTGTTGTATTTCGAGTCCTTGTCACTCTCCCACGCTTCGTACACTTGGCGTTCCCAAGTCTGAAGGGAGGAGTGTACATTTGGCTCGCATACACACGGCCGCTCCGTTGTCCTGCTGCGGCAACAAACTGTGCTGGTTTCGTCGATTGGGACGTCTTTTTGCTCTACACGACTACGAGGCGTTCCCTGCTCTTCTGAACCTGCCAGCTGCTGAAACTAACGTGGAGAAGCCTGGGTCTGCTTGCTTCGGGGACCGGTGAGTAGTTTAGCTAGGATCTGGTCGCCCTCCTGCAGTAGCCCATTGCTTTTCCCTGCTTTGTAAAAACAGCACCCTTTTGTCCGTACTCGCGCTCTGCTTCTGCTCGCTGTGGAGGCTGCGCTTGAGTCGCGGAACCTGTTCTCCTTCTGTTGTGCACTAACCCGAACTGCCTGACTTCCTCCGAAGAGCTTCCCCTTTTGCCCGTTGGCACCAGCGTGTGCAGGTACTTTGAGCACAAGGCTCCACTCTTCGCAGGGCTCGGACTTCCATCTAGTTAGGTGCCTCTGAAGGCGAACTGAGTCTAAAGCATTATCGCACTGCCTGTTTTCCTTCCCTTTCAGGTGGACTACACATTTCGTGCTTATAACGCTAGCGACTGTTGTATTTGTATATATATTGTGTTGATATGGTATGTGTTGGTTTAATATTGTGATACTGTGCTTTTCTCGCTACGGTCATTATTTTAAAGGCCTTAAAATAAATGTGTATATATTTTTGATATAACAACTGTTTGGAGTAGTTTGTAAGCGCTCTTGCTTTGTGTGCTCATTGCGGGCTTTCAGTCACCCTCACCCCTCTTGAGACCTAGTCTTGACCGCCGCGATCGCTACCTTGATTGGTCTGGCTCGTCCAGAGGTTACCCTGTTCCAAGTAATTAGGTTGGCCTTCTGAACTTCTGCGCCACCAGGACAGAGTTCAGAAATCCGTCTTAACAAATTGGTGTACAGCGGTGGGATACGACTGAAGGTATCCAGTGTTGCGCTCGAACTAAGGCATTTCAGGTTATTCCAACCAGTACACGTAGTGAATTGTTGTAGTATAACTTTAAAAAGGCCATAGTCCTATCAAACAGTATGCCAGTGTTGATGGGGATTCTATGCTTGAATTCAAGAAGCAAGAGCTGCGGTTTAGGCAGCAGGAGCTTTAATTCAGCATAGCCAAACTAAAAATCGAACAGGCAGAAAAACAGAAAGACAGGGATCACCAGTTGGAACTGGCCAAGCTTCAGGTTGCAAATGGGTCCAAGGGTCCTGGACATGGGTCTGGGGCTTCCTCTCATCCACGGTTTCCGAAAGATCTGCTCAGTGTGTATGAAGAAAGGAATGACATTATGGACTGGCTGAATGCGTTTGAGTATGCATGCGAAGTTCAAGAAGTTGACAATGCTGATAAGATTGCGTGGTTGCTCAGTAGACTGCCCCATTCTGGCTGTAGTGCCATTATGGAAATGTCGAAGGCTGAGCGAGCTGATTTCGCAATGTTAAAGCAAACTCTCATTTTAAAGTTTGGGAAGACTCCGGCCCAATATTTAAAGCGTTTTCGAGAGTATAAGAAAAAGGAAGGTGGTACTTGGGTATCTTATGTCGCTGAATCTTTGAAAAACTTAACTGGCTGGGTCGAAGGTTATAAGGTTTCTACCTTCGAAGGCATGATAAATCTTGTCATGCTGGAACATATTTTTGCTTCTTCTTCCCCGGAGCTTAAGCAGCATTTGGCCGATTCGAAGGAGATAGATCCTAAGAAGCTGGCCATTGCAGCAGACTTATGGGTGTCACATCGAGTGTCCCATAAGGACAAAACTCATCCTGGTAAGCAGGAGGAAGGGAAAAAGTCCAAAGATATGGAGGGTGGGGAATCTGCTAAATCTTCTTCCCATAAGGGCCACAAAAAGAAAAACAAGGGTAAGACACAAGAGAACTCACAGGGCAGTGGAGGTCCGCCTCCGAAACAGAACTCTGGTTACAATAAGCCTCCCTACGTAAACAGACCCACTGGGGCTTGTTTTTCTTGTGGAGCAACTGACCACGTGAAGGGGGATCCCCGTTGTAAGGTTAGACCTTTGGGGGTCCACTCCGCTAATCTGGCCTTCTCCTCCTACGAGGAAGAAGAGATTACAGGAGCATCCTTCTCCTCAGACTCATTTCCCAGCGGAATAGAGGCTGAGGTAGTTTTAGTGTCCCTGGGTTCCTGGGAGCCTAAAGTCGCAGAGGCTTATGCTAGGATTCCGGATAATACCAAGCACTACTTTAAAGACAGTGTGCTGATCAATGGAGTGGATACTCCAGCTCTTAGGGATAGTGGGTGCAGTCGCACTGTTGTGGATTCTACCTTGGTAGACTCAGAGGAAGTTGCCAGAGCTACTCTGATGCCCACTAAGTTGGCTGACGGCCCCCTCCGTATGTTTCCAGTAATACCTGTAAATCTTACTTTAAATGGTACAGCAGTCAGGATTCCAGTGAGCATTCAGAGAAACGTCCCGGGAAAGGTCTTGTTAGGTAATGATCTCAGAGCTTTAGGGCTCGTAGGAGACACTGCCGAAAGACCCTACACACGGTCTCAAGCACGGGCAGCATTGGCCAAGTCCAATACGCCGCCCCAGCCGAAGGGGAAACCCAAGGCGAAAGGAGTCAACAAGTCACGACGAGGGAAAGAGAATATTCCCCCGAGCTCGCCTACCACTGCGGTGGAGGAAGTTGGTCAATCGCCCGGGCCTGTCGAGGAGGTGGCGATGCCTGAAGTATTCGACCCCAACGATCATCCTGAACTAAAAGACTTGTTAGTTGAAGGAGGTCCTGATAGGGACAAATTCAGTAAAGGCCAACGTGAGTGCCCATCTCTGGAAGGCCTAAGGAGACAGGCCTGCTCCCAGCTTGAGGGTGAACCTCCTGGGAAGCATAGGATTTATTGGGAAGGTGGACTCCTGTATAGTGAGCCCACAGAGTCTACAGAAGGAGACCATAGGAGGTTGGTGGTTCCCCTTGCTGTTAGGCCCTTCCTCCTGCAGTTGGCGCATGAAGTTCCCCTTGCTGGTCACCTTGGTATGAAGAGGACCAAGCAAAGGTTATCCATGCACTTCTACTGGCCCAAGATGGGGGTGCAAGTAGAAAGTCACTGCAGGAGTTGTGCCTCCTGCCAGTTGTCTGGTAAGGTTGGCGCGACAATCCAAGCTCCGTTGGTACCGCTCCCAGTTGTGGGGGTACCATTTGAAAGGGTAGGGATCGACATCGTTGGTCCCCTTGACCCGCAAACATCCTCGGGCAATAGGTTTATCCTGGTGCTGGTCGACCATGCAACCAGGTATCCTGAGGCCATCCCATTGAAAACTGTAACTGCCAAGTCAGTTGCAAAAGCTTTACTCGGCATATTTACTAGGGTTGGCTTCCCTAAAGAAGTTGTGTCGGATCGTGGCAGCAACTTTATGTCGAAGTATATGCAGGCTATGTGGAAAGAATGTGGGGTCACCTACAAGTTCTCTTCTGCATACCACCCCCAGACCAATGGTCTGGTGGAACGTTTCAACAGAACGTTAAAGAGCATGATTGGGGCTCTGGAGGAGCCTCAGAGAAGAAAATGGGATCTTCTGTTACCATGCTTACTGTTTGCCTACCGAGAGGTACCACAGGAGGGTGTTGGCTTCAGCCCCTTCGAACTTCTGTTCGGTCATCCCGTACGGGGACCCTTAGCCATCGTCAAAGAGGGATGGGAGATGCCCACTCCCCCTGTTACTACCAATGTAGTTGATTATGTGCTAGGGCTCAGAAAACGGATGGTACTTCTGATGGGCTTGGCTAGTGATAAATTGAAGGCAGGGCAAGCGCTGGTGAAACATTGGTACGACCAGAAAGCTTCCTTCATCAACTTTACACCTGGTCAGCAAGTCCTGATCATGAATCCAATAAGACCTCGCGCTTTACAGGACAAATGGTCAGGCCCTTACACAGTGGTTTAGCGCCTGGGTGAGGTTAACTATTTAGTGGACCTTGGAAGGCCTGGACAGGCTCCAAAAGTGTTTCACGTGAATAGGCTGAAGGCTTTCGTCCCAAGAGTCGAAATCGCAGCACTGCTACTGGCTTCAGACGTTGAGGAAGAGGAGTCTGAACCTCTTCCCGACCTGTTCCAAAGCGGTCCTTCAGATAGCTCCTTTGAGGGTGTCCGAGTGGCCCCTCACCTGACTTCTGATCAGCAGGCTGAGGTGAAAAGTTTGCTTAGGCAGTTTTCCCCCCTGTTTTCACAGTCCCCTGGTTTGACACCTTGGTGCAAACATAACATTGACACAGGAGACAGTGTACCTACCAAAAGTAGGGGATACAGGATGTCAGACAAAGTACGGTCTTATATTAAGACCGAGGTCAACAAGATGTTAAATCTTGGGGTGATTGAACCCTCTAGTAGTCCTTGGTCCAGCCCAGTGGTGTTGGTTCCAAAAGCAGGCACTTCTGAATTGAGGTTCTGCGTGGATTACAGGGCTCTGAATGCTGTCACCAAGACAGATGCACACCCCTTGCCTCGAACAGATGAGCTGGTGGATACTTTGGGTGCCTCCAAGTACCTCAGCACGTTTGACCTCACTGCTGGCTATTGGCAAATAGCTTTAGCAGGATTGGTTGAATCAGCTGCTGAAGATTCAGGGCTGGAAGAAGACCTTCCCCCTGTTGGAGATCTGGATCCTGCAGACCGTCCTGAGCTGCAGTCTTTTCTGGCAGAAGGTGGCCCCTGTAGGGCAGACTTCAGCCGAAGTCAAAGAGAGTGTCCTACTCTTGAAGACCTTCGCCAACAGGCAGCTTCCCAGCTGGAAGGGCAAGAGTCAGGGAAGCATAGGTTATACTGGGAAGATGGCCACTTCTACAGTGAACCAACTGAGTCTATCCCAGGGGACTACAGGAGACTTGTAGTGCCTCTAGAGAGTAGACACCAGTTCCTACAGTTAGCTGTTGAGATTCCTTTGGCTGGTCACTTGAGTTTCAAGAATACTAAGGAAAGGATTTCTCTTTATTTCTACTGGCTGAGGTCTCATATAGATACATTCTGTAGGAGCTGTCACACTTGTCAGACATCTGGCAAGAGTGGAGCCAAGAATGTGGCACACTTGGTGCCTCATCCACTGGTGGGACTCCCTTTTGAGTGGTTAGGAATCAACATTGTTGGTCCCTTACACCCTCCAACCTCTTCAGGCCATCGGCTTATCCTGGTTGCAGTAGACCATGCTACTAGATACCCTGAAGCTATACCTATGAGGACTGTTACACCTCAGGTTGTTGCTAAGGCCCTACTTGGTATTTTTACCAGGGTAGGTTTTCCTACGGAAGTCATCTCTGACAGGGGATCCAATTTTATGTCCCACTACATGCAGGCCATGTGGAAGAACTGTCGAGTGACTTACAAGTTCTCAAATGCCTACCATCCCCAGACAAATGGGTTGGTAGAGAGGTTTTACCGTACAATGAAGAGCAGGATAGGTGCTTTAGAGAAACCCCTTAGGAGAACGTGGGACCTTCTACTGCCATGCCTTCTATTTGCTTATAGAGAAGTCCCTCAGGAGGGAGTTGGATTTAGTCCCTTTGAGCTTCTCTATGGCCATCCAGTTAGAGGTACCATGGCCCTATTTAAGTAGCGGTTTGAGAGTGCTCCTTCCACCAAACCAGTGAGAGTCAATGACTATGTGATAGGTCTATGGAGGAGCATGTCACACATGATGGCAGAAGCATCAGATAACTTTAAAGCAGGTCAGGCTCTTTTAAAGCATTGGCATGACCAGAAGGCCAACATGGTTGAGTTTACTCAAGACCAGCAAGTTCTAGTTATGGTACCTACAAGGCAGAGGGTCTTACAGGACAAATGGATAGGACCCTTCAAGGGTGTGAGAAAACCTGGAGAGGTCAACTATCTGGTGGACTTAGGCAATCCTAAGGAGGCTCCCAGAGTCTTTCACACCAACCATCTAAAAGCTTATGTCTCAAGACCAGAAGTAGGAGCGTTTCTTCTAGCTTTAGCTCAAGAGGAGGAGGAGAGTGAACATCTACCTTACCTACTCAGAGGACAGCCTTTAGATGAGAAGATAGAAGGAGTCAATCTCTCTTCTATTCTGACACTGGAACAACAGGAGGAGTGCAAGTTTCTGTTAAATCAGTTTGCCTCCCTGCTTTCACTTTCACCAGGCTTGATCCCTTGGGGACAGCATGATATTCTCACTGGTGACTGGTTACCTGTTAACAGTAGAGGTTACAGGATATCAGATCATGTATGAACCCACATAAAGGAAGAGGTCCACAAGATGCTTGATCTCGGGGTAATAGAGTCATCTACAAGTCCATGGTCTAGTCCAGTTGTATGAGTGCCAAAGGCAGGATCCAAAGAGTTGAAATTCTGTGTGGATTATATAGAGCTCTTATTGCAGTCACAAAGACTGATGAACTAGTGGACAAACTTGGTTCAGCCAAGTACCTCAGCACATTTGATCTCACGCCAGGCTGTTGGCAAATAGCCCTGACAGACCATGCCAAGGAGAAAACTGCATTCTCCACCACAGCAGGCCTCTACCAGTTTAAGATAATGCTTTTTGGACTAAAAATGCACCTGCAACATTCCAAAGGATGTTTAATCAATTTCTGAATGGGATGGAGGACTTCTGCATGGCATACTTGGATGACATTGCAGTGTTCAGCCCCACTTGGAAAGAGCATGTTGACCACTTACGATATGTTTTGCAGGTTCTTGAACAGGCCCATCTGACCATAAAGGCAAGTAAGTGTCTCATTTTTCAGAGTAAAGTGGTCTACCTTGGACATGAGGTAGGAGGAGATGAAATCACGCCATTGCCTAGCAAGGTACAAGCTGTACAAAACTGGGCCACCCCTACTACTCAATCCCAAGTGAGAGCCTTCCTAGGCCTCACTGGTTACTATAGGAACTTCATAGAGAACTAGGACACCATAGCTTCTCCCTTGAATGTAGTCTCTTCACCCGAATTTCCCTAAAAAGTCAGATGGAATGAGGAATGCACTCAAGCATTTGAAGGACTTAAGAGAGCCCTTTGTCAAGCTCCAGTCTTAAGAGCTCCTGACTACAACCAAACCTTCATTGTGCAAACAGATGCTTCCAATACAGGCATAGGTGCAGGTCTGAGTCAGCTGGATGAGAAAGGTAGGAAGCACCCCATTTGCGTCATCAGCAGGAAGCTGAAGGAACCAGAAACAAGGTGGGCAACCATTGAAAGAGAATGTTTTGCTATCGTGTGGTCACTGAAGAAGTTTAGGCCATACTTGTATGGATCTAATTTTGTGATTCAGACTGACCATCAACCCTTGAGATGGTTGATGCAAATGAAAGGGGAAAATCCTTAACTATTGAGATCGTCTATCAGCCTACAAGGGTTTGATTTCACCATTGAACACAGGTCAGGGTGTAACCACCAAAATGCTCATGGTCTCTCCAGGATGTTTGACCGACTGCAGTAAGGAGAGTCATCCAGGAGTGGATTAAATCCTCCTGTCCCTTAGTCTATGGGTGGGGGGTCGACGAGTGTTAGGGAGAATTCTCATAAATGTGCTAATTTCCCTTAACTTTTGAGACCCCCAGCAACTTTGCTGGATTTTTAGGGCTTTAATCTTTACCTGGAACGAGTGTGAGCCTTTTTTCCGACACTTTCAGGTATTTAGATGTGTATTTTACTTTTGTGTTCTTTGGATATGGAGTTTTAGACAGCTCCACAGGCATCATCTTTTCTTGTGTGTCACACAGCACCCTCAGTGCAGTGGCACATGGATGTCTTTCAGACTTCCCAAGGGTTAAATCCCTTCTCTGGGACTGACTACTGTCTCCCAGTGAATGTAAAGTTAAATTGACTTTGCTAGTCTTTTTAAATTGCTAGACCCAGCACACACAGCCTAACAGCAGAGTGCTGGAGGGAATACCTAGTATCCCCTATGCCTAGAAATCTCATGTAGTACTCAAATGCTACCCTTTCCTCTCAGAATGTCTGGTGGCAGTGGTATTACCATGATTTTCCCGACCGCGACCCATTCAAATGCTCCGGTAGCTAAAATCCACCGGAGCCATGTTTTTCAAGATGGCGTCTGAGCCCCCTCTGTAAAAACAGGTTCCGATCAACTTTTTTCACCATTTCTTTTTGGAAAGGTCCTTCTAGTGGTTGTCTCTGTGCGCCAAACCAGGTGTGGTTCCTTTGTTTGTTTGCCTTTGGCAGGCTTTAGTACTGAAGACCACCTCTGGCGCCTGAGTGTCTGGGGTGGACAGGAAGTGAGGGAGGTGTCCAAAACTGAATGCACTGAATGCGTTGTCCGGCAAGGACAGCCACCCTGCTGGGTGAGTGGCAGATAGGCTGGAGTGAATGGGAAAAAACTGTTTAAATGTAGGTCTCTGGGACTTGGAAGGCAGAATCGACCATTGGAATGAAAGAACCGAAGACTAGCTGAAGGAAGATCACTGCTGCAACTCCTGGACCATTGGTTAGCCCGGTGAAGCCCTGCTGCAGGTCCGGATAGCCTGAAACTCCATCGACAGAGAAGCCCCTTCAAGGACGACTTCTTCCCTTGAGCTGGTGGGCACAACCAACTTGCAAGCCACCTGGAAACCATCTCCATACTGGTCGAATTTTCTTCAGAGTGCTGTTGAAAACCGGATAGCCAGTGAGAAGGATAACAGTTTGTGGGCTTTAAGGTACTCACAACTTAAAACAATGTTTTGGCAAGCTTGTGGATCTGTCCCTGTGCAGTGCACGAACCTCCCAACCTCCTCCCTCTTGTCCCCACGACTGAGGCCAAGAAACAGCGAGATCTGCAGGAACTGCCAGGAACAATTGCCTCAGGTACAGCTTTTCTTCATTACCAAGGTACTGTGCAAACGCGGTTGAGAAATCCTCTCTGCCGTGGTGAAAGTTCGTGAAACTTTCCCAACTTTGGAGTCTTGTTCGCTGCTAATCCGACATATAACTCTCTTTCGTGCACACTACTTCTAAGAACATTGGCAAAGACTTAACCGTTTACTACCAGAACTGTGCTATCCTATCCAAGACACTGATCCATTGACTTTGGCCCAGGCCTAATGAATTGGACTGGCTCTTGTAGTGAACTGGAACTATTTGCCCTGCCAAAGAAAGTATGTGTGTTCAATACTTGAACTTTTGTCTTTTACTCCCATTTAAAGTTACTGAAGTGCCATTTTGCTCCCACTTCTGGGGAGCCTAACTTGTTCAGAAACGTATTGTTTTGGCTCTGGAGTGTATTATAGTGTGATATTGAGCTGCTTATTGCTATTGGAATGTTTTCTAAATGACTGTGTAAATAAATTAATATTGTTTTACCAAGAAACCTTGAGTAAGTGTTTGTTTGAACCACTGTGATTGCAAGTCCTTTGTGTAACACCTTGTACTGCTCACATCCATCTTGAGATAAGCCTGGCTGCTCAGCCCTGCTACCACAATACTGTGTAATGCAGACTTATACCAAAGGTGAGATTGTGTTTACACCCGTGGTCTTAATTGTGTGTAGTGTTCCCAAAGTTCACTGCATGTAATTCTGCCTAACAACCACCATGAACTGTAATTACAGGACATTCTGAGAAGTATGCTCTGTTATGATGAGCAATTGGTTTGAGAGCAGGTATTTTCAGCTGCTCTTTCAGCAGTCGAAATATTTTTCCAAATCTCAACAAGCTTCTGAGTGAAGAACCCAGACAGAGAGTCACAAAGAGTTTGTGAAGAAGGAATCTATGCAAAAGCTGTACTGGGAGATGACAATTCCCTTACCACTGAAAACAGTTATTTGGGATGATTTAAAGCTTTAGAGATGTGTTTGGTAAAATAGGTAGCTTTAGCCTCTTTGATAGCCTGGTGATATTTAAGACGGCAAGCTTTCAAAGCAGTTCTTGTTGTCAAGGGTCTCATACTGCCGGCTGTAACAAGTGTCATGTGCCTGCTGATGTTATATGCCTAGTGCCTTGTCTGTAGAAAGTGGGGGGAACAGGAAGTTTGGGGAACTCTAGTGAATCCAAGATGGTAGTAGCCCTCTGTGGTCTGAACCTTTTCTCTGGGCTACTATAACTTTGCCCCTTTCTCTGTCTGCCTACTTTAAAAGAACTCCAGTAGTTAGCACCCTGGTTTAAGATGGCTATTTTCATGGCAGGGCTGACTTTAGAGCTTTGGTTCCTAGGGGACATGCCACAGAGGGTTCCTGTTCCTTGGAGGAAGCTGTTGACTCTTCTCAGGGGGTCAACAAAGGCTTCCTGGGCTGGGTCCCAAACGATTGTTGTAGTATCCAGACAGCTAGTACACACCCAGCCCTAGCATGAATGGGTCAAGGCTCACCAACCTGAAAGTAATATGGCATCCAAATGCGTGTGGGTATATAATTGTGTAATCTCCGTTGCCACTGTGTCAAAACTAGTCATGACTTATGTTTACATTTTAATAACTGCCACCCGGCTGTCTGGGTTAGGCAATTATGGAGGTGCAAACCATTAAAAGGCCACCTCTAGCAGTTGGAACTTTGTTTTCCAGCAGCTTTGGGTTCAGTTATGCACTTGTGACCTTTGAACCTACCCTACCAACAACATAATTTAAGGGGAGCAAGGGAGATGAAAAATCAGAGAGACAGGAAAACAGCCAGAAAAGAGCAGAACCAGAATACCAGGAGGGAAGAGAGATGGGCAATAGAGTGATCCACCATGCCAAAAACTAAACAACAAATTGAAAAGATAAAGAACATATGATAGTTTGCCGCGAGGAGTAGAACTAAGAAATTCGGTGGAATAAGCTGGGAGGAAGCCAGGCTGCAGAGTCAGTCGGTGATAGTGAGCATTAAGATAGCCAGATAGTTCAGCATAAGCTGCACATTTTAAAAGTTCAGTAAGAAAAGAAAGAAGACCGAAAGGTCGATAGTTAAAGCGAAGCGATAGGTCAAGGGATTTTTTGGGGGAAAAGAAAAAAATAGAATCATTTGGAGAATGACATACTCCAAAGAAAAAAATAATGGAAAAAAAGACAAAGAAAGTAGAGAATACAGGGGCATTTTGAGTGAACGAGTGCCAAACAGAGAGGATCAGGGGGTTCGGAGGTGGTATTGAATCTTTTAAGAAGGGACAGTAAGCCCTCTCTCACTGAGAGGGTGAAAAGAAGTGAAGGATGAGGATAGGGAAAGGAACAATGGTTTAGATGGGTAGAATGAAACACACATTTTAAATCCATAAATGTAACGTAAAGAGTCACCTTCCTTGCATAGCCTACTGGAATGATTAAGATGCTCGTCCTGTGTGCCCAATCTTGGCCTTATCTGCAAAACCCCCATAATGTTATTGTTAGTGTTGCAGTCCTGTAATGGATCCTGATGAATCTAGAAGTGAAGTCGGGTAACAATATGCTGACTCCGCCTGTCTCCCTTCCTCAATACGGTGAGCTGAGAGGAAATGTGTCAGTACATTAACAAAGAGCTGGTATTTTATTATTTACCGATTTTGAGACAGAGTTAAAAAGGAAATATGCTGGTCTTTTGAAATGTGCAGTAGCGCCATGTCTGCAATTTTAAACAAATGAGGCCAGCTGGAATTTACCTTCATTATAATCCTCCAGTTTCTAACCCTTCTTTATGCATAGACTCTGCAATTTGATGCACTGGATAAAAGAGATATTTTTGTTGAAATAATGTATCTGCAATGTCATTAATGCCCTAAATATGCCCAACAGTTGGCAGCTAAACGGACTTGTGGCTTTTTGGTGAATGCAAACGTGATACACGTAGTAATTCCACCCACAACACCTGCCTCTTATCCTCAGACCCCTTTCCCGCCGTGATACGAGAAACTGAGGACATAGGTTACCAGCATTGAGAGAATCCAGCACCGCCTCTTAAGGGCCCCTCATAATCAGCAGCTAATATAGAGGTTAATAACAAGTTCAAGTTGTACCAACATTTCAATGTCAAAGGATCTTAAGTCCAGCATTTGAGAGCAATGTGGGAATGCATAACACCAGGCCTGATGAAGGTTCATCCTATACTCACTTGTGCTTAACCCCAAAGGCAGGGCATATGGACGGATCAATGCCACTCCGGGATAAATTCCACTTTGGCACCCTCACCACTTTACTTTGGAGCTAGAGTTTATGTATTTTGTTCCAAAATGGTGCCTTATGGTACCCCTCTGCTTGTAGCACCCTAGGAGTACTGCTAAAATGTGCTTTTATTTGTATAGCCCCGGCCCTGCCCGTAGGGTACATTAAGAAACTACATTCCCTGGATCTGGCTTAGACTGACCCAGAGTTTATCCTGAACCCTGCAGGGACATGTCGATTCCTGCAGTGACATGTCGATACCCTCTCAGACACTTGTTTCTGTTTACGCATCAGTTACAACACTTTCACGACTAATTCACTCACATGAGAAAGCAGGCCAGTGCCTCTGTGTCTGGGCTACTTGGAAAGTGCATGCGTGCCAGTTCTTTGTATTGCTGCCAGCGTCGGAAGTTCTCATACACTCCTTTGGATGAGCCAGACATCTCACCCAGGACTCTGGATGGGGCACTTCCACTTATCCCTAGCAGAGACCCCGGTGGCATCCTTGGTGGGATCAGAGGAGCAGGGGTCAGTTCAACTGGGGTCTTCCACGCTAGATGGGCTGTAGGAGCTAGCGAGACCTGGCAAGGCCTCTTCCTGCTGGCTAAGTCCTCTCCTTGGGCAATAACTTGTAGCACACTTGCTGGTTTGGTAAGCAGAACTGTCTTGCCAGTGGAGAGGAGCTGACACAGTTCAGTGGATGGGAGTGCCCGGGTTATGCTTCCACCGGACATAGGTGTGATCCACTTGACGGCAGTCTGGGTCAGAATGAAAGTCTGGTTCTTCTGGTCAGGGCGCTCGGGTGGCCCCAGTGTTCCAACTGGAGCAACAGTTTTCACCTTCATGATGACCTTTGCTGAGTCTCCAGTGAGCATCATGGTGCTAGGGATGGGGGCCACCAGCAGCGGGCTGCCCAGTGGAAGTTGTGACCCGTGGTCTTTGGTATCCTCAACCACGGCACTGACCTGAGATGGTAGATAAGTTGTGCTTGGTGAGGAGGCTTTTGCGGTCTGCGAGGTCATGCCCTAAAATGCATGCAGCAACAGAAAGTATTCAGGCTGAGAGGCCAAGATGCAACAGTGTCTGCACAGTCAAAGGTGTGGTGTGACTGTCTATTGGATCTACCTGGCTGTCTGTCAAGGTGTTTGAGAACCTGAGTTTCCGTGTTTAATGTGTTTTAGTGCGGGATAGAAGCATGCAACGTTTGTATGTTTGGCTGTCCAAGTGCCTGTTATGTCATGTGTTGTGTTTGTGGTGGCCTATGTCAGTGTTGTTTTGGAGTATATAAGATTGCCTGTTTGGTGTGAGAGTGTCTGCCTGCCGATGTTATGTCTGTTTTGGTGTATATGGTAGTATGCCCTTTTGTGCTAGTGAGTGTATTTATGCCCGTGTGTTGTGTTTGCCCAAGTTCTCTTTGTGCATAGTTACAGCCATCTGTCTATGTGCACTTTTCTCTATAGCTGTCTTTGTCAGGCTGTGTAAGCTTCAGTAAATGGCTTTCTGGGTTAGGTTCAGTCTGTGTAACCTCCTTTGTGTTGGTCTATCGATGTGTGGGCGCGACTGTTTGACGGTTTTGCTGCGTTATCTTGCCTGTGTCTGCAGCACACTGGAGTTCGTAATATCCTTTTATGTGACAAGGAATTTGTGTGAGGACCAGTCTGTGCTTTCTTCGGCATATGTCTCTCCAGACGTCGATTTTGTCCCTGGTGGTCCTGCGCGTCTGTTCTGCTCCGGGAGTAGCAGCATCCAGTATCATGTGAGTCAGTAGAGGCCAGCGTCTGTGTTGATTGAATCAAAACACTTTTGTATGCTGGATGTTCCAGTTCATTCTGGAGCTAGAACTCTCAGCCTCTTAGTAGGTTCGAATGCGTGCGGTGGTTGTACTTTGGTAGTTCTAAAGAGACAGGTAAGCAGATAGCCAGGCAGAGAAAAGGTGATAGAAACTAATAGAGATAAAAAGAGAGAACATTATACAGGGATAGCAAGACATAAAGAGGGAGGCGTAGGGCGCGAGAGAGACGGAAAGACAGCCAGAACGTTAGAGATAGGAGCTTTTTTCAATAGTAATTCTAGCTCTTCGAATTACTCTAATGACATGCGTCACCAGCAGGGGGCAAAGTAGACCAATTGCCCTGCCTATTTGATGCTCCCCCCCGCCCCTCTGATTGGCGCCCTGCAACCACCCTGTAGCTAAAGTCCACGCTTAGAAACCTCTGGGTATTAAGCGCGTTATAAGTAACATATCACATCATATCATGCCCTTTGTTCTAGGCTGTAAGAAAAGACGGGCAACGAAGATCATTAAGGTGGGGGCCATCTATTTTAACAAGTAATGACAATGGCCCTCATTACGACCCAGGCGGTAAGTTACCGCCTGGGTCGTACCCTTACCACCATGGCGTAAACTACGTTTACGCCATGGTGGTTGGCGGATTTACCGCCCCATTCCAAGGTGAGTGGGGCGGTAAATCCCCATTTCCCATTTTACCCTTCCCCATTCCCATTTTCGCCCCATAGGGCATAATGGGAATGGGGAAAGGCGATAATTACGGCACCGTAAATTACGGTGCCGTAATTATCGCCAAGGTCCCTTTGCGGCATGGATTTTAACGGCTGCAAAAAAGCAGCCGTTAAAAGCCATCCCGCAAAGGGAACCTTGTAATCAGGCGTTAAGGGTCGGCGCCGTTTACGGCGCCGTAAACCCCTTAACGCCTGAGTCAGAATGAGGGCCAATGTCAATAGTTTTGACGTTTACTGCTGCTCTTTGCATTTTGCATTTATAGGCACCAAGGTGCAAGGAGGAGACTGCAAAGTGTCAAAGCTGGATGTGATAAGGGGTGCAGGTGTGCAATCGAATGAAAAGGAATAGAGCAAGGGAGGAAGCCATTGATAGAGGGTACCATCAATGATGAGCAAGAGGAAATATGAGCGAGAAAGGGGGAGATTGAGAGGGTAAGAAATAAAGCGAGAGTGTGAGAGGAAGGATGAGAGAAGACATGGAGGGGGGTAAGGTGGGTGGCAGAATAGAGGTGGTAGGGTGGGTGGGTGAATAAAGGTTGTATGCTTGGTGGGGCTAGAAAGGGAAGTAGGGTGCATGGTGGGGTAAAGAGAGAGGGGATAGGGTTGAGTAGAGAACAAGGGGGTAGGATGGGTATGATTTGATATGAGAGGTTATTTATAACGTGCTTAATACTCAGAGGCTTCCTAGCGCGGACCCAGGGATCAAACCTGTGTTGCTCCGTGTCGTCTTGCTTCCAAGGCGAGCACGTTGCCCCTGAGCTATCCTCTCGAGACAAGCGAACAGGGGTAGGGTGGGTGGGGATAGAGAAAGAGGGGGTGGGGCAGGTGAATGGAGTAGAGAGAGATTGGGGTGGGTGGGTGTTAAAGAGAGAAGGAGCAGGGTGGGTGGGGGTAGCGAGAGTGTGTTTAGGGTTGGTGGGGGTGGAGAGTGTGGTGGTGGTAGGGTGTGTAGGTGTAGAGAGAGTGGGGTTAGGGTGAATGTGGTAGACAGTAATGGTGGTAGGGTTGGTGGGTGTAGAGAGTGGAGGTAGGGTGGGTCAGTGGGTAGAGAGAGGGTCAGTTGGGCAGTGGGGGTAGAGAGATTGAAGGTAGAGAGGGGGTTGATAGGAGTAGAGAGAGTAGGGTAGAGAGAGTGGGAATAGGGTGGATGGAATTGGGTTAGAAAGAGTGGGGGTACGGAGGGTGGGGATAAGGTGGGTCCGTGGGGTTTGAGAGAGTGGGGGTACAGTGGATAAGAGGGGATGGGTGGGTGGAGCGTGGGAGTAGGTTGGGTGGGTAGAGAGTGTGGGGGTAGGTTGGGAGTGTGGGGATGGAGACAGTGGGGATAGAGACAGTTGGGCTAGGGTGGGTGAGTGGGGGTAGGGTGGAGGTAGAGATAATGGGGGTTAGGTGGTTGGGGTGGAGGCAGAGAGTGTGATGGTATGGTGAGTGGAGGTAGAGAGAGTGCGGGTAGGGTTGGTGTGTGGGGGTAGAGAGGGAGGGAGTAGGGTGGGGGGTGGCAAGAGTGCAGGTAGGGTGGGTGTTGGTAGAGAGAGTGGGGGTAAGTTGGATGGGGTAGAGAGAGGGGGTAGGTTGGGTGGATGGGGTAGAGAGAGTGAGGGTAGGGTGGGTGGGGGTAGAGACAGTGACGATAGGGAGGGTGGGGGTAGAAAGAGTGGAGGTTGGTGAGTGGGGGTAAATAGAGTGGGGTGGGCTTGGGTAGGGAGAGTGGGGTAGGGCGGGTGGGTAGGGATAGAGAGAGTGGTAGGGTGGGTGGGTAGAGGTAGCAAGAGTGCAGGTAGGTTGCGTGGATGGGGTAGAGAGTGACAGTAGGGTGGTTGGGGGTACAGTGTGGGGGTAGGGTGGGTGGGATTAGAGAGGGTGGGGATTGGGTGGGTGGGATAGAGAGAGTGGGGTTTGGATGGGTGGCTGGGGGTAGAGAGTGTGGGGGTCGGGTGGGTGTGGTTACAGAGAGTGGGGGTAGGGTGGGTGGGGCAGAGAGTTTGGGTATGTTGAGAGAGTGGGGGTGGGTGGGAGTAGAGAGAGTGGATATAGAGAGAGTGGGGGTAGAGAGATCAGGGGTAATGAGAGTGGGGGTAGGGTGGGTGGATTGGGGTTATAGAGTGGGGGTACAGAGAGTAGGGATAGGGTGGATTGGTGGGGGTACAGAGAGTGGGGGTAGGGTGGTAAGGTGGGAGGGTGGGGTACAGAGAGTGGGGCTAGGGTGGGTGGTTTAGAGAGAGTGGGGGTAGGGTAGGTGGGTGGGGTAGAGAGAGTGGGGGTAGGGTGGATGGGTGGGGTAGAGAGAGTGGGTGTAGGGTGGGTGGGTGGGGTAGAGAGAGTGGGGGTAGGGTGGGTGGGTGGGGTAGAGAGAGTGGGAGTAGGGTGGGTAGGTGGGGTACAGAGAGTGGGCATAGGGTGTGTGGGTAGGGATAGAGACTGGGGGTAGGGTGAGTGGATGGCTATGGAGAGAGTGGGTGTAAGAGGGGTGGGAGTAGACAGACTGTGGGTAGGGTGGGGGTAGAGAGAGTGGGTAGGAAAGGCAGAGGTGATGCGGGTACTGAGATTGGGGGTAGGGTGGGTTGGGAGGTGGGGTAAGGTGGGGTGGTTAGAGAGAGTGGGGGTAGGATGGGTGGGTGGCAGTGGAAAGCGTGAGGGTATGGTGGGTGGGGGTACAGAGAGTGGGGTTAGGGTGGGTAGGAGGGATAGAGAGCTGGGGTGATAGAGAGAGTGGGTGTAGGAGGGTTGGTTGGGGTAGAGAGAGTTTGGGTAGGGTGGGTAAAGATGGTGGGGGTAGAGAGAGTGGAGGTTGGGTGTGTAGGGGGGTGGGATAGGGTGGGTATGGGGATGGAGGTTGAGAGAATGGCGCTAGGGTGTACGGGGTAGAGAGACTGGGGTAAGGTGGGTGGGGTACAGTGTGGAGTGGTTGAGTGTTGGTAGTAGGTTGGGGGCAGGAAACATGAACAACAGAAAAGTCTTGGGAAGACTTGTCAAATGTAGACCAAACATAACACAACCAACACATGTAATGGGTGTTGGGGTTTTGGTGAGGGTACAGAGAATGGGAGTGGAGTGGTTGAAGGTAGAGAGAGTGGGGTGAGGGGTAGAGAGAGTGTGTATGGCGTGGGTGGGATTTCGTAGAGAGGCATCCTCAGGAGGAATAAAAAAAAGATTGCTGCCACAAGTACCCCAAAAATAGCCGCATTGTAAGGCCAGCATATCCCAATAAGGCAAATCACTAGGCAGCTGGTAAATGAAAAGAATGGCTGACTTGCTTCTTACAAAGCTGCTCATGGGAGAACATCGTGTTAGGTAGCCTCAGAATTTGGTAGTATGGCAGAGGAGTTTGGAAAAAGAAATGTTAGTTAGCTGGCTGTTTCAGGCCATTGCATTTCTGGTTGCTATGCCAACCACATATTCTCAGTTCAGAACCCCATTTCCAATTCTCTCTTTTTTTAACAATGGTTTTAGCAATTTTGTGACAAAAAATCACCAAAGCCAAAAATGGCCTTCCCACATTCTTGCTACGCTGTTGTTTGGTAAATGTGATGCTTACAATTCAATACGAAACAACAACAAATGGATTTTTAAAGTGAAACACCTTTCTTAAAATTAAAGCCACAAGTTGATTTTTTTAATCCGTTTTTTTGTGGAAACACCCCCACAAAACTCTGCCCTTCTGGTTTCTCTTACTTTGACCATGTCGATGCAGGGTATAATTTTAAAGATGTTTCTTGCTTGTTAAACTGCTCAATCTAAATTAAATGCTTATATTGTTCTGACAGCAGTTATTAGGAAACCCTTCTGCTTTCCAACTGTTGATTTTCAAAATGAGTGTAGAAATTCCCTCACCCTCATCATGAAAGTAACAAGGCCAGTTCTTTTCTTGATCAAAAAGTGCATTTTATGAACATATTCATTTTAGAAGCAATAGCAAAAAGCCATATGTTTTATGCCCAGCTTTAAAATACCAACAGTACAGTTCATGTACATGCATTTAACGCCTCTACTGTTTAATCACCAGCCACACTAACACTGTACAAAGATTAATTCAGGACGTGAAGTCAGAAAAGAACTAAGTGGGAAGTTGCCCATTTTGTCCCCCAGTTCCCTGAGCCTGTGGGTGATGTCTCTCCTTTTAAGTAGGCTATCTCTCACTGCATACAATTTGAAGCCAAGCTGGGAGTCACATCTGTTTACGTTAAAAGTATACTTTCCAGTGATGAGTGCATACTATTAGGTGAACTAAGAGTGATATCTTTTCATTAAATGTATGCTGTCTCTTGTTTGTCCATCACCGATAACAGCAAGCTACATGCCTGCATCAAACAAATTGGTACCTGGAGACTACAAAAAGTGGCAGTGGTGTGCGGTATAAGGCACAATAAAATAACATAATGATTAAGAGCAGGTAACTGTTGCATATTTATAACACAGTTGGAGGCTCAAGGACATCACAAATTAGTCCATGTCAAGTTGAGATGAAAATCAGCTATTTTCATCACATTGCATTCTGGTACTCACACACTTGGCTTTATAGTCTGAAAATAAAACTACAATTACTGTGCAAGAATACCAAATAAGGTGTGCCTAAAGGAAGTGCTTGAACATCCCAGCCCTTAGTTGCCAATTCATGGGCTTTATTTCGGCATATTATTAAACCATAGAGCAAATAAGCAAAAGTGGGTTAGTCCTTTGCCCCAATAGCCATTCCTCCAGACTCGTCGTATCTCCAGGACTAAAAGCAAATAGAAAAAGGTGTCTCAATGGCAGGTAGTTATCGGTTGATTCACCTGCCCCTCCCTGCTGACAGAAACCTACAAACATATTATCACAATCAATGTGCACATAAAGTCAAGCTACTAAAATGTCCATGAGAAGCCAGGATAGGGACTGCAGTGCACAAGTAATGCAAACAGATATTTTCAAACTACGGCTGCTCGGATGCATGATCTCTGACGAAGGGCTTACCTCTGACATCTGTGTGCAACCTGCAGTCACAAATTTGAATTCTGACTTGGTCGACATGTCCCTTTATTCTTCTGAAGGTGATGAATTGAGTCCCTTGAAGATCCTTCTAATCTTTCCTATCAACCATACTTTCGAGGTAAAATCCCAGGTAATTCCTCACAGAGGACAAACTCCTAGTCTTTGAAAGAATCTTTGTATTCCTGGATGCTCACTAGAGCGCAACATACAAACTCGCATGCCGCCCTCCAAAGAGAGCACCAGTCAGAACTTTCAACCTCTAGCCACCCCAAGCTGTGTCTGTAATGTCCCCCAGAACCACTCAAATGAACCAGAATGGTCCTGCAACAACCAACGGATGGACAAATCGGATTTTAATGTAACAGCCATCAGAAATCTGAACACCAAGACTGATCAGAGCACTAACCTCTAAAACCAGGACGAAATAGAGATGGACCATTCGAGTTACCCTGACTGACGTAAAATGTCTTCACACAACACTTTCTTGAAGAACACTTTGGAGATTGGAACTAAGTCTGCTGAGTCACCACAACTTTTTTTTTACCTATCAGATATAGGACACTGCCCCAAAACCATCATAAATTAAGACTCAGAAGAGTAACTTAAGTCCAGTCCAGTTCTAAAATTGCAATAATAGGACATCTCAGGCGCCCTAAACCATTTTATCCCTTCCTCAAATATTTGACTCACCTTTCACTCTACTAGCACCCTTAAGCTACTCACACAGACCAAAGCAGCCACGGCTGATTTACGTCTGTTAGCACTACCCCAACCTTAGGAATTTTGGGGGAGCCGGAGGCTCAGACCTCATCTCACGTCCTGCTACAACTTTGGCTCTATCACTTGCTGCATCCCATCAGGGGTTCTCCCAGTGCTGTCATCTAACAGATTTTGCTTTTTTTCCTTCTGAACACATACCCAAGTATCAATGCCACAATCAAACCACATAGAACCATAATGGCATTCAGGACTCTGTTATTTCCGGTCCTCACTCATCAGTGCCCCATGTCGTACACCTCGCTTCTTGATTATACCCATTTCCCTCTTTTTTTCACAGAACCACACGCTACAAGGCCACCACCAATTTCAGAGATGCGCTATGTAAGACTACTTTCCAATACATTACATTACCATTTATGCCATTAAGTTGCCTTTTATACAAGGGAATATTCACCATGAAGTGCTAGATAAAACCTTGATTTTATTATTTTTACATTTGAAAATAATGAAGAAGGGTTAGATGGGACATTAGTATGGGTTATCTGTTTAAAGCAATGAGCGGGCAGTTTAAGGAAGACTACAGACCTGTCATGTTGGAGGTGTGTGTTAGGTAAGAATTGGTGCACTCACACACTGTCCAATAGGGACTTTTGAGGACCTTTCCAGCCTCCTCTCAAATAACATTAAAAACACCTCACAACTCTTATTGCTAGGAGACTTTAACCTGGGCTTCAACGACCCAGAGGATAAACAGGCCCAATCCATTGAAACCATCCTGACAGAACATGGCCTGACCCAAAAAGTCCTCGCCCCCACTCACTTGAAAGGACGGATATTAGACTGGTAGCCAACTTGAACTGTCCTACCACCATTACCAAAATAACACCTCAACACCGGGCCGATCACCACCTCATTGGTTTCTCGGCCTCCATAGAGCCCTAGAAATCGAAAAACCTTGACATAGCACCACCCCTACCAACTAGAAGCAAAAAAGACATCACTGCCGAAAAATTACTTCCTCTCCTTGTACCCACCCTCTCTTCTATTACCAATAACTTTCAATAACACTATGACTAAGGCCCTCAATGCTATTGCGCCAGTCAAACTACCCAACAGCAAACAAAAGGCTCACCTCAATACCTGGTTCACACCCCAACTAAAAGAATTACGGCTTCAAAAGAGGAAACTCCATGCCATTTGGCGACACTCCTCCACGGCTGAGAACAAAACTTTACTAACCAATCTTGTAAACTTGTACAAATAAGAAATAATCCTCACTAAAAGTAATACTTTCTATGAAAGAATAATTAAGGCTAATTCCAACACTAAGGAGCTTTTCTCCATTCTGCGTGAAATGGAAAATCCTATTCCATCTACAGATAATATCCCAAAACATAAACAATGGTGCACCAGCATCCAAAATGCCTTAGCTAACAGAATAGCCACCCTGCAGTCCAAAATAGCTAACAAAAAAGCATCCTTGTGATCCACTGAGACGCATCCCACCCTGCCAACTACAATTCCAAAAAGAGCTACACCTTTCAGATTCACCAAAATCTCCATACTGGAAACTGAAAAGGTTAAATTATCACTGAATCCCTCCAGCTGCCAGGGTGATAGTTGCCCAGCATAAATAATTAAGGATGCAGCTAGAGACTTAGCACCTTTTATCTCTAAGCTCATTAACGCTTCCTTCAATACGTGCACTATCCCCAACAACTTTAAGGAATCTTGGGTGTTACCTCTCCTTAAGAAACAAACCTTATATCCGGCCATCCCCACTAATTACAGACCTACTACAACAGTCCCATTTCTCCTAAAAAACATCGACAGGGTAGCTTACCTCCAAATCCAAAGCTACCTTGAGGCCAATCTCCTTCTAGGATCGCACCAATCTGGCTTCAGACCACAACACTGGACTGAAACGGCCTTAATTGATCTAAAGACACAAATCGACGAGTTGAAGGACAAAGGTAAAACAGCTATGCTTCTCCTCCTCAACCTCTCGGCAGCTTTTGACCTGGTGGAACACCCAGTGTTATGCGAACACCACGCGACAGCAGCACATTTCTCGAGTGATGCCATCGCCTGGGTACAATGCTTCCTAGCTAACCGGACGATGAGAGTGTTCTCCCCCTCAGCCTCAGCAGACCCAAACCAAATCACCTGTGGTGTCCCACAAGGTTTTTGCGTCACACCAACAATGTATAATATCTTTACCAAGCCACTCTTTGATAAACTTGACAGGCTGGGCGTCACATACACTAACTATTCTGATGACACCCAGATCCTCATACCTTTATCGGGCAATTTTGTTGAAGACACGGCTATGGTGAACAAGATATACCTCCTCATTCAGGCATGGATGGCCTCACATGGCCTCTGCCTGAATGACGATAAAACTGAGATCCTGATTCTGGGCTCTGACTATAATCTAAAGAAAATTAACCCCAATTACGCAGCATTTAATATTGATGGCAATGATATTAAAGTAGTAACTGAGGTAAAAACCCTAGGTTTTTACCTTGACCCTAGACTAACATTAAAAAAACAAGTTAGCCCCATGGCCTCATCTACAACTTATACCTGTAAACTGATTAGGGCCTGCAGACAATTTCTATCTGAAGCCAGCTGCATCAAGCTTACCAATGCATGAATAGTGTCTAAACTAGACTATTGTAATGCCCTCTACGTAGGTGGCAACAAAAAAATCCTAAACAAAATACAAATACTACCAAACAACGCCCTGAGAGCAGCCTGGAATATACCCCGCAGAGAACAACTTTAGAAGAGAACAGCACTGGCTAAAAATTAGTGATAGGATACTCCTTAAAATGATATCCCTCGCCTTCAAATGCCTGAGCAACGCTGCACCTCCCTATCTCTCTGCCAGACTGACCAGAAGAACCTCCTCTCACCAAACGAGATCATCTAACCATCTCTACCTCGAAATCCCCAGATTTAAACTTGCCAAAGTTGGTGGAGGCAGCTTCCCTGTCAAAACAGCTCTCGCCTGGAACGCACTCCCCACTGCCCTCAGAGTGGAACAGCCATATGCCGGATTTAGATGCAGCCTACAGAATTGGCTACGTGCTAAAGACATCTAGTAATCGCCCCGCACCCAGGTTAATCAGTAAACTGCTTGCCCTCTTCTCCCTGGCACTCTTGACCCCAGGACACTCCATCCGACTCCATGTGTTCTACATTCCCTCTATTTCTGCACCCTAGTCGTACCACTCCACCTGCATCATCCATACTTACTGTATGTTCTGTAATTGCTTCATGCTCCGTACCTACCTGTTACATGCTAACTTGCTTCTAATACTTTCTGTGACTCCATGTATATGACATTCCTGATATTATGTGTGCACCATACCCGCACCATTCTACTTGCAGCTTGTAATCCTACTGTATGTACTGTAATTGCAATATACTCTGTACTCACCTGTACTACTGTAATTGCACTACACTCTGTACTCACCTTTCTATGTTGTACTAAGCTTCGAATATTCTTGTAACTACTGCGCCCAGCTACATCAGGGTTTGGCGCACATGATCAAATAAACAAACAAACAAACTGCACAACACTTATCTGCCTGGTATTAGGTAACGCACCTTTTGGTATAGGTCTGTACTACACAAGTTGGTAGTGTGACTGAGCAGCCAGGCCTATCTCAAGAGGGGTAAATGTGAGCTGTAGAGCTGTACAATTGAAATTTGTAAATACAAGTAACCAAGTAACACTTACACGCAAGGTTTCCGTTATAAATACTTATAAATAGTTATAAATAGTTATTTATTTAACATCCGTTTTTAAATAAGCATTCTTTAAAAGGGCAATTTGTGGTAACAATGCACATATACTTTAAAATGACTTTTCAGATTCAAAACAAGTTAGTGGATAATCTTTGGATTTGCTTCTTACACAATTTCTACACCCTGTGGTGCACTTAATTCACTAGGACAGTAATGGCATTTATATATCACACTAGAATACTTTATAGATTCTGAGTTGCAGAAAGGAAAGGGGCTATGGTAGCAGTTTCTCAGCAAATGTGAGGACAACTAAATCCTCCCATGAAGTCTAGATAAGCCTTTCCCAGCAGTACCTGCATACAACAAGCCACCACCTATGAGGGACAAACAGTATGAAAGTCAATGGACTAGAAGAGTGCCTTCAGGGAGCCAGGACAGCCAAAGTAATTTGGGACACAGTCCGTGGATCTGATGCATTTCTTGGATAAAAGTCTTGCACAAAGTTAGAGAGTTTCAGAAAAAAAAAATCACTGTAGGGTCAAAAGCTGTGAAGCCTGTAATGAGGGAGTTGAAATCAACTCGAAAAGAAGGTAAGGCAATGCTATTCACAAGTGAGAAAAGCGCGGCTACAGACAATGAGGTAAGTACCCCAAGCCTAAACAGTACCTCTGGTTAGAAGAAGAGTGGTCCAGCTGGATTCTGTCTTGCTACAACGGTGCAGACCCTGGTTCGTGAGCCTCAGTTGTGGGGCCAAGAGGGAGGATGTCTGGAGGGCTCCTGTGGCAGTACTCATGAGGTTGTCGGCAGCTACTGGCTCTTCTTGGTTCAGCAGCACTTTGTGGTTTCAGCAATTAGCGAACAGCACCGATGCAGATCACAGATCAGATATCCGTTGGGCTTCCTTCACTCCTTCTTTCATGCACTCTGGTGAGGGGACTCTTGATTTGGAGGTCCTGCTTCTGGAGGGTCCTTCGAAGGCTCCTGGAGCTACTAACCGGATTCATTACCGCGGCAGACGTTGCACTCGACTACAGACACTCGACCTCTGGCATTGGGCTTCCGAAGCAACAGAGAGGCACAGCAAGTCGTGGATGGTGGTCCAGTGGAGTTCGTCTCGGGGTTAGTTTGTCCCACTAACCCAACGGGAGAAGTCGCTCTGTCCGGAGCTTCCCTGTTGAGGTGAAAAAGGAGTTCAGCGCAGCAGGGCTTCACTGGGCAATTCAAAGGGCCAGGAGGTTAAAGCAAGCTTTGTTCACTGTTTCTTCATCAGGTGTTTCTCCCAGTGGTTGACTCTGCCTGTAGTCCCAAATCCCTCACCTTTTAAGCAGGTTTCTACCATTCATTCATGCACAGCCTAGTCTGTCAATCACACAGCAGGGTGGCTGTCCTCCAGGACAGCCAGCTGGCCAATCAGGACTAGTTGCATTCAGGCATGACTAAAGACAAAGGACAGGGGAGTTTCGGGACTCTCTCTCACTTCCTGTATTTCCAGACACACTGGAGCCAGAGGTGGGATTCAGCGCTGAAGCCCACCAGAAGCAAGACAAACAAAGGGCTCAAATCTGTCTCAACGCACAGAGTAAAACCCAAGAAAGACCTCACAAACACAAAATGGTGAAAAAAGAAGACCAGGGCCATTTTGACAAAATGTTCACCCCTGGGTGCTGTACTGCACGGAAGGTTCAGCATGCGGTACAAAAACATAATGGTAGGAAAAAGTAAACCATTGCCACCATCCATTTAAATAATTGAGGGTAGCCTAAAAAGGTTACATGAGAATGTAGGAGAAGGGGCTACTAATTAACCCTCCAGCACTTGTTAGGCAGAATTACATGCAGTACGCTTTGGGAACACTAATTAAGACTACATGTGTAAGCACAATCTCACCTTTGGTACAAGATGTTACACAAAGGACTTGCAATCACAGTAGTTCAGACAAACATTACTCAAGGTTTCTTGGTAAAAGAATATACATTTATTTACACATTCAGTTACAAAACATTCCACTAGCAAAAATCAGCTCAATATCACACTATAATACACTACATTACACAACCAATACGTTTCTGAACAAATTAGGCTCTCCTGAAGTGGGAGCAAAATGGCACTTCAGTAACTTTCAAAAAGGGGTAGAAAGACAAAGGTTATAAGAATCAAAACACAATTACTTTCAGAGGCAGGGCAAATAGTTTCAGTTCACTACAAGAGGTAATTCAATTCAATAGGCCTGGGCCAAAATCAATGGTTCAGTGTCTTGGATAGGATAGCACAGTTCTGGTAGTAAACGGTTTTACTACCAGTCTTTGCCAATGTTCTTAGAAGTAGGTTGCCAGAAAAAGAGTTATATGTCGGGTTAGGAGCGAACAAGACTCCAAATTTGGGAATGTTTCACAAACTTTCACCGCGTCAGAAAGGATTTCCACACCGCGTTTGCACAGTACCTTATGGATGAAGAAAAGCTGTAGCTGAGGCATTTGTTCCTGGCAGTTCCTGCAGATCTCGCTGTTCCTGAGCTTCAGTTGTGGGGACAAGAAGGAGGACGTCGGGAGGTTCCTGCACTACCCAGGGAAGAAGCCACAGTATGGAGACAGTGTCCAGGTGGCTTGCGAGTTGGTTGTTCCCACCAGCTCAAGGGAAGAAGTCGTCCTTGAAGGGGCTTCTCTGTCGAGGGAGTTTCACGCAATTCAGACCTGCAGCAGGGCTTCACTGGGCAAACCAACAGTCCACAAGTTGCAGCAGTCGTCTTCCTTCAGCTCGTCTTCGGTTCTTTCGTTCCAGTGGTCGACTGCCTTCCAATTCCTAAAGACCTGCTTTTAAACAGTTTTCTCCCATTCATTCCAGGCTAGCTGTCACTCACCCAGCAGGGTGGGTGTCCTTGCCGGACAGACAGCTAGCCAATCACACCAGAGTGCATTCTGGTCTCCTAGGAGACTAAGCACACAGAGTTTTGAGCACCTCCCTCACATCCTGTCCACCCCAGACACTCAGGCGCCAGAGGAGGGCTTCAGCTCTGAATCCGGCCAAAGGCCATCGAACAAAGGGACCAAATCTGGTTTGGCGTGCAGAGATAAACACTCGAAGGACCTCTGCTAAAAGAAACAGCAGAAAAAGATGACCAGAGTCTGTTTTTACAGAGGGGTCTTGGGCGCCATATTGAAAAACATGGCTGACCTGATATTTAGCTACCGGTGTTTGCGGTCGGGAAAAATCATGGTAGTTTGTTCTAAAACCACTGCCACCAGCCATTTCAAGAGGAAAGGGTAACATTTGACTGTTACATGAGTGTTTAGACATAGGGTATAATAGGCAACCCCTCCAGCACTCTATAGGAAGATAGTTTGCGCTGAGTTTATGAATTTAAAAAGACTAGCAAAGTCAATTTAACTTTACATGCACTGGGAGACAGTAGTCAGTCCCAGAGAAGGTAGTTAAACCATGGGAAGTCTGAAAGACATCCCTGTGCCACTGCACTGAAGGTGCTGTGTGACACACAAGAAAAAGATGATGGCTATGGAGTTTGTCTAAAACTTCACATCCAAAGAAACAAACACAGAAAACACATTGAAAATGAAAAGTTCAAAGTCCCAAAATATAGCAAAAGAGCTGGAGGACTCTAAGGTAGAGGGAATTTAGCACTTGGGTGAGAATTCTCCCTAACACTCGCCCCCCGCCCCCACAGACTAAGGAACAGGAACATTTAATCCCCACCCGGATGGATCTCCTGTTGCAAGTTGGTTAAATGGCCTGCTGAGTACACCAGCAACCTTTTGTAACCCTTACTAAGGTAAAGGGAATTTAGCACTTGAGTGAGAATTCTCCCTAACAGCACTCCATATAAGATGGTGTGTGCTGGACCCACGAACAGAAAAGGTAAGTAAAGTCAATTTCACTTTACCATTCTTGGGAATTGTAGTTCCTCCAGGAAAAGGTATTTAAACCTTAAGATAAATTTAAAGCATTTCTCTGTGACACTGCACTGAAGGTGCTGTGTGCCACCATACATAAAGCAGATGCCTATGGAGCTTTGTCAGACTCCAAAAACAGTGCAAACACAAAATCCAAATCAGTTAAAAACACATGAGAGAGTGAGAAAAAGTCGCAAATCCAGCAAAAGAGCTGGGGGTCTCTAAGGTTGAAAGAAATTAGCACAGACATGAACATTCATTGTAATGTGTAAGTATGACTGAGGTGCAATTCAGGGTGCTGTGGGTTGGACCTTGATGGGGAATGATCACAGATTATTAATTCCTTTTTTAATGTTTTTTTCATTAATGTTTTGTGAGCTACAGCAGCAAAGGATGATGAACTGAGTTCAAAGAAAATCACACAGTAAAAAACCTGCAAAACCACATTTTTTGGAAGGTTTTATGTAGGGGATTTTTGCAACAGATTAACATGTTACTCTTTAAGGGTGTTCATTAGCTTGATGCAAACCTTTTCTTGATTTAAACCTAATCTGAAATGGAATAATGTCACCTTTTTAATAAATAAAAACAGCTTGGTAAAATATATGTTTACTTAAACCAGCTTAGCCTGCTAACCCTCATTTGTTTGTTCCCCCAGCACCCCGTAACCCTTTTTATGACCCCTGTTTTGACCCTGCTCCGCCCAACAATAATCTCTAGAGATGCCACTGCACTGGACTCAAAAGAAACCAATTGCACCAAGAACAATCAGCTACTTTGGTCACCAAGAATGTGTGAATGTCTCTTGTAGCATGGGCTGAGCATGAATTTTTCTAAGAAAGTAGAGCATCGCACAGGAAGTATCTATACATGAAACCAGTGTACAATTAATAATAGACACATTTCTGGAACATTCAAATATAGCAAGTACCCGACAAGACACATCTGCAGCATTTGCAAAAGAAGTCGACTCAAGACACTTAAGGCAAGCCTGTAATTGTATTTGGGTTCACTGAATAAGAAGGCAAGCACTTCCATCAGAAATGCTGTACACAGAACAATTCCATTTCAGGGTGTTTTAACAAAGTAAAAGTGATAATTGAGCAGGCAGTGATCCAGTTGGTGAAGCGGAACCTTTGACGTCTCTTATCACGGAGACGATGAGGGAAGAGAGAGCAGCCAGACGAAGGCTGTAAGAGTGATACTGCCTCATCTTCCTCGTCTTCCTCCTCATCTGAGCCAGAGGAAGCCTCTAAACCCATGGACTAGTTTCTGAACTCTAAATCAGTTGCTAAAGTTGCTTGCTCATGTGGGCGCTTGTATGAAATTCAAGGACCCAGATCCGAATGCAGTGGAATGTCCTAATGTCCAGTAATTCAAAGAAGAGGTGAAACAGGGTCTACCTCTTATCACGGTTTTTAAGAAAACGCTCCTGAAGGAATTGGAGGACTCTGAAGAGATTTTGGTAAAATTCTTTATAAGCAAACTATATCCTCTAGCATCTGATGATAAGCTGCTAGTTACCAAGAAGGTGGACTCCCAGTTGTCCAGCCTCACATCACTGGCTCCTGAGGAAGCAGCAGTAAGGGAGGCAATGGATCAGAGTGGATGCCACCCACCAACACACTTTGCAAGTAAACGTTTGGTTAGCAGGTCGTGCACCTATGCATTGTATATGGCAAAATCCCTTCTCAAAGATTTCCATTGATTATACTATCTGATGGAGGCTGGGGAGAACTGCTTACAGCTGATCGAATCAATAAACCTCCAAGCAGAGTAACCTTTAAATCTTGCCTTCAATGGTGTGTGGGCAGCAGCCATATCTATGGTTTGTTTCATAGTTCATAGAAGACAACTTTGTGTCGGTATTAGAAGATGGGCAGCGCACAGAAGTTGGTGCCATTGCAGATGTATCAGACCTGTGCACACTTTCCAGGCTACCACGTGGTATTCTCATTAATTCTTACAGACACCCCCAGATGCAGGAAATGGGGGTGGGCGCACTCCTTGGTGTCCTCCAGACACAGGCCCTCAGATCACCTATTGGTTGGACAGATACAGGCCTTCGGATGACCCTGATTCCCTGGGACGAAGTGAAGCAGGGAGCACTGATGGAGGAACTGAATGCTCTGCAACAGAAGTGTGCCTTTTAGGATGTTCCAATGTTGGAAAGCGGAGCGGGTGCTACTCCGTAGCATTTCTCTTTCCCAAGATATCTAGGAGTTGATTCAACGGTGCCCCAAGAAGCAAGCAGAGGACTTCATGTCTCAGACGTGCAGCCTTCTCTGTGACCATGGTCATCTGTTGAATCTGGCAAAGTGCCATCAGAATCCTACCCAGAGGTTGCAGTTTATAGGCACTGTCTTACATACAGACAGGGGTATGGTTATATTGTCTGATGACACGACAGCCTCTATAAGGGAAGCCGTCCCCCACCTGTGTCAGTCACATGATGCCTAGGTCAGAACATGCCTGAGGGTGCTGGGCCTGATGGCAGTCACTGTCTTCATCACCCCTTGGGTTCGTCTCCACCGTTGCCAGTTAGTGTCCCACTTATGTCGGCTGTGGCTACCCTGCACAGAGGACTTCCAGAACAGAAACCTGATCTCAGATGATCTCAGGACGATTCTTAAATGGTAGTTTCTCCTAAGAAATATGTTGAGATGGTTCCCATTGAAGCCTCTGTCATTATTGAAATCATACCCTGCATGCCAGAGATTAACCTCCACCCCAAGGATAGTGTGAATGCCCACCTTTGGTTGTGGTAATTTTTGCGGCAGAGAATAGTGCTCTATCCAAAGCAAGGCTCTGGAGAAAGTTGCGTTTCTGCACTTTAGTGGAAGAAAAACTACTACCCCTGAGCACCTGCTAGGTTTACTATTGGACACAAATATTGTTACCATGCATTATACGGGATGGCCGTGTTCGGAAGCTGTTCCCATAATGAGCATGTCCACGAGCATTATCCTTGATGGCATTATAAATCATGCAGTGACAACATATGTAAAACATGTGACGTCCCACAGTGACATGAAGAGTCATGTCCCTGGCAAATGGTATGTCATTGTAGATGATGTATTGGGAATAATTTGTGTCTGAGTTCCATAATAGCAAATAGAATCCCCATCCTGTGCTGGTATATTGCGAAAGGTATTTGGGATTCTGATATCCATGTAAATAGATATGTTCCATGTCATGACACTATGCGAATATATCAATGCAATATGTAATATCAGTATACTCACAGAAAGAGGCTGATGCAAAATGACAGGATTGCTACTCGTGGAATGTTAAAAAATCTTAAACAGGATTAGAAGCAGTTTAGTAAGTCAAGATGAAACACATAATGTATATGACAGCATATCTTTAAACCATGGAAAGGATTATGATATGATACGATATGTCATTTATAATGTGCCTGTACACATTACATTCTTGTTAGTGTATTCAGAGGTCACATTCATTAGTCTCCAACCCTCAGCGGCGCACATGCCATGGTGGTGTGTCCCCAGCATAAGTGATATAAGTGCTTGTTGCACAAAGATATGTGTGTTTCAAACAGGGAGAGAATGCCAATTGCAGATGAGAATCCAGTTATTATATGGTAAACAGGCAAAGAAAGAACATGAAATTTGCGATGGTTCTCATCGTATTCATTAGGTGAAACTCTCGCCCCTTTGGAAGATCAAAGTATGTGATGACATTGTATCATCTTTTAGACAAAGGTAGCACAATATCCACACATTATAGTCCTTAGTAACCCACATTATAGAGTCCTTGGTAACCTACTTATGTGTAGCATGCCCTCTTTTACAAAAAACGTGCATCTCATGATATGTGTTAAAACCACTGGTTACAGTTCCTAATTTACAAATCAGTCTGGCGTTCAGCCTTTGCAATTTGAACTCCCTGTCACCACCTCTCTTTCCTCTCAACATCCTTTGTACTCCTACAAATCTTAACAGTCTCTTATCATCCAGTTGATGATGCTCCTTCCAATGTGTCGCAAGTGCCAACTTAGGGTCCTGACTCCCTAGAATATTCAAATGTTCACAGATTCTGATCCATAGCGCTCTTATTGTGCTTCCAATGTAAACGTTTTGACAAAAACATCTCATTATGTAAACAACAAATTTAGTTCTGCAATTCATTCATTTGTTTATAAGTATAATCCTTTCGTCAACTATCTTGAGTTCACTGATTTTGTACTTGGTGTATTGGCACATTGTTCATGTTCCACACTTGTGAAAGCCTTTCCTATACTTCCTTTTCCACCGATTAGTAGCATCGCTGGTTGGTTCCTTGTTCATCATAAATGAGGGCTGAGTCTCATCTTCAGGGTTGTTGCTTTAGTGTATGTGATGTTGAGTTTGTTTCCAACAAACAGGCTGAGGTCTTTGTCCATTAAGAGTAGATGCCAATGTTTATTCAGGTTTTGATATAGTTGTTTGATGTCACTGCTGAACCTCATGATCATCCTGATCTTTGTTCCTCCCACTCTTTCCATTTCAGGTTTCGGTTCAGGTCTCTCCCATGAGAATGTCATCTATTGTGTATCTGTGATGACAACTTGTAGCAAGAAGGGTGGAATTGGCCTCTGTGCTTTTTCTAAATGTTCTCGTATGTATTTCATTGTCTTGCATATAGATCTTAAGGTCTGAGAATTCTATCTCTGTTGAACTGGCTGTATATGTGAATTGTAACCCATTATGATTAATCATTACTTCATAATCTTGTAACTGTTGTAATGCCCCATTCCATACCAAGAGGATACCATCTATGTAACAATGCCAGGAGATATCATGTTAAACATAGATGTTTTTGTTGAGTGCAAAGGTTTGCACAAACTGCCACATAAAGAGGTTAGCTAGTGCAGTAGCATATTTAGATCCCATGAACACACCCTTGATTTGTTTATAGAGAACATCATTAAAGATGAAAATATTATGATTGAGGGTAAATTCCAACTATTACTTAATCATTTCCACATACATGTATTAACTTGCTGATGTATTGGCAAATGTGGAATCTGTTTTTATAGCTACGTTATGTGCTATTGATGTGAATAATGCCTTTACATCTAAGGAAATTAAGAAGAAATTCGCACTCCATGTCTTTGTCCCAAGGATCAGAAGAATATGTGCTGAATCTCTAACATATGATGGTAATTCTAATAGAGTTGCTTTGATAGTATTAGCCCGCAGGAAAGTGCGCAGGTATTGGGCTTCTGCATTTCTCCTCACATTTTGGGCCAGAGGGCCGCCAATCATACAACACCGTAGGACACGTCCCCAACGCCATCATCTCCCCCAGCTCAGCTCGCCAGGGTGAAGCCTGAGAGAAAGGGTGCGGGTCTTGGGCTACTGCAGGGTGTTAGGCGCCCGCGGGGCGAGGGAGCACCTTGCGCACTTCCAGCGCATAGCTAAACAAGGATCGTGGGGAAGGATTTGTGTGGACAAAGGTGACGTGAGGTGAAGCGTCAGCGTGGGGACTCATTTGATTTGAACTGTTTGAACTGCTGAATGACCACCGCTGTTTCCACTCACCTATTATCCACCCAATTCAGCTCGCCAGTTATGACCGCAATGGAGGATATGGCTGCCCCCTCCTCTTACCCCTACGAAGATTCCCGATATTTAATTTACCTAAGAGGAGAATATTATAAGTAAAGCGGAAATTGCTGCTGCCTATACCAGGTGCCGACCCCATGGTACAGTCCCACAGTCCCATCAAGTTAACAGGGGATGCCTATCAGCTGATAAAGGAAATTAATTATTTTTTTGGAAGTACCCTGGATGTCATGGGGTACAAAGTCGCTGACCTTCAAGAAAAGGACATCTATAACGCCCCGTCAGAGGACTTGTCCAGCAGAGGAGGGTCAGATCTTTGCAAAGTCAATGCAGGAGAGCACGAGTTAATCACACTTACCCCTACAGGCACAGACCTTTTCATTGCTGCAGCCCGATATCCTTCTATTCCCACTAGTCCCATTGGAGGCGTTTTCTTAAATTCAATAATATCTAGCTCTGTTGGTAGAAATGACTGCCCTTTCAAGAATACAGTACTGAGCCCCCCCTCGAATAGGTCGGGGGGTGAAGGAGTCCTGACACCCTGGACCACCTCACTAACCTCATCTGCACTTCTAAGCGACTTTGCAGTTCATAAAGCCGAGGCGCAGGTTATGTGTGTTGGAAAGGGGTACCATCCGAGTGCCAAGACCACCTGCATACTAGCCCCAAGTGGAGCACCTGCCCATACCAACCAAGATACCTTACCCGTCACTCATTCATCGCTTACAAGCCCTAACCACAATAAGAGCCATCTGGAGAACAGCTTGTTCCCTCACCCAAGTAACGTATGCTCCTCAAAGCGAATTCATCCACCAGTTAAACACATTTCTGCTCCTGGCATTGAACATCTGGTAGCGGGAGCCCCTGTACCCTGTATTTGCAACTGCAGCCACATCTCGGCGGAACTCAGGGACGTGAAGAGGCTGCTTATGGTCTTTATTGGGGCCTTGGGGAGAGAGGGGTATTGAGGGCCTTCCAGCCAGAAACGCAGGCATGCTGGGGGTACAATTGAGGCCTGAGGAGCCGGCATGCATCATTGCAGACACTACCCGAAGTAAATTGAAACTGAGGACAAATGGGGTCGATCATCCCTGCATAATGAGAGAGCCAAATGGTTCTGTAAAGGCAAGGCCCGATGAGGTGCAACTAGCGCCAATTGGCCAATCTTAACTGATTCCGTGCCCAACTAGTCAAGCTGTCCAAACAACTAAGTGGGCGACACTTGGTGTAGCTGTCCAGGCCCATAGAGCCGCAATGCCAACTGAAGTGCGAACACCAGGGGCCTGTCACACAGCCCATACACACGTAAAAAACAATGTCTGCCCCACGGCCACTAGAGTTTACCCAGGGCAGGACGCAACAGGGTGCTACTTTTATCTGCACCATGTTCCGAAATTACCCCAAAACCAGCACAAATATAGGGAGGTTTTGATCAACAAAAGCCTATACTGGCTCTGCTCCACACGTGGTTGCTTATTTGTATCCCAGGAGACCATAGTGAACTGTACAAGGGTGCATCATACGGGGGATAGTGATCACAAATACATCCAAGTAGAATTGCGGGATCCGCGCACAGCAACTTGTATCTTGGGTTTCATCAAGAAAACCCACTATCAACTAGCTCAATTCTAGTTGGTCCTTATTTTTACTATATTATTAATGTCCCTGTTATATGTGGTCCTCACTGTGCTGACTTATCCGGGGTGAATGCATTGCCATTGGGGAAATGGACTATGGGAAGGGCGGTTGTACCCTGGGACATTTGCAAATATGGTCTCCAATGGAGGCAGGACATAATGATCTGATCCTATAGCTTCTGTTATGCATTGATTTGTTCATGTTGTATGTACTTTTTTGGCCGCATGGCCGGATAAAGTTTTTGATTGATTGATAGGAGTATGTAAAGATTCAGACATGCTCTCCGTTGCCCAGTCAATGCCGCTCTCTATGGCTCTGACTTCAGGTGATTCCTCGAAAGGTTTATGTATTTTGGGAAGAAAGTAGATAAACAGAACAGTTGGATGTTCTATAAAGAGGAAGTCCTTTTCACTATCTGTCAGGTTCCCAGTTCGATACCATTTGCCAATAATATCTTTTGCTAGAAGTATTAGCGCTGGCGTGGGATCAGTTGTTTCGGTGTTTGTAAATGTGAAGTGATATGATATGATATGGCATTTATAATGTGCCTATACACAAGTGTTTCAAGGCGCAGCGAGGTAATGGAGTGGGAATACAGGGAAGACGGAGACAGCGATCTTGCTGGGCCAGTTGACATTGAGAATGCGCAAGTGCGGGGGCAAGAGGGGGCAGTGCATTACATAGGATGACAGTAAAATAATTAAAGACAATGAATAAAAAGTGCGGCCAGATGGTGACAAGTGCAAGTGTAAGTGCAGGTATCAGGTGTCAAGTGCTGGTAGGGGGCTGTAGGGATACAGAAACAGTCCCCGAGTGCAAGGGTTGCCAGGGGGGCAGTGCAGGTGTGCAACTGAAGGGTAGGGGACCTGGACCCGAGATCAGAGGGTAGCCAGGTAACCAGTGCAGTTTAAGTTTCAGCAGGGGAGAGGAGGAGAGAAACCAGAAGCAAAGAGGAAAGTCTTGAGGTGCTTCCAGAACCAGAGATGGTTCTCCTCAAGTTTCAGAGAGGCAGGGAGGCTGTTCCAGAGGGAGGCCATAGCAGAAGAAAAAGATCTTCCATCAACTCATTGCTTGGAGAAGCGACTGACCCTGAGGGAGTTGAAGGCGGATGAGCAAAGAGCTCGAGAAGGAAGATATTTAGGAAGAGAGAGTTGAAGGTATTGATGCCCCAGGCCCCAGAAGGCCTTGTGGACAATGCAGAGGCATTTTGAACTTAATCCTCGCTGTCACCGGGAGCCAGTGCAGAGATTTCAGACCCGGAGCGATACGATCCCTGGGCTTGAGGTCAAGGACAAGTCTTGCAGTCCTGTTTTGAATGAGTTGCAGAGAGCGGAAAGTAGAGGCAGGCAGATTTAGAAAGAAGCTGTTGCAGTAGTCCAGCCTAGAGAGAACCACTGCTCTGGAGACAGTGAGCTTCTGGGGGGAGGAGAAGAAAGGAAGAATACCTCTGAGGAGGTGCAGCTGGTAGTGTGACTTCTTCGAGATGTCCGAGATATGAGGAGAGAAGGAAAGAGTGGGGTTAAAGATGACCCAGAGGATTTTAGCCTCGCAGGTGGGATCAGGTAGAGGACCAAGAGAGGCCGGCCAGAGAGTGACAGGAAAGGAGGGAGCAGGTGTGCCGATGAGGAGTATCTCAGTCTTACTGGCATTAAGGCAGAGATCATTGCGGCACATCACTCCTGGATAGCAGACATATAGTCAGAGATGAGAGAAGGAGAAGAGGTGGTGGAAGAGAGCCTGAAAATGAGTTGAGTGTCATCCACATAGCACTGAAAGGTGGTGCCGACATCGGTAATTTGGTGGGCAAGAAGTGCCAGGTATTGGTTGAATTGCCAGGGAGAGAAGTTAGACGCCTGGGGAACATCACAGCAAGAGATAGAGATAGAGGAGAGGAAGGACCCAAGTTGGACCTGGGAGGGTCGATCGGAGAGGAAAGAAGTCAGTCAAGCCAGGGCCTGATTGGTGATACCCAGGCTATCGCAGAGACTGTAGAGCAGGATGGCATGGTTGATCGTGTAAAAGGAAGAAGAGAGATAAAGTAAGATGAGGACACAAGGGGTGTTGGAATCAAGGTTGGAGAGCAGGTCTTCACGGATGTCCAGGAGAGCAGTTTCCGTGCTTCTGGCAGCTCTGAAGCCAGACTAATGGTCGTGGAGACATCCAATATATTCAGTTTGAAGATTAAGCTGGGAGATGGCCAGCTTTTCCAGGAGTTTACCCAGGAAAGGAGTGATGTAGATTGGGCGATAGTTAGCCGGGCATGAAGGGTTGTGTTAGGGGTTTTGTAATAGGGCCATTACATAACGTGGGTGGTATTTTTGTTTCGTGGTAAATTGGCGGTAATTTAGTATGTGGTATAAAAATGGCGAGCATATTTATAATACTGCCCTATATGATGAGACCAGCTTTTCCCCCTTTGTATTTATATTCTGTTTTAGGGTTGACTGTAAGTACAAATTACTGGATCTTACACTTATGGGAACATAATATCACCATCTGTTATGCTGATGACTTATATACGACATCAGCTTACTGTATTTAACAGTTCTGTTCAGCTTCCAGCATGCACAGCTGAACACACACACGCATGCATGCATCACAGATTTTCTAGCTTGCTATATACTTCTCCAACTTTTACTTCTCACTCTACCACCAGTGTTAAATGTTTTACTGCTGTGGTATATGCACTAAGGCACTTCCTTGTTATCTCCCCTCCTTTAAAAATAATCACCAGAGACACAATGAAACAATCCCACCAGCTCAGCTTTTGCCATTTTTATACATGTGTTAAAATAACACTAGTTACAATAATACATCTTATTTCGGTTCCCAATACAAACATTTGTTTGTTCTTACCAACGCCTTAAAACTGATTCGGTTATCTAAGAGAAGAGATATGAAGCACAGCACAATACCATTAAACATGTGAGAGAAAAACAACAAACACTTAGGACAAATGTTTATTTTTAACAATCTGAGGGGAAACGCACATGCAATCGTCTGCGCTCCTCAATTTCAACAGATACTCACATTAAACTGTGAAGTCTCTGTGCTTTATTAGGAAAGCCCCCTCTCTCTGTGGGTTATCAGCACAGAAAGTGTTGCAGATTCTGCGCTGCTTTTGCCACCCCTGAATATCAGCTCACAGCCCCAGCTGCATCTAAGGCCTGGGCAGCTCGGCTCTCCTTCTGTTTGCTGCTCTCTCTCTCTTCTCCGGACATCCAGAAGCAGAAGAACCCCACACCCTTTCTGCCTTCGACATTTATAGATCAGCCCTGTCAATCAAAACTACCTCCTGCCTTTTTCCTGATGTCTTCTAACACCCCAGTAAGCTTCTACAGCCATAGCATTTCTCTGTCCAATCACCCAGCGAGGGCCTACATGTATCAACGTTGCTTCCTGCACAGGACAATAGCCTTTTCTGAATGAAAAAACAGCAAATGCATCCTCTTGCACGTTTTACTTCTGCCGAATGAAAAACACATTTTACATCGGAGTCACTTTGCATTTCAATGTTAAAAGGGAACACTAATCAAGGTTCAATGTTATTTAATAGGGACTTGTTAATAGATTAGTCTCGGTTAGTTTTTCAATGCAAAACTACACAGATGGCTAATTCACTAATAACATGAAGCATTTTTTATTTATGCTCAGTGCATTTAAATCTGCTGTCTTTGCATCCATTATATTGACTCCTTTGATAACCTAGTTCACATCCCCCCTGAGCCCAATGCATTACCTTTTAATTTGCTGTCTCCTCTCGCACTAATTAATTTGCTGTCTCTATTTGCAATCATTTCTACTGACTGTCTCCATTGAAATAATGCCATGTACCCCAGAATCCTACATAATCCTACATATTCCCTCCTTTTGCTCATGTATGGAACACTTGTGACAACCACTACATGAGGAACAACCATTTTTACTCGAATGCATGCGCCACAGGGCACCTCTCCTTTCCCTTTGTTGTCAGCAACATGACCAACACCGTCAACTTAATGGTAAAAACAATAAGCCATTCTCCATTAACACAATTGAGACTGAATGTTTTGTACCCAGATCCCTGAGTTGAACGTTTCTCCTGGGAGAATTCAATATTCTACACCCTCCTCTTCCTGAAGCCACCATAAAAGAAGAGTTGAACACAATAATACAGTAATAAAATAAACAAATAAAATAAAATAAAATATGTGTGTAAATGTCCATATTTGAAATATCCATATTTGAAATGTCCACACGTAATAATAAAATAAAATGTGCACTCCCGACTGAAGTGTCCATATTTGAATCAAAGAAACAAATAATATAAAATATGTACTCCCACTTGAAATGTCCATACAAAATGAAAAGTCCATATTCCAAAACACAATTATGTACACAGTCCATGGGATAAGCAATCTCTCCCATAGAATATCAATATCAGTACAAATGTATAGGAAAAACAAAACACAGTCCAATATCCATTTTGGTGGAACACAGTATAGTAATATGCTCCTTAAGCCATAAATGACAAATGAACAAAAGTGAAGATGAACAAAACAAAATGAAGATTATGTATTTTCAGCTCCTGGTACCCAGAATACACCGGATCACACCTCTGGGATGTCCTGTCCATCAGTCTCTGCATCTACACGGCACATAACGCTGTCATCAGCAGAATTCCTCCAGTCCGGCACTCCATGGAATCTCCTCCACAGATGTCATCTTTTTGGCATCTCAGGCTCCTTATCTTCACCCCCATTCTTCGGTCCGGGGGCTTTCCCGGGGCCTCCTCCCATGGCATCCTCCAATTGTCCAGCGCTTCAAGAAACCGGCCCTGCCGATGTAATGAATTAGTCATCTCTAGAGTAAATAGAAAAAACACAGATTAAGTACTAAAACAATTGTCTATCCCTCTTCTGCTACAAGGCCTGAAAATAAAATTGGAATTCTGATTAAAAAACTGTGGCTCCCTGGATCTGCCACTGTGGAACACCTGAAATTAAATTAATCATTACACAAACAAAACAATATTTCACACCATGCAATCAAAATAATTCTAAAAATATACACCTCGCCCATTGCGGAAAAACATCCTGCTACCAAATGTCAGTGGAGTGCAGTTTGATTCAACACCATATTATGAAGAGAGAAACAACTTCTAAATGTAAAACATGGCTCTATTCACTTCTGCTTGCTCAACAGGCCTTGTGTTTGTTTACTTATGGAGTGAAATCTCGTGTATAATATATCACACTTACTCTTGTGTCACTGTGTTACATGTACTATGAATCATTCTCTGTTAATGGGTATGCGAGCAAACAAAACTACTATGTGTTTTCATTATCTTATTAAATCATTATAAGGCATGCTTACTTTAATTCCTCTGTTAGCTCTATTTTCACTGCATTTATTATTTTCATTCAACCAGTGTCAACCTGCACAAGCCTTTTCACCTCGTGCTTTGGGTGGCAAGGTTTTATCTGGTTTAAATGCACAAAGTGCTCTGTGGCCACTTTGCCCTCCTTTTTGATAATTGTATACACCACAGGGGATATCTTGTCTATAATTTCAAACAGCCCTTGCCATGCCGCAAGAAATTTAGAGTTTTTATGTTTACTTTTCCCAAAGTGGTATTTATTCACCCGATCACCTACCTTATATTCTTACAAATGTCTTCCTATCATAATATGTTTTTGCACCATCAGCAGCTCTCTCCAGATTTTGCTGCACAAATGCAAATGCATGTTGCAAGTGCTTCCTCAATTCTTCCACATATTCATGAATTGTGGAGGCATTCATAAAGTGTCTACTAATGCGTCCTGTACAGTAAATGTTGAGGCAACACCAGTTTTCTTCCTGTCAATATCTCATGAGGGCTGGTACCTCTCACCTTAGCGAGAGTTGATATAATAGTCATTAATACTAAAGGCAACCGAGAAGAGGGTGCACAAGGGAGTGCTTCAGGGGTGGAAGGGAAGACTCCAGTGGCGAAGGAGTGGTTGCAGAAGTCAGCCAGAGCAGGAGCCAGGGTGTCTATGTGGTCCTTGATGGTTTTGGAGGAACAGGGGTGAACCTGTTTTGACGAGATTTTCATAGATCGGACTTGTCTAGAAATCTCGTCTGGGGAGAACAGTGGAAATGCAAAGAAGGAGTGAGGAGAGATGGACGAAGAAGTGCCAGGGGAAGAGCAGGGAGTAGAGGGAGGAGGGGGAGAAGAGAGAGAGGACAGGATGTCCTGAGTTTTAGAGATGAAATGAGAGGCCAGGGCCATGCAGAGGGCATGTGAGAGGACAGGAGAGGTACAGACTGCAGTAGGATTAGCCAGATCCTTGCTGATTTTAAAGAGTTCAGCCGAGTTGTTTGATGCGGCAGAGAACGGGCTTGGATGTGGGCTCTCTTCTTGGTGCGGACAGAGAGCCGGTATTGCCTTTGGAGCAGACGGCAGGCCAGTTTGTCAAAGGATGTATCTGAAGAACACCATTTCCTCTCAGTCACCCTGCAGTGGGCATATAGCCCGTTTTTAAAAAAATCACTATATTGCCCCCCTTGTCAGCTTCCTTGATTATTCAATCAATCAATAAAGTTTATTTAGTAAATAAAGATAATTTCCATAAAAACATACACTCATTGAAACTCATTATGTAACATATATACAGGAATACAATACATTACATGGTTATAAAAAGAAATCCTTCCCTAAAACAACATTGAAACAGCTTTCATTCTTCCTCGAGGGAGACACGCATATATCAAATAAAAGAGTTAGGATGTCAATAAAACTTTCCTCTTGTGCATGGTGCACCTCAGGTATGTCAAAAGTGCCCATTGTACTTTTGAAGTGTCAGCCAATAATAGATCAATTTTTGCAGGATGAAACTGGACAAACTGTGTTTCTCACAATATTGGTATTAAAGTCACAGATCTTATATTTGTATATTGTGATGAACCAGAGATGATTCCCCCCAAAAACCCTGGCCTGGTACCCTTCTCATGTATCCAGGCAGACGCTTTCTGATCCTAATCTTGGGGTTGATGTTCTGCGGGAGGATCACATGAGGGGGAAGCATGTCTGGAGGAATGGGAAACCCCATGTTTCAACTTCCCCTGAGACCCCACTCTTCTAATGGCTTTTGTAAAATAGAAGAAGTTACAAAAGGCTGATTTTTACAGTAGAACTCCAAGTCCCACAATCCCCAATGTACTGGGACGAAGAAGAAGGCTGAAGAGGAATGAAACTGAAAAGCGCAGCTTGTTAATGAAAATGACGCACACCTGAGGGGGACTGTGGGGTTTAAAATGCCCCCTCGGGTACAGGCCATTTGAAAGCAGAAGGAGCAGAGCAGCAGTCGTAGGTGGAGATGTTGTGTACTCTCCACGTTGCAGCATGAGCAGAATTTGGAGGAAGAAGAAGACGACAGGACTACTGTCGAGTGGCGAGCAGTTGCCGGTCCTGAGAGGGTCTTTACCTCCAGAAGCTCTAATTGCAGAACTCGTGCAATGGGACGCATCAGAGATGGAACCATTCCCCCAGGAGAACTAGGTTGCAGAGGCTGCTCAGCGGGAAGCAAAAGTTTTGAGCACTTTCCCCACAGCCAGGCTATCTCTGGTGACAGCAGTACACCAGAGAGCCTTTGGAGCAGAGGAAGCTCTGTATGCAAGTGGCACGGGCCACAGAAGACTGGAAGATGACGGTGCCGGATTGCGAGAAGCAGCAGAGGACCTGGGAGCAGCAAGGCAAACGGGCGCGTACGCCAGGCCCAGTGAGTTCACTAAGATATTGTGACCCCGGAGCGCTTCATAACTGACCGTTTGCTCAAACCAGGTATTTTAAAGCAGGAAACAACACACGTAGAGTGAAATACATGAAACAAAGTAACTTTGAATACCGAACTGCCAAAAAACAGATAACTAAGTATTTTGCAAGCCAAACAAACTCTAAAAGGAGCAAGTGGAACGATAAGAGCTTGATTTTTAGACCCAAAAGGTGTGATTATATGCATGGGGTCAATTTGAAAACTAGCAAGAACCTAATACAAACTATCATTGCCAAAGCCAAAAGAAAGTTTAGCAAGGCATATTAAAAATAATAAGCATTGCCAAAGTCAAGAGGGGCAAATGAGAATCCATTTGTTTTTAAGACTTATGGCCCATGTTTGAAGAAGTTCATGAATGGAACTGGTTTAAACCCACATTGCCAAAGCCAAAGAAGAGTCAAACTGCAACAGAATTATTGTCAGTTTTATTTTATTTATTTATGTATTTATTTTTACATTTGTAGAGCGCACAAATCCCACAGCAATCCAGGCGCTATTGACTTGACCAGTTACTTACAAGGTAGTACAGACATGATAAATATACAGTGTGCTTGTTTTGAAAATTCTTGAGGTGATGATCTTCTGATGAGGTTAGTTGAACAGCAATGTTTTTAAAGCTTTCCGGAAAGCCCAGTATGACTGTTCTGCTCACAAGGAAGGCAGAAGGAGGTTCCATTGCTTGGCTGCAATGGCAGGAAAGCAGGCACCTCCAGTTTTGACCCGTTTGAATATGGGCTGGGTGACTCGGTGGGCGTAGGCTGCCCTGGTGGGCTTGAGGGAGGATGCTTTGCTGAATGTTTGGGATAGATAAGGAGGGGCATCCTTGGACAAGCATTTGTGTGTGATGGAGAGGATTCTGAAGCAAATTCGTCCATGAACAGGAAGTCAGTGGGCTTTTTTATTGCTTCAGAGATGTGCTCAATTTTGGGAATATTTAAGGCTCCCCTGAGTGTGTTGTTTTGAATAACTTGTAGTTTCTGAATATTATTGTTTGTAGTACCTGCTAGAGGACGTTGCAGTAGTCGAGCTGTGAGGCTACGGTTGCTCGTGGGGATGGGAAGGGTCTGGATGCGTTGATTAACTTGGTAGTGTAGGCGATGTAGAGGAGTAGTGTAGAGGAGGCAATGGCACTGACATGTTTTGAGAGAGAGAGGTTATTGTCCAGTTATACTCCAAGTGTTTTCACAAATGGGGAGATCCTGATCGGTGTACCATCAATGTTAAAGGTGGAGTATTGGGGGTCAAGCATTTTGATTACTGTACGGGGGCCCACAATGAGGATCTCGGTCTTCTCATCATTCAGACATAGACGGTGAGTGGCCATCCAGGACTGGATGATAGAATACACATAATTGAAGGAAGCAGCATCTGTAGAGTTGTTGCCAGTGAGTGGGATTGGGATCTGTGTGTCATCCGCATAGTTTGTGTAGGTAACACCAATAGAGTGTAGAATGGCAAATAATGGAATTCTGAATATTTTGTACAAGGTTGGTGATACACAGGATCCTTGCGGCACTCCACAGGTAATGGGTGCTGGGTGGGTGGCACTGGAATTCTCTGAGAAGACTCAAAATGGATCTGTTGCTTAGCAATGAGGCGATCCAGGAGGTGGCCTCAGGCGAGAAGTTAGCTGAGGAGGAAAGATGCTGGCCTAGAATTTCGTGGTCTAGTTGGTCGAATGCAGCTGAGCGCTCAATGAGTAGCAGCATGGCAGGCTTACCTTCATCGCTGATTTCATCAGTCTGGACCTTCAAATCCAGAAGTGCAGACTCTGTCCCATGACCAGGGCAGAACCCTGACTGGCGTAAGACTAGTATGTTGTTAGCTTCTATATATTTTGAGATTTGCAGATAGGCTGCTCTGTCCCGAATTTTCCACAAGAAGGGGACTGTAGTGATGGGGCGGTAGTTGGTGGGGATAACAGGGTCCAGGGTGGGTTTTTTGATAAGTGGAAGCACCCACACTTCCTTGAGGTTAGTGGGGACTGTGCCTGTGGTGAAGGATGCGTTGATGAAAGAGGTGATCTGGGGTACTAGTATGTCAGCACAGTGTTTGATAAGGTTCGCAGGACAGGTATCCCCTTTACATTGGGAAGGTTTAAGGCCTTTTAGGGCAGTGGTACCTTTGTCTTCTGAAGTGTCCGTGAAGTAGAACATTAGGAGGTCATTAGGACTGTAAGTGGGAGGGGGTGGGGTCATACGTGGTGCTAGCAGGGGTTCGATGAGGGATAGGTTGGAGTCATTTTATGTGTGCAGGGTGTCGATTTTGTTGAGCATGGCATTTGGAATGTTTAAGCACCATGTCTCATCTTTAGTTATAATAGCTAGGGGGGTGGTGGATACTTCCAGTTCCTTGAGAATTTTGAAGATCTCCCAGGTGTTGGATTTGGCCTTGTCAATGCGGTCATTATAAGATATGGTTTTCGCAGTGAGGATGGCTTTTTAGTAGTGTTTTGCTGCTGCTGTGTACAGTCATTTCTTGGAAGTCCACCTCTTTCTTCCAACTTGATTCAGCTAGGCATTTGTTGGCTCAGAGTGTTTGGAGTTCAGGGGTGAACCAGGAGTTTCTGTGAGCGGATGTCTTGGGTTTGTGAGGTTTGAGAGACACTATGGTGTGAACTGCTGATGTTAGTGTTGAGGTATACAGGGCAGCAAACGAGTCTTTGGCAAAAGAGGGTGGGGGTAGTAGTGTGGCGATTATGGGAGCAAGGTGTTCCTTAGTGAGGTTTCTTGTGCTCTGGGCAAGCTTGGAGGGTAGTGGGACAGCAAATGGTGGAGTTTGTCCCCTGGGGGAATGGAAACTGCACAATGTTGTGATCCGACCACGGGCAGGGGCTTTTGGAGTGGATGGGTACTTGACAGTTAAGGTCCGCAATCCAATTTAGAGTGCAGCCTTTGTTATGAGTGGGCTCACTGATGACATAGTGGAAGCCGAGGGCGTTCAGTGAGTTAGAAAGTGAGGTAGCTGTAAGGTCTTCAAGGTCATTGTTACCCAGGTTGAAATCTCCTAGAAGGATCAATTTGGTAGAGTGCTTACTGTAGGTCCCCAAAGTGTGAATGATAGGGCTGGTCCTGGAGGGCAGTAAATAGTGTGGAGAATGATGGTGTCAGTATTTGGTTAATGAAGAATTGTGGAAACAAGCGATACAAGAAGTCTGCCCTTATGGAGAAAGATATTCAGAAGGAGTGGAGCATAACCTGCAGAATGTGTGGAAATCAGAGGTGTATACTAAATAGCACCAATGTGAATCTTGTTTTTCTGAAGAAATTCTTAAACGTGGTGTTGTGAAGCAAGAGACACTGCAAAATTGTCACAAGCTAATATTGACCACAGAAGTACTGCTAACACTTTATTCTGTTCTGGCAAGAGAGTACACCAGAACAGAGAACTTTTAAGTAGTAGGCCTGGCATGGTAGTAAACCAGCCAGGTGGAAGTTGATGAAGTTCTGTGAAGTGTTGTTGACAGGTCATGAAGAGGAAATAGTAAAAATCACTGATATGTTTTGGTGAAACATAATAGAATCATCCTGACACACTTTCATCGCTGTGTAGAAGTGTTTAACATTTTAAAAACCAATATGTTGTTGCAGAACAATTCAACAAAGACAATTATTGCTAATCCTGATGAAATAAGGAAATTTTCTTTGTTTATGCGAACAAGGTTGTTTGAGTTCTATATATCACTGGTGGAAGAGAAAGACACTTTGTTGAACAAATCTGAAGTGTTGGTACTTGTGTTGACAAGTTAGTCACCAAGAACTGTGATGAAATTTTGTAAAAAGATAATATTTCCTTATTCTTTTTGAACTGTTGAACAAAATCCTATATTAATCTGGGGAAGGGGAGTTCATCCAGATTATAAGGAGAAACATTAATTATACAGTGAGCTTAACTGTTATATTTGTTGTTTGTGAACAGCCATATATTACCTTGTTGGGTTGTTGCATGCATAAGTGTGAGTGTTAGAGTATTTTCTTCAGTTTGTTTTAGACAGGGAATCCTTGTCAGGGTAGGCATAGTGAGGCGTTTTTATTATCTTTTGAAAAATCTTCACAAAGTTGTCCGCCTCACATTTCTGACCCCTCACAATGTGTGGGACAAAACAATGAAAAGTGCGCCATGCGCCTTGCATATCAGACATGTTCGATTTGTACTAACATTATTGCCTTTCCCTAGTGCCGTAGTAGCCCTAAGGGGCAGGCAATTGAACTGTGCTCTAGTGAGCAAAATTCTCTTGGTTGGATTTCCTGCCCATATCAAATATTTTTTCACACTGGGTTCAGTCATAATAACATTCCTGCGATTTAATGGTTTTAAACAGCTCAAGCGCTTCTCTTTTTTCTGGCATATAGGATATGGATATTTGTAGCGGCCCTTGATATTAAAGTGTCTAGTGCATAAAAGTGCATAACAACATCAATTTCATTGAGTTTGATTTCTACTAACTTTAACCGTGGTATGTTGATATTGACATCCTTTGCAACTAGGAACCTGGCATCTCGGATATTCAATGGGTTCTGGCCTTCTCCTTTCCAAATCTAACACAGACAGAAGCTGAGGAAGAGGTCTGTAGACAGAGAGAGAGAGGTAGGGTAATAGGGAGGAGACAATGATTGCCCTGAAAGAACGGGTAGGAGGACAAATAATGCTCGAATTAGATAGAAAGAGCATGGAAGAATTTAAAGAAAGAGAAAGAGAAGTTAGAGAAAGAGGGAAGAAAGAAGAAGAAAAAGGGAGCAGGAAGAGAAAGAAAGAAAATGGGATAGAGAAAGGAGAGAAAGGAAAGGATGCACGAATAAGGAGAGAGGAAGAAAACGAAAGGCAACCAGAGAAAAGGAGATAAGACTGGAAGAGGTAAAAGAAAGGGAAAGACGGACAGATGGGGAAAGGGAAAAAGAAAGGAAAAAAGCAGAAGATAGGGGGTGAGAGAAACAATTAGAGATGGAAAGAATAAAGGAAAGACGATGCAGGGAAATAGATGAGATTGCATGGGACGTACACCCCGGATAGAGAGAGAGAGAACAAGAACTGAGAAAAAGATAAAGGCGTTCAGAAAGACGCTGCAAGAAAGTTGATCAGATGCTTAAAAAGCATATGCTTCCAGATGAGGGAGAGGTAAAAGCCATGCAAAGGAGGGTTAGCAATTTGAACATAAACAGAAGGGGTGTAATGTAATGTAATGTAATTGTTTATTTGTAAAGCACTTATACACAAGTGAAGTGCTTCAAAGCGCAAGTGCTGCAAGTGGTACAACGGGGAACAGAGGAGGATCTCCACAAGATGGGGTAAGGAACTCAGTGGAAGCGGTGATGAATGGAACATATATAACAAGTCCCCTCAGAAGACTAGATCTTAAAGACAGGGAGGATGATGGAGGCGACAATTATGATACAATGTTGATAGATGAGGAAAGAGAAGAAGATGACGAGGAGAGGCTGCACAAGCCCTTTCTACAAGCATGAGGATAGGGAAAGAGACAGCATGGTTAGATTTGGAGGAACCAGAAAGGAGAAGTCCAGAAACCATTGAATATCCCAGATGCCCAACTGCTACTCCACTGGCTACACCTCTGGAGGAATGAAAAATCTGACCTAATCAGGTTCCTAGTTGCAAAGGATGTCAATGTCAACAAAGTTAAAGTTAATAGAAATCAAACTCAATGACATTGATGCTGTTATGCACTAGACACTTTAATACCAAGGACTTCTACAGTTTTAAATTAATCTCATCAACTTCATCACAATTCCCCAATATACAATAGACCCCATCCCCCTTTTTGTTTTGCCAGTCCAATTCTATACTTACGAACATGGATCAGCCAAGGGTGTTCTGTATCGAGTCTCCCCCAATCAGCTAGCTGCCCTCAGCTCTATGGGGCATCTTGCAGGGATCAGACAGGAATTTTCTCCAAGGGCGCTCCTGACCACCGCTCTCTGTTCACTCTTGATACCACTCTGCACAGGCCACTTCGTAGTCCTGAGGCCAGTGCAGGGAGATCTTTTCACCCCGAATACCCTGGACAACCATCTGCTACCATCTGATAAGATAGCCTGTGGGAACTCCAGTATTACACAGAGGAGGAGCCTGAAAACGTAGACACAATAACAGAAGTAGTCAAAGTTAAAGGCAAACCCCAGGTTTATTAATGCACAAAATAAATAGGGAACAGCATACAAGCAGCAGGATCGCAGCTCTCACAGTCCTCATACAAAACAATATTATTTATATCAAAAACATGACAGAGTAACAACATCATAATACAAAACCTACAGGATGAAGGGATTGGTTAGGGATTTGACTATATACATTTTCTATATGGGTTAAACTTCTAATTGGATAATGTTTAACTGATTGCTCCTCTTAAGACCACCTCTAAATTGATAACAACAAAAATACATAATTATTACAATCAATATTGTATTGGTTGGCTCCATATGTAATGTGTGGCTTGTCATCAAGGGTTTTGATTGGTTAGCTTTATCCTGACCAACCTTGGACAACTGACAGGTCATCATAACATGAGCCAAAATGGAGTAAGGGAAGAGGGGTCCAAGGGCTGCTTTTATTAAATTCCAGAAAACACCATCCCTAATCTCCAGGCCATGAGCAAGGCTGATCGTCTTTGTAGTTATCCTTGTGCAATGTCTTGTTTCTGGGAATATACGTAAGGAGTGAGGCAGGTGTCCTATCTGTTTTTTCTTACTAATGAATAGACAGTGTTCTTCAATTATGGGTCACGTGTGAGAAGGCTGTGGTTAGAATTATTATACACCATGTCAACCGTGTATAGAGCCTGTCCACCTTGGTTTCAATTATGTAACTTGACTCTGGTAATTTTATATAAAAACAGGAATGTATTATATTGTTCAGTTGTCGACACGTGTTTTGACCACATTCGGTACTCATCAAGACAGGGCTATTATGACATACATACAATTTTAAATTGAAAGTATGAGAATATTTAGCTATCATACCTATATCATTTATCATTCATTATCATAAGTATTAAGCAGTGGTAGGTTACCATTTAAACATCACAATGGGTTTTCAACACAAATGATCCAAAACAATAAAAACACATTTTTAACAATCATTTGTCCAGGTATATAGTGTGCAAAGCAGATTAATTTGAAACAAAACAGAGACGTCAGGTTGGCATGGGGAGGCTTTGTAGGGAGGGAGAGACAAGAGATGCACAACATGCACTAATTATAAAGATCATATTCATAAGATTCAAAGTATATGCATAGCTTCTCCTTGTTAGTACCAATTTGGACCCATCATCTTTTTGTGTCGTATTTCACCACAACCATTAACCTATTTTCCTATCTTGTTGTCTTGTGAGTCCAGTGTTAATTATTCCTTTCCTTTCTTATTAATAGATTGGTTATTGTTACTCGATTAACATCATTTAAACTTAAATTGGTGCCCAAATCATGTTGTCCCTCCACCTATATCAATGTGATTGGATACGTATTGTACTTAGTGATACGTAGCCCCATTGTCTAGATTCTGATATGTTGTCCATTACCATTGTATCAGCCAAGTGAATGCTCACCTTAATATTGATTTAAATTGAATAGCGGCAGAGTCTCCTCCAGGAATCTTATATCTGGGATAGAGATCCCTATCTCTCTTGTAATTTCAACAGTAAGATTTTTGCTCTTTAAAGGGTATCACAGGTAGCATTCCTTTTATTATTCCATATTAATGTCCCTTTTAAATAGGATGGTTTCTCCTTGATTGGGTTATTAAAATTCCATATACTGCTATTATAATCAGCTACCCTCTGTAATGATATAGGTTCGGTGAGGATTGTCGAAAGGCCAAAAGGAAAATTATAGAATGTGCTGCTTCAAAGGAAGGGTTTGACAAATAGAACCTTTGTCAAGTCTGCTCAGATTATTAAAAGCTAACACACAGGAAGAAAAAAGAATATGTGTTAGACAAATGGAGGCCCTTGGATGATGCCCTACAATCTAAAAACAACATTCTATTTTGGAAACTGGTGACAGACAAGGGGCTGAATGTTGATCACAAATGACAGTGTTGTATCAATGCTGAGGACTGGTAGCAGCATCTCTCAGTTCTTTATGGCCATCAAGAATCCGTGATTCTTTTCTCCTTGTCTTGTACCATAGAGTTCCCATGCTCTATCGACTACCCTTGTATTACTAAAGGGGAAGTCAAATGTGTGTTATCCATATGAAGCATGGCAAAGCTGCAGGGCCAAACTTAATACTAGGTGATCTGTTTGGGGATGATGTTGATATCTGGGCTCCAATTCTTTGTAGAATATGTAATTCAATCTTTAGGAAAGGTTAATACCAGAGTCTTAGAGGAAGGCAGTAATAATCCTGCTGTATAAGAAAGGTAGGAGGAATCTCCCAGCAAACTTCCGACCGATTTCCCTTCTGACAGTGCAGGCAAACTTTTTGGGAAGGTAATCCTTGTTCACCTCCAAGAATGGTTTGATAAGAACAAAATAATTACTGACCTTCAGGCTGGTTTCAGGAAGAAAAAGGGCACAGTAGACCAATGTTTCATTTCATACCTGTTGAACCAGAAATACGAAGTATTAAGGAAAATTAAATTATGAACAGTATTTCTGGACTTCTGGACCTTAGAACTGCTTTTGATTCAATCTCCTGGGAAAAACAGTGAAACATCCTTATCCAACGCAAGGCCCCTCCTAATTTGATAAAAATCATCTGTTTTTTTGTATTCTGGTAACAGTGCCTCTGTCCGTTATGGCCTGGGTGGGTAAGCTACAAAGTCCTTCCCGGTTAACGGAGGGGTAAGGCACCCTGGCGCCCTTATTATTTAACTTCTTGTTAGGGAGAATTCTCAGAAATGTGCTAATTACCTTCTACCTTAGAGACCCCCAGCTCTTTTTGCTGGACTTTAAGACTTTTCATTTGTTTGTAACTTGCATAGAGTGAGACCTTTTTCCCACTCTCTCATGTATTTTTCTGTGATTTGGACTCTATGATTCTTTTGACTTTGGAGTCTGACAAGCTCCATAGGCATCATCTTTACTTTGTGACACACAGCACCTTCAGTGCAGTGACAGAGGAAAGTCTCTTAGATTTCCCAAAGGTTTAAATACCTTCTCTTGGTGAAACTACTGTTTCCAAGAGCAGTGAAGTGAAATTGACTTTACTTACATTTTGTAACTTTCTAGACCCAGCACACACTATCTTACCATAGGGTGCTGGAGGGGTTACTTAGTATCCCCTTTGTCTAGTTTCTCATGTAACATTTTATGTTACCCTTTTCTACAATTAATGGCTGGTGGCAGTGGTTTACTTTTTTCTACCATTGTGTGTTTTTACCGCAGGCTGCAATTGCAGCTGCAGTAAGACCCCATGGAGGCCCATTTTATCAAAATGGCCCTAGTCTTCTTTTTTCACCATTTCTTGTTGGAAAGTCCTTCTTGAGATTTACTCTACATGCCAAATCAGGTTTGGGTCCTTTGTTCATTTTATCTTTGACAGGATTCACTAGTGAATCCTGCCTCTGGCTCCATTGTGTCTGGCAGGGGCAGGAAGTGAGGGAGGTGATTGAAGCTCCCTGTGCTTAATCCCCTTGGTTACCCGAGTGCACCCAAAGGTGATTGGCCAGCTGGCCGTCCTCGGAGGACAGCCTCCCTGCTGTGTGATTGACAGCTAGGCTGCGAATGAATGGGAGAAACCTGCATAAAAGGCAAGGCTTTTTGCTTGGAAGGCAGAATCGACCACTGGACGAAGGAATCCAGAGAAGAACTTGGAAGAGAGGCTTGATGCAACTCGTGGACTATTGGCTTGCCCGGTAAAGCCCTGCTGCATTGCTGAAGCTCCGAATTCGCCTCGACTAGAGAAGCCCAGCAACGGACAATTTCTCCCCTTCGGTTGGTGGGACCAATCAACCCCAAAGTGAACTTGTCTGGACATCCTCTCGGAGCTGGCTGTACTTCCATTGCTGCTGCAGGAACTGAAGTGCCAGGGAGAGGGACACCAGATTGAGTGCATCGTTTTTAAGTCAGACCCGAGCTCCAGGAAGATCCTCCGGACTCCCATGAAGCAGGACTGACCAAGCCTGAGCCACCTCAACAGAGGGTTGGACCCCAGATGCGAGGAAAGTCCATTAAGGTATCCGAGAACTGCTGTGGTGCTGTTTGCGAGAGACAGGATGAGCTGAAACCGCGAAGTGCAGCTGATCTGAAGTTTGCCCATTGCTGCCGCCGACCTTCCATTCGTAGTGCAGGAGTCCCCAGACGTCCTCCCTCTTGTCCCCACGACTGAGGCACAGGAACACAGGATCTGCAGACCTACATATGAACAGAAGCCAGCTGGAAGCAATTTTTCTTCTAACCAAAGGTACTGTTAAACTAAGGGGACTTACCTCTTGTCGTGTAGCCTTGCTTGTTCTCAGTTGAGACTTGTCTTGGTTGCTCTTGCAGAGTTGCTTGCAGCTTTGCCCCTCACAAGCCTCCCAGCTTTTGGGACTACGTGATTTCATTTTCTACATACATTTCTAAAACATTGTGCAAGACATTTTACCTACCTGCAAGAAGTGCTTCGGCTCACCTAGACTTTTACTCAACTAATATTGGCTGTCCTGGCTCCCTGAAACACTCTTCTTACCTCTGACTTTGTTATTTGCCTTTCCCCCAGGACAGGGTTAAATTACTTTGCATTGGAGGGTTTTAAAAATAGTTACCTGCTAAAGAATATCTGTTAACCATTGTTTTCTCCCTCTAAAACATTTCCTTTTGATCTCCCACTCAGTATTGCTCTAAATGTGCTAGTGATAAATCAATGTCCACAGTGCCCTAGTTATTTAAGTCACCTAAGGGTGTAGGAAGTGTCTGTGTGCCATCCCCAATGGGTATCAACTTATTTAGTGAAACTGAGAGGGTGTATTTATTGAAGTACATTTTGTGTTATATGATTGCTCCCTTCTTAAGAAGGCTTACTCAACTGACTGTTGAATAAATTAATAATTGTTTAATCAAGAAACCTTGAGTGTAAGAGTTTCTTTGAATACTTGTCACTGTGAATTTCTGTGTAACACCCTTACTGCTCACATTGACCTAAATGTTCCTAAAAAACCTGTTGTTACTGCCAAAGAGTGCTCCCTCTGCCTTGGTTCTCATGGAACTTAATGCTGTCCCTGTGTCTGTTCAGTTCAAACTTAGACCAGTATTATTTTGGTTACAGCTGTGGACCCAAGAGGGGTTGGAAAAATCTCAGTCAACTTTGAACCATATCATGTCATTAAATGGTGGGAAATCCTTAGCTTGGGTTCTACATATAAAAAAATCCTTTTTGAAGTGGGCGAAGTCAACGTGTGGATTGATCCCAAGAGCCAGTCCAGGGGCATAAAGAAAAGAATTAAAGAGGCCTTAGGCAATAAAAATAATAATAAATAATGCCTGCAACAAACTGTTGTACGACGCAATGAAGCTTAAAACAGGCCTGGCTTACCTCGAAATCTCCACTTAAATCATATTTGGACTGTATCTGGCCATCATTTGAAAGGTCTTTGTACCTACGTCTAAGAATATGCAAAACTACCAGTGGCTGTTTTTACGAAATCATGGCTAACACTGCGCAGTGCCTGATGTGTGGCAACACAAATGAAACGGTCCTACATTTTATGCTAGTGTGTGAAAAATCTAAGCATTTAAGGCATTTGTGTCTGAGACCGGTCTTGCTGAAGGTCGGTTGTAGGGCTACCAATTTAGCATGAAAGCATTAAGGCAGAGTGTAGACCCATTTTTGGTGTTCGGGTGTGCACGTTGCATACATAGATCTTTGCTTCTAAGGAATAAGCTGCTGAGCCAGTGGCCTATTTGAGAATGCTTAAGTGTTAAATGCCTGCTTGGTAGTAAGTAGGATGGCCGACTATGTTTTTAATTATGCCTCACTGAAATATCAAACCAAAGGAGTAGTATACATCTACGGTAAATTTGTGCATTGAGTTTGCGAGCTGGGCTCTCCTCAATGTTATTAATCATCTTGATTGACTATACCTGTTCTAAGATTTTAACGCTTCTATGAATTGTACATTTTTCCAGCACCATCTATGTATTAACTGTGTAATTTCACATATATCCGTACCAACTGTGCATTATTGTCTTTATTGAAATAGCACAAATTCATGGCAAAACCGTGCATTAAGGTTGCGAGCAAGGCTTTCCTCATTGTTTTTCATCATCTTGATTGACTGTATCCATTTTAAGATTGTATTGCTTTTATGAACTCTATGTGTTACCAGCACCAATTGTGCATTAACTATGTATTTTATATATATGTACCCACTATGTGTATTATGTTCTTTTTCATTGTCATAATGATTTATGTTGACTTGAAGGCACAAAGCCGAATATAAGTTTGTTGACTGATATAGGGGTGGCATAATTCTTAGTTCTCCAACTCAAGGTTTCCTAAAATTATTACTGTCTTCCCCATTAATGGTTATGTTTTTATAAATATATAAAGCTACCAAGGGTTGGGGCCGGTCATTTGTATGACTGGTAATACTCTATGCCATACTATGATATTTGCGCAATAGATTTGGCTCAGGCTACGGCTACTGTCTGCTCTCTGCAAGGATCTTTATTTTTTTAATTCAGTGTTTTGAATTCTCGTCAAGCCTTGAGGCCTTTAATTTCCTTAGAAGCGTGATGCAGCTTCCATTTTAGGAAAGATGGCTATCCATTACTGTTGCATTTCTATGTTAGTGAGCTATTCTTGCATGTTGTTCGTGTTGCATTCAGCTTATATATTGCTTATGTTAGTATTCTTCATGTCTTTATGATTGCAACGTTAGTATTCTTCATGTATAAATGCATATTTGACCTACTGCCTTTTCTCCATGGTGAGTGCATATGTGCTTCATGTCTAATGGATGCATATTCATGATTCTATTATCAGTTTTTAGTTATTCTCCCCATCTTCAGCTTACTTCGTATTCATGCCTTACTGTACCTGCCTGGGATATGGGATATATTTCTCACCATAGTTATGGATGACGTATTCATCTGCCTCTCAACAACCTCTAAATGATGATTATTTATTGAGGCGTTAATAGTTTAGGATATGTTAATGGAATATTTTTGTAATTTGCCTTGAAACATGCTTTTTTCAGCTTTGATGTCTCTTTTCCCATAAACCATATTTGCCTTTTCATAAATTGCTCAAAACGCAAATATAAAAAAGGATTGAGGGCATTCTGTCCACACGTTGTGAAAGCAAGCAGTAATGCCAATAAAGCCATCTCTGCCTTTATTTGTGATCACTGTATGCCATCTATAAATAATGGCAACATTTGCCATGATAGAATTATTACAAGTTCGGTTTTTATGTCGTCTATTCCAGTGGTGGGCAGTGCATTTTTTGATTGGAGGGGCGTACATTTTTCACACAAATCTGTGTGAGCGACTTAGCGCAGCGATGAAGCTTGAATCAACCAAGGTGGATTCGAGGGGTTTCTACTCCCACAAAAAATGTTGGGAATAATGGGGTAAAATGATGCACTACCCAACATTACACACCACACTTTGTGAAAAATTGGGTGAAAAGCCAGACAGCCTGCAATCAGTTTTGTTGGATAACTCATGGAAAGATCTAATAGATGCATGTCACCAACAGTGCATGGGACCATTCCCAATACATTTTCATGTTGCCTTCCTCCACAATATATGTCAGTATAAAAAGAAATGTCATGCCGGCTGTGCCGAAACATTTCCATACACGTTGCACCAATATATGCCAGTATTACCAAACAAGAATGTACACATTTGCTTTGTGCATAGCACCAGTATTGCTTTGCACATAATGCCAATATTCCCTTGTGAGAAAATACTCAGTTGGCTTACTATTAAAAATGCATTGACAAAATATATATATTTTTAAAGTCGACAGTAGCTTCAGCAATGTAAGCCAGACTAGACACGTAAAAACACTTACAATGCTTGCTTTGCAATGGAGGTCCAGTTATAAATTCCATGCCACAGTAAGAAATCATAGCTAGACTGACTACACCAAAATACGCCAGTCTAGCCACACAATAGCACTCATCAAGATTACTTTATCATAGATGCCCAGTAAAAAAATGCCATGCCATAGTAAGAAAATGCATGCTTGCTGTCTGCATTCATTGCAGCAAGAAAAATGTTTCTTACAAGTCCACATTAGCTTCAGCAATGTAAGCCAGACTAGACACGTAAAAACACTTACAATGCTTGCTTTGCAATGGAGGTCCAGTTATAAATTCCATGCCACAGTAAGAAATCATAGCTAGACTGACTACACCCAAATATGCCAGTCTAGCCACACAATAACACTCATCAAGATTACTTTATCATAGATGCCCAGTAAAAAAATGCCATGCCATAGTAAGAAAATGCATGCTTGCTGTCTGCATTCATTGCAGCAAGCAAAATGTTTCTTACAAGTCCGCATTAGCTTCACCAATGTAAGCCAGCCTAGACACATAATAACCCTTACAATGCTTGCTTTGCAATGGAGGTCCAGTTATAATTTCCATGCCACAGTAAGAAATCATAGCTAGACTGACTGCACCAAAATATGCCAGTCTAGCCACACAATAACACTCATTAAGATTACTTTATCATAGATGCCCAGTAAAAAATGCCATGCCATAGTAAGAAAATGCATGCTTGCTGTCTGCATTCATTCCAGCAAGAAAAAATGTTTCTTACCTTGGCATTGCCCTGCACCAATGCAAACTCTAAACCTTAGCCCACACATTTGTATACACATGCACAAAAGCAGTCCCACACCCATACAGCCTCTCAATCATTCACATGACAGCCCACAGAACACTTAACTCACGCAGATATATTATTGTGTGTATCTGTGTGAGTGAAGTGTACTTCTGTGTGTTGTTTGAATGATTGAGAAGCATGTGAATATGAATTTTTTTGTGTGGGCTTTGTAGAATGAGATGTGTCTAGGGAGAGATGGTGGAGATGTAGTGACACTATATAGGGAAGGCAGTAAGTGGAACATGACATTACTTTCAGTGGAGGCAGTAAAGTGAATGCAAGCTACAGACTGCACATGGGAATGCATGTAAAGCACATCTAAAATGATTCACTTCTGGGTGAATAGGCCATCTGTCCAGTTTGCACTGTAATCATAAATTAACCCAACTAACATTTTCCTATCAATTAACGTTTTCCCATTAATTAATAATGTACCATTAACAAAGCAGTGCAAAATGATTCAGATGAAATGTCAAAGTAATGTGCTATTTTACAGTAAAATTATAATGAGCAGGCAGAAGTGGATGGGATTTAATTGCACAAACTGAAGGAAAATATGCAATGGGAGAAGGCGCTATTGTACTTTGCAAGAAGCAATTGATGCAAACATCCTGGGGAGGTGGTTTTCTGAGGAAGGAGATGCCGAACAGCTCGGGTGATGTAGACGTCAAGAGAAAGAGCAGGTTTTGGTTTGAGTAACATAAATTATACATTTCGGAGAACAGAAGAGGTGGGGCAGTCTTTCTGTCCTGAGGAGAACAGGAGGGTGGCTGGCTGTCAGCAGCTGGGGAGCAGAGCCGTGCCGCGCAACGAGTCAAGATTCTCCCAGGCAGCAGTCTGAGAAGACGGGCCAGAGAGAGGTTGCAGCCTTCTATCTAAGTTGCCTGAGTGTGGGGGTGGCGGTACTGCTGTATGCTGGCAGGATGACAAAGAACCTTGCTCATATTTGATGTGAGTATGGTTGTGATAATTGAGGCGCATGTGTGCGAATGTGTTCTGAGATAGCCAGGGAAGTGTTATTTGTATGTAAAAGAATTCTGCATCTTTCAAATGTCATTTGGGGAAATTGCATTCTGTACTAAAGGTAGTTCTTGCTAAATATTCATGACCCAAGGTCGAAGTGGGTTAAACTTACACTGTGTTCTCATGTTGAATTTTCTCTCTTGCTGTTTATTCTTGCTGAATTGTATTCCCATGACTATTTGCATCGCCATTCAATGTTGCTGTTTTACAATTGATGAGTTCAATTATAAATGCACATTCTAAAAGTTTCTGCGTGTCTTGATACATTATTCATACATTGTGTGAGTGTGATGTCTCGGCTGTGCATGCTGACAGCTGAGCAGATCTGTCAAAGACAATAGTCCAGTTTCGTAGATAAGTGACTGGAATGACAGTCAGCACTGTCGATCCCTGAAGGTACAAAGTCCGCTTTCTTGCACTTACAGTTGACCCTAAGCTGAATACAGATATTATAGGGGAGTCTTGTCACATTATATAGGGCATCACCATAAATACGCTGTGCCACCACGTAACCACTATTTTACCACTGTTTTACCATGGTACTACATTATCACCCAAATTATGTAATAGCCCTCTGACAAAATCCCTAACAGCTTGGAAGGGGCATTGATGCAGGGCAATACCAAGGTAAGACAACCTATTTTTGGTGACTCCCAGTGTTTTCCTACATTGGAGTGCCCTGCACCAATGCCCCATTCAAACTCAACCCCACATGCATATTCATATGTACCTTCACACAAGTAGTCACACACCCATAAAGACACTCTGAATCCTTCACATGACACCCACCAGATCACTGCATTCCTGCAGATATACACATTAATTTGTACATGCACAGAAACAGTCACGCCCCTTACATCTTCTCACAATCACTGAATGAATGAGATAAGCTGCTTGTGTGCATGTATATATGACTATGTGCCTCATTACACGGTAGGTTCTAAACCATGGTGCTATTAGCACCATGGTTCATGCCGGTAATTTACCGATTCCGCCATGGCGGAATGGGGAATTACCACCCCATTCTGAGGTTGGCAGGGCGGTAATTCCCCATGCCGCCATAGCCCTTCCCCATTCCCATTTTTGCCCCATAGGGCATAATGGGAATGGAAAAGGCGCTAATTACGGTACCGCAAACTGCGGTACCGTAATTAGCACCAAGGTACCTTTGCAAGTCCCTACTTTAACGGCTGGTCTACACCAGCCGTTAAGGTCTGGTCCTGCAAAGGGACCTCGTAGTAAGGCGGTAAGGGTTAACGGTCACCGGTAGCATTACCGGTGACCGTTAACCCTTACCGCCTTCCTTGTAATGAGGCCCTATGTGTCTCTGCCTGAAGAAGTTTTCTGATTAACACAGTGTGAATGATTCATTCACACAGCATCCAGGATAGCATTTCACTCATGCAGAAAGACACATTCACATAAACACATGCACACAAGAAGCCACACACCCATACAGACTCTCTCAACCATGCACATGACATGCAGGAAACACTTGAATCATACAGATACACACACTCATATATACATGCACACAAACAGCCACTCCCCCATGCAGCTTCCCTCAATCATTGAACAATTGAGAGAAGCTGTATGTGGGTGTGATTGCTTGGGTGCATGAATAGGTGTATCTGCCTGAATAAGGATTCTAATGGGTGACATGTGACTGAATCATTCACACAGCACCCAGCAGGGCACTTGCTGAAGCAGATACACATATTCATATATACATGCATACATATGTGCATTTGCTGGAGCAGGTGTTCTGCTGGGCTTGGTGTGAATCAATCATTCACACAGAGCAAAGCTGAATATTTCACTCACACAATCTGTAGATGCACATATTTATATATACATGCATATATGAATATGAGCATCTCCTCTGCAAGTGTTCTGCTGGGCTCTGTGTGAACATTCATTCACACAGTGCCCAGCAGATCATCTCACTCTAACATCTACACAAGTTCAGAGACACATGCACACAAGCAGTCATGCACCCATACAGTTTCTCTCAATCATACAAACAACACTCACTGTAACACTTCATTCACACATGTACACTCTGACACGCATGCACAATTTAAAAATACAAGATCTCTCAGACACACATACAAACATCCACATTTCTTTTTTTTTCAATACTTCCCTGAGTAGGCTTCTGTGGTAATCGTCTCCTATGCTTTTTTCCTCTTCTTCCAACATCCACTGGCTTAACAGGGGAACCTGCAGTCCCCGCGGTGTGGGAGGCCCCGCCACCACAGGTTCTGGGAGGGGGCCTCACTTGGAGTAAACATAATGCTAAAGTAAAATGTTTCTTTTTGAATTCACTCTGCAATCATAAAGAAATTCTTTCTGTACCAGAAATAATTTCTTTATGAAGGCAGAGTGAATACAAAAAGAAGCTTTCTTTTTGAAGTCCAGGTGCTACCCCCACCCCATGACATGGAGGACCCTAGGCTGGAGGCCTCCATGTCATGGGGTGCGTGGAGCCCTATGACTTCAAAAAGAAATCATTTATTTTTGAAGTCACTCTGCCCTCATAAAGAAATGATTTCCGTTATGGTTCGGTCCTTAACAGAAATAATTTCTTTATGAAGTCAGAGTGACTAATCCCATGACGTGTGTGTGTGTGAGTGTATGTTGAAAAGGTGCACACATAAATGTATAGGTGGCTGCCTGTGTGAGTGTATGGGGTAAGTGTGCACACAAATGTATGGGTGGCTGGGTGTGCGTGTACAGTGAAAGGGTGCACACTTAAATGTATGGGTGGCTGCCTGGGTGTGCCTGAATGGTGAAAGGGTGTACACTTAAATGTATAAGTTACTGCCTGTGTGAGTGTATGGTGAAATGGTGCACACTTAAATGTATGGATGGGTGCCTGGGTGTGTGTGCCTGTATGGTGAAAGGGTGCACACTTAAATGTATGGGTGGCTGCCTGGGTGTGTCTGTATGGTGAAAGAGTGCACACTTAAATGTATGGATGGCTGGGTGTGCGTGTGTGTGTGTATGGTGAATGGTGTGTGTGCTTGTGTTCAGGGGCGCAACAACACCTACATTTCGGGGGCTAACCCTTCAAATGTTGGCAGAGGTGCTAATTTCACGGGAGGTGGGGGAGGGGCAAACATTTTTGTTTGGGTGCATTTAACCTCTTCACGCATTTTAATGAGACTACTCTAGTGCAGCTTCAATATTACAAGCAGTTAACTCTCTCCTTTAAGTCTGAAAGCACCCACTTATGGACTGCTGGGAGAATGAGCGGTCTCCTGGTCCCTCTCTACCCTTACAATCACTACCCTGGCATGCAAGTACTAAGTCCACATCACAATTTCAATTGCCTATAAAATTTGGCTTTCGAATGTAGGTACTAACATTGAAATGCTGTACGCCAGTAATTGCTTGGCCGGGCCCTGGTTAACATTGAAACCCAGTTGCCAAATAACATCTGTGTCCTTTTCTGTCCGGCAACTGCTCTGTAGGTCAGCCAGGTCGAGTCAACGTAGCCCAACATTTCCAGGGGATAGTGCTAAAGCCCAGTCAGCTCAATGGTGTTGCATCACTACTTGTGTTTAATGCCTTGATTACTTATTGGTAATCTTCATTACTCCTAGCCCTATTCTTCCTCGTCCCAGTACTTGTGTATGAGGCAGTAGTTGTGTATGAGTTACTCTTCCTCATACACAAGTACTGGCATGAGGTAGAGCTACATGGAGATAATTCCTAATGTAGCTACCTGTAATCTTCATTACTCCAAGTCCCACTCTTCCTCTTCCCAGTACTTACCTATGAGGCAAGGAGCCTCATACCTAAGTACTGGGACAAGGAAGAGGGACGTGGAGGTAATTCTTGGCCAAGAGCTGATTTTGGAGGTTGGGGTAGGCGATGAGAGGGAGAGGGGATGTGTTGGGGGGGGTGGGATTGTGCAATACATCATAATGGTCATCCATGTCTAGGGTAAGCAGGCAAAATATGTGGTATTAGTGGCTAGAGAGGCATTTTGGTGCAGCCTGTCTAGTCATTTCTCAGTTTTTTTTTATTTTTTTTATTGGGCATTTCTGATAAATCAGCCCTGCTAAGTGTAATTACCTGGCTAGACTAGCATTTGCGTGCTGCCAGTCTAACCGTTTCTTATTGAGGCATTGTATATTTTTCTCTGCATCTATGATAAAATTATATGATATGATAAATCATTTATAATGCGCCTGTACACAAGTGTTTCTAGGCACAACAAGACAAGGCAGGGAAAACAGAGGGAGGACAAGACAAACTATCTTACTAGGCCTTGTGTCATTCAGATCTGGCAAGTGCGAGAATGAGAAGTGCAAGGGGAAAGGGAGGGGGGAAATGCAGGGAGAGGGGAGGGGAAAACAGGGCAGCAATGCTCTGATTAAGTGCAGCCAGGGCAGCGCAGCGCTCGATAGTGCAAGGAGAACAAGGGACTGTAGGGTTACAGTTACAGCCCCGAAGTCCGTGGTAGGCCCGGAGGAAGTGCATGGGTGACTGATCAAGAAAGAGCTTGGACTCAGTGATACTCTGAGGATAGCCAAACAACCAGTGGGTACAGTAGACAGGTAGGTCAGGTAGGTCAGCAGGGGAGGGAGAGAGAGAAAGCAGAGGAGAAGAGGAAAGTTTTGAGCTGCTTCCGGAACTTCAGGTGGTCCACCTCAAGTTTGAGAGGTGCAGGGAGGCCATTCCAGTGGAAATCACCTGCAGAGGAGAGAGATCTACCCCCACTCTCTTCTTCGAGAAGCGCCTAACCCTTAGAGAGTTGGAGGTAGCTGAGCGAAGGGCTCGAGAAGGAAGGTATTTTGGAAGAGAGCGTTGGATGTAGTGCAGGTCCTGTCCCCATAAAGCCTTGTGGACAATGCAAAGGGTCTTGAACTTTATCGTTGCAGCCACCGGGAGCCATTGGAGAGATTTCATGGCTGGAGAGATACCGTCCCTGGGCTTGAGGCCAAGGATAAGTCTTGCAGTCCTGTTCTGGATTAGTTGCAGAGGGCAGAGAGTAGAGGAAGGAAGATTGAGAAAGAGGCTGTTGCAGTGGTCCAGCCTAGAGAGAAGCCGGGGTCTGGAGACAGTGACCTTCTGGGGGGAAGGGAGAAAGGGAAGAGTCCCTTTGAGGAGGTGCAGCTGGTAGTGGGACTTCTTGCCGATGTCTGAGATGTGAGGAGAGAAAGAAAGAGTGGAGTCGAAGATGACACCAGGGTTTTTTGACTTGCAGGAAGGAGAAGGAAGAGAGCCCAAGGCGGGTGGCCAGAGTGAGAGAGGCAAAGCAGGGGCAGGGGTCCCAATGAGAAGGATCTCTGTCTTACTGGCATTAAGGCAGAGATTGTTGGAGGCACAGTCAGGAATGAGCGGGAGAGGAGGATGAGGGGAGCCTGAAGGAAACCTGTGTTTCATCCGCATAACACAGAAAGTTAGAGGAGAAGGTAGAGACCAGGTGGACCAAAGAGGCCAAGTAGAGGTTGAAAAACCAGGGTAAGAGGATAGAGCCCTGGGGAACACCACAGGTAAAGAGAGAGGGAGAGGTAGTGGAGAAAAGGGGACTAAGTTGGACCTGGGAGGGGCGGTCCAAGAGGAAGGAGGTCAGCCTCTCCAGGGCCTGATCCGTGATGCCCAGGTTCTGATAGTCGATTGATCAGGATGGTGTGGTTGACTGTGTTGAAAGCAGAGGAAAGATCAAGGAGGATGTGGACAGAAGGAATGCTGGAATAAGGGTTAGAGACCAGATCTTCACGGGTGTTCAGGAGAGCAGTTTCTGTGCCTCTGTAATGCAGGAGCGTAAATGGTCTGGGCACCCTTGTGATCTGCCAATACTGGTTAAATAGGAATTTCCCCTGTTATCAAAGGAAAGAAAAACAGGAGGGAAATTGGAATGAATATGATGTGGTCACTATACTATGGCTCATCCTTTTTTTCCCACCAGGCTGGCTCCCCTATAATTTCTATATGCCCTGTTCTCCTTCTCACCTGTTTTTTAATATTAGGGAGCTCTCCATCCTGCTTTCGTGCAGGGGTGCATTGGTGGTGAGGCACAAGAAGAACTCAGACTGGAAAATGTTAAAACGGCCTCTGAAGATAAGTGTCTTGATTCTTGGCGGGATCTTTTGTTTTTAGTCAGTTGGGTGTTGAAGTCTCTGAGAGTAAAAGGTTCTGAGGAGAGAGCTCTCTCTTGATGTAAATTTAACAACTCTCTCTTTCTTTTGCAGGTTCGTTAGAGAGAGAAGTTTCACTTGAGGGGCACAGGCGTTGTCGAAGAAAAAACATGAAGTGTTCTCTTGAGGTAAGAATGCGTGCATAATTGGGAAAGACGCGCAGCACTACGTGCCTTCGTTACCAAGCTATGGTACCTCTCTGAGGCCAGGCTTTGGAATGCTTGGAAGAGTTTGTCAGAGCTTCAGGTACATAAGCGCGTAGTTTGATTTTCCCTCGCTTCAATGCCTTTAATGTTCTTTCTTAAACTATTGTACCTTGTCTTTGCAGGTTTTCGGAGGTCGGTGGATTCCACGGTGAAGCCGCGGCTGAGGAAGATGGTTGCTGACTGAACCGTGGAACTACGGAGAAAGAAGTCACCTGTCGGAGGACTGCTGCTATGGATATTCTTGTCAGGTATGTTGAAAACCTAGGTCTGTGGATTTTCTGTTAACTCGACAAGTTCATAACATGACTTTTCTATTGTCTTTACAGGTCTGTGAGCAGAGCGCCGGTAGCATTACACCGTTGTCAGCGGAACTAACTCGAAGCGCGTGTTACTGCGGGGGCAGGGCTTTTATAGTCCTCCATGCCCAACTACTAGTTCCCAATTGCTACCTAGTCTGTGACCCGCAGGGCGGCCATCTTAAGGGAAATTGTTTACCATTGGATCTCTATGGGAGCCCACTATAGTCTTGGCACTGAGGAATGTGAGAACGCCGGGTTTGCCATGCTAATACCTATCTAGTCCCCACTGATCTGCACCAAGAACCCTTTCTGGCCTGAATACCTGATCCCTACACTACAACCCTGAAGGTGACCATGACAGCCTCTAGCAGCTCCGAAGCCAGATTGATGGTCATGGAGACAACACAAAGATTCAGTGTGGAGAGTAAGCTGGGCGATAGCCAGCCTTTCCAAGAATTTGCGCAGGCAAGGGGTGATGGAGATTTGCTGATAGTTTGCCAGGCAGGTAGGATTGGAAGACGGCTTCTTGAGGAGTGGGTGCACAAGGGAGTGCTTAAGGGGAGAGGGGAAATTTCCAGTGGCAAAAGTATGATTACAGAAATCGGCCACGGCTGGTGTGAGGGTGTCAATATGGTCCTTGATGGTTCTAGAGGAGCAGGGGAGCACCTGTTTGGACAGCACTTTCATAGATGGGACTTGTCTAAGAACCTCGTCAGGTGTTATCAGAGAGAAAGAGGAGAAAGAAGGAGGGAGAGATGGCCAAATGGGGGCCGAGAGAGGAAGAGGGAGAGGAAGAGGAGATAGAGTACAGGATGTCCAGTGTTTTAGCAGAAAAAAGTGAGAGGCCAAAGCCGTACAGAGGGTCTGTTGAGGGAACAGGAGAGGTAATGACTGCAACAGGATTTGCCAGTTTCTTGCACATTTTAAAGAGTTTGGCCATGTTGTTAGAGGCCACAGAGACGTAGGCTTGAATGTGCGCTCTCTTCTTGATGAGTGTTATTGCTTCAACTGGCATTTTGGTGCAACCACTCCATGGGCCTCATTACAACCCAGGCGGTAAGTTACCGCCTGGGCCGTGACTTTACCACCATGGCGTAAACTACGTTTACGCCATGGTGGTTGGCGGATTTACCGCCCCATTCCAACCTTGGCGGGGCGGTAAATCCCCATTTTCCCATTTACCCTTCCCCATTCCCATTTTGCCCCATAGGGCATAATGGGAGTGGGGAAGGCGTTAATTACGCCACCGTAAATTACGGTGGCGTAATTAACTCCATGGTCCCTTAGCGCCATGGATTTTAACACCTGCTAAAAGCAGGTGTTAAAACCTCCATGGCGCTAAGGGACCTCGTACTCAGGCGGTAAGGGTCGGCGCTGTTTACGCCGCCGTAAAACCCTTACCGCCTGAGTCGTAATGTCTAAATGTGGCCTGGCATGCTTTAGTGTAATGTTATTACGTGTTTACACTGGTCTACATTAAACAGCCAGTTGGACATGTTTTCACTGTGGCATAGCATTTTTAATAGCAAAGCGTTAATGTTCCTGTGCCCTGTTGGTGACTTGCATGTATTGGATTGGTATTATCCTACAAAACAATTTTAAACACTGTGGTTTTTTTTAGCCAATTTTTCTCAGAAAGTGTGCTGTATATTGCATTAAAACACATACTTATATCTCTCTCCTAGTGCAGTGTGTGGCATACCCCTTCAGCAGCACATTTGTGCGTTTTGCGCAAGCGTGGTAATCTAGGTCGGCCCAGAGTGTGGCACGACCCGTGATTTGTTGCCGATTTGGGGGTTTGCCCTCAGCATGGCTTGCAGGGCAGCCCCCAAATTTTGTGTTACTTCACTGCCAACGTAATAATGTTGGAGGAAAGGGTCATGGGTCAGGAGACGCCCTTCACCTCTCTCCTGCCTATGCTTGTACCAGGCAGAGAGCATGGCCAGCCTTCTGACACCACACCGCCTGGGACAGACAGGCAGAGGGTGGGGTGAGGAGCCCTTCAGGATGCCTCCTGCACCGGATTTCCCAGCGCCTTAGGAGGATCATGAAGGGCGTGAAATCACCCATGGTCTCCCTAATGCCTTTCACAAAGCTTTCCGTGAGTGAAGGCATGGGGGGTGTTTTCTCGCCTGCATTAACCCATGTAATGTGCTGTGTAGGGCTTTAGGGACACCACCAGTCTTTGTGAAGAGTTTAAATGGTTTTAGATTCTATGCAAATACTTCATTAGCATTCTTATGCAGCAAGTTAAAATTACTGGGTACATTTGGGTTTCCTTGAGAGGAGACCTGGAGGGTGCTGAAAAATGTTGGGTGAGCTGGGGGCTGTTGCCTTTATGGGCAAGCCACCACTGGTCTATTATGTGGGCACCACAGAGTTCCATTAATGTCTGAACAATTATACTTAAATGGAGAGGGGTGTTCAATGTAAGATTTTGTTTTTAGAAATTGTGTTTTCAAGGTAAATGTGCAGAAATAGAATACTTCTATCTAATATAATGTTATTATTCTATTTTGACATAAAGAGAAAATGCACTTCAACACCTGCACGTTATTCTGTTTGAATATTATAGACAAGATGCTAGTTTGTTTGGAGACTACTCTTCATAAATGTTAGTAGGTGTTTGTTTAAAATGTGTTTAAAAATGGATCATTGTGATTGTGAAAGATTGGAACGTTAGGAAAACTGCAGAAAATAATATAAAAAGGTATCCCCTTCCATGTGCGTGAAAGAAGAGTGTGCTGTTAGATAAAGAAAAGGATTAATTTAGTGTAAATGCAGTTTCATCAAAAATGGCAGGATATTTGAGAAGTATGAAGGGCTTATTTTATTACATAGGAAGGTAAACTGAATATCGGCAGATTGTTTAAGAAGTGTGACAGAAAAGGAATAAACATTGCCTTTTGTGAGGACAAGAAGAAGGAAAAAGCAAAACGTAATGTTGCATTGAGATATTTATATTCCACATAGCAAGAGGATTTATAGAAAGTTAAACTGCTTATAAAAAGATTCTGCCATGTGAAATATTAAACAGGCGTACATTGTGAAAGGGTAGAAACAGAAATGTTTTAAAGAAAAGTTAAATTATATATATTGATCTAATTTGCATGGTCATATGTTTTTGTTAGGCATCGCGAGTACACTGGTTGTTGCTGGGGGACAACTTTCCGTCTAAGGGACTGTTACAATTGGAAATATGGGTTTATTGTTACAAAATGTTGAATGACTTAATTGTTCAGTAAGAAGCTTGCCTTGAAAGCCATTTACATTGCGGACATTACAGTATTTGAAAACAGTATGGTTAAAATGGACTTTATTTTACGAATGATTTATCAATGCATATGCTTATTGATAGTGAGGGAAAAAAGTAGATACAAATCTAGTGTTTTAGCGAAGATGGTAGTGTTAGGGAGAGGTCATATTATAGGGTTTTTGGGGCCTAATAGGGACTGGACATAGAGCAGGACGGAACACGCTGCAGGCAATGAATTCAAAGGGGACAGATAGAAGGTCAGGGGACAGAGGGAGACAGAGGTGCTGGGCCGTATTTACCAATAGGCCAACTCATCTGCCTCATTTGGAAAAGTGTGACGAGTGGGAAAAGGTAGAAAAGTCTGTGTGCAAGGGTAGCTGAGTCAAGGTGTGTGATTCTGGATTCAGAAATGCCTATGACTGAGAGTGGGGGGGGGGTTGTGGTAGTCAAAGTAGTTAGTTATGAAGTATGTTTTCCTGCAGATAAATTAGGTATTCCAGATTCCGGGTGTGAGATTGGATGGTGAAGGAAGACAGGAAGAGGGTTTTTAAGAGTGAAGGATGGGAGGGTAGATTCGATTTCGGGAAGACAGGCTATTAGTGGATGGATTAAGTAAAGCACACAATACTTGGCAAGGATAGGTAGGGAACAGGGAGGGAGAGATAATAAGAATAGGTCTATAGGCTGGAGCCCGGAAGGAGAGAATGATAGTGTAAGGAAGAAATGGTATCAAACAGTAAGACAGGCACAAGTAATCACAGTTCAAGGGTGTTTATTGAACTTCAACTGGGTTTGAAAATGTCTATCTAATCCTAAATCTAAAGATAAGAGCAAGCTACGACCATCAAATAATAATAACGCAGTCCTAGTTGTGTCTTGTCAAAATAAAAGGGCCTATACTAATAAACCTATTGCCAATCCTTATTTATAAATACAAATAGTGTGAGAAACAATGGTATGCATAAAAAAAGTGTTTCAAGAAATGTGTCAGGATATTCAAGCCATTGGGCCTCATTACACGGTAGGCGGTGGACCAAGGTGCTATTAGCACCTTGGTCCATGCCGGTAAAATACCGGCACCGCCTTGGCGGAAAGGGGATTTACCGCCCCATTCCAAGGTTGGAGGGGCGGTAAATCCCCTTTCCGCCATTGCCCTTCCCCATTCCCATTTCTGCCCCATAGGGCTCTATGGAAATGGGGAAGGCGCTAATTACGGCACCGCAATTTTGCGATGCCGTAATTAGCTCCGAGGTCCCTTAGCGGGTTGGATATTAACGCCTGCAAGAAGCAGGCGTTAAATCCTCCAACCCGCAAAGGGACCTCGTAGTACGGCGGTAAGGGTTAACGGTCACCGTTGCCATTAACGGTGACCGTTAACCCTTACCGCCGTCCGTGTAATGAGGCCCATTGACTTCTATTCCCCACGTTTTCAGCACCGGACAAGGTGGCACACTCGAGCTTAGCAATTTAGCATGAGGATGCAGTTCAAATCTCAGTATCAAGGCCTTCTGTACCAAAGTCTTTCTGTCATTCAAAGTCTCTTACTTCAGGGGGCCTGATATGAAAAAATAAACATTCAAAATTTCCTTTCTCCTCAGGATTCTCATGGTCAACTTCTTGGGTGATTTTCGATTCACCCCAGGCCGCCCTCCACCGGGCTCAGACCCACATTAACACAAAACTGTCTTGGGTGATTGTAAAGACTGGTAGGGGGTGTCTGTACTTCCACTCTCTATATGGTAGAGGAGAGGCACAGAGGACCCCAGTCAAGATTCTCTATTACGGTAGCAATTGACGAGCAATCAAGGCCTAGCTTCTCAGGAGGTGATGCGGGCTGGTTCTTAAGTACAGTGGAGTCCCCGAACCCCCGCAAAGGAATGTCCACACACTGTATTACTGAAAACACAGTCTTTATATAATTAATATTCAAAGGTATGTACACGATCACAACAACGCACTTTGTACTCGGAAGTCAATAATGATAAATATATACACGTCTAGAGTGGTACCACTAATGTTATCAAATCTCATTAAAGTGCATCAACTGTACGGTTAAAATGTCACACAGATCAATAACGAGTAAACCAGCAATAGAGATAGGAAGGAACGTAAAATGGTTCGAACAATAGGCAGAATGCTGACCCCTACCACTAGGCACAGTTCTGTGTGGAGATCCCCGCACCTGGGCAACCTGTAAATAAAGATATATAGCACAAGCCCAGTCCAAATGTTCAATAGTCTTACTTCTTCCTGTTAAGGTTTTACCCCCCCAATGTACCTGGTGGAGTAGAGTTCTCCGACGATGCGTCGACCGATCCTTCTTGAGTGCCTCCCTTTCAGGCGGAAGCCACGGATCGTCGAGAGGTGTAGGGGAACTTGGCGTTCGGTGTCGGGGAATCGACAGCCCTTCTTGAGTGCCCTCCCTTTAAGGCAGGAGTCACGGGTTATCAAACGTCCGACGGTGAACAGGGTGAACTATGGCAGGGAAGTGGCAGCTTCGTTCCTAGCGGTGCTTGTCGACGACAGAGCGTTGGCGTCCTGCAAAGAGGAGGCGTGCGGGGCACCTCGGTGACAATAGTTCTGGACCGCAAAGAGATGATGAAGAACTGTGGGCCAGCAAGGGCGTTGAGTCGTCGGCGTCTCTGCGGTCTGTAGGTGGCGGGAAACCCACCGGCGGATACTCCTCGGCGCGTCGACGGTCGGGCCTTCTCCAGCGGGAGACAAGCGGATGGCGATGCAGACGAGAGCGTCCGATGATCAAGGAAAGTTCTTAGGCAAACGGGAGCACGGCGGCTCTGGTCGGCGACGGCGGCCGTCGACAGTGGCGGACAACAGTCCTAGTGCTTCGCCTTGGAGTTCCGCAGCAGTCCCCGTATCGGGTCGGCAGCCTGTCGAAGGTCTGTCTACCAGGGAGCATTGGCAAAGATCAGCTGTGCACGATGGTCCCTCGTAGCTCGGGAAGAGGGCGCCTTACCAGGTCCTCTCTGGGTCAGTCCTTGGAGGTACAACAGCTTTCAGATTGTGAAGGAGAGCAACAGCAATTCTTCCCGTCCAGCAGGGCTTCAAGGTCAAGCGTCAGTTAATCCAGTTACTCGTCGTAGTGGACTTCAGCTTCTGAACACGATTCCTAGCAGTGAGAGGTCCCCAGATATACTGTTGATCTCCCATTCATTCCGCTGGGTCACACTCAAGCATCCAATCACGACTACGGGCATTCATGCAGGCAGGCAGCCAATCAGGCACACAAGGTATTCAGGCCATTCACTTCTCTCCAGACGCTCACAACAAGTTATGTGTAGTGGGACAAGTACCGAGCCATTCAACACTCCAAGCTGCATTCATACCGGTTTCGGGCAGGGTTGTCTCAGTCATTGTGTCAACCACTAGATACTAGACACCCACAACACAGAATGCATATTCGTCACACATTCTATTCACCCAGGTCCCACCCACAGGAGGTACCCACAACATACATCACCGGGAAGGCTCCAGCTAGTCTGACTGGGCCTTCACAACAACACCATATATGGCACTTCCATCCAACAGCCAGTCAGGGGGAAGGGACAGAGTCAGGGCTTCCCAGGACTTTGGGAAAACAAGGTAATGGGTAATAGAAAGCAAGAGGCCACCGGGGCCATCTTGTTTTCCATCAGGAATCAACTGATCCCAATGGCAGGGCCGGGGTATCCCAAAATGGAGGATACTCCGCGCACCTGTCAAATTCAGCATGGAGCTGCCACCAGTCCATACCCTGCTCTGTGGGCCACCCACAGGTGCCCAAAAACATACACTAGGGGCACAGGGTTGTACCCCCACCCATGGGTGCCATAAGGGTATCCCACGGGTCTGTTCACCAAACCAAAGGAAGAGAGCTGCACCGTCAGGAGTCCCACATGAACTCCTGTGCGGAAAACACGACAGAACACACGATAAAAAGCAGTAAAGGACAAGGATACGGAGGCCCTGTCCCTCCGATGCATTTCCAGCATCACAGTGATTCACTGTTCACCCGGGGTCCACCTCTGCTGGGCTCAGACCCTCTTTATCACAAACTCTTCAATTGGTCTCCCTCTGCTGGGCTCGGACCAAATTCATGTATTTTTTTTAACTTTCTCTATTTCATCAAAATTGAAGACTTTCGACTGCACAGGATTTTGCTTGACCCGTCGCAGGACCACTTTGATTCAAATGTATTTGTTCACTTTCAAATGTATCTACTTTCTTTACTCCTCAGCTGGATACCTTACAGAGACATTCGATTGAGCACCCACGTGGTGCCGGACCACTCTGTCAATATTATTGTAGCTTACTTTAAAGTTCAATCACTCATCAGAAGTTTAACTTCACTCGTGTCTCTTATCACACACCTTTTAACAATTCCCGTTCCGTCGCTCAGCATACAATGTTGCTGCTTGCAAACTTGGCTTCAACATAGACCAGTCTTGTATCAGTCTCCCCAACTCAAAGGCTGTGTTATTTTCACTGAAGCGGTTTTGTTCTTGGAGCCAAGGATAGTACCACAGTTACTGGTGATTCTCCCGCCTTGATTGTTGACGCAGGAGGGCCCCGCGTATCTCTGACACACAATGCTGGATTCTTCAGCCTGGTTTCCTGGTCTCACGCTTTCTCTTGAGGTTTCTGGAAAATAATGGTTCATTGTCGAAAAGTTTAAGGGAATTTCCTTCCTTGTGATCTCCTTCAGTTTTGCTGCCTTTCCTCTCTTGCTCAGCTGCTGTCTCGAAACTGCTGTTTCCTCGTGTGCTTTGCATCACTCAGAGTGTGCTCTCGTGGTTCACATTTTATACGTGTGGAGAAGTGTAATGGAAGTCAGGTGCAAGTGATTGTTCTGATCAGGTGTACCCTTCCGAGACCCCTCCTCACCTCTGTCTTCCGATGAGCTGTTTCGAGACTCCACTGAAGTCTTTGGCTTGGTCTTCTTCTTTCTTTCCTTGACCTTCCTTTCCTTTTTAGTGCAAATAGGGTTGAGCTCCTCCAGAGGCCACCTTGACAGGGACCAGAACCCACGCCAAAGGGAACCCTGGGAAGCCCACCTCCAATCAGGGAAAAAGCCTATGGGCGCCAAAAAACCCTGGGAGAAGTGTTGGAAGAGGTCCTTGGAAGACTACAAGGGTTAGTCTCTCTCTGGATCGAAGACTTTCTTGGATTTCCAAAGTATAGACCAGTGGGACAAAAAGTCTTAAAGAATTGCGGATCCGACTTGGTAGAATGTCCTTGCCATGGATCCAGTTAAAAGTAGGAAGGTGTGGGCAACCCCGTGCATCCAGGAGATGGAGACACAGAGTAGTGGGACCTTGGTGGATAGATGGAAGTCATCACCCCAAATGAGCACTGTGGCTGCTAGCCGCGGTAGAAAAGAAGAGCGACCGGAGCCAGCAAGGTAGAAAAGGAAAGCGAGGAAGGTAAGTGAGAAAAAGCAGAAGGGTTAGCAAGTGCGCGAGGGCACGGACAGAAAAGGAAAGTCAGAAAGGCTGTCCAAGGCAACCGACAACCCGAAATAGCTTTAGATGGGAAGCGGTAGAAGACAGAGGAATACAAGTGAGCAGACCCATGGGAGAGAGAGAGAGCGGGTGCAAAGCCGATACTGAAACACCAGCTGAAACAGATTAAAGAGGCGGAGCTAAGCACAAACACGAGAGGTAGAGAGTAAGACAGGAAAACTAGAGGAACCGGCAGAGAACCGGGAAATGTAGCTTAACAACAGGCTATGCAAAAGAAGAACTGTGTAAACAGCAGCGAGCTTCAGGAGAATGGACACAACACACCGTGCTGATGGCACAGTATGTTGATATATGCGCAGCGCCATCTTAGGTGAGGACTAGACCGCAGCTGCTACTTGTACTGAATGCACCGTACAGTGGGTTAATTTCCACTTGAGCCAACACTTCCAGGGTCATGGCATGACAGTATGCCCCCTTCTCATACTAGCTCCTCCTGGTTTGCCTGGGTGGAGCCTGTGGAAGCGTTGAATAAGTCTGGGTGCATGTACATGTCTTCTGGGTTCCCATGTAAGTTCGGATTCTGGATACCTTCCCGTGGACCAGGTATTGTAGAATGCCCCGTCTGTATCTGGAGTCCACCAGATGGGACACTTCATATTCCTCAGGTTCCAATGGGTTTGTGACCTGGTAGCCATGTCTCTTCTTTTGGACCGGATAAGGGAGCTATTCCTTCAAAAGAGATATGTGGAAAACTGGATGCACTTGATGGAGTCTTTTGGGCAGACACAGTCTATAAGCCACTGGGTTTATTTTAGCTGAGATGGTAAAGGGACCAATAAACTTGGGAGCAAACTTTCCGGTGTGAAACCTTTTGGGTAGATACCGTGTGGACAACCCAACTTGTTTCCCTGGTCCCCAATCAGGGTTAGGCCTCCTCTTCTGATTTGCCCATCTCTTATAACCCTTGCAACTGTCCTCCAATGATAGCTTGGCTTCCTGATGAGCCTCCTTGAGATCATGAAGGAGGCTATCCACCGAAGGAGATTTGGTAGATGAAAGACTTGTTCAGGGAATGTGATGAGGGTGATAACCAAATGTGCAAAAGAACGGACTCACCTGAATGGCTGTGTGTACCGTGTTATTATAAGCAATCTCTGCCAGGGGGAGTTGAGCAGCCCAGTTGTCTTGTTACCGGTTACAGAAGCACCTCAGGTATTGTTCCAGGTGGGAATTGAGGCGCTCTATCTGGCCATTGCTCTGATGGTGGTACCCTGATGAGAGAGCCCTTTGGATACCCAATTGAGAACAGAGGGAGGTCCAGAACTTGGATGTAAATTTGGTACCTCAATCAGATACAATGGTAGCTGGGGTGCCATGCAGCCTAGCTATGTCCTGCAGATAGACTGAGGCTGTATCTGGTGCCGTGGGTAGACCTGGAAGAGATGCAAAGTGGGCCAACTTACTAAAGGTATCTAAAGTCACCATGATGGCCTTCTGTCCTTCAGAGGAAGGGGGATCCACAATAAAATCTGTTGAGATATGCTCCCTAGGTCTAGATGGCGGGATCTCCTGTTGGAGCAGGCCTAGGGGTCTACCAGTGGTAGTCTTGTTGGTAGCACACACTGGACATGTGGAAACGTAGTGTCTGACATCCTTGTTGATGGTAGGCCACCAAAAGAGTCTTTTGACCAGGTCTTGAGTTCTTTTTTGAACCTTGTGTCCCGCCAATGGATAATCGTGGCACCATGAGATCGCTTGTGTCTGATAGTTCTTAGTAGGAATAAACAGAGCAGAGTCGTGATACCACAGCCCTTCCCATTGATGAGTGGGAATTTGGATCTGTCCATGCTCTGGATACCTTCTTGCATCCTTAATAGAAATGCGGGAAGAAGTGCTATAAACCTCTTGTTGGATAGGAGCAGTTCTCCTCTTAACTGCTCTCCACTGTCTTGTCCTTGTCCTGGACTTCTAGATAGGGTGTCTGCCAGGGTGTTTTCTGATCCTGGAATATATGTTATCAAGAAGTCGTATTGGGAGAAATAGTATGCCCATCGGGCATGGAGGGAGTTGGTGCACTCCATCTGTTGGAGCACCTTGAGATTCCGGTGATCTATGCGTACTAGAAAAGGGTGAGCTGCCCCTTGCAATAAATGTCTCCATTCTTTGCATGCCTGTTTTATTGCGAGTAACTTCTTTTCCAGGACTGAGTATTTACTCTTGCTTACTGTGAGCGTCCTAATGTAGTAAGCTATAGGATGTCCCTGATCATCTGGAGCCTTTTGGAGGAGAACTGCTCTCAATGCACCCTCTGAAGCATCGGTCTCCAGAATAAACTGACAGGTCTGGTCCGGCTGAGCCAGTATGGTTGCCGTGGTGAAAAGCTCTTTAAGTAGGCTAAAAGCTTGTTGTACAGTCGAAGTGAACTCAAACTTAACTCCTTTCTTAAGGAGGTTGGTGATGGGCAACACAATCTCTGAGAGACTGGGAATAAAGCGGCGATGAAAGTTCGCAAAGTCCCAGGAATCTCTGGATCGCCTTTATATTCTGGGGTACTGGCCACTTTACTATGGGTTCTACCTTTCTAGGATCGAACTGAACACCTTTTTCTGACAGGATGAAGCCCAGATACGAAACAGAAGTGGCATGGAACTGGCATTTTTCTGGTTTGGCATACAACTGGTTCTTCTGAAGTCAACGGAGTACCTCCTTTACATGCCAGTGATGTTCAGTTAAAGTAGGAGAAAACACCAAAATGTTGTCCAAGTATACTATGACTGAAATATAGAGGAGGTCTGAAAATATCTTATCGATGAACCGTTGAAACACCGCTGAGGCGTTTACTATCCTGGCATCACCCTTTATCCGTGTAACCCAAGGGGGGTTCAAAAGGCGGTTTTCCACTCGTCACCCTCCTTAATCTTCAGGAGACGATAGGCTCCCCTGAGGTCCAGCTTGGTAAATACCTTGGAACCCTGTACGGCTTCCAGGATGTCCCAGATCAATGGCATCGGATATCTGTGCCATAGGGGATGTGATTGAGACCACGATAATCGACACAGGGTCGTAATTCTTGGGTATAAAGAAGAGAGACGCTCCTCCTGGTGATCGCGATTCTTGGATAAGACCATTCTGTTTATGGGCCTCTAGGTATTACTTGAGTGCTTGTCGCTCGGGAAGCGACAGAGGGTACATCCGACCGAATGGGACTGAAGTATCAGGCTGTAAGTCGATTGAACAGTGTTCCGGTCTATGGGTAGGCAGCAGTCTCGGGACCTTGGGCCTCATTACACGGATGGCGGTAGGGTTTTACAGGCGTTAAAATCCAACCCGCTAAGGGACCTCGGAGCTAATTACGGCACCGCAAAATTGCGGTGCCGTAATTAGCGCCTTCCCCATTCCCATAGACCCCTATGGGGCAGAAATGGGAATGGGGAAGGGCAATGGCGGAAAGGGGATTTACCGCCCCTCCAACCTTGGAATGGGGCGGTAAATCCCCTTTCCGCCAAGGCGGTGCCGGTATTTTAGCGCCATAATAGCGCCATAATAGCGCCATGGCTCACCGCCTACCGGGTAATGAGGCCCCTTGTCTTCAAATACTTCGGCAAATTCCCGATATTGGAACGCTATTGTTGAGACAACTAGGTTGTTCAGTGGGATGTCCTTCTCATGTTGGACTTCATCCGTGGTTATCTGTAGACAGTTCCGATAAAAGAAGGTGGAATCAAAGCTTAATGTGTTAAGGGCCCAATCTATCCTACGGTTGTGCTTTCGTAGCCATGGATTGCTAGAATAACAGGAAAATGAGCTGCCTTTATCAGGTCAAACACAATGTCTTCTGTATGTTCTCCTAATCTTCCAGGTAGTGGTCTTGTCTCCATGATAATAGGTCCTGAAGACAGCGGCATTCCATCTACCCCTTCAATCGGAATGGGCTTCTGCTTGGCAGACAAGGGTAAATCGTGGTCTTTGGCCCAGGTGACATCTACGAAATGTCCTGCTGCACCGCAGTCTAACATCGCCAAGGCTTCAAGTGTTCTTTCTGGGCTTCAAGTATTCTTTCTGGGGTTATCTGTAGACTCACTTGGAACACCATAAGTCAGACATTTTCCTCCTTCTCTACTGCTTTAGTTTGGTTGCAAGGATTGCCTCTGGTTCCCCCAATATCTCCCCTGCATAAGACCGGACCAGATCATAAGATGTGTTTGAAAGAACCTCAATACATACACAGTCCCAGATCACGGAGCCTTCGGCGTTCTTCGGGATTCAAGGGACCCCTGGTGTTTCCGATCTGTATAGGTTAATCTGGCGTTTGGGCTTCCCTAGACAGAGGTGGAAGGTCGCTCAAGGGAAGATAACTATGGCTCTTTCTTCTCTTTTGGTGGCGATCAGTCAGTCTGAATTCGATATGAAGAGCAAGGGTAACCAAGTCTTGGAAGGATGCAGGACTTGCAACCTGAGCCAGCTCATCCTTCAGATCTTCATGTCATCCTCTCCTAAATATGGTCTGTTGGGCAGAGTCTGGCCAGACTGAGTTAACCACCAGCTTTTGGAAACGTGACACATATGACTGAACATCCATAGAACCGTGACGAATCTCCATCATTTCCTCATAGGAGAAATACAGAACCTCAGGTCGGTCAAAATGGTAATTGTTAGTGTGGTAGGTCTCCTCTCCCTTCATCTCGGGTAACCACCTGCTGGCGTAGCGCTACATTCTCTGAACGTAATGACTTTACTTCTGCTGTTAACCCTACCAACTCGGTACTGCTCCAGAGAAGCCATGGATGCAGTTGGGCATTGTACACTGTCCAGATCAGGTGTACCCTCCCAAGACCCCTCCTCACCTATGTCTTCTGATGAGCTATCTCGGGACTCAGCTGAAGTCTTTGGCTTGGTCTTCTTCTTTCTTTCCTTGACCTTCCTTTCTTTTTATCATGCAAATAGGGTCAAGCTCCTCCAGAGGCCACCTTGACAGGGACCAGAACCCATGCCAAAGGGAACTCTAGGGAGCCCGCCCCAAACCAGTGAAAAAGTGGTTGAAGAGGTCCTTGGAAGACTACAAGGGTCAGTCTCTCTCTGGATGGAAGACTTCCTTTGATATCCAAAGTATAGACCAGTGGGAGAAAAAGTCTTAAAGAATTACATATCTGACTTGGTAGAATGTCCTTGTGTTACGCTCACCTGGCTCCCACAGAGGTGCCGATCTGAACTGGACAGCTGTGGTTTCCACCAATGTGACGCGTAGGGACGAGATGACGGACTGGACTGGCCCTCCTAGCTTCGTTAACTTGGCCCGTAGGAATATTTTTCTGCAAATGGAGAAAGGGACTTAACCACCCGTGGAGTTGAGTGTAAATCCCCCCACCCCCGCTGTTCTCCCCACGGATCACCTTTGATGTCCCCTCTTATAGTCTCACCTGATGGTTTGAAAAGATGAGCTCTCCATCCTGCATTGAGCGCAGGGGAGCGTTGATAACCGGTTGCTTCACTGGCTCGAAGGAATTGGTGAGTTCCAGAACAATATTGACTCCGAAAAGTATGTATTCCGTAAGAGTTGAAATGCCTGACTTTCACTCTTGTCTGATTCCTTGCAGATTGCAGCTTGACCCTAGTGAAGAGTTCCTCGTGGCAACCGGTAATATTCTGGTAAGGATTTGTATTTCCAACACAGTTCGATAAATAATGTCAATATGTAACCTGTTGCTTTCTCCCTTATTCAGGCGCTGAGAGAAAGTATGAAGCCTGGGGGAATAATACCTCCGGCGGTAAAATCAGGTAAGTCTATTGTGGCGAGGAGGGTTCCCCTTGATAGTCCCTTTGTTTCACCTTGCTGTCCTTTTGTTTCCCCTTAGGGGCCGGGGTTCGGCGAAGATGCAGTGGAAGCTGCGCCGACCCGAGAAGAGGAATAGTACCCCCGGGGGTAAAATCAGGTAAGTCTATGGAGGGGTAACTAATATTCCGCTGTGTATTCCCTTGGCTCACCTTGCTGTTCTTGTCTACTCCTTAGGTGCTGGAATGTGGCGGGAACATGCAGGAGGATGCGGTGGAATGTGAAGATGCTGCGAAGGCCGGTGAGTTCATCGCGGCGCTGCAGCAGGCGAGGCGACAAGCATAAAATAACTTCTTTCTTCCAGCTCAAAGGCGCGATGGATTGGCAATTCAGGTAAGGATCAAAGGTATTGCTCTTGTTCTAACCTTTTCTCCTTCTTTCTCCCTTTTTCTAGGAGCACCCAACTCGAGGCGGGCGTGGCAGAAGACTGGATGCAGACTTGCAGGCATGGTGAGCGTTACGCTGCTGGGTGCAGAGTAATGCGAAGCATGTGCTGCTCTTCGGGCGTGGTTTAAATAGCCTCCAAAGTAGTCCCAGGTAAGTATTCCTCCCCAGCCCCGCCCGAGTAAAAAATAGTCCCTAGGTAAAATAGTCCCTTCCAAGCCTCATTTTGCTTGGAGCTCTTGCAGCATGGTCTGCATCAGGTAAGCTTGCAGCATGGTCTGCATCAGGTAAGTTCTACTCTATGAGCCTGGCGCCTATGGCGCCAGGACTGACTCTCCATATGAGCATGGCGCCATAGGCGCCAGGACCACACCCAAACAGCCCCTAGCAGGGGTTTTTGGGCTTGCTCAAGATAACTTGATGCCTGCTTCTGGGGTTGCTGGACCTGGTCTGGGCCCCCGGGGTTAGGCATCATGACAGCACTCCCCCCCAAGGCCCCTCCTAAAGTCGTTCTTCCCCGTGGTTTTGCTTTGTGTGGGAAATTTCGGTGGAATCTTTTCACCAATCGAGATGCATGCATGTGGTCACTAGGTTCCCAAGACCTTTCCTGTGGTCTGTAACCTTTCCAGTCGATTAAATAAAAAAGTTTTGACTTCACCATCTTGGAGTCCAGGATGTTTTTAACCTCAAATTCGGGTTCCCCGTCTATAAGGATGGTGTCTGGTGGCTTGGTTAGTCTTGCACTGGCTTCAAAAGTGACACATGAAAGACGGGGTGAATTCGCATATTAGCAGGTAAGTCCAACTTGACGACCACCGGGTTGATAATGGCCTTAATAGAGTAAGGTCCCAAATATCTAGGGTTAAAGGTCCGCGTTCCCTTGAGAGGTATGTGTTTTGTGGCCAACCATACTTGATCCCCTATCTGGTACTCTGGAGTACCACTTCTATGCCGATCAGCATCTTTCTTATATTTCTCCTTCGCTTGTTTTAAATGTGCCTCCTTATAGGCTTGTGTAATCGTAGCGTGTAGATGGTCCACTGTGGGCATTTCTAAGTGTTGGGGTGAGTCAAGGTCTGAGATTCGAGGATGGTGCCCATATAGGGTATAAAAGGGGCTTTGTCCAGGTCCAGAATGTACTGAATTATTGTATGCGTATACGGCGATCCAAAGAATGTCCTTCCAATAACTCTCAGTCTGATGTAACATACAACACAGGTATTGTTCAAGAGTCTGGTTGGTCCTCTCCGTTTGACCATCAGTCTGGGGGTGGTGGCTGGTCGATAATCTCATGTCGATTTGTGCCAATTGACAACATTTCTTCCAAAAATGTGAAATGAATTGACTGCCCCGGTCAGAGACCAACACGGGCGTAAATCCATGTATGCGAACAATGTTTTCGAGGAATTCTTTGGCCAGGATTGAGGCTGAAGGTAATCCTTTTAAAGGAATAAAGTGGGCCATCTTGGAAAAAAGATCCACAATAACTAGAATGGTGTTAAATCCATTACAAGGAGGTAGATCAGTAATAAAATCTAACGTCATGGTGTAGGCGGAATGTCTAAAGGTTGGAAGAGTCCAGGTGGCTTTTTCTTTTGACTTTTGTTTTGGGCGCAAATGCCACAAGACATCACAAATGATTTAATATCCTTTCGCCAGGTGGGCCACCAGAATTGTCTTTTAATTTTAGCTTCAGTTTTTGCAATACCTTGGTGCCCCTCCATTAGGGTATCATGATAACAGCAAATGACTAGCTCTTGTAGTTCCTTGTGTGGCAGAAATAGCCGCCCTTGGTAATAAGGCAGATCATTGGTGACAGAGTAGTCCGGGCCTTTCTTTACCCAGTCCTGCAGGGTTGTGGAATCAAAGAGTTGCTGTATCTTTACCTGAATGTCCTCTAGTGTCTGTAGAGTAGTCATGCCAAGAATCCTTTGTTCGGAAATTATAGGTACTGGCTGTGGGTTCACTTCTGCCTCTCCCATCCCTATTCAGGGCAAGGCGTCTGCTTTACCATTCTTACAACCTGGTCGATAGGTTATCACAAAATCGAACTCGGCAAAGAACAATGCCCATCGGAGTTGACGTGACGATTGGGCCTTGGCTGTTTTAAAATACTGTAAGTTCCGGTGATCGGTGATCACAGTAATGGTATGCCTGGCACCGAGAAGATAGTGCCGCCAAGCCTTGAAGGCGGATTTAATGGCTAATAACTCCTTGTCGGTAACCGCATAGTTTAACTCGGGTGCCGAGAACTTTCTGGACCAAAATGCTACTGGGTGAAGCTGGCCAGTTTCAGGGTCCTTTTGAGACAGGACAGCTCCCATGGCTAGAATGGATGCATCAGTTTCCACTATGTATGGAAGGTCAGGGTGCGGGTGCTTTAATACAGGTGCAGACGTGAATTTCGCTTTCAGCTCTTCGAAGGCATTTTCAGCTTCTTCAGTCCACATAAAGCGTTTATTTTTTCAGAAGAGTGCTCTGATGGGATGTACGACATGTGAAAAATCTGGGATGAATCTGCGGTAGAAATTGGCAAAGCCGAGCATGCTTTGTACTCCTTTAACTGAACTTGGTGATGGCCACTTAAGGATTGCGTCCACCTTTCGCGAGTCCATTCGGACTCCCTTTGGGGTCAGGATAAACCCAAGGAATTCAACTTCTGTGGCATGAAAAACGCATTTTTCTAGTTTTGCATATAGTTTGTGCTGGCGCAATTCCTCAAGGACTGCTCGGACGTACTTCACATGGTCAGATTCTGAAGAGGAGTATACTAGAATATCATCAATATATACAACAACACAAACGTCAATGGGTTTACGAAGGACATCGTTCATGAAGTATTGGAAGGCTGCTGGTGCATTGCACAACCCGAAAGGCATCACCTGGTATTCGAATAACCCATACTTAGTGCGAAAAGCAGTCTTCCATTCGTCGCCCTCTTTTACACGTACCAGACGGTATTCCATTTAAGATGTTGGCATAAGTGAGATCTGCAGATTGGCGCATGTTTTCTGTTAATTCTCTGTATTGGAAATGTTGCCAAAGGTTGACATTTCCAATGCTGCCAACAGTTTTACAGCAGAGTTTGTGTCCTAATGTTTTAAAAATAGGCTCACCTTTTACTGGTGTCAATTGAAGAAGATCTCCGAAAACCATAATGTGTTTTCCTGCAAAGAGCTCTTCATAGTTTGTTTTGAGTACTTCTTGTAATCTGAGGTGAATCAAATCCAACATTAGGTTGGACACCATGCTCACTTCATCTATTAGTAGCATTTTCATTTGTTTCAATACTCTGTGTAGTTCCATTGCAGCTTCTGCAGAAAGTTTGTAATAATCTAATTTGTTTTGGTGTTCTACTGGCAGGAGTAGTAATCGGTGTAAAGTGACACCACCTATGTTGCAGGCAGCTAAACCTGTGGGGGCAGTGACAACAGCTGACAGTTTGTTGTGTGTCTATTGTTGAAGGAACTTACTGATGATTTTGAATAGGAATGTTTTGCCAGAACCAGCTTCACCACTGACATACAATAGTATGGGTTTGTAATTTTGATAGGTGCATTCTTTGTTTTCATGTTGTACACCATGTGCAATTTCTTTTGTTACTTCTTCAAAAATGCTACGTTGCTCATTGTTTAGCTTTGATTATAGTATAGTTAAGTCTTCTTTATCGTACTGACACATGGTGTTTTCTACTTCTATCATAGCTAATTCTGCCTCATTTGTTATTAGTGGGTCTCCCAGTGGTTCTTGGCTTCCTGTGACAGACAGTTGACTACTGTCAGGAGTGTCCTTATCTAGTTGGGCCTGGAGGTCTTCTTCGTGTTGCTGTTCATTGTGCAACATTGGTTTGTACTGTGCAAAGTTTACATCAGTTATACTGCTTTCATTTGCTTTGAAAGCGTCTTCATATGAGTCATAGTTATCTAGTATTTCTTCTTCTTTTCTACATGGTTTAAAGAGTTGTAGAAGGGACATGTAATATACTTCTTTATGTTGAGGAGTCTTTAATGACAATTTGATTTGATTAATTAAAAATTTGGTTTGGTGAGTTTTACTAAGCTGCCTTCACAGTTTGTCACTTTGTATTTACGGTTTTGTTCATCAGGTTTTATATTATTTTTGTATGTGTACTTTTGGGCTATGTGGTATAGACACATGGTTTCCAAAGTGGTACTCCTGTTTGGGTAGTATGTGTCCAATAAATTGTTTTTTAAAATGTCTTGGCTGTTGGGATCATGTTTGGCTATTGTTTCTATATCTTCGTATGATTTTAGAACTCTTTTTCTAGATTTAGCTGGACCAAGACTTAGCCATACTATATTTTCAGATTTACCATACAATGCAGTACCAGTTAATCGATCAGCTGCTTCATAGGATCCACATTCTCTATGGGACAGCATTTTTATGCCCAAGCTGTATAATTTCTGAGACACTGTTTTATCTGATGACAGGTCATTCCAGAGGTCTTGGAGCTCTGTCTTTTCTGATTTGGTTAAGTGTGCTGTGACATATCATGCAACTGCAGTAGGATTGTCTGCAATGTACTGCACATCTATGTTTACATTCCATAAGTGGGCAATGATTGCATTGCAATCATTGATATATTTTTCTTCTTCTTTTCTTTTTATGCAATATGTATTTTTAGGTGACTTACCTTTAACACTATGTCTAATTGAAGACATGAGGTTGTTCACTTGACCTGTATTTGGAACTGGTCTAGGGAAACCAAATCGGCATTTGGTGTAGTATTTCCCTTTGTTTTTGTATTTCGTGACAACAGTATTTGCCACATTTGTGTCTTTGGAATTGTAAAATATTTGCATGAAGATCACTATTTGTGGATTCTGATGGAATTTCACAAGTGACATATTTTTCAATAAACTGTAAAACAGTGGCATCACTGTCTTGATCAAATTTAGGAGCATCTTTAATCCGTAAAAGCATGTGGACATGTGGGGCTCCTCTGGCTTGGTATTCTTTTCTCCAAAAGAAGTGTTGCATTTCTACAAGGGGAGGAACAGTTTTATTACAAATAAAATGTAGCATAGCAATGAAGCGATGGTGAAAATATCTTGAAACATTAACAGGATCCTGAGAACAAAGTTCTCCAGGTGTTAGTATATCTATGTTTGTTTTGTTTTCGTTTGATATGCGTAGGAAAGCATGTAAATCTTCCCATGTATATTCTGCAGAACTTAATGTAACAAACCAAGTGGGTGGGCCAAGGTTTCTGATCATACAACGTACATCTGCATGACGTCGAAACCAGTACTCTTTAGTACCATGCATATTTGCCAATAGATTTGTAAGATTTGCTTGTCTAACCTCATATTTTTGTTGAACTTTTTGTAATAGCTGTCGTATTTTGAAAGTGTGATCCTGATTTTAATATGTGTGCAACTCCGTAACATAAAGTTGCTAGTTCACTTTCAAAGAGTAGGTGGAATATGTATTCCACATTTTGTCGAATTCTGGGATCTTCAGAATACATTCGTAATGAGCGATATTCTGATGCTGATATTTGAATAGGTCTATCATCGTATCTTCCTCCTTTGCCAGTAGGAAAGAGTAGAGGAAAAGCACGTGCTTCTATACTTTTTTCCCAAATGCTGATTGGTGATCCTTTTGTTTGACGCATTTGGTACGTTTCCAGTGCATCTTCTATGGTGTCATTAGAGTGCAATGGATGAATTGTATAATGGTCTAAAGTGTTTGATATTGTAGCATGATCTGGGAGCTCAAATTGACCAGCTTCTTGTGTTTCTTGAATTATTTCAGTTGTATCTTTCAAGTTTTCTTCAATATTAATTTCTTTGTAATATTCATTATTCTCTTTAAGATTTTGCAGGGCTTCTCTAACTTTATGTAAATCTACCAGTTGTGGCCAAATTTTTTTGTCTTTTGTAGGTACTCCATTTACCAAGATAATTAAAGATTGTTGCATTGGACCTTGTACTCCTAGAGTGTGCACATTTTCTTTTAGATCTAATGGTAAATACACTACTTTTCCACGAATACCTTTCACTAATTCAGAGGGAGGTAATTTTGCAGTTTTTGGTTGAAGGCATATTTTTGCTTGCAATGGGTGCACTGTTTGAATTATGATGCTCTCATATAAATTAAGTTGTTGAAGGGGTTTTGGTAGTGGATATAATTCCAAGTTATTTGTGATAGCAAGTGAAGGAGTTTGGTTGTTGTCAGGTTTTGTAGTGCAGTAACTGCAAAGTATTATGGGGTCAGTTATTTCATTTTTGTTTTCTGCTATAAGGTAGAGAGCTAATTCAAACCATTTAGAATCTTCATTGTCTTCTATTTTGTATGATAGGTCTACAGTTTTTGTGTTACTTTTATAAAAAGTTCTGCGGCAACATACACACACGTGGTTTGGTACTTCAGCTGAAGTACTTTCAAATTTTAGTATTTCTTTTTTGTATGTGTGTAGTGAAAGGGTGCCATGTGCAGAATTGTTACGAAGTAGGTTTACAGCTAATTCATCTTGTAAGTGGGTTTCACTTCCAAAATATTTTGTCTGGATATAGTCGATTTCTTCTAGTAGGTCTTTTGCTGTACCATGTAGAAGAATGTTATTTAAATTGGCTAGTGCTAAAGCAGGACTTTTAGCATAGTACAGTTTATAAACTAGATTTCTTATACTTGCATGATGTGTTGATATCCTTTTGATATCATGGAAGGTTGTTTTGCAAGTAGGTCCTGTAATGCAGGCCAATGAATGTCCTTGTAGTCCTGTGTACTTGCGTACTGGACAAGCATCCATATTTTGCAGTAGTTTAATTTTGATTTTGTCTTTGCTTTTCACATATTGATTGTGGAATTGGCGTAAAGACTTGGGGCCTCATTACCCGGTAGGCTATTAGCGCCATGGCTCATGCCGGTAAAATACCGGCACCGCCTTGGTGGAAAGGGGATTTACTGCCCCATTCCATGGTTGGAGGGGCGGTAAATCCCCTTTCCGCCATTGCCCTTCCCCATTCCCATTTCTGCCCCATAGGGCTCTATGGAAATGGGGAAGGCGCTAATTACGGCACCGCAATTTTGCGGTGCCGTAATTAGCTCCGAGGTCCCTTAGCGGGTTGGATTTTAACGCCTGCAAAAAGCAGGCGTTAAATCCCCCAACCCGCAAAGGGACCTCGTAGTAAGGCGATAGGGATTTACCGGTACCGGTATTTTACCGGTAATGAGGCCCTTGAACATTTTTTTGGGAATGTTACACATTGACGTGCATGGCCATTTGTACACTAGATGTTCTGATTCAGTTGAATGGAGGGGTAAATCTACGTTTTCAGGGCATATTTTTGTAAGGAGTACTTCTTGTTCCATTATGGTATTGTTAACTTTTTCATAACCTTGACCACTGCTATGTATGGTAATTGTATTTGTTTGCTTTTGTTTGTACGCTTCTTCATTAAAGTATGGTTCTGTGCTCGTAGTGTGACTCCATTCACCTCCACAGATATTTAAGAAGCAATTTCTGTTGACATTTCATTTATTGAGAAGTCTTTTTTGTTATTTAGTTATTAGTTTTGTTAGTGGTTTCATTCTGTTTAACACTAAAATAAATAACTTTCTTTTGAGAAGAATTTCACTGTCTATCAACGCTTCTAAGATTACTTTCCTACGATAGGTTTGAAGTGTTGAACCTGGTTTCTCTCCTGTTTTTATAAGATTTTGAAGGACTTTGTGATGGAACATTTTGGCTAAATTACTTTTCTTGGTATGCTTACTTTGTACTATATCAAGATTTATAGAAGAGGTTTTATTTGTAGTGATAGTTGATTTTCTGTTAATTGTTTTTTGGGTTGTTTTACTTTTTGATAGATGAGGCAAAGTTTTTGTACTAGAAACTTCTGTTTCACTACATGACTGTATTAGCTGTTGTGTTTCAACTTTTTTTTACAAATTCTGCTATAGATGGATGTTTATGTTGGAGACTTTTCTTTTCATTTGCTCTACTTCTGCGTTCCTTTCTACAGAGTTGCTTTTTGGTAGACATTCTTTAGGGTCTGTTGAAAAAATACAGAAGGTATGGGTTGGGGTGTTCTGCAATGCATGTGTGTTGTGTGCATGAGTGTTTGAGTAAGATGATAAAGATGTATGTAATGGTGTGTGATTGTGCATTGGGAAGTACAAATACTAGGGATGGGTATTCTTGAATTCATGTGTTACTAAACTGGGGTTCAGATGACAGAAAAAAGTAAGCCAGCGGTGTGGAGAAGTATAAATAGTATATCTAAAGCTATACAATTAAAACAGTTGTTTGTTCTACAACATCTAAATTCTAGTGGCTGAGTTGGGTAATTTGTGTGTCGAAAAATAGGAATTTGTGGGCCATTCTGCCAGTAAATCACTGTTTAGGACGGGGGGATTTTTGGTCAGAATGGTGCAGAATCTCTATTTTTAGGCACAGAAATAGCATTAATTAACCTTACAGTGTGTTTGAGTAATAATTCAAATATCATGGTAACATTCTACTTACTTTTTTTCTAAAATGAGCAATTTGCTTCTTGGTTGCTCTTTGTACTTCAAATTCGGCTGCTTCTTTTCAGGAGAATGGTCTTCACTGCAATTGTAAAAGAAAGAAATTAGTAATTTGGTTTGTATATAGCACTGTTTTTAATTTAGACATCGATTTTTTAAATGAAAATGCTCAGCGCCTTCCACAAAAGCATTAAAACTATCTTTTGACTAACTGTAGGAAAGAAAATATCTTTACTATGGCTTGTGAAATTCATAATGTACCACTGTATACCACTATTCCCGTAACTAAGCTTTTCCATGTAATAGTGAGTCAATGTCATAGCCTGCTTTTCCACGTAATAGTGAGTCAATGTCATAGCCTGCTTGTCCTATATAAATGTAAGTAATAATATAAATTAAAAAAATTAAAACCAATTATGTGTTTGTACAAATATTATTGTTTGAGATTTGATCATAGAGTGTGCATGTCATTTTGTTTGATTATATGTAGTCTATGGGCCTCATTACGACCCAGGCGGTAAGTTACCGCCTGGGCCGTGACTTTACCACCATGGCGTAAACTACGTTTACGCCATGGTGGTTGGCGGACTTACCGCCCCATTCCGACTTTGGCGGGGTGGTAAGTCCCCAATCCCCATTTACCCTTCCCCATTCCCATTTTTGCCCCATAGGGCATAATGGGAGTGGGGAAGGCGTTAATTACGCCACCGTAAATTACGGTGGCGTAATTAACTCCATGGTCCCTTAGCGCCATGGATTTTAACACCTGCTAAAAGCAGGTGTTAAAAGCACCATGGCGCTAGGGGACCTCGTAATCAGGCGGTAAGGGTCGGCGCTGTTAACGCTGCCGTAAACCCCTTACCGCCTGAGTCGTAATGAGGCCCTATATATTTTATTTCAAAAATGTTAGTTTAACATTATTTGCGTGTGTGTGTGTATGAAGAAATTAAACGGTATAAAGGTTTGTAAGTCACAGTTCATTTTAGGACAATGAAAAAATGATTGTAGATTCATTTTACAGATTATACAAGGTAAACATTGGTTAGAAAATGTGTTCATGTACTGTATAGAAAATATGCATACCTGTAGTTTCTGTTCATGCATATGGATATGGACGAAGCTGCAAGTAGAAATCTTGGAGACTTGTATAGTATTTCTCGTAGATCGTGCTTGCCAATGGTATGAGACTTGTACTCCGAGAGATTCACCGTACATTTGCAGTGCTGATCTATGATGATGTAGTTACATGTAGAGGTCTTGGATTTGATTGGTGGATGGTCATGTGATTTCTTAGCTACATCCAATGAGGGAATGGCACAGAGAGTGAAGTGGAAATGGTAGAAGGGCTGTCCATGTTACGATATGTTCGCGGACATGGCGGTAGTTCTAGGACACAGCGTATTACATCCAGGGAATTTGGGGTGGGGAGGCATGCAAATGAGATTGAATGTAGCAAGGGATTGGTCAGTAAAGTTTAGTGAGTGTGTTGTGCTAGGAGAGGTTTTCTCAGATATTCTTTTTGCTGAGAGAAGAACAGATAGCTATGGCTGAGTGTTTCAAAAAACAGATTGTGTGGATTTTGGGAGACTCATGGATACATTGGTTGAAGGTGCATGCAGAAAGCTGTGGAGTATCTATAGATCTTGGATTCGCACATGTGGAAGTGCACTTGCATGGAGTGCGTGGAACGAAGTGGTTGGACTTGCTACCTCTCTGTGCAACTTTGAAGGTAGAGGAACATCCGGACATAATTGTAATTCATTTTGGAGGCAACAGTTTAAGACATGTGTCTGGAATTTCTTTGCAATTTGCAATGAAAAAGGACTTCAGAAGATCATGGACATGTTTCCAAACTCCAAAGTAATTTTTTCACGGATTGCGCAGAGACAAATGTGGCTTCGTTCTTTCTCATGTGGTCCACAAATGGAGAAAGCAAGGCGTAATGTTAATAAGGCTGTTTGTGCCTTCCTAAGAGATTTTGGCATGTCCTCTTTTCACAATGAAAATATTATGTTTTGTAGTGCATACATTTTTCGCAGAGATGGAGTCCATCTTACTTATGCTGGCAATCAGATTTTTCTGAGAAATGTACAAAATGCATTGCAACCTTTTTTAGAAATACAGCATCCATTTTGAAGTAGGTGTTAAGTATTTATAATTTTTGACATACAAACACCTCCCAAAGGCTCTTTTCAGAGCCACCACTTCCTCTCAGAGAAAAATGCAATGGTTACAATAGGGTAGTACCCAAAAAAATGTATGTTCGCGAACTGTCCGCGGACTTTCAAGAAATACAAAGGGCCCTGCTTTATTTATCTTCACTTCTATTTTTTAACTGTGAAAGGCGGCTCTGAAAAGAGCCTTATTTTTTTTTATTTTTGTTATTTTGTATTTGTTTTGGTTTTTTATACACGACACACTAGGAGAGGAGGGGAAAGGAGGGTAAAGGGGGGGACACCAACCACAGGGATAAGAAAGGGCGAGCTGAGAGAGGAAGATGTAGAGTGGGTTTTATTTGGGTAGTGAGCAGGTCTTCTCGTGCTGTGAGACGATAGTCTCAAAAGCACTCCGAAGTCACTCCCCCCTGCAGAGTACTGTGTCACAGTACATACATTCAACTATGACCCTCGAAAGGTAAGGGTCATCAGAATTCTGTATGGCCTGTGAGGCAGCTTGAGGAAGACGCTGTCCCACAGAGGTGTTCCTTGTGGTGACAGGATCAGAAACGGAGGATGAAGTAGAGGCAATCAACCTACTACGCTCTTTGCAAGGTACAACCTGGCGAATGGCCCCAGTGTGGAATGAGTGGAGGTGTCGCTTCATGGTAGGGGTCCCAAAGCTGTACGAACAATGCCTCCCGTGACTGAGTACCATTTTGCACTCATTGCAGGTGACACGGTTCGCACGAGCCTTAGGACCATTCCCATGAACGGTAAACAACCGCCACACCCAAGAATCACGCCGAGGGCGGGTAGTAGGGATTTCCTCTACCTCATTCTCGTCATCCTCTTCTTCCTCCTCTGTATCCTCACTCCTGTTCCCCTCTTCAGGCCCTTGGGGAGATGGTGGTGGTGGAGGGGGTGGGGGTGGTGCTGAGGCAGATGTAGCACCAGGTGGAAATAGTGGAGCCATGGATGTCATCGGCTTGGAGATGGAAATCTCAAAATCTGCAAAGTATGCAGCAAAATGCAGTGCGCTCTGTGGAATAGCCAGAAACACAATGAGAATGAGCTCTAGGGCGTGGTCTTTTATAGGGGTGCTTGTACGCGGTTCGCGGACATGGCGCCGTCCGCAAGACAGATCGAACACCAAAAAAGGTTCAAAAAGTCACAAAAACTATGTGGAAATTTAGGATTAGTATGTGGGTTTTGTGGTATGGTGAGTTTTTTTTTTTTTTAAAACTTTATTTTTGTTGCACATCACGGCTGTCACATCATGAATTACATATATACTTTACAACCATGTTATATTCATCCAGATCCGTATCAATTGTTACCGATTGGCATCGTAATTTTAACAGTTAATGGCCTGGGCGTACATCTATAGGAGTATGTATAGGAAGAAATAGGGCACCATACAGGGTTAAAACACATTAAAGTTCGTTCACACTGTTATCATCAGAGCTTTCTGAATCCGAGGAATTTTCGGTTAGGTACTTCCTGAGCGGCGCCCAGATGTCCTTTGGTTTGCATGGGGTAGGCAACAGTCCCACATACTTTTCCTCACATTCATTCACATATACCAGTGTGGAGCGAAACTGCTCCAATGTCGGGGGCTGTGTACTTTTCCACTTCTGCAGGATGCATTTCTTAGCGACTGCACAGGCGACATTGAACAGTCTCCTAATTTTTTCGGGCACCTTTCCGATGTCTCCAAACAGGTATTTCGGGGGGTTAAGATTAGCAGGGATTTGTGTAATGCATTCTAGGGTGGTTGCTACTTCCCGCCAGAATTTTGCTATAAAAGGACATTCCCAGTACATATAGTAGGAGTCTGCGCCGGGGGTGTGGCACTTTGGGCAGGTGTCGGGCACATTGGTGTAGCACTTCGCCATCTTTGCCGGGGTGAAGTGTAGTCTGTTCAGGATCTTGAACTGTATTAGTCTTAAGCCCGCATTTAACGATACCTTTTTGGACAGGAGACAGTATCTGGACCCTTTTCCCGCCTCGATGACAGTGCCCATATCTTTTTCCCATGCTGACTTGATGGTACTCAAGGCGTCTGTGTGGGTCTGGACCAAGGTATACAGTTTGGACACCCCTATGCCAGACTGGGAGTGTAAGGATTGAAAACATGCGTGCTCTGGAGGTTCGTCTGGAAATGTGGGCCAGCGCTTCTTGAACGCTGCTTTCATTCTGTGGAACTGCAAGGTTTTTAGGGGAGTCTCGCCGACCGATTCTGCAAAATCTTCGGGTGTTACAAATTTACCGTTTGGGAACATGGATTTCATTGTGAACTCATATTCTGGGAGCCAACTTCTTTGAATGCCAGTATCGTACGTGGGTGCGATGCCTGGGAAGTTCCAAAGCGGAGCTTGTGAGTCATACGGGACATCTATGTCCAGTCGCTTGCTGATAGCTTTCCATGCTGTGATCGTGCATGTGGTTGGGTCAAATTTGCAGTCATCTCTGTGTCTTTTCGAGTAGATGACTGAGCGCAAGTCTGTTGGGCGGACTGAGCGGCGTTCTATGGATACATGTGGTGTCGTGTCCAGGGGGTTTTGCCAGAATTTCGCGTATTGGGCTTGTGCTACTTGCCAATATAGTTCGAAGTCCGGAGCCGCGAAGCCCCCCTTATCATAAGGTTCGACCAACTTGGCCCAGCTTATCCTGTTCGCCCCCCCATTCCACACAAAGGTTGTAACCATGGATCTAAGGTTATCGAAAAATGATCTGCCCGGCCAGATGGGGACGTTGCAGAAAATGTAAAGGAGCTTGGGCAGAACAGTCATCTTGAGCACCGCAATACGGCCAGCCAGGGATATGGGGAGCTTAGCCCAGATCTGAAGTTTTGAATATATGTTTTGTAAAATGGTCTCGTGATTATCTATATACAGGGAGGCGCCGTCACGGGAGACCTGTATTCCCAGATAACGAATGTGTACAGGAGCCCATGCTAGTCCATGTGTGTTTGTGGGACAGTTGGTGGTATCGGTTAACGGGAAGATTTCAAATTTGGTGTTGTTGACTTTGTACCCCGAATGTAGGGTGAAGTCGTTTATTACGGCCAGTATGGGACCCAGATTTTTCTCAGGTTCTCGAACATATAGCAGAGCATCGTCCGCATACAACGAGATGGCCTGGTATTCTCCTGACATATATATGCCTCGATGTTCCTGTTCTGCCCTCACTGCTGCCGCCACTGGTTCGATTGTTAAAGCGAATAGTATGGGAGAGAATGGGCATCCCTGTCTTGTCCCTCTGTGTAGTGAGAATTGATTAGAGAGCGTTTGATTAGTCAGTACCCTGGCTTTAGGAGACGAGTACAGGAGCCTAATACAACTGGTTAAATAGGGGCCAAATCCAAATTTATGGAGAACCTCAAACATATACATCCAGGAGACTGAATCGAACGCTTTTTCTGCGTCCAGGGATATCGCTACTGCCTGTGCTTGAGGTTTGATCTGTGCTAGGATGCAGAACAGTCTGCGCAAGTTTAGCGCAGTGGATCTCGTGGGTATAAATCCACATTGGTCGGGGTGTACCAGTGTGGGCATCTTGGGGAGCAGTCTATTTGCAAGAACTTTTGCGTAGACTTTAGCATCCGTGTTTATCAACGACAGGGGGCGATAAGAGGAGCGATCATATGCTGGACGTCTGGGCTTCGGGAGTACTGTTATAACAGCTTCTGTCATCGAGTCCGGGAGCGAGCCAGTGTTAATGGCTTCCTCCCACACACGGGTGAGGACAGGGACAAGGATCGTTGAGAAGGATTTGTATAGCTCGGCACCTAGCCCATCAGGGCCCGGGGTTTTACCTGAAGCTAGTGTTTTGATGGCTTCGGTTATTTCGTCACTGGTAATAGGCTGCTCAAGGATCTGGTGATCTGCCAGGTTTAATTTAGGGAGGTAAATCCTGCTCAGGTATTTGCGAATTCCTTCTTGTGTACTATTATCACGATTGGAGTATAAGTCAGTATAATAGCGCAAAAATACATCATTTATTTCTTTGTCGCCATTGACAACTACATCTTCCTCTGTCAAGATGCTCGCGATTGTGGTATGGGAGTGTTCGTTGCGGAGCATACGGGCTAAGAGGCGGCCTGCTCTGTTGCCCTCCCCATATCTGCGTGCTCTGATGGGAATGGCCATGTACTGCTGTTCCTTAGTCGCCAGATCATTGAAGGTATGGAGCTGTGTACTGATGTCAGCTAGGGTGTGTCTGTCATGTGTCATACTATATTCAGTTTCGAGTATTTGCAGGTGTGATTCTATAGTGTCTAGTTCGTTCCTCACGGCTTTGAGGAGACCAGTCGTTTTGGACATCAATACCCCTCTCACCCACACCTTAAACGCCTCCCACACAGTCGCCCATCTGTCTACATAGCCATGGTTCAGAAGGAAGAATTCCTCTATATCAGTGTGGAGAGTCTCCACGACATTCGGGTCTTTTAATACGTTGGGGGACATTCTCCATCGTCGTGTTGGGCGGTCTATGCCAGGGAGCAGCGTGGTCAAGGTGATCGGGGAATGGTCTGAAAGCGTGCGGGGAAGGATTTCGCATTGTTCCGTGTAGTTAACCAAAGGGGACGAGATAAGCCAGTAATCAATTCTAGATTCAGTGTCGTGCACTGAGGAGTAAAATGAGTATTTCCTCTCCGTAGGGTGAATACCCCTCCAGGCATCAGACAGGGTGAACTCTTCGAGGGCATGTCGTATAACATTCGCCGCTTTGGTGAGGGCTCTAGGTCTACTGGAGGACCTGTCTAATGTAGTGTCGAGAATGGTGTTTAGATCTCCTCCCCAGAGGATCCAGGCGTTAGTTGTGAGGCCTATCATAGCAAGAAGTTGTACATAAAACTGCGGGTCGTCATTATTCGGGCCATACGTGTTTATCAGGACGAGTTTTACCCCGGCCAGGCTACCCCAGACCAATACGTATCTTCCCTGTGGGTCTGTCTTGCATTTGTCGGTGGAGAACCCCAAGGAGGGGTGTATCAGTGTGATGACCCCTCTACTCTGTGAAGAATATTCCGTATAATGTCTATTACCACCCCATTGCCGAAGTATTTTTTCGTGTGTAGACTTCAGCGTGTGGGTTTCCTGGAGCATTACAATATGCGGATGGTGCCTGTTGATGTAAGCGCCTACCTTACTAGCTTTTGCTCTGTTATTTAACCCCCGAATGTTCCACGTGAGCAGTTTCAGGCGGAGCCCCTGGGGCGTCCTAGTGGTTTGTGCCATTTGTGGTCATGATGATAACATGTAAAAGTGTGAATAGTTCTGTAAGGAGGGACAGCGAGTGAGCCAGTGAGTGCACTTTTAACCAAACGTAACCTATAACCACTGATGTAAGCTTTGCATTAAGTGCCCAACAGGGGCATCCGGAGGCCTCAACAATGGCCAACAATACCCATTGGCAGCCCATATCGCCATAGCCCACCCCCACCCACATCATCGCACCCAACTTGATGATGATCCCTTTACTCAGTACTAACTTGTGGGAGAACCCAAAGATAGGGGTCGTGTGCCGCAGCAAGACCGGCTACATTCCAGGATTAAGAGCAGAGGTGCGTCTCTGCCCCCCGTAGAGTCCATTACCATACGAAGTTCACATGTCCGCCAGACTCTCTGGGTACTCAATGTGAGGTGAATGTTCAGGTTACACCGGCTGTTGCAAGTCATCATGTTCAGCGCCCTGTCTTCCAGGCGGTAGAGGAATCGAAGCCTCCATATAGGATAGGGCGGCCGCAGGGGATTCGAAGAAATGTGCTCTCCCGCCATGTTGTATTCGAAGTTTAGCCGGATAGAGGAGTGCATAGGGGACCTGTCGCAGCCGCAGTTGACGTTTAATTGTTTCGTAGGATCGTCTTTGAGTTTGGACCCCTGCTGAGAAGTCCGGGTAGACATGGATGCGATCATTTCCAATTTTTAGGGGGCCTTTCTCCCTGGCCAGCCGCAGGATGGTATCCCTGTCTCTGTAGTTTAACAATTTCGCTATGACAGTGCGGGGTGGGGCCCCAGGCCTAGGCGGCGGCGCGAGGGAGCGGTGGGCCCTCTCCACCATAAATTGAGACGAGAAGGCCTCTTCCCCAAGGAGTGATTTCAGCAAGTCCTCAATCCGAAGTTCCATTGGCCCCTTACAAAACGATTCAGAGAGGCCGACAATACGGATGTTGTTCCGCCTGGAGCGAGACTCCAAATCGTCGCATTTACTACGAAGCGTGTCCATCTCCCTTTTCAGAAGGGTAATGTCCTGCGCGTTTCGCCGGGTAGAGTCCTCGTTCGAGCCAATTCTGCCCTCTGCTTCAGTGATCCTGGCACTTTCCTTGTCCACTCGGGCCTTCAGTGAGCCTATTGTGGATACGATATCGTCTAGTTTGACGTTTATAGCCAGGAATCCGCTCTGGACCGTGGTGAGCAGGTGGTCGAATTTAGAGTCCTCCGACAGCGGAGATGTGGTGGAGGGTGGTGTGTCAGGGCTAACAGAAGGCGTCTGCGAGCTGGTGAACGAATCCATAGGGCCGGTTCTTCTGCACTTATTCGAGTTCTTACCAGGCATGTTGTGGGGTAAACAGGAGTTTGATGTTCACGGCTCAGCGTGCCGCTGGAAGGACTGGCGGCACTGCCCTGGAGCGGTAGAGGGCCGAGCCGCAGCGGGGCACAGTCGGCCGATTCCAATGCAGGTATGGCCCGTTGTGTGCAGGCCGCCTCTCGGCCACCGCTGACGCGAGTTATAGGAGAATCTCCCCAGCCCCACCCCGGGGCGGAGGGCAGGCACCGCGGCAGGCCTACACCAAGCCAAGCGCCAGGCCCGTCGGTACCCGCGATCCCCGGCGACGCCGCACGGAGTGGTGGCGGCCCAGAAGCACCTCTCAGTGTGTTGTTTTATCGCTTTCCCGCGCAGCGGCGCAGAGCCAGGGCCCACAGCCCACTAGGGTTCCTGGATCGGCACTCCGGAGCTTGTCCGACCTCGCGCCCGCGACGCAGCTCGGTCCACCCTTGTTCTCTCCGGTCCCAGGGCCGCGCCAGGGGATCGATTCCTCGCCTCGTATCGAAGGATCTGGTTTAGGAGACCGAGTCGCAGCTCAGCGGATGACTGTTCACGTCCACAATGGACTCAGCGTGGGAGTGTCTGGGCAGTCCCAAGCCGCGGTTCTTGCGTGATAGGCCGCGGAGCCGCGCGGCGGGCAAGGCGAGCGAGACCACAGGCCTCACCCGTCCGTGGGCTTACAATGTCCGATTTCAGCCAGGATTTTCCCCAGTGGAGTCTGGATGTGGCGGGAAGCAGCTCAGCTAGTCTGGGGGTTCGGCGCACTCTGGTTCCGGATAAAAAAGTTAACAAGGATTCATGCCGGAGCGGAGCTCCTCGGCTATGCGGCCATCTTGCTGCGCGGTAGCCACGCCCCTTGTATGGTGAGTTTTTAATGAGAAATATTGTGGATTACTTGGAAATGTACTTTTAAACTGTTCGGGGACATGAACAGTGTCCGCATTCAGAACACGCGATCAGCGTGGGTGCGGTCACATGATTGCTTCGTGAGCATGTTCGCTAAGGAAGCGGCCGTCCGCAGGACACCCAATGTACGGACATTGCTTTTGCGCATGCGCGTTGATGTTCTACAGACAGTGTTCGGGTCCTGAACTAATTAAAAGTTTGTGACACGTAAAACGAACAGTTACGGACAGCCGTTTGTTCTTAGCACAGTTTAACTTACTTGCGAACACTACGAACAGGCATAGTGTTCTTAAGGACACCTCCATTTTCGTTTATTTACGAACACTTCAGGACACTACGAGTGTTCTTAGAACAGTTTCAACTTGCATGAGAACATAACGGACAGATATAGTGTCCTCAGGACACTTACATTTACGTCTATTTACAAACATTTCCGAACAACCCTGCTGTCCGTGGACACCTAAATTCGTTTTAACAAAAAGAACTGAAACTAATTACAACACAATATAAAAAAGTAACTTTATTTGACATATATTAACAATTTATGACTGAGAAGGTGGGGCAGAAACGGAAACAAAAACAGGAGAATTAGGGATTTCAACATAATTGGGATCAGGTGAAGAAGGGATGGAAATGTCATCAAAATGTTTTGGTCCATGGAGAGGGTTTGGGGTTAAATGAGTGGGATATGGTGAGGGGGGACAAGTACAGGTGGGACAATGGTATCTTGTTGTTAGTTTTAAGTGATCTTCCACAAAGTTTTTTAAATTGGTAAGATTTGCCATAAGTTGGTCAATTTTTTCGTTTATGCGTTCCAGAGTGTTATCCACCGCTTCTTTTTCTGTAGTAGTTTCAATTTTTGTATGGTCTGTACAAAAAAAAAGTATATGTTAAATTTATACAAAATAATATTTATTAATTGGTTTATATAGTAAAGTGTGTACCATTAGATGCACTATCTTCTGACATTTCCTCTCGTGGGAAATGCTCCTCTAGCCACTCCAGAGTACTACACATTTCTGTGAGAAAACAAAAAAGTAATATATTTTTTTTATCTAATACAGAAAGTTTATAAATATATGAGTAAAATGAAGTGCACTTACTATTTCAGGTAAGATATGTGATGAGTATACTGTACATCTGGTCTTGCTCTTAGTTGTGGAGTGTCTGTGAGGTAATTATGTTGGAAGCCACTTTATCTTCTTTTGGTATATTCCATTTTAGAATATATTGGGCCTCATTACGACCCTGGCGGTAAGGGGTTAACGCCAGCGTTAGCTGCGCCGACCCCTTACCGCCAACTACGAGGTCCCTTAGCGCCATGGCGCTTTTAACACCTGCTTTTAGCAGGTGTTAAAATCCATGGCGCTAAGGGACCATGGAGTTAATTACGCCACCGTAATTTACGGTGGCGTAATTAACGCCTTCCCCACTCCCATTATGCCCTATGGGGCAAAAATGGGAATGGGGAAGGGTAAATGGGGATTGGGGACTTACCGCCCCGCCGACCTCGGAATGGGGCGGTAAGTCCGCCAACCACCATGGCGTAAACGTAGTTTACGCCATGGTGGTAAAGTCACGGCCCAGGCGGTAACTTACCGCCTGGGTCGTAATGAGGCCATATTTAAATGAATGGTTAGTGTGTTACATATATGGATTACATTTCTTAAGTATTACTACATATACTTTGTATGTGTGCTGCTTTGTGAATTTGTTAAATGTTCCTATGTTATGATATAACAATTACACATACCCCCCCAGAGTTTTTAGGTGGTGGTACTGTTGTCTGAACATGTCCGCGGACAGTCAAATTCAGTAGAAAGGGTTCAGTATGTTCCATATTACATGTACATAAAGTCAAAGTTATTATTGTTAAGTTGTGCTACTAAAAAACTATGAAATTCAGTAAGAAACTGTGTTAAAGGGACGTTATGGTTCAGTTGCGCTACGAAAAACCTATGAAATTCAGTAAAAAAACTTTGTTAAAGGGACATTATGGTTAAGTTGCGCTACTAAAAACCTATGAAATTCAGTAAAAAAAACTTTGTTAAAGGGACGTTATGGTTAAGTTGCGCTACTAAAAACCTATCAGATTCAGTAAAAAACTTTGTTAAAGGGACGTTATGGTTCCAAGTAAAACAGGAAACCCCTGAAATTCGCCAGTTATGATAAGCTAAGCAACCATAACTCGCGTCACCACCGTGCACTGCTAAGACTAACACCCAGGACATCAAAGATGACATCACAAATGTCATTGATGACATCACTGATGACATCACATGTCTGGCTCCCCCTTTGTTCCTTTACTGACATATCTTGGCCACATGGTTTTCTTCAGTAACAGTCAGGAATTAAAAGTGGAAAGGGTAGTATATTTGTAGACTTATCCTTCAAGTATGTTCTTACAATAATTCTCTTAGGGTCCAGTCATATCATATGAAACATATACATAGGGGAAGACACAAGCAAGAAAGACATGCTGTATCAGAGGATAGTGGAGCCCCGAAAGGCGTTGGAAAACATGGTTTGCAGGATCGGCTGGGTGAAAGAGGGTGAAGCGAAGATATTGGCAAAGTTTTGTGCTGTAGGCTACGGCTTCTGGTGGTTATGTTGACATGTGCTTTGTTTTGCGTTGGTGGGTTTGTGGCGAAATGTTCCCCTGCTTGTCTGACTTGGCTTGTAGTGTTTGTGGTAAGGCGTAGCCTTTTTACTGCATGGGCATGGCATGTAGAAAGAGCCTAGGGCTTAGGCACCACCCCCACAATGTAATGCCTCCATGGATGGGAGAGGAGTGAGGCACTTAGCGGTTTGGTTTGCAGCCGAGTCTGGTCACACTGTTGTTGCAAGGGAGGCCATAATGACATGGAGAAATGGAAGGATTGTTTGGCAGAACACCGTTGCAATATGGACTATTTCCACAGCTACTGACATACACTGCATTGGTGGTTAGGTGCACAGGGGATTATCATATGTTGGTCAGTGTAGGGAGACTGTATAGGGGACGGGTAGTGCATTGGAGATAATATGAGGATATTTGCGGCTGGAGTGCTATGTTGTATTGTGCCTGCAAAACCCCTAATGGCTTGTGTGCATGGCTGGGGCCCTTGGACAAAACAGGGTGGCCACTGGTTGGAAGTAGGTTATAGAATGTTGCCTTGATTGGGTTCATTACTGTACCAATATGTAGCTGTGGACATGAAAGGTAAGTGGTCACATGTTTCCATGAATGGCTTCATTGCTTTGCCATGGGTGTGGCGAAGGAGTAGGCTGTTGGCAATAAAATTGCAAAGAAATGCTGCAATGTATGGGAGTACTGTGATATTGGTATGTGGATTGGACACATATGTAGAAAGAGTGCATTGAGTCCAGGTAGAGTGCATTGGGGATGGGGAGTGAATTGGAGGTAATTTGAGGGTATTTGCAGTTGATATATGATGGAATGCTGTGCCTGCAAAGGTGTACTTGATTGTGTGCATGGCTAGGGGTGTTTGATGTAACAGTTTGGCCATGGGTTGGAAGTAGGTGTGCAAATGTTGCCTTGTTTGAGTCAGTCAGTGTAGCTATACGTACTTGTAGGCAGGAAAGCACTGTGGGAAATGTTACCATGCATGCCTCTATTGTCTTGCAGTGGGTGTATAGTAGGACTAGGCAATTGGGTGCGTGGGTGGAGACCTTATGCCTCCACCTATGAACCCAAGAGCCGAGGGCTTGGGCACAGCCTTGCTTTAGGGAGGGCAGTCAGACATTTGCACATGGAAGGAATTTGTACGCAGGTACTCACATATACTTTATTGGTGCACAGTTGTGGAGGTGACTATCATTTTTTTGTGAGTGCAGGCAGACTCCATTGGGGATGGGGAGTGCATTGGAGGCAATATGAGGATATTTGTAGTCGGAGTGCTATGTTGTATTGTGCTTGCAAAATCCATACTGGCTTATATGCATGACTGGGGCCCTTGGATGTAACAGGGTGGGCACTGGGTGGAAGTAGGTAACAAAAGGTTACCTTGATTGGGTTCATTACTGAAACGATATGTACCTGTGGTCAGAAAAGGTAAGTGGTGACATGTTTCCATGCATGGGTCTACTGCTTTGCAGTGGCTGTGGCGAAGGAGTAGGCTGTTGCTAACAAACCTGCAACGCAATGCTGCTATGTATGGGAGTACTGTGATATTGGTATGTGGATTGCAAACATATGTACAAAGAGTACTTTCACTTTGCCTTGGGTCATTTGCATAAGTTATTATAAGCATACATTGTGCCACACATTACACTTTTAAATATGTACGTGTCCTAAGGTCTGCACATTTGCAGAATCACTGTGGAGGACATGGTCCAGTTCGTAAAGGAGCATTGATGAGATAAGACAACATTTGCGTTAGGAGTGGTGTGGATGTGAACAGAGCTTCACTTCAGGGAGTGTGGTAAAAAAGTGGGACATGCAAGGATTGTTTTACTGCGCAACGTTTGTGAAATGGCCCATGTATGCAAATACTAACATATAAAGCGTTGTGCGGTATGTTAGGGAGAATTCTCCAGAATGGCTAATTTCCCTTACCTTTTGAGTCCCTCAGCAGCTTTGCTGGATTTCTAGGGTTTAATCTTTTTCACCTGGTAAGAGTGTGAGCCTTTTTTTCCCACTCTTACATGTGTTTTGCTGTGTGTTTTACATTTTTGTGCTCATGGACTATGGAGTCTCACCCACCCCATAGGCATCATCTTTTTACAGTGTGTCACCCAGCACCTTTAGAGCAGTGACACGGGGTTGTCTTTTCAGACTTCCCACTTTAAATTCAATTTTCTGGGACTGACTACTGTCTCCCAAAGCAGATAAAGATACCATTGACTTACTCGTTTTTTTAAAATTTACAGACCCAGTATACCCTATCTTCCAATAGAGTACTGGAGGGGTTAATAGTTACCCCCTTTTGTCTGATTCTCATGGAACATTAGTATGTTCTCCTTTCTCTAATATTTGGCTGGTGGCAGTGGTATCTACCATTTTTATTCTACTGCGGACTATGAAAATAGCCTTTGGTACCATTAGAGGCTATGGTGGTAGCCTCAAACTCAAACCCGGTACTCCACTTTTATTTTAACTTGGTTCCGGTCGAGTTTGTTTGCCATATCTTTTTGTAAAGGTATTTCTAGTGTTCGCCATCCTTTGGCGGGCTTCTTCACAGAAGCCCTCCTTAGGCGCCTGAGTGCCTGGGTGGACATGATGTGAGGGAGGGGTTTGAGGCCCCTGCACAGGGTCTCCTTGGAGACCCAAGTCACACTCGTGTTTGATTGGCCAGGACAGCCACCCTGCTGTGTGATTTACAGCCAGTGTGTGTGAATGTGGGATTTGGTGCATAAAAATCCCGTCTCTGGGACTGGAAGGCAGAGTAACCACTGGAACGAGAGAACCAATGAGAAACTGAAGGATAATGACTACTGCCACTACTGGCCCTTCTGCAGGTCCGAATCACCTGAAACTTTGACGACAGAGGAGATCTGCAGGGAATCTTCTACCCAGTTTGGGTTTTACGGCGTGTGCCTTACATTCGTCGTTTTGCTCTGCTGTTGGCTTCTTCCCTGGGCAGTGCAGGACCCTTCAGCCGTCCTCCAGCCGTCCTCCTTCTTGTCTTCTTGTCCCCACGATGGAAGCTCCAAGAACCGTGAGCCAGCAGGAACTGCCAGGAACAACGGCCTCAGCTACAGCATTCTTCTTCTTTAAAGGTACTGTGCCAATCGTGTCGTTCGTTCCGTCCGACCGCGATGAAAGTGCGGGAAAATGTTCGCCTCTTCTAAGTCCTAATCCTTCTCTTCTCCTTTGAATAACTTTTCCTCTGACCAACTTCATTTTGAACTCTTGCCAAAGATTTAACCGCAAACTACTTTGAACTGTGTGATCCTCTACAAAGACTCTGAACCATTAACATTGGGCCAGGCCTATTGCCTTGAATCCTAACTTGTTGGTGCTATTGATTTCGAATAACCTTGTCTTTTCTCCCTTTTAAATTGCTGGAGTGCCATTTTGCTCACACTTTATTTTGAGCCTAACTTGTCCAGAATGGATTGGGGGTTGTTGTAGTATTTTACGATTGTGATTTTCTGCTGCTTTATGATAGTAAACTGTTTTATAAATGATGGTGTAAATAAATGTATATTCTTTTACTCAGAAACCTTGAGTCAGTGTTTGTTTGAACCATAGTGATTATTGTCCTTTGTGTAATCTCTTATTCTGCTCACTTTACTCTTGAGATAAGTCTGGCTGCTCAGCCATCACTACCTCTTTACTGTATAGTACAGGCTTGTAGCAAAGGTGAAATTGTACTTACACTTGTAGTCTTAATTGTGTGTAGTGGTCCCAAAGGGTACTGCACATGATTCTGCCTAACAGGTTAGGTGTGCAGACGACAACCTTCAGACGATATTGGGGATGGGCAGTGTATTGCAGATGATTTTTGTAATCGGTGTACCTTGTTGTGTTGGGAGTGGCAAGCGCCTACTGCCGTGTATGGATGGCTACGGGCGTTTGACGTTACAATGAGGACATTGTTCGGAAGTAGGTTTCAGAATGTTGTCTTCTTTGGGTTAGTTCTTATACTGATATGTAACTCCAGCATACACGGTTGGAAATATGTATGTCTCCTGTGGGTGCTCACTGTCGCAGCATGGTTGTGGAGGAAATTTTGCAGTTGGCACACCAGTGGAGGTGGCGTGAAGTGACTGCCCTTGAATATGGTGAATGTTATTAGCCTTGTTGCCATTCACATCCTGAGATGCCACAATTAGTGTACAGCATGGAACACCTTTCATAATGCCCTGTACTTTGAGAGCGAAGGAAGGTAGTGCGATAAGACACGAGTTAATAAGCATTGCACACGAAAAGTATGGATAATGTACAGTCCAACACACATACATTTGCAGCTGACAACATCATGAACGCTGTTAAGTGCAGCTATATACCGGATGGCAGGCTATGTTACTGTTACATTTGTTTGGCGTACTTGTTCAGATGGGCAACGGAAGCGGGTGGAGCTTTTAGTGTGTGCAATTTTAATGTGTGGATCGCTTCCGTTAGCTATGCCTGTGTGCAGCATACACCATTGCAGCAGTCACTGGCGTTAGTGACTTCACTTGTGGACAGTCGTTCCTCACAGTGTGCACTCCAGGTATTTATTTTATGTGCGTGCCAAGCGTAGCGGAGTCTGTCATGTGAGCACCTAGCTCTGGAAAGGAACAACATAAACAAAAGCAAAAGCGGACATGCGCACACAGAGTATACGTTTCCAGAACATTCCATACTTTACTAACAATACAGTGAGTGGTTGGAAGTGCTTTCTTTTGCCACAGAATGTAAACGACAACATGCCAGTTGGTGCATTCAATGCACTTTAATTTTGCAAACAAAATCCAGTGGCCAATGCCGTCTGTGCAATTCTGAACTTCTGTTCTCATGTAGCAAAGTGGGAAAAGGAGTATTTAGTGTTGCTTGGTAGCCTGTGTGGAAAAATACATTTTCTTTGAAAGGTAGAGAAGGTAGCATCTGATGCCTCTGGGATGCCTTACAGAATAAAGCTTTGCAGGTTGGTTCATATAGACGTTGCTTATGGTAATCTTCCAATGGTTGGTCCACCAGCCGTCCATTGGAGTGTGGAAGGTGTGGCACGCGCAGTAGGGTGCAAGATATGTGAGTAGAAATAAGAAAAAGAGTTTATGTAAGTAGCAGGTATTAGTTGCAGCGTACAGGACAAAACTTTGCGGGAAGGATAATGTAGTGATAGCTGCATGCCTGATGGACCATGAACTGTGTGTTAGTGAGTAGCATTATATGTTAACCCACTGCCTTGGTCTCTGGTTTGTAGGTAATATTGTGATTGTACGGCTGCACACAAAAAACTGTCTTGGAACCATTGGGACTAGATGCTGTTTTCATGTGTTTCTTTTTTTACAAAATTTGACAGAGGTAGCGAGTGTAGTTGGACCCACAACATAATGTGTCTGTGTGTATGCAAAGAAAGTAATACAATAAGGAACGTAATGGGGGTCAACTCGGATTGCTGGAGAATGGAGGATCTGCTTTGGTAAGAAGTGCGTCAATGAAATGTGAGCTGTTGATGTTTGTGTGTCGGTTGACCGCTGCGTGCACCTGTGGCCGTTATAATGTACAGTACACTGAGGGGGCAAAGATGTAGTAATTGTGTGAAAGGGGTTACAAAGGGCAGAAAAGGGAATGTAGCACTGTACGAGTGCGCAGAAAGTGTGGTGCTTTAGTGTACAACTTGCGTTCCATGTTCGACTTGCCTTCTATGTCTGAATTTGGAGGGGGTGGGGAAGAAAAGCAGCAAAAGAAAGTACAATGACAGTTGCAATTTACTGCGAATGGTGAAGACATGGCAGTGTAACAGCGTGTTTTTAGTGCCGTCACAAAGGCCTGTGTCATCTACAGAGAGAAAGTGAGCGGTAGAGAACATTTTTAAATATGCATACTGAGGAGCACATTAAAAAATGTTAATCGTAATAAACATGTGATATAAAGGTGTACTTACATAACATCAGCAAACTCTGTGCTTCTATTGGGTGGGCATGAAATTGTAGTGTACGGCATATGAGATTGTTGCAGACTAGCTTTGGGGCACATGGACAGAGGAACTGCAGTGTAAGTTATGTATTTTTTTTGCTAGACTTCTATACAATATCTGACCTTGGAGCTAAACATGCTTCCCCCTCAAGGCTGTTTTACAATGAGCGTGTGTCCTCTTTAAGGAGAGGTATGTTAGGTTTCGATTTCTGTAGAGATGCAGGAAAAAAAGGAAGGAATCAGCCGGCAACATGTGTTGATTTTAGCATATATTTACGAATGTTGGTAGTGTCATTACGGTGAAGGTAGTGCAATGTACAAGTTGATATGATGGTGCAGTACAAATGGTCCGGTGAATGCACAACTGGAAAAATACATAAAATGTCCTTCCACAGTGGATAAGGAGCAGTTATATGTGCAGTGTGATACGAGGCAACGGTGGGTAATGTCAGACTGTGTTCGCTGTTTCAGAAGACGTGGGTGGTCCATCGTACGCAGTTTGGTGTTGTGCTGCATGAACTTGTTTGGGCCTACTGTTTAGGTGTTTCCTTCACACATGAAAAAGGGAAACAGAAGTTAAAAAAATTAAGTAGTAAGGCAGTGGTTGCAATATGGCTGGGGAGCTATGGTCTATGCACTGCAGTGAAATATGGGTTGGATACGTTTCTTGGAAATGGTGTACATAACATTGAAAATGACCTAATGGCTTCCACAGTGCCAGTGGAAAGCAAGGAGCCAAATGTTGCAGCAGTTAGGACCGTTACGTAAGATGTATTGATGAATGCACAAGGTTGTATTGTTGTGATTGTGCAGATTGTAGGGTAGGTTACTGTAGTGTTGTTAATTGAGTATATGCACTTATGATAGTATTAGGTGACCAGTGTACGTAGGAAACAGGTTATGTATTCTGTGGATGAAATAGCAGCCAATGTCAATGGTAGTGGCTAAATGGTAGGTGGCTGTGTTATGTGTGGGGTTAGTGGTACGTGGATATATGTTTGTATGTATAGTTCTGAAGTGCAGTGACAATAGTGGGCAGGGTGTACAATGTTTAGTGTATGGCTGGAGTCCGTACAATGTACAGGATGTATTGAGTCTGCAGGGCGTAGGCACAAGCTGCATAGTGTAATAAAGGTATGTATTGTAAATGGTAGTATTGGTGTGTGTGTAGTAGAAATAAGTGCACTTATTGCAATGTGGATATTGTAGAGAAGTATAATAGAAATCGTTGCAGACTTAGGGCCTCATTAAGAGTTTGGAGGTAGCCATGGTGCTATTAGCACCATGGCTGCCTCCAAACTCGGGTCTGGGTCCGGGTTCCTTGAATGAGGAATTACCGGGTCATTCCAACCTTGGAGGACCCGGTAATTCCTCATTCAAAAAACCCATCCCCATTCCCATTTGAGCCCGCATAAGGCTCAATGGGAATGGGGAGAGAGCTGATAATGGGCACGTTATTAGCTCCCTGGTCCCCTTGCATGACCCGCAAAGGACGTCTGGTCTGACCAGACGTTCAGAGCGAGTCCCGCAAGGAACCTCGTGATAGGGCGGAATGGGTTTACCGGCACCAGCACCATTACCGGCACCATTAAACCCATTCCGCCCTCCTCGTAATGAGGCCCTTACTGTTTGATTGAGGAAGGCCTGCACTGTGTTTTGTGCATGGAGTGTAAAATGTTTTCGTACTGTTTGCTGCATTATCTGTGGGAAAAGAGAATAGAATATGTTAGCACAGGTATTTCGCTCATTTGCATCCACTACATAGCATACATTTGTTTATTCTGTGGAGCATCATAACTCGTACTTTGTAAGTACTATGCTTTGAACCAGTGTACTGTGCAATCACCACAGTTTCTGTGGTTCTTTGCACAATCATTGCGTCTGTGGGGAAAAAATCCATTCTGGATTAAAAACAAACCTTCGAAATTTCATTGCTACTATGGTGCACAATGAATGATAGTTACATTTGGAGTGGTTACAGCACTTTTTAAGGTGTACTCTTAAAGTAGGAGGAAATGTAATGGTGTACGATATGTGGACTATACATGTTGATAGGATGAGTGGCGTTGTATAGCAGGTGGTGATTTGTAAATGTTTTCCTGCTTCCATTTTGTACCACTGTTTGTTTATTAGTGTGGTTGCTACTGGTGGTTTGCAAGTATTATGACATTGTTCTGTACTAATATAGAATTCTGACTGTAGTTAGGTACCTGTTGGCGTACTGTAACTGCTCATAGTTTGGAAGTGTTTGACGGTATGATTGTAGCACAATAGTTTTTGAAGGTTGAGTTGGGTAGTTGTGATGCTTCAAATAACATTGTCACATTCAGGTTGCAGTTAGATACCAGGCGGCGTATTCTAACTGTTTGCAGTGTCCCGTTTGTAAAGGGCATGTAGAGACGCTTGTGGATTCCTCTGGTTACTTTGACATCTGTGTACATTTTGAAGCGGTACTGTCCAATTACAGATTTACTTGGTGGTACGTCCATATGTGTTGGAGTTCTATGACTATTTTCGGAGAGCTGGTGACTCATTTGCATAAGTGGTGATTTTAGAGGTTTCTGAGCACTTTTACTTAGCACTTTTCCTTCCACATATCGAGTGGAACATACTGGTGCTGTGCTTTGTGTACATGTACTGTTTGTGTCACTGTACTCTTTGGGTCCATTGGGGATAAAATTGTCCAACACACATGGCAGTGCATTTCGTCAATGCTTCGAGTATGGTACTTTGCTTTAGGTAGATAGTGTGGAAGGAAAACATTTTTGTCCACTTACAAAGTTACTGGTTGTTGCTGGGTAGTAAGGTATAGTAGGTTTGTACAAGAATGAGTACATTTTGGCTTCAAGAATATTAAGTAGGCATTTGCAAGATTTGCAGGTAGTCTGTACTTTGGACTGATGGAAGTATCATTGCATTCCCACCATGACGATTGCTTTCTAATGTATGCAGTATAGTGGCCTCCTCTGTATTGAAAATGTTGCCAAAGATTAACATTCCCGATGCTTCCTAGACTTTTATGGCACTGTTTGTGTCCTAAGGTTTTGAAGATAGGTTCACCTTTGACTGGTGTCAATTGAAGGAGATCTCCGAAAACAGTTACATGTTTTCCTCCAAAGAGTTCTTCGTAGTCTGTTTTGGGTACCTCTTGCATTCTGAGGTGAATCAAAGCCAACACTAGGTTGGAGACCATGCTCACCTCATCTATTAGGAGCATTTTCATTTGTTTCAAAACTCTGCATAGCTCCATAGCAGATTCTGCTTAAAGTGTATAGTCTCCATTTTGTTTTGGTGTTCTACTGGAAGGAGTAGCAATCAGTGTAGAGTGATTCCACCTATGTTGTAGGCAACCAAACCTTTAGGGCCAGTTATAACAGCAGAAAAGTTGTTGTTTGTTAATTGTTGGAGGTATTTACTGATAATCTTTATAAAGAATGTTTTACCTGACCCTGCTGCACCACTTACATACAGCAGTACAGGTCTGTAGTTGTCACAGGTGCAAGTGTTACTTTCGTGCTGTATACCATATTCAATGGTTTCACTTACTTCTACAAAAATGGTACGCTGTTTATTATTTAGTTGGGATTTAAGTACTGCCAACTCTTCTGTAGAGTGCTCATACTGAAGCATAGTGGTGGTTACCTCCGTCATGGTTAATTCAGCCTCATTTGCTATGAGTGGGTCTCCAAGTGGTTCTTGGATGCCTGTTTGCAAAGGTTCACTGCTCACAGAAGTGTCTACAGTTAGTTGTACTTGAAGTTCTCCTTCTTGTTGGTGTTCATTGTCCAATATGGTTTTGTACCATGTAAAGTTTTCATCTGTAATTGTACTTTCAGTGTTTTTGAAAGCATCTTCATAGGTGTAGGTGTCTAAAAATCTTCTTCTTTTCTCCATAGTTTGAAAAGTTGCAGTAGAGCCATGTAGTACATTTATTTGTGTTGAAGAGTTTTTAAGGACCACTTCATTTGATTAATTAGGCTGGTAAGTCTCACCAAGCTGCCTTCACAACTTTCCACTCTGTATCTACCTTTTTCCTCATTTGGTGTAATGTTGTTTTTGTATGAGAAGTTTTGCGCTACCTGGTACAAGCACAAGGCTTCTAAAGTACTACTTTTGTTTGGGTAGTATGTGACCAATAAGTTGTTCTTCAAAATGTCCTGGCTGTTGGGATCACTTTTGGCTATTGTTTGTATGTCTCTGTATGATTTAAGTACTCCTCTTCTGGATGCAGCAGGCCCAAGGCTTAGCCACACTATGTTGTCACATTTCCCATATGAGGCTGTGCCGGTTAAGCTATGAGCAGCTTTGTAGCTGCCACATTCTCTATGGGACAACATTTTAATGCCAACGCTGTACACTTTTTGTGCCAGTGTTTTGTCAGAGGATATGTCATCCCAGAGGTCTTTGAGCTCTTTATTCTCTGCTTTGGTTATGTTGGCGGTGACATATCGTGCAACAACACTGGAATTGTCTGCAATGTACTGTACATCAACATTGGCATTCCATAAGAGGGCAATAATTGCATTGTAATCATTGATGTACTTTGATGCTTTGCTCCTTTTTATGCAGTGTGTGTTTTTAGGAGATTTTCCTTTCACACTGTGTCGAACTAAAGACATGAAGCTGTTAACTTGGCCTGTTTTTGAAACTGGTCTAGGGAAACCAAAGCAGCATTTTATGTAGTATTTGCTTCTGTTCTTATACTTGTGTCGACAATACTTGCCACACTTGTGGCTTTGAAATTGCAGAATGTGTGCTTGTAGGTCACCATGGGTACTTCCCAAATGGTTTTCGCAAGTGACATATTTGTGAATGAACGGCAAAACAGTTTCATCACTTTCCTCACCAAATTTAGGAGCATTTTTAATCCACAAAAGCATGTGGATGTGTGGTGCTCCTCTTGCTTGATATTCTTTTCTCCAAAAGAAGTGTTCCAATTCTCAGAGGGGAGCAAGTGCTTTATTGCAAATAAAGTGCAGCATGGCAAGGAAGCGATGATGAAAGTAGCGTGAAACATTTATTGGATTGAGAGAGCACAGGTCTCCTAGTGTTTTCATGTCTACACCTATTTTATTTTTGTTTGCTATGCGTAGGAAAGTGTGCAAGTCTTTCCATGCATACTCAGCACAATTAAAATTGACAAACCATGTGGGAGGGCCAAGGTTGCGTAGCATACACTGTACATCTGCGTGCTGTCAGAACCAGTACTCTTTTGTACCACGCATGTTCGCCAAGAGATTTGTAACCCTTGACTTTAAGACTTTTTCCTTCTCTTGCACCTTTTGAAGTAGTTGTGTAGCAGACATGTTTTGGAAATGGGAACCTGTTTTTAATGTGTGGGAAACTCCATAACATAGCGTTGCTAGTTCACTTTCAAAGAGCAGGTGGAATATGTACTCCATGTTCTGTCTAAATCTAGGGTCTTTAGAGTACATTCGTAAACAGCGGTATTCTGATGCTGTTATTTGTGTGCTTCTTTCATCATATCTTCCACCTTTTCCAGTGGGGAACAGTAGAGGAAAGGCTTGTGCTTCCACACGTTTTTCCCATATACTGATTGGCACTCCTTTGGCTTGCTGCAGTGGGTGAATTGTATAGTGGTCTAAAATACTGGAGGCTGCATTAGGAGCTAGACGTTCAAATTGGCCACTTGTTGAGGAGTCCTGAATTATTTTGGTTGTTTCTCTCAGGTTTTCTTGAACAGTTATTTCCTTGTAGTATTCATTGTTTTCTTTAAGGTACTGCAACGCCTCTCTAACTTTGACACATTTTTTTGTCTTTTGTAGGTACACCATTTACCAGGATAATCAAAGATTTGTGTATTGGCCTTTGCACTCGTAGAGTGTCTACATTTTCTTTGAGATCTAAGGGTAAATAGACTACTTTACCACAAATGCCTTTCAGTAATTCGGTGGGAGGTAATTTTGCAGTTTTTGGTTGAAGACGTATTATTGCTTGAAATGGGTGCACTGTTTGTATTATAATGCTCTCATACAAATTAAGCTGCTGCAGAGCGTTTGGCAGTGGAAATAGTTCCAAATTATTACTAATTTCCTGTGAAGTTCTTTGGTTATTGTCAAGTTTAGCAGTGAAGTATGTGCACAGTATGGAGGCGTTGGTAATGGTGTACTTGTTTTCTGCTAGAAGGTACAGAGCTAATTGAAACCATTGGGATTCCTCATTGCCTTCTATTTTCTGCATTATATCTACAGTGTTGATGCTCTCCTTATAGAAAGTTCTACGACAACACACACATGCTTGGTTTGGCATTTCAGCAGAAGTGCTTTTGAACTTTTGTATTTCTTTTCTATATGTGTGATATAAAAATTTGATAGCTGCACTGTTATTAGTACTGTTGTCTGAAAATGTTGGAGTGGGTAAGTGCTCTTCAGTTCCACAGTATTTCCTTTGGATGTGCTCAATTTCATTATCGTGTAGGAAAATATCATTTAAATGTTGGAGTGCTAAAGCTAGAGTTTTTGCATAATACAGTTTGTACACTAGATTTCTGACTGTTGAATGGTGGGTTGCAAACATTTTAATACAGTGGAAGGTGCTTTTGCAAGCTGGTCTAGAAATATAGTCTAAGGAATGTCATCCTATTCCGGTATAGTTGCGCACTGGACAGGAGTCTATAGTTTATTGTACATTCATTTTTCTTTTGTCGTTGCCTTTGACATACTGATTGAGGAATTGCTGCACATTTTTGATTAGGCATTGGCGAACGTTGTACATTGATGTGCAAGGCCATTTGTAGGTGAGGCGTGTTGGTTTGGTGGATTGAAGAGTGACATCTAAGTTTGATGGGGCTATTTCTGAAAGCCGTGTTTCCTCTTCCATTTCATACCCAAGTCCACTCTGATGTAATGCTATTTGGTTAGTTTGTTGTTGTTTGTATGATTCGTCATTGAAGTATGGCTCTGTGTTGCTAGTGTGACTCCACTCACTTGTACAGATGTGGCCAAAGGTCTCTATGGTCACATTGCGTTTGTTTCGAAGTAGTGCTTGCAATTTACCAATTAATCTTGTTAATGTTTTAATTCGCTTCAGAATTACCATAAACAATTTGCGCTTCACGCTTATAGCACTTTCTACAAGAGCTTCAAGCATGACTTTTCTGCAGTAGGTTTTGAGGGTTGAGTGTGATTTCTGCCCTCTACTTGTAAGGTTCTGAAGGACTCTGTAGTGGAACATTTTTTGTAAAATTACTTTTTTAAAATGCTTGCTTGTGATTACATTACCATTTGTATGTGCTGTCTTAGTAGTAGTGTGCGTTGCACTCTATTTAGTGGTTTTCTTTACATTCTCACATTTTGCCACATCACCTACACTGTCTTTACTGGTAGATGCATTGGTTTTCCTTAATGACTGAATTACCGCTTCTCCTTTACCTTTCTGTTCACATTGAGATTGCAGTGGATGGCTACTTTCTGTGTTTGTAGGTTGCGTCTCTCTCTTTCTGCGTTGCTTTCTACAGAATTGCCATTTGGTAGGCATTGTGTAGTAGCTGTTGGCGAAGAAAGGGAAGTGTGGTGTGCACATGTTCGCATGTATATGTTTGCAATGTGGGTCAGTGGGTGAATGCGAAGGTCGGCAGCTATTTAAGTGCAAGTGTGGCTGTGCAGTGGTGTGTAAGGTTATGTTGGGGACACTATGTTAGTATGTGGGCATTATTCTAATGGTGGCAACATAACAAACACTTAGCTCCTTGAGAGTTGTGATAAGTAACAATGAAGTACATACTGCTGGATGGGAACACATCTATATGCTACAGTGCAACAATAGTGCACTCGTTTAGTAAGACATACAAGACTATGCTGGTATTGTACTTAATTTGTTGATAGCAGAGAGTAGGTTTATTGTAGGCTGTATTTTGAAGTGCACACTCCAGTAGCTTTCCAGAGACAGGTGGGTACTGCTCCTGTATAAGAAGATGGTAAGACAATGGAGCTCATTACAACCTTGGTGCTAAGTGCACCAACTTTACCACCATGGTGTAAACTGCGTTTGCACCATGGTGGATGGCGGATTTACCGCCCCATTCCAAGGTGAGTGGGGCGGTAAATCCCCATTTCCCATTTTCCCTTCCCCATTCCCATTTTTGCCCCATAGGGCACAATGGGAGTGGGGAAGGCGCTAATTACGCCGCCGTAAATTACGGCGGTGTAATTAGCACCATGGCGGGTTAGCGCCATGGATTTTAACGCCTGCTAAAAGCAGGCGTTAAAATCAGAATCAGGCGTTAAGGGTTAACGGTGGCGTTAACCCTTAACGCCTGAGTTGTAATGAGGGCCAATATGTTGGTTAATGACATAGGGCCTCATTACGACCCTGGCGGAAAGTGACTGACCGGACCGCAACAGCGTAAATAGCGTTTCCGCCATTGCACGAAGGAGCAAAGTGCGGCTAATTACGACCCATCGGGCACGAGCATTACGCCATGGCGGAATCCGAAAGGCTGCGATGGCGGAAATGACCCCAAAACGGCCCTTACCGCCGCCGTACGCTGCACCAGGTGCAATACCGCCACCCATCTTAGCGGTCACCGTAATGAGCGGTCACCGTAACGAGCGGGCACCGCAAATTACGGGCACCGTAAATATACGGAAACGGAAGTAAAAGCATGTGGCCGGAACGGGAAACAGCACGCCGCACAACTATAAAATCCGAATCCCAACACAACCATAAAAAATCCGACCCTGACACACATCCCAACCCGTTAGCAACCCCAGTTAAAAAAATAAATATGGGAAAGGTAGCCAAGAAAGCGTGTGATCGCAAGCGGCAGGTACACTTCTCCCGAGAGGAACTGACCGTGCTCACCGAGACCCTCCAGGAAAATGCCGCCGTCGTCTTCTCCAGTCAAATGACCAGGACGGCCCTTGCCAACAAGAAGGCCATATGGGCCCTGGTGGCACAGCGCGTAAGTGCGGTGGGGACAACACCCCGCACGCCACAGCAATGTCGCAAGCGGTGGGACGACCTGCGGATCCGCGTACGCAGCATACTTTCTGCGAACAGGAACATCGCCACAGCTACCGGGGGGGGTTCAGAGTCGCCCATCAAGTTGACCCCCTGGGAGGATATCTGCGCCTCCACCATAGGAATGGAGAGCATAGAGGGAGTCGGAGGGATGGAGAAAGGAGTGCCGACATCCGGAGAATCAGGTAGGTTGGCCAAGAGAAACAATGCGAAATCCACAAAATACGAACATGTGCAGTACCATGTGACCCCATAGTGCAATACATACTTTGCCCTGACAGCGCCCTCTAAAAGTCAGAATGAATAAACAAATCAATCAAGATGCCATAAACAACCCCTACATGTGCAGCATGCACCCCCTAACTGCAGGCAGCCAAATGAATGCATCCTCAATCCACACGAAAATGAGACCACCTCCAAGGCCCAGTCCCAAATCAGCCTCATGTACCACCCCAATGCATTTGATACGTTGCCATTCCAAATCCGACAGACCCATAACTAACGCTCGCCCCTCTTTACTCCACCACAGGGTCCGATACCAACGACGAGCTGCAGGACACCCCTACCAGCACGCCTGCAAAGAGGGCCAGGACCAACGTCCCAAGAGCCTCCACCTCAGGTGCAAGGATCAAGACACGGCAGCAGCAGGAATCAAGTGGCAGCACACTGGAGGGGACTGCAACAGGCACCCCAGCAGCCAGCAAGTCCACAACCCCAGCACCACAGGTCCCCCCAAAGAACGTATCTGATGGCACTGCCTCTGGTGGTAGCAGCACCATAGGTGACACAGCTGTCATGCCAGCATGCTCCGACACGGAAAACAGTGCTGGCGACGTAGGTACCATCCATGACCTTTCCCAATCCCCCTGCATGTTCCATCCCCTACACCATGACGAAACCACGCAGGGGCACCCTGAAGACGACGACTGGCCAACCCCCACAAGTCCTGTGCCAAGGCAACATGTGTTGAGCAGCCCCCCTGTCACACCACCGCAAATGTCCATGGCCCAGCAGAGGCAACAGTCCCTCGACCTGCTGATCGAGCAACAGCAGGAAGTGTCCACGCTACTCAAGGACCATGCAAATGAATGCGGGGGTTCCAGGGCAGCCATGGAAACATCCACCGAGACACTCAGGGCACAAATAGAGAAAAGTAGTGAGAGCCTCAGGGGAGAAATGGAGAGAAGCACCGAGAGCCTGAGAGCACAAATGGAGAGAAGCACCGAGAGCCTGAGAGCACAAATGGAGAAAAGCACCGAGAGCCTGAGAGCACAAATGGAGAAAAGCACCGAGAGCCTGAGGGGGGAACTGCATGCGACGTCCAAAGACGTTTGTGCTGAACTTGCTGCTGTGCGCCGTGTGCTCTCGGAGCTCTCACAAACCCTCAGAGACATGCATGGACGCGAGCAGGCAGAGACATCATCCGTGGCAAGTTCCGTCCAGGGCAGCCCCCAACGCAGATCTGGCAGGAACCTGCGCTCCACGGGCAGGGGTGCCCCTGATACCCGTAGAGGGGGCTTGCAATAGCGTCTACCCACGGACAGCATGCATATTTGGACACTGGTGTTGGGGGGGGAGGTAGTAGGGTGGAGGGGGTGTGTTGGGCTTCACTGGGTGGCGGGTCCATAGGGTGTATAAATCAAATCACATTAACAATACAGCACCTCATCATCATCCAATGACATGTGTGGACATTGATATTTGCGTACGAGGCCTTCATAGGCGTACAGTCCACAATGTGCCTGTACTACACACACACAGTGCCACAGGTCCCCTTTCCGTGTAATAGGCACCATGCGTGGTTGCTAGAAGCATGCATCTATGATGCTCTGTCGGATTGCACGTGCATCCTGTGCCTCATGGACTCCTTGAGGTGCCTCCACATCCCCACCCTCATCATCATCATCATCTTCAGGTGCATGCAGTACAGCGTCAGGGGGCATGGGCACATTCCTACGTATGCACATGTTGTGCAGCATGACACATGCCATGACCATCTTAGAAACCTTCTCATGGCTGTACATGAGTGCCCCGCCAGACCTGCTGAGGCTGCGGAAACGAGCCTTCAGTAGGCCGAATGCCTGTTCAATGACCACACGGGTACGTGAGTGGGCATGGTTGTAGTCCTCCTCATGCTCGTTCTGTGGGTTCCGGATTGGTGTAAGGAGCCATCTCTTCAGTGGATACCCGGCATCACCTGTATGAGACGAATAAAGGGTGTCAGTGGAATGATAGTGCTAAGTAGCCCCCCCCCCCTCCTGCAAGGTCATTGACGCATCAAATGGGCCACGATGTCATGCATGGAATGAGACTCACCGAGTAGCCAGGATCTGTGCCCTGCGTGTCGCTCCATGTAGCGTGGTATTCTTGTGTTCCTCAGGACCATAGAATCATGGGTGGATCCTGGAAATCTGGCACAACAATGCGTAAAGATCTTGTTGGAGTCACACACCATTTGCACATTGATTGAATGAAATTGTTTCCGGTTGCGGTACTGGACCTCCATGGCATGTGGGACAACCAATTCAACATGGGTGCAGTCGATGGCACCAATGCAACCCGGGATGCCGCCAAGTGCATGGAATCCCACTTTTGCGTTGGTAATCTCCTGGTACGTGCGTGGTAGTGTGATGTGGTCGTCGGCGTGCTTCAGGAGGGCATCGTGCACTTGGAAGAGTGTCCGTGAGAACAGTGGCTGTGAAATGCCATGCAACTGTCCCACTGTGTGCTGGTAGGTGCCTGTGGCCAGGAAGTGGAGTACAGACACCACCTTCAGTAGGGGTGGGATGGCGGTTGGGCTATCTATCATGCTCACGAGGTCAGCATGTGTCATGTCCACAATGGCGATTATGGTGTCCCGGTCCAAACGGTAGAGGGTGTGGATCTGCTCAGCAGTGAGGTTGAACGGATCAGCTCGGAGGCGTGGGATTGCGGGCCGCCTGCGTGGTGGTAGTGGCAGTGCTTGTGGGCCTTGCTGACCCTGCCTTGCCCTCCTCCTCCTCCTTCTCCTCCGTCTCCCCTGTGCGCCCGGTTGTTGTACCTGTTGTTGTTCGTCGTCTTCTTGTAGTTGTAGCACTTGCAGTGCTATCTGGTCCCCCAGGCCCAACATCGCTAGTCCTGCCGGTAGCATTTTGGAGTGGGAGTGGTTGTGGGAGGGGTTTGGGTCTGCTATATATGTGCTGTCGGCCTGTATGGCCTCCACCTGTGCTGATTGTATGAATCTGTGGCAGATGCAATCCCTTCTGGCCGAGCACGTCCCGCACGTAAGGCTGCATTTGGCCGCATGGCATCTTGGGATTGGAATCATGTATCAAATCCCGATGGCAGTGTGATGTACTTTGACTGATTTTCATGCTATGCTCCCATTGTTACACATGCTATAATTGCAGCCGCTTACATACCTGTGAAGAGTCAGTGGTATGTAGGGCTCGATCGATGGCCGACCCTCATGCAGCACAGTAACGTACTTCACCGACGGGCGTGGCGTCCCATTTGTGATTGCAGCCAGTTAGCATTATGACACACAGCCGCACTACATTGATGTAATTGTGAATGCAAGCGTTCACAGAAGCCTTTTCGACGTAATGTTGCAAGTGAGGAATTCGAAGGCCAGCATTTTTGGTTTTGAAGTAGCGGCGAGGATACGCCCACAGGTCTGGCTGGAAATGTAACGTTCTATTGTAGAATGTCCTTGGGACATGGCCCATAACGAGCAAGCAATGAATGATATGAATTGAATGGGATGCGCAATAGCATAGTGGACGATAAGGCAGGACGTTCCCAAATCCATCTTGCTTCACAACACTACAGATCCGGCCAGGAGCACAGTGGTTTTTGCAGACTGCATTACGCACAGACGCGATGGAAGTTTCACATATTATGTGAGTGAATATTCATGCGTTTTCATTGCGGAATGAGGGATTGATGAATGGATGCATGGACAGATGATTCCGTTTAGGGTCTGCCATGTACATGGGTTTTTTGAATCACTCCCCTTCCCCTGCGCTATGTGATGCAAGGCTGCCATAGTGGGACTTACGTCTATCTGCCCTTGTCGGATCCTCCCTGTCTCGACGCGCCTTCATACACTTGTGTCTAGGCACGTTACTAATCCCATGTCATGGGTTCTATCTTGACGGACGCATGCACAGCAACCGACGTTGCCAATGGTGTATTTGCCTCGATTGATTTCGTTATGAATCGATACTGATTTAGGGGTGTGTATATTCCTTTGGAGTGGGCTAGCATGCATATGGGTGTGGATTTGGTGTGTTGAATGAAGATTGTAATGCATCATGAGTCCCGTAATGCATTCGGTTAATTTGTGTTTCATTTGGGTGACAGGTATCTCCTGCCCTATTGCAGATGCCATCTCTACGCCACTCCTCCAGATGGGTTTTACTCTCGACACCTGCAGCTTCGGGTGAATCAGTGGAGCACCATTTCGATCTTATGGGACGATCGCCAATGGGCCACATGCCCTTACGCTGTACTGGTGGCTAGGTGCAACATTTCGGCCTTTCAGCTCGACTAGTGCCTGCCTCATGGGACGGACCTGCGGTTCTTGCCGCTTCCATGTTGCCTTTTGGAACGTTGATGTAGGCCCTGTGTGCCATGATGGTACAGGGCGTCACACAAGTGGAAGCTGGTCAATTATTGCAGATGCAGCCCTCGGTGATGATGGATGTTTTGGTGTTATTTTGCAAATTGCTGTGGGGCCTTTGTCATTTGGATGTGCATTTAAATTGTATTCCGATATTTGTCGTGTTGCGTTATTCTTTGCAGGTGATGTGGCGATTTTCGATTTGTGGCGGTATGTATTGCGAGATGATCTGCATTGTGTTCCGCCTTCTGAGTTGAGTTGTGTGGTACAGTACTGGCCGCGTTTGCCTACGTAGCACAGTATGGTCACGGATAGGGGCTGCCATTGTGACTGTTTACATGATGTGCTGTTCAGGGGCGGGGGATTGGCTTTTGGCCGACTGGTGCCTGTCAGCCAGGTCGATTGGTGGAATGATGGGATGTTCAGAATGTGGCTGGTCACAGGTGCCTGTGTTTGCGTGCGTTTGTTGGAGGGGGACTGGGGTCATGTCCATTGGAATAGCTTCTGTATTCATGCCATCTGTGCCCTGCAGCTCCCATCGGCCCCTCTTGGGATGAGCCTGGCTGCTCAGTCACTCTGCCAACTTGTGTGGTACATGCTTCTGCTGATGGTTGGTTTGTTTACTGGCAAGAGTACAGGGCTGGTGCAATCCCCCTCAGGATGCTGTTTTGGATGTTGCCTTGCGCTGGTGGCAAGCGATGGGGGACTACTGTTGTTTTGTGTCATGTGTTCTTGATTTTCATTTTGATGTATTGTACCTTCACATGCCTGTGCTGCATCAGTACGGCTATGGTGACATGCCGTACATGGATGCCCACTCACGGGGCGCTTTGAGCCCCTGCATGCATTTCTACGTTGGCATGCATGGGTGAATTGTAGATTTCACTGGTTGCATAGTGTGAGTACATTGCGCCTGCCAGGAGTTGTGCAATGTGGCCAGGGAGTGGAGTACAGGCACTCAGTGGGCCATTTACGGTTGGTTCACGATGCCGTATTTCTCGCCATGGCGGAATGGTACTTTACGACGTGCTTGATGGCGTTCAGTACATGTCCGCTAGGGTCAGAATTCGCGTACCGTTGCGCCATGGCGGTGATTCCGGTTTTGCAAGGCGCGCGTGCGCGTACTTGGTGCAGTTAGCGTTGCCGTTCACTGCGGTGTCGCTAATGGCATCGTACTTTACGGTGACGGGTCATAATCGCAACGAGCGGTGTTCGATGGCGGTATTGCATTTCCGCCATCATTTTTCCATTTCCGCCAGGGTCGTAATGAGGCCCATAGTGCTTACATTTGTAAATTACATTCTTCAGAACTATAGGGGGATGTCTTGGCAGAAAGAGGAAGTGTGTGTGTATAAATGGTAGGTGTACAATATGAAGGGCGCTTGGGAGCATGTTTGTTAAGGGAGTAGGTGGGCTATTTGGGAGTTTAGTGTATCACTGGTTATGAAAAACGTGTGTGTATTAGTGTAGGCCTATTTACTTAACAAATGCACTACTGCGCATTGTGGAAGGATGATACAAAGGTGCGGAAAGATGTACAGATTGCAAAGAACAATGTTTTTGGGTGTCCATTTGCATGCAGTTCTTTGCATATGTATGCTTAGTACATGAGTGCAGGCATTGCTTCGGGTTTTTAATTTCATTATGCACATTTACGAATGTTGTTATTGTGAATGTGGCGATAACTTTTTTTATTGCTTAACTGCTGTTGTTATGTATGACGTGCGGGTGGAAACTGTCATTATGCAAGAAATGTATGCACTTTGCATAGTTTGGTCGGGAAAGATGCCTTGATAGTTTTGTGTGCGATGTGTACAAATTTGCTAGGAAGTGCATTAATGGGGGAAAGCATTGTAAAAATGACGGAACAAAAGAATACAGTAACCTTTTTGGTATAACCATGCCTGTTGTGGGCAAATGGAACCTATGGCACCATCTACCACTGTAGGAGTGATGTAATGATAGTTGATGGGAGACAGAACAGTACACATTTTGAGTACATTATGGAGATTTACTCCTAGGTACACTGCTGCTACGCATAGCTCTCAACCTTTCATGCCCCTTGGGCAGGTGAAATCACCCAATTTTGTAATTGGCTTGTGAAAGCCCATTGATTCCTATGGGCGTTTAAGGAGCTTGGCGGGTGAGAGGGCTGCCTAAGTTGCGGGTGACACCCACCCAAAGCATGTGAGTTGAGAGGTATGTGCACATATAACACAGTTGGTACTGTACTGTAGGAAAAATAATAATACCTACTGGGTGTGGTGATGGGTAGCGATGCTGATGTTTGTGGGTGCAGAACGCGTCGATCGCTGTACAGTACTTTGTCGTGGAGGTGCTTTTGATTTACAGGATATTTCACCAGTGCGTGTGTAACAGCTGTTATGGACTGTTCATTAGTTCTGATAGCATTTCATGTACATGTCTTGGATGTAATTGGTGGATGTGTATGTAATACTTTCACAGTAGCCAATTAGGGAGTGCTGATGTAAGAGTACTGAAAAGGGAAGAAAGACTGGCCCTGCTTTACTGGGCCACGACCCTCGTGGTAAGTGGGGAAATTGCAACTGCTACATGCTGTTCTTCGTAATGTGCTTGCTACAGAAATGGGGCTACGGTTCAGTGATTCACGTGTATGTTTGCTTTTGTGTTCCATGGTGGGATGTTCTTTTGTGCCCATGAGAACGTTAGTGCTTGTAGTGTGACATGTGTCAGTGCTGGTGATTTTTTTCCCCCTATTGCAATTAGTAATTTGTTACAATACATAGAATGGACGCCTTAGACACACGTGTAGTAATGTACGGAGGACAAGCCGAGAGGAACCCCTAACAAGGAGCACACAAAAAGGTGTTTCTTTACACGTCCCTTTAGCAAAATTTAAAAAAAAAACACTTTGCACAACTTCTATGAAGACGCCCACTTTCTATGACCCTTAACATGTGTTTGTGTAGTCCTGTACACAGGGCAATATGTTTGTTTGTTTGTTTATTCATTTGTTGAGCGCACCAGACTCATGAGTAAAAGGGCGCAGCAAAATGGAAATGCAAGACTTACATAGTTTCGTATCCACAGGTTACAATATTTACGTGATAGCAAAATATACAGTTTTTTACATGAATACAGGATATATACAATGTACAAAATAGGACGAAGAAAAAATAGCCAATGAAATTAAATAGATGAACAATAGGCACTGTACAAAGGATGAATGTGCCACGTGGGGCCATTTGTAAGATACTAGGCTCCCGAATGGATCACAATGCGCAAGGTCTTTAGAGATGAATGCAAAACTCGAAAAGTAATACGGTAGTCCGCTGTTACTGCAGGATGACCAAGTCTCTGTGGGAGTGGGCAAGTCCTCTGAGGGTAATGGGAGACTAAGGATCCGTAGCAGTGATATGTTTTATTAGATTTTTCCTGAAATGTAAGTAGGGTTGGTCTGCTCTCAGCTCCTGAGGCAATGAGTTCCAACTTTTAGCTGCCTTAACAGTAAGGCTATTACCCCCAATGGTAGTGAGCTTATATTTGGGAATAGTCAGGCAATTAGTATTCCCAGTTCTGGTAGGTCTGAGAGAAGTTCTTCTCTGGAGTTTATCTATGAGGTAGCTGGGGGCTGCGTTGTTAAGGGCTTTATGTGTCAAGGAGAGCGTTTTTAGTAGTATTTTGTTAGATGTAGATAACCATTTATGTTGACGTCTCAAGGAGGAGATGTGAGTTTTCTTATTTATGCCTAGTGCTGTTCTTAGGGCATTATTCTGTAGTGTTTGGAGCTTTTGAATGGTAGAGTTATTGGCACCACTGTAGAGGGCGTTGCACTAGTCGATTCTGGAGAGTATTAGAGCTCTAGCCAGGATCAGACAACTATTGTCAGAGAGGACCGGTTTACCAGCTCTGAGTGATTTGCAGGTGTAAGCCGTGGCAGAGGTAAAGGATTTGACCTGTTTATCAAAGGACAGTGTTGAGTCCAAATAGAATCCAAGGCCGAAAGCCGTGCCTTTTGGGGGTGCGCACGCGCTACATCCAGGTCTTTTAAGCGTGGCTGAAATGGAAATGGGACTGTGCAGGAGTGGGAATTGGTCAATATGAATTTGTGGGTGTGGTATGTAGCAACAGATTGTTTGCCAATAGCAGTGGACATGGCTATGGGGACGTGTGTGCCATTCAGTAGGCAGACTATATGGCTGTTGGCGACTCGTGGATACATTGGGCACAAGTTTACACAGAGCGTTGTGCACTAGCAGCAAACCTTGGTTTCCATAATGACAATGTGCAGTGGTACGGAATACGTGGGATGCAATGGTTCCATGTAGGTCCTTTTTGTGCCAGTGTGGTGAGGCTTTCTCATCCAGACATTATTATTGTTCATTGTGGAGGGAACAGATTAGGGCATGTTACCAGCATTTAACTGCAGTTTGCAATGAAGGAGACATTTTGCAACTCATGGAAATGTTTGCAAAATCACACATCATTTTTTCTCGCATTGCCCAGGGACAGATGTGGCTGCGTTCTTCCTTCTGTGGCCCACAAATGGAGAAAGTGCGCTCAGTGTGAACAAGGCTGCTTGCGCTTTTTTGGGTGACGTTGGGTTGTTTTCCTTCCACAATGAAAACATTACGTTTCATAGTAGGAACATTTTTCATTCAGATGGAGTTCATCTGACTGATGCTGGCAATGAGATCTTTCTGTGTAATATCCAAAATGCTGTGCAGCGCTTCCTGCAAGTGTAGGGTGCATTTTCCCTGTGGTTGATCACCACTTTAAACACTGAAAATACAAACAGCTCAAAAAGGCTCTTTTCAGAGCCACCAGTTCTTTTTGAAAATGCGTACAATGCTTTTGACAGCATCCCACCTGCCATTGTTGCCATCTCTGTACGCGGCGCTTATTTTTGAACAGTGCAAGGTGGCTTTGAAAAGAGCCTTTTTGTTCTCCCCACCTTCTGGCTGTGTAACATTTTTCCTGTTGTTATAAGACATGCCAGAAAAGCCAGCAGTGGAAGGGAGATTTGGCAAAGGGTACCAACCACAGGGATAAGCAATCGTACATGGAGAGCAGAAGGTGTGGGTGCACCTTACTTGGGTAGGGCCAGTGTTTGTCATGGTCCCAGACCACAGCCTCAAAAGCACTTTGCAAATATTCTCTCCTACAAAGTACCGTGCTGCAGTATATGTACAATACAGTGACCTTTGAAAGGTAGGGGTATGTTGCACTGCGTATGTCCTCCAAGGCTGCTTGCGAGATGCAGTGGTCCACTGCAGTGTCCCTAGTGGTGGAAGGAGTCGATGCAGAGGATGATGTAGAGTACAATAACTTACTGCCAGCTTGGAAGGGGACAACCCTTTGAATAACTGCCTGGTGGTTCGCTTTCAGGTGCCGCCTCATGGAGGTGGTGCCATAGCTGTGCAAGCCAGGTTTTCTGTGACTGTTGCACTCAGTGCACTGCACCTGGTTAGCATGAGATTTTGTCACATCTCCAATGGTCCTAAATAGTTTCCACACCCAGGATTGCCGCTGGCTGTAGGCAATGGGGATTCCTTCTACTTTATTCTCGTTTCCTTTTCAATGTTCTTCCCCATTATGACGCCTGTGCCCTTGCTCAGGACTTTTAGAAGGAGGTGTTGGTGGTGAGGGTGTGGGTGCTCCTGAGTCAGAGGTAGTAGCAGAAGCTCTGGTGGTCGTTAGAGAAGTAGTTTGCAAGCACACAATTGGTAAGAAAGCAATTTCTGCCTGAACCAATGTGTACCGGTGCTGTTTCCTAGAAAGTCAAACAGAGCACTTTTATAGGGCTGATGTGGAGCATGTGACACCGCAAAGTGACACTAAATTTTTCCCTACAATATCTACATGTAGAAGGAAGAGTGGAGGATCTCTGTAAGGATGCGCTATCACTGTAACACTCCATACATTGCAGAGAAATCTCCTCTTTCGATGTGTACGGATCTGGGTTGTGTCCGCTAAATAAGGGACCACATGCACAGTTGATCTAAACCATTGCAAATTTCTACCTACGCTTGCTGTGAGCACAACACAGTAGGTGGAATGTTTACGTGGAAAAATACTCGCAGGACGTGGGTGCACGCTTCCAGCTAGTACAACTACATCACACGTTTATTCGCAAATGTTCACCATGGACAGTGTTACCAGGCGTCACAGGACAATATACGCATGTGTGCAGTTGTGCCACAGATAAACGGACGCTCCTGCAAATATTTACAGAAGGTTGTGTGCATGTAAACATGCAGCCTGTAGTGGCGTCCTACGGATGCTTTCATTGCGATTGTGCACAGTGCACCCAGGTAAGGCGGTCATCCGCCTCCTCCATTTATCTCACTGGAAATCATCCCCACTAGTGCTGTGCCCCTCACACTTACAATGGGCTTGTTCAACGAAAAAAAAGGGACAAATTAACATATCAATATTTATTAGCACACATTCATAGCAACTATTCGGAAAGGGAAGGGGGACAAGAAACAGATACATATATTGGGGATTTTCCCATTTCAACAAGCTGCTGGTGAGGGGAAGAAGGGATTGAGGTCTCATCGAAGCGTCTTTCATGACACTTAATTTCTGGGGAAGAGGGGCTGGGAAATGGGGAAGGCGGGCATGTGGAAGTTAGGCAGTGATATCTTATTTTCCTCATTATATGTTCTTCTACAAAGTTTCTCAAGGCGGCAAATTGGAGGAGCAACTGATCGATTTTGGTGGCCAGGTGGTCAACTTGTATATGCCCAGAGTTTACTTCAATTTCGGTGGCCGTATGTTCCTGTGGAAAAGGTGCTGCTTCTGGTGTACTGCTTTGCATTCCGGTATGTTCTGTTAAGAGATAACAAATGTGGTTAATTCACATGTGTTCTTCTTGCCGCCGCGTTCCCTACCTATGGGGTTACTATGCTCACTCATTTGGTCATGCAGGAAATTCTCCTCCAGCCATTCTAGGGTGCTTGCCCTTGGAGTTACTCTTTCCCTTTTCACAGTGCGGTGGGTAACAATGGACCTATCGTCATCACTCATTTCTTCATGCAGAAAATTCTCCTCCAGCCACTCTAGGGTGGAAGCCATTGCTGCGCACAAACAGAAAACATCATGCATTGCTACTATTGTACACTACCGGACCTGTGCAATTACAACATAAACTTTTGTGTACTTACCACGTTGCTGTGACGTTCTGTTCTCGGTAGTTGCCGTTTGCTCCTCTGCCTCTTCGTTCTTTGTTTGTTTGTGCAGCAGGTGTGCGGTAACATTGATGAAGGCAAATGTCACTTTTCTTGTTGGTGCTTTCCATTATGCTGCATACCCTATGCCTTTGTGCACTTTGTTGCGAAAGTACAGATTTTGTACAGCTACAGCATTTTTCCCTTCTCATTCGCACGCTTGCTGCTGTTTGTATATGTTTTTTGTATTTGCTGCATGTTACAACTTTTTATGACCCCTCCCTTTCTGGGCACGTTGGACTCCACCCAATCTCCGCAAACGGATGCAGTGTTCCCAACCTTTAGTACCTATTACTATAGAGCCTCCGGTTTCAGTATGTTGTACAGTACATCTTTACAAACTAAGCATATCCTGTCAAAATCTAATACAATTCAGACAAAGACACATTATTACGGGGACGCTATGGTTCACTTGTGCTACTCAAACCCTATCACCTTTCCTCAAAAAACTATAATATACAAACATTATGGTTAAAGTGCCCTATTAAAAACCTATGAAATTCACTAACAAAAAACGTTGTTAACGGGATGTTATGGTTAAGTTGCACCACTAAAAAACCTATGAAATTCAATGGAAAAACGTTGCTACAGGGCAAAACCTAAAAACCCAGACATTCACAAGTTATGGTACGGTACGCAACCATAACTCACGCTACCACTGTGCACTGCAAGGACTATCACCCATGACATCACAGGTCTGGCTTCCTCTTTTTTGTTTAGTGACATATCTACACTAGGTGATTTTCTTCACTAACAGTGAGGAATTACAACGTGAAAAGGTACTATATTTTGGTACACCTTACCGTTGTCATATGTTCTTACACTGCTTTCCTTAGGGTTCAGTGACATCATATGCTACATATGCATACGGAAAGAAGGAAGCCTGGAATACAGCAATAATTTCTGTGCATTAAGTCAATCAGTTAAGTTCTGAACACTTTCTGATAGTACTGCTACCTTTTTGCTTATTTTACTTTCTTTGTATATGCTGATATTGGTATGCGTTGGGCTGTCTTTTAGTTTTGTGTGCAGAAGTACACTTATGTAGTAACTGAGGGATTTGTAGCTACTTATCACATGTTTAACAGTCCACAAAAGTCTAACAGGAAAGCATGCATCATTTCACAATGCATAACGGGAAGCATTTGGATATTGCACCTGTATAATGCATGCTGCACACACTGCTTATTTTTGTACATGAGTTTGGTCATGTAATGGAAAGAAATGTGTAATGCAATACTGTTTATAGCAATGCCTTGTCTGATGACCTACTTATGTAATGATAGTTCACCCCATGATCACTGATAGTTTTCTGCCAACATTACAATGCCAATCCCTTCTGGAGGCTTTTCATAACAAGCAAATGCACATGTGATGTCATCAATGACATTTGTGATGTCATCTTTGATGTCATGGGTGATAGTTCTTGCAGTGCACAGTGGTAGCGTGAGTTATGGTTGCGTACCGTATCATAACTTTCAAATGACTGGGTTTTTTAGGTTTTACCTGTAACCATAACGTCGCTGTAGCAACATTTTTCCATTGAATTTCATAGGTTTTTTAGTGGTGCAACTTAACCATAACATCCCTTTAACAACATTTTTGTTACTGATATATATATATATATATATATATATATATATATATATATATATATATATATATATATATATATATATATATGAAAAAACTTTGTTATAGGGACGTTATGGTTAAGTTGCACTAATAAAAACCTATCAATTCAGTGAATAAACATTGTTAAAGGGACATTATGGTTACTTTGCACTAATAACAACCTATCAAAACCAGTGGAGAAAGTGTGTTGAAAGGATATTATGGTTACAAGTAAAATCGAAAAAAAAACAGAAAGCAACCATAACTCGCACCAACACCGTGCACTGCTAAGACTAACACCCATGACATCAAAGATGACATCAGAGATGTCATTAATGACATTTGTGATGTCATCTTTGATATCATGGGTGTTTTCTTAGTAGTGCATGGTGGTGGCACGAGTTATGGTTGCTAAGCTTACCTTAACTGGCAAATATCTGTTTTTTTTTTATTTTACTTCTAACCAAAATATCCTTTCAACACACTTTCGCCACTGGTTTCGATAGATTTTTATTAGTGCAGTGTAACCATGACATCCTTTTAACAATGTTTTTTCCCTGAATTTCATAGGTTTTTATTAGTGCAACTTAACCATAACGTCCCTTAACAAAGTATTTTCACTGAAGTTTTTTTCACTGACTTTCACATTTTTTTACTGGGATACCCTTTATTTGTGTACATGTACCATACAACATACTGACCTTCCTGGCCCAATGTGATAGCCACAGAGTCCATGGACTATGTGACTGTCCACGGACCCCGGAAAGCATCCACACTGCCCAAAAGCTCATTGTTGTAGCGTACAGCAAAGAAACTGAAAATGTTTAAAGAGCAACACATAAGTGTATTATAAGGAATAATGAAGTAGGTCTACAAACTCTGTACTTATAAAAGCAGCAGGGCAATTACATAGGGTGTGCAACATAATGGAATGCACCAAGCAGAAAAAGAACCTGTGCATCCAACAGTTTTACCTTAGTGCTGCTTAGCATACACACTGAGAAGCAACTGTCACAGGGAAGTGCAACGTAGTAACAGCAGAACCATACAAGAAAGTGGTAAGTACAGTATATTTCTTCCTGTAACTGTGCAGTTTGTCTGTGTGCATGACTAGTAAAAAGCATTTTTCTTTTTACACAGAAATGGAAAGCACCCTGGAGTGGCTTGAGGAGAATTTCCCGCTTGATGAAATGAGTAAAGATACCAACTCTAATGGTACACAGGGCACATTGAAAAAAAAGGAAAATTAATGCACATTGCTTCACATGTAACTGAAACATTTATTTTTTCAACAGTACATACTGCAAATGAAGGGGATGACCCGGATGCACCAGCTGTTCTTCAAGTGGATGGGCAAATAAAGACCCAAACTGACAGTGTGGGAAATTAACTAACGAGCCTGGGAGCAAAAATTGACCAGTTGAACAACATTTTTGCCGACTTAAAAGTATTTGTAGAAAGGCATACGATGTGAAATATTTAGTACCACTGCCCCACTTGTACCTGTACCCCTTCCCCGTCCCAGCCAACCATCCTCACAAATTCCCTGTAGTCAGAGACGCTATGATGATATCTCCATTGCTTCCTCCCTTGATAACCAGCCTCTGCAAAACCCCAATTCACCTGTGTATGTTTGCCACGCACTCCATACCAGTGCACATCCACATGATGGAATCCAAGATGGGCAGCCACTCCACACTGCTCTGCATACACCTGCAACCAATGTATCCAAGATTCCCCCAAAATCCAGACACTCTGCCCCATAAAAGACACAGCCATAGCCATAGCCATCTGACCCTCTGCCACACTCTCTCCTTGCACACCACACCCAGAGAACCTTATTGGGCAATCTCCTGGCCTCCACAGTCCCATTTCCATGCCTGCCACCCTCAAAAGCCCTGGATGCGGCACGTGTGACCCGTGAACTACTGCGGTGTCCGCGGATGAATCGGCCAATTCAAGGGGTGGGGAGAGAAATGTAACCCAGGGTAGGAGAGTTCCTCTGTAGTGGTGGCTGTCATGATGCCTACCCCCAGGCATCCGGACCAATCCCAGCAGGCATCTAGACATTTAATAAAACTTCAGCAGCCTCGGCTAGGGGCTATCTGGGTTCAGTCCTGGCGCCTTAGGTGCCAGGCTCATAGTAGGAATCAGTCCTGGCGCCTAAGGCGCCAGGCTCATAGTCATTACTTACCTCAGGCAGACCATTCTGCAAATGACTCCAATCCAACATGAAGCCTGAAAGGGACTATTTTTCTACAGGGACTATTTTTTACTCGGGTGTGGTTCTAGGGACTTCTTACTTTTGAGGCTATTTAAACCACACCCGACCAGCAACACACCCTTCGCGTTATTCTGCATCCAGCAGCGTAACACTCACCGTGCCTGCAGCCTGCATCCAGTCTTCTGCCACGCCCGCCTCGAATCCGGAGCTCCTAAAACAAAGAGGAAAGAAAGGGACAAGGTTAGAAAACAAACTTATTTCTATTCCACACCTGATTCTGGATCCATCTTGTCTCCGGACCTGTAAAGAACATCATTTCTGCACGCGCCACACCTTCAGCTGCAGCGCCGTGCCATACTCACCAGTCTTCACAGCATCCTTCGGGTCGGCGCTGCCTCCATCATTTCTTCGCTGAACTTCGGCACCTAAGAGACAAAAGAAAACCACAAGGTGAGTCGAGGGAACCAACAAATATAATTCTTACCACCATAGACTTACTTGATTTACCACCGGAGGCATCCTTTTGTGACGCTCCATATTTTCACATGCCGCATCTGTAAAGAGAGACAAAACAACACTTTTTCCTCGTGCAACATTTACCGGACACCGCCGGGTAATACAGACTCTTACCTGAGCGCCACCAGCTGCCACAAGAGCATCTTTTCACGAGCCATCTGCAAGACAAGAAAGGAAGGGGGGAACAAGAGTGAACATCAGACATATTGAACTCTATGAACTTAATACTTAGTGGTCCTCACCAGGAACCTCAGAGTCAATACTCTCCGGAACTCTCCCGAGCCTTCAAACCAGTGAAGTAACTGGAATCAACGCACCCCTGCAAATCCACGCAGGTTGGAGAGCTCATCTTTCAAGAATATAAGGTGAGATTGCTTTGAGGGCATTTCGGAGGTGATTAGTTGGGGAGGACTGTGGGGGTGCCATCACTTGAATCCACAAGTGGCTAAATCCATCCCTCCACTTGCAGGAGAATATTTCTACGGGTTAAGCAGACAAGATTAGGAGGGCAGATCCAGTCAGTCATTGCTGCACTACGCATCACGTGGGTGGAGACCGCAGCTGTCTGGGTCCGACTGACTCCCCTGTGGGAGCCAGGTGAGCGTAACAGTGGCTCTGAAAAAAGCCTTTTTTTTTTAAAGGTGCATGTAAACAAACACCTTTTGTTTCATATTTTTTATTTTTTTCTCTTCTTTTCCTCCTAACTGGCTTACATCAACCTCTGCAAAGCATCCCTTAAATTATGAAAAAAAAGAGCATTTCCAAGGATGGACAATGAAATGCCATCTGCGGTGAAATAGTGCACACTAAGGGAATCAATGTTCTCATTATGGAAAACGAACATCTCAGCGTGTTGAAAAAATACACCCATGCCTCTGTTAATGAGGCAACTCCCAGCATTTTGCTGGGGACAAAGGACATTGGGGTTGTTCGATAGTGCTCCTGGTGGTATTTCTAAAAAATACCTTTGCACTGGCAGCATGAGTTCTTGCACCAACAACTTCAGTACACAAACCAAACTTGGTGCACTGATGTAACCCAAATGCTCTCCTCCACATTGCACCACCAGAACATCAGGAGTACCAAAAGAAGCCATGCCTCTGCAAAGTGCAAGCAGTCCCTGAAAATTGCGGTGTGGCACTCTATACCACAAAGCCTGCAAGCCTGGAAAACCAAGATCAGCAGAAACGCTTCTTGCCTCTGCATACCTCTCCAGATCACATACAAAGGAATCCCCCACTATCCATAAAGTAACTCTATGCATCTCTCGACCACCAGCCATCTTCACTATGCAACCAACACAGCAATGAAAAAAGTATTACCCCTCTTCCTGTAAAGCACAACCTGAGCACCTGATTGGCTAATCCCCACAGCCCCATTTCCATGCCAGGCATGCTAAGAAGCCCCCGGATGTGGCATGTCCTGTCTGTGGACTACCACAGTGTCCACGGACCCCGTAACACAGGGGCAGCCCTGTTTCCCTTTCCACTTCACTCTTTGCAGCGCTTCCTCATTGGCTACTGTTAAGCGGTCACACACCCATCGACCAATCACATCCAAGAACTCTACATCTAACTCTGTCATCACAGTGCAACACTTTAGATGTACTGTTGAACACTCAGAGTACAGGTCTCCTGTAATTCCAAAGCACCTCCATCAAAAAGTACTGAAAATCTCTCCAAGCTTTCTCTTCCAGATTCATCTACATCTGCATCCATCAACACAAACTACAGGTATGCATATATTTTGTACAGTACATTTGCAACTCTTTTACAAATGAATGTGATCAGGGAGCTTGCCATTTACCCTGCATAACCTATTCAATAAGCACACTGTTATTTGTCCCATCTCTTGACATCAAGGGACAGTTTCTTACAATGCTGCGTGCTTTCAACATTTTCTTTTAATTCCCACTTGCATAACAGTTGCAAACCACATATTTCAATTTTCCCAGTACTCTCTGTGATTCTTCTGTAAAAAAAAAGGGAAGAAAAGCACATTGGGAACATTTGCACAGCAACTGCAAGTGCCAGATTCTATCTGAAACTTCAACACATTACCACAACATGCATGTTTGGCCATGTCACCCATTCTAATGTGCAAACTATTATGTTCTTCTTTCCTTCTGTTTCTTTTACAACCCTTTCTCCCACTAACACACCTGCTGTAAAATGCCCATAATGCTCACAGAAAACAAAAACTGCATGCATGTTACAAAAGCATAGCAAGTACATAGATTGCACAATTACCACAATGCACTGCACTTACAACTAGAATTTCAGCAACATTTGAAAGAAAGCAAATAAATGCATGTGTAGTGTCAACAGTGCTATCTGTAAATTGTGAACTAAATGAAAGCAACAAGAAAGGATGTCTGCAACATACTGAAATGGCACTCATGTAGCAATTATTTATGTGTGGGAAAGTTAATAAAATTCCTTACAATCACATTCTTCTTTCTAATCTGTACATCTTTCTGGGCTTCTACCTTTTTCTCCAAAAGAAGCCATGTCTCTGCAAAGTGCAAGCAGTCCCTGCAAATTGCGGTGAGGCACTCTATACCACAAAGCCTGCAAGCCTGGAAAACCAAGATCAGCAGAAATGCTTCTTGCCTCTGCATACCTCTCCAGATCACATACAAAGGAATCTCCCACTATCCATACAGTAACTCTATGCATCTCTCGACCACCAGCCATCTTCACTACGCAACCAACACAGCAATGAAAAAAAGTATTACCCCTCTTCCTGTAAAGCACAACCTGAACACCTGATTGGCTAATCCCCACAGCCCCATTTCTATGCCAGGCATGCTAAGAAGCCCCGGATGTGGCATGCCCTGTCTGCAGACTACCACAGTGTCCACGGACCCCGTAACACAGGGGCAGCCCTGTTTCCCTTTCCACTTCACTCTTTGCAGCGCTCCCTCATTGGGTACTGTTAAGAGGTCTCACACCCATCGACCAATCACATCCAAGAACTCTACATCTAACTCTGTCATCACAGTGCAACACTTTAGATGTACTGTTGAACACTCAGAGTACAGGTATCCTGTAATTCCAAAGCACCTCCATCAAAAAGTACTGAAAAACTCTCCAAGATTTCTCTTCCAGATTCATCTACATCTGCATCCATCAACACAAACTACAGGTATGCATATATTTTGTACAGTACATTTGCAACTCTTTTACAAATGAATGTGAACAGGGAGCTTGCCATTTACCCTGCATAACCTATTCAATAAGCACACTGTCATTTGTCCCATCTCCTGACATCAAGGGACAGTTTCTTACAATGCTGCGTGCTTTCAACATTTTCTTTTAATTCCCACTTACATAACAGTTGCAAACCACATATTTACATTTTCCCAGTACTCTCTGTGATTCTTCTGTAAAAAAAAGGAAGAAAAGCACATTGGGAACATTGGCACAGCAACTGCAAGTGCCAGATCCTATCTGAAACTTCAACACATTACCACAACATGCATGTTTGGCCATGCCACCCATTCTAATGTGCAAACTATTATGTTCTTATTTCCTTCTGTTTCTTTTACAACCATTTTTCCCACTAACACACCTGCTGTAAAATGCCCACAATGCTCACAGAAAACAAAAACTGCATGTATGTTACAAAAGCATGGCAAGTACATAGATTGCACAATTAACAAAATGCACTGCACTTACAACTACTGATTTCAGCACCATTTGAAGGAAAGCAAATAAATGCATGTGTACAGTGTCAACAGTGCTATCTTTAAATTGTGAATTAAATGAACGCAACAAGAAAGGATGTCTGCAACATACTGCAATGGCACTCATGTAGCAAGCATTTATGTGTGGGAAAGTTAATAAAATTCCTTACACTCACATTCTTCTTTCTAATCTGTACATCTTTCTGGGCTTCTACCTTTTTCTCACCCTACTAGGACTTTGTCACATACCTGTTCAATTTCTTCAGACCTACTGCCCTCCTCTGTCTCCTAACCTGAACTGCTGGAGTCAGATCTGTAAGAATCCTGTACCATTTCATCCCAATACTGTGTCGTGAGGTTGGTTGAGATGGAGAGATGCACAGTACTTATCGTCGTTGATACATTTGTGCGTAATCTGAACAGGTGTTTGTGCAAAGAGGCGTTGCTTGTAATTTCAGGTTGGAAGGAGTGGACGCTTTCTGTGGCTGTCAGGGTGACTGCAGTTTTGGCAGGATGCAGATATGTGGCGTCCGTCACAAACGTTGACTTTGTCGTGGTGCACTATGGAAGTGTACATTTGGGTTACATGTTGTGTGGACATTTAAGCCGTCACCTAAAGAGGTTGCTGAACGCAGTGATGCAGATTTTTCCTACTGCCATGGTCGTTTTCTCATGCATAACACCAAGAGGAGTATGGGTTTATGACGGTGTAATTTGTCCCCATCCAGAGGTCGGAAGGTGTGTTATGAACAGAATTATGGGTGAATTTATGCAGACTGCTGGCATGTTCTTCACCCACTATGAGATCATGAGGTTGCAAAATATGCAGTGGTTCCGTAGAAATAGCATTTATTTGTTTGCCACTGGCAATGCCATTTTCTTTACACTGTGCAAGAAGCATTGACCAGAATGTGATAAAAATGTGAGTGAAAGGCAAACAGAAACGCATATAAAGAGAAAAAACAGAAAAAGTTGCTTGTACGCACGTAAAAAAACAAAAAAAAACCCTTTATGCATCAACGATGGAAGACTCAATCTCCTACCCAGCTTCGTATTGCTTACTGCGCCACCCGCCTTCCCCTACACCCCCTTCTCTATCACAAAAAGGTAGCGGATTCCACGGTACGTTCAGGATTACACATGCCACATCCTGAGTCACCATGTGGATGTATGTGGATGGAGAAATTGGGCATACTTTTACTGAACTTTGTAGTGGATGTGCTTTGGAATGGCACGACACTTGTACTGTAAATGTGTAATGGTACATTTCAAGTGTTGTACAGGAGTGACAGTGTTGGATGAAGGCAGCTTTGATGCGATTGGTGGATGTGTGTGTGCCTATTTATGCGTAACCCAATGAGGTAGTGCTGTATAGAAGATAGTGCAAAGGGAAGCAGGACTGATCCAGCTTTACAGGGGTGCAGCCCTTGCGGAACTTTGGGAGGCGCACGTGCCAGAATCTGCCCTTCGCACCATGTTGCCCAATTGGCATGGCACTGTGGGGATAGGCCAATTGGGTACTGTGGGGGTGGTTAACAGGAAGGGGCTGTGAAACTGTTGTGCATTGTACTCTGCATACTGAGGGTGGCTGACATGGCGAAATGTATTGTGTTGACTGTAGGTGATCCCTTTGTCATAGATCTGCACAACTATGCCCTGGAAAGACACTTTGACAGCAATTTTGGTTTGGAAGGAGTGGACGCATTGTTGAACACTTTTTATGAGTGCAATTTCGCCAATATGCATGCACTTTGTGAAGACCTTGCCATTTTTGCAGAAGTAGATGTTATCGTCATCCACTACAGCGGCATGCATTTGGGTTACCTGGCTTGCTTAGATTTGTTCCGTGGACTGAGGAGATTGCTGGATGTCGTGAAGCTGCTTTTTCCCACCGCCAAGGTGCTTTTCTCATACATAATACCACAAAGAGTATGGGCCACTGCTCATGGATGTTCTGAGCCAGACGCAGGAAGGTGTCTCATCGACAGAAGCATTTCTACTTTTTTGTCCGCTCGTGGAATGTTCTTCTGCAACAATTACCTCATTAGTTGTGGAAATGCTGAGTTTTTCCAGGAAAATGGCATTTTCTTGGAAATTGGCAATGCAGTTTTGTTTGCCCGTCTACAGGATGCGGTGAGGTGAAGAGTTTACTGTACTAATGTGAGCACCAGAAAACACAAACGCAAATAAAAACCGAAAAAAGGTTTTTTCTGTAGAAACATCTAAAAAAAAAAATCTCTTTTAAGAGCCGCCCCTTACCACAAACTACCCCTACCCTGGTTGCAAGTTATTCCTAACACCCACACACAGCATGAAAGCCACATCCAGTGATTTTGCTGGTGGCGGCCATGGAAATGAGACTGTGGGGATTGTCCAATCAGGTGCTTAGGGTGTGCGGCAATAGGAAGAAGGACTGCTGCTTCACTCGGGCCCAGCCCTCGCTGTACTTGGGGAACTGCACGTGCCACATTCAGCGCTTCTCACCATGCTGGCCTATGGAAATGGGACTGTAGAGATTGTCCTATCAGGTGCTCAGGGTGTGCATCACAGGAAAGTGTGCCAATAGGAAGGACTCCTCCTGCTTTACTGGGGTGCGGCCCTTCCGGTACTTGGGAATGGCACGTGCCACATTCTGCGCTTCTCACCTTGCTGGCCAATGGAAATGGAACTATGGCCTTTGGCCAATCAGGTGCTCCAGATGTACGTCACAGGAAAGAGCACCAATAGGCAGAAGGACTCCTCCTGCTTCACTGGGGTGCGGCCCTCGTGGTAATTGACGAAAGGCACGTGCCACTTCTGTGCTTCTCACCATGGTGGCCAATTGAAATGGGACTAGGCGTTAAAGGAAAGGGCAGCATCATTTTTTCCATTAGTTTGTGTAGTGCGGCTGGCAAACATGGCAAGACACACAGTTTTCGCCGTGGGTGATGCCTTTGTGGAAGATTTGTTCGTGCATGCCCTCCAAGAAGGCATTTGTGGCAATTTTGGTTTGGAGGGAGTGGACGCTTTGTGGTGCAGTGTGGAAGCGTGCTGTTTCGGCAGAGTCCTTGTAGAATGTCGACACATGGCCTCTTCGGGAATTGTACATGTTGTGGTTGTGCACTTTGGAGCCTTCTTTTTGGGTTCCATGCCTTTTTCCCTTGTGTACCGTCAACTGAAGAAGATGATTAAAGCAGTGCAGCACATTGTTCCCACTGCCAAGGTGCTTTTCTCATGTATACTCCCGAAAATAGTGTGAAAGTATTCCAATGATTCTGTTGCCAGCCAGAGGTCGGAAGGAGTCTCATCCAAAAAAGCATGTGTGGCTTCTTGAGTGCTGCAGGCTTGTTCTACTGTGAGAATGAGTACATTGGTTCTCAATATGTACACCTTTTCAAGGCAACTGGCATGTCTTTGTCGACCAGTGGCAATGACATTTAGTTTCACAATCTACAGCCTGTATTGACTACCCTATTGTAAGAATGTGAGCTGATGTTGAAAACACAAATTTACTTATAAAAATGCAAAAAAAGGTGTTTCTATGGAAGCAGCTTTAAAAAAACAAAAAAAACAAACACAGGGGCCCTCATTACGACCCTGGCGAAAATCGTGGCGCAAAATGCACCATGGAGCACGGCGGAAAGCTGCCGATAGCGCCATGGGGGTTGGCGGATTTACCGCCCCATTCCGACCTTGGCGGGGCGGTAAATCCCCATTCCCCATTTTACCCTTCCCCATTCCCATTTTTGCCCCATAGGGTATAATGGGAGTGGGGAAGGCGTTAATTACGCCACCGTAAAATACGGTGGCGTAATTAACAACAAGGTCCCGTAGCGCCATGGATTTCTCCGCCCGGAAAAACCAGGCGGAAAACGCTCCATGGCACTACGGGAACTCGTAGTAGGGCGGACGGGTCCGCCGCGAATACCGCTGGCGTAAACCCACTCCGCCAGGGTCGTAATGAGGCCCAGGATCTTTTAAGCACCACCACAACTAACGACGTCCCCCACTCCCACGCATGCACAGAACGAAAAGTCCACGTGTATCACGATAGTTGCAGGGTGGCACGTGTTAGATACGCCCCTTTTGCAGACGACGGTCATAGAAATGGGCCTGTAGAGGCGTTGGGATTGGTCAATAAGGTTTCTATGTGTGGTGTCTACACACAGACTGTGGTACACGGTGTATTTGTCGACAGAAATGCAGAGGGTGCAGTTATGGCTGTGTGTTTCACGAGCCACAGCATGCAGGTTTTAGGGGTGTTTGAAATACATTGACTGAAAGTGAATGGAAAACACTGTGCAGTGGCTGCTCATTTTGGAATCTATCATGTGGATGTGTAGTGCTATGGAGTATCTACAATAAAGTGACTGATTTTGGTTTGTCTGTGTGACACTTTGATGACACACAATCATGCTGATATTATTGTTGTTCATTATGGAGGGAAAATTGCACAGCATGTTACATGAGTTTCAGTGCCGTTTGTGATGAAGGAGGCACTTGCCCATGTCATGCATTTGTTTCCGATCTCTTGCATAACTTTGTATCGCATTATGCAAACACTGATGTGGATGCGTCATTTTCTATTTGGTCGGCAAATGGAGAAAGCGCGGTACATTGCGAAGAAGTGTATTTGTGCCTTTGTACGACATGTGCCAATGGTGTACTTCACACATGGGAATATGACTTTTCACAGCACAGTTTTCCCCAGCTATAACATTCATCTTACTATGCCTGCCATCCTGATTTCTGCAAACCCCATCCAAATTGCCTTGGTACCCTTTTTTCTAGTAAGTGTTGCGCACTGACACTCTTCAAAATGCTCTGCAACACGTAAAGAAACCTCTTTCTACAGCAACACCCTTTCTAACCAATTGAACTACAGTGTTTTGCACAGTGCCATGCCTCCCGCTCTGCATCCGTTCATTGTCAATTCCATTCTTCATCTTTAAAAGGTGCTTTCTTTATTTCTCTTTTTTTCTTTCCTAGTTCATTTCCATTTATTATGGTCTTCTGACACACGCGACAAAAGGAACGGCAGGAAAGGCCCAGTACAGAAGGGACAGCACCTGCATGGATATCATCAAGTACCTTCCCTATGCAGAGTAGCGCATTGCAGTACATGCACAATACAATGCCCTTTGCCGGATAAGGGGCTGTAGCGCTGCATATGGTCTGCAAGGATGTTTATGCTCTGCTGCCCTACAGGAGTGCCCCTCTTGTTGCCCGCAGCAGATGTGGCAAATGCTGTACATGAAATTACCCTACATAATTGTTGGAAGGGCGGTAGACGACCTGCTGGTCCCTTGTGCTTTCATTTCAGTTGTCGTCACATGCAGTACAAACACTTCATGCTACGCCATTATTCTTAGGGGTAGCATTCCCAGAGATGCATACATTGTGGAATACAAGAATGTTTACAACAACGTAAAACACAGCTTCATTACGTGGAGCAGGAAGCCATTTATTCTGTGCGACCCATGCAGTTACAGTACTTTTCTAACCACCACTAAGAATCTTTGTGCTCTGCATATTGTACTGTTTGCTTACTTGCCTTTACATGCACTAGTATGTGCGTGGCCAAGCTGCACCAGTTTTGCATATTTGCAGACTCACTACAAACTGTCCCACCTGCAGTTACATGTTTTCTTCAACTGTACGACCCGCAGGCGACCTCTTGACACTTTCCGTCACACTGCTCAGTGCAGACATGATGTGTCTGTTTCACAGATCATGGAAAGGCAAGCAACACATCAATCAAATTAATGCGACATCTAACACACCCACGTTACATTGCAGGTTGCTGTTCCTTGTTTACCAGTGAGCATCATACAGTCAGGCGTGCTGTAGCCACACATTGGTAGGTTTGCAGAGACACCCACGTAGTCGGCAGGAGTACTTGAAATGCGGTAGCCTACTGTATGAATCCGTAGGGCTGACGACAAGGGTGGTGTTACCAGCACAAAGTGGATGACCTACGCATGTGTATAGGTGTGGAATGGATACACGTGTGCTTCCACAACTACTTAAAAGTGCATTAGAAGATGCGGACATGCTGCCAGTAATGGAGTCCTATGGATACTTGCAGTGTGATTGCACATACGCTGACCAGGTTTAGTCTCCCTAGGAAACATCCATATTGCTCATCTGTAGTAATCTCGGCCAGTACTGTGCGGCAAAGATGCACCATGCAATGTTAACACAAAAAGAGAAACTACTCAAACACTCACCAACATTTACCATGTACATCTGTAATTGCTAAAATACACCAACATTATTCGCAAAAGGAAGGGGTAGCTCAAATGGATACATACACCAGATAATTTGGCCTTTCTACACATCTGCTCTGTGGGATGTATTCACCCACTTTTGCTCTGCTATGCTGCATCACTCTGTTATCGTGGTGCCAGAAACAGCAAAATGGCTGCAAAACCCTTGTTAGTGCCAAAACCCCTGAAAATCGCGCTTTTCAATGCACAAAAAGATGGCTGCCCAATCTGCCACGCATGTTGTCAGTGGTGCAACCATGCTCTCATTACTGAAATGTGTGACTGGGCTCCACAACAATTGAAAACCGTGTGCAGAGAGAAAAGCAGCACTTTCAAATGAAACCCAAAAATGTGCCTACAATTGTAATTTGCTTTGTTGCCAAAAACTCCAGAATGCCGATAACACAACACTTTTCAACATTCACAATCTTGCCTGGTGCTAAAATCCATGTATCAAATGAAACACTGTGAAACATACAAAATCTGAAAACTGACAGCCTCTATGCCAAAATCGTGTGCAGTACCCAGGGCGACCTGAATGACAGCTGTCAGAGGAGTACTAAGGCAGCTTTAAAATTACCTCTCAAAAGTCTGCTGAATTAGTAAACATAAACGGGATTGTTGCCAAAAAGGAAGACTGATTTTAGTTGTGTTTTGATTCCATAGATTGTAAGGCCAAGAAGGAAATGTATTTGTATGTGATGCAACAGATGTGGTTTTTGCTAAGTTTAAAAGTTAATTAGTTTGGCTGAAGCTGCAAAACTGGAATAGCAGGTTTTTCTCACAGAAGGAAGGCTTCCCTCAGCAGAAACTCACAGGGAGGTGTTAATTGCAGGGGTTGAACAGAATCTGGTCTACAGAGAGCAAAGGAACAATGACCATCCTCCAACCCAGGACATTGAAGGTGTGAAAGGCCATAAAACTGCTGCAGCACAGGAAACTCCTGGCTGACAGAAGCAAATTCCAAAGGAGGGGGCCACCACATGCTTCAAGGAGTGACAAATACTGACCAGTTGGTGTTAACAGGATATGTAATGGCCATTTTTAGAAGGTGTATAACCTATTATGAAAAGGGGTGCAACATCTGAAAATGGCAGATTAATTAACCTCATTTTTAGCACTACCTTTGAAAACTAAGTACAACCCTGTAGCTTGCTCTGAACAGGAATGGCAATAAATGTGTGTTTATGGGTCTATATTTCCGCTAGAATTGTGAAAATTTATACACTCATTCCCATGTTAAACACGCACATTTGTGGAAACTTGCATACAAATTGAAAAGTGTGTTCATAGCAAAAAGGGCAAAAGTCTGTAGAAAGAGGAGCCATGATCCCACAGCTACATGGTTTTGAGGAATAGCTGCTATGTAAAATATGCAATCTGTGTATGCCATTTTTATAAAGGTTGCACATGTCTAAATATGTATTATGCCAAAATTAGACTTTGTGTTCCAGTGGCTAGGGGTGGATTCTCAGCATCATAAAATTATACCATAAAGATGACACTCTGTTTCTCTCCTCCTATCAAGGCAGAGAGTAGACTCTGACCCAATCACCTTTCAAAGGGGCAAGCTTAGCTAAGCCGCCCCACACACCCCTTTGTGATGTCATTTTTAAGGCATAAAGAGAGACAGCAGAGAGCAGATAGAGACAGACAGATCCACTCACTCTCCTGATGCTGGCGGAGCATCCTGCTGCTGAAATCTACATCTTCCTTGTTCCAGACTCCAGAAACTTGGCAAAGCAAAGGCCAATTGCATAGCTGAACCCTTCTCAGCTAGGTCTCAAATTCTAGAACAGAACCCCAAAAGCCTAGGGGAAGCATCATAATACAGCCGGGCTGTGCTGTTACTGCTTGCCTGCGGAATTGAAATATCCTTAGAACCAAGAAGGGCAGATCCCATCCAGTACTGTGTCGTGCTGTGACCAGAGCGCCTTGCTGACCCTGTCCAGTTTGATGTGCCCAGATGTCAGTCCCTGATAGGCATTTAGGTAGAGTGAGTTGGATATAGTGGGGTCTCAGGCCCCAGAAAGCCTTGTGAATGATGCAGAGGGTCTTGAACTTGATCCTCACAGCAACAGGGAGCCAGTGGAGAGATTTTAGGGCTGTAGAGATGCAGTCTCTGGGCTTCAGGCCAAGGATAAGTCCTGCAGTCCTATTCTGGATTAGTTGAAGGTGTGAAAGGAGGTATTAGGTAGATCGAGGAAGAGGCTGTTGCAGTAGTCCAGCACGGAGAGGACCAGAGCTCTGGAGACATTGAGTTTCTGGGGGAAACAGAGGAAAGGGAAAATGCCTCTGAGGAGGTGCAGATGAATGTGGGCTTTCTTGGCAAGGTCCATGATGTGAGGAGAGAAGAAGAGAGAGGAGTCAAAGATGACACCAAGGTTGTTTGCCTTACAGGAGTGTGAGGGGAGATTGACTGTATCAAAGGCACAGGAGATGTCAAAAAGGATGAGAATGGATGGAGTGTTGGAATTGAGATTAGAGATCAAGTCTTCACAGGTGTTCAGAAGTGCAGTTTCTATGCCTCTGGCAGCTCTGAAGCCAGACTGGTGGTCGTGGAGACAACCAACTAATTCAGTGTGGTGTACAACCTGGGAGACGGTCAGCTTCTCCAAGAGTTTCCCCAGGAAGAGAGAAATGGAGGGGGTAGTTGGCCAGACAGCATGGGTCACAGAAGGTTTTTTGAGGAGTGACATATTGCAAGATGATGTTTCAATTACTGCACTTAGTGGTTTGATCAAACTGTTTTATAAGCTGTACTTTGTTGAATGTGGGTACATTTTGTTATTTGTATGTTGATCAGTCCACAGGCTTCAAATTCTCTAACGTATTGGTACCAGAAGTACAATAAATCCTAGCCTCGTTGAAACTTTCTAATTGCCAGGGCGATAGTTGTCCAGCACAGATCATTAAAGACGCGTCCAGCGACCTGGCCCATTCATTACTAAACTAATCAACGCATCATTCTCTACCAGCACTGTACCAAGTAACGTGAAGGAATAGTGGGTACTAACCTTACTCAAAACAAACGCTAGACCCGACGATCCCCACTAACTACAGACCCATTACCACAGCCCCTTCTTGTTAAAAATTCTAGATAGGGTTCGTACTTGCAAATCCAAGACTATCTAGAGACTTATAAACTCCTGAGAACACGACAATCTGGCTTTAGACCTCAACATGGGACAGGAACTGCCCTTGTCGACCTCAAAAGTCAGATTGACGAACTTAAAGATAAAGGTAACCTCGCCATCCTACTCTTCCTGGACCTGTCAGTGGCATTCGACCTTGGCGACCACAAGGTACTCTGCGAACACCTCGCCACGGCAGCTCACTTTTCTGGGTCCGCCATCACCTGGATTCAATCGTTCCTCAATAATAGGACCATGCGGATCTTCGCGCCTTCTGCAGCTGCTGACCCCATACCTATCACCGCTGGCGTGCCACAAGGCTCTTGCATTTCGCCTACTTTGTATAACATCTTTACCAAGCCCTTGTTTGATAAACTGGACCGTCTGGGTGTCACCTACACTAACTATGCAGATGACACCCAGATACTCCTACCCTTGACGGGCACCTATGACATAGATATACATTGTGTGAACGAAATCTACACAATCATTCAGGCATGGATGGCCGTCCACAGCCTCTGCCGAATGATGACAAAACAGAACTCCTCCTAGTCGGCTCACCTATCAATTTAAACAAAGTAAGCCCAAACAACACCTCTATCAATATAGATGGGAATAACATCCCTATCGCCAAAGGTGTAACAACCATAGGCTTCTATCTTGACACCACTAACAATTGATCCAAACAAGTAAACATGACCGCCTCATCCAACGCTTATACAGGCAAGCTGATAAGGGACTGCAGACCCCTGCTGTCTACTGAAAGTTGTCTGATTCTAGCCAGAGCACTCATACAGTCCAAGTTGGACTATTGTAATGGCCTCTACTCAGATGCTAACACTAACAAACTTCAGATAATGCAGAAAAACGCTCTTAGAGCTGCCTTAAATATACCAAGAAGAGACCATATCTCTGCCATCAGAAAACAATGCAAATGGCTTTCCATACAAGAAAAGATTGAACTTAAAAATCTATGGCCCTCATTACGACCCTGGCGGAAAGGGGAAAACGATGGCGGAAATGCAATACCGCCATCGAAAAGCGCTCGGTGCGACTATGACCCGTCACCGCAAAGTACGAAGCCATTAGCGACACCGTAGTGAACGCCAACGCTAACTGCACTAAGCACGCGCGCGCGCACCATGCCAAACCGCAAACACCACCATGGTGCAACGGTACGGCAATTCCGACCCTAGCGGACATGTACCTAACGCCATCAGGCATGGCGGAATGGACCATTCCGCCATGGCTAGAAATACGGCATCGTGAACCAACCGTAAATGGCCCACTGAGTGCCTGTACTCCACTCCCTGGCCACATTGCACAACTCCTGGCAGGCGCAATGTACTCACACCATGCAACCAGTGAAATCTACAATTCACCCATGCATGCCAACGTAGAAATGCATGCAGGTGTTCGAAGCGCCCCGTGAGTGGGCATCCATGTACGGCATTTCACCATAGCCGTACTGATGCAGCACAGGCATGTGAAGGTACAAGACATCAAAATGGAAATCAAGAACACATGACACAAAACAACAGTAGTCCCCCATCGCTTGCCACCAGCGCAAGGCAACATCCAAAACAGCATCCTGAGGGGGATTGCACCAGACCTGTACTCTTGCCAGTAAACAAACCAACCATCAGCAGAAGCATGTACCACACAAGTTGGCAGAGTGACTGAGCAGCCAGGCACATCCCAAGAGGGGCCGATGGGAGCTGCAGGGCACAGATGGCATGAATACAGAAGCTATTCCAATGGACATGACCCCAGTCCCCCTCCAACAAACGCACGCAAACACAGGCACCTGTGACCAGCCACATTCTGAACATCCCATCATACCATCAATCGACCTGGCTGACAGGCACCAGTCGGCCAAAAGCCAATCCCCCGCCCCTGAACAGCACATCATGTAAACAGTCACAATGGCAGCCCCTATCCGTGACCACACTGTGCTACGTAGGCAAAAGCGGCCAGTACTGTACCACACAACTCAACTCAGAAGGCGGAACACAATGCAGATCATCTCGCAATACATACCGCCACAAATCGAAAATCGCCACATCACCTGCAAAGAATAACGCAACACGCCAAATATCGGAATACAATTTAAATGCACATCCAAATGACAAAGGCCTCACAGCAATTTGTAAAATAACACCAAAACATCCATCATCACCGAGGGCTGCATCTGCAATAATTGACCAGCTTCCACTTGTGTGACGCCCTGTACCATCATGGCACACAGGGCCAACATCAACGTTCCAAAAGGCAACATGGAAGCGGCAAGAACCGCAGGTCCGTCCCATGAGGCAGGCACTAGTCCAGCTGAAAGGCCGAAATGTTGCACCTAGCCACCAGAACAGCGTAAGGGCATGTGGCCCATTGGCGATCGTCCCATAAGATCGTAATGCTGCTCCACTGATTCACCCGAAGCTGCAGGTGTCGAGAGTAAAAACCATCTGGAGGAGTGGCGTACAGATGGCATCTGCAATAGGGCAGGAGATACCTGTCACCAAAATGAAACACAAATTAACCGATTGCACTACATGACACATGATGCATCACTATCTTCATTCAACACACCAAATCCACACCCATATGCATGCTAGGCCACTCCAAAGGAATATACACACCCCTAAATCAGTATCGATACATAACGAAACCAATCGAGGTTAATACACCATTGGCAACGTCGGTTACTGTGCATGCGTCCGTCAAGATAGAACCCATGACATGGGATTAGTAACGTGCCTAGACACAAGTGTATGAAGGCGCGTCGAGACAGGGAGGATCCGACAAGGGCAGATAGACGTAAGTCCCACTATGGCAGCCTTGCATCACATAGCGCAGGGGAAGGGGATTGAATCAAAAAACACATGTACATGGCAGACCCTAAATGGAATCATCTGTCCATGCATCCATTCATCATTCCCTCATCCCGCAATGAAAACGCATGAACATTCACTCACATAATATGTGAAACTTCCATCGCGTCTGTGCGTAATGCAGTCTGCAAAAACCACTGTGCTCCTGGCCGGATCTGTAGTGTCGTGAAGCTAGATGGACTTGGGAACGTCCTGCCTTATCGTCCACTACGCTATTGCGCATCCCATTCAATTCATGTCATTCATTGCTTGCTCGTTATGGGCCCTGTCCCAAGGACATTCAACAATAGAACGTTACATTTCCAGGCAGACCTGTGGGCGTCTCCTCACCGCTACTTCGCAACCAAAAATCCTGGCCTTCGAATTCCTCACTTGCAACATTACGTCGAAAAGGCTTCTGTGAACGCTTGCATTCACAATTACATCAATGTAGTGCGGCTGTGTGTCATAATGCTAACTGGCTGCAATCACAAATGGGACGCCACGCCCGTCGGTGAAGTACGATACTGTGCTGCATGAGGGTCGGCCATCGATCGAGCCCTACATACCACTGACTCTTCACAGGTATGTAAGCGGCTGCAATCATAGCATGTGTAACAATGGGAGCATAGCATGAAAATCAGTCAAAGTACATCACACTGCCATCGGGATTTGATACATGATTCCAACCCCAAGATGCCATGCGGCCAAATGCAGCCTTACGTGCGGGACGTGCTCGGCCAGAAGGGATTGCATCTGCCACAGATTCATTCAATCAGCACAGGTGGAGGCCATACAGGCCGACAGCACATATATAGCAGACCCAAACCCCTCCCACAACCACTCCCACTCCAAAATGCTACCGGCAGGACTAGCGATGTTGGGCCTGGGGCACCAGATAGCACTGCAAGTGCTACAACTACAAGAAGACGACGAACAACAACAGGTACAACAACCGGGCGCACAGGGGAGACGGAGGAGAAGGAGGAGGAGGAGGGCAAGGCAGGGTCAGCAAGGCCCACAAGCACTGCCACTACCACCACGCAGGCGGCCCGCAATCCCACGCCTCCGAGCTGATCCGTTCAACCTCACTGCTGAGCAGATCCACACCCTCTACCGTTTGGACCGGGACACCATAATCGCCATTGTGGACATGACACATGCTGACCTCGTGAGCATGATAGATAGCCCAACCGCCATCCCACCCCTACTGAAGGTGGTGTCTGTACTCCACTTCCTGGCCACAGGCACCTACCAGCACACAGTGGGACAGTTGCATGGCATTTCACAGCCACTGTTCTCACGGACACTCTCCCAAGTGCACGATGCCCTCCTGAAGCACGCCGACGACCACATCACACTACCACGCACGTACCAGGAGATTACCAACGCAAAGGTGGGATTCCATGCACTTGGCGGCATCCCGGGTTGCATTGGTGCCATCGACTGCACCCATGTTGAATTGGTTGTCCCACATGCCATGGAGGTCCAGTACCGCAACCGGAAACAATTTCATTCAATCAATGTGCAAATGGTGTGTGACTCCAACAAGATCTTTACGCATTGTTGTGCCAGATTTCCAGGATCTACCCATGATTCTATGGTCCTGAGGAACACAAGAATACCACGCTACATGGAGCGACACGCAGGGCACAGATCCTGGCTACTCGGTGAGTCTCATTCCATGCATGACATCGTGGCCCATTTGATGCGTCAATGACCTTGCAGGAGGGGGGGGGGGCTACTTAGCACTATCATTCCACTGACACCCTTTATTCGTCCCATACAGGTGATGCCGGGTATCCACTGAAGAGATGGCTCCTTACACCAATCCGGAACCCACAGAACCAGCATGAGGAGGACTACAACCATGCCCACTCACGTAGCCGTGTGGTCATTGAACAGGCATTCGGCCTACTGAAGGCTCGTTTCCGCAGCCTCAGCAGGTCTGGCGGGGCACTCATGTACAGCCATGAGAGGGTTTCTAAGATGGTCATGGCATGTGTCATGCTGCACAACATGTGCATACGTAGGAATGTGCCCATGCCCCCTGACGCTGTACTGCATGCACCTGAAGATGATGATGATGAGGGTGGGGATGTGGAGGGACGCCAGGGAGTCCATGAGGCACAGGATGCACGTGCAATCCGACAGAGCATCATAGATGCATGCTTCTAGCAACCACGCATGGTGCCTATTACACGGAAAGGGGACCTGTGGCACTGTGTGTGTGTAGTACAGGCACATAGTGGACTGTACGCCTATGAAGGCCTCGTACGCAAATATCAATGTCCACACATGTCATTGGATGATAATGAAGTGCTGTATTGTTAATGTGATTTGATTCATACACCCTATGGACCCGCCACCCAGTGAAGCCCAACACACCCCCTCCACCCTACTTCCTCCCCCCCCAACACCAGTGTCCAGATATGCATGCTGCCCGTGGGTAGACGCTATTGCAAGCCCCCTCTACGGGTATCAGGGGCACCCCTGCCCGTGGAGCGCAGGTTCCTGCCAGATCTGCGTTGGGGGCTGCCCTGGACGGAACTTGCCACGGATGACGTCTCTGCCTGCTCGCGTCCATGCATGTCTCTGAGGGTTTGTGAGAGCTCCGAGAGCACACGGCGCACAGCAGCAAGTTCAGCACAAACGTCTTTGGACGTCGCATGCAGTTCCCCCCTCAGGCTCTCGGTGCTTTTCTCCATTTGTGCTCTCAGGCTCTCGGTGCTTCTCTCCATTTGTGCTCTCAGGCTCTCGGTGCTTCTCTCCATTTCTCCCCTGAGGCTCTCACTACTTTTCTCTATTTGTGCCCTGAGTGTCTCGGTGGATGTTTCCATGGCTGCCCTGGAACCCCCGCATTCATTTGCATGGTCCTTGAGTAGCGTGGACGCTTCCTGCTGTTGCTCGATCAGCAGGTCGAGGGACTGTTGCCTCTGCTGGGCCATGGACATTTGCGGTGGTGTGACAGGGGGGCTGCTCAACACATGTTGCCTTGGCACAGGACTTGTGGGGGTTGGCCAGTCGTCGTCTTCAGGGTGCCCCTGCGTGGTTTCGTCATGGTGTAGGGGATGGAACATGCAGGGGGATTGGGAAAGGTCATGGATGGTACCTACGTCGCCAGCACTGTTTTCCGTGTCGGAGCATGCTGGCATGACAGCTGTGTCACCTATGGTGCTGCTACCACCAGAGGCAGTGCCATCAGATACGTTCTTTGGGGGGACCTGTGGTGCTGGGGTTGTGGACTTGCTGGCTGCTGGGGTGCCTGTTGCAGTCCCCTCCAGTGTGCTGGCACTTGATTCCTGCTGCTGCCGTGTCTTGATCCTTGCACCTGAGGTGGAGGCTCTTGGGACGTTGGTCCTGGCCCTCTTTGCAGGCGTGCTGGTAGGGGTGTCCTGCAGCTCGTCGTTGGTATCGGACCCTGTGGTGGAGTAAAGAGGGGCGAGCGTTAGTTATGGGTCTGTCGGATTTGGAATGGCAACGTGTCAAATGCATTGGGGTGGTACATGAGGCTGATATGGGACTGGGCCTTGGAGGTGGTCTCATTTTCGTGTGGATTGAGGATGCATTCATTTGGCTGCCTGCAGTTAGGGGGTGCATGCTGCACATGTAGGGGTTGTTTATGGCATCTTGATTAATTTGTTTATTCATTCTGACTTTTAGAGGGCGCTGTCAGGGCAAAGTATGTATTGCACTATGGGGTCACATGGTACTGCACATGTTCGTGGTTTGTGGATTTCGCATTGTTTCTCTTGGCAAACCTACCTGATTCTCCGGATGTCGGCACTCCTTTCTCCATCCCTCCGACTCCCTCTATGCTCTCCATTCCTATGGTGGAGGCGCAGATCTCCTCCCAGGGGGTCAACTTGATGGGCGACTCTGATCCCCCCCCGGTAGCTGTGGCGATGTTCCTGTTCGCAGAAAGTATGCTGCGTACGCGGATCCGCAGGTCGTCCCACCGCTTGCGACATTGCTGTGGCGTGCGGGGTGTTGTCCCCACCGCACTTACGCGCTGTGCCACAAGGGCCCATATGGCCTTCTTGTTGGCAAGGGCCGTCCTGGTCATTTGACTGGAGAAGACGACGGCGCCATTTTCCTGCAGGGTCTCGGTCAGCACGGTCAGTTCCTCTCGGGAGAAGTGGACCTGCCGCTTGCGATCACACGCTTTCTTGGCTACCTTTCCCATATTTATTTTTTGAACTGGGGTTGCTAACGGGTTGGGATGTGTGTCAGGGTCGGATTTTTAATGGTTGTGTTGGGATTCGGATTTTATAGTTGTGCGGCGTGCTGTTTCCCGTTCCGGCCACATGCTTTTACTTCCGTTTCCGTATATTTACGGTGCCCGTAATTTGCGGTGCCCGCTCATTACGGTGCCCGCTCATTACGGTGACCGCTAAGATGGGTGGCGGTATTGCACCTGGTGCAGCGTACGGCGGCGGTAAGGGCCGTTTTGGGGTCATTTCCGCCATCGCAGCCTTTCGGATTCCGCCATGGCGTAATGCTCGTGCCCGATGGGTCGTAATTAGCCGCACTTTGCTCCTTCGTGCAATGGCGGAAACGCTATTTACGCTGTTGCGGTCCGGTCAGTCAATTTCCGCAAGGGTCGTAATGAGGGCCTATGTCTTAACCATAAGGCGCTGAACCACACAGACCCTCCATATCTCACCTAAGAATTCGCACTGAGATCCACCACACAAATTACCAGTTGCTCCAACACCTTTGGTCTAGTGGTCCCCAGATATAATCTGAAGAGAGCAGGTGGGTCCAGCTTGCCAGTCATGGCTGCCCAACTGTGGAACACCCTCTCATCCCACATCAAATCCATACAAGTGTTTGCCAACTTCAGGAGAAATGTCATCTCATGGCTACTCAGTAAGAACTAATCTGGATCGCTCTTCATGTTTCTTATCACTAAAATGTATCTGTACCTTTGTATCCATGCATGTATGTACTTTCCATTCTATTCAATGTAATCTGTAACCATCTTCTTATTTCATGAGCACCCAGATACCCCGGGGTCAGGTGCGCTATATAAGTAAAATAAACAAACAAACAAACAAACTCGGTGGAACGAGGCCGTTAAACTCAATGCACTACAGTATGCAATTGGAGGATATGGCCTCTAATGAACAGAGGATCCCACTTTATTCAGAAGTAGTGAGAAATGTGGTTACAGAGATATCCAAATCTCCTCTGGGAATCCCTAATTTGCACAACAAAGCCCATGTCACTTTCCAAAATACAACATTAATGCTGGGCTCACAGGGAAGTGGAAGAGGATATCAATATGCAAATGGGGACTACAATACACAAAATTAGCAAATGACTTCCCTTAATACAACAAATGCTGCTAAGCGGATGCAAGGAAAAGCATCAATGAAATGACTATATTGGATCATACCTTTGAGCGTTTGTGTAATGACATGGAAGGGATAATGGAATGCTTGTATCAAGCCACCCCTAAAGGAGGCGGTACAGCTAAGCAGCTAGCCCAGGGGCCAGTGAGGGGGATGGCACAACATACCAGCCCTCTAAATAGCACAATTGAAGCACATGGCAAAGAGCACCCGAGGGCAATGAATAGCCAGAGGCAGGCAATCAACGAAAGCTGCTTCACACCAAAAAACATCACGATGAGAAGAAACTCTAACATAATGCAACAAATGGACACCTTAGGACCAGCATCCATCTCAGATCTACATTTGGTGTTGGAGTCCCTGCTAGGCCTATATGATAAAATTAAAGAAAATGTCCAAGGAAATGCAGGAAAATTTGATTAACTGCAACAGGGCATGAACACATTTTTGGCATGAAAAAATGTCTCCCCCGGAAGAGATAACGCCCCAAATGCCAGGGGGTGAGACGAGGTGAACTATGACACTCAAGAAGCAGAAAAATACGGCGAATGGATCCCACACTATGGATAGAAACAAGTACAGGCTGGCATGAAACTGAGCAGGGAGAGTGAGAAGTAACACAGGAAATGGGTCAACCAGACTCTCCCTCTCCCTTATGTGAGCATGTAATGCAAACAACACAGAAGGGGATGAACAGGAGAGGGAAATGCAAGAACCACTTATACAAGGAAATGTAATGTAATGGTTACAGAATCTGCAGATAAGATTTCTTTCCTCTTGGTCTTTGGCATTATACCCAATGTCTCTCGATTCAAATGTATTAAGCCTGAACCTTAAGAATAGAGATCTTGGGCCTCATTACACAGTAGGCGGTGAGCCATGGCGCTATTAGCGCCATGGCTCATGCCGGTAAAATACCGGCACCGCCTTGGCGGAAAGGGGATTTACCGCCCCATTCCAAGGTTGGAGGGGCGGTAAATCCCCCTTCCGCCATTGCCCTTCCCTATTCCCATTTCTGCCCCATAGGGCTCTATGGGAATGGGGAAGGCGCTAATTACGGCACCGCAATTTTGCGGTGCCGTAATTAGCTCCGAGGTCCCTTAGCGGGTTGGATTTTAACGCCTGCAAAAAGCAGCGTTAAATCCCCCAACCCGCAAAGGGACCTCGTAGTAAGGCGGTAGGGATTTACCAGTACCGGTAAAATACCGGTACCGGTAAATCCCTACTGTGTAATGAGGCCCCTTGTCTTATTGCATGGGAATTTCACCATGTAGGCTGAAAGTATATTCAATTTTTTCGCTTCAGCCGGTGCATTTCTCATTCTTCTATATTGTATTCTGGCGTTGCATGTTTCCGTCCAATCTTGTTCATATAATTTCTTTTTAACAGCGTTTGGGTTACACAGCAGGGTTTCGTTGTCTGTATTCAGCTGTTTTAGAATGAGCTCACAGGCATTTTTCCATTCATTTAACAGGCTGTTTGAATGTTCTTCAGGCGTGTTCCTTAGGATGTTAAATTGCGGTATAGTTCCCTCTCTAAAGGTTTTTCTGTAAAATGCCAGAGCATTCCATGTCACTATGGCATTGATGGAGGATGTGCTCACCTAATATCTCATACACACTGTTGGATAACCTTTAGTCAGGTGCAGGATCCTTCTCCAGATGACATGTTCACATCTTGACCAAATTTCGTGCTTACAACCAAACATGTTTTCTGCTCCAAATGTCAAAGCAGGAAATACAGTGCTTTTATAGCATTGATTAGACTGATTGGACATCCCTTTAGTTTCATTTTTTCCCACATCATCTCTCTTTCAATGCCATCAAAAGCGTGGGCTAAATCAATAAAAGCAACATAAGTCGGTCTCTTCATTTTTATTGCTTCCATTTTTAAGATGTTTAAAATAAACAGATTCAGCCCACATCCTACACCTTTGACAGAGCCTGTTTGTCTGTTGTCTGCCACATCCACTTGCTTGATCCAAGCTGTCAATTTAATTAATAGTTGACCCGCAAAGATTTTCCCTACCACATCCAGCAAGGGGATGAATCTATAGTTTTTGGGATCTTTTAAAGATTGGGACGATTATGGCGCATTTCCATGTCTTTGGAATTCTGCTTTCTTTGATTATGATCTGAAATAACTTATGGCAGAATTCCGTTCATTCCTCTGTTTTTTTTTTCAATATAAAGTTTGTAAGCCCCTTCAGGTCCTGGAGCTCGAGAAGCACTCAGTATTTTTTTATATTTTAATAGATGTCTTCTTTATTTAGTTGAAGGTTCCACTTCTGTGCTTTAGCGTCTTCGCTTGTTTCGCTAGCCTTTTGTTTTTGAAATAGCGCACCATAATGCTTGAGCAACCTCTCCTCTGTTGCTATATTACATAAACTGGCATTTTGAGGTGTATCAATTTCATTTATCGCTGCCCATAAATCTCTGATATTTCTTAGGGCAAGACATTGCATCATATGTTCTGCATCATTTTGTTCCAGCATGGCTCTGTACCATTTTATCCAGTTTTTATGCTGCATCTTCAGCTTCTTTTTTCTCTTATCCATTTCATCTCTGGCTAGAGGAGATGAATGTAAGTCTCTTATTTTCCTTCTCAGTTCTCTTTTTTTGTGCACAACATTTATGTCATAAACATGTTTTCTTACACCACCCCAACTTTGCCTTTATTTGGAGTTTTGTAAATTTGGAGCAGTTCTTTGTAGTCAATGCTTTTATTTGCTTGTTCTCTGTTTAAGTTCCCTAAGGCCGTACTAATGCCGTTTATATTGTGGGCTGACATTCTTAGTCTATTGCCACAGGGTTCAACTTGTAACGCTTGCTTCCAATAATAATAATAATAATAATAATTTGGCATTTATATAGCGCTACAAACCCTCAGGTATCTGAGCGCTGCTTATTATTACCCACGGTGTGTGGTGCTTATTTATCGACCTCAGAAGGATGAAAGGCTGAGTATGGCCCCACCAGGATTCGAACTTGCATTAGCAGGCTCTGCACGGATGTCAAAGCGAGCGCTCTACTCGCTGTGCCACTTGACCGGCTAAGTAGCTCTTGAGTTGACAATGTCATCGTTAAACTCAATTTTCAGGAGATTGTGATCACTTTGACAGGTTTTCACAACTTTCGTTTCATTGATCCTAGTTGTCATGTTGCTTGAAGAGACAAAATAATCTAAGATCTATTTCTGATTTTCTCATGCTCCCATGTAGCTTTTGGGGGGATGCCACCCGCGTGTTTCCATTCAAGATGTCCATACTTCGGGCGTCTAGTTCCTCCAACACTGCTATTCATAGCTTCTCGTTCTGGCAAGCATTTTTTTTATTCAATTTGCCACCTATTAGGTCTGTGTTAAAGTCGCCACACATCAAGATGTAAGGATTTGTCTCACAAGCAGTTATGTTGTTTAAAAGGTCACATATCTGCTCCAGGAACTCCCTCTTTCCTGTTGCTCTGTGTTGCCAATAGCTGTTTACTAGATGTAGTTCAATCTCAGCATTTACATAATTGTTTTTTTATTATTTTCGATAGTGGTTTTCTGAATATAGAGAGATAGATTCATTATTTCCACAATTTGAAAACCACTTTGTGTTTTTTCATCAGCGTAATTAAACCAGACATGGGGTGTCCTTTTTCTTGTGTTATGGCTGGATTGAAGGCTAGATCATATCCATCTACAGTTGGTGGTGACTTTACATCACTTCTTTGATGTGGTAAATTCTATAAATTCATTGTGGTCGATATCAGTTTCTCTGTTTCTATTTTCCTTACAGTCTATATCTTTTGCATCTTCGCTTTGTCCTACTCTTGGACTAATCAATCTTTTCACTGTCCGTCCAGGATTTAGCCTTTACGATCCCTGCTAGTGTTCTTACTTTAGCCTGTGATTCGTCTTGTGCTCTGTCAGTCACATCAACATTCATACTATGCGCATTCTGATTTGGCAAGTCCACATGGCATAGCTCTTTCTCGCACTGCGTTGCAGCGCTTTTGCTACCAACATCCATTCCTTTCTGGTTGCTACTTACTTGGTCACGGTGGGGCTCTCGGATAGGGTGAGGTGTTCCCTTATGTAGGCTCTCCATAACCGCCGACACTGATTCACTGCGCTTTAACTGAAGCTGCGACAGCCTCGCCTCCATTGTTTTTCCACGCTTCAGATTTCGAAATCCACGGCTTCAGGTTTTCTCAAGTTTGCAGTACGGGCATGATTCCAAAAGCAGGAGCATTATCCCACACCCCCACGTACCCTACTGAACACATAGAACACTCCTACTCACGCTGCGATGCTCCGCGTCAGGGAGTAGGTTTTTAAAGTCTCCGCCTTCACAAACTATAAAACTGGAAAAAAGGCTCCTTGCAGTATGCACAGGGTCCACAGCATTCTGAACACATAGAACACTCCTACTCACTCTGCGACGATCTGCTTCAGAGAGTAGGTTTTTAAAGTCTCTGCCTACACAAGCTATGAAACTGGAAAAAAGGCTCCTTGCAGTATGCAGTATCCACAGGGTCCACAGCGTTCTGAACACACTGAACACTCCCACTCACTTCAACAGATAATCAAGAAAGAAAGGGATGGGTGAAAACCAACAAACAAAAATGGGAAAGCGAAAAAACAAAAAAGTAAAAGAAATCCAAGAATCAGCCAGCACTAAATGCCAATAGAAGAGGTAAGTCAAAGCAATTAGTGGGTCCTACCTCATTTGGAGAAAAAAAACACAGGAGACCCCCAAAATGAAAATTCCCCCAAAAAATGGGACAGTGGACCAAGAAAAGGAAAAGGGTCCAGGGAGAAAGAAAGCATTTGGAACCTGCTCTGGCACATATTGTGGTAGCCAATGGGGGAATACAAGGATAATGAAGGTGTTTATGGAGATATGGACCAAGTAACTGGCACGGACATGGAACACCCTCACCCCTCTTGAGACCTAGTCTTGACCGCCGCGATCGCTACCTTGATTGGTCTGGCTCGTCCAGAGGTTACCCTGTTCCAAGTAATTAGGTTGGCCTTCTGAACTTCTGCGCCGCCAGGACAGAGTTCAGAAATCCGTCTTAACAAATTGGTGTACAGCGGTGGGATACGACTGAAGGTATCCAGTGTTGCGCTCGAACTAGGGCATTTCAGGTTATTCCAACCAGTACACGTAGTGAATTGTTGTAGTATAACTTTAAAAAGGCCATAGTCCTATCTAACAGTATGGAAACAAATACCTTGTTAACTTTAAATGCTTCCAAATCAGAAACATTGAAGAAGATGTGTGCGGAGAGAGGTGTTTCCTCTCAAGGCACTAAATTGGAAATGATCCAAAGAATCGTGGCGTGGCAAGAAGCGCAGCTTGACGCTATAACTTCTGAGGACAGTGCAGAAGGTGGTGGGGCTGCTCTCACTGGTAGAACATTTAGTTTTCGATGAAATTACGTCGACCAAATGTCCTGTCGACCAATTGTTGTCGATGAAATGTCCGGACACCGTCCGAGTGGCCCCTCACCTGACTTCTGATCAGCAGGCTGAGGTGAAAAGTTTGCTTAGGCAGTTTTCCCCCCTGTTTTCACAGTCGCCTGGTTTGACACCTTGGTGCAAACATAACATAGACACAGGAGACAGTGTACCTACCCAGAGTAGGGGATACAGGATGTCAGACAAAGTACGGTCTTACATTAAGATCGAGGTCAACAAGATCACCTTGTGGTGATTGAACCCTCTAGTAGTCCTTGGTCCAGCCCTGTGGTTTTGGTTCCAAAGGCAGGCCCTTCTGAATTGAGATTCTGCGTGGATTACACGGCTCTGAATGCTGTCACCAAGACAGATACACACCCTTTGCCTCGAACAGATGAGCTGGTGGATACTTTGGGTGCCTCCAAGTACCTCAGCAAGTTTGACCTCACTGCTGGCTATTGGCAAATAGCTTTAGCAGAACATGCCAAGGAGAAGACAGCGTTTTCTACTCCACACGGCCTTTACCAATTCCGGGTAATGCCGTTCGGGTTGAAGAATGCACCTGCCACTTTCCAGAGGCTTGTGAATCATGTGTTGAATGGGTTGGACAAATTCTGTCTTGCATATCTGGACGATATAGCAGTTTTCAGTGCCACCTGGGAAGACCATGTGAAACACCTCAGGATTGTGCTCCAGGCTCTTCAGAAAGCACACTTGACCATAAAGGCTAGTAAATACCAGATTGGACAAGGCTCAGTGGTTTACCTTGGACATGAAGTAGGTGGAGGGAGGATACAGCCTCTTCCCAGTAAAGTACAAGCAGTACAAGACTGGCCTACCCCCACTACACAGACCCAAGTGAGAGCCTTCGTAGGACTCACGGGGTATTAACGCAACTTCATGGCAGACTATGGCACCATAGCTGCCCCTCTGACTGCCCTCACCACTCCGAAGAAACCCAAGAAGGTAACTTGGACGGACGAGTGTGAGAAGGCCTTCAACGGCTTAAAAGAATCCTTGTGCCAGGCCTGTCCTCAGGGCCCCTGATTATCAAAGACCTTTTATTGTGCAGACGGACGCCTCTGACACTGGGATAGGAGCTGTACTATCACAAGTAGATGAGAAGGGTAAGGAACACCCTATTGGTTTTATTAGTCGCCAGCTTAAGGACAGAGAGGTCAGATGGTCCACAGTGGAGAAAGAATGTTTCTCTGTTGTGTGGGCCCTACGGAAGCTGAGGCCCTACCTCTATGGGACCCACTTCACTGTGCAAACCGACCATAAGCCCTTAAAGTGGCTGATGAACATGAAGGGAGAGAATCCAAAGTTGCTTAGGTGGTCCATAAGTCTACAAGGCTTTGACTTCACTATTGAGCATAGCCCAGGTGTCCAACATAGCAATGCTGATGGGTTGTCCAGAATGTTTAACCGACCTGAACAAGAGGCTCATCCAGGGGTGGATTAGTTCCCCCTGTCCATAGTCTGTGAGGGGCAAGTGTTAGGAAAGATTTCTTAATTGTGGGTAATTTTCCTTCCATGTGGCAACCCCTAAACTTTTTGCTGTTGTTTTCACCATGATCTAGACTTTGCCAGAGAAGTGAAGCCTTCTGCCGCACTCCTCTGGGCTTTCGCTCCATTCTTACGGGGAAACTGACATACCCTTAAGACAGTCAGTACCAGGAAATGTTGTTTTCCGTAGTTCTTTTATCATGTTGCAGCTTTCGCGCAACATGGCACAAGAGGGCACTGTAAGCTAAGGTACTGCTCTCTTGGGTCTCTAGTCTTCTACAGGCCCTAGATACTCTCTTTGGATTGTTAATGAACAGTGCAAGTGAATCACGGACGGACTGGTGGCAGTGATCGTTTCTTTGTGTTTTTGAGCTCCTTTTGGCGTTTAAGCGCGTTTCTCGCGCTTAGCCCAAAATGGTGGACTGGCTCCCAAAATGGCCAGACCACGAGGCTCTTTGTCCTGCCCGCTGACCGTCTTGCGCCCTTCAGCTTCCCCAGGTTGAGCCAACCCAGAGCCTTCCTTATTTGGACATGTACTTTCCCGCGAAACACAGATGCTTTCGCGGGCTTCTACAGGTCTTGTGTGTACTCTAGGATGTGGGCTGGGATGTCTGGTCCCAATACACATCCTGGGTGCCAGAGAGTCTAGGGTGTCATGAATGCCTGGGACCACCGTGGTCCGTGATAGGTCCACGTATTGTGGGAGTGTTTTGTGAGCAGATCTCCCATTGGGTCCCCTCCATTTTGGCGCAAAGGGAACCGTGGACAAGAGGGGGCTGCAAACACCACTACCATGTCGATCTCCTGAGTTCTCACGAACGAAGGAATACAGGAGCCAAGTATCCTGCAACCACGAGGCTGAACCGAGGAATCGCTGGTGACCCGCTCTGCACTGCTGTCGCTTTGTTAAACCCTTTCTACCTCTGATCGAACGAGAAGGCCTGTACTGGTACTTCGACCCCTTGGAATAGTGGGATCAACTATTCTCGGCATCTTCACCATCTCCTGCACGTAAGCCTTCCGAAGTGTCCCTGGGCCATCCAGCAGACTGACCAGCCTACCCAGGAGTATTGCTCTGTAACCGCTGTGAGGTTGTGTTGTATTACAAGTCCTTGTCACTCTCACACGATTCGTACAATTGGCATTCCCAGGTCTGAAATGAGTAGTGTACATTTGGCTGAAATACACACGGCCGCTCCGTTGCCCTGCTCTGGTAACAAACTGTGCGGGTTCACTGCGTTTGGGACCTCCTCAACTCAACTTCTGCTGCTGCGGAATCTACACGACGCCGAGACGTCCCCGGCTCGTATCTGAACCTGCCAGCACTGAAACTGATGCAGAGAAGCCTGGGTCTGCCTGCATCGGGGACCGGTGAGTAGCCTCGCTAGGAACTGGTGGCCCTCCTGCAGTAGCCCAAAGCTTTTCCCCGCTGTGTCTAACAGCACGCCTTTCTGTACTCGCGCTCTGCTTCTGCCCCCAGTGGAGGCTGCGCTTGAGTCGCGGAGCTCTGTTCATCTTCATTTGTTCATCGAACTAAACTGCCTGATTCCCTCGAAGAGACTCCCCTTTGCCCGTTGGCACCAGTGTGTGCAGGTACTTTTGAGCACAAGGCTCCACTCTTCATAGGGTTTGGACTTCCTTTTAGTTAGGTGCCTCTGAAGGCGGACTGGGTCTAATTATTATTCGCACTGCCTGTTTTCCTCCCCATCTAGGTGGTCTACACATTTCCTGCGTCTAACTCGTTAGACTCGTTTGTATTTGTATATATATTGGATTTGATTGGTATGTGTTGGTTTACTTGAGTTTTATTGTGATTTCTCGCTACGGTCAATGTTACAAAGGCCTTGTAATAAATGTGTCTATATTTTTAAAATAATATCTGCTTGGAGTAATTTTTAAGTGTCCTTGCTTTGTGTGCTCATTGCGGGCTTTCAGTCACCCTCACCCCTGTTGAGACCCAGTCTTGACCTAGTCTTGACCCCTAATTGATTTAGGAAGTAGTGGATCTCCTAGAGAAAAGAAGGGTTCATGGGATCGGGGTGATGTGACATGGGTAATAGGTAAGGAAGTCTTCCAGGGCCCCAGGTCCAGATAATATCCCTCCGGTTATTAGCAAAAAAATGGTGAGATATGAGCTTCCCTCTGTGGAATTTGTTTTAACACATATATTCCTCAGGAGAGGTTCAAGAGACATGGAAACAATCCATAAGCATCCCGATTCACAAGAAAGGGGACAAACTAAAAAAATTAGGCCCAGAGTGCTGCTAGATTCCTCGAGTAAGATCTTTAGAACACTTCTGTTAAGAGATCTTAAAAGAGAGATATCCAAACATCACCTCCTATCTGACTCTCCCATAGGCTTTCCAGGGAGGTGGGCCTTTACTCTGGCCCACATGAGAGCAGCAGTTAAAAACAATTCTATAGGTACCGTATAAATGGCTTCAATCGACATTTAGTGCATTTGACACAGTTAGTCGTGGTTGATTGTGGCTTAAGCTCCAACACGCAGGGGTTCCTGCTACCTTGGTAAAAATTCTGGCTCTACTACAATTGAATACTTTGGTAAGAGTGAGGTTGGACAGGGGCGGTCCACCCCTGACCTTGTTAAAACTCAGGTGGGTCTAAGACAGGGTTGTGTGGTAGCTCCCACCCTGTACAACCTGTACATGGCAGATGTAGCGAATGTATGGGAGGCGGGAGACACTAATCCAGTCAGAGTAGGTTCGGCAACATTGGACTAGATAGCTTTTGCCGACGATGTAGTGCTGTTTCATCTCATCCCTCTTGGCCTCCAACGTAAATTGTCACTATTTCATATGTATGCACTGGAGAACAATCTCAAAGTAAATGGATAGAAATCTAGGGTGTGTGTGTTTTCAACAAGGAGAAGTCCAAAAACAATGAGATGGCAAGTCGGAGACAAGCCATTGGAGAGAGTATCAACCTTGACCTATTTGGGATATGAAGTTTTAAACTCAACATCCAAAATAGGAGGGTGGGGGTAAACTACCTAATCGCTAAATATGGCCGCTACTCACAAAAATTAGGCGAATATACGCACAGCTGTACACCTTCTTGCTGACTCAGCTGATTCAGTTCTCCCTTATGCAAGTGGAGCCGACGATACTGTACGGGCTTGACATTAATCTAAATGATTTAGGGAAAGATCTAAATATCATCCAAGGCAAACTTTGGAAAGAGACATTGAGGCTAGCAGAATCAGTGCCAAATGCTGTGATACAGCATGAGTTTGGATTAATCTCATTAGCCAGTAGGGCAGTATTGAGGAAAATGATGGGTTATGCAAAATTATTCAATCCTCCAATGCACTCCTTGTATGAAAAATGGGGTGAAATTCAAACACGCACCTCGGGAGGATCAATTAACGCTCTGAAGGCTGAGATGAGCAGCTTACTGAATGAAATTGGCTCATCAAGAGAGGAGCTGATTATAAATCAAGCAAAAGTCAAACAAAAGTTGTTCCAATACAATTGGGGGCAAACATTGGAGGAATTAGAAAAGTATAGCCTTTACAAGGAATAAGCATAATTGGTGTACAGAAGGGAGCAGGTTGCGAGATACTTACTTATCTTTCTGTGTCCAAGAAGAAGGTTACTATACCTCTGTTTTCGATCAAAGGCCTACACTTGAGAGAGCGGGTAGTTGGAATGGTGGTAAAGAGAACCAAAGTTGCAGGCTTTGTGGTATAATACAGATGAAAGAAACAACTAAACATCTAGTCATGGGTTGCAATACATTTAAGAGAAGAGCAGAAACAATACCTAGATAGACCACATGGGAGTGAAGCCTTGTTGGTTAGTTTGATTGGTGGACAAGTGCAGAGTCTTATTCTAGCACTGTGTGATTTCCTACATAAAATTTTGGAGAAGTTAGGAAAATTGGCAGTTGAAGAAGAAATCCCCATATCTGAGTAACTTGATCTGTATGTCTTTCCCTCTTTTTGTATTTATTTTTTAACAATGCATGTTAATGTTTTTGTTATTTGTAATTTGTGAAAGAGTGTCATCTGTTTTCTTTTGTAACCGGATGGGAGTCAAAACACAATAACTAAAATAATGATAATACAAAAATGAACATTACTGAATTTGGCATACATACTTGTTGAAGCTACGCCAGTGCCTACATTTGTATTTATCATTATTTAGTATGACAAGCATGAATAAATGTAGTGTATACACTTGTTGAAGCTATGCAGTGTGTGAAGTGTATGATTTGTTTGAACAAATGAATAGTATGCTACTGGTTGAGGTTTTATTTGAAGTATATATGTATTGTTTTATTGCATTATTCAATAAGTAAGTAAATGTCTATGTTTTATTGTTTACAATGTTCAGATTTAAACAATAGTTCCACTGACTGGGAAATGGTAATTTCATAAACATTACTTTACTAACCACGCTCTATTGAAGGCTTTAAAGGAGTGGTTTTGGTTGTCATTTTCAAATTTGCTGCAATAAAATACATGATTATGAGTATTTGGAAATTCCAAGTTTTACATTATTTATTAAACTAGTGGTTATTTTTAGTAAACATTTAAAGGGTAATTACTTTGTATCAGCACTAATCACTGTCTTCAATTGAAGTATTTAATATTGTTATTGGTAGTTCCACGTTTGGGTGCCATGTAAAGCACACACCGCATGTACGTTTGTTGTAAAATAAGTTCTGAAGCATTTCTGTATGGTAATTGGTTAGTGTACAATACCCATGCACGGTTGGCAATTATTTGCACATGCCGTTTGTGACTGCAAAAACGGTTTTGTTTCTGAGAAAAGTTCATGCTGCGTTGTATGAAAATGGATCACCAGCGAAGTGTATAAGCAAAAGTGGTGCTTTTAAATATTGTAATGTATAGTAAGTTGTGAAAGTGAGAATGAAAGAAAATAATGTTGCACATCTGCAAATTGTGTTCAGCATTACACATGTTTGCGTATTTGCATTCTTGCAGCGTCATTTCAGTCATATGACTTTTCGTTATAGGTGCAGCATTAATCCAGTAAACATGTGCACAATGTTTGTATATTGAACTATACACATGCATGCCTGCATATTTGTAGTATTGCACTGTCATTTCAGTCACGTGGGTAGAAGTATAGGTTCAGCGTTACTACAGTATATATCTCCCAGCTTAATCTTAACACTGAATCTGTTGGTTGTCTCCATGACCATCAGTCTGGCTTCAGAGCTGCCAGAAGCTTGGAAACTGCTCTCCTGAACATCTGTGAAGACCTGCTCTCCAACCTTGATTCCAACACACCCTGTGTCCTCTTCTTACTTGATCTCTCTTCTGCCTTTGACACGGTCAACCACGCCATCCTGCTCAACCCTTTTCCATGATAAACTGGGTAGCACTGATCAGGCCCTGTCTTGGCTGACTTCTTTCCTCTCCGATCGACCCTGCCAGGTCCAACTTAGGTCCTTCCTCTCTTCTATCTCTATCTCTACCTGTGGTGTTCCCCAGGGGTATAAACTCTCTCCCTGGCTTTTCAACCAATACCTGGCACTTCTTGCCCATTGCATTGCAGCTCTCTGCCCCAATTTTCAGTGCTATACGGATGACACTCAACTCATTTTCAGGCTCCCTTCTACCATCTCTTCTCCTTCTCTCATCTCTGACTGTCTGTCTGCTAACCAGGAGTGGTGTGCCACCAATGATCTCTGCCTTAATGCCAGTAAGACTGAGATTCTCCTCATTGGCACACTGGCTCCCTCCTTTTCTGTCACTCTCTGGCCAGCCTTTCTTGGCACTCGTCCTGCTCCCGCCTGTGTGGCTACAAACCTAGGGGTCATCTTCAACTCCACACTCTCCTTCTCTCCTCACATCTCTGACGTTTCTAAGAAGTCACTCTACCAGCTACACCTCCTCAGAGGTATTCTTCCTTTCCTCTCCTTCTCCCAGAAGCTCACTGTCTCCAGGGCTCTGGTTCCCTCTAGGCTGTACTACTGCAGTAGCCTCTTTCTTAATCTACCTGCCTCCACTCTCCACCCTCTGCAACTCATCCAAAACAGGACTGCAAGACTTGTCTTTTGTCTCAAGCCCAGGAATCGTATCTCTCTAGGACTGAAATCTCTGCACTAGCTCCAGTCGCGGTGAGGATTAAGTTAAAAACCCTCTGCATTGTCCACAAGGCCTTCTGGGGTATGGGGCCTCAATAACTTCAACTCTCTCTTCCTAAATATCTTCCTCTCAAGCTCTTTGCTCATCCGCCTCCAACTCCCTCAGAGCCATTCGCTTCTCCAAGCAACGAGTTGGTGGTAGATCTCTTTCTTCAGCTGGGGCCTCCCACTGGAACAGCCTCCCTGTCTCTCTGAAACTTGAGGAGAACCATCTCTGGTTCCGGAAGCACCTCAAGTCCTTCCTCTTTGCTTCAGATTTTTCTCCTCCTCTCCCCTGCTGATCTCTTGGCTGAAACCAAAACTGCACTGGTTATCTGGCTACCCTCTGTTCTCGGGCCCAGATCCTCTTCCTGCCAGTTGCACACCTGCACTGCCCCCCTGGCAACCCTTGCACACGGGGACTGTTTCTGTATCCCTACAGGCCCCTACCAATGCATTTAGCACCAGCTGGCCACACTTTTAATGTATTGTTTTATTTATTTTACTGTTTATCCTATGCACTGCACTGCCCTCTCCCTCTTTCCCCCTGCATTTCTCCCCTCCCCCCTCCTTTGCACTTGCGTGATCTCAATGTCACCTGGCCTATGGGATTGTTGTCTGTGTTCCCTCTGTTCCCCCTCTCTTGCCTCGTCGCGCCTTGAAACACTTGTGTATAGGCGCGTTATAAATGCCATATCATATCATATCATATATCATAATGTGTGTATATTGAATTATGTTTATTGTACGTTAGACATGTTATGCAAATGATTGTAGTTTACATTTTGCATGCTTGTTTAATGCACATATCGTTCATTACATGTGCACTTGTATATGTATCGTTTTGGTAGTTTAAGTTTCTTATGTTTCACTTATTTGCAATTCTGCATGCAAAGACATATTTATTTTTCCAGGTGCGTGTGGTGATCGAAAGCGCTTTATTTTTTCTTCAAATGTAGGGAAAAACCTTGGTGAGGAGAGCAAGTTGAGACAAAAAATTGAGAAACGGTTGTGTATTATGACAGTGGCAAAAAAGCAGACTTAATTGTAGTACACGTAGGTGGCAATGATTTAAGCTACCGGAAATTTACTGAAATATGTTTTAACATTAAAACAGACTTGGTATAACTAGCAGGATTGTTTCCAGGAACACAAATTGTATTTTCCTACTTGGCAGCACGTATGATTTAGATGCCTGGAGGTGCAAACCATCGCAAAAAGAATTGTGCATGCAGCACTGTAAATAGATGTATATATACATTTTCGGTTGAACAGGGACTACATTTGATTTTTCACCGGAACATTAAAAGTCACATTGACAGTATGTTTAGGTTAATGGATTTCATTTAAGTAATGAAGGGGACAGTTTATTTTTAGGCAATATTTTTGAAGGACTACATTATGTTTTGCAGTAAGAAGATGCGTTATTATTGTTTTTGTATAAGCATTGATATTTTGTTTGCTTGGATTGATTTGGTTGGGCTGCTTTACTCTTTTTGAAACAGCAGTTCTTTTTGTTAACAAATTGCTCTGTATTTACTTGTTTTAGTGTATGTTGGAATGTGTAGGCAGTGTGGGTTAATGGGTATGTTATTTGTGGTCATAATAATGCTTGACTTTATTTTAAGATGTGTTCACAGTGTGTGTGGGTGTGGGTGTTGCGTGGGTATTGTGTGTGAATTCTGTATTTCCTTGCTTGAGTGTATTGTGGAATGTGTATGCAGTGTGAGTGGGTGTGTATGTTGTTGGTCTCTGCCATGTGTGAATTCTGTATGCTGTCTTGGTGGTTGTGTATGTTATGTTTGTGTTGAGTGTGAAATCTGTATGTTGTGTGAGGGTCCATGTGTTGTGTATGGATTCTGTATTTCCTTGCTTGAGTGCATGTGCACATATATTGTGTGTGTATGTTTAGTGTGTGTGCTATGTATGCAGTGTGGTGGGTGGGTGTGTATGTTGTGTTGTGTGTGAATTCTGTATGCAGTGTGGGTGGGTGCATATGTTGTGTCTGTTGTATTTGTATTCTGTATTTTCTTGCTTGAGTGTATGATCAAATGTGTACACACCGTGGGTAGGTGTGTATGAGGTATTTGCATTCTGTATGCAGGGTGGGTGGGTGCATATGCTGTGTGTCTTTTGTGTGGGATGTTTGAATTTGTTTGCTTGAGTGCATGTTGGAATGTGTTTGCAGTGTGGGCGGGTATGTAGTTGTGTGTGTGTTTTGCGTGAATTCTGTATTTCCTTGCTTGAATGTATGTTGAAATATGTACACTGTGGGAGGGTGTGTATGTTTTGTGTGTCTGTTGTGTATTAATTATGTATGCAGTGCAATTGGGTGCGTATGTTGTGTGTGTTGTGTGTGAATTCGCTATGCTCTTCAGTGGGTGATTATGATGTGTGTGTGTATTGTGTCTGGATTCTGTATTTCATTGCTTGAGTGTGTGTTGGAATGTGTATGCAGTGCGGTTGGGTGCATGTGTTGTGTGTGAATTCTGAATTTTCTAGCGTATATGTTGTAATGAATATGCAATGTGTGTGGGTGTGTATGTTGTGTGTGTGTATCCTGTATGTTCTTGCTTGTATGTTGGAATTTGTATAACAAGTAACTGTTCTTTTGCAATGTACAACAGTCACCACTAACAAAATTATTGTTCCTGCTTCAAAAAAGAAAAGTAAGCAAATATGTACTAAACAAAATTAAAAAACATTCAAAAAAATCAATTTTACAAAAACATTTCTTAGCAATCTCCTAAAAATCTTCCTCACTTAAAAATTACCTGAAAAAAAGTTTACTTGAAGCTCTGATTGAAAGCAATTCAAACTAAAAACACAATTATTTATATTCGTTTTGAATAGAATGAAACCAATAAATTAATTAAAAAACATTAAAACAACTTCTAAACATGTGGAATGTGAAAATAGATACGTTTTCTAACTTCTGTGCAGATGACACCAGTTATCACAGGACCACATTTCAAAGAAGAAGCATATAAACAACAACAAACAAACCAAATTGCCATAGACACTAATGAAAGAGGCTATGAAAAACTAGCAGATACCCTTTTGGCAAACAAAACCTTAATAGAAAAATCTTCCCCAACAAACTTTCAATCAAATGTACTTTATGTCCACACAAGTCGTCCAGTTTACAAATGGACTTGCAGCTCAATATGCAATGTGCGCCAACAGTCCTTCACATGTTTACGACAATTCCTCTATCACTATGTTCAAATAAAAGACAAAAGTAGAATCCACATTTTACAAACCCTGGACTCCTGCCCAGTAGGCATCCACACTGGACTCTGTGGATATTTCCTTAGCCTGCATTTCAGGAACTGCTTGTAAAAGTACCTTCAATCATATAAAAATGCTAGCAACACACCATTCTACAATGCAAAAACTTGTGCATAGTTTGTCCTGCTATATAAGTGCAAAAACTCAGTCACAATCTCCTGAATGGAACAGCAAATAACTCCTCATACAAATAGAACACATACAAAGTAAATATTTTAGAAATGTGCTAGAATTACAAAACATAAACCAACAATGTTCTAACCCTAACCTCCTTATAAACACATATTAAAATTACAAAGTTTGAAAACATGTCTGCTGAAATTCCAGACAAAGTATGTGTCTGTTGTTGTTGAACGTTCTATAAGAAAAGTACAAAAATAGTAGATTTTTCTTACAAGACAGAAAAAATGAAGAATCACAATTGCTCCAATTAGCCTTATATCTAACAGCAGAATATAAATACAACATAATTGATCCATTAATGGTTTGCACATACTGCAATACTAAGCATGATAATAACCAAATGCCATTACAAGCTATCAATAATAACCTGCAAATAGTTCCACTTCCAAAAGCTCTCCAACAACTTAATCTATATATTAATGTTAATGTTAAAGGTATTTGCATTTGTATCGTCCACCGTCACCAATGGAATTGGTCCCCAGGCGCTCAGGCGGATCTGTAAACGAGAAGGTGGGATGGGTTAGTAAGGTGAAGAGGGAGTAGGATAGTGAGAGGAGTGGTGTTCTGTTGGCAGCTTCAGTTCGGTATACACTGTGCGCTGATCTTTGGTGCGAGTATCAGATCGAAGTCAGTCCTTGTGTGCTGTTGGTGTGGCTTATGTGTTATTTGTTTGTTGTTGCGGTATGGTGAAATGCATGTAGCTTGCTGTGGGAGAGGTGGTTGTGTGAGTTTTTGCGTGAGTTGAGTATACAGAAATGTTGAGCTTTTTTTGTTAGTGGGTTATGTGTTTCCCAGCTGACCTTCGCAGTATGGCTAGATTCCTAGATTGTGAGACTCCTGCATGGTGGGGGATGGGGGATGGTCTCACAATACACTCTGTTTCACCATACAATGGACAAATATGTAGGCCACACCTAGACCCAAGTGTTCTGCTAAGTCAATAAGTGGCCTAGATTTCACAATAAATAAAGATGGGGGCAACACCCAGATACAAGTGTCCCACACCATTGTAGAAAGGTCCAGGTTTCATAATAGGTTTGTTTCGACATGTAATATACAGAGATGGAGGTTACATCAAGATTCAAGAGTCCTGTAGAGTGGGAGATGGGCTTCCGTAGCCTAATGCATTACATTTCACCATACGATAGACGAAGGGGGAGGCTATACCTAGATGTGAGAGTACTTTGGAGTAGGTGCGATGCAGGCTAATGTATACAATTTCAGGCAAGAGGCATTTGTTAATTTTCTCAAATCTATCTCAAGGCCCCGCAAGGTAACCTTCACAGGCTTGCATAGATGTGACGCAGGCCAGTGTTCACAAATTTTATCCAGTTTGGCCATTGTTATCATTCACAGTTCCTTTTGTGTCTGGCACAGGTTAATGTTCATAGCTCTAGCCAGGCATGGTATTTGCTACCATATACAGTTCAGTCTGGATGCGATGCGCGCCAGTGTTTTAAAGATTCTATCCAAGTGTGGCATTTGCTCACATTCACAGTTCTATCCAGGTGCGGCATTTGCCAACATTCACAATTCCATCTAAGTGTGGCATCTGTTAACTTTCACAAACCAGTCCAGATGCTACATAGGCTAATGCTCACGATTCTATGAAAGTGTGGCACTTGCTAATATTCACAAATCTGTATGGATGAGACGCAAGGCAACATTTACAATCCTGTCTCGATGCAATGCAGGCTGATGGTCACAGTTCTGTCTAAGTGTGGCATTTGCTAATATTCACAAATCTGTGTAGATGTGACACAGGCTAATATTCACAATTCTACATGAGTGTGGCACTTGCTAATATTCACAAATCTGTCTACATTTGACTCAGGCTAATGTTCACAATTCTATCCAAGTTTGGCGATTGCTAATATTCACAAATCTGTCTAGATGCGGCGCATGGCGACATTTACAATCCTGTCTAGGTGCAACGTGGGATAATGGTCAAAGTTATGTCTAAGTGTGGCACTTGATAACATTCACAATTCTATCTAAGTGTGGCATTTGCTAATATTCACAAATCTGTGTAGATGCGACACAGGCTAATGTTCACAAATCTAAATGAGTGTGGCACTTGCTAATATTCACAAATCTGTCTGCATTCGTCTCAGGATAATGTTCACAATTCTATCCAAGTTTGGCGATTGCTAATAATCACAAATCTGTCTAGATGCGGCGCATGGCGACATTTACAAACCTGTCTAGGTGTGACGTGGTCTAATGGTCACTTATCTAAGTATGGCACTTGTTAATCTTCAGATTTCTAAGTGTGGCATTTGCTAACATTCTTAATTCTATGTAAGTGTGGCATTTGCTAGTATTCACAAATCTGTCTAGCTGCGACGCAGGCAACATTTACAATCCTGTCTAGGTGCGATGCAGGCTAATGGTCCTGTTTCTATCTCAGTGTCGCGATTGCTAATGCTCAGAATTCTGTCTAGATGCGACGCAGGCTAACGTTCACAGTTCTGTCTAAGTGTGGCATTTGCTAATGTTCACAGTTCTATCTAAGTGTGGCGATTGCTAATATTCACAAATCTGTCTAGATACGACACAGGCTAATGTTCACAGTTCGATCTAAGTGTGGCATTTGCTAAAAATCACAGTTCTATCTAAGTGTGGTATTTGCTAGTGTTCACAAATCTGTCTAGAAGCAATGCAGGCTAGTAGTGGTCACAATTCTGTCTAGGTATAAGTGATGTATGTGATGTTCGCCTGGCAATCTATGTTCTGAGTTAAGGTAGTGGAGAGTGGCAGGGCTTTCAGTAGCAGAGTGATTGCCCTACTCCTCACTATGTCACACTTACTTTTTTAGTTGCTGCTGGTTGTCGGCTGGCCACTGCCGCTGCCTTCGCCTGCTGACACCTGCAGACGCACCCTGGGGCCATCGATGTAGGAGCCGCCCCTTGCCTCTGGGCCCACAGCCGCAGGGGCTGCCGGGTAGAGGGCTGCCCTGGGAAGGTGTGCATTAAGTCCCAACCTGGCCAATCGGGGACGGGGGGTGAGCTGGGAGGAGGGAGGTTTCTGGGACTGCGATGGGAGCAGGCCGGGTCTGAGCCTGGAACCAACGCTAAAATAAACAAAGCCAGGCCCAGGAGGGTCGCTGGCCCAATATACTCATCTGCAGACGCTCAAGATGACGAAAGAGCGTGCAGGGAGACACCAGTGAATACACCAGGCATGGTTGCTTGAATTACCCAATCAGGGTCCGGGGTGGGCTGGGAGGCAGGAGGAGGGAGGGAAGGTGAAATGCAGGTGTTGGGGACTGGGATGGGAGCGGGCCAGGTCTGAACTAGGAACAGAGGCTACAATAAACAAAGCCAGGCCCAGGAGGGTCGCTGCCCAACATACTCACCTGCAGACGGTCAGGATGGTGAAAGAGCGTGCAGGGAGACACCAGTGAATAAACCAGGCATGATTACTTGGATTACCCAATCAGGGTCTGGGGCGGGCTGGGAGGTGGGAGGAGGGAGGGAAGGTGAAATTGAGGTGTCAGGGACTGCGATGGGAGTGGGCCGGGTCTGAGCCAGGAACCGAGGCTAAATTAAACAATGCCAGGCCCAGGAGGGTCGCTTGCCCAACATACTCGCCTGCAGATGCTCAGGATGGTGAAATAGCGTGTGGGGAGATGCTGGTGAATACACCAGGCATGGTTGGTTGGATTACCCAATTAGGCTCCAGGTGCAGGCTCGAAGGCGGGAGGAAGGAGGGAAGGTGAAATGGAGGTGTCAGGGATGTGATGGGAGCGGGCCAGGTCTGAGCCAAGAACCAAGGCTAAAATAAACAAAGCCAGGCCCAGGAGGGTCGCTGGCCCAACATACTCACTTGCAGACGCTCAAGATGGTGAAAAAGGGTATCATTATTCAAGCAGTACACCCATTCCAAGGTATATTTCATCTGCAACGCCGATGCCTTGAGAGCAGCTCTCGGCGTGCCTAAAAGATCTCACATATCTAATATAAGGCACCAAAATAATTGGCTTTCCACACAAAATAAAATCTACTTAAAAGTTGCTTCCCTCACTCACAAAGCTCTGAACAATGCAGCACCCAGTTATATTACAGATAGATTCCTAAAGAGAAGCTCCACCCGAACTTCAAGAACAACTAATGCCAACAGCCTTATCACACCGAGATTGAGGATGTCTAAGGCCGGGGGCGGCAGCTTCCCTGTCCGTGCGGCACAACTATGGAATTCACTGCCACATCCTTTACGAGAAGAGCAGCCTTATCTCAAATTCAGATCTAATTATATCAAGCTATATCAAGCTGCTGAAGTCTTCGGACAACTAGTTTCATACTAGTTTATACTAGACACCCACTCCCACCTTGTTTGTGCATACTCCCCGTCCAGTTGTCTATTTGTACATTTCCACATTTGTCTAATTTTATGACCTATTATTGCCTGTATATATTCTGTTTTGTTAATATTCTGTAACCATGTAACTTAGGGGGTAATTCATAGAATTCAGCGCACAAGTGGCGCACGCGGCTGGCGCACATTGTGCGCGTGCGAATCCCTGCGCCAGCCGCGTGCGCCAAAACCCATTTCTGCGCACAGCGTATTCATGGATTCCAGCCACCAAAACCAGCTGTGGCGCACAGTGGCGCAGCGACCCTGCAGCAGCGCCAGTTACGCCCCCAAGAACGCCTCCCGCGCAGGGAAAAGCCATCAACATACCCAATCCAGCGCAAAGGGCTGCGCTAACCCTGTACCAGCACAGCAAGCGGGCTACGTGTATCACTGGGGTGCGCGGGAAGTACCTCACGCGACATCAGCAGGGTACGTGTATTTCAGGGTGCAGGGGAAGTTACACACGCGATTCCAGCACGGTACGTGTATTTCAGGGGTGCGCGGGATGTTCCACACGCGAATAGCCTGGGCGCGTGTATTTCAGGGGTGCGCGGGATGTTCCACACGCGAATAGCCTGGGCGCGTGTATTTCAGGGGTGCGCGTGAAGTTCCACACGCGAATAGCCTGGGCGCGTGTATTACAGGGGTGCGCGTGAAGTTCCACACGCGAATAGCCTGGGCGCGTGTATTTCAGGGGTGCGCGTGAAGATCCACACGCGAATAACCTGGGCGCGTGTATTACAGGGGTGCGCGGGAAGTTCCACACGCGAATAGCCTGGGCGCGTGTATTTCAGGGGTGCGCGTGAAGTTCCACACGCGAATAGCCTGGGCCCGTGTATTACAGGGGTGCGCGGGAAGTTCCACACGCGAATAGCCTGGGCGTGTGTATTACAGGGGTGCGCAGGAAGTTCCACACGCGAATAGCCTGGGCGCGTGTATTACAGGGGTGCGCGGGAAGTTCCACACGCGAATAGCCTGGGCGCGTGTATTTCAGGGGTGCGCGGGAAGTTTTACACGCGATTTCAGCAGGGTACGTGTATTTCAGGGGTGCGCGGGAAGTTTTACACGCGATTTCAGCACGGTACGTGTATTTCAGGGGTGCGCGGGAAGTTTTACACGCGAATAGCCTGGGCGCGTGTATTTCAGGGGTGCGCGGGAAGATTTACACACAATTTCAGCAGGGTACGTGTATTTCAGGGGTGCGCGGGAAGTTTTACACGCGATTTCAGCAGGGTACGTGTATTTCAGGGGTGCGCGGGAAGTTTTACACGCGATTTCAGCAGGGTACGTGTATTTCAGGGGTGCCGGGGAGTCCTACATGTGATTTGACAGTGTGGGTCCTCCCAGGTGTTCCCTGTACACCCTCCACGGCCCCTGCAGGCAGCCCACACCACAGGGTACTACCCTGCATCCCTGGTCATGTCCCGCAGGCAGCCCACCCAACATGGGCATGCCCCCCAGCAAAGGCACATGTCTCCTTGAACTAATGAACACCAACTCATGTCCCCCACCACCCCCACCCCCCAGCACTGTGGGGCACCTGCCAGCAGGCCCCCACCCATGTCCAACTCATGTCCCCCACCACCCCCACCCCCCAGCACTGTGGGGCACCTGCCAGCAGGCCCCCACCCATGTCCAACTCATGTCCCCCACCACCCCCCAGCACTGTGGGGCACCTGCCAGCAGGCCCCCACCCATGTCCAACTCATGTCCCCCACCACCCCCACCCCCCAGCACTGTGGGGCACCTGCCAGCAGGCCCCCACCCATGTCCAACTCATGTCCCCCACCACCCCCACCCCCCAGCACTGTGGGGCACCTGCCAGCAGGCCCCCACCCATGTCCAACTCATGTCCCCCACCACCCCCACCCCCCAGCATTGCGGGGCACCCTCCACCAGGCCCTCGCCCATGTCCCATCCATGCCCCCCTGCACCTGGGTCCCAACAATCCCCAATCATGTCCGTAATGGCCATCCTCCCCTGCCAAAAGGCCCAACCAACTATCACATCCACCCACATATCAAAGGCAATTACATGTTACACACCCAATGTAAATAATGCAAATGAACACATATCTGTCACACACAATGGCTGCAAGTGAATGTTAAAACACCCAACCTGACATGCATGAAAGTAATGAGATGATACGACACATTGAAGGATGAAAATAAAAATGTATTGAAAATCAACTAGAATGGAAATGAAATTAGAAAAACCACAAAGCAAAACAACAAAAAGAAGATGAATGTCCATGAAAAAAATCCAAAAAATCCAAAAATCCATAGAAGAACTATATACAAGACAATCCCGGGTCCATGAGCCCAACCAAATGAAACCTAACTATGTCAACTAACTAAAAACTGAACTATATACAAAAAAGTGGCGCATTGTCCAATCGCAACCAAATAATAAAAAAAATAATTTAAAGGAAACCTACCACTAACTATATAACTATATACAATGGCAGCGGGCAAGTCCTGCGGCTCACTCTGTGATGTTGCCGGCCAGGGCATCATCGAACTCCATGTCGATGTCCTGGAGGCGGGACTCTGTCCTGGCCCCGAGGTCTCGCAGGAATAACCCCATGTTCACCTCAAACTCCCTGCGAGCTTCCTCGAGGCACTCAGCCCGCCTCAACGCCCGACGCATGGAGAACTCCGCCCTGACCATGGTGAGCCGCTCCTCTTCCTCCCGCTGCCGCTCCGCACATATCCGCTGGACCAACTGCTCCCACACGGAAGACACTACCATCCCAGGGTTCTCCTGCCCTCCGGCCGATGCCTGCCCCTCTGATCTTGATGGCCCCGAGCCATGATGCCTCCCACGTCGAGCCTGCTGCTGCCTCCGACGCCACTGCCTCTGCCAGCACGACGGCATCCAGGATGATGGAAACCACCGACGCCGTCGTGCACGTGCCCTGCCCGATGATGCGGTCACATCCTCCATCTGCTGGGGTCCAGTTGCTGTGTTGTCCACCCCTGCTGGACCTCTGACTCCCGACTGTGGCAGGGATGGGATCCCCACCGAGCTGGCTGCATTGGTCAGGGCAGGTCCACAGGGGGCCCTGGTGGCATCTGGGCCGGAAGACGGCAAGGAGAACGACTGGCGTATAGTCTCCACAGAGGAGGAGAGGGCCGCCAGATTGGCCGACACATGCAGGAAACCCCCGAACATGGCCGATCCCAATTGGGCCACGTCGGCACGGTGCTCTTCGTGATGACGTGCCTGCTCCTCCTGGGAAGCACGCACGGCATCACGAATCACAGCCGTGCGCATCGCGACCCCAATCAGGACCTTCTCCACACGGCCAGGGGTCCCCTCGTCCGCAGGTGGAGGGGAGTCAGATGACATGGACATCCCCTCTACCTGCGGACGGGCCTGGGACGGGGCATCCCTGCTGGTGCAAGGTGGTGCACCCACAGGTTCAGGGACAGCGACATGCACAGGCCCCTCCACGGTGACCTGTGCTGTCTCCTGCCCCTGCCCCTGGACTGCACCACTTGCACCAGCAGGGATGCCCCCACCAGGCCCCATGTGCGCCTCAGTGGCGGCCTCCTCCTCCTCTGTGGAAACCACCAACCTGGATGGCTCCTCGCCATCTACCACCGTAGCAGGCCCCTGTGGGGGCTCACCCACCCCTTCCGCTGCAGCCGTGGGGGCATCCCCGCCGCCTTGCTCCACAGCGCCGTCTCCGCCCTCTCCTTCACTAGCCGCTGCGTAGAGGGAGACATAGAACACAAGCATCAGGGTACTGTACAATGGTCCCCTAAACAGGAAGCAATAGCAGATGAGTGCCACTGTCAAAGTACACTTCCATCATGTCACACCACAACACATGTGTCAGTCCAGGCAAAACACACACAGTGACAGTCATGGTGCGTGCCATGGACATTTCAATGCATGTCCAATGGACTCTCGAATCATACAATGTAATGGGACTCACATGAATCATGGGTCATGCCTATCACATGCACACACTTCACCTCAGTCACATCCATCTGGCCCCGTACACCCCAATCACAGTGCATACAAGGATGACTAGGCTGCATCAGTGAATCTGTACATTGTCACAGACATGTGTCATGCATCCGTGGCACTCACAAGTCACAGACACGCAGGTCAGGCACACAGACATGGATACCACATATGTATCTGGCATCAGCACCCATCCCTCGCCCCCACCCATGTCCAGGAACAGAGACTGCCATGCTCTCATGTGTGCAATCTGCACAGGGCTCCCCATGTCGCATTCAAACACATGCAACAACCGTGCGGTTCACACATTACAGGTCGCACATGCATTCCCATGATGTCCCTGCACACATACATGCGTACATGGCCTATGTCACACATGCAGGCAAGTATCAGACAACCAGCACACTGCAACATGCCCTGTCTCACACAGCAATGCTTGGCCACTTACTGCTCAACTCCAGACGGGTCTCCCTCTCAAGGACCTGGGCGTAGAGCGCTGGGTGTGCGCGTTCCAGGACCCTCAACTGGATGGAACTCATGCGGCCCCGGCCCCCCTCCACGAGGCGCCGGGCCTTCATGAGGGTCCTGGACCTCAAGTCCTCCCAGCGCTTCTTGACCTTCTGGATGGTGCGGGTTGCCACCCCCTCCGCGTTGATGGCAACCACACAGTCGGCCCAGATCCTATCCCGTCCTTCCCTGTTGGCGCAGGACGATCCGAAGAGGGCATCATACTGCCCCAGGACTTGCTCCACCAGGACACCAACTTCGGTGGCAGTGAAGCTGGTGCCCCTCTGCCTCTCTGGCCGGGGGTTGCCACTGGGGTCAGATGTGGATGTGCCCGACATGGCAACCCCAGGGGCAGGAGTGGGTGGGCAACTGGGTCCTGGGGCTGGGCTGTGGAGCGATGTTATTCGAGTCGGGAGTCTTCTGTACCAGCAGGGGTGGACACAGCAACTGGACCCCTGCAGATGGCTGATGTGCAGGCACCAAATGGCAGGGCACGATGGCAGCAGACAGGCAGGCAGGCAGCAGCAGATGGCACGTGGGAGGCTGCTCGGGGCACTGGGGGGCAGTGATTCGGCCTTCTGGGCAGGAGCGTGGTCTTCCGTGTGTTTTCGCGTGGCCAGCTTGATACGGAGTGATTTGGCACGTGAAAAATCTGCACGTCAGCGTGTAATTCGAGGAAAGGCCCTTAGCGCGTAAGCGCGTCAGCACGCGTACGCGATTTCATTGGACCAAAGGCCCCTACAGCGTAAGCGCGTCTGTGATGTTTTGCGCACGGGCGTTGCCCTGGCAGGGCTTGGAGATCCCGCGTGCCTTTATGTTCTGTACGTGCTTTTCGTGCGGTGCGTGTGTTTTCCATCCGTTGGGGTTCACACGCTATTACTTCACAGCGGGTGTTGGCTACGCGTTCTACTACACGCAAGGCAGACGGTGAGTGGTACCCCGCTCCCCCAGGCCCGATCGCGTGAGAAACTTCACGCGAACCCCTGAAATACAGGTAGCCCGCTCCCCCAGGCCCGATCGCGTGAGAAACTTCACGCGAACCCCTGAAATACACGTAGCCCGCTCCCCCAGGCCCGATCGCGTGAGAAACTTCACGCAAACCCCTGAAATACACGTAGCCCGCTCACCCAGGCCCGATCGCGTGAGAAACTTCACGCGAACCCCTGAAATACACGTAGCCCGCTCAATCGCGTGTGTAACTTCCCGCGCAACCCCGAAATACACATGCCCGGCTCGCACAATTGCTGTATGTTGCCACTTTTGTAATGCGCAGGGACGCTACCGCCTGCCTTTGTGTGGCGGACGTGTATCGGCTTGTGCGTGTCTTTCGCTGTGCGTGGCTTTGCCCTATTCGGTTCCATGAATACGTGTGGTTCGGGTGCGTGTGGGCGTTCCCTCTGCTTCCCTGCAGTACATCCCCAGTTACGCCCTTGTTTTCGCAAGTTGTTCCCCATTCCGCGCGTTACGCCCCGTGTTCTGCCCACTTTCTAGTGTATGCGCAGAGGTTGTGCGCTTTCACTGTGCTCGTCTTTCGGGATGTTGCAGTGACGTGTGCGCCATGCACGGGTTTGGCGCACATCCCGAGGAAGACACGCGCAGGGACTTCCATGAATCGCACGCGTGCGCCTCTTTTTTTCCGCTTGCGCCTGCTTGCGCCTGCTTGCGCCTGCTTGCGCGTAGATTTTCGGTGCACGTTTGTTCCATGAATCGGCCCCTTAAAGCCTTGCATAATCTGTACTGTTGCACCCGGTTACCTTCGGGTTTGGTGTGCATTATAAGTGAATAAAACAAACAAACAAACAAAACAAGCAACCCAAAACTGACAAATTGCCTCCATCAAAGGCATTTGTGGCTGTTGGATATATTCTGGGGTTACATCTATTACTTTGTGGTATTTTATTTATTATGGTGGTATTTGGTGGTATTTTATAATTCTTGGTAATATATTGTGGTAACTCGTCGGGATATTTTTATAGTGGTGAGACTAATTTCAGAATATTGCCTAATAATTGTTTTTACCAAGGTCACTAACAACAAACAAAATACTGGACTTGATACACTCTGGACGAATGGCTTCTGCCCCCTTGTGGTACCTTATGTACAATACCACACTATGCCCTTTTGGCTGAGTTTCAACAACTGTAAGGCATACAATTGAAATACTGCACATTAATTCAATCTCTCTAAATAAACAGCACACAGCAGCTACTTTACTTTGAGAAAGTTCTTACTGCGCACCTGTCTCTTTGTGCATATCAAATGAAAGGGACTGAATGCGGAATAAATGTAAAGAAACTAAAAGTTACTTTAGAATCTGTTTTTTATCGTAAAATATAAATATGCAGTTTACACAGAATGACACTTATGCTGCCCTCATTGTATTTCACAGCGCAATAGCTTTTAGGGCTTCATCATTGCAAAGTCTTACCAACTGGCCCTGGCAATGTGGAACCTGGCAAGAGAAATACACTTTAAAAAAACACAGTGAGACTTTGCAAAATATAAACACAGGATTACATGCATGTTAAAAATAGACAGCACCTAAAATGAAGTGAAAGCGTGCAGTAATCCTCAACAATGACTTGTGCCACATTCAGTGCTTGTAAAAGTATGTAATGTATTCATGCACAAACATTATGTTGAAACTCCGATTCAGGAGGCCCCTTGTTGATTACACGAGTTTTGGCAATCTCAGTGCCTTTATCAAATCAGGGCATTAGTATCACATATCAAACCAAAATATATATAACTGTGACGTTCAGTTTCAATAAACAACCAATTGATAAATTCACAGGTAGACAGATGAGGCGTGGTAAAGGGGAGGAGCTTTGTGGGTAAATAAGAACAATGTGAAGAAAACATAACAGTGACAAAAAAAAAGACAAGAATTAGAGCATAGTTATATAAATCCAAAGTTTCATAGCATGTGTATTACAACCATTATGTAAATTAAGTATCTTAATCACATATATGAGCAGCCATTTACATACATCTTAGAAGTTGGCGATATGATTTTTATGCATCTTCCAGTGTTTGTAATTCGGCTCCATGTGCTAGCACATTAAACTTCTACGATCCTTTTTGAGTAATAATAACCCGCTTAGGCGGAGAACCGTGCCTATAGTATAATTGAAGGAATAATAGTTGCGTATCTTACCACGAATATGTGTGCTTGAAGATCCTTTGAAGTTATGATGGTCATAATTACGGGTTAAATCACATCTGAAATAAGATATATCTGTTTGACTACCAGCCACTATTGAATTTCCAATCTAATACACTGTTGTTACACTACCGCATGCACTATGGGGTGGGTATAGTTTGAAAATCGGTTAGCGTGGTCACAGCATTGTACTCTTTTAGTGTAAATTATTACAAATATCTGCTATTGTTCTATCCTAGCCGCTGAGTGCAGCGGATCAGGCCACACGTCTGCTGTAATAGTTCAGTCTTGTGAGTACCGCAAGAGCCAAGAATATGGCAGAAAAACACACAATGAATATCTTTTAGATTGTCGTTTGCCAAAGGCAATACAGACTTAGTCAGCCACCTAGTGAAAAGCTACATGTTGCGTGTCCATATTCTAGAATCCGCTCAACTGTTCTGTCTCGTTATCTCAGCGCGTTGTCGGCTCTGCAAGAGACATTGGAAATTACTGGTCTCACTGCGTCTGTTTATATTTTTATTTTAACAAATACCTTCACTGTATATCTGCATACTGCCAATAATTAAAGATAACCACATTAAATTGTCTAACTTAAGCATTCACCACTCACATTCCTGCATTCGGCTTGTGTCTGTATATAACATTTATTTCTACATACCTTTGCGGTATATATACATTTCATCAATAGTTAAAGATAAACATATCAAATTGCCTGACTTAAGCATTCACCACTCACATTCCTGTAATCGGCTTGTGTTTGTTAAGAACGCGCAAGAAGTGTGTTTGGTATGGACAATGGTTGTTATGGTAACCAGCCGGGTCCACATTAATTAATCTGAAGAGCCATCTCGTGTTGATCGACGCAGTGGCCATTAAGTGGAAGAGTATTTAACAGAAATATTAACATTATTATTTAAAGTAGGACCATGCGTTGACTAACACGTATTGACCTAACCCTCATGAATGTGGTTGTTGTGCCTTCTTGCAACTAAGCTCTTTTACTTATTCTATTGGTAAAAGCGCTATGACATTTGTTGCGCTTTTTAATTACATAACTCATGCTGTATTGATGCCCCAATTCCGGTAATTACTAGTCAGATAAGAGAGCCAGAGGCTATCCTTGTCACTGGTAAACCATGCTAAATTCAAAATTCATAATTCATTTTCGTTTGGGAGCATATTCTTTTACCTCCTTACTGGTGTTACAGAGACAGCTTTGGTCATCACTAAGCCACATCCTTTGCAGTGTTATCCCCAATTCAAACTATAAAAATGAATACATTTGATTGTCTTTGTTTAGACCCTGATCAGTAGTTTTACATTTACATATTAATCTTGCTTCTGTTTGCCGCAATGTAGTCTCTTGATTTCCCCCTCTCCTACCAAGGGTGACTTTTTTTAATCCAATAAATTTGATGTCTTCTTTTAGGTCCATCTGATGTTCTTGCTGCCAATGATTGGCAAGTGGCAGCATGGGATTCTGGCTGCCAATTGCAGATAACTGTTCTCTTATGCGTGTGCGAAGTTCCCTTATCGGGCTTCCTATATATATATATATATATATATATATATATATATATATATATATATATATTCAGTAAAAAAAACTTTGTTAAAGGGACGTTATGGTTAAGTTGCGCTACTAAAAACCTATGAAATTCAGTGAAAAAACTTTGTTAATGGGACGTTATGGTTCAAAGTAAAACCGAAAAACCCCTGAAATTCGGCAGTTATGGTAAGATAAGCAACCATAACTCGCGCCACCACCGTGCACTGCTAACACTAACACCCAGGACATCAAAGATGACATCACAAATGTCATTGATGACATCACTGATGACATCACATGTGCATTTACCTTTCATGCAAAGTTTGTACAAGGGATTCTTAGTGTAATGTTAATAAAAAAAGTGTCAAAGATTATTGGAATAAATATCAAGTTCTAATAAGTGCATTAAGCTATGCATTGATATAAATAGCATTCTATTATTAACTTCAATCCAGTATACTAAGGTACTCATGTAGAAACATAGGCATTGTGTGCAGCATACATGATGGAGGTGCAATATTCATAAGCTTGCCATGTTGAATATTGAAATGATAACTGTTTTCATATTAAAGTTTTGCGTACAATGAAACTTGTGATAAGTAGGTAATAAAACCCACTTACTACATATTTGCATTATTATACACAAATCACAAAGAGACAACACCACTTACAAATATGAATATATACAAGGGAATTGAAGTAGGAAAAAGAAACAGCAATAGTAGCAGAAAGTGTTCATAACCTAACTGATTACCTTTATGGAGAGAAATGATTGCTCTGTTTCAAAGCTGTTACTTACCCTATCTATATATATCACATGATGTGTCTGGACCCTAAGGAAAATAGTGTGAGTACAACAAATAAAAATATGAGCATATACAGGGAAAGTACAGTAATAAAAAAACATCAAAACTATCAGAAAGTGCTGATAAATCTACGGATAATTTTAATGCACAAAAAGGATTGCTGTCTTTCAAGGTTGTGACTTCTCCTATGTATATGTTTCATATGATATGACTGGACCATAAGGGAATTATTCTAAGAACATACTTGAAGGATAAGTCTACGAATATAGTAATTTACAATTTTTAGTTCCTGACTGTTACTGAAGAAAATTATGTGGCCTAGATATGTCAGGAAAGTAAAAATAGGGAGGGCCAGCCATGTGATGTCATCAGTGATGTCACCAATGACATTTGTGATGTCATCTTTGATGTCCTGGGTGTTAGTGATAGCAGTGCACGGTGGCGGCGCGAGTTATGGTTGCTTATCTTACCATAACTGCCGAATTTCAGGGGGTTTTCGGTTTTACTTTGAACCATAACGTCCCTGTAACAAAGTTTTTTCACTGAATTTCATAGGTTTTTAGTAGCGCAACTTAACCATAATGTCCCTTTAACAAAGTTTTTTTTACTGAATTTCATAGGTTTTTAGTAGCGCAGCTTAACCATAACGTCCCTTTAACAAAGTTTTTTCACTGAATTTCATAGGTTTTTAGTAGCACGACTTAACCATAATATCCCTGACTTCATATACATGTAACATAGAACATACTAACCCCCTCGTAGTGATTTTCATGTCCGCGGACTACCGCCATGTCCGCGGACACATCGAAAATCTGAGCGTGGTGAATGTAAATTTATATAGTGTGCCCCATTTCCCCTTTGAAGTTGGCTCTGAAAAGAGCCGTTTTTTTTTTTACAGATGCTTGACAGACACCTGTTATTTTGTATTTTTTTTCTTGTTTTTTTCTTACTTTACTCCTAAAATCTTTACATAACCTTCTCCAAAGCAACCCTTACATTCCAAAATAGAAAGGCATTTCCTGTAAAAGATAAAGAAATGCCATCTTCTTCAAAATTAACAGCATTACTGGCATCAATATTCTCATTGTTACAGAAGAACATACCAGCTCTAAGCATGAAGGCACACATGCCTCGGTTGATGACACACCTAGCAATGTTTTGCTGAGGACAAAAAACTGAACTATTGTCCCATATTGTCCTAGGTAGTAATCCAGAAAAAATTACTTTCGCATTTGGAAGGATCTTCATTACGGCTTGAACCAAGCGTTCCAAATCAGCCAACAAAGTAGGGGAACTGACGTTGCCCAAATGGAAAGCACCACAGTGCAAAACTACCCCATGCGGACTGTTCATCGTGGCCATATCCTCACAAACTTGTACAATTCCCTGTACATTGCAATCAGGCACAGTGCTCCACACCACCTCCACTCCTTTCACATCAAAGTTCTTTGCAACATGCCTGCATCCAGCGTACTGCTGTAAACCATGCACAAACATATCTCCGAGCACCAACACCCTGACTTTCTCCACTGCTGCCATCTTCACCACACACAGTCTCTTTCAACACAAATCCACAACCTTGACATCTGATTGGCTGATCCGTACAGTCTTCTTTCCATGTTGGATTTCCTGGAAAAACCCAGATGTAGCACGCCCTGTCCACGAACAGCCGCGGTGTCCGCGGACGGCGTCCACTTTACTCTCTGTGCCATTCCCTCATTGCATACAGCTAAGCAATCACACAATACGAATAACGTCCTCAGAACCCCCCCCATTTTGTGAATTTTCGAACATTTCAGGACAATTATCATTTCATTATTCAACATATTAACATTACAAATATACTTTCATCTTGTACTCCGCACACAATGCTATGTTTCTCCATTAGTAGCTCAGTATACTAGACAGAATCCCATAATACAATGCTATTTATATCAATGCATCGTTCAAAGAACTAATAACGGTATGATATTTATTGCAATATCCTTGACACTTTTTTCGCAACATTATAATAAAAATCCCTAGTACACAAATTCCATGAAAAGTACATACACATGTGATGTCATCAGTGATTTCATCAATGACATTTGCGATGTCATCTTTGATGTCCTGGGTGTTAGTCTTAGCAGTGCACTGTGGTGGCGCAAGTTATTTTTCATAGCTTACCATAACTTGCGATTTTCAGGGGTCTTTCGGCTGTACTTAGAACCATAACGTTCCTTAAACAAACTTTTTTTAATATTACGCAAACAATATACAAACATGGCGTGCAAAAACCAACTTCTCACAGATGGCTTTACACAGAATGTTGCAAAGTAAGAATTTATGCTCGTTCACAGTGAAGGTCAGCTGCTTCCATTTTTTTCTCGGGCCCAGGAGAGGCTCACGAAGCGGACTATAAGGTTGTATTGTGTTTTGACCTTGACAGACAGAGATTGTGATGAAAGACTTCTCTTGAAGGAGTGTTGCTAAAACGTAAGAGAAGTTAAGGATGAAATTTCTGAAACGAAACCACTTTTATATATTATATCACTATGCGAAAGATCGTTGGCACACGCAGAGTCGTATTTTGGGACTGCACCACTCGTATACAATGGAAATTGCAATTGTACTGTAAGTAACCCTTTATAATATTTTATACCAAATATAATTACAATAGCGTAGCATTAAAGACCGCTCAAGTTGAACTTGTTCTTTGAAAGTGGCATAATGATTTCTACCGCACACTATCACCGCCGAATTGATCCCCTGTTGTTTAGAGGGCTCTGAAAAAAGCAGACGACACAGGGTGGGTTAATAGAAATAATTTAACCGGTCTATAGGCGGTCAAGTGCTCTACTCGCTGTGCCACTTCACTGTAGCCTGTCAAGTGGCACAGCGAGTACAACGCTTGCTTTGACATCCGTGCACAGCTTGCTAACGCAAGTTTGAATCCCGGCAAGGCCAAACTCAGCCTTTCATCCTTCCGTGGTCGATAAATGAGCACCACACACCGTGGTCAATAATAAGCACCGCTTAGATACCTCACGGTTCTTAGCGCTATATGAATGGGAAAATATTATTATTTTATTATTAACATACTCCGTTGCACTATCTTCAATAGCATATAGTTTCACGCCCTAATAAATAAAATGATGATTTTTAATGAAGTTCGGCTGGTGAGACTAATTTATGTTTTTTAAAACAGGTATGTGGCCACATTTTGCCTATGTCATGATTTACAGACTCCAGCGGATGGGGTCTTCAACTGCCAGGTGTAGGTCCAAATATGCAACTTCATGACCCTCACCATTTTATGGGACAATCGCCAAGGACCAATATGCCCTTAAGCAGTACTAGCGGCTACAAACAACATACCAACCAATAGGGTGGTCTAATGGCTCGTTTTTGGAGCAACCTTCCGATTATCAGAGAGACCATTTACTGCTTTTATCATAAACCAACAGCCTATCTACCGCAAAGGAACAACGCGTGGCTCCAAATAAACTTTTGCTGATCGACAGCAGAGACAATAGCAAATCGCTGAATATTCACTAAACATTTCATGTGAAATAAATGTACTTTACCAAATGTACAATCCTGCTGTTTACTTTTAAACCACAGTTTCATATTCCGAATTGTGGCGCACTGAGTTGTAAGCTGATCTAACACCCTCTGTACCGCAAAGGAACATCGCGTGCCTCAACATGAACTTTTGCGGGTCGACAACAAAGACAAATGCAAATTGCTGAATATTCTCTAAACACTTGATGTCAAATAAATGTAATTTACAAAATTTACAATCTTGCTGTTTGCTTTTAAATCACTGTTTCATATTCCGAATTGTGGCGCGCTGTGTTGTGACATAATATGTGTTGTCTTCCGGGTTCTGTGTAAAGTCACTTAGGACTGGAGAGGACTGGGCGCGTTTGATGACGCACCCTGTAACGTCACGGAGAGAGGCGGGGAATATGAATGCTTTGATAATATCAGGCTTAGGGGCGGGAGATATGATTTAGTGTTGCAAAAGCAAGTCACCCAGGTCAATAGCGCCAGTCATAGGATTATCACATAATGTCGGCGCACACCAGCCGATTTATCGTTTCTTTAGTGGACAAAAAGTCGGTTGACACCCATAGGAAATTGTACTATTAGCGGATAAAAGGAGTGGTCTTAAAACACTTTCACCCTGACAACGACCAATACAAACAACGTTCTCAGAACACCCCCATTTTGTGTAATTGCAACCATTTCGGGACACCGCGAGTGTTCTTAGAACACATTCAACTAGACAGATTACAATACGGACAGCGTCCTGAGGACACCCCCAGTTTGTGTATTTACGAACAATTAAGTACACCGCAAGTGTTCATAGCTCATTTTTACCTTCCTTGCGAACAAAAATGACACATACTCCGTCCTCTAAACACCCCACCATTTAGTTTATTTACAAAATGTCAGAACAGCCGTGTTCTCCGCGGACAAATTGAACGCAACAAAAACGTCTAGCACATAAAAAAACAAAACATTGAACCTATCTCATACTCCCCCACCCTCCCCAAACACTCTTACACACCAACACACGGCACTAAATACAATTCTTATCCACATTTCACCGCGCTGTACGTGGCTGACGGCGAATACAAGATGGCGGGCGTCACAAAAAATCTGATGCGCTCCACGCCCCTCGCCGTCCAATCAGCAAACACGTCACATGTCCGCGGACATGACGCAAGGCCATGGGCCAATCGGGGTGCTGTCCGCGGAGCGAACAAGGAAGTCCATCCGCGAAGCGAACACAGATATCACTAATTTTCTTGCCTTACATTTTGGTCATTTTTTAAAAAACTACTGGACGGATTTACACCAAATTTACAAAAGCATGCTTTCGGGACCAGGCCGCCGCTCCTGCCGCAAATTTGGTGTAAATCCATCCAGCGGTTCGGGCTGTAGCCGTGCGCAAAGTTTTTTTCCCATTCAGTCTATGGGGAAAAAAAAAGTTTTGGGACCCCCCCTATAACTTTTCCACTCCTGGTCGAATCCTCACCAAACTTTGCAAAAACATTTAGAGTGGGCTATGTACTCTTTTCCAAAGTTTGGTGAGGATTTGTCCAGGGGGAGCGAAGGTATAAGCCACACAAAAAGTGATCTTCCTATGGAAACACCAACTTAACCATAACTACATGGCCACTACCGTGGCCATGTAATATATATATATATATATATGTATATATATATATATATATAGTCACACACGCAAATGATAGCATAGACATCAAACTATCAAACTTGGCCCTACAGGTTATGTGCTCTGTCATCCTAGTTGTAGTGCCATATTTGCTCGGAACAAATTGGAATTAGCATAAGCATATTTGCACATTGAGCAAGTCCTGCATTTTCTAAAACCTGAGACTTCTGATTTTAGCCACGTCTGTGTTGGTTCCGATTTATCTTGAGGAAGTAGTGATGGGAACAGTTGGTTTCTTAATGTGTGTGCTCTCTTGAAGATTAATTGTGGACCTTTGTCCACAAATTTGGTGATATGCGGGTCAAGGTGCTATAGGTGCCAGTTTTTACTGAGTATCTTTCTGATGTTGTAATTATCCTGATAGAATGTGGTTACAAAAGACACCTGGTCAGGTTCTTGCATTGCGATTTTGCTTTTAAACATCAAAGTTTGTTCTTGTGTTAGGTTACTTGCTTTGTTGCGAGCCTCTTTGATGTGCTTCCATCGGTAACCTTTGGAAAAACCATCGGAAAAACCCTTGAAATTCGCCAGTTATGGTAAGCTAAGCAACCATAACTCGCGCCACCACCGTGCACTGCTAAGCCTAACACCCAGGACATCAAAGATGACATCACAAATGTCATTGATGACATCACTGATGACATCACATGTCTAAAGCCCCCTTTTTTCCTTTCCTGACATATCTAGGCCACATGATTTTCTTCAGTAACAGTCAGGAACTAAAAATTGTAAATGTACTATATTTGTAGACTTATCCTTCAAGTATGTTCTTAAAATAATTCCCTTATGGTCCAGTCATATCATATGAAACATATACATAGGGGAAGACACAACCTTGAAAGACAGCAATCCTTTTTGTGCATTAACATTATCAGTAGAGTTATCAGCACTTTCATATGAAAACATATACATAGGGGAAGACACAACCTTGAAAGACAGCAATCCTTTTTGTGCATTAAAATTATCAGTAGAGTTATCAGCACTTTCTGATAGTTTTGATGTTTTTATATTACTGTACTTTCCCTGTATATGCTCATATTTTTATATGTTGTACTCACACTATTTTCCTTAGGGACAAGACACATCATGTGATATATATAGATAGGGTAAGTAACAGCTTTGAAACAGAGCAATCATTTCTCTGCATAAAGGTAATCAGTTAGGTTCTGAACACTTTCTGCTACTATTGCTGTTTTTTTTCTTCAATGCCCTTGTATATATTCATATTTGTATGTGGTGTTGTCTCTTTGTGATTTGTCTATAATAATGCAATTATGTAGTAAGTGGGTTTTATTACCTACTTATCACAAGTTTCACTGTACGCAAAACTTTAATATGAAAACAGTTATCATTTCAATATTCAACATGGCCAGCTTATGAATATTGCACCTCCATCATGTATGCTGCACACAATGCCTATGTTTCTACATGAGTACCTTAGTATACTGGATTGAAGTTAATAATAGAATGCTATTTATATCAATGCATAGCTTAATGCACTGATTAGCACTTGATAATTATTCCAATAATCTTTGACACTTTTTTATTAACATTACACTAAAAATCCCTTGTACAGACCTTTCATGAAAGGTAAATGCACATGTGATGTCATCAGTGATGTCATCAATGACATTTGTGATGTCATCTTTGATGTCCTGGGTGTTAGGCTTAGCAGTGCACGGTGGTGGCGCGAGTTATGGTTGCTTATCTTACCATAACTGCCGAATTTCAGGGGTTTTTCGGTTTTACTTTGAACCATAACGTCCCATTAACAAAGTTTTTTCACTGAATTTCATAGGTTTTTAGTAGCGCAACTTAACCATAACGTCCCTTTAACAAAGTTTTTTTTACTGAATATATATATATATAAATATATATATATATAGGAAGCCCGATAAGGGAACTTCGCACACGCATAAGAGAACACTTATCTGCAATTGGCAGCCAGAATCCCATGCTGCCACTTGCCAATCATTGGCAGCAAGAACATCAGATGGACGTAAAAGAAGACATCAAATTTATTGGATTAAAAAAAAGTCACCCTTGGTAGGAGAGGGGGAAATCAAGAGACTACATTGCGGCAAACAGAAGCAAGATTAATATGTAAATGTAAAACTACTGATCAGGGTCTAAACAAAGACAATCAAATGTATTCGTTTTAATAGTTTGAATTGGGGATAACACAGCAAAGGATGTGGCTTAGTGATGACGAAAGCTGTCTCTGTAACACCAGTAAGGAGGTAAAAGAATATGCTCCCAAACGAAAATGAATTATGAATTTTGAATTTAGCATGGTTTACCAGTGACAAGGATAGCCTCTGGCTCTCTTATCTGACTAGTAATTACCGGAATTGGGGCATCAATACAGCATGAGTTATGTAATTAAAAAGCGCAGCAAATGTCATAGCGCTTTTACCAATAGAATAAGTAAAAGAGCTTTGTTGCAAGAAGGCACAACAACCACATTCATGAGGGTTAGGTCAATACGCTTTAGTCAACGCATGGTCCTACTTTAAATAATAATGTTAATATTTCTGTTAAATACTCTTCGTTCGAGATACCTGTGTTGTAGGTGTACATATATTGATTTTTATTAAAGTTTGAAGTTCACAAATATCACATCATGTGTAATACGGGGTAGCAAATCCTACCTCACAATCAGGAGTGGCCATTAAGTGGAAGAGTATTTAACATAAATATTTACATTATTATTTGAAGTAGGACCATGCGTTGCCTAATGTGTATTGACCTAACCCTCATGAATGTGGTTGTTGTGCCTTCTTGCAACTAAGCTCTTTTACTTATTCTATTGGTAAAAGCGCTAAGACATTTGTTGTGCTGATTAATTATATAACTCATACTGTATTGATGCCCCAATTCCAGTGCACGGTGGTGGTGCGAGTTATGGTTGCTTAGCTTACCATAACTGGTCAATTACAAGGGTTTTCCGGTTTTACTTGGAACCATAACGTCCCTTTAACAAAGTTTTTTCACTGAATTTCATAGGTTTTTAGTAGCGCAACTTAACCATAACTTCCCTTTAACAAAGTTTTTTCACTGAATTTCATAGGTTTTTAGTAGCACAACTTAACAATAATAACTTTGACTTTATGTACATGTAATATGGAACATACTGAACCCCTTCTACTGAATTTGATGTCCGCTAACTTTTTTGATGTCCGCGGACATGTTCGGACCACAGTACCACTACCTAAAAACTCTGGGAGGGTATGTTTAATTGTTATATCATAACATAGTAACATTTGAAAAATTCACAAAGCAGCACACATACATATTATATGTAGTAATACACAAGAAATGTAACCCATATATGTAACACACTAACCATTCGTTTAAATACAATATGTTCTAAAATGGAATATACCAAAAGAAGATAAATTGGCTTCCAACAAAATTACCTCACAGACACTAGTAAGTGTACTTCATTTTACTCATATATTTATACACTTTCTGTATTAGATAAAAAAATATATTATCTTTTTTTTCTCACAGAAATGTCTAGTACTCTGGAATGGCTAGAGGAGCTTTTCCCACATGAGGAAATGTCAGAAGATAGTGAAACTAATGGTACACACTTTACAATATAAACCATTTAATTATTATTATTTTATATACATTTAACATATATATTTTTTTTTGTACAGAGCATACCAAAATAGAAAATACCTCTGAAGAAACTGTTACGGATAACACTCTTGACAGCATAAAAGAAAAAATGGATATATTGTTGACCAATTTTAATAATTTGTAAACTTTTGTTGAGGAGCATTTAAAAAAAAACCTCATACCATTGTCCCACATGTACTTGTCCCCCCTCACCCATATCCCAGTCAATTATCCCCAAACCCTCTCCATAACCCAAAACATTTTGATGAGACTTCCATCCCTTCTTCACCTGATACCAATCATGTTTAAACCCCTAATTCTCCTTTTCTTGTTTCCGTTTCTGCCTCACCTTCTCTGTCATGAATTGTTAATATATGTTAAATAAAGTAAAATTTTTATATTGTATTGTAATTAGTTTCAGTTTTAAAAAAAAAACAATTTAGGTGTCCGCGGACAGCGCGGTTGTTCTGAAATGTTCTTAAATAAATGAAAATGGAGGTGTCCTGAAGAACACTATACCTGTCCGTACTGTTCGCTAGCAAGTTGAAACTGTTCTAGAACACACGTGGTGTCCTGAAATGTTCATAAATAAACGAAAATGGAGGTGTCCTGAAGAACACTGTACCTGTCGGTAGTGTTCGCTAGCAAGTTGAAACTGTTCTAAGAACACAAGTGGTGTCCAGAAATGTTCGTAAATAAATGAAAATGGAGGTGTCCTGAAGAACACTATACCTGTCCGTAGTGTTCGCTAGCAAGTTGAAACTGTTCTAAGAACACATGCGTTGTTCTGAAATGTTCGTAAATAAACAAAAATGGAGGTGCCTTAAGAACACTATACCTGTCCGTACTGTTCGCTAGCAAGTTGAAACTGTTCTAGAACGCACGCGATGTCCTGAAATGTTTGTAAATAAATAAAATGGGGGTGTCCTGAAGAACCCTATACCTGTCCGTATTGTTCTCTAGCAAGTTGAAACTGTTCTAAGAACACAAGTGGTGTCCTGAAATGTTCGTAAATAACAAAAATGGAGGTGTCCTGAAGAACACTATACCTGTCCATAATGTTCGCTACCAAGTTGAAACTGTTCTAAGAACACAAATGGTGTCCTGAAATGTTTGTAAATAAACGAAAATGGAGGTGTCCTGAAGAACAGTATACCTGTCCATACTGTTCGCTAGCAAGTTGAAACTGTTCTAAGAACACAAACGGTGTCCTGAAATGTTTGTAAATAAACGAAAATGGAGGTGTCCTGAAGAACAGTATACCTGTCCGTACTGTTTGCTAGCAAGTTGAAACTGTTCTAAGAACACACGCGGTGTTCTGAAATGTTCCTAAATAAACGAAAATGGAGGTGTCCTGAGGACGATATGTCTGTCCGTATTGTTCGCAAGGAAGTTATACTGTTCTAAGAACAAACGGTTGTCCGTAACTGTTCGTTTGATGTGTGACGCACTTTTAATTACTTCAGGACCCGAACAGTGTCCGCAGAACATCAACGCGCATGCGCAAACCAATGTCCGTGCATTTGGTGTACTGCGGACAGCCGCTTCCTTCGCGAACATGTTCGCAAAGCGATCATGTGACCGCACCCATGCTGATCGCGTGTTCTGAATGCGGACACTGCTCGTGTCCCTGGACAATTTAAAAGTACATTTTCAAGTAATCCACAATATTTCCCAATAAAAACTCACCATAGCACAAGTCCCACATACTAATTCTGAATTTCTACATACTTTTTGAAAGTTTTTGAACCTTTTTTTGTGTTAGATCTGTCCGCGGACAGCGCGCATGTCCGCGCACCGCGTACAAGCACCCCTATAAAAGACCACGCCCTAGAGCTTATTCTCATTGTGTTTCTGGCTATTCTTCAGAGCACAGCTATCTTTCCTGCAGATTACACCATCATCGAGATGGCATCCATGGCTGCACTACTGCCACCTGGTGCTGCACCTGCTTCAGCACCACCCCGACCTCCTCCACCACCACCACCTCCCCAAAGGCCTGAAGGAGTGAGGATGCAGTGGAGGAAGAAGAGGAAGAAGAGGATGACGAGAATGAGGTAGTGGAAATCCCTACTACCCGCACTCGGCATGAGTCTTGGGTGTGGCGGTTATTTACCATTCATGGGGATGGTCCTAAGGCTCGTGCAAACCGAGTCACCTGCAATGAGTGCAAAATGGTACTCAGTCGCGGGAGGCATGGTTCGTACAGCTTTGGGACCACTACCATGAAGCGACACCTAAGGTCATTTCACTCTGGGGCCATTCGCAAGGTTGTACCTTGCGAGGAGCGTAGTAGGTTGATTTCCTCTACTTCATCCTCTGTTTCTGATCCTGTCAACACAAGGAACACCTCTGTGGGACAGCGTCTTCCTGAAGCTGCCTCACAGGCCATACATAATGCTGATGACCCTTACCTTTTGAGGGTCACAGCTGTGTGGATGTACTGCGACACAGTACTCTGCAGGGGGAAGCGACTTCATAGTGCTTTTGAAACTATTGTCTCACAGCACTAGAAGACCTGCTCACTACCCAAATAAAACCCACTCTACATCTTGCTCTCTCAGCTCGCCCTTTCTTATCCCTGTGGTTGGTGTCCCCCTTTTTATCCCCCTTTCCCCTCCTCTCCTAGTGTGTCGTGTATAAAAAACCAAAAATATATAAAATAACAAAAATAAAAAAAAATAAGGCTCTTTTCAGAGCCGCCTTTCACAGTTAAAAAATAGAAGTGAAAATAAATGAAACAGGGCCGTTTGTATTTTTTAGAAGTCTACGGACAGTCCGCAGACATCTAAAATTTTGGGGTGCTACCCTATCAAAACCATTGCAATTTTCTCTGGGAGGAAGTGGTGGCTCTGAAAAGAGCCTTTGGGAGGTGTTTGTGTTTCAAAAATTATAAATACTCAACACCTACTTCAAAATGGATGCTGTCATTCTAAAAAAGGTCGCAATGCATTTTGCATGTTTGTTAGAAAAATCTGATTGCCAGCATAAATTAGATGTACTCCATCTGTGCGAAAAATGTATGTACTACGAAACATAATATTTTCATTGTGAAAAGAGGACATGCCAAAATCTCTTAGAAAGGCACAAACAGCCTTATTGACATTGCGCCTTGCTTTCTCCATTTGTGGACCAAATGAAGAAGAACGAAGCCACATTTGTCTCTGCGCAATCCGTGAAACAATTACTTGAGAATTTGGAAACATGTCCATGACCTTCCGAAGTCATTCTTTCATTGCAAATTGCAAAGAAATTCCAGGCACATTTCCTAAACTGTTCCCTCCACAATGAATTATAATTATATCTGGATGTTGCTCTGTGTCCAAAGTAGCACAGAGAGGTAACAAGTCCAACCACTTAATTCCACGTACTCCATGCAAGTGTACTTCCACATGTGGGAATCCAAGATCTAAAACTACTGCACAGGTTTCTGCATGCACCTTCAACCAATGTATCCACGAGTCTCCCAAAATCCAAACAATCTGTTTTCTGAAACACACAGCCATAGCTATCTGTTCTTCTCTCAGCAAAAAGAGTATCTGAGAAACTCTCTCCTGGCACAACACACTCACTAAACTTTCCTGACCAATCCCTTTCAGTGCTCATTCTCATTTGCATGACTTCTGAACCCAAAAATCCCCGGATGTAACACCTGATGTCAGTGAACTACTGCTATGTCCGCGGACATATCGTAACATGAACAGCCCTTCTACCATTTCCAGTTCACTCTCTGTGCCATTCTCTCATTGGATGTAGCTAAGAAGTCACATGACCATCCACCAATCACATTCAAGACCTCTACATCTAACTGCATCATCATAGATCAGCACTGCAAATGTACTGTGAATCTCTCTGAGTACAAGTGTCGTATCATTGGCAAGCACCATCTACAAGAAATACTGTGCAAGTCTCCAGGATTTCTACTTGCAGCTCCATGCATATCCATATGCATGAACACAAACTACAGGTATGCATATTTTCTGTACAGTACATGAACACATTTTCTAACTGACTTTTAGCTTGTATAATCTGTAAAATGAATCTACTCTCTTTTTTCAATCTCCTAAAATCAACTGTCACTTACAAATCTTTATACTATTTAATTTCTTTATACACACACACACACTCAAATCATGTTAAACTAACATTTTTTAAATGAAATATATAGACTACATATAGTCAAACAAAATTGCATGCACACTCTATGTTCAAATCTCAAACAATAATACTTATACAATTACATAATTTTTTTATTTCTTTATTTATTTAATTACTTACATTTATATAGGACAAGCAGCCAATGACATTGAGACACTATTACTTGGAAGAGCTTAGTTACAGGAATAATGGCATTCAGTGGTACATTATGAACTTCACAAGACATAGTAAAGATATTTTGTCTGCTACAGTTAGTCATTGCAACAGCGATTTATAGCCAGAATGGCCCACAAATTCCTATTTTCCGACACACAAATTACCCAACTCAACCGCTAGAATTTAGATGTTATAGAACAAACTACTGTTTTAATTGTATAGCATTAGATATACTATTTATACTTCTCCACACCACTAGCTTACTTTTTTCTACCATCTGAACCCCAGTTTAGTAACACATTAATTCAAGAATACCCATCCCTACTAGTTGTAGTTCCCAATGCACAATCACACAACATTACATACATCTTTATCATTTTACTCAAACACTCATGCACACAGCACACATACCTTGAAGAACACCACAACCCATACCTTCTTTATTTTTTTCAACAGACCCTAAAGAATGCCTACCAAAAATCTAGTCCGTAGAAAGCAACGCAGACGTTGAGAAAATGAAAATAAAAGTGTCCAACATAAGCATCCATCTCTAGGACAATTTGTAAAAAAAAGTTTAAACAAAACAGCTAATACAGTCATTTAGTGAAACAAAAGAAGTTTCAAGTACAAAAACTTTGCCTCCTCTATCAAAATGTAAACCAAACAAAAAACAATTAGTAGAAAATCAGCTATCACTACAGATAAAACTGCTTCTTTAAATCTTGATAAAATTCAAAGTAAGCATACCAAGAAAAGTATTTTATCCAAAATGTTCCGTCACAAAGTCCTTCAAAATCTTATAAAAACAGGAGAGAAACCAGGTTCAACGCTTGAAACCTATCGTAGGAAATTAATCTTAGAAGCGTTGATAGACAGTGCAATTCTTCTCAAAAGAAAGTTATTTATTTTAGTGTTAAACAAAATGAAACCACTAACAAAACTATTAACTAAATTACAAAAAAGACTTTTAAATAAACGAAATGTCAACAGAAAGAACTTCTTAAGTAGTCTGTGGAGATGAATGCAGTCACACTACGAGCACAGAACCATACTTTAATGAAGAAGCGTACAAACAAAAGCAAATAAATACAATTGCCATACATAGCAGTGGTCGAGGTTATGAAAAAGTTAATAATACCATAATGGAACAAGAAGTACACCTTACAAAAATATGTCCGGAAAACTTAGAATTACCCCTCCATTCAACTGAATCAGAACGTCTAGTGTACACATGGCCATGCACGTCAATGTGTAACATTCCCAAACAATTTTTCAAGTCTTTACGCCAATTCCTCAATCAATATGTGAAAAGCAAAGACAAAATCAAAATTAAACTACTGCAAAATATGGATACCTGTCCAGTACACAAGTACACAGGACTACAAGGACATTCATTGGCCTGCATACAGGACCTACTTGCAAAACCACCTTCCATGTTATCAAAAGGATATCAACACATCATTCAACTATAAGAAATCTAGTTTATAAACTGTACTATGCTAAAAGTCCTTCTTTAGCACTAGCCAATTTAAATAACATTCTTCTACATGGTACAGCAAAAGACCTACTAGAAGAAATCGACTATATCCAGAAAAGATATTTTGGAAGTGAAACCCACTTACAGAATGAAATAGCTGTAAAGCAAATTAGTAACAATTCTATACATGGCAACCTTTTACTACACACATACAAAAAAGAAATACTAACATTTAAAAGTACATCAGCTGAAGTACCAAACCATGTGTGTGTATGTTGCCACAGAACTTTTTATAAAAGTAACACAAAAACTGTAGACCTATCATACAAAATAGAAGACAATGAAGATTCTAAGGGGCCGATTCATGGAACAAACGTGCGCCCGAAAATCCATGTGCAAGCAGGCGCAAGGGAGCGCAAGCGTGAGAAACGCAGCGCACGGGCACGCGTGCGATTCAAGGAAGACGCTGCGCGTGTTTACCGCTGTCCGTGCACCCAATCCAGCCATGGCGCACGCAGGCATACACGTGCACAGCAAAAGCGCACATAGCGCGGCGCACACAACCAAAGTGGGCGGAACAGTGGGCGTAACACGCGGAATGGGGAACAACGCATGAAAAAGAAGGCGTAACTGGGGAAGTACTGCAGGGAACTACACGGAACGCCCACACGCACGCGAACAACCCGTATTCATGGATCTGAATACGGGAAACCCACGCACAGCAAAAGACTCGCACAGGCGTCAACGCGCCCGCCACACAAAGGCAGGCGGAAGCGTCCCCGCGCACAGTACAAAAGTGCGCGCAAACAACAAACGCGTATATACAGCTACGATGAATGCCCCATTTGTCGCAGCACTGATCGTGGGACACCGTAGGAGGAGGAGAATAGCCAGGGCACGCATTTTCGCACCACGGACAAGCCTTTTTGGGATGCCTGACGACCAGGTCTATGGCAGGTATAGGTTTCCACCCCATATCATCCTAGACCTGGTCAGGGAGTGGGAAGATGACCTTACATCCCCACCCTTTGCTCCCAAGCATTGAGCCCCTTGGAGAAGCTGCTCAATGTCCTGCATTTTTTGGCCACTGGGTCATTTCAGCGGACTACTGCCATAGTGGGGGGGTCTCACAGGCCACGCAGTCACGCTGCCTACACCAGGTACTGGCAATCATGACAGCGCGCCCCTCAGTCCGCAGGCACATATACATGCCCAGAACACTCGCAGAAAGGCAGGCCGTTGTCCTGGATTTTTTCAGGGTGGCACACTTCCCCAAAGTGCTCGGTGCCATAGATTGCACCCATGTGGCCCTACGTCCACCTAGGGCCACTGAGCACATCTACCGAAACCGCAAGCACTGGCATTCCATCAATGTACAGGTGGTATGCGATGCAAAGGGAATCATCACCTCTGTCTATGCAAACAACCCTGGCTCCACCCATGACAGTTTCATATACAGAATGTCCGCCCTGAGCCGGGCCCTGGAAGCTGGGCAGCATGGCGACACATGGCTCCTAGGTCAGTACAAATGCCCTTGCACATGCATGCAAGTCACACACAGACAAATACCCAAACCCTAATAATCTCAACTATTATCACCTCCCCAGGGGACAGTGCCTACCCTCTGAGCAACCACATGATGACGCCAATCCGGAACCCCACCACACCACCCCAGGTAAGATACAACGCCGCCCATATTGCAACCAGGGCCATAGTGGAGCGCACATTCGGAGTGCTCAAGTCACGCTTCTGCTCCCTTGACCGCTCTGGCGGGCAACTACTGTATGCACCACCAGTAGTGTGCAGGATCATTGTGGCAGCATGTGTCCTGCACAATGTTGCAACACGGCAGGGCGTCCGGGTGGACATGGTGGTGCCCCCACATCCCCAACCACAGGCACAGACGCTGCCCATTCGAGGGGACAGGGCACGTGGCGAGGAAGCCCGGACCCAGCTTGTGGCCACATTTCTCACCTAAACTCCCACCCCTGCGGAGTGCACACAGGCCTGGCACATACCAGGTGACAATCGATGATGACAAAGAGACAGTCAACTGTCACAACCCTACCACCCTGAGATAGTTGCCATGGAAGTGCCACATCGTCTGCATCCATAGCTACTTAAACACAAGCTATCCCGTGTGACCAAAAGGCACACATATGACATATGACATGATATGGCCTATACACAAGTATTTCAAGGTGCGATGAGGCAGGGAGGGGGGAACAAGGGAAGACAGACAACGGTACTACTAGGCCAGGTGTCATTTAGATTGTGCAAGTGCAGGGGTAGAGGGAAGGGAAAAGTGCAAGGGGAAGGGGGGGGAGTGAAGTACAGGTGAAGTAGACCAAAAAACAAATACATAGGTCGCCTGGTGGCAACTGCAAAGGTAAGTGCAGACAAGTGCTGGGAAGGGTGGGCTGTAGGGATAGAGAGACAGTACCGCAGTGCAAGGGTTGCCAGGGAGGCAGTGCAAGTGGAGAGTGGCTGGGCCAGGGACCGAGGTCGGTGAGAGTGGCCCAGTTGCAGCTCCAGTGCAGTTCCATTGAAGAATTCCGCAAGGGAGAGGCAGAGAGAAAGCAGAAGCAAAGAGGAAGGTCTTGAGGTGCTTCCAGAACCGGAGATGGTTCCCCTCAAGTTCAAGTGAGGCCGGAAGGCTGTTCCAGAGGGAGGGCCCTGCCGTGGAGAGAGATCTACCCCCAGCTAGTTGCTCTGAGAAGCGGATGACCCTGAAATGCAAGGTGTGCATCACACACACCTGCAAAACAGGCCATGGCCATCACTGTCATGTCACTCAAACCCTCCCAAACCACAACATGACATGGCAAGCAATACCCATACACCAACACAGTAACGATAAGGTACACATTGCCATGTCCAAAATCTACAGTGGCATCAGACAATAATGCCTGACCCGGAATCAGATGAAATGACAGACCAACAAAATCTCCCACCCAAAATAAGTCATTTCCAAATGCATTACAAGAGTTGTAGATGTAACATAACAATGAATGCTTGTCTACATGCACATTGTGCATTGCAAAATCAACACTGCAGCTCATGTGTGCTGTGTCCTACTCCTGCAACACACTGCTCAGCGCACAGCACAGTGAACAGCCATTGTGTGTGATGCACACACTGAGCATCACATCTAAGTGACAGACCACATCAAACAGCAAATTAGGCATGTACAGGAGCCATAATCGGTCACAGAACATGTGCTGCAGGGACACAGTGGGCACCAGAAGGCAAACAGTGTACACGTGGATATGCAAGGGTGGGAGTACATGTAGTGCATCAGAGTGCAAGTGTGTGGTTCTGCAAGGACATGCACTCCACATATGCATGTGCACTCAAGTGACAATTAGTGTTCTCTACACATCACATGTGAACATTCACCATGTGTACACCCCAGCATGTCAAACCACAACTATCCCCTCGCACCTGAAAGGTAAACACAACACATGAACAGGCATTGATCAGCAGAACACAACATGTACATAGGATACCACCATTACAATGTCAGAGTTCCCATCACACTGCAGGGCAAGGCAACTATCAACAACAACCCCCCCCGTCCCTCACAAATGACCATGACCCACTGAACAACTGCACCTGGGTCATGGAGCCTTCAAACCTCAATTCCACCTGGCCACAGGATCACCTTTACCCTTCGTCACCATCTCCCACCTTGTGTGTAAAAAGGTGCCTGCACCCTCATAATCCACACTCATATCCAAAATCACAAAATCCAAGCCAGAAAAACAAACCAGAACACCCTCCAGTAGATGACTTGACGTAGCAGTACCTCACAAAGGCCAAGTACTACCACAATGATGCAAAAACCAAGGTAGCACAGTAAAACAATGTCACAACAGGATGTGAAACATGTGTGGTACATGACATAGGATGATGCACCATGAACGGATGTGTACTGTCACAGGTCCCCTGTACAGGCGCGGGAGTGTCACGAAACAACCACCCCCACCATGTCCCGGGTGCCTGCAAGGTCAAACTCACACAGGCCCCTGAGACCCTGGTGGGGAAGGAGGTTCAGGGATATGCAGTCTGGACAGGTGTTGACACACTGGATGACTGGAATGAGTGGCAGGAGAGGGGAGGAGGAATGACACATGAAACTAGGGAATGCACGAAAATGTACTACCTGCATGAACACATACACAATCCAAACAAACTTGGACATCATTGTCATGGCCTTCTGTAGTCCAGGCTTAGGAGTGGTACAAACCAACCACCCCCTCTAGGGTTTTGGCGCTGCAAGTTCGGGGCTTACACAGGCATCCGCAACCCCAGCGGGGAAAGAGGGTCAGGGAATGTTGCTTGGATAGGTACGGGAAGCAGGAACACCGGGTAGAGGGTACAGGGTTCAAAATTGCATAGGATTACGGGTGATTAGGGGGGAAAAACATACCTAATTGAACCACACATACATCCATGCATTAGTACACTCCCCAGCAAGCCCATGCAGAGCAGTTTGAAAGAAAAACAACAAGACACTTAGCTCTGGTTTTGAGTGCTGGCCTCCTGCCTGCGCACTCTCAGGTCCGGTTACAGGAGCACTGCAATGCTGCAAAGAGAGCCACAGTCCTGTACGTGCCAATTACACAAAAACACAACACCAAACATGCCCCATAGCAACAAATTACTCTACAAACAGACAATCTGGTGTAGATGCTTCGTACCCATATATAACATCACCCCTGTGACGGGTCATACACAGTCAATGCAGTAAGTCAGCCGCCGGGGGGTGCGTGGCAAATGGAACACCAATGTGTCACAATTCACACAGCATGCAATGTTCCCTGGGTAAGCAGACAGACCCATATAGCAAGCCATGACTTCTGAGCAAGTTGCGTACCACCATGACTGAAACAAAGTTGGCAGTGCATTTATCATAAAGTACATGGAAAAGACATGCACTGCACCCAAGTATGTCCCTTGCTGTATGTCCCTGTGAGCTGCCCCTTTCCATGTTCCGGAAGGCTACATGGTTGATACAAGTGCCTGAATGGACCTTGGTGTACCGGAGGGTATGTGCCACTGCCCCTGTATGTGTCCCAGACAACCTTACAATCAACAGCCATCAGTCCACCAACACATCTGAGCTGCATTGTGTGCTTCAATACCAATATTCGTCTAAGCTCACCCTCAGTGCTGTGACTAAGCCTGCATGTGCAACTCGCCTGGTGCAAGCTTTGCTGTGTCGTGGCCCCCCTGTGCTGCTCACCTTGCCTGGAGTTGCTTGGAACATGTCAGCAGTTCTAGGATGTGGGTCTGCAATCCCTGTGCCTCTGCTTGTGCACACATGTGCATGTGGGCACCAACAAACGTGTCCAGAATTCCGTCGTCCAATGGGCCATGTCTGCTGGCAAAGGTGCTCTGGAGGCTCATCCCCTGCAGAAAGGGCATGAAACACATGATTCATGCTTCAAAGTCATCTGTGTGTGTCTCATCAGGCATCTCATTACTTGACCATGTCAGAGAGTCACATCACAAATCACACCATCAGTCCATCTTTCACATCCAAAGTGTGGAACACTATCTACAGCATGAATTGCAACAAGCACGTGTACAGTAAAGATATGAAACATACTACACAATGCATAGCAATTAATATACACATTAATCATGACACACCCCATCAAGCAAAAGCTGAACAGTGGACAATAACACCAAAATCATCCCCACTAGGGGTGTCAACACAAGTCACACAGCACCAGACATGCCACAGATATGACAGTCCAAAGCCCTTGTGTAAAATTCTGTAACACCGAACCATCCTTGCGAGCCCATGGATAAGGGAGGCATGAGTGGCATATGTGAGTCAAGGACCCCAAGCAGCAAACACATACACAATACAAGCCTGAAGGGCCCAGCTGGAACAGACAGTGGATGCCTACAAAAGCCACAAAGCACCGTACCGTCACATGAAAGCACAATAGACTAGCAATTTTAAACTAAATCAACTATTAACTAATTACACTAACAATGGAAAACCTACATTACCTAATTAAACTAACTATCAAACAGAAACTTAACTAACTAAACTAAAAGAAAAATCAAAAATGGCCACATACGACCTGGGGGGGAGGGGAGGCACCCAGGAGGGGGGAGGTACAGGGTGCTGCTCAACATCCACATGCGATGATGCTGAGCCAACAAAAAAAACCTCCTTGGGCTCAACGCCTGCACAGCCCGACCTATGTGGGAGATAGATGGTCGTCCGAGTCTGGCTCATCCTGGAAAGGAGGACGTGGCACGGTAGCCTGGCCACGCCTAGCCGCAGCTTGCCCCTCGTCGGCAGCAAGTCTGCCGGACAGGTGAGCCTAGTTCTGTGTGGCGATGTGACGTAGGTCTGCATGCAGAACCTCACGTGATACACATGCTTCCTCTTGCAAGGTAGCACGTGTAACACAGAGTTCCTCCTGCAAGGCCTGGCTGGACAACCACTGCACCTCCCGGCAAGCCTGTAGCTCAGCCGAGATGGTACGCTCAAGCTGTGCAAACCTCTCCTCTGCCTGCTGCCTCTGGGACATCATAAGGACACCCAGAGTGGATCTGAGGGAAGCATACTCCTCCCTCACGGCATCCATGTGTGCCTCTGAGTGAGCAGCAATTGCTTGACGCAGAGACGACATTTCAGCCTGGTGTGCCCTGTCTGAGGCCACCATGCCCAGCCTGAGCGAGCGGGCCGTGGATCGTGCCGCCTGCTGCTGGAGAAGCACCTGCTAGCAAGGGGGAGCACAGATCGGGCCACACGCTCCATGCTCTCAGCGATGTTCTCCATTGCTGCCCCCTGCCATTTGGAATTGGCAGTCATGCCTTGCTCCCACTCAGTATACTGCGGTTGCGCGCGGCGACCGCATTGCCGGGCTTGACCCCTGCGGGACCCAAGGACCGGGGGTCCTCGCTGTGTTGGCACCGCCCGCGGCTGCACGACTACATGCCCCCGTCGATGTGATGTCCCAGGCACATCAGTGACTGGTGTGGGGGGTGACCCTGCGTCCCGAACCACCACGGGCGGAGGAACCAAGACTGTCTGATCCCTCAGTGCAGGGGTCGCAGACAGAGGAGTGTCTACATCAGAATCACTCACCCCTGACACATGGACTTGATGCTCACCCAACTCAACATGGACGTCAGAGTCGTCATCAAGGCTGGACTCATAGGCAGCCAGAGACAAGATGGACTGCAGCACTTGGGGGTTTTCGTGGCCTACCACCCCACGATGCCCACTAGTGCTGGGTTGATGTGGTGGTAACAACCCTGTGTCTGGCATGACAACACCATCCTCCGCCTCCATTGCGTCATCACCTGAAAAATAGAGAGAAAAAAGGTCACTACACATGTCAGAAGCACACAACACACACACACACCGACAGCAAACGCATCCGGCAGACATGTGACACACAACATATAACCTGGCATGCATGCTGGGTCAACTTTGAATAGCTTCTGTGATCAGACCTGTTGAAAGGTGGCAGTTTCCATGGAAGTGGGTCTATGCAGTGCAGAAAATGTGTACGCCACTCACTACCTACATGTACAAGGACTCCATGGTGTGTGCCAGGAAATGTGAAGGCAGTGCAATGTCAAATTCAGACATCACGTGCATTGTGCATTCAATGTGTACCATATCTAGAAGCCAAGCAACCCTCCACCCCAGTACCAAAGCAGGGATGCCTAGCATGGTATCAAAAGGCTGGCCATACACCTGTGTATTGACAGGCAGTGTTGACTGGCATCAACAGCTTAATGTGATTCAAGTGACAACACTGCAAATGATGCTGGGACAGTAGGCAGGACACATGATGAAAACTCTGGAGGCCGCCCACGTGTGAAGAAGACACAACAAGAGTTGGACAGAGTCATTGGCCATTGAACAGGCTGAGGCCTGTGAGCCACACAGATTGTCAGAGCCTAAACATGTGTGCAACGCAGGACTGAGCCACAGTTGACATGGGAAGGCTGATGAGATGGCAGGCAATGTATGTAACCAAGGACTTGTATTACAGTGATCATCCAGTCAAGGACACATAGGGGCATGCGTGCAATGCACATGGAACATGAATGGGCACTCATGTCCCTGCGGGACATCTGACCCATGCACAGTACAAGTGAGATACCCTGCATCGAGTACTAAGGCTGTACCACACGGCATATGTCTGGCAGATTCTACGCTGGAAGTTAGCATCTACACAGGACACATGAACAAGAAAGTACACATTGGCAAGATTGAAGCAGACCAGTGCAAAGGTGGAACTGGGGTGCAGAGTGGCGGAGGAGGGGCAAGGGAGCATGCCTACATGGAGTCCCGCATGCAGGCAGAGGAGACATGCATGACGGAAGCATTGTATTACTTACACATCAGAACCATGTACACGTCACATGTAGCGGCAATCATGCACAACACATCCCACAAGTGAAACACACACGTCCTCAACAAACACGCATCAACACTCACTGGACTGCGCATCAAAGTCCAGCATCTCTCCCACTCCTTCGACCAATTCAGGTGGTATGAACTCCGCAACGAGAGCCTCATGCAGAGTGAGCTCTTCCTCCTCTGGTGCAGGCACACCGCCAGTCACCAGAGTCAAGTTGTAATTGGAGGCACGCTTAGCCTTAGTGCTGCGCTTGATGTCATTCCAACGCTTTTTGCACTCTTGCGCCGTGCGCACCTCATGGCCAAATTAACTGACATGTTCCGCAACATGCTCCCAGTGGGTGTCACGTTGGGCAGCCGTAGTCTGACTATTGGCACCCACTAGCATGTCACGGCTGTGGCCCCGCATGTAGTCCACAAGGAAGTCCAGTTCCTGCTTACAGAAAGGCTTCTTCCTCGAAGTGCAGGAGGTCGTGGCTGTGTGTGGGGTCCCGGCCTGTGCTGCAGGTGCAACCTTCCTCCTCTTGGACTGTGGCGCAGACCCTGGCTGGCTAATGCCGCCCTGACCAGTATGGCCAGTGGGTTCGGTGGATTGAGTCAAGGGAGTGGCAGGTGGAGGGATGACCAAAGGCCTGACTTGTGTCAGTGGCAGCTGGGTGCCCACTAATGGACCCTGCGCAGCAACATCAGCTGTGGCAGGGTCATTGACCGCAATGGTCCTGGTTGGCAGACTCACAACCGGGGTGCTGTTGGGTGCATCTGCCCCTGCACTTGCCAACACCCGGCTGTTTGGGTCAGCAGATGACATGACTGCCCCAGGGACACGTGTCTTGGTCTGAGCAGCCCGGCCTGCCCCTATGGTTTCCCCCCTGGCCTGTTGGAGATCTACCAAGGGCTCTTCAAGTGCCAACGCAGCCTGCGCTGGCAGACCCTGAGCCTGGGTGGCGGTGTCCACAGCTGCACCTGCAGCTACCACTACCCTTGGGCCCGTGGCAGTCGATGGAACGGACTGCCAGGTCAAATGGGTACCAGTGCCAGATGCAGGAGCTGCATCCCCCAGAACCACAGGGGGTGGTGGAATGACTGCACCGACACATGGCACAACATTGTGCTCAAGTGGCGCACCCCTGCCTCTTCCCCCTCTGTGGCCGCCCTGGACACCCTGGAGTCCCCCTACTCCCTGGTCACCACGGCCATGTCCCCGACCATGCCCGCCACGAGGAGAACGCCCAGTTGAGGCGCCCCTCACCTTTGGTGGCCTCCCAACCATGGCACTGATGTAGTAGTGCTGGCACAGATGGAGTGGTGCCAATGGGAGGTGTACACCACAATTGACCTGGGCAATTGGGGTGAAAGGGGTGGGAAGCAAGATGTTAACAGCCCCCCTGCACCTGCAAGGCTGTATGTGACCACAGTGATGTGGTGACGGGTCACGCAACGCTCAGGCACCCCAAAACTGCAGTAAAACCGTGCACGCAACCCTGCAGCCTACGTGCGTGGATTCAACCCCCCGCAGTACGCGGTGGCACCCAGTAACACGAATAACGCGTACGCGTGGGACACGCAGGCTACTATGCACCCGCAGTGGGAAAAAGAGCGTGTGCGACTCACCGTCTGACTAGCGCGATGCAGAAAAACAGACGTAGCCAATACCCCCGCCAAAAGAAGAGATACGTCCTTGATCGCTGTGAAGTTGTGATGGCGCGCGAAACAACAGGAAGCCGCAACACACGTCGGTCTCCACGAAAGGCACGTACAGCGAACTGCTGGGCCCGCTCACCTTTAACCCGTGCTGAGGGAAACGCACGCGCGCGTCACGTCACTTACGCGCATAGGCCCTTTCCTCGTATTACACGCGGAGGTGCAGTTTTTCACGCGCGCTGAAATGCCCATGCACGCCTGTGCGCGTCACGTCACAGGGGCGCTTGCGCTTCAGGGGCCTTCTGTCCAATGAAATTGCGTATGTGTGCAGACGCGCTTACGCGCTAAGGGCCTTTCCTCGAATCATACGCTGACGTGCTGAATTTTCACGTGCCAAATCACTGCGTATCAAGCTGGCCACGCGTAAGCACACGGAAGACCACGCTCCGGCCCAGAAGGCCGAACTACTGCCCCCCAGAGCCCCGAGCACGCTCCCACCTGCCATCTGCTGCTGCCTGACTGCCTGCTGCCCACGTGCCCTGCCATTTGCTGCCTGCACATCAGCCAGGGGTGCTGTTGCTGTGACCAGCCCTGCTGGAACCGAAGACTCCCGACTGGGATTCCATCGCTCCACAGCCCAGCCCCAGGACCCAGTTGCCCACCCACTCCTGCCTCTGGGGTTGTCATGTCGGGGCAAACACCATCTGAGACCACTGACAACCCCCGGCCAGAGAGGCAGAGGGGCACCAGCTTCAGTGCCACCGAAGTTGGTGTCCTGGTGGAGCAAGTCCTGGGGCCGTATGATGCCCTCTTCGGAAGTTCCCGCGCCGACAAGGAAGGACGGACTCGGATCTGGACTGACATCGTGACTGCCATCAACGCGGAGGGGGTGGCAGTCCGTGACTTACAACATGTCAAGAAGCGCTGGGAGGACTTCAGGTCCAGGACCCTGAACAAGGCCCGGCGCCTCTTGAAGGCAGCGGATGCCAAGGGGCGCTGGGGCCACTTGTCGGAAGAACAGATGAGGGTCCTGGAACGCATATCCCCAGCGCTCCACGTCCAGGTCCTTGAGAGGCAGACCCGTCTGGAGTTGAGCGGTAAGTGTACATGCATCCTGATTGTGAGCTGTGCGTGTGGTGATTTTTCAGTAGTGTGCAGGTTGCACATCTGTTTGTATGGGGTCGAGTATGGGTGGGGGTGTACAGGGCCGTGGGGCTAACACATGCGAGGGCTGGAATGTGTGAGACATGGATGGTGCTTGTGTGTGTAGGCTTGCATGCCAAATGCAGTTGTGTGGGCACACATGTTTGGATGAATGTGTATGTAAGTAGACATGTCCGTGATGTCACGCATGTATGTTGTTTTCAGCTGCATGTATCAGCACTGTGTACATGTGCATCTGTGTGTATTTGACAAGGGTGCAGCAGTGATGCAACATGGATGCATGTGACAGCCGGATGTGGAAGCCTGATTGGCAGATGTGACATGGATGCCCATCTGAACACTGCGACACTTGGCAGACATGCATGCAAGTGTGGTGGTGTGTGTACATGTGTGGTGCACTTCCTGTGTTGCATGTGATGTCTGGCTCACCTTTGCCTGCTCATGCTGTTGTATGGGTATGGATGGTGCTGGCAGTTGTGATATGGCTGTGGTATGGCTCATGTGTGCGAGTTGAAATGACATGTGTGTTGGGGATTGTGATGACATGTCTGAGGTTTGCCAATGCCACTCATGTACAACTGTCATGTGTGTATGTGTCCATTGTACAGTGCCCTGATGCCTGTGTTTTATTTCTCCCTGTCTGCAGCGTCAACTGATGAAGAGGGCGGAGAAGGTGCTGTGGAGCACAGCGGCTGGGATCCCACCGCCAGCTGGAGACGCAAGGCCCGGCTCCCCTCCCATGTTGTCGTCTCGTCGGGGAGTGAGGAGTCCGGTGCCGCGTCCCAGGCCGCAGCTGCCGGGGGGAGGTCCAAGAGGCGGAGGTTGGAGTTGGACTCCTCGGCAGCAGAAGGGGCAGCTGGGACCCCACAGAGCCCAACAGGGGAAGATGGCACGGAGTCATCCAGGTTGGTGGGGGGTTTGGTGGAGGAGGAGGCCGTGCAAGCAACAGAGACGGGGTCTGGAGGTGGGGATCCCACTGGTGCTAGTGGTGCAGTGCAGGACCAGGGATAGGAGGCAGCACAGGCCGCCGCGGAGGTGCCTGTGTGCAATCCTGTCCCTGATCCTGTCCCTGCATCATATTGCACCGGCAGGGATGCCTACGTCCAGACCTGTTTTCAGGCAGGGGATGAGCAAACGACAACTGGCCTTCCTCTGCCTGCAGACGTAGCTATCCGGGTCTGGGTTGAGCCTGTCCTGACTGGTGTGGCGTTGCGTCAACGGGCCATGCGAGGTGACCTGCAGTCTTTTCATGAGGAGACTGCACGTCATCTCGAATGGCTCGTTGACCACGTCAGCCTTCTGGGACAGGTCACCCAGGCCGGATTCCTCCGTATGATGGGGCTTGCTACGACCCCCTCCTCAACTGAACCCCCTACGCGCCAGTCGTCCTCCGTGCCATCTTCCCACCCATCAGTCACCTGGGTGCCCTGTGGAGCTGCCTCTGACGGTGCGGCCAGGCTGGTGGAGGAGGCATCCCTGCCACAGTCGGGAGTCGGACGTCCAGCAGGGGTGGCCACATCAACAACTGCCCAGCCGGCGGAGGATGTGCAGGCAGCAGGAGGCAGTGCACGGGCAGAGGCACAGCAGCAGCAGCAACGTGGTGGGAGCCATGAAGGCTCGGGGCCTTCAACATCGGAGGGGCAGGCATCGGCCGGAGGGCAGGAGGACCCAGGACAGAGAGTGTCTTCCGTGTGGCAGCGGTTGGGCCACGCCATAGATGCGGAGCGGCAGCAGGTGGAAGAGGCACGGCTCACAATGGGCAGGGCGGAGAACTCCATGCGGAGGGCCCTGAGGCGGGCCGAGTGCCTCGAGGCAATCCGCAGGGGTTTGGAGGTGGACACATCGACGGCCCTGCAGACCCTCGGGCCATGGAGGAGGACCGCCTCCGGGACATTGAGCAGGAGTTTGATGATGCCCTGGCCTGGGACATCCACAAGTGAGCCGTCAAACTAGCCCGCTGCCCTTGTACATAGTTATGTAGGTAGTGTTAGGTAGGTAGTGTTAGGTTTCCTTTTTTTTTGGATTTATTTTGGACCTTTTGGACTTTGGCCACATTTTTGTATATAGTTTTTTTTATTAGTTAGTGTAGTTAGATAGGTTTCATTTCTTTTGTTGGGATAATGGACCCTGGCTTGTTCGTATGTACATAGTTCACTGTTGGATTGTATTTTTCTTTCACATTTTAACCATGGAGCAATGGCTTTCAATATTATTTCCCATTGGATTTTGTTTTGTGGACAGTGACTTTGGACACCATTTCTTTGGATTATGATTTTTGGTTTTGCTTTTTTTCACGGACATGCTTCTTTTCATTTTTGTACATTCCCATTTCTGTTTCTTTATTTTTTATTCTATTTATGTTTCCTTTAATACATATTTTTTTATCGAACTTCAATGTGTAGTATCTCATTGGTTTCATGCATATCATGATATGGGTTTTGAGATTCACCGACACCCATTGGGTGTATGTGAGGGAAATGTGTTTGTTTCGGAACTTGCAATTGGTGTTCTGTCATGTAATTGCCAATTATGAGTGGGTGGATGCAATACTCGGGTGGGTGTTTTGCATTTGGAGGCTGACCATAGGGACCAGGGATCTAGATTGTGATGACATGTTGGCTGGGGAACATGAGTTGGACATGGGTGGGGGCCAGGTGGAGGCTTCCCCTGCACTGCTGGGGGGTGGGGGTGGTGGGAGACATGGGTGGGGGCCTGGTGGAGGGTGACCCTGCACTGCTGGGGGGTGGGGGTGGTGGGAGACATGGGTGGGGCCTGGTGGAGGCTGCCCCTGCACTGCTGGGGGTGGGGGTGGTGGGAGACATGGGTGGGGGCCTGCTGGCAGGTGCCCCACAGTGCTGGGGGGTGGGTGTGGTGGGAGACATGAGTTGGACATGGGTGGGGGCCTGCTGGCAGGTGCCCCACAGTGCTGGGGGGTGGGGGTGGTGGGAGACATAGGTGGGGGCCTGGTGGAGGGTGACCCTGCACTGCTGGGGGGTGGTGGGAGACATGGGTGGGGGCCTGGTGGAGGGTGACCCTGCACTGCTGGGGGGTGGGGGTGGTGGGGAACATGAGTTGGACATGGGTGGGGGCCTGGTAGAGGCTGCCCAAGCACTGCTGGGGGGTGGGGGTGGTGGGAGACATGGGTGGGGGCCTGGTGGAGGGTGACCCTGCACTGCTGGGGGGTGGGGGTGGTGGGAGACATGGGTGGGGGCCTGGTGGAGGGTGACCCTGCACTGCTGGGGGGTGGGGGTGGTGGGAGACATGGGTGGGCGCCTGGTGGAGGGTGACCCTGCACTGCTGGGGGGTGGGGGTGGTGGGAGACATGGGTGGGGGCCTGGTGGAGGGTGACCCTGCACTGCTAGGGGGTGGGGGTGGTGGGGAACATGAGTTGGACATGGGTGGGGGCCTGGTGGAGGCTGCCCCTGCACTGCTGGGGGGTGGGGGGGTGGGGAACATGAGTTGGACATGGGTGGGGGCCTGGTGGAGGCCGCCCCTGCACTGCTGGGGGGTGGGGGTGGTGGGAGACATGGGTGGGGGCCTGGTGGAGGGTGACCCTGCACTGCTGGGGTGTGGGGGTGGTGGGAGACATGGGTGGGGGCCTGGTGGAGGCTGCCCCTGCACTGCTGGGGGATGGGGGTGGTGGGAGACATGGGTGGGGCCTGCTGGCAGGTGCCCCACAGTGCTGGGGGTGGTGGGGAACATGAGTTGGACATGGGTGGGGGCCTGCTGGCAGGTGCCCCACAGTGCTGGGGGGTGGGGGTGGTGGGGAACATGGGTGGGGGCCTGGTGGAGGCTGCCCCTGCACTGCTGGGGGGTGGGGGTGGTGGGAGACATGGGTGGGGGCCTGGTGGAGGGTGACCGTGCACTGCTGGGGGGTGGGGGTGGTGGGAGACATGGGTGGGGGCCTGGTGGAGGCAGCCCCTGCACTGCTGGGGGGTGGGGGCGGTGGGAGACATGGGTGGGGGCCTGCTGGCAGGTGCCCCACAGTGCTGGGGGTTGGGGGTGGTGGGAGACATGAGTTGGACATGGGTGGGGGCCTGCTGGCAGGTGCCCCACGGTGCTGGGGGGTGGGGGTGGTGGGAGACATGGGTGGGGGCCTGGTGGAGGGTGACCCTGCACTGCTGGGGGTGGGGGTGGTGGGAGACATGGGGGGGGCCTGGTGGAGGCTGCCCCTGCACTGCTGGGGGTTGGGGTGGTGGGAGACATGGGTGGGGGCCTGCTGGCAGGTGCCCCACAGTGCTGGGGGGTGGGGGTGGTGGGGAACATGAGTTGGACATGGGTGGGGGCCTGCTGGCAGGTGCTCCACAGTGCTGGGGGGTGGGGGTGGTGGGAGATATGGGTGGGGGCTTGGTGGAGGCTGCCCCTGCACTGCTGGGGGGTGGGGGTGGTGGGAGCCATGGGTGGGGGCCTGGTGGAGGATGACCCTGCACTGCTGGGGGGTGGGGGTAGTGGGAGACATGGGTGGGGCCTGGTGGAGGCTGCCCCTGCACTTCTGGGGGGTGGGGTGGTGGGAGACATGGGTGGGGGCCTGCTGGCAGGTGCCCCACAGTGCTGGGGGGTGGGGGTGGTGGGGAACATGAGTTGGACATGGGTGGGGGCCTACTGGCAGGTGCTCCACAGTGCTGGGGGGTGGGGGTGGTGGGAGACATGGGTGGGGGCCTGGTGGAGGCTGCCCCTGCATTGCTGGGGGGTGGGGGTGGTGGGAGACATGGGTGGGGGCCTGCTGGCAGGTGCCCCACAGTGCTGGGGGGTGGGGGTAGTGGGGAACATGAGTTGGACATGGGTGGGGGCCTGCTGGCAGGTGCCCTACAGTGCTGGGGGGTGGTGGGGAACATGAGTTGGACATGGGTGGGGGCCTGCTGGCAGGTGCCCCACAGTGCTGGGGGGTGGGGGTGGTGGGAGACATGGGTGGGGGCCTGGTGGAGGCTGCCCGTGCACTGCTGGGGGGTGGGGGTGGTGGGAGACATGGGTGGGGGCCTGGTGGAGGGTGACCCTGCACTGCTGGGGGGTGGGGGTGGTGGGAGACATGGGTGGGCGCCTGGTGGAGGGTGACCCTGCACTGCTGGGGGGTGGGGGTGGTGGGAGACATGGGTGGGGGCCTGGTGGAGGGTGACCCTGCACTGCTAGGGGGTGGGGGTGGTGGGGAGCATGAGTTGGACATGGGTGGGGGCCTGGTGGAGGCTGCCCCTGCACTGCTGGGGGGTGGGGGGGTGGGGAACATGAGTTGGACATGGGTGGGGGCCTGGTGGAGGCCGCCCCTGCACTGCTGGGGGGTGGGGGTGGTGGGAGACATGGGTGGGGGCCTGGTGGAGGGTGACCCTGCACTGCTGGGGTGTGGGGGTGGTGGGAGACATGGGTGGGGGCCTGGTGGAGGCTGCCCCTGCACTGCTGGGGGATGGGGGTGGTGGGAGACATGGGTGGGGCCTGCTGGCAGGTGCCCCACAGTGCTGGGGGTGGTGGGGAACATGAGTTGGACATGGGTGGGGGCCTGCTGGCAGGTGCCCCACAGTGCTGGGGGGTGGGGGTGGTGGGGAACATGGGTGGGGGCCTGGTGGAGGCTGCCCCTGCACTGCTGGGGGGTGGGGGTGGTGGGAGACATGGGTGGGGGCCTGGTGGAGGGTGACCGTGCACTGCTGGGGGGTGGGGGTGGTGGGAGACATGGGTGGGGGCCTGGTGGAGGCAGCCCCTGCACTGCTGGGGGGTGGGGGCGGTGGGAGACATGGGTGGGGGCCTGCTGGCAGGTGCCCCACAGTGCTGGGGGTTGGGGGTGGTGGGAGACATGAGTTGGACATGGGTGGGGGCCTGCTGGCAGGTGCCCCACGGTGCTGGGGGGTGGGGGTGGTGGGAGACATGGGTGGGGGCCTGGTGGAGGGTGACCCTGCACTGCTGGGGTGGGGGTGGTGGGAGACATGGGTGGGGGCCTGGTGGAGGCTGCCCCTGCACTGCTGGGGGTTGGGGGTGGTGGGAGACATGGGTGGGGGCCTGCTGGCAGGTGCCCCACAGTGCTGGGGGTTGGGGGTGGTGGGGAACATGAGTTGGACATGGGTGGGGGCCTGCTGGCAGGTGCCCCACAGTGCTGGGGGTGGAGGTGGGGGTGGTGGGAGACATTGGTGGGGGGCTGGTGGAGGCTGCCCCTGCACTGCTGGGGGGTGGGGGTGGTGGGAGACATCGGTGGGGGCCTGCTGGCAGGTGCCCCACAGTGCTGGGGGGTGGGGGTGGTGGGGAACATGAGTTGGACATGGGTGGGGGCCTGCTGGCAGGTGCCCCACAGTGCTGGGGGATGGGGGTGGTGGGGAACATGAGTTGGACATGGGTGGGGGCCTGCTGGCAGGTGCCCCACAGTGCTGGGAGGTGGGGGTGGTGGGAGACATGGGTGGGGGCCTGGTGGAGGCTGCCCCTGCACTGCTGGGGGGTGGGGGTGGTGGGAGACATAAGTGGGGGCCTGGTGGAGGGTGACCCTGCACTGCTGGGGGGTGGGGGTGGTGGGAGACATGGGTGGGGGCCTGGTGGAGGGTGACCCTGCACTGCTGGGGGGTGGGGGTGGTGGGAGACATGGGTGGGGGCCTGGTGGAGGGTGACCCTGCACTGCTGGGGTGTGGGGGTGGTGGGAGACATGGGTGGGGGCCTGGTGGAGGCTGCCCCTGCACTGCTGGGGGATGGGGGTGGTGGGAGACATGGGTGGGGCCTGCTGGCAGGTGCCCCACAGTGCTGGGGGTGGTGGGGAACATGAGTTGGACATGGGTGGGGGCCTGCTGGCAGGTGCCCCACAGTGCTGGGGGGTGGGGGTGGTGGGGAACATGGGTGGGGGCCTGGTGGAGGCTGCCCCTGCACTGCTGGGGGGTGGGGGTGGTGGGAGACATGGGTGGGGGCCTGGTGGAGGGTGACCGTGCACTGCTGGGGGGTGGGGGTGGTGGGAGACATGGGTGGGGGCCTGGTGGAGGCAGCCCCTGCACTGCTGGGGGGTGGGGGCGGTGGGAGACATGGGTGGGGGCCTGCTGGCAGGTGCCCCACAGTGCTGGGGGTTGGGGGTGGTGGGAGACATGAGTTGGACATGGGTGGGGGCCTGCTGGCAGGTGCCCCACGGTGCTGGGGGGTGGGGGTGGTGGGAGACATGGGTGGGGGCCTGGTGGAGGGTGACCCTGCACTGCTGGGGTGGGGGTGGTGGGAGACATGGGTGGGGGCCTGGTGGAGGCTGCCCCTGCACTGCTGGGGGTTGGGGGTGGTGGGAGACATGGGTGGGGGCCTGCTGGCAGGTGCCCCACAGTGCTGGGGGTTGGGGGTGGTGGGGAACATGAGTTGGACATGGGTGGGGGCCTGCTGGCAGGTGCCCCACAGTGCTGGGGGTGGAGGTGGGGGTGGTGGGAGACATTGGTGGGGGGCTGGTGGAGGCTGCCCCTGCACTGCTGGGGGGTGGGGGTGGTGGGAGACATCGGTGGGGGCCTGCTGGCAGGTGCCCCACAGTGCTGGGGGGTGGGGGTGGTGGGGAACATGAGTTGGACATGGGTGGGGGCCTGCTGGCAGGTGCCCCACAGTGCTGGGGGATGGGGGCGGTGGGGAACATGAGTTGGACATGGGTGGGGGCCTGCTGGCAGGTGCCCCACAGTGCTGGGAGGTGGGGGTGGTGGGAGACATGGGTGGGGGCCTGGTGGAGGCTGCCCCTGCACTGCTGGGGGGTGGAGGTGGTGGGAGACATAAGTGGGGGCCTGGTGGAGGGTGACCCTGCACTGCTGGGGGGTGGGGGTGGTGGGAGACATGGGTGGGGGCCTGGTGGAGGGTGACCCTGCACTGCTGGGGGGTGGGGGTGGTGGGAGACATGGGTGGGGGCCTGGTGGAGGGTGACCCTGCACTGCTGGGGGGTGGGGGTGGTGGGAGACATGGGTGGGGGCATGGTGGAGGGTGACCCTGCACTGCTGGGGGGTGGGGGTGGTGGGGAACATGAGTTGGACATCGGTGGGGGCCTGCTGGCAGGTGCCCCACAGTGCTGGGGGGTGGGGGTGGTGTGAGACATGGGTGGGGGCCTGGTGGAGGCTGCCCCTGCACTGCTGTGGGGTGGGGGTGGAGGGAGACATGGGTGGGGGCCTGGTGGAGGGTGACCCTGCACTGCTCGGGGGTGGGGGTGGTGGGAGACATGGCTGGGGGCCTGGTGGAGGGTGACCCTGCACTGCTCGGGGGTGGGGGTAGTGGGAGACATGGGTGGGGGCCTGGTGGAGGGTGACCCCGCACTACTGGGGGGTGGGGGTGGTGGGAGACATGGGTGGGGGCCTGGTGGAGGCTGCCCCTGCACTGCTGGGGGGTGGGGTGGTGGGAGACATGGGTGGGGGCCTGCTGGCAGGTGCCCCACAGTGCTGGGGGGTGGGGGTGGTGGGAGACATGGGTGGGGGCCTGGTGGAGGCTGCCCCTGCATTGCTGGGGGGTGGGGGTGGTGGGAAACATGGGTGGGGGCCTGGTGGAGGGTGACCCTGCACTGCTGGGGGGTGGGGGTGGTGGGAGACATGGGTGGGGACCTGGTGGAGGGTGGCCCTGCACTGCTGGGGGGTGGGGGTGGTGGGGAACATGAGTTGGACATGGGTGGGGGCCTGGTGGAGGCTGCCCCTGCACTGCTGGGGGATGGGGGTGGTGGGAGACATGGGTGGGGGCCTGGTGGAGGTTGACCCTGCACTGCTGGGGGGTGGGGTGGTGGGAGACATGGGTGGGGGCCTGGTGGAGGCTGCCCCTGCACTGCTGGGGGGTGGGGGTGGTGGGAGACATGGGTGGGGGCCTGCTGGCAGGTGCCCCACAGTGCTGGGGGGTGGGGGTGGTGGGAGACATGAGTTGGACATGGGTGCGGGCCTGCTGGCAGGTGCCCCACAGTGCTGGGGGGTGGGGTTGGTGGGAGTCATGGGTGGGGGCCTGGTGGAGGGTGACCCTGCACTGCTGGGGGGTGGGGGTGGTGGGAGACATGGGTGGGGGCCTGGTGGAGGGTGACCCTGCACTGCTGGTGGGTGGGGGTGGTGGGGAATATGAGTTGGACATGGGTGGGGGCCTGGTGGAGGCTTCCCCTGCACTGCTGGGGGGTGGGGGTGGTGGGAGACATGGGTGGGGGCCTGGTGGAGGGTGACCCTGCACTGCTGGGGGGTGGGGGTGGTGGGAGACATGGGTGGGGGCCTGGTGGAGGCTGCCCCTGCACTGATGGGGGGTGGGCGTGGTGGGAGACATGGGTGGGGGCCTGCTGGCAGGTGCCCCACAGTGCTGGGGGGTGGGGGTGGTGGGGAACATGAGTTGGACATGGATGGGGGCCTGCTGGCAGGTGGCCCACAGTGCTGGGGGGTTGGGGTGGTGGGAGACATGGGTGGGGGCCTGGTGGAGGCTGCCCCTGCACTGCTGGGGGGTGGGGGTGGTGGGAGACATGGGTGGGGGCCTGGTGGAGGGTGCCCCTTGTGGCTGGGGGTGCAGGGGGACATGCGTTGGTGGGCAGTAGTGCAAGTTGACATGTGGGTTGGCTAGGGGGCATGGCCATGGTGGATGGGGTGCCTGCAGGACATGTGCAGGGTAGGTCCCTGTGGTGTGAGCCACCTGCAGGGTCCGTGGCGGGTGTAGAGGGAACACCTGGGAGGACCCACACGTGCAATTCACGTGTGGTGCTCCCCGGGCACCCCTGTAATACACGTACCCTGATGGAATCGCGTGTGGAACTTCAAGCGCACCCCTGTGATACACGCACCCTGCTGAAATCACGTGTGGAACTTCCCGCGCACCCCTGGAATACACGTACCCTGCTGACTTCGCGTGTGTGACTTCCCACGCACCCCTGGAATACACGTACCCTACTGGTATCGCGTGTGAAACTTCCCCCGCACCCCGAAATACACATAGCCAGGACATTCGCGTGTGGAACTTCCCACGCACCCCTGGAATACACGTACCCTGCTGATATTGCGTGTGAAACTTCCCGCGCACCCCTGGAATACACGTACCCTGCTGATGTCGCGTGTGAAACTTCCCCCGCACCCTCAAATACACGTAGCCAGGACATTCGCGTGTGGAACTTCCCACGCACCCCTGGAATACACGTACCCTGCTGATATCGCTTGTGGAACTTCCTGCGCACCCCTGGAGTACACGTACCCTGCTGATATCGCGTGTGGAACTTCCCGCGCACCCCTGGAATACACGTACCCTGCTGATGTCGCGTGTGAAACTTCCCGCGCACCCCGAAATACACGTAGCCAGGACAGTCACGTGTGGAACTTCCCGCACACCCCTGGAATACACGTACTCTGCTGATATCGCGTGTGGAACTTCCATCGCACCCCTGGAATACACGTACCCTGCTGATGTCGCGTGTGAAAGTTCCCCCGCACCCCAAAATACACGTAGACAGGACATTCGCGTGTGGAACTTCCCGCGCACCCCTGGAATACACGTACCCTGCTGATATCACGTGTGAAACTTCCCGCGCACCCCGAAATGCACGTAGCCAGGACATTCGCGTGTGGAACTTCCCCCGCACCCCGAAATGCACGTAGCCAGGACATTCGCGTGAGGTACTACCCGCGCACCCCAGTGATACACGTAGCCCGCTTGCCGTGCTGGTACAGGGTTAGCGCATCCCTTTGCGCTGGATTGGGGATTTTGATGGCTTTTCCCTGGGCGAGAGGCGTTCTTGGGGGCGTAACTGGCGCTGCTGCAGGGTTGCTGCGCCACTGTGCGCCACGGCTGGTTTTGGTGGCTGGTATCCATGAATACGCTGTGCGCTGAAATGGGTTTTGGCGCACGCGGCTGGCACAGGGATTCGCACGCGCACACTGTGCGCCAGCCGCGTGCGCCACTTGTGCGCTGAATTCTATGAATTACCCCCTGTATGGTTTGAATTAGCTCTCTACCTTATAGCAGAAAACAAATACGAAATAACTGACCCCGTAATACTTTGTAGTTACTGCACTACAAAACTTGACAACAACCAAACTCCTTCCTCCCAAATAATTTGGAATTATATCCACTACCAAAACCCCTTCAACAACTTAATTTATATGAGATAATCATAATTCAAACAGTGCACCCATTTCAAGCAATAATACGCCTTCAACCAAAAACTGCAAAATTACCTCCCTCTGAATTAGTGAAAGGTATTTGTGGAAAAGTAGTGTATTTACCATTAGATCTAAAAGAAAATGTGCACACTCTAGGAGTGCAACGTCCAATGCAACAATCTTTAATTATCTTGGTAAATGGAGTACCTACAAAAGACAAAAAAAATTGGCAACAGCTGGTAGATTTACATAAAGTTAGAGAAGCCCTGCAAAATCTTAAAGAGAATAATGAATATTACAAAGAAATTAATATTGAAGAAAACTTGAAGGATACAACTGAAGTAATTCAAGAGACACAAGAAGCTGGTCAATTTGAGCTCCTAGATCCTGCTACAATATCAAACACTTTAGACCATTATACAATTCATCCATTGCACTCTAATGACACCATAGAAGATGCACTGGAAACGTACCAAATGCGTCAAACAAAAGGATCACCAATCAGCATATGGGAAAAAAGTATAGAAGCACATGCTTTTCCTCTACTCTTTCCTACTGGCAAAGGAGGAAGGTATGATGATAGGCCTATTCAAATATCAGCATCAGAATACCGCTCATTACGGATGTATTCTGAAGATCCCATATTTAGACAAAATGTGGAATACATATTCCACCTACTCTTTGAAAGTGAACTAGCGACTTTATGTTACGGAGTTGCACACATATTAAAATCAGGATCACACTTTCAAAATATGACAGGTACACAATTATTACAAAAAGTGCAACAAAAAGATGAGGTTTTACAATCAAACATTACAAATCTATTAGCAAATATGCGTAGTACTAAAGAGTACTGGTTTCGACGTCATGGAGATGTACGTTGTATGATCAGAAACCTTGGCCCACCCACTTGGTTTGTTACATTAAGTTGTGCAGAATATGCATGGGAAGATTTACATGATTTCCTAAGCATATCAAACAAAAACAAAACAGACATAGATATACTAACACCTGGAGAACTTTGTTCTCTGGATCCTGTTAATGTTTCAAGATATTTACACCATTGCTTCATTGCTATGCTACATTTTATTTGTAATAAAACTGTTCCTCCCCTTGTAGAAGTGCAACACTTCTTTTGGAGAAAAGAATACCAAGCCAGAGGAGCACCACATATCCACATGCTTTTATGGATTTAAGATGCTCCTAAATTTGGTCAAGACAGTGATGATCACTGCCTCCTAATACTAAATCTACTAAAAATAGACGCCATTCGATCGGGCCAGAAAATTTATCTGGCATTCATTGATATGGCAAACGCGTTTGATGGAGTAAACAGGGAAATCCTATGGTGTAATCTAAAGAAGAGAGGATGTGATGAGAATTTAATTGCTGCAATTAAAGAACTTTACTCCGACACGCACATCCAAATAAGGCTTGACAAGGAAGGAAATCTGTCTAATCCAATTCCCACTGAAAGGGGAGTAAAGCAGGGTTGCCCTTTAGGGGCAACCCTGTTTAACTTCTACATCTCGGAAGTGGGAAAAGCCTTGGCAAACGTGACCTCATTTCCGCCATCTATCAATGGAGTCCAACTGCATCATATCTTATATGCAGATGATATGGTGATCTTAGATCGTACACCAATCGGGCTACAGAGATAATTGTCTGCATTGAAGACTTATTCAGAAGAACTTGGGCTAGAGATAAACGCAGCCAAATCAGAAATCCTAGTCCTGGAGAATAAAAGAGGAAGGAAATCTTGCAAATATAGATCAAGTTGGTTTGTGGGATCAAAGAAACTGGAAAAAGTGCAATTCACAAAATACCTGGGCACAATAATCAACTCCAGTATAAATGACGAACCAATGGTAAAAAAAATTCTAAATAGCTGCAGACAATTAACCTCACAAGGAATCGTAATGCAGAAGAAATTTGGGAAATTCATGTGTGAGCCAGTGAGAAAATTTTACCAAAATAAAATCACACCGATCTTGATCTATGGAGCAGAGAATATGTTTGGCTGTGACCACAAGATATGGTCCAGGTGTGAAGGATTCTTCTGGAAAAAAGTTCTTCAAATACCACAAAGCACACCGACTGCGTGTGTTCTATACGAAGTAGGAATATCCACTCTGAATGTAAGGATTACATGGAACAAGTTACTGCTCTTCAGGAAAATGCATGAGGAAGCATGCCTACCACCGTTCAAAATCCTGTTGGGAAACAAAATAGGTGAAAACAAGTCGGCCCTAAGAGACTGGAAACAGCAATGTAGAGAAATCCTCAAACAGTTAGGGACGGATGAGACAACATTATGGAATAATCCAGATTTTGTAAAGAGAAAATTGCTGGACCATGACTGGATCTCAATTGGGGAGAGAAGAGCCTGTCAAAAATCCATGATAAATCAACCAAAAGAAGTAAAAAAACGGAATACTCTCCAGAAATATCTGGCATTGGCCCCGTGCAAGCACCTTAGAAAACATTATTTGATGTTTCGCCTAAATATTATTGAAACAAAAGAAATTCTGGGAAACAGGCGTGTGATATCAAAGGAAAACACTCTATGTCGACTCTGTGGAGAGAAAGATGAAACTCTAAAACATCTCATTCTAAGCTGTACTGAATTAAACGACCAACGGGACAGTTGCATGGGAAAGATGATGACAGATTACCAGACGTTGTCTGAAGAAGAATGGTGGAGACAACTACACTTGACCGAAAGCAAGCCACTGATGATTGCAGTAATGCGATTTTTAGAGCATCTGCAGAAGTGCCTAAAATCAAATCCGGTAGTTGCCTAAAAACAGCGTCAGGTGCAACTACAGGTCAGGAGACCAACCGCACTGAAAAGACTGATAAGATGGATCTGTTGAGGTAAAGGTAGAGGAATTGGGGTTAGAAAAAACCTCGAGAAGTAGCTCAATGAGGTGATTAGTGAAAAAAAACTAAGGACGATAGAGGGAATGTTGACTTTATGTCAAAAGATAAAGTTTTTCAAAAGTTTGTATAAACTAAATGAAAATAATAAAAAAAAAAAAAAAAAAAGATGCCACTGTTTTACAGTTTATTGAAAAATATGTCACTTGTGAAATTGCATGGGAATTTAAAAATAGTGATCTTCATGCACATATTTTACAATTTCAAAGACTCAAATGTGGCAAATATTGTCGTCGTAAATACAAAAACAAAGGGAAATACTACACCAAATGCCAATTTGGTTTCCCTAGACCAGTTACAAATACAGGTCAAGTGAACAACCTCATGTCTTCAGTTAGACATAGTGTAAAAGGTAAGTCACCTAAAAATACACATTACATAAAAAGAAAAGAAGAAGAAAAATATATCAATGATTACAATGCAATCATTGCCCACTTATGGAATGCAAACATAGATGTGCAGTACATTGCAGACAATTCTACTGCAGTTGCACGATATGTCACAGCATAATTAACCAAAGCAGAAAAGACATAGCTGCAAGACCTCTGGAATGACCTGTCATCAGATAAAACAGTGTCTCAAAAATTATACAGCTTGGGCATAAAAATGCTGTCCCATAGAGAATGTGGATTCTATGAAGCAGCTGATAGTTTAACTGGTACTGCACTGTATGGTAAATCTGAAAATATAGTATGGCTAAGTCTTGGTCCAGCTAAATCTAGAAAAAGAGGTCTAAAATCATCAGAAGATATAGAAACAATAGCCAAACATGATCCCAACAGCCAAGACATTTTAAAAAACAATTTATTGGACACATACTACCCAAACAGGAGTACCACTTTGGAAACCACGTGTCTATACCACATAGCCCAAAACTACACATACAAAAATAATATAAAACCTGATGAAAAAAACGGTAAATACAGAGTGACAAACTGTGAAGGCAGCTTGGTAAAACTCACCAAACCAAATTTAATTAATCATATCAAATTGTCATTAAAGACTCCTCAACATAAACAAGTATATTACATGTCCCTTCTACAACTCTTTAAACCATGGAGAAAAGAAGAAGAAATACTAGATAACTATGACTCATATGAATATGCTTTCAAAGCAAATGAAAGCATTATAACTGATGTAAACTTCACACAGTACAAAACAATGTTGCACAATTAACAGCAGATTTAACAAGGGGGGTCCTGGGAGTCTCTCTGCCAGACATTAGTCCTGGTTACGAGAGACTTACCCAGAGTCTTTAGCTCACTATCTTTTCACAGAGAAGAAATATCCCAAACATATCAGTCTTTGTCCTGCCTTGGGGCAGTCCAGCACCGAAATGCGAGGCAATTCTCCTCTGAACAAGAGTACCAACAGAAACCCCAGACACGTGTTTCGGTCTGGTTGGACCTCATCAGTAGGGTGGATCTGTGCCTCTCTAAGAATAGTGAGCAAGGGGTCCACGTCTGGATTCCCCTAGTAACTTAGGGTGAGACCCAAAGTTACTTAAATATGCAGATTTAACAAGGGGGGTCCTGGGAGTCTCTCTGCCAGACATTAGTCCTGGTTACGAGAGACTTACCCAGAGTCTTTAGCTCACTATCTTTCACAGAGAAGAAATATCCCAAACATATCAGTCTTTGTCCTGCCCTGGGGCAGTCCAGCACCGAAATGCTAGGCAATTCTCCTCTGAACAAGAGTACCAACAGAAACCCCAGACACGTGTTTCGGTCTGGTTGGACCTCATCAGTAGGGTGGATCTGTGCCTCTCTAAAAATAGTGAGCAAGGGGTCCACGTCTGGATTCCCCTAGTAACTTAGGGTGAGACCCAAAGTTACTTAAATATGCAGATTAACAAGGGGGGTCCTGGGAGTCCCTCTGCCAGACATTAGTCCTGGTTACGAGAGACTTACCCAGAGTCTTTAGCTCACTATCTTTTCACAGAGAAGAAATATCCCAAACATATCAGTCTTTGTCCTGCCCTGGGGCAGTCCAGCACCGAAATGCGAGGCAATTCTCCTCTGAACAAGAGTACCAACAGAAACCACAGACACGTGTTTCGGTCTGGTTGGACCTCATCAGTAGGGTGGATCTGTGCCTCTCTAAGAATAGTGAGCAAGGGGTCCACGTCTGGATTCCCCTAGTAACTTAGGGTGAGACCCAAAGTTACTTAAATATGCAGATTTAACAAGGGGGGTCCTGGGAGTCTCTCTGCCAGACATTAGTCCTGGTTACGAGAGACTTACCCAGAGTCTTTAGCTCACTATCTTTTCACAGAGAAGAAATATCCCAAACATATCAGTCTTTGTCCTGCCCTGGGGCAGTCCAGCACCGAAATGCGAGGCAATTCTCCTCTGAACAAGAGTACCAACAGAAACCCCTCTCGTAACCAGGACTAATGTCTGGCAGAGGGACTCCCAGGACCCCCCTTGTTAATCTGCATATTATAGGTATGTTTTTATTTTCCAGTACTTGTAGTAAGTAGGATCTTTCTGTGAGTTTATAGTGAATTTAACCATTCGAGCACAGTAGTCCAATTGTTGTCTTATTCCATAAACACTATACATGTTATCAGGATTATTTGTTGCATTTCAGTGAAGTACTAACATTTGCAAACACAATTGGTCTGTACTGTGTAAGTAAATGTTGTCAACAATTGGTGGCAATTGAAATAGAATATTCATTGCTACATTTGCGTAGCAACTTACTCCAACTATATTTGAGAGTTTAAATGGACCAGGTAGTTCTGTATCTGATTGATTTTTTTTTAGTTTGTCTTCCTTCTTTGATGAAGTACCTGGTTTACTTTCCCTAATGGGTTCTTTTATGTTTGTGGAATATGTGTTTAGATGGGGGGTGTATAGTGAGCGAAGTCTATTGTATTCTAAAATGCAAGGAATATCAGCGTTTACTTTACTTGCATCAAAGTTGATTATAAATAGACCGTCAAGTGTACGTAAGCGTGATAGTGCTACATAGCTCATGCCTTCTTTAAAGACTGTGTTACCATTGCTTTGTTTAGGGTAAGACCTTGTGATTTATGAATGGTGACTGCGTATGCAAGAGATAGAGAAAAATGTTCTCTGCGTATTTACATGTCTTTGAAGAGAAGGAATCAAGCTGTTGAGCATCCTATCCTTTTTACTTCTGAAAGTTTGTCAAAGAGAATATTGACAAACTGAATTTTGTTGTCACGTGGGTATGTTTGAAAGCCAACAACTGTACCCAGTGCTCCATTAACTAGTCCTTGGTCCACGTCAAGGTTACGTTTAAGCATTACTCTGCAATTTAAGGATAATTTTAATATCTTTTCCAATCCTGCTGTGTTTGAGATTGATTTTTCTAAACTATTTAGTCTTGTTGTGGCTTGGTCACACATGTGTAGTGTCATACCATGTACATCTAGTTTGTCTGTGGTGCTAACTTCCATTATTGGTTGCATTTCTTTACTTAACATTATTTCATTGAATTTGAAACAGCTTGCAAGAGTTGGCATTAAGGCCATACAATTGACATTTTTGTGGGCTAATTGTTCCATAACATCTGTAGCACATGCATTATCACCATAAAGTGCATGAATGTGCCGGGTTTTCAATATTGCTTCTGCTTCTTTAGAAAGTATACCAACTCTGATACTTTTTAAGATGTTGGCATAAGTGAGATCTGCAGATTGCCGCATGTTTTCTGTTAATTCTCTGCATTGGAAATGTTGTTAAAGGTTGACATTTCCAATGCTGCCAACAGTTTTACGGCAGAGTTTGTGTCCTAGTGTTTTAAAAATAGGCTCACCTTTTACTGGTGTCAATTGAAGAAGATCTCCGAAAACAATAATGTGTTTTCCTGCAAAGAGCTCTTCATAGTTTGTTTTGAGTACTTCTTGTAATCTGAGGTGAATCAAAGCCAACATCAGGTTGGACACCATGCTCACTTCATCTATTAGAAGCATTTTCATTTGTTTCAATACTCTGTGTAGTTCCATTGCAGGTTCTGTAGAAAGTTTGTAATAGTCTAATTTGTTTTGGTGTTCTACTGGCAGGAGTAGTAATCGGTGTAAAGTGACACCACCTATGTTGTAGGCAGCTAAACCTGTGGGGGCAGTGACAACAGCTGACAGTTTGTTGTTTGTCAATTGTTGAAGGAACTTACTGATGATTTTGATTAGGAATGTTTTGCCAGAACCAGCTTCACCACTGACGTACAATAGTATAGGTTTGTAATTTTGGCAGGTGCATTCTTTGTTTTCATGTTGTACACCATGTGCAATTTCTTTTGTTACTTCTTGACAAATGCTACGTTGCTCATTGTTTAGTTTTGATTGTAGTATAGTTAAGTCTTCTTTATCTTCATACTGACACATGGTGTTTTCTACTTCTATCATAGCTAATTCTGCCTCATTTGTTATTATTGGCTCTCCCAGTGGTTCTTGGCTTCTGTTACAGAAGGTTGACTACTGTCAGGAGTGTCCTTATCTAGTTGGGCCTGGAGTTCTTCTTCATGTTGCTGTTAATTGTGCAGATTAACAAGGGGGGTCCTGGGAGTCCCTCTGCCAGACATTAGTCTTCCAGATTTCATACATGTGGAAACATACATGCACTCTCTGCAAAAATGTGACACAAGAAGAAATCCCCAATGAACGCTTCATATATATATATCAATACCTAATTGTGAATCCATTCCATTTCAGCAACTTGTACAAAATGCAAACCATGGTAGATTATGTACTACCTGCAATTCGGATAATCGCTCCACGTTAGTAATACAAACACATAGTAAATACGTAATACTAATGCTTCTATGTTATAATGCAGATGGTACCAAAAACAACTGCAAGCTGACTGGATTCACACATGGTCAAATATCACTTGGTAATAAAACCTTCACAACAATAGGTATAATCTACCACGCAGGAGCCACAACCAATTCAGGGCACTACACTGCACATATAAAAAAGAAATGTGGATGGTTTGAATGTAATGATAGTACCATTACTCTAAAGCAGAGATTACCAGCAAATCTTACAAACGCTTATTTAATGTTCTTAAAACCAAAAATTGATAACTAAACTGTACTTAAACGTTAAGTAAACTTATAGTAAAAAAAATATAAACTGTTAGAATATTCCAAAAGCTATCTAACTGCCCAAAGATTCTACAACAACTAATCAGATAAATGAATATCACTAAATTAGAGCAAAAAATAGACATTTAGAATACCCCAATTGGTATCTAACTGTCCCAAAATTTAACAATACCCTAACAGATAAATCAATACCACTAAAATATATTAAAAAATAGACAGTTAGAATACGCCTACTGGTATCTAACTGATCCAAAATTTTACAATATCCAAACAAATAAATAATATGTTACTGATCCAAAAAACTGCAACAAGCCAATGTATAAAGCATTAGCCAGAAACAACAAGTGAGCACTGAAAACAAACAAAGAAATAAACTGTAGCATAACAGAAAAAGATTTTTTTTTTATCCAACATGGATTTTTTTTTCTTCCACAAACCCAATGATTTTAGCAACAAACACAGAAACTGAGCAAATTGCACAGTACTCTGGTTTGTAATCTACTAAATATGAGGGTGAAGGTCCAAAAAAAAAAAATTGTTGATTATACAATGTCATAAGTCATTACAAAATACTAATACTAACATGCTATTTTCTTTTATCACAGAAATGAACAAGAAATACATGTACGCCAGTTACTAAACCAAGCAGAAAGTATATTATAATAAGTACAACCATCACAGCATATCACACCCATAGTGGCTTATAACTTTGTTCCTTATAAATTTGTTTTTGACTCAAGAACGCCCCTCGCACAGGGAAAAGCCAAAAAAATCCCCAATCCAGCGCAAAGGGCTGCGCTAACCCTGTACCAGCATGGGGAACGTGTATTACTGGGGTTCACGGGAAGTTTCACATGCGATTGGCCCTGTGCGAGTGGGGTACGTGTATTACTGGGGTTCGCGGGAAGTTTCACACGCGAAAGGGCCTGTGCGAGTGGGGTACGTGTATTACTGGGGTTCACAGGAAGTTTCACACGCGATTGGCCCTGTGCGAGTGGGGTACATGTATTACTGGGGTTTGCGGGAAGTTTCACACGCGATTGGCCCTGTGCGAGTGGGGTACGTGTATTACTGGGGTTCGCGAGAAGTTTCACACGCGAGAGGGCCTATGCGAGTGGGGTACGTGTATTACTGGGGTTCGTGGGAAGTTTTGCACGCGATTGGCTCTGTGCGAGTGGGGTACGTGTATTACTGGGGTTCGCGGGAAGTTTCACACTCGAAAGGGCCTGTGTGAGTGGGGTAAGTGTAATACTGGGGTTCGCGGGAAGTTTCACACGCGATTGGCCCTGTGCGAGTGGGGTACGTGTATTACTGGGTTTGCGGGAAGTTTCACACGCGATTGGCCCTGTGCGAGTTGGGTACGTGTATTACTGGGGTTCGCGGGAAGTTTCCCACGCGAAAGGTCCTGTGCGAGTGGGGTACGTGTATTACTGGGGTTCGCGGGAAGTCTCACACGCGATTTGAGCAGGGTACGTGTATTTTGGGGGTGCGTGGGGAGTCCTACACGTGAATTGGCAGTGTGGGTCCTCCCAGGTGTTCCCTCTACAACCTCCATGGCCCCTGCAGGCAGACCACACCACAGGGGACTACCCTGCACCCCTGGTCATGTCCTGCAGGCAGCCCATCCACCATGGGCATGCCCCCCAGCCAAGCCACATGTCAGCTTGCACTACTGATCACCAACTCATGTCCCCCTGTACCCCCACCCACCAGCAGTGCAGGGCACCTGCCAGCAGGCCCCCACTCATGTCCCACTCATGTCCCCCTGCACCCCCACCCCCCAGCAGCGCGGGGCACCTGCCAGCAGGCCCCCACTCATGTCCCCCTGCACACCATCCCCCAGCAGTGCAGGGCACCTACACGCAGGCCCCCACTCATGTCCCACTCGGGTCCCCCTGCACCCCCACCCCCCAGCAGTGCGGGGCACCTGCCAGCAGGCACCCACTAATGTCCCCCTGCACCCCCACCCCCCAGCAGTCCAGGACACCTGCCAGCAGGCCCTCACTCATGTCCCACTCATGTCCCCCTGCACCCCCACCCCCAGCAGTGCAGGGCACCTGCCAACAGGCCCCCACTCATGTCCCACTCATGTCCCCCTGCACCCCCATCCCCCAGCAGTCCAGGGCACCTGCCAGCAGGCCCCCACTCATGTCCCACTCATGTCCCACTTATGTCCCCCTGCACCCCCACCCCCCAGCAGTACTGGGCACCTGCCAGCAGGCCCCCACTCATGTCCCACTCATGTCCCCCTGCCCCCATGTCATAACGATCCTCAATCATGGCCCTTATGGCCAGCCTCCCCAGCCCAAAGACCCAACCAAGTATTGCATCCACCCACATAGAAAAGGCAATTACATGATACAACTCCAAAGGCAAGTATGTTACTGAACACATGTCCGTCACACACACACAATGGGTGCAAGTGAATGTGAAAACCCATATCATGACATGCATGAAACCAATGAGATAATACCACACATCGAAGTATGAAGAAAAAAATGTATTAAACACAACATGAATGTAATTAAAAGAAAACACACAACAATGGGAATAATTAAAGAAATGCTGCATGTCCGTAAAAGAATAAAAAACAAGAAATCATAATCCAAAGAAATCCAAAAGAAATGGTGTCCAAAGTCACAGTCCAACAGGGCAAATCCAAGGGAAATAAGAAAGTGAAATCCATTGCTCCATGGTGAAAATTAAAATAAATGAGAATAATCCAATGGTGAACTATGTACAAATGAACAATCCAGGGTCCATGAGCCCAACTGATGAAATGAACCGTGGTGCATTGTCCAAGCGCAACCAAAATAAAAAAGAAAAGGAAAGGAAACCTAACACTATCTAACTATATACAATGGTGGCGGGCAAGTCCTGCGGCTCACTCTGTGGTGTCCCGGGCCAGGGCATCATCGAACTCCTTGTCGATGTCCCGGAGACGGGCCTCTGCCCTGGCCCCGAGGTCTCGCACTCATGGCCTGTTCCAACTCCCTGCGAGTCGCCTCGAGGCACTCTGCCCGCCTCAACGCCCGACGCATGGAGAACTCCGCCCTGACCATGGTGAGCTGTGCCTCTTCCACCTGCCGCCTCTCCGCATCTATGCGCTGGCCCAACCGCAGCCACATGGAAGACACATCCATTCCAGGGTCCTCCTGCCCTCTGGCCGATGCCTGCCCCCTCATGTCGATGGCCCCGAGCCATCATTGCTCCCACCTAGAGCCTGCTCCTGCTGCTGCTGCTGCTGTCCATGTGCCCTGTCCGATAATGCCTGCACATCCTCCATCAGCTGGTCTCCAGTTGTGATGTCCACCCCTGCTGGACCGCCGACTCCCGACGGTGGCAGGGATGGGATCTCCACCAAGCTGGCTGTGTTGGTCAGGCCAGGTCCACAGGGGGCCCTGGTGGAATCTGGGCCGGAAGACGGCAGGGAGAACGACTGGTGCATAGTCTCCACAGAGGAGGAGAGGTCCGCCAGAGTGCGCGTCACATGTAGGAACCCACCAACCAGGGCCCCTCCCAACAGTGCCACATCGCGATGCTGCACTTCGTGAAGGCATGCGTTCTCTGCCCAGGAAGAACGCACGTCATCACGAATGTCACGTGTGCGCAACGCGACACCAATCAGGACGTAGCCCATACGTTCATGGGACCCCTCGTCTGCAGGTAGTGGAGAGGCAGATGACATGGCACTCTCCCCTACCTGCGGACGGGCCTGGGACGGGGCCTCCCTGCTGGTGCATGGTGGTGCAGTCACAGAGTCAAGGACAGGGACATGCACAGGCCCCTCCGCGGTGACCTGTGCTGCCTCCTGACCCTGGCCCTGGACTGCACCACTTGCACCAGTGGTACTATCCCCACCAGGCCCCATGTGCGGCTCAGTAGTGGGCTCCTCCTCCTCTGTGGAGACCACCAACCTGGATGTCTCCGTACCGTCTTCCGCCATTGCAAGCCCCTGTGGGGGCTCACCCGGCCCTTCCGCCACAGCCGTAGTGGCAGACGCGGCACCAGCCCCCTCGCTCCCGGATGATGGCAAGTCCTGGGAGGGTGGCTGGGCCTTGCGTCATCGCCCAGTGGAGGTATCCCCGCTGCTTGGCTCCACAGCGGCGTCTCCGCCCTCTTCTTCACTTGACGCTGCGTAGAGGCATAGAGCACAAGCATCAGGGTACAGTACAATATTCCCCTAGACAGGAAGCAATAACACATGAGTGGCGGTGTCTAACGTCACTTCCATCCTGTCCCTCAACAACACATGGGTGAATGCACGCAACACACATGCATGAACAGGCATGGCGCCTACAATCAATATCAGCATCCATGTACAAGGGCCTCTATTAATCAAAATGTTGCCTTCAAACTCACATGCATCCTGGCTCACACTTATCCCATGCACACACATCACCGGAGGGTCATGCATCCTGCCTTGTACACCACAGGCACAGTGGATAGACACAGTGCATACACTGGTGACCGCACTGCATGAGTGAATCTACACATCATCACGGACATGTGTCATGAATCCATGGCATATCGAAGTCAAAGACACACTTCTCAGACACACACACACATGTGCACCATACATGTACATGACAGCAGCACCCATCCCTCACACCCACACCATGTGCAAGAACAGACACTGGCATGCTTTCATGTGTGCATTTGCCATACAGCTCCCCATGTAGCATTGGAACTCATGCACCAACCATGTGGTTCGCACATTACTGGTCTCACATGCATGACCATGATGTCCCTGCACACACACATCCATATATGGCCCAAGTCACACATACAGACAAGTATCAGACTAACAGCACACTGCAACATGCCCTGTCTCGCACACCAATGCTTGGCCACTTACCGCTCAACTCCAGACGGGTCTTTCTCTGAAGGATCTGGGCGTGGAGCGCTGGGCATACGTGTTCCAGGACCCTCATCTGGATGTCACTCATGCTGACCCAGCCCACCTCCGCGAGGCGCCGGGCCTTGTGGAGGGTCCTGGACCTGAAGTCCTCCCAGCGCTTCTTGACGTGCTTGATGTCGCGGGTTGCCACCCCATCCGCGTTGATGGCAACCACTACGTCATCCCAGATCCTCTCCCATCCTTCCTTGTTGGCGCGTGATGTTCCGAAGAGGGCATCATAATGCCCCAGGACATGCTCCACCAGGACACCAACTTCCTTCACACTGAAGCTGGTGGCCCTCTGCCTCTCTGGCTGGGGGTTGCCAGTGGTCTCAGTTGGTGTTTTCCCCGACATGGCGACCCCCGAGGCGGGCGTGGGTGGGCAACTGGGTCCTGGGGCTGGGCTGTGGAGCGATGGTATCCCAGTAGGGAGTCTTCTGTTCCAGCAGGGGTGGACACAGCAACGGGAACCCTGGCTGACGTGCAGGCACCAAATAGCAGGGCACGTGGGCAGCAGGCAGTAAGGCAGCAGCAGATGGCAGGTGGGAGTGTGCTCAGGGCTCTGGGGGGCATGAAAATGGCCATCAGGGCAGGAGCGTGGTCTTCCGTGTGTGTACGTGTGGCCAGCTTGATACGGAGTGAATTGGCACGTGAAAAAAGTGCATGTCAGTGTGAAATCTGAGGAAAGGCCCTCAGCTCGTAAGCGCGTCAGCACACGTACGCGATTTCATTGGACCAAAGTCCCTTAGAGCGTAAGAGCATCTGTGACGTATCACGCACGGGAGTTGCACTGGCACGGGCTGAAGATCCCACGTGGCTTTCCATTGCTCTGTATGTGCTTTTCGTGCGGTGTGGACGTGTGTTTTCCAGCCATTGGGGTTCACACTCTATTAGTTCACAGCGGGTAGGTGTTGGCTACTCTTTCTTCTACATACAAGGCAGAAGGTGAGTGGTACCCTACTCGCACAGGGCCAATCGCGTGTAAAACTTCCTGCGAACCCCAGGAATACACATACCCCACTCGCACAGGACCAATTGCGTCTGAAACTACCCGCGAACCCCAGTAATACACGTACCCCACTCGCACAGGGCCCTTTCACGTTTAAAACTTCCTGTGAACCCCAGGAATACACATACACCACTCGTACAGGGCCAATCGCGTGTGAAACTACCCGCGAACCCCAGTAATACACGTACCCCACTCGCACAGGGCTAATCACGTGTGAAACTACCTGCGAACCCCAGTAATACACGTACCCCACTCGCACATGGCCAATCGCGTCTGAAACTACCCGCGAACCCCAGTAATACACGTACCCCACTCGCACAGGGCCCTTTCATGTTTAAAACTTCCTGTGAACCCCAGGAATACACGTACCCCACTCGCACAGGGCCAATCGCGTGTGAAACTACCCGCAAACCCCAGTAATACACGTACCCCACTCACACAGGGCTAATCGCCTGTGAAACTACCCGCGAACCCCAGTAATACACGTCCCCCACTCACACAGGGCCCTTTCGCGTGTGAAACTTCCCACGAACCCCAGTAATACACGTACCCCACTCGCACAGGGCCCTTTCGCGTGTAAAACTTCCCGCGAACCCCAGTAATGCACGTACCCCACTCAGTATATACGTGCTTTTTATTTGTGCACACTTTTGTGAAGAGCAGGGATGCTACCGCCTGCCTCCATGAATATGTGTGGTTCGCGTGCGTGTGGGCATTCCGTGTACTTCCTAGCAGTACTTCCCCATTCCACGTGTTACGCCCCCGGTTCCGCCTACTTTTGTTGTGTGCACTGCGCTATGTGCGCATTCGCTGTGCGCTTAGCGCACGCTGTTTGGAGACGTGTGCGCCAGTGTGCACCATGCACGGATTTGGCACACAACCAGTGGGAAAGTAGCGCAACGCCTTCCTTGAATCGCACGCGTGCGCGTGCGCTTGCTTTCTCACGCTTGCGCCTCCTTGCGCCTGCTTGCGCTGGGATTTTCGGCGCACGTTTGTTCCATGAATCGGCCCCTTAATGTCTGCGGACATTATGAGTGTTCTTAGAACACTTTCAACTTGCCAGCGAAAAATACAGACAGCGTCCTCAGAACACCCCCATTTTTTATTTCCGAACATTACAGGACACCGCGAGTGTTCTTAGAACACATTCAACTTGCCAGCGAACAATACGGACAGCGTCTTCATGACACCCCCTACGAACATTTCAGGACACCGTGACAGTTCTTAGAACACTTTCAACTTGCCAGCGAAAAATACAGACAGCGTCCTCAGAACACCCCCATTTTTTATTTCCGAACATTACAGGACACCGCGAGTGTTCTTAGAACACATTCAACTTGCCAGCGAACAATACGGACAGCGTCTTCATGACACCCCCTACGAACATTTCAGGACACCGTGACAGTTCTTAGAACACTTTCCACTTGACAACGAACAATACAGACAGCGTCCTCGGAACACCCCCATTTCGTTTATTTGCGAACATTTCAGGACACCGCGAGTGTTCTTAGAACACATTCAACTTGCCATCGAACAATACGGACAGCGTCCTCAGGACACGCCCGTTTTGTTTATTTACGAACATTTCAGGACACCGCGAGTGTTCTTAGAACACATTGCACTTCCCATCGAACAATACGGACAGCGTCCTCAGGACACCCCCATTTTGTTTATTTATGAATATTTCAGGACACCACAAGTGTTCTTAGAACAAATTCAACTTGCCAGAGAACAAAACGGACAGCGTCTTCAGGACCCCCCTACGAAAATCTCAGGACACCGCAAGTGTTCTTAGAACACTTTAAACTTGACAATGAACAAAACGGACCTCATCCTCAGAACACCTCCATTTTGTTTATTTACGAACATTTCAGGACACCACAAGTGTTCTTAGAACCAATTCAATTTGCAAGAGAACAAATGGACAGCATCCTCAGAACACCCCCATTTTTATATCTGTGAACATTTCAGGACACCGCGAGTGTTCTTAGAACACATTGAACTTGCCAGCGAACAATACGGACAGCGTCTTCAGGACACCCCCTACGAACATTTCAGGACACCGCGAGTGTTCTTAGAACACTTTCAACTTCACAATGAACAATACGGACAGCGTCCTCAGGACACCCCCATTTTGTTTATTTGCAAACATTTCAGGACACCGCGAGTGTTCTTAGAACACATTCAACTTGCCATCGAACAATATGGACAGCGTCCTCAGGACACCCCCATTTTGTTTATTTACGAACATTTCAGGACACCACGAGTGTTCTTAGAACACATTCAAATTGCCAGAGAACAATACGGACAGCGTCCTCAGGATACCCCCATTTTGTTTATTTGCGAACATTTCAGGACACCGCGAGTGTTCTTAGAACACATTCAACTTCCCATCGAACAATACGGACAGCGTCCTCAGGACACCCCCATTTTGTTTATTTACAAACATTTCAGGACACCACGAGTGTTCTTAGAACACATTCAACTTGCCAGAGAACAATACGGACAGCGTCTTCAGGACACCCCCTACGAACATTTCAGGACCCGCGAGTGTTCTTAGAACACTTTCAACTTGACAACGAACAATACGTTCAGCGCCCTCAGGACACCCCCATTTTGTTTATTTGCGAACATTTCAGGACACCGCGAGTGTTCTTAGAACACATTCAACTTGCCATCGATCAATACGGACAGCGTCCTCAGCACACCTCATTTTGTTTATTTATGAACAAGTCAGGACACCATGTGTGTTCTTAGAACACATTCAAATTGCCAGAGAACAATACGGACAGCGTCCTCAGGACACCCCCATTTTGTTTATTTGCGAACATTTCAGGACACTGCAAGTGTTCTTAGAACACATTCAACTTGCCATCGATCAAAAGGGACATCGTCCTCAGGACACCCCCATTTTGTTTATTTACGAACAATTCAGGACACCACGAGTGTTCTCAGAACACATTCAACTTGCAAGAGAACAATACGGACAGCGTCCTCAGAACACCCCCATTTTTTTTATTTGCGAACATTTCAGGACACCGCGAGTGTTCTTAGAACACTTTCACTTGCCAGCGAACAATACGGACAGCGTCTTCAGGACACCCCCTACGAACATTTCAGGACACCGCGAGGGTTCTTAGAACACTTTCAACTTGACAACGAACAATACGGACAGCGTCCTCAGGACACCCCCATTTTGTTTATTTGCGAACATTTCAGGACACCGCGAGTGTTCTTAGAACACATTCAACTTGCCATCGAACAATACGGACAGCGTCCTCAGGACACCACCGTTTTGTTTATTTACGAACATTTCAGGACACCGCCAGTGTTCTTAGAACACATTGCACTTCCCATCAAACAATACGGACAGCGTCCTAAGGACACCCCCATTTTGTTTATTTACGAACATTTCAGGGCACCACGAGTGGTCTTAGAACACATTCAACTTGCCAGAGAACAATACGGGCAGCGTCTTCAGGACACCCCCTACGAAAATGTCAGGACACCGCAAGTGTTCTTAGAATACTTTAAACTTGACAACGAACAATACGGTCAGCGTCCTCAGGACACCCCCATTTTGTTTATTTGCGAACTTTTCAGGACACCGTGAGTGTTCTTAGAACTGTAACGCTCACCTGATTCCCACAGAGGCACAGGTCTGGCTTCGAGTGCTGATGCTTCTTCAATGGTGAAGCGCAGGACTCTGAAGATGGACAGGATGGGCCCTCTACTCTGGCTTCTCCGGCTCGCAGGAATATTCCCCTGTGCGTGAAAAGGGAGTATTACCTACTGACTGAGTTATGCTCAAGCCTCCCACTCTCTTCCAACCCTCCACGATACCCTTCCACGATTCCCCGTGAAGTCTCACCTTAGGGTCTGGAAGGATGAGCTCTCCATCCTGCTTCTGATGCAGGGGCGCGTTGAAACCCAGTTACTTCACTGGATTGAGGATTGATGGGAGTTCAGGTAAGCTTGACTATTCAGGTAAGGCTCTGTAAAAGTTCTGTTGCAAGTTCAAAAGTCCAAGCTTAATAATAATGTTCACTGTCTTTTTGCAGCAAGCGCTAATGCTTATGTCTTTTTTCCCCATAGGGGCCGGGGTCCGGAAAATGCCTGGAAGCGGCAAGACCCGAAATGAAATGGGAATGACCCAACAGGTAAGTCTTATTCCCTTCCTTCTCTCACCTCTTATTCTTGTCTTTTTCTCTTGGCTCTGGGAAGTGGCTGTGTATCCGGATGATCGCTGCTGAAGATGGAGGAACCCAGGAAAGGTGAGTGAAATGCAGCGCTGCAGCGATCGTAACGAAATGCTTTTAAAAATAATGTCTTCCCTTTCAGGATCGTCGGTGATGTCTCCGTGGTACAGATTTAGCTGGTAAGGTCTCTTGTCTCCCTTTGCAGGTGACACAGGATGCTGACAGGCGTGGCTGAAGTCCAGATGCAGGAGCTGACACGGTGAGCGTCCAGCTGCGAGGAGCAGAACAACGCGAAGCGTGAGTTGCTGATCGGGTGTGGTTTAAATAGCTTTGGAATAAGTTCCAAGTGTGTATCCTTCCTTCGATCAGGTATGTATCCTTCCCCGACCACACCCGGGTGGAAAGTAATCCCACAGGTAAAGTAGTTCCATTCAGGCCTCAAGAGGGCCTGGATGTGGCAGCATGGTCTGCATCAGGTAAGTGCACATTAAAACACTTGAACACATGTCTAGCTTTATGAGCCTGGCGCCTAAGGCGCCAGGACAGGGGTCCAACATGAGCCTGGCGCCTAAGGCCCCAGGACTGCGTCCAAAGGGCCCCAGCTTGGGCCCGCTGGCACTCCCCTGGGGGAAATGATGCCTGCCTCTGGGGTTGCTGGGTCGGACCTGGCTCCTTGGAGGTAGGCATCATGACAAGAACACATTCAACTTGCCATCGATCAATACGGACAGTGTCCTCAGGACACCCCCATTTTGTTTATTTATGAACAATTCAGGACACCACGAGTGTTCTTAGAACACATTCAAATTGCCAGAGAACAATACGGACAGCGTCCTCAGGACACCCCCATTTTGTTTATTTGCGAACATTTCAGGACACCGCAAGTGTTCTTAGAACACATTCAACTTGCCATTGATCAATACGGACAGCGTCCTCAGGACACCCCCATTTTCTTTATTTACGAACGATTCAGGACACCACGAGTGTTCTTAGAACACATTCAACTTGCAAGAGAACAATACGGACAGCGTCCTCAGAACACCCCCATTTTTTTTATTTGCGAACATTTCAGGACACCGCGAGTGTTCTTAGAACACTTTCACTTGCCAGCAAACAATACGGACAGCGTCTTCAGGACACCCCCAACGAACATTTCAGGACAACGCGAGGGTTCTTAGAACACTTTCAACTTGACAACGAACAATATGGACAGTGTCCTCAGGACACCCCCATTTTGTTTATTTGCGAACATTTCAGGACACCGCCAGTGTCCTTAGAACACATTCAACTTGCCATCGAACAATATGGACAGCGTCCTCAGGACACCCCCATTTTGTTTATTTACGAACATTTCAGGGCACCACGAGTGTTCTTAGAACACATTCAACTTGCCAGAGAACAATACGGGCAGCGTCTTCAGGACACCCCCTACGAAAATGTCAGGACACCGCAAGTGTTCTTAGAACACTTTAAACTTGACAACGAACAAAACGGACATCATCCTCAGAACACCTCCATTTTGTTTACTTACGAACATTTCAGGACACCACAAGTGTTCTTAGAACACATTCAACTTGCAAGAGAACAAATGGACAGCGTCCTCAGAACACCCCCATTTTTATATTTGTGAACATTTCAGGACACTGCGAGTGTTCTTAGAACACATTCAACTTGTCAGCGAACAATACGGACAGCGTCTTCAGGACACCACCTACGAACATTTCAGGACACCGCGAGTGTTCTTAGAACACTTTCAACTTGACAACGAACAATACAGACAGCGTCCTCAGGACACCCCCATTTTGTTTATTTGCGAACATTTCAGGACACCACGAGTGTTCTTAGAACACATTCAACTTGCCATCGAACAATATGGACAGCGTCCTCAGGACACCCCCATTTTGTTTATTTACGAACATTTCAGGACACCACGAGTGTTCTTAGAACACATTCAAATTGCCAGAGAACAATACGGACAGCGTCCTCAGGACACCCCCATTTTGTTTATTTGCGAACATTTCAGGACACCGCGAGTGTTCTTAGAACACATTCAACTTGCCAGAGAACAATACGGACACCCACATTTTGTTTATTTACGAACATTTCAGGACACCACAAGTGTTCTTAGAACACATTCAACTTGCCAGAGAACAATACGGACAGCGTCCTCAGGACACCCCCATTTTGTTTATTTACAAACATTTCAGGACACCACGAGTGTTCTTAGAACACATTCAACTTGCCAGAGAACAATACGGACAGCGTCTTCAGGACACCCCCTACGAACATTTCAGGACCCACGAGTGTTCTTAGAACACATTCAAATTGCCAGAGAACAATACGGACAGCGTCCTCAGGACACCCCCATTTTGTTTATTTTTGAACATTTCAGGACACCGCGAGTGTTCTTAGAACACATTCAACTTGCCATCGAACAATACAGACAGCGTCCTCAGGACACCCCCATTTTGTTTATTTACGAACATTTCAGGACACCACGAGTGTTCTTAGAACACATTCAACTTCCCATCGAACAATACGGACAGCGTCCTTAGGACACCTCCTACGAACATTTCAGGACACCGCGAGTGTTCTTAGAACACTTTAAACTTCACAATGAACAATACGGACAGCGTCCTGAGAACACCCCCATTTTGTTTTTTTACGACCATTTCAGGACACCACAAGTGTTTTTAGAACACATTCAACTTACCAGAGAACAATACGGACAGCGTCCTCAGGACACCCCCATTTTGTTTATTCACGAACATTTCAGGACAACGCGAGTATTCTTAGAACAGTTTCAGCTTGTTTGCAAACAAAACGGACACATATTGTGTCCTCAGAACACCCCCCCATTTAGTTTACTTAGAACATTTCAGAACAGCCGTATTGTCCGCAGACAAATCGAACACAAGACGTCCACCACCTAAAAAAACACAACATTTAACTCTCCCACCCTCCCCAAACATTCTTACACACCAACACATTCTACTAAATACAAATTTTAAACCAAGTTTCACTGCGCTGTCCGCGGGCGTCCGCGAATCCAAGATGGCGGGCGCTAACGAAAATCTGATGCACTTCACGCTCCACGCCGTCCAATCAGCAAACACGTTGCATGTCCGCAGACATCACGCAAACCGATTGGCCAATCAGGACACTGTCCGCGGACCAAACACAGATATCCCTAATTTTTTATGACCTACTTTTTGGTCATTTTAAAAAAAAACTACTGGATGGATTTTCACCAAATCTACAAAAGCACGCTTTCGGGACCAATCCGCTACTCCAGGTCCAAATTTGGTGAAAAACCGTCCAGCGGTTTGGGCTGTTGGCACGAGCAAAGTTTTTTCCCCATTCAGTCTATGGGAAAAAAAAGTTTTGGGACCCACCCTATAACTTTGCCCCCCCTGGACGAATCCTCACCAAACTTTGCAAAAAAATTCAGAGTGGGCAAATACTTTTTTTGCAAAGTTTGGTGAGGATTCGTTCAGGGGGAGCGAAGTTATAAGCCGCCCAAAAAGTGCTCTTCCTATGGAAACAGCAACTTAACCATAACTACATGGCCACTATTGTGGCCATGTAATGTTATATACAGACACAAGCCGCATGCAGGAATGCGAGTGGCAAATGCTTAAGTTATACAATTTAATTTGGTTATCTTTAATTATTGGCGGTATGCAGATATACGGTAAAGGTATTTGTTAAAAATAAAGATATTAAAAATTGCGGAGCATTGAGACTCACGAGACCCGATGGGTGATCTGAACCTGTTAACATAAAATCTTTGTTAAAACATGCCCGAAAAATGGCAGCTGTTCTGGTTTCAGGATAGAAAGGAAAGAAGGCATTGGCAAGGTAACCATAGGAACGTATAATAACAGACGCAGTGAGACGTTTTATTTCCAATGGCTCTTGCAGAGCCGACGCCGCGCGGAGATAACGAGAAAGAACAGGTGAGCGGATTCTAGAATATGGACACGCGACATGTAGCTTTTCACTATGTTACTGACTAAGTCTGTTTTGCCTTTGGCAAAGGATAATCTAAAACATATTAATTGTGTGTTTTTCTGCCGTGGTAGCACATGGAGCCTAATTACAAACGCTGGAAGATGCATAAAAAGCATATCCCTAACTTCTAAGATGTATTTAAATGGCTGCTAATATATGTGATTAAGATACTTAATTTGCATAATGGTTGTAATACACATGCTATGGATCTTTGGATTTATATAACTATGCTCTAATGCTTGTCATTTACTTTTTATTTTGTCACTGTTATTTTTTCTTCACATTGTTCTTATTTTACCCCCAACACTCCTCCCCTTTACCACTCCTCATCTCTGCCTACCTGTGAATTTATCAGTTGATTGTTTATTGAAACTGGACGTCACAGTTATAAATATTTTGGTTTGATATGTGATACTAATGCCCTGATTTGGAAAAGGCACTGAGAGTGCCGATACACATGTAATCAACAAGGGGCCTCCTGAATAGGAGTTTCAACATAACGTTTGTGCATGAATAAATTACGTAGTTTTACAAGCACTGAATGTGGCGCAAGTAATTGTTGAGGATTACTGTATGCTTTTACTAATTGGATGTGGGGTCTTGACCTCCATTTCCTCACTCTTCTGACACCGCCCTTAAGTTAAGGGGCAACCTTCATAACGGTCGCACGGCTTAAGAAGTTGAGGAGATAACCCTACCGTAAAATGAAGTGACATACTTAATCTTGACTACCTGATCTCATTTAAAATAGCAGCCCCCTAACTTCATATTTACCTAGTTATGTTGGTGGTATTTCTAATTCAGTTTGGCATGGAGATCTTCCCCAATCTTTCCACCTGCCTCGCCCAGAGTCACTCAGATAACAACCTCTTCAGCATCAGACAGCTTGCCAGCACTGAATTCCATCTTTAGCCAGCCCTCTAATCCTTCGTCTCCCAGCGCTTGAAGAGGAACGAAAAACTACTCCCTCTCAAAACCCTTTTTCATCAAATCCCCTTGTCACTCAAGGGAAACACCTCCCCTTAAGCAGATCATTCCACTGAAATGGCATTTGATTTCATTGCTGGAGAGCAAAAGATGCCTCTCTCCTTAAGCTTCCTGCTCCAATACAGTGCCCTGTTTTCAGTAGATAGGATATTCACATTTTTTTTGTTAATCACTCAGCGCAGATTCAGCTTACACGTTTAATTTCCCATTTCCAGAGCATCATGCATTTTCCCAATCTGCATTCAGTTATTTCACCATGGACTAATTTGCACTAAATGTTATTAAGGGATTCAGTTACATGTTGACTGGGGTTGGGTTAGTATGTTAATTTATGTTAGTATTATGTTCAGAGCAGCTCAGTATATTGAAATATAATCCTGAAGCAAATTGCAAATTTTAAGCATGTGCTCTGTGCATCTATTTAATTCTGCCTAAGACTCAGACTCTTGAGTCCAGAAATGAGTTGTAGCCCCTGAACCCCTATTGTAGTTCAAACCCACACTAACATGTGCATGCTAAAATGATGAACCAATCTGTTGAAATGTAGAGTCTCACCGTTAAAATTCAGAGCCCCTACTCCTACACTCCCTCCTTTTTTTACTACTGGGATCTAACCCAAAATCAGTGCAAGAAAAACAAATACAGATGTTCTAAAAAAAACATGTGCTTCTCCCAAATGCATCTTCTCTTATCAGTCAAAAATAAATAACACGCAAATAGCAAATTCATACATGAGAAACATTATGTATACATTTCTTGACGAGCAAAAGAGTGTTTCAGAGTTTGGTCATCAGTGTCTCTATCTGTGGTCGCTTGCAGTTCCAGTAGTAAACAGTCAATGGATCTTGGCATGCTCCTGGACTGGTGTTGGAGGATCTTTCTTGGGATGAATTCAGCTCTGCAAGCCTGAAGAGCTCTGTGGGCAATGCAGAGTGATTTGAAGTAGATTATTTTTTAACCGGTAGCCAGTAGAGAGTTCTGAGTGCTGGAGTTAGTTTTCCATCCCGTTCAGTCTGAGCAGTAGTTTTGCTGCTGTGTTCTGTATGAGTGAAAGTTTCTATGAGGTATTATTTATGGATGTACGTTAAAATATCATAGATGAAAAGCTCCTATTGCAAAATACTGGGCTCACTCTGCTGCATTTTGGAATTCTAGCTTTTCTTTTTTTGTCCCCGACATTGTTTCTTGTATGCGGAGGGCACCCCTGCAGCCCTCGAATTCAAAAATACTGAAGTAGGAGTGCGGGGGACACCCCGGCACCCCATGCTCACCTATCTCAGTATTTTGGGATTTTAGTATTTTATACCTGTGCCGAATGCAGCAAAACGGTATCTATGATCTTTTAAATACAATCTTTTCGGTCAATACAATTATTTATGAAATTTATATAACGCCCAAACCCTGGGCTATCACAGCGTTTGTTACATATCCCATAATTGTTGAAACGAGGCTCGCTAGGGCTGAAGCCTGCAAGCGTCAAAGGGTGCAAGGGTGTTGTGCTGTTGGTCCCAGGAGGGACATCCTCCATCCCAGGGCCGGAGCACTAGGCCACACCCCCTGTCCCATAACTGTTGCTACGAGCCCCTGCAGGGCTGAAACCCGTGAGGGCGAAAGGGCACGAAGGTGTTGTGCTGTTGGTAGTAGGAGAGACACCATCCATCCCTGCGCTGGAGAGCTAGGCCATGCCCCCTGTCCCATAACTGTTGCTACAAGGGCAGCCAAGGCTGAAGTCTGAGAGGGTAAAAGGGCATGAGGGTGTTGTGCTGTTAGTTCCAGGAGGGACACCATCCATACCAGCGCCAGAGCGCTAGGCCATGCCCCCTCTCCCATAACTGTTGCTACAATGCACGCCAGGGTTGAAGCCTGCGAGGGTGATATCATAGCTCTCAACCATTTGTGTTGCAAAGGCGGGTGAAAACACCCGATTTTATTTTTGGCGGGTGAGAGGCCCATTGAAACGAATGGGCGTGCTGGAGGCTTGGCGGGTGAGGCAGCTGTTTACAAGGCGGGTGACACCCGCCAAAAGCGTGTGAGTTGAGAGCTATGTGATATGGTTCAAGGGTGTAGTGCTGTTGGTCTCAGGAGGGACACCATCCATCCCAGTGCCAGAGCGATAGGCCATGGCCCCCCCTCCCATAACTGTTGCTACGAGGCCCGCCAGAGCTGAAGCACGTAAAGGTGAAAGGGCACAAGGGTGAAAGGGCGCAAGGGTGCTGTGCTGTTGGTCCCAGGAGGGACACCATCCATCCAAGTGCTGCAGTGCTAGGCCACGCCCTCACTCCCATAACTGTTGCTACGAGGCCTGCCAGGGCTGAAGCCCACAAGGGTGAAATAGCGCAAGGCTCTTGTGCGATTGGTCGCAGGAGGGACACCATCGATCCCAGCGCTGGAGTGCTAGGCCATGCCCCCCTCCCACAACTGTTGCTACGAGGCCCGCCAGAGCTGAAGCCCGCAAGGGTGAAAGGGTGCAAGGGTGAAAGGGCGCAAGGGTGCTGTGCTGTTGGTCCCAGGAGGGACACCATCCATCCCAGCGCTGGAGTGCTGGGCCACGCCCGCTCTCCCATAACTGTTGCTAGGAGAGTGGGCAGGGCTGAAGCCTGCAAGGGTGAAAGGGCGCAAGGGTCTTGTGCTGTTAGTCCCAGGAGGGACATCATCCATCCCAGCGCTGGAGCGGTAGGCTACGCCCTCTCTCCCATAACTATTGCTACAAGGCCTGCCAGAGCTGAAGCCGACGAGGGTAAAATAGTGCAAGGGTCTTGAGCTGTTGGTCCCAGGAGGGACACCATCAATCCCAGCACTGGAGTGCTAGGCCATGCCCCCCCTCCCATAACTCTTGCTACGAGGCCCGCCAGAGCAGAAGCTTGCAAGGTTGAAAGGGTGCAAGGGTGAAAGGGCGCAAGGGTGCTGAGCTGTTGGTCCCAGGAGGGACACCATCCATCCAAGTGCCAGAGTGCTAGGCCACGCCCCCTCCCCCATAACTGTTGTTACGAGGACCACCAGGGCTGAAGCCCACTAGGGTGAAAGGGTGCAAGGGTGAAAGGGCATGAGGGTACTGTGCTGTTGGTGCAAGGAGGCGCACCATCCATCCCAGCACCGGAGCGCTAGGCCAGGCCCCCTCCCCCATAATTGTTGCTACAAGGCCCGCCAGGGTGAAAAGGGCGCAAGGGTGTTGTGCTGTGCATGCCCCCTCTCCCATAACTGATGCTATGAGGCCCACCAGGGCTGGGTGAAAGGACGCAAGCGTGCTGTGCTGTTGGTCCCAGGAGGGACACCATCCATCCAAGCGCCAGAGTGCTGGGCCACAACCCCTCTCCCATAAATGTTGCTACAAGGACCACCAGGGCTGAAGCCCGCAAGGGTGAAAGGGCGCAAGGGTGTTGCGCTGTTGGTCCCAGGAGGGACAACATCCATCCCAGCGCCGGAGTGCTGGGCCATGCCCCCTCCCATAACTGTTGCTATGAGGCCCGCCAGGGCTGAAGCGCACGTGAGTGAAAGGGCGCAAGCGTGCTGTGCTGTTGGTCCCAGCAGGGACACCATACATCCCAGCACCGGAGTGCTAGGCCAGGCCCCCTCTCTCATAACTGTTGCTACAAGGCCCGCCAGGGTGAAAAGGGGGCAGGGGTGTTGCGCTGTTGGTCCCAGGAGGGACAACATCCATTCCAGCGCCAGAGTGCTGGGCCATGCCCCCTCCCATAACTGTTGCTATGAGGCCCGCCAGGGCTGAAGCGCACGTGGGTGAAAGGGCGCAAGCGTGCTGTGCTGTTGGTCTCAGGAGGGACACCATCCATCCCACCGCCGGAGAACTAGGCCACGCCCCCTCTCCCATAACTGTTGCTACGAGGCCCGCCAAGGCTGAAGTCCGTGAGGGTGAAAGGGCGTGAGGGTGTTGTGCTGTTGGTTCCAGGAGGGACACCATCCATCCCACCGCTGGAACGCTAGGCCATGTCCCCTCTCCCATAACTGTTTCTACGAGGCCCGCCAAGGCTGAAGTCCGTGAGGGTGAAAGGGCGTGAGGGTGTTGTGCTGTTGGTTTCAGGAGGGACAGCATCCATCCCAGCGCCGGAACGATAGGCCACGCCCCCTCTCCCATAACTGTTGCTACGAGGCCAGCCAGGGCTGAAGCCCACAAGGGTGAAAGGGCGCAAGGGTGATGCGCTGTTGGTCCCAGGAGGGACAACATCCATCCCAGCGCCGGAGTGCTGGGCCATGCCCTCTCTCCCATAACTGTTGCTATGACGCCAGCCTGGGCTGAAGCGCGCATGGGTGAAAGGGTGCGAGGGTGTTGTGCTGTTGGTCCCAGGAGGGATACCAGCCGCCCCAGCGCCAGAGAACTAGGACACACCCCCTCTCCCATAACTGTTGCTACGAGGCCCACCGGGGCTGAAGCCCGCAAGGGTGAAAGGTGGAAAGGGTGAAAGGGTGCAAGGTGCTGTGCTGTTGGTCCCAGGAGGGACACCATCTATCCCAGCGCCGGAGTGCGAGGCCACGCCCCCTCTCACATAACTGTTGCTACGAGGCCCGCCATGGCTGAAGCCTGCAAGGGTGAAAGGTGGCAAGGGTGAAAGGGCGCAAGGTGCTGTGCTGTTGGTCCCAGGAGGGACACCATCTATCCCAGCGCCGCAGTGCAAGGCCACGCCCCCTCTCACATAACTGTTGCTACGAGGCCAGCCAGGGCTGAAGCCCACAAGGGTGAAAGGGCGCAAGGGTGATGCGCTGTTGGTCCCAGGAGGGACACCATCCATCCCAGCACCGGAGCGCTCGGCTACGCCCCCTCTCTGTTAGGGAGAATTCTCCAAATGTGTTAATTTCCCTTACCTTTTGAGACCCCCAGCAACTTTGCTGGATTTCTAGGATTTTATTTTTTTTTACCTGGGATGAGTGTGAGCCTTTTTTCCCACTCTTCCGTGTATTTTGTGTGTTTTACTTTTGTGTTCTTTGGTTATGGAGTTTTCAAACAACTCCAGTGGCATCATTTTTTTCTGTGTGTCACACAGCACCTTCAGTGCAATGGCACAGGGGTGTCTTTCAGACTCCCCAAGGTTTAAATACCTTTTCTGGGACTGACTACCATCTCCCAGAGCATGTAAAGTTAAATTGGCTTTACTAGTCTTTTCAAATTTACTGACCCAGCACACACTATCTTCCCATAGAGTGCTGGAGGGGTTGCCTAGCTTCCCCTGAGTTAAAACAATCATTTACCAGTAAAATGTTACCTTTTCCAACTTTAAATGGCTGGTGGCAGTAGTTTAGATCAACTACCATGATTTTTTGTGACCGCTAACAACGGTAGCTGAAAATCGGAGCAGCCATGTTTTTCAATATGGCGCCCCAGAACTATCTGTAAAAACAGACTCCGGTCATCTTTTTTCGCCATTTCTTTTAGGGAAAAGTCCTTCTTGTGTTTGTCTCTGCGTGCTAAACCAGGTTTGGTCCCTTTGTTCATGCCCTTTGGCAGGCTTCAGTGCTGAAGCCCTACTCTGGTGCCAGAGTGTCTGGGGTGGACAGGATATGAGGGAGGTGCCCGAAACTCCCTGTGCTTAATCTCCTAGGAGACCTGAATACACTCTGACGTGATTGGCTGGCTGACTGTTCGGCAAGGACAGCCAGGCTGAATGAATGGGGGCAAACTGTTTAAAAGCAGGTCTCTGGGACTTGGAAAGCAGAATTGACCACTGGAATGAAAGAACCGAAGACGAGCTGAAGGAAGAGGACTGCTGCAACTCCTGGACGATCGGTGAAGCCCTGCTGCAGGTCCGAATTGCCTGAAACTTTAATCGACAGAGAAGCCCTTCAAGGTTAACTTCTTTCCTTGAGTTTGGTGGGAACAACCAACTCGTAAGCCACCTAAACACCATCCCTAAATGGGCGAATTTTCATCAGAGTAGTGTTGAAAACCGGATAGCCATTGGGAAGAAAACCAGCTTATGGACTTTAAGGCACTGACACCTTAAACCGACGTCTTGCTACAGCTTTTGGCCTCTTCCCTGGGCAGTGCAGGAACGTCCAAACGTCCTCGTTCTTGTCCCCATGACTGATGCTCAGGAACAGCGAGATCTGCTTGAACTGCCAGGAACAACTGCCTCAGCTACAGCTTTCTTTGTTAACCAGGTACTGTGCAAACGCGGTCCGGAACTATTTTCGGCCATCGAGAAAGTGTGTGAAACTTTCCTCAACTTCGAAGGCTCATCCTTCCCTAAAGATTCATCAAACTTTTCACCTAGTCAAATTCTTCTAAACTCTGTGGCAAAGACTTAACCGTTATCTACCAGAACTGTGCTATCCTATTCAAAGACTCTGAACCATTGACTTTGGCCCAGGCCTATGAGAAGAATTGCTGGTTGTATTTGCCTGGAACCCTTTGCCCTGCCTATGAATGTATTTGGGCTGTCTATTCTTATAACCTTGTCTTTTTATCCCTTTTATAAGTATTTGAAGTGCCATTTTGCTCCCAATTCAATTTAGAGCTAAACTTGTTCAATTACTTCCCGGTTGGATTTTTGTGGTTTATTAGTGTGTGATCTTGAGCTGCTTGTGCTAGTGTAATGTTTTCTAATTGACTGAGTAAATAAATGTATATTCTTTTACCAAGAAACCTTGAGTAAGTGTATATTTGAATCACTGTATTTGTTGGTCCTTTGTGTAACTTGTGCTACTGCTCACTTAAACTCTTGAGATAAGTCTGGCTGCTCAGCAATCGCTACCACTTTACTGTGTAGTACATGCTTATACCAAAGGTGAAATGGTGCTTACACTTGTAGTCCTAATTGCCTGTAGTGTTCCCAAATGGTACTGCAGGTGATTCTGCCTAACACTCTCCCATAACTGTTGCTAGGAGGCCCGCCGGGGTGAAAGAGCGCAAGGCTGTTGTGCTGTTGGTCCCAGGAGGGACACCATCCATCCCATGGCTGGAGTGCTAGGCCATGCCCCCTCTACCATAACTGTTGCTTTGAGGACCACCAGGGCTGAAGCCTGCAAGAGTGAAAGGGCACAAGGGTGTTGCGCTCCCGCAGGGTGTTCCGCGAGAGCAGTGCAATGGAGTGGAAGGCCCCACTTAACTATAACTGAGGTGAGAAACATTCTTGAGCGCTGAGCCCTGTTGCGCTTCCACCACGCAGGGTTGGTCTGGATATTGCTGAAAAAGGGCTGCCGTTGTTGCAATGGAGGAGGTGGAGGAACTTCCATCTCCCTTCCCCCCTCTTTTTCTCTGCAAGTCTGTTCTCCTATCTAATCTGCAAGGTCACACGGATTCCGAATCAAAGCGTAAATTGGTGCGAAGAAAGGCGGGGTGTTGAGTGCCAATGGGAAGTGTATGAGATCAGTCTGTGGATACTAACTCTGGCAGGGTGCCTGATTCAACCAACAATTCAACTACTGTTGACAATTTTTGCGACTTAGACAAAGCAATGAGGGAGACAATCTGTGAGAAATCTAGCAGCATAACTAGTCCTAAAGGGAAGCACTTCATACCCGTATGGCTTCCTTTGCCCTCCCTGGTTTGCCATTAAGAAGGCCTGCTACTGGATCCACCTGCCTGGCCCCTGATCTGTGGATAGTTTTGGGTACCGATGTTGCCCACCTCCCGTCAACTTTTGTCCCCACTTTTGTTCACCCTGCCATGGACTTAATGGGTCTGACCCGTGAAGGAACCTGTGTGGAAAAGCACCCCTCTAGCTCCACCAGCAGCATCTGGAGTGAACCTTTGTCAGCTGTTCACTCAGAGGCCAGCTCCTTTCTTCGTTTGACTCCCCTTTAGGCATCCAATCCTCTTACTCAAGGGAATTTGTCCCTCTTAGACTCAGCACACACAGGGCATAATACCACCCGGGGCTGTTGCTGCGAACAAGTGCTCTCCGAACTAGCAGTTGTAAAAACTCCTATTGGTATTGATTGAGGCCCAGAGGAAGGGAGGGGTACTGAGGGGTGGAGAGGGTTTAGTGGGGGATGGTGATATGTCCATAGCCTGCCTCACAGATGTGGGTTACAGGTCTTGTGTCCTGGCTCATCCATTGCCCCTGGCGTCCTGAATGTTCCAACTATGATGAGGCAACCCCTGTGATCTGCCATCAAAACTAAATGCCCCCAGAGAGTCTGTTAAGGCCCCTAGCCTGGGCATTAAGCCCTCGACCCTGGTGGACAATGCCCCTAGAAATCGGGCCGCTGAGCGACTTGGTGTGAGGGAAATCAGTGTATGTAACCCTCACCCCTGGAGGTACCTGCCTAAGCATAATATCCATGCGGAACCAAGAAAATCCACTGTCTTTCTTCACGGGATACCTAAACTGCCCTTAGATAGACAAGAACCGAGGGATGCCCTTTTGAATAAATGCCTTCACTGGCTTCACTCTGTTAGGAAGTGTGCTTCTGTGAATAAGGATTCCATGGTGTGGTGTTCTAGATTGACCAGTGACAATCCCGTAAACTCTGTTAAACTGGTCTTCAAGGATGAACGTGTGGCCAGGGATGTACTGAAAAATTGTGATTGGTACGGGCGGTTTCCAAGAAGTGGGATTGTAGCAAGTCCATTCCCCATTCCTGAAATTATGGGAGCCCGTGGAAATTCTGCAAGCAATTAACTCATATCTGGGGCGAACCTTACCTCTTTGGGTCCTCTGAGATATGGGAGTTAAAGAAGGTACTGGACCGGAGGAGCTGAACTGATAAGAGAGATTTGCTCTGTGTCCCAACAAGGGTGTTGTTGTGTTTACTTTTCTTGTTGACCTGTTGTATAGTACCTTAGAAATGTTTGTTTGCTTAGGATGTGCTTTGATGGCCTAATGGCCGAATAAAGTTAATTTGATTGATTGATTTCAATTTGGTTACAGATAAACATACTTATTCATACTTATTGAAGAGCCAAGTTTTTACTATTTTTTTCATACATGGTAGGATTGCTAATTTCTGATGTTCATATGGAGGGATTACCAGAGGGTAGGTGCGGTGACCCAAAAGCTACAGCCATCAGCACTTTCCTTCCTAAAGGGAGTGGGGGGGGTTGACTAGGGAAATAATGGTGTTTGATCTGAGGACACTACCTGAGTGTTTCTGGGTGAGTGTGTCATTGAGGTAGGTGGGTGCTACTTTATAAATGCATTTCTGCGCAAGGGAGAGAGTTTTGAACTCTGTAGTCCAACATATCGATTTATATCGATATCAGTTCTTGATGAAGCCCATGCTATGATGACAGGGCTCCTGTGCTAGAAGTGAAGGGTGGCATAATCCATCCGAGAGAGCAAAGATAATAGAAGCATTTCTTTACTACAGATTGATTTAAGGTTCCAGAGTGAGCCCATTGTTTTTAAGGATCCCGAGATTCTTGATTACCTTTGAGGTTTTTGGTTAGTTACCATTATCATAGGCCAAGGCAGTGGTGTGACACTCCCAGTGTGCTGGTTTTAACCAAAGTCACTGCTGGGCACGACAGACCCTCCTGGTGGTTACATCTCTCCCATTTAAAGATTGTGGTAAATTACTGATGCCCCCCTGGGAGAAAAGGGATTTCACACCCAAAACGGAATCTTCAGAATGTAATGGTTCTATGTAAGAACAACACATTTTTATGATCGCGAGTAAAAACATTTATTTGTTGACTTTTTTACTGCAAAATGCTGGGGAATACCACCCACACTCCACCTCATATACCCCACCCCACTTCCCACATACCTAACTCCAACCCTCCAATGTACCCTTTTGTGGTACAAAATGCAGTAAAAGTGGCGATACAATTAGTTATTTTGACCTACAACCAATATGGTGAGTACCAATAGAACACTCTTGGTTTCTTCCTTTACCTGACATATGCAGCAAGGAGCTGAGAAGGTTTCATTTGAATTGACTTGGAATCTGGAAACAAAGGTTGAAATTCTTATATTGCATGGTGTTCATTTACGAACTCCACTGGAGTTCCTCTTATTGGTCTTTTGAACTCCGGCAGAAATGACCCGCGGCTTAAGTTGGAGGCCCAAGTAAAGAGAAAGCCTTAGCACTGGCACCTGATACTGTTACCGGCCATTCAAGCCTGCAAGGGGGTGTTACTTTTGCTATTAGCAGCCTGGTTTGTATACTATGGTGCTGGGGGTAGATCTTTATCCTCTGCAGGGGCCTCCCTCTGGAATAGCCTCCCTGCCTCTTTCCGTCTTGAGCTGGACCACCTTAAGTTCCGGAAACTCCTCAAGACCTTCCTCTTCTCTTCCTCCTTCTCTCTCCCTCTCCCCTGCTAACCTCCTTCTTTTTCTCTCCACCGTCCTTCATCCTCTCCTCTCTAACTCTGTTCAGTTTTTGCTGATTGGTGGCCTGGTTCACCTCCAGACCCTTACAGGTCCCATGCTCCGTCGCCAGTCTTTTGCACTTGCCTCTGGGCCGCTGCACTATGTGTGGTGGCCCACTCCCGGGTCACCGGAGCAGGCCACCCCGATGTCGAGATCACCCAACTTGCACCATCAGGGGGGCTGCGGTCACACAGCTCATAAGTCCCAGGGGTCACCCTGGGAGCTCCGGATCACCGGAGCAGCACACGTGAGCTGGGGAACCCAGTTCACCTCAGCCACGGCTCTGTGGGGACCCATGCCGGGGTGCACTTTCAGCCACACTCACATGGTTCTAGCATACACAGGGGATGGTGTTGCCCATCAGGGGCACCATGCTCTTGCAGGGCCCCGTCCCTGGGCCTCCTGCACACAGTGTGGCACCAGGTGCGGGAAAACAACACCGGAGTCAGTGTAGGATCGACTGACGAGCCGGAAACAGCTTGTTCTATTACCTTTGTCACATGGTTGCTACCATGTGACCATACATAGATCCTTGGGCAGTACCATGTGCCCCAGGAGTGGTGACATGCAACACTCCTCCTTTTTCATAACAACAAAACAACAATGCAAATCACAGCACAATGCACACAATAACATTAATACTATCAATCTTACTAGGCTTCACACACTTAGGTGCCCAGGTTTTCCATGGGGTGACGTTCTGGGTAGGTGAGTTAATGGTGATACACTCGAAACCCCCCCCCCTATCGGCACACCCTTTATTAATCTGGGTGAGTGGGACTTACCCCACTGACACACCACCCCCGTTCGCACCTGGCACCCTTTTACTACAACAACTCAGTACTTGGGCTGGGCCAGTTTAGGTCTGCCGGCTCCCAGCCGCAGTGTGTCCAATCGCCGGGTACACAGAGTGCCAGTCCGACCTCCCCTGAGGTGTCTCCAGGGAAGTCAAGAGTTCACAGGCCGGTAAAGCCGCACCTGGGGGCACTAGGGGCCACATCGATCTAGTCCTTATCTGGTGTTAGTGGGATGACAGGCGAGCCAATAGTTCGGGGTGAGCACCACCACATCTCGAAGCACCAGGGTCCACGTCCCTAGATGGCGCGGGCTCACCGGTGCGGGCACTGAGGCTGGCTGACAAATCACTCCCCTCACTTCCCCTCCTACTGCGGGGCTGCTGGCAAGGTGACACCAAAGATAGGGTGTTGAGGCTGTTAACGATACTTGGCTTGGGTCAGCGAGTCCAGTGACACTGAGGGCGCACAAGCACTCCTTATGGAGCCGCTGCCCTGCCTGGGTCCTCCTGGTGAAAGTTAGAATCTCCGCAAGCAGTGAACTGATGGGCCAGTGGGTTGACCTTCGTGTCCCCAAACTGATGGGCCTTGTAGGCTGGTGGGCGGCGCTCTTCACATGTCCTCCCCTTTGCTGCTGTGGGGCCCATGAGGCAATATGGCTTCCTTCTTCAGATTACCCCGGCTTTCCTGCCCACATGTTCACTTAGATGCCTCCCCACCCTCACTGACAATGGCAGCATCCCCTCATGGTGGTAAATAGAGGATAGGTTGTGGGGTTTAACATTCTCATTGCATCCCCCCCCCCAGGTATCTGCCGCTCGTCTGTGCAACTGGGGAACCTTGACCCCCTTCAGGGACCATTGTCACCAGATGTTTGCGACGCTGCTGACCCCCTTTCCCTTCATGTCCCATCTTTTCCGTTTTGCACCGCAGCGGGCACAGTGGTCATGGCCACGCCCCCATCCTATGTCATTCGGGGGCCGCCGCGGGCCTCCTTCCCTTTTACGTTTCACTTCACCTTTTCCATCTTCTGCGTGGAGCAAACGTTTTTTTTCTTTTTCTCTCCACCGCCGTGGGCCCAGAGTATTTGGGCCACGCCCACCTCCTTTGTTTCTTTTGAGCCCACTGTGGTCCTCCATTGCATTTCCTCTTTTTTTTTTTTTTAACGCTACAGTGCGGAGCGATTTTCCTCTTTTTTTTTCTTTTATGGCCCTGGGGTGTGCCACCACACACCTGCACACGCCTCCCCCGCCCTGCTCCTGACACTCTTTTGTCAATAGAGCGGGCACGGGAGAGCCTGCCGTGCCTACACGGCTGCAGCAGAGCGCCGCAGTCCACGCGCCCTCTCAGCAACCATCCGTCAGGGCCGCCTCAGGGCATGATCTGCTCGTGCTCCGTGGCGCCTCATCCCTGATGCTGTAAAACCGGGACAGACCGGGGCCGCCCCAGCTGTTCCCCCAAGCCTTGGAGGGCGGCCGCACCTCCTCTTCCTCCACGCAGCAAACACCGAGTGTCTTCTTGTGGGCACCAGGTGGATCGTGTCCACGCGGCAGACACTGTGTTCCTTCTTGTGGGCACCAGGTGGCCCGTATCCACGCGGCAGACATCACGTTCCTTCTTGTGGACACCAGGCGTCCCATGTCACCAGAACACGGTGCCCTGGGCCACCCACAGCCTCCATGCAGAGACGGGCCTCCAGCAGCCCGCACAACACCACGGGTCCAGATGGTCCTCGTCGCCATTGTGGTGGCCCGCTCCCGGATCACCGGAGTGGGCCACACCGATGTCGGGATCACCCGACTTGCACCATCAGGGGGACTGCGGTCACTCAGCTCATGAGTCCCAGGGGTTACCCTGGGAGCTCCGGATCACCGGAGCAGCACACGTGAGCTGGGGGCACCCAGCTCACCTCAGCCCTGGCTCTGGGGGTACCCAGGCCGGGGTGCGCTTTCAGCTCTGCTCACATGGCCCTAGCATACACAGGGGACGGTGCCTGGGCCTCCTGCACACAGTGTGGCACCAGCATGGTGCGGGAAGAACGACCCCGGAGTCAGTGTAGGATCGACTGACGAGTCAGAAACAGCTCGTTCTATTTATTGCTACCATAAGACCATACATAGATCCTTGGGCAGTACCATGTGCCCCAGGAGGAGTGACATGCAAAATTATGTTCAGCATTACTGCACTTTTAGCTTTACGCTCCATGAGTGGGGCAACCTCTCTGCACTTAACCCAGGCCCCTACTGGACTGGACGCGTTTGTTCCTCCACATCCCCCTCTTCCTCACACCACCGTCTGTACGCATCCATGACCTAAATGTACTAGGACTAGTACGTTCATCCGTCCTGTCCCAGACCCCCTTTTTTTCGCCCTCCCTAGCTTGGTCGCTACTGTACCATTTCATGCACTTGTACTAGGAGACATGTCGTCAGGCCTAGTATGCACGTTTTTCTGTAAGATCATTCAGAAACTTGAAGGCCTAAGAATGATTACGGTATTCCCTTGTTCCGTTCCCACTCCACAGTCTTTCTAGAAGAGCATAAAAACCCAGAGTCTTTGGGCTAAACTCAGAGACTAGGCAAATCTGCTCGGAGCGTTAGATTCGACCTACGATGAAAGCAATCTGATTTGCTATTATCCACACCCTGGCTGCCAATTATAATTACATGATATCCACTACTTGTGTGAGCATTTTTTTGATTCTGCCTTATAAAAAGAGAAATCATCTAGCAACTTTTCTAGCCACTGAAATTCTACTTTCTGAGTTCAAATACTGTAATTTATAGTATGGCCTTGAATAGTTTTACAACTATCAGGTCAGAATATTTATCAAAGAGAGTATGCAATTCCTTCTCAATCTTTGAAACTCATCTTTTAAATTGGATTTATGCTATTATGAGCTATCCTCTGGGAATAGAGACTCTATGTCTTGAGAGTTGACACACACTCACAGGGAATGGAAGATTTTTTCAGAAGATTTCACGGGAGTTGGAGAGACATGAAAGCGAGGCACTACACTGTTCGAGAGATGTGGAAGCAAGATGCTATACTGAACGCAGAGACGTGGAAGCGAGAAGCTAATCTGCATGACTCAATCAGGAATCCGAAACCCAAGCCTGATGGTGCATTGAAGCAAGACCCTATACATGCACCTGCAGGTATGGTTTCTCCCCAGGGCCAGCAGTGCCATAACACATAGGTTTTTTCTCATCAATGAAGACCTTTGGTTGCAAGAACCATTTCTCAGATAGCAAATAGCTTTTATTAATTGAAGAATTCTATTCACCCTTAGAGAAAATGCCCTTTTGCCCATAGTGGTCATGTCCTATATTCTAATGAGATTTAGATTACTCTCACTGAGAATTCTAGTTCCCATTCGAGAAAAGGACCATTTTGCTCACCTAGTTGTCTGTTGCTACATAATAATGGAGTTTAGATTATTCTCATTAAGGATCCCTTATCCCATCAGATAATATCCCTAATTTAAATGTTCTAATGGGAAATAGCCGTTTCCACTGAAAAAAACAACCTTTTATTATAGGAAAGGCACACTTCATTTTCCCCTCACCACAGCGTGTTAAGTCCTTGTCGCTGATCGGAACTCTTTGACCGCTTGGTCATTTTTGTGATGTTAATATAAGCTTTAACAGAGGTAGACCACTCCATGCTGTAGAAAAGGATTCTTCTGCACTTTCAACAAACTGATAAATTTCTCTTTTCAAATAGTCCAGCTCCTATTAGATAATAGTAACTTTTGGTTTCCCAGGGTCGGAGGTCTATTTCTGGAACGGGAAATAGCTTCTTCTGCTTCACTGAGAAAAGTCTAGTCCCTGTTAGACAAGGGTTGGTCTCTCATAGTTGGGGGTCCATTTCTCAAATCAGAAATAGCTGCTACAATGAGAACAGGCTAACTCCCATCAGACAGGAGGGCATCTTGACCTCCTCGGCATAGGTGTTCATTTCTCAATGTGGGAAATAGCTGTTGCACGGTCAACAATGTATTTCCCATTGCTTTTAAAGCCAAGGTCAGATGATTTTTAATTTGCGCTGGCGCTGGTAAACATTCACTGCTGCACTTTTTCTGGGGTAACTCCATGATTGGGGGTTCTATGAACATGCTTTGCCACTGTGTTCACGATGGGGCCTTGCAGCACCTGACAGCTTTGTTACTAATGTACAAATGCGCCATGGCACCTTCTGCAAACGCAGGGCAACCCTGTCTGGGAAGGTTGCTGTATGACGGCTCTGACTAGTGTGTACTATTCTCAAAGACGTGCATGTACTCTCTCTCCATTATAGTGTTCATTTTTGCAGGCCTCAATTTAGCTTATTGAGCTGGTAATATTGATCAGTAGTTTGAGTTCAGGAATGGTTATAAAAATCGGTTTTTATCTTTAGGATACATTTTGTTGATATACTTGTCACTTTAATGTTGTATTGTTTATTGTTGTTCTGACTCCACTGTCCTTGCCGAGCTTTGCTTATTATTAAAAATTTAAAATAAAAAACAAATAACAAAGCAACTTTTATTGTGACAGCAATGTTGTACATGTTATTAGCCTATTACTTTCTCGCAGTTGGATGTCATATGTCCAGCAGCCTGAACTGCCTAAACATTTACTACTTACTCTTACAAAGATTTAGCATCACATTTTTCCTAATTTTCAATGCTTTATTATTATATTCTTTGATGCACATCAATAACTCTCTACCTTAAAACATGGACAGTCGTTTCAACTCAACATTTCTAAATTCCTGGCTCAGTCATTGTAGTGCCTAAATAGGCAGGTTAACTATGAATTCTCTTTAATGGGCATACTTACCTATTTGGAAATTAACTTTATTCCTTACTTTTATATTTTACATTCTTTCACAGCATATCAGGAGCAAGATATGCAAGCTCATATGAAACGCAATCCCCCATGCATGTCAATGCAGGGTGTACAACCCTGCGGGACTCAGGATAGCTAGCAGCTCTGGATGTAAAAAAAAATGCACTTTCAGGGCCCAACTGAAAACTGTGCTGGAGTGACAACTGGCCCCAAAGGACGAGCTCTTGTTACCCCCTAAGAAGGAGACGATCTGAATTGTCATATCTCATTTATTGTGGTGAGCTATGAGTTCTATCAAATACCCTTTTGGAATTCCCCCCTTGTTAGCCACTACTACACTGTTGGAAAGTGGCACCACGTTATACTATCTCCACCTGAATATCACCATTGACCCCGGTTTATGGGAATTCTCACTTCACACTGGGAACTGCTGTGCCACCTGTTTGAGCAATGCAAGGCATGTGTGGCAGAGGGGTTTTCCTAGAGTCCCACCTGCGGGTAAGACTTTAGTAAACTATCCCAGTGGTTTGAAGATCCCCAACTCTTAGTATCAGTCTTTGCTACTGCTGGACCTTGGTAGAGTGGCAGAACAGTCAGGCTTATCTTAAGAGGAAGATGTGAGCTGTAGGTAAGACATGTACATCAAAGAAGCACTTACACATATAGTTTATATAAAAAAAAAAAAAAAAAAAATATATATATATATATATATATATATATATATATATATATATATATATATGGGAGATTCCGAGATGCCCGCCAGTCTGTGAGGTTGCATAACTCGCGTGCTCCGTCCGGGCGGGATTGTAAAGGTGAAATTTCCAGTCAAATGAAGTGAAAACTATACCAACACTGAACTCTCTGGAAGCGCACTGGTTGGTGTATTGGGAAGGAAAGCAGAATCACATCCGCTGCACCCTCCGAACTACAGTTTGTGTGGCAAGCACGCAACGGGGCAAACACACCTGGGGAGCCTGGCGCACACTGGCAACCCGGAGTGTAGGACGGAAAAGGACACATCCACTGGCCTGAGACCTCGGCTTAATGTGATTGAGGACTCGCTGCCCGAATCCAAACCCCCCTGGACACCACAACACCTGCCGGACAGGAGAAGCACAGCGGAACCAACTGCCCGGAATGGAGCAGCGGAAGCTATCGGACCGCATGGCAAAAGCGCACCCGCTGTGCACAGGGAGCATCAAAGAGGCCAAAGGTGCTGTAGAGATGGTGCCCACGATCTGTCAGCTCCACACAGAAGGGGAATCCGCAACGGGTCATAACCCTCCCTAAAAGACAGTTACCTTTGAAGGGAGAACGCAGCGGCCAGCATCAGAGCACGTTAGGATCATTTAAGCAGAACAGAACGGGTGGACCCCAGCCTCTGACCCAATAGGTGGCCTCCTAAGAACCACTGCGAGGCAATAAACCAGCCGGCTACAAAGGAAGAGAGAAACCAGACAGCCTCCAAAGAAACGGGAGGGCTGCTACACACCCAATGTATTTTGAAACGTAGCGCACCTGGCCCCACCACGCAAATAATGAAAGCGTAAAAATCACCCACCTCCCCACATAAGTCACTACTAACACCGGGGCCCGCGAACAGTCGGCTGCCCTTAAGCGGACAAGGGGGCACTGAGTAAACCGGAAAATGCAACGTAAGCATAACCTCGAACGGTCCGCAAGTCCAATATTTACACCAGGAAAGGTGAGATCAATACTGCACTGTTTAAACAGAACCTCTGCGTGATTCGGGGAGCTCAAAGACCAAAACAGCTGAAGAGGAACAGCGCAGAGCCCACCAAATACCCGTAAGGCCATACGTCAAGGCGGTCCCAACAAGTACAGTGAAGTGCGAGTGGGCCTTGATTAAACAAACGTAGGAGAACTCTAAGGCAGCAGAGCCACGCTGGACTATATGCCTCCCACTCCGATAACGATAACACACAGCGAAACGAGCCTGGAAGGAAGCCGGACAGCTGTGAGACTTTACTACAAATCCCTCCTGACTAAAACAACCATCCAGGCGAGACCCGGAAAGCTGGTGAGTGAGGTGCCAGTGTGAGGGGGGAGAGCAAAGCCGAATGAAGGAGCAGAGGGGAGTGAGAACCAGGGTTCCCCCTCAGGCTCCTCTACCAGCAAGCACCCGAGGAAGGGAGAATTGAAAGGGCCGGCGGGAGTGGACGGGCCTGGACACCATATAATTCTGACAACGGTAAGAGCAGGCATAAACCCTGGGGAGGGCCCTAATACAGGGTAAAGTGGCCATCTGAGGCCAAAACAGCAAGGAAACCCGCACCAAGACAGGCAGCCAAAAGGAGAGATCTGGGGGGAAGCACTCACAAAATAAGGCAGCAGTAGGCCCTATCCGGACACAGACATGCCGCGAATACCCCAGGAACACTCCAATCATCGAAATATAACTAAAGGGAACCGGATTAAAGCTCTGAGTGACTACCAAGCTCTCCGCAAACACTTCATTCCCCCCCCCCCGCCTCCCCAGAAATATAAAAAGAATCCACTCCTCCGCAATCTCTGAGCACTGGAGGGAGGACAGAGAGTCAGAAAGAGAGACAAGGTGCTCGTGAACTAACCACAGAATTCAACAACTTGAGGGCTAGGGGGAAACCAAAACAAGACATTGGTGCCAAGGTGTACAAAGCCAGACCTGCCCTAACCAGTGGTCGAAGTGAGCAGGAGCGATTGGGAGTGGTGCTCCTCTACTTTTTTAAATTAGGTGTTACAGCTCCTATACTTTTATTTTAAAAAGAAACCGTTTCGGAATTGTTTCGTTTTAAGATAAAAGTGTAGGAAGACGTTGCAGCTTGCACTTTCAGTGCACTGCACTGAACGTTCCCTTAAACAGCAGGTGCAAGAGCTTGGGGTTTGTATTGTGTTTGGGAGGGGGCATGGCGATGGGGTTTGTGGGGAGTGGGTGCAGGCCAGCAGGGAACATAGCTCCACTACTTCTTTTTGTACACTTCGACCACTGGCCCTAACAATACAGAGAAGAGTAAAACCAGCTGGCACACAAACTTGGATAGTAGTCGGAAGAGGCAAAAGACAGAACAGGCACAAAGCAGGGGTAAGAGGCACACAGTAAGGGGGGGAAACCTCTGGGACACTAACTACACAGTATACCAGAAGCCAATAACCCCCTCAAGAAAACCACGGTCGACGGTCCCCACAGGTTCTGCCCAAAGAACCCCTGATGCCAGGGGCCAAACCAAAAAGCTCCCCACTGAGAACTAAAGGGACAACGAAACGCCAAGAGGGGCAGCTGGAAAGGTGCTAGAGGCAGAGACAACCGGAAGAAGCCCCAACAACCTCACCATCAAAGGAGCCAATGGTGCCAGACACCAACAACTCCCCTACCGCTATGGCCACAGATAAAGAAGAAGTGTGGAACTGCCTAAAAGGCATGGAAGCCAGGTTGATGAACACATGGGTGGGTGCTGTTGAGGGCTAGAGATAGATTGCTATTGTTGAGAGAGACTATGTGAGGCCATCTATACCAAATTCCTTTCGGGTGGTGGTCGCTGTATGCTAGTGGCAGAGGTGTTGAGGTATGTCAGGTGTTTCAGTCTGGACGGCTTTGTGTGCACTAGGCTGTATGTGCTTAGCCGTAGCCGTATTCTATCGTGCATGGATGCTTGGCCGTGGCTGCGGCCTGTGTCCACACTAGTGGTGTGAAATATACGTACAGTAGGCTGCGAGATTGCTCGGCTGACTCAATATATGTCCAGGTCTAGAATTGAGAGGCCTATACCAGTGGGCCTAGCTTTCATAATGCAGCAGGTATCCACATATATTAAGCAGAGATGGATGCTACACCTAGATTCGAGAGTCCTCTCTAGTGGGAGAGAGGCCTACACCTAAGAGTGCAATTTGAGTACAAGGCTAAGCACAGTTAGATTTGAGAGTCCTGTATAGTGGGAGAGAGGCCTACACCTAATAGTGCAATTTGAGTACAAGGCTAAGAACAGCTAGATTTGAGAGTCCTGTATAGGGGGAGAGATGCCTACACCTGACAATGAAATTTGAGTATGAGACTAAACACAGCTAAATTTGAGAGTCCTGTATAGTGGGTGAAAGGCCTACACCTAACATTGCAATTTGAGCAGAAGGCTAAACATAGCTATATTTGCGAGTCTTGCATAGTGGGAGAGAGGTACACACCTGACAATGCAATTTGAGTACAAGACTAAACACAGCTAGATTTGAGAGTCCTGCATAGTGGGAGAACGGCCTACACCTGACAATGCAATTTGAGTACAAGACTAAACACAGCTAGAACCTACACCTAACAGTGCAAGTTGAGTACAAGACTAAACACAGCTAGAGCCTACACCTGACAATGCAATTTGAGTACAAGATTAAACACAGCTAAAGCATACACCAAACAGTGCAGTTTGAGTACAAGGCTAAGCACAGCTAGTTTTGAGAGTCCTGTATAGTGGGAGAGAGGCCTACACCGAACAGTGCAATTTGCGTACAAGGCTAAGTACATGTTACGCTCACCTGGTCTCTGCAGGGATGTTGGGGCGCTGTTACAGCCCTCCCAGGACGTAGAACCCCCCGATCGGCTTCCTCCTGCTGCAAATAGTTTGTGGGCTGCTGCGATGAATTGGAAACCTGCTCCTGCGTACAGATGAAAGAATGTAAGTTCACTGGCCTGCGAGCAAATTCCCTCTCAACACCTTCCTCCCATAGTGTGGTGAGCATGCATCGTCCCATTAAGGCTCACCTGTAGATTATTAAGGGTGAACTCTCCATCCTGCTACTTCTGGCAGGGGCGCATGTAGAATGAGGACTGAGTTCCTTCACTGATCCTTTATACGTGGTGTCCAGTCCAGCTGCGACGAAAACACGCCTTTCTGGTAAGTGTCTTTCTGCATTCTGTTTGTCGTGAAATATTGATAATGTCTTGTTCTCAGCCTGTGGTCAGCTCGGTAATAATGTCTATCTTTCTCCCCACATAGGTATGATTGCGGTCCAGCAGAGCAACAGAGCCCAAAGTTGCTCCAGATGAGGTGCAGAGCATTCTGCAGGCCGGGCAGCAGATAAGTACGCTTTTAAGGACAAGCGTGAAGTATTTTGCTAGCGTGACTTTTAACAGCAGGTTCGTATGTCTAACCTTGTCTTTTGTCCTTGTACAGGATCCACCTTCGTGGAAGAAGAGCATTTCGTGCTGCAGTGATGGAGTTCTGCGTGCCGGAGATGAAGGTGATGTCAGGCGGCGTTGCCGGGAGCTGGTGTTCTGCATGCCCGGAGATGAAAAAGATATTGTGCCCAGAGCTGAAGTCCTGTGATCCGGAAGATGGAGAATGGATGCCAGGCTCAGCGGAGATGGACGCAGATGAAAGCTTACTCAGGAGGTGAGCGTAGGAACAAGAGACTGGAATCCAAGTTAAGTGCTGATTAACCCAGGTGGCGATGAGCGTTACGCTGCATGAGAATGTAGATTAACGCAAAGCGTGTGCCTTGGGGTTGTGCTGACTTTTATAGCTGGGCCCTTAAGTCCACGCCCCTAGCTTAGTCCTGCTTGCCACACCCTGCCACTCCCTGGAGTTGCACATGCAGCTGAAGATAGAAGGCCACACCCGGACTGGTTACACCCAAGTGGAAAGTTCTTGAAAGCACTCCTGCCCATAAATATAGAGCCTTGCTCCTGTTTCAAGCATTCCTGTCCATAATAAAGAGAGTGTTGCTTATGTTCTTCCAGGAGCCTGGCGCCAAAGGTGCCAGGACTGAGTCCAACCAGGCCCCCCATGTATAAGCGTCCCAAAGGAAGGTGCGTGAACATGGTACCCCTTGCTCCCTTCACCTGATGGTGCCGCTCCTGTGATCCTGGGCAAGTGGCCATGACAGCACTCCCCCTCAAGGCCCCTCTCAAGGGTGGTCCTTCTCCTGGTCCTGGTTTGGTGGGGTAGTTGCGAAGGAACTGCCTAACCAATCGGGGGGCATGGACATGTTCACTGGGTCCCTAGGTCCGGTCTTGCGGCCCATATCCTTTCCAGTCTATGAGGTAATATAATCTGGATCGGACTACCTTAGAGTCTAGGATAGTTTTGACTTTGTGCTCTGGCTCTCCTTCATTTATCTCAGGATCTGGTGGAATGCCGATGCGTGTACTTGGTTCCACTGGTTTTAAAAGTGAAACGTGAAATACTGGATGAATCCGCATGTTGGATGGCAACTCCAATTTCATGGCTGCAGGATTGATTATGGCCTTGATGGTGTAAGGCCCCAAGTATCTGGGGCGAAAAGATCTTGGTCCTTTCAGAAGAATATTCTTTGATGCCAACCAGACCTTGCCTCCGATTTGGTAGTTGAGAGCTTCTCTTCGATGTTGATCTGCAAACCTTTTCTGTATCTCTTTGGCTCTAGCCAGATGCTCGGTTGCTTCTTTATTAACCTGGGTGATGGTTTTGTACAGGTTTGCTATCGCTGGCATTTCTAATGTATCGAGTGGATCAAAACCAGATGTCTGTGGGTGTCTTCCGTACACAGTATAAAACTGACTTTGACCTGTACTGGTGTGAATGGAATTGTTGTATGCATACTCCGCCAACCAGAGGATGTCTTTCCAGGAGTCTTCAGATTGTTGTAACATGCATCTTAAATACTGTTCTAGGGTCTGGTTGGTCCGTTCGGTCTGACCAACGGTTTGGGAGTGGTGACTTGTGGATAGCCGAATGTCGATTTTGGCAATTTTACCAGACCGTCTCTAGAATGCTGAAATGAATTGGGTTCCACGATCCGATATCAATACCGATGGAAACCCGTGCAGTTGCACAATTTATTCTAGAAACACTGTTGCAAGAGCCGAAGCGGTGGGGAGCCCTTTCAAAGGAATGAAGTGGGCCATTTTGGAGAACAAATCCACAACAACCAAGATGGTGTTGTAACCGTTGCAGGAAGGGAGATCAGTAATAAAATTCATGGACAGAGTGTACCAAGGTGCTGGCGGTATCATCAATGGACGTAGTAAACCGGCAGGGTTTTGCTTTGAGATTTGTGTTGGGTTTAGACACCACAGGTCGCAATGAAGTGGATAATGGCCTTCCTCCAATTGGGCCACCAATAGTGTTTCTTTACCTTAGCTTGAGTTTTTGCAATTCCTGGATGTCCTTCCACCAAAGAATCATGGTAGTTGGCGATTATCTGCTTTTGTAGTTTCTTATCCGAAATGTACAGTCGTCCTTGGAAGTAGGGTACATTGTCTTTAATGGTGTATCAGTTTCCTTTTTGAATCCATTCCTGTTGGGCAGATTGATTCATCTGGCCTCGCAAGTTGGAATGTAGATCGTCCAGACAGGTTGCCGTGACCATCTTATTATGGATCTGCTCTTCCTGAATGATAGCCACAGGGTCGGGTGTCGTGAAAGCTTCCTTTTCCTCGCTCATGCGGGAGAGAGCATCCGCTTTCCCATTACGAACTCCTGGTCTTTAGGTAATGACAAAGTCGTATTCTGCAAAGAAGAGGGCCCAACGAAGTTTGCGCAAAGATTGCGCTTTAGCGGTCTTTAGCTATTGTAGGTTGCAGTGATCCGTGATGACCATGACTGTATACCTGGCTCTGAGAAGATAATGTCTCCATGATTTAAATGCTGCCTTGATGGTTAGCAATTCCTTGTCAGTGATTGCATAGTTCCATTCAGGAGGAGAAAACGTATGGGACCAGAACGCCACAGGTGCAATTGTACGGTTTCCGGGTTCCTTTGGGACAATACAGCTCCCATTTCTATGTTAGAGGCATCAGTTTCAACCACATACAGCAAATCTGTTTGTGGGTGTCGTAGAACGGGCGCTGTGGTAAACGCTTGTTTTAGTACCTGAAAGGCTTCCTCAGCCTCTGGAGACCAGCAGAACTGTTTGTTTTTTCATAGTAGAGAGGTAATAGGATGGACAATCTGAGAGAAACCGGGTATGAACCGATGATAGAAGTTGGCAAATCCAAGCACACTTTGTACTCCTTTTGTAGATGTCGGTCAGGGCCATTGGAGGATAGCATCCACTTTGCGTGTATCCATGCGAAAGCCTCGTGGTGTGAGAATAAAGCCAAGAAATTCGACCTCTGTTACATGGAAAAAACACTTCTCCAATTTGGCAAATAGTCGATGTTGCCGAAGCTTTTTCTAACACTGCCCGAACATGCCCAATATGTTCTTCTTTGGAAGTTGAATAGATGAGAATGTCATCAATATAGACAAGTGTGCAAACGTCCAGTAATTCACGAAACACCTTGTTCATAAAGATATGGAATGCCACAGGGGCATTACATAACCCAAAGGGCATCACCTGATATTCGTAGAGACCATATTTATTATGGAACGCCGTCTTCCACTCGTCTCTTTCTTTGACCCTTACAAGGTGGAAGGCCCCGCGCAAGTCCAGTTTGGTGTAGTTCTGAGTGTTTTTTACCTGGTCCAAGAGTTCTGGCATAAGTGGTAACGGGTATCTATTCTTCACCGTGATCTGGTTTAGTGCTCTACAATCAATACACGTTCTTGAGTCGCCCTCCTTTTTAGGCACGAAAAAGAGCACAGAGAAGGCGGGGGATATAGATAGACGGATGAAGCCATTGGCTAGGTACTGGTCTAGGTAAGATTTTAGGTGTTGGTTTTCCTGCTCAGTTAGAGCATAAATCCGACTGTAGGTTATCTGGGCTCCGGGTACGAGATCAATTTGACAGTCGTAGGACCTGTGTGGAGGAAGGACATTTGCTTGTTCCTTTTGAAAGACATCCTGGTATTCTAAGTATTCAGGTAGCAAGGAGCCTGTGAGACCCAGTACGGTTCCTTTCTTAGTCTTCGAGTTGGTGGGCCTTTGAGCATAACAGGTGTCAAAACAGTCTTGGGGAAAGGTCAGAACTCGTTTCCGCCAGTCAATCTTAGGGTTATGGGTTTCCAACCAAGGCATTCCCAATATCATCTGGAACTGAGGAGCACCAATGAGATCGAAGGTAATGTCCTCTTCGTGGCCGTCCTCACACAAGAGCTTGACTTTTTCGGTATAATGTGTTACTGGACCAGATGAAAGGTGAGATCCATCTACTGCTGTAATGTTTTCCGATTACAGCTTTTGCCAGAGAGGAAGGCCAATTTGGATAGCCAGATCTTTGTGGATGTAGTTTCCCACAGCTCCGCTGTCAATGTATGCTACCAAAGCATGTATTTTAGACAGTTGCTTGTGGTTTACCAAGAGTACTGGGATGACTAGGTGTGAGGTCTGTACAGGTTCCTTTTTTCCGCTCGACAAGTGGACCCCTACGCTTGCCGGGTGTTGGAGTTTCCTGAGTCTTGTTCTCTTTCTTTGTCCTTGTCGGTTGCTCTGACTATTTTCCTGGGTGGTTTCACCAGGCAGTCTCGAAGAAAATGTCAGGCTTTTCCACAATACAAGCAGAGTTGTTGTTGTCTCCTTTTGTCTCGCTCTGCTTTGGTTAGAGGACTCTGTAGTCCCCCAAGTTGCATGGGTTCAGCCTTTTCGTGTGACTTGGGTGGATTATCACAAGGCCGCAAATAGACCGATCGCCCTTCCCCTCTAGTTTGATCCATCATCTGGTCCTGCAGCCTGTGATCGAGTTGTACAGTTAGGTTGATGTATTCAGCACAGCCCTCTGATGGATTTACCACTTGAGCTAAAATGTCCTTGAGTTCTCCATGCAATTCACAGTAAAAGAGCATAGTCCTCTTCTCTTCTGGCCAATTTGTTTGAGCTATAAGACAATTGAAGGATGCGATGTAGGTAAACAAATCCTGATTTCCCTGTCTGAGTGACAGTAACTCATTGTCCAAGGCCTGTCCTGGAGTGTGTCGTGCCAACAATTTCTCCATTTCATGCTGAAAGCCCCCTAGGTCTCAAAGCAAAGGATCATCCTGATTTACCAAAGGTATAGACCAGTCTGCTGCACTGCCTCCCAAATATGAGAGTATGAACGCCACTCTGGCTAGGTTGTTGGGGAAAAGCCCCAGGTCTGCACAAGAAATGTAAGCAGCATTGGTTCAGAAATATGGCATACTTGTTGTGGTTGCCAATGAAACGTTCAGGCGGGGCCAGAGGAACTGCTCCTGGAAGAACCACCTGGACTGGTGGTGACTGTTGTGGTGTGGGAGCAGGTCTTGGCAATGGAACCTGGCCAGCTTGTGCCTGGAGTAAATGTCTTTCCAAACCATCAGTTTGCTCTCGGTTCACAATAAGGTCCTTTCTAAAGGCATTGATTTCCTGCCTGGAAGCATGAACTTCAGCCCGTAATTCACCTAAAAGTTGTGCCAATAGGCCAGTCTCAGAGGTATCCATAGCGCCCAGGCAGAGATTCGTAGAGTCTTCGCGTTCTGTTACGCTCACCTGGTCTCTGCGGGGACTTTGAGGCATGGTTGCAGCCCTCCCAGGAAGTAGAACCCCCCGATCTGCTTCCTCCTGCTGCAAATAGTGTGTGGGCTGCTGCGATGAATTTGAACCCTGCTCCTGTGTACAGATGAAAGAACGTACGTTCAGTGGCCTGCGAGCAAATTCCCTCTTAACACCTTCCTCCCATAGTGTGGTGAGCATGCATCGTCCCATTAAGGCTCACCTGTAGATTATTAAGGGTGAACTCTCCGTCCTGCTACTTCTGGCAGGGCCACACTGGTCCTTTATATGTGGTGTGCAGTCCAGCTCTGCGAAACCACGATTTTCTGTTAAGTATCTTTCTGTATTCTGTTTGTCGTGAAATATTGATATTGTCTTGTTCTCAACCTGTGGTCAGCTCGGTAATAATGTCTATCTTTCTCCCCACATAGGTATGATTGCGGTCCAGCAGAGCAACAATGCCCCAAGTGGCTCCAGATGAGGTGCAGAGGATTCTGCGGCGGCCCGGAGCAGGTAAGTATGCTTTTAAGGACAAGCGTGAAGTATTTTGCTAGTGCAACTTTTAACAGCAGGTTTGTATGTCTAACCTTGTCTTTTGTCCTTGTACAGGATCCGCCTTCGTGGAAGAAGAGGATGTCGTGCTGCGGAGCCCACCGATGGAGTTCTGCGTGCCGGAGATGAAGATGATGTCGTGCGGCAGTGCCGGGAGCTGGTGTTCTGCGTGCTAGAGATGAAAAAGATGTCGTGCCCAGAGCTGAAGTCTTGCGATCCGGAAGATGGAGCATGGATGCCAGGCTCAGCAGAGATGGACGCAGATGAAAGCTTACTCAGGAGGTAAGCGTAGGAACAGGAGACTGGAATCCAAGTTAAGTGCTGATTAACCCAGGTGTCGGTGAGCGTTACGCTGCATGAGAATGCAGATTAATGCGATGCGTGTGCCTTGGGGTTGTGCTGGCTTTTATAGCTGGGCCCTTAAGGCCACGCCCTAGCTTAGTCCTGCTGGTCACACCCTGTCACTCCCTGGAGTTGCACGTGCAGCTGAAGATAGAAGGCCACACCCGGACTGGTTACACCCAAGTGGAAAGTTCTTGAAAGCATTCCTGCCCAAAAATAAAGAGCCTTGCTCATGTTTCAAGCATTCCTGTCCATAATAAAGAGAGTCTTGCTTATGTTCTTCCATGAGACTAGCGCCAAAGGCACCAGGACTGAGTCCAACCAGGCCCCCGATGTATAAGCGTCCCAAAGGAACGTGCATAAACCATGGTACCCCTTGCTCCCTTATCCTGATGGTGCCGCTCCTGTGACCCTGGGTAAGTGGCCATGACAGTACAGCTAGATTTGAGAGTCATATATAGTGGGGAAGAGGCCTACACCTGACAATGCAATTTGAGTACAAGACTAAACACAGCTAGAACCTACACCTTACAGTGCAATTTGAGTACAAGACTAAACACAGCTAGAGCCTACACCCCTAACAGTGCAATTTGAGTACAAAGCAAAGCACATCTAGATTTCAGAGTCCTGTGTAGTGGGCGATAGGCCTATACCTAACAGTGCAATTTGCATAAAAGGCTAAGCACAGCTAGATTTGAGAGTCCTGTACAGTGGGAGAGAGGCCTAGACCTGAAAATGCAATTTGAGTACAAGACTAAACACAGCTAGATTTGATAGTCCTGCATAGTGGGAGAAAGGCCTACACCTGACAATGCAATTTGAGTACAAGTGGGGGAGTGGGAAGCAGAGGACAATAGTCACAGTATTGAACAGGTATAGTTAGGTTTGTTAAATGATCGGGTTACAAAGGTAGAGTAGTTGCTCTACTCCCCACCCGGACCAGTCCTACCATACTAGATGCAGCTGGTTGACAGCTGGCCACTGGCTTCCACTGCTGACACCTGCAGACACGATGTGGAGCCGCCTCTGTTTGAGCCGCCCTTTGCCTTAGGGCCCTTAGCCGCAGGGGCTGCACGGGCAGAGGACTGCCCTGGGGAGGTCAATTAAGACCATCTATTGGTCCAATCAAACACGAGGGGTGGGCTGGGAGGCGGGAGGAGGGTGGAAACAGGGAATGGAAGTGCGGAGGGAAACAGAAACGCTGAGGCTGCAGAAGTTGCTTGGGGCTCAAAACATGTGCGCTAGATGCACTCACAGTAGGCCCAGTAGGGTCTACAGAAGGGTAAACTCACCTGTTTCGCGGCGGTGTGAAGTGGGAAGCAGGGAGCAGTGCGGGGGTAGGCCTAAAGCAATGTGGTGTCCTTAGCCAAACAAACACAGTGGCTGGCTGGGTGGCGGGAGGAGGGTGGAAACAGAGAATGGAAGTGCCGGAGGGGATCAGAAATGCTGAGTGTGCACAAGGGGCTTGGGGCTAAAAACACGTGCGCTAGATGCACTCACAGTAGGCCCAGGAGGGTCTACAGAAGGGTAAACTCACCTGATTTGCGGCAGTGTGAAGTGTGAAGCAGGGAGCAGTGCGGGCTGTAGGCCTAAATCACTATGGTCTCCTTAGCCAATCAAATACAGGGGCGGGCTGGGAGGCAGAAGGACGGTGGAATCGAAATGGAAGCACTGGAGGGGATAGGAAACGCTGAGTGTGCAAAAGAGGCTAGGGGCTCAAAACACGTGCGCTGGATGCATTCACAGTAGGCCCAGGAGGGTCTACAGAAGGGTAAACTCACCTGCTTCGCGGTGGTATGAAGTGGGCAACAGGGAGCAGTGCGGGCTGTAGGCCTAAAGCACTGTGGTCTCCTTAGCCAATCAAACACTGGGGCGGGCTGGGAGGAGGGTGGAAACAGGGAATGGAAGTGCCGGAGGGGATCAGATACGCAGAGGGTGCATAAGGGGCTTGGGGCTCAAAACACGTGCGCTATATGCACTCACAGTAGGCCCAGGAGGGTCTACAGAAGGGTAAACCCACCTGCTTCACAGCGGTGTGAAGTGGGAAGCAGGGAGCAATGGCGGAGCTATTCATGCTATTAATACTGTGTTGAGACTCCAGCTTGAAGTAGGTGAAGGCACCAGTCGAAAATGCCCTAAGCAAACCTTCATGAAGGTTTTCACAGCCGGATCGGAGATAAAAGAGAACCCCTGGAGCAAGATGTGATAGCTAAGAGATGAACCATGACAGAAGTCTGTGATAGGCCTGCCTTAGCCAAGCATAGCAGATATGGTAGAAATGTGTATACTATGACCGATAGCAGGTCGAGTTGTAGCATCGCACACCAGGCTGTAAAGCGTGTTTCCATTTCCTTGCATATGTCTTGCATGTGGAAGGCCCCCTGGGTGCTCAGATGATATTCCAACAATCATTTGGCAGTGTTGGGTCGGTGTGCTTTTGTTGCTCAGCAACCAAGCAGAGATAGAGACTGGGTCGTGGTGAAGGATTTGCCCGTTCCATTGCATCAGCAACTCCAGGTGCGCTCTGAGACAGATGGGTGTGGTGTGTGTTATCTGTAGGAGAGTCGAATACCAGAATTACCAGGCCAAGGTGATGCTATTAACATTGCCCTGCAAGGTTGCTCCCACACCTGTCGCAACACTCTGACTAGCAAGGGTATTTGTGTGAAGGCATATAGGAACTCGTCTGTCCATGTCAGGGAGAAGGCATCCCCCAGATCACCTTCTGGGTACCTAGATGCCAAGAGAGGGCATTTGGCATTGTGGTTGGTTGCTAAGAGATCGATGTGAAGGTGACCGATCTCGTTCCAATCAAGCTCCTATTCGTGGGACGTAGAGAATTCCCTGCTCAGTTGACTTGCTAGAATGTTGCCCCTCCCTTCATTCTAAACCTTCCAGCCATCACCGCTTTGTTTTTGCTTTGTCACCCCGAGTGGCATGGGTATGCCCAGACGTGGGTCCCGTTCCTGCTTGGCCTGCAGACCCAAGCTACTCCTCACTGATGAGGCCCAACAAGGCTGAAACATGTCTGCGGATGCTTGTAGTCTCGTGCAGAAGGGATGTGACCTTGCAGTTTGGGCTGGACTGCCCCTTTTGAGGTAGGACCAAGCCTGATTTGCATATGGTCTTACCCCTTCTGTAATGGCTTGGCAGGCGAAGAACGATGGTCTGAAGGGTTGCCCAGAGCAATGCCAGAGGTTAAGATTCATTCTAAACCTTCCAGCCATCACTTCTTTGTTTTTAAGGTGTTCTGTTCCAACATGAATCCTGTGGGCGAGGGTCCACTTGCAGAGTTTCTGCGCCTCTGTAGATAACAGCGCTGGCCTTGTGCCCCCTTGTTCGTGTAATGCATGGAGGTTGTGTTGTCCAATTGAACTGTGACCACCTGGCCGGCGACGACCGTTTGAAAGGACTTCAGCACCAATCGAATGGCTCTGAGTTACAGTACATTGATGTGCAGGTCTGATTCTTGTTTGGACCATATGCCCTACCTTCAAGTCTCTAAGATGGGCTCCCATCCTGACAGGAGCGCATCTGTGCTGAGAAAAAGCTTGGAGTTGGAGGATTGGAAAGGCATGCCCTGCTCTAGGATTTGTTCCGCCTGCCATCAGAGCAGCGCTTGGTGGAAGGGGCGTGAGTGGAATGCACAATGTCCCCCCACAAACCGGATGCCTGTACCCATTGTTGATTCAATTCTTCCTGGATCAAATGGCAATTTGGAACCAGTAATACAAATGGCATCATGCCCAGTAGGGATTTGTAGTGACGCACTGTGGTAGTGCGTGCCCTCAAGAACCAGTAGGCTAGTTGCAAGATTGCTCCTATTCTTTCGGCGGACGGTCTCACATACAGAATGTGGGTATCCAGTTCCACTTCTAAAAAGATGGCGTTTTGTGCTGGTGTCATCGTTGATGGAAAACCAGAGACTTATGATGATTTCCTTTCTTTGGCCCTCATTACGACCCTGGCGCAAATCAAAAAACGATGGCGGTAAACGATTACCGCCATCGTCTTCCGCTAGGGCCGATTACGACCTGTGACCGTAAACTACGATGTCATTAGCGGCATCATATCTAACGCTGCCGCTGACTGCGCCAAGGGCGCGCGCACGCGAACATCCACACCGTACTTAGCGCCATGGCGGAAAGGTACGCGAATGCCGACCCAAGCGGACATGCCCCTAACGCCATCACCCAGCCCGTTAAGTACCTTACCGCCATGGTGCTAATTACGCCATCGCGAACCAACCGTAAAGGGCCATGTAAAGTGAATGCAGCTGCCACAGGTGCACAGAAACAGCACAGGTGAAGGCAATACAGACTCAGGAAGTACAAAAAGAGCACACCCCACCCCTTCCCACACCCAGTCACACTCCACAATGATACCAATAGGACTAGCAATGTTGGGGCTGGAGGACCTGATAGCAATGCGAATGCTACAACAGCAACTACAACAACAACAACAACAACAACAACAACAACAACAACAGGCTGCACAGAGAAGACGCAGGAGGAGAAGGAGGGCAAGGCAGGCCCAGTAAGCCCCACCAGCACAGCCAGTGCCACCACGCAGGCAGCCCCCAATCCCACGCATCAGAGCCAGCCCATTCAACCTCACTGCTGAGCAGATCCACACCCTGTACCGACTGGACCGGGACACCATCACCACAATTGTGGACATGATACACAACGACATCGTCAGCATGATTGAAACACCCACTGCCACCCCCCCCCCTACTGAAGGTAGTGTCCGTGCTCCACTTCCTGGCCACAGGCAGCTACCAGCACACAGTGGGGCACTTGCATGGCATATCACAACCATTATTCTCGCGTACACTGATGCAAGTGCTCAATGCCCTCCTCAAGCACACAGATGACCACATCTCATTACCACGGTCTGCCCAGGAGATTGCCAACACCAAAGTGGGTTTCCATGCACTGGCCGGCATACCTGGTTGCATTGGTGCCATTGACTGCACCCATGTTGAATTGGTGGTCCCACATGCCATGGAGGTACCGTACCGCAACCGTAAACATTTCCACTCAATCAACGTGCAAATGGTCTGTGACTCCAACAGGATCATCACACATTGTTCTGCCAGATTCCCCGGATCAACCCATGATTCAATGGTCCTTCGGAACTCCACAATACCACGCTACATGGAGCGACATGCAGGCCCAAGATCCTACCTACTCGGTGAGTCTAATGTCATGAGCATGGAAATGCAAAGTGGGTGTTGAATGACGTACCAATGCATATTTCATCTGGCAGATACAGGGGGGTGATGCATACGTCACATGGGTGCAACTAGCAGTAGCCAGATCATTCCCTGTGGCAGCACTGACGTCAACAGAGTAGTGTACACATTATGCCTGACCTAATCATCCCAACATGTGAATGAAAGTGTATCCCAAAAACGACACAACCATCTGCAAGTGCATTGTGCAAATTGTGACCGCATTGACCCTAAAGAAAACCACCAACATGCACGTCACCATGCACCAACTACTGAAAGGCCTGTCCCCCACAACTGCGCACAAAGGAGGCACATGACAGACAGGAACATCAATGCACCACTACAAGACCCACAAACTGTCCCCATTGACACCAGTAATGCTCACTGGGGTCATAATGAGCCAGACATCAATGTTGCTATCATGTGAGCTTCAAGCTCACAGGACATGTGCAAGGTCACATGAATGACGGCCTGAACAGACACAGTGGATGGCCATTCACAAGGCAATCGTCCCACCTGCATTGTGTTTTTGCATGCAAAACAGTACATGAGAGCCATGAACACATACTGGTTGCACAGTGTAAATCCATTAGCACAACTCTAATTGGTGCACAGTAACAGTCGGAATCAAGGCATGGTTGTGAGTCATGTTCACAAATCAATCTCGTTCCTGACACATTAATTTCTCACATTTTACAGGTGATGCAGGCTATCCCCTGAAGAGGTGGCTCCTCACACCAGTGCGGAACCCATCGAACCAGCATGAGGAGGACTACAACCGGGCTCATGCACGTACCCGTGTGGTGATAGAGCAGGCTTTTGGCCTACTGAAGGCACGTTTCCGCTGCCTCAGCAGGTCTGGCGGGGCACTCCTGTACCGCCATGAGAAGGTTGCAAAGATCGTCATGGCATGTGTCATGCTACACAATATGTGCATCAGACGAAACGTGCCTCTGCCCCCTGACGCAGAACCACAACCACCTGATGATGGGGATGATGATGATGGGGATGGGGCAGCACCTCAGGGAGGCAGCGATGCACAGGAGGGGCATATAATGCGTCAGAATGTCATTGACCGATACTTCTAGCACACACAGCGTGTGTGTAACATATGGATGGCACTTGGGGCACTGTGTGTGTCTGGTATGTCAACACTGTGGACTGTAAAACAATAAAGCACACATACGCAATGAGCAATGTCCACACATTTCGTTTGTGAGAAATGAAAAAGTGTATTGTTCTTCTGAATAGGTATAACAGAACCCCTCCCCCTCCCCCTGAACACTCCAACACACCCAATTTCCCCCTCCCCCTCCCCCTTGAACACTCCAACACACCCAATTCCCCCCTCCGCCTCCCCCCTGAACACTCCAACACACCCAATTCCCCCTCCCCCTCCCCCCTGAACACTCAAACACACCCAATTCCCCCCTCACCCTCCCCCCTGAACACCCTGCAAACATGTGACAGTGCCCGTGGTGAAGTGTGTATAGTTTTGCACACTATTGACTGCCCCCTCTCCCGGAACCTGGGGCCCCCCTGCCTGTGCTCCTCAGGGTCCTGGATGACCTGCGGACAGGAGTGGCTTGTGCTGAACTTGCAGCTGAGGATGTACCGGGCTGCTCAGTACGGCATGTGTCCACAATTGTCTGGATGAGCTGGCTCATCATCTGCCGCACTGCAGCAAGTTCGGTGCATATGTCCCTGCTGGCAGTTTGGATGGCAGACCTGATGCCATCAGCACTCCTCTCCATGGCTGCACTGGCACTTCCACATTCTGCAACATGCTGCGTGAGGAGTGTGCCCAGTACTTCCTGCCTGTTGGCAATCTGCTCCAGCGACAGCTGGAAATCTGGCCCAATGGAGGGTGCCAATGGGGGACCAATGGGACTACTCCCATCTTCCCCAACTCCCACTGGGCTTGGAGTTGCTGGCCATGAATTAGCAGGCGATTGGCCCTGGGTGTCATCTCCATGATGGCTGATTGGGGATAGGTGTGGTGAGTGAAGTTGCGTGTTGTGGTCAAGTCCAGTGTCATCCTCCACATCACTATCGGAGCAGGCAGCGATGGCTGCAGTCTCCCCAAAAGTACTGCTCCCTGCTGACACATTGCCCTCAGTGGGCAACAGTGGGTGTTGTTGGGCTGCAGGCACTGTCACGACCCCTTCCTCGGGGGACTTTGCTGCCCTGGCCTCTTCAGCCTGGCGTGGTTTCGGCCTGGGTCCAGCAGAGGTGGATGCATGGTTCCCTTCTCCCACTTTCCTGGCCTTCTTGGCTTGGGTGCTGGTGCTGTCGTCCCTGCCAGTGTCCGATTGCGAGCCTGTGGTGGAGCAGAGGAGGGTGACTGTTATTGATGGTTCAGCGGACATTGAGCAGGGAGTGTAATGGATAGATGGTGGAGTTAGAAGCCCGTGACATACAGGTTGCCTCCCTTTAGGTTCGGTTTTGCATGCAGGTGTGTGTCTGCCTACTGTACAGTGTACATGCTGCATGTGCGCAGGGTGTGGCTCATCTGCTGATGTGTTGCGTCTGCCACATTATGATTGTCACGTGCAAGTGTATCAGGGTGTCTTGCAAGGCTGGATATGAGGCACATACCTGTGTCTCCAGATGTCGGGGCCCCTCTCTCCATCTCGCCGACACCTTCGATGCACTCAATGCCAATCAGAGAGGCACATGTCTCCTCCCATGGCTGCATCTTCAGTGGGGAGTCTGCTCCCCCGCCAGTTCCCAGGGCCAGGTTACGGTTGGCAGACATAATGCCCCGGACCCTGATCTGCAGGTCGTCCCACCTCTTGCGGCACTGTTTGGAGGTGCGTGGGGTGGTTCCAACAGCACTGACACGTTGTGCCACAAGTTCCCACACCTCCTTTTTGCGGCCTATGGCTGGCCGGGTCATCTCAGTGGAGAAGACAACATCGGCCTTCTCCTGGAGCGTGTCTGCAAGCATTTGCAGTTCCTCACGACTGAAGCGCTCCTGCCGCTGCCTGTCACATGCCTTCTTCACAACTTTCGGCATGGTTGGGTGAGGAAATGGGTGGGTTACGGGAATGACAGGGTTTGAGGGTTGGTTGTGGTGTGGTTGGGTAGGATGGCAATGGATTGTGTTTTTTAAGATGGCCGCTGTGCTGTTTCCCGTTCCGCCGCGATTACGCTATTTCCGGTTCCGCCTAATTGCGGTCACCGCTAATTACGGTGACCGCTGACTACGGTCGGCGCAATGATGGGTGGCGGTAGGTCACTCTGCACTGTTAACGAGGCCGGTAAGGGCTATTTACGGCATGGCGTAGTTTACGTTACCGCCATGGCGTAATGCTCGTGCGCGATGGGTCGTAATATGGCGCTTTTATCGCCATCGGACCATGGCGTTAACGCTCATTACGCCATGGCGGTAATTTCGATTACTTACCGCCTGGGTCGTAATGAGGGCCTTTGATTGCACTAATATGAGCCAAAGTTCTAGGCATGGAAAGACTTTCACTCCGGCTCTTAGATGCGCTGCCACTGGGGTAAGACATTTGGCAAAGACCCTCGGACCGACCTCGGACCGAAGGGGAGCAACCAGAATTGGTAATGCTCATCTCACACTGTAAACCTGAGGGAGTGCCTGTGCTCCAGGTATGTGGAAATGCACATCCTCTAGGTCTAGTGTCACCAGGAATTCAGCCTTTTGAAGTCATGGTGGGACCTGTTGGAGTGTGGTCATTCAGAACATTATGCACTTCACACACTTGTTTAAGGCACGTTGGTCTGGAATAGGACACCACTGTCCATTCCTTCACTTAACCAACAAAAAAAACGGGAGTACAATCCTTGACCTCTCTGACTGAAGGGTACAGCCTCTAAGGTGGCTTTTTAAAGCATTTTGTACACTTCCTGCTTTAACTGGGCCATGTGAAGTCCGCTGCGCACAGGCAGCGGTAATGCTGGCGGGTGTCTGAGGAACTCAATGGCGTGTCCTTTGCTTATGATTTGCAACAGCCACTTGTCCGAAGTGAGGTTTTGCCGCTGATGCAGGAGGTGGCTGAACCTCCCGCCCACTGGTGCGCGATGTGGAAAGGGATGGTACTAACGTCAATTTTGCTTTGACTGGGACCTTGCCTGGACCATCCCACGCTTGCCCCTCTGTGTTGTTTATCTCAAGGAGGACTGCTGGTATTTATTGGACTGATTCACTGATGTGGACCTCTGGGCGGAATAGGGTCTGCTGTAAGATCGGAACCTCTATGATCCACCACGAAAGGAGCTAAAGTCCTAGTCTCTCTGCGAACTGATGTTCCCGGCCATATCAGTGTCTGTCTTGATTCACTTCAGGTGATTGTCAACCTTTTTGCCAAACAATTCTTGGCCACAGAAAGGTATTTCAAGTATCTGCACTTGCACCTCCAGCCTAAAGTTGGTAGCCTTCATCCATGCTTTGATTTCTCAAATATTACAACAAAGGGCATGAGGTCTCTTTTTTCCACTACGAGACCCACGTCCTGTGCAGAGAGCATCCTTCGCCCTTGGATTATCTTAGAACACAGAGACATCTTTATACCTTTCTTTACACGCCTGGTAAATGCATCATTTTGCGATAGTTGTGTACCAGAATCTATCAAAACAGTTACATTGACCCCCTTAGTGAAAAAGCCTGGTTTGGACCAAATCATAGTAACTTACGACAAATCACTAACTGCAACTTCTTATTGAAGATCCTAGATAAAGTGGCCACGTTGCAGTTGCAAGCCTTCGTTGAAGCAAATAGCATCTGGCATAGGCAAGTCAGCTTTAGGCCAGCTCATAGTACTGAAACAGCCATGGACGATCTGCAGACCCATATGCTCTGTATTATTCGGGCAGGGCTGTCTAATTCATTGTGTCACATGCCAGAAACTAGACACCCATAACAAGAAGTGCATATTGGTCACACCTCCATTCACCCAGGTCCCACCCACAGGGTGTACCGACAACGTACCGTTACTGGGAAGGCTCCAGCCAGTCTGGCCCGGACTTCCCCACAATACCATATTTGGAACTTCCACCCAACAGCCAGTCAGGGGAAAGGGACAGAGGCAGGGCTTCCCAGGACTTTGGGAAAACAAGGTAACAGGCAATAGAAAGCAAGAGGCCACAGGGCCATCTTATTTCCCATCAGGAATCAACTGATTCCAATGGCAGGGCCTGGGTATCCCCAAAATGGAGGATACTCAGAGCACCTGTCAAATTCAGCATGGAACTGCCACCAGCCCATACCCTTCTCTGTGGGCCACACACAGGTGCCCAAAAACATACAGTAGGGGCACAGGGTTGTAGCCCACCCATGGGTGCCATAAGGGTATCCCAAGGGTCTGTACACCAAACCAAAAAGAGGAAGAGCTGCACTGCCAAGAGTCCCACATGGACGCCTTTGCCGAAAATAACACAGACATACACGAAAAAGGACTACAGAACAAGGACAGGGAGGCCCTGTCCCTCCAATGCATTTCCAGCATCACAGTCACTAAGAGCCCTAAGGAAAACTAGAGCCCAGCTTGAAGCACACAATGCAGACTGGGTGGCACAGACACTACTGAACACCAAACAAACATATTACATACATGGAGGGAAAGCGTATACATTTCTAGCAGCTAAACTAAAGAAACAAAGCGCATGTAGCTACATAACAGTTTAGAAATAGACAGCGGAGGCGTGTACAGCAGAGAAAGGGAAACAGGAAATAATGGTGTAGCTCCATGAAGAACTATTAAAATATGAAAACCATGCGCCTGAAAGCCAGAGGTCCTACATGCTAGTGAGGCTCCTGCCCCAGATCACAGAAAATAACAGGAACACACTAGGGGGCCTGGATGGTTTGGGAAACAGCTACTACAAAACATTTCGTACACAATTGCTGGCGCCACTTACACGACTCCTCGATGTCATTAGGGAGTAAGGATCGGTCAATGCGGATATGGGGAAATCCATGACGATATTAACCCCGAAACCTGCCAAGGACCCCACAGACTGTGCCAGTTATCACCCCACGGAATGTGCCAGTTATCGCCCCATCACACTCTTAAACACTAACGCAAAGATTTATGCTAAGATATTGGCAACCAGACTAATGAAAGTTCTCCCTGGAATCATACATGAAGACCAAGCAGGGCTTATCACGGGGCGACAAACACAAGACAATGTGAGACGGGCCATTGACATAATTAACCTGGGAACAAGAATTGGACAACGGTTTTCAGTGGCTGCATTAGACACCAGACGGGCATTTGATAGTCTAGATTGGGAACATTTAAATCTGGTGTTGGAGGGGTTTGGGTGTGGGCATGATTTCACTAGAATGGTGTTAGCAAACTTTTAAATCCCATCTCCGAGTTTCCTAGTTAACGGACGGTGTTCAGAACAGATTGAAATAAGGAGAGCCACCCAACAGGGCTGCCCTCTTTCCCCTCTAATCTTCGCAATGGCGATGGAGCCCTTTGCAGTACAGATCAGAGCAGACCCGGAAATTAGAGGGGTGACATGTGGCAAGGCAACACATAAAATCACATTATATGTGGACAACATAATGATTTTTATGAAAGAGTAATGCTAAAATTACAAGATTTCACCAGAATATCGGGGCTCTCTATAAACTACTCCAAATCAAAAGCCCTAAATATAACAGAAGTGTGCGAGGAGATCACTGTACTGGAGAAAACATACCCCTTAATCTGGGAAAAAGAAACCTTAGAATACTTGGGATAAACTTATATTAATCCCCTCTGGAAGCAATTGCAAGATGATTTGCATAGATGGGAAACCCAAGAATTATCCTGGTTTGCAAGAATTGCAGCAGTAAAAATGACCCTTCTTCCCTATTTACTCTACGTGGTAGGCTCGATGCCTGTAGACATACCTCTCTGCATGATTAAAGAACTGTAGAAGGTAGTATTCACCATCATATGGCAAAACAAAAAACCAAGTATACAAAAGAGAATTTTGACACACCCAACCATCTTCAGGGGACTAGTGGTCCCTGAAATAGAAAGATACATACTGGCGGCTCACTTAGTGCTGATGCTGAAATGGGCGGGACAAGACATGCTGAATGGGTGGTGTGGGATAGAGCAAGCAGCTACTAACATCCCTCTGAAAGTACTACACACCCTCAACACGGGAGATCTTGAAAGGGGGGCCAACTATTGGAAGCTACTAGGATGTCCGCACGCAGCTGGGACAAAGCGATGGGTATGAAAAAGATACGGCGGGTACTGGGTCCTGTTAAGACGGATTTCTGAACTCTGTCCTGGTGGCGCAGAAGTTCAGAAGGCCAACCTAATTACTTGGAACAGGGTAACCTCTGGACAAGCCAGACCAATCAGGGTAGCGATCGCAGCGGTCAAGACTAGGTCTCAAGAGGGGTGAGGGTGACTGAAAGCCCGCAATGAGCACACAAAGCAAGGACACTTACAAACTACTTCAAACATGTGTTATATTAAAAATATATACACATTTATTCCAAAGCCTTTAAAACAATGACCGTAGCGAGAAATCACAATACAACTCTAGTAAACCAACACATACCAAACAATACAATATATATACAAATACAAATGAGTTTAAAGCGTTAGATGCACAAAATGTGTAGTCCACCTAGAAGGGAAGGAAAACAGGCAGTGCGAAATAATGATTAGACCCAGTCCGCCTTCAGAGGCACCTAACTAAAAGGAAGTCCGAGCCCTACGAAGAGTGGAGCTTTGTGCTCAAAAGTAAATGCACACGCTGCTGCCAATGGGCAAAAAGGGGAGTCTCTTCGAGGGAATCAGGCAGTTCAGTTTAGTGCACAAATGAAGAAGAACAGAGTTCCGCGACTCAAGCGCAGCCTCCACTGTGGGCAGAAGCAGAGCGTGAGTACGGAAAGGCGTGCTGTTTTGACACAGCGGGGAAAAGCTATGGCTTCTCCGCATCAGTTTCAGTGCTGGCAGGTTCAGGAGAGCAGGGGACGTCTCGTCGTCGTGTAGATTCTGCAGCAGCAGAGTTGAGTTAAAGATGTCCCAAACGAATTGAACCCGCACAGTTTGTTACCACAGCAGGGCAACGGAGCGGCCGTGTGTATCTCAGCCAAATGTACACTACTCACTTCAGACCTGGGAACGCCAATTGTACGAATCGTGTGAGAGTGACACGGACTAGAAATACAACACAACCTGGCGGCGGTTACAGAGTAAGACTCCTGTGTAGGCTGGTCAGTCTGCTGGATGGCCCAGAGACACTTCCGAAGGCTTACATGCAGGAGATGGTAAAGATGCCGAGAATAGCTGTTCCCGCTATTCCAAGGGTCGAAGTACCAGTACAGGCCTTCTGGTTCGATCGGAGGTAAAAAGGGTTTCACAAGGCGACAGCAGTGCAGAGGAGCAGTCCTTCACCGGGTCACCAGTGATTCCTCGGTTCAGCCTCGTGGTTGCAGGATACTTGGCTCCTGTATTCCTTTGTTCGTGAGAACTCAGGAGATCGACATGGTAGTGGTGTTTACAGCCCCCTCTTATCCACGATTCCCTTCGTGCCAAAACGGAGGGGACCCAATGGGAGATCCGCTCATCAACACTCACACCATACGTGGACCTATCACGGACCACGGTGGTCCCAGGCATTCACACCACCCTAGACTCTCTGGCACCCAGGATGTGTATTGGGACCAGACATCCCAGCCCACATCCTGGAGGCACACACAAGGCCTGTAGAAGCCCACGAAAGCATCCGTGTTTCGCGGGAAAGTACATGCCCAAATAAGGAAGGCCCCGGGTCGGCTCGACCTGGGGAAGGTGAAGGGAGCAAGACGGTCAGCGGACAGGACAAAGGAGCCTCGTGGTCTGGCCATTTCTGGGAGCCAGGCCACCATTTTTGGCTAAGCGCGAGAAACGCGCTTAAAACGCCAAAAGGAGCTCAAAACACAAGAAACGATCGCTGCCACCATTCCCGTCCGTGATTCACTTGCACCGATCAGTTACAATCCAAAAAGAGTATCTAGGGCCTGTAGAAGGCTGGAGACCCAAGAGAGCAGTAACTTAGCTTACAGTCCCCTTTTGTGTCATGTTGCACGAAAGCCGCAACATGATAAAGAAACTACGGAAAACAGCTTTTCCCGGTACTGACTGTCTTAAGGGCATGTCAGTTTCCCCGTAAGAATGGAGCGAAAGCCCAGAGGAGTGCGGCAGAAGGTTGCACTTCTCTGGCAAAGTCTAGATCATGGTAAAAAACACCAGCAAAAAGTTTAGGGGTTGCCACATGGAAGGAAAATTACCCACAATTACGAAATCTTTCCTAACACTCGCCCCTCCCAGACTATTGACATGGGGAACTAATCCACCCCTGGATGATTCTCTTGTTCAGGTCGGTTAAACATTCTGGACAACCCATCAGCAATGCTATGTTGGACACCTGGCCTATGCTCAATAGTGAAGTCGAAGCCTTGAAGACTTATGGACCACCTAAGCAACTTTGGATTCTCCCCCTTCATGTTCATTAGCCACTTTAAGGGCTTATGGTCAGTTTGCACAGTGAAGTGGGTCCCATAGAGGTAGGGCCTCAGCTTCCGTAGGGCCCACACAACAGAGAAACATTCTTTCTCCACTGTGGACCATCTGAGCTCTCTGTCCTTAAGCTGGTGACTAATAAAACCAATGGGGTGTTCCTTACCCTTCTCATCTACTTGCGATAGTACGCTCCTATCCCAGTGTCAGAGGCGTCCGTCTGCACGATAAAAGGTCTTTGATAATGAGGGGCCCTGAGGACAGGGGCCTGGCACAAGGAGTCTTTTAAGCCATTGAAGGCCTTCTCACACTCGTCGGTCCAAGTTACCTTTTTGGGTTTCTTCAGAGTGGTGAGGGCAGTCAGAGGGGCAGCTATGGTGCCATAGTCTGCCGCAAAGTTTCGGTAATACCTTGTGAGTCCTAAGAAGGCTCTCACTTGGGTTTGTGTAGTGGGGGTAGGCCAGTCTTGTACCGCTTGTACTTTACTGGGAAGAGGCTGTATCCTCCCTCCACCTACTTCATGTCCAAGGTAAACCACGGAGCTTTGTCCAATCTGGCATTTACTAGCCTTTATGGTCAAGTGTGCTTTCTGAAGAGCCTGGAGCACAATCCCGAGGTGTTTCACATGGTCCTCCCAGGTGGCACTGAAAACTGCTATATCGTCCAGATATGCAAGACAGAATTCGTCCAACCCATTCAACACATGATTCACAAGCCTCTGGAAAGTGGCAGGTGCATTCTTCAACCCGAACGGCATTACCCTGAATTGGTAAAGGCCGTCGGGAGTAGAAAACGCTGTCTTCTCCTTGGCATGTTCTGCTAATGCTATTTGCCAATAGCCAGCAGTGAGGTCAAACGTGCTGAGGTATTTGGAGGCACCCAAAGTATCCACCAGCTCATCTGTTCGAGGCAAGGGGTCTGCATCTGTCTTGGTGACAGCATTCAGAGCCCTGTAATCCACGCAGAACCTCAATTCAGAAGTGCCTGCCTTTGGAACCAAAACCACAGGGCTGGACCAAGGACTACTAGAGGGTTCAATCACCCCAAGGTCTAACATCTTGTTGACCTCGGTCTTAATATAAGACCGTACTTTGTCTGACATCCTGTATCCCCTACTTTTGGTAGGTACACTGTCTCCTGTGTCTATGTTATGTTTGCACCAAGGTGTCAAACCAGGCGACTGTGAAAACAGGGGGGAAAAGTGCCTAAGCAAACTTTTCACCTCAGCCTGCTGATCAGAAGTCAGGTGAGGGGCCACTCGGACACCCTCAAAGGAGCTATCTGAAGGACCGCTTTGGAACAGGTCGGGGAGAAGTACAGACTCCTGTTCCTCAATATCTGAAGCCAGTAGCAGTGCTGTGATTTCGACTCTTGGGACGAAAGCCTTCAGCCTATTTACGTGAAACACTTTTGGAGCCTGTCCAGGCCTTCCATGGTCCACTAAATAGTTAACCTCACCCAGGGGCTCCACCACTGTGTAAGGGCCTGACCATTTGTCCTGTAGAGCTCGAGGCCTTATAGGATTCATGATCAGGACTTGCTGACCAGGTGTAAAGTTGATGAGGGAAGCTTTCTGGTCGTACCAATGTTTCACCAGCGCTTGTCCTGCCTTCAATTTATCACTAGCCAAGCCCATCAGAAGTACCATCCGTTTTCTGAGCCCCAGCACATAATCTACTACGTTGGTAGTAACAGGGGGAGTGGGCATCTCCCATCCCTCTTTGACTATGACTAAGGGTCCCCGTACAGGATGACCGAACAGAAGTTCGAAGGGGCTGAAGCCAACACCCTCCTGTGGTACCTCTTGGTAGGCAAACAGTAAACATGGTAAAAGAAGATCCCATTTTCTTCTCTGAGGTTCTTCCAGAGCCCCAATCATGCTCTTTAACGTTCTGTTGAAACATTCCACCAGACCATTGGTCTGGGGGTGGTATGCAGAAGAGAACTTGTAGGTGACCCCACATTCTTTCCACATAGCCTGCATATACTTCAACATAAAGTTGCTGCCACGATCCGACACAACTTCTTTAGGGAAGCCAACCCTAGTAAATATGCCAAGTAACGCTTTTGCAACTGACTTGGCAATAACAGTTTTCAATGGGATGGTCTCAGGATATCTGGTTGCATGGTCGACCAGCACCAGGATAAACCTATTGCCTGAGGCTGTTTGCGGGTCAAGGGGACCAACGATGTCGATCCCTACCCTTTCGAATGGTATTCCCACAACTGGGAGTGGTACCAATGGAGCTTGGTTTGTCGAGACAACCTTACCAGATAACTGGCAGGAGGCACAACTCCTGCAGTGACTTTCTACTTGCACCCCCATCTTGGGCCAGTAGAAGTGCATGGATAACCTTTGCTTGGTCCTCTTAATACCAAGGTGACCAGCAAGGGGCACTTCATGCGCCAACTGCAGGAGAAAGGGTCTTACAGCAAGGGGAACCACCAACCTCCTATGGTCTCCTTCTGTAGACTCTGTGGGCTCACTATACTGGAGTCCACCTTCCCAATAAATCCGATGCGTCCCAGGAGGTTCACCCTCAAGCTGGGAGCAGGCCTGTCTCCTTAGGCCTTCCAGAGATGGGCACCCACGTTGGCCTTTACTGAATTCGTAGGAAGCAAATTTGAGTGGGCACCACAGGGGTATCAAGTCTAGCTGGCGTTATCAGAGGTCTCTAGTATGATGAGTCTTCGTTAGTTAAATCCTCTGTGTAGGAGCTGGCTGAAAAAGGCCTGGAGACACCCAAACCCAAAATTACAGCAAAAAACAAAGATTAGGTAACAACCTAATCATACAGCCGCTCTCTGGAATCCCATGTTGGGTTCTGTATTAGTTGTAATTTCGCTATGTATAGTTCCTTTGATCCAATTTTTGGAAAAAATACAAAAGTCAAATATATAGTGATTTTTCAAAGTTGGTTTATCTATCAAGTAGAAGATTATTATATAGAAAAAAGTGACAAGTAGCCACCAATAATGTTCTTCGTGAGGAAGAGATTGCCATAAATCACTCTATCCGTAGACTTATATAGTGCCAATGCATTTCGGAATACAACAAATTCCTTCATCAGGGCAAGTCTAAAACAATAAACACATAACATTCAAATATAATTGTTCCAACCATCCCAAGGTAAATATCCATATAGAATAATTCCCATATTTAGAACAACGTAAGTATACAAATATCAATATGAACAGTCATCATCCAAATAGTTGAAAAAATATGAAGGTAAACACATACCCGACAATGTAATGAGCCGGATCAGAAGGCAGGTCAAAAAGATATAAAACAAGAAACAAATCAGTACAAAGGTAAGTAAAGATCTCTTATAACAAAATGGAGGGAATTGGGTCCATTACCTGATGTAGGTGAGTAATGGCGAAATATATGTTTCAGAAACCAGGCTGCTCCACCCTGTGCGGCGAGCAGGTGCTGTGAATGGTAAAGCAAATATATATGAAGGACCTATCCAAAGTGTAGCTAATCACTAATAGAAATAAATAAGCGTGGATTGTAACTCACCGTATGTAGAGAACGAAGCGGAGAAGTTCTCTCTACGTCTGCTCAAAGCAGACTGTCTTCGTTGCATCGGCGCGTTGCCGAGCAACCTAGTTTTATAAGACACGTGATTGAAAGCAGAATGTCTTCTTTGCATCGGTGCGTAGCCGAGCAACTCAGTTGTGTAAGACACGTGATCACGGCTCCATGAACACGAGCCGCGACCCGTGTCCAAGAACTGGTCAATAAACTTAAATATGACCAAAATACCTAATTTGTGGACCTCCTGGGGCAGAAATAATAAAAATTATCGCCTAAGAATCAAAAAAAGGAAATAAGTAGTCTGTCATCCATAGACATAGAAAAAATACTAGGATTGACTGAACCCATTTGGATAAAAGTAATGGCTGTTATATGAACACCTCAAATGAGGCTATATTATTCTGAACGTACCTAAGTAGGATGAAAGAAGCCTAGGGAGAAACCCTAGCAATGTACCTTATGTTAATAGTATGTGCCTAAATGCCGCTAGTGGTGTCGTCCAGAGAGACCGCACCTCGGGTCCTGGGAGAACCCCAGGATGCGCAGCATACAGGACATTTTTCTAAAAAACATAGGAAACATCTCTTGTTCATATACATTCGAGTGACCCTCAACATTCAGGTCATATGTGTACTGGTGTCAATCTAAACCAAACGATAATAAATACAATATAAGAAAAACAAATAGAGAAAACAATTAAAGAAAACAGTGAAAGTTAATCTCCTCATTTAACCCATTGGGTGCCAGACTGCCAAGTTTGTCAATCCAATATGTCTCTCTGCGACTCAAACGTTGGCATAAATCTTCATGAGGGCTATTTTTGGTTAAAGCTTCCAAAATCACAAATTTTATTTGTGACACGTTATGTCCATTGGCCACCCAATGCCGTGCCACGGCTGAATTCATGTTTGCATTACGAATACAAGATCGATGTTCACCCCACCTCAACTTGGCTGTTCGGGTTGACTGTCCCACATAAAATTTCCCACATGGGCATTTAATGCCGTAGATGATATTACTGCTGTCACATGTGGCAAAGGTCTTAAGCATAATCTTCTGTCCCGTCCTTGGATGGTTAATGGAGTTTCCTTTCATAACAAAATTACAGTTGACACACTGTAAACAAGGAAATGTCCCAGTTCGCTGTGTCATAGGTTCCCTCGCTGTAGGTTTCGTCTGGACCAGTTCATCTCTTAGGTTCCTACTGCGTTGGTATGCAAAAATTGGTTTTTCACTAAAAATATCTTGAACTCGAATGTCATTCTTGAAAATCTCCCAATGTTTCATAATAGTTTTCTTGATTTTGTTGCTTTGCGTAGAGAACTTGGATACAAATACTGGTGACTTCAATTCTCTCTTACTTTTGGGATTCTGTTCTGATAATAGAGTCTCTCGTGATATGGCATCAACTCTGTCAGATGCCAGATCGAGTTCACCCTGTTTATATCCCCGAGCCAGAAATTTTTCTTTCATTTCCATCTGTTGCATTTTGTAGTCTTCAGGATCACTCACTATTTTCTTGACCCTAAGTAACTGACTGTATGGTAGATTCCTCAGTAGGCTCGGCTGATGGAAGCTGAGTCGGTGCAGGAGATTATTCCGATCAGTCACTTTCCGAAACAATGAAGTGCTGTAGCTAGTGAGTTGCTTTCTGACCTGTACGTCAAGGAATGTTATGATTTCATACGAGATCTCTCTAGTAAACTGTACCCTCTGGTCGATGCTGTTAAGATACACAAAAAATGTTTCAAAAGACTCTCTAGTTCCTTTCCAAATTCCAAAGATATCGTCTATGTATCTCGTCCAGATTCGGATGTCCTTGTTCCATTCCTGTTTATTCAATACATGGTCTGTTTCAAATTTATGCATGAAACTGTTGGCGTATGAGGGTGCCATGGTGGCTCCTATTGAAGTCCCTGCAGTTTGTAGAAAGAATTGGTTGCCATATTGAAAATAGGAGTTCTCAGCAATGAATTGTAACAACGCCAGTATGAATTCCTTCTGAGCACGTATCTCAGGTGCTTTCAGTAACAGCCATTCTACAGCCTCTATCCCCAGAGAATGGGGTATAGAGGTGTATAAACTTTTCACGTCTATAGTAAACATCAGATCTTCAGGCAAAGGTGTCAATGAGCTAAGCTTTTGTAGGAAGTGGGTGGTATCCCTTGTGTAGGTGTTGGTCCCTTGTATTAATGGCTGTATGAAGAAATCTATGTAGATCCCTAGAGGTTGGTTGATACTATCTATCCCTGCAACAATTGGTCTACCTGGTGGTTTGATGGCATCTTTATGGATCTTTGGTAGCGTATAGAAATTAGGTATTCTAGGATGTTCTTTCAAGAGAAATTTTTGTGTATGCTCGTTAATCCAATCCAATTCAAATGCTTTTTCTAGAAGACTCTTCAAATTCTGTTGGATCGAAAGGGTGGGATCATGGTCCAAACTGGCATATGTAGTCTGGTCTTGGAGCTGTCTTCTACATTCAGCATCATAGTCACATGTATTCTGAATAACCAAGGCTCCTCCCTTATCTGCAGGACTATATTCCAAAAATTGGATCAAAGGAACTATACATAGCGAAATTACAACTAATACAGAACCCAACATGGGATTCCAGAGAGCGGCTGTATGATTAGGTTGTTACCTAATCTTTGTTTTTTGCTTCACTGAATTCGTCCATATCAGGACCACCTTCTACTAAAAAGTCTTTTAGTTCAGGATGGTCGTTGGGGTCAAATACTTCAGGCATCGCCACCTCCTCGTCAGGCCCGGGCGATTGACCAACTTCCTCCACCGCAGTGGTAGGCGAGCTCGGGGGAATATTCTCTTTCCCTCGACTTGACTTGTTTACTCCTTTCGCCTTGGGTTTCCCCTTCGGCTGGGGTGGCGTATTGGTCTTGGCCAATGCTGCCCGTGCTTGAGACCGTGTGTAGGGTCTGTCGGCAGTGTCTCCTACGAGCCCTAAAGCTCTGAGATCATTACCTAACAAGACCTTTCCTGGGACGTTTCTCTGAATGCTCACTGGAATCCTGACTGCTGTACCATTTAAAGTAAGATTTAAAGGTATTACTGGGAAAATACGGAGTGGGCCGTCAGCCAACTTAGTGGGCATCAGAGTAGCTCTGGCAACTTCCTCTGAGTCTACCAAGGTAGAATCCACTACAGTTCGACTGCACCCACTATCCCTAAGAGCTGGAGTATCTACTCCATTGATCAGCACACTGTCTTTAAAGTAGTGCTTGGTATTATCTGGAATCCTAGCATAAGCCTCTGCGACTTTAGGCTCCCAGGAACCCAGGGAAACTACAACGACCTCAGCTTCCATCCCGCTGGGAAATGAGTCTGAGGAGAAGGATGCTCCTGTAATCTCTTCTTCCTCGTAGGAGGAGAAGGCCAGATTAGCGGAGTGGACCCCCAAAGGTTTAACCTTACACCGGGGATCCCCCTTGACGTGGTCAGTTGCTCCACAAGCAAAACAAGATCCATTGGATCTGTTTACATAGGGAGGCTTATTGTAACCAGAGTTCTGTTTCGGAGGCTAACCTCCACTACCCTGTGAGTTTTCTTGTGTCTTACCCTTATTTTTCTTTTTGTGGCCCTTTTGAGAAGAAGATTTATCAGATTCTCCACCCTCCTTATCTTTGGACTTTTTCCCTTCCTCCTACTTATCAGGATGAGTTTTGTCCTTATGGGACACTCGATGTGACACCCATAAGTCTGCTGCAATGGCCAGCTTCTTAGGATCTATCTCCTTCGAATCGGCCAAATGCTGCTTAAGCTCCGGGGAAGAAGATGCAAAAATGTGTTCCAGCATGACAAGATTTATCATGCCTTCAAAGGTAGAAACCTTATAACCTTCGACCCAGCCAGTCAAGTTTTTTAAGGATTCGGTGACATAAGATACCCAAGTACCACCTTCTTTTTTCTTGTACTCTCGGAATCGTTTTAAATATTCGGCCAGAGTCTTTCCAAACTTTAAAATGAGAGTTTGCTTTAACATTGCAAAATCAGCTCGCTCAGTCTTCGACATTTCCATAATGGCACTACAGCCAGAATGGGGCAGTCTGCTGAGTAACCAGGCAATCTTATCAGCATTGTCAACTTGTTGAACTTCACATGCATACTCAAACGCATTCAGCCAGTCCATAATGTCATTCATTTTCTCATACACACTGAGCAGATCTTTCGGAAACCGTGGATGAGAGGAGGCCCCAGACCCATGTCCAGGACCCTTGGACCCATTTGCAACCTGAAGCTTGGCCAGTTCCAACTGGTGATCCCTGTCTTTCTGTTTTTCTGCCTGTTCGATTTTTAGCTTGACCCTATTGAACTCAAGCTCTTCCTGTAGTTTGGCCATATTGAACTCAAGCTCCTTCTGCCTAAACAGCAGCTCTTGCTTCTTGAATTCAAGCATGGCCTCCCCATCGACACTGGCAGAGGAAACATTAGACATCACATCCTCCCTGTCCTCGTGATCGCGGTGGATCAGTGCAGCGGCAGAACCGTCGGTTCTACCAGTGAGAGCAGCCCCACCTCCTTCCGCACTGTCCTCAAAATTTATAGCGTCAAGCTGCGCTTCTTGCCACGCCACGATTCTTTGGATCATATCCAATTTCGTGCCTTGAGAGGAAACACCTCTCTCTGCACACATCTTTTTCAATGTTTCTGATTTGGAAGCATTTAAAGTTAACAAGGTATTTGTTTCCATACTGTTAGATAGGACTATGGCCTTTTTAAAGTTAAACTATGACAATTCACTACGTGTCCTGGTAGGAATAACTTGAAATGCCTTAGTTCGTGCGCAACACTGGATACCTTCAGTCATATCCCACCGCTGCCACCAATTTGTTAAGACGGATTTCTGAACTCTGTCCTGGCGGCGCAGAAGTTCAGAAGGCCAACCTAATTACTTGGAACAGGGTAACCTCTGGACAAGCCAGACCAATCAGGGTAGCGATCGCGGCGGTCAAGACTAGGTCTTAAGAGGGGTGAGGGTGACTGAAAGCCCGCAATGAGCACACAAAGCAAGGACACTTACAAACTACTCCAAACAGGTGTTATATTAAAAATATATACACATTTATTCCAAGGCCTTTAAAACAATGACCGTAGCGAGAAATCACAATACAACTCTAGTAAACCAACACATACCAAACCAATACAATATATATACAAATACAAACGAGTCTAAAGCGTTAGATGCACGAAATGTGTAGTCCACCTAGAAGGGAAGGAAAACAGGCAGTGCGAAATAATGATTAGACCCAGTCCACCTTCAGTGGCACCTAACTAAAAGGAAGTCCGAGCCCTACGAAGAGTGGAGCCTTGTGCTCAAAAGTACCTGCACACGCTGGTGCCAACGGGCAAAAAGGGGAGTCTCTTCGAGGGAATCAGGCAGTTCAGTTTAGTGCACAAATGAAGAAGAACAGAGTTCCGCGACTCAAGCGCAGCCTCCACTGTTGGCAGAAGCAGAGCGTGAGTACGGAAAGGCGTGCTGTTTTGACACAGCGGGGAAAAGCTATGGGCTCCTGCAGGAGGGCGACCAGTTCCTAGCTATGCTACTCACCGGTCCCCGATGCAAGCAGACCCAGGCTTCTCCGCGTCAGTTTCAGTGCTGGCAGGTTCAGGAGAGCAGGGGACGTCTCGTCATCGTGTAGATTCTGCAGCAGCAGAGTTGAGTTAAAGATGTCCCAAACGAAGTGAACCCGCACAGTTTGTCACCACAGCAGGGCAACGGAGCGGCCGTGTGTATCTCAGCCAAATGTACACTACTCACTTCAGACCTGGGAACGCCAAGTGTACGAATCGTGTGAGAGTGACAAGGACTAGAAATACAACACAACCTGGCGGTGGTTACAGAGCAAGACTCCTGTGTAGGCTGGTCAGTCTGCTGGATGGCCCAGAGACACTTCCGAAGGCTTACGTGCAGGAGATGGTGAAGATGCCGAGAATAGCTGTTCCCGCTATTCCAAGGGTCGAAGTACCAGTACAGGCCTTCTGGTTCCATCGGAGGTAGAAAGGGTTTCACAAGGCGACAGCAGTGCAGAGGAGCAGTTCTTCAGCGGGTCACCAGCGATTCCTCGGTTCAGCCTCGTGGTTGCAGGATACTTGGCTCCTGTATTCCTTCATTCGTGAGAACTCAGGAGATCGACATGGTAGTGGCGTTTCCAGCCCCCTCTTATCCACGGTTCCCTTCGCGCCAAAACGGAGGGGACCCAATGGGAGATCTGCTCATCAACACTCACACCATACGTGGACCTATCACGGACCACAGTGGTCCCAGGCATTCACACCACCCTAGACTCTCTGGCACCCAGGATGTGTATTGGGACCAGACATCCCAGCCCACATACTGGAGGCACACACAAGGCCTGTAGAAGCCCGCGAAAGCATCCGTGTTTCGCGGGAAAGTACATGCCCAAATAAGGAAGGCCCCGGGTCGGCTCGACCTGGGGAAGGTGAAGGGAGCAAGACGGTCAGCGGACAGGACAAAGGAGCCTCGTGGTCTGGCCATTTTGGGAGCCAGGCCACCATTCTGGGCTAAGCGCGAGAAACGCGCTTAAAACGCCAAAAGGAGCTCAAAACACAAGCAACAATCACTGCCACCATTCCCGTCCGTGATTCACTTGCACCTATCAGTTACAATCCAAAAAGAGTATCTAGGGCCTGTAGAAGGCTAGAGACCCAAGAGAGCAGTAACTTAGCTTACAGTGCCCTCTTGTGTCATGTTGCACGAAAGCCGCAACATGATAAAGAAACTACCAAAAACAGCGTTTCCCGGTACTGACTGTCTTAAGGGAATGTCAGTTTCCCCGTAAGAATGGAGCGAAAGCCCAGAGGAGTGCGGCAGAAGGCTGCACTTCTCTGGCAAAGTCTAGATCATGGTGAAAAACAACAGCAAAAAGTTTAGGGGTTGCCACATGGAAGGAAAATTACCCACAATTACGAAATCTTTCCTAACACTTCCCCTTACCCCCCTAGCACATAATGCTGACTTCACACCAGACCTACAACAGAAATTCTGGGTGAGGTGGACGGGTGCTTGAACAATGACCCTAAAAGATATATACCGGGATGGTCCCCCCCTGCTATTCGAAGAATGTAAACAAAAATGGGACATTGGGGAGAAAGAGAGGTACAAATATACGCAAATCAGACAGTGGATCTCCCAGCCAATGGTGAAGATAGCAGGCACTAGAACCCCAGTCGGGCTTGAATTGACCATGCAGGAGGGCACGACCGCGAGAGGGATAGCCAGAATATATAGATTGGTGAACAATGTACAAATGGAGGACAAACTTCCGTACAAAGAGAACTGGGAGAAAGACATGGGAGAAACAATCACAGAGGAGGAATGAGGACATATCTGGCTGAGAGCGCATAGATCATCTAAATGCACTGTGATCAAAGAGTCGGCTTACAAGCTGTGTTATAGGTGGTATATGTCTGCCTATCACCCACATAAAATCAATGCAAACTACTCCCCAGAATGCTGGAGATGATGTGGTGGGACGGGGGACCTCTATCACATGTGGGGGTTGGGTCTGAAAGCAGTAATGTACTGGAAATAAATTCTGTGGCACATAAAAGCAATAATGGGTAATCGTTCTAGGAGCGGTGTCAGAAGGCACATATGCAGCATCGGGGCATAAAGCTACCCTAATCGCACACTTACTGACGGCAGCGAGAATGACGCTGGCACAAGGATGGAAAAATTAATCAGGCCTGATAATAGCCTGGTGGTGGGTCAAGATCTGGGGGGTCATGGCAATGGAAAAAATATGTGCTCAAAAAGCAGGTAAATTCCTGCCGGTTAGGAACCCCTTCCAGGACTTCGTAAAAGACAGAGAGGTTCACTTCCACAAACCGCGACTACTTAAGAACGTTCATATTTGCTGAAGCCTGGAAAACAGACAAAGGGCCTCCCACACGGGCCGGACTGAAATCCTTTGCTGGGGAAAGGACTCTGCAACCAATCAAGTTGGGGAAAACGGGAGGGTGGGTACTTGTTGGGGGAAAGGGGCATTTGTTAGGGAACTAATGAAAAACCACGGGGGCAACCGAACTGCAGCAAAACTCTACAGTGATTTATTACTAAATGACATGTTATGTAAGTGATATACGGAGTAATTACTTTATTTGTTGTAACTTGCACCTGCCCCTGCTGAATAAATAAAACTTGTTAAAAAAAGGATATATATATATTATATTTACACCAGAACCACCTTAAATACTTCATACGTTTACACACAAACACTTCGGAAATACTTTAGAATACACTTCTCAGAACACTTCTTAGTTTGTGTTTGTTCACGGTTACATTTGTTGCAACGTTTGAAAGTGGAAAGACAACGCTATTGAATTATCAGTAACTACGTGCCCTCGCGATTCTTAGCAGAAATACTGTAAGACATTTACTCTGCATACACATGTAAGCAACTGACTGTAGGGAAGGAAAAGGGTTAGTTAGAATAGTATTAGCACGGTTCAAGGGTCTAGAGATGGTTTCTTCACACAGCAAGTCTTTTAAGTCCAAAAACGCAACCCTAGCTAAAGGCAGTTTGGAGAGGGCTCAAAGTCTTGACAAACAGCAGAATACAAAGAGTTACTGTGGATTTCTTCAAGTCTCTAGTCTTTAAGTGAGCAGCAAGTTTACAACTAACAGTTGAGACCCTGTAAGGACTCGACAAGGGGACACAAGCAGCAGCTTGGGTCTGAGGTAAGAGAGGGGTACCCTGGACACCTCTGATTGCACTTCAACGCTCTATAGAAACTTCATGGGTCGAGGTAAGCAATACATTTTTCCCCACAGTACCTTTGAATTGAAGTATTTGTTGTGGCTGGATTCTCTTTGATGTGGCAGTCCTGGAACTGACTTCCGGATTCCTTGGTCTGATGATTAAAGGCAGGACAATGAACGGGATTTCTCAGTAGCAGTCTCGAGGGAGGACCTCTGGCACAGCTTTCATAAACTTTTTCAGTCACTCTGTGGATTTGGCGCCTTTTCTGCAGCACCAAAAAAGGACATGATTAGCCTGGTCAAACTTCTTTGCTTCTCACAGTCTCACACTTTGCTGAGGGGGTCTGGGTGAGTTGGATCGGATCTCTTGTGTGTCCTTGAGGGCTTAGCAAAGATTTGGACGAGTTCAGCCTTTCCATGATGATACACTCAGAATGGGCAGCAGGTATTGGGGTTTCTCGGCTCTGGAAATGCACAGGACCTCGGGAGATGGCTCAAAAGGATGTATGTCTTAGATTGGTTGTTCCCATCAGTCACAGGGAAGGATTCGTCCTCTCCGGAGTTCCTCTGTCACACAGAAAATGGGGTCAGGACAGCAGTTGTCACTTATTTGTGTTGCCAAGGGTCTGCAGGCCTCTCTGGTCATCTTCTTCTTTGATTACTTCAGCTTCCAGTGGTCGACTTGCTTTTACACTCCAGAAGCCTCACCTTTAATACAGTTCCAGCACACACTGCTCTTCAATCACTCTCAGCAATTTGCAGAAAGGGGTGTTTGGCTGTCCAATCGGGACAGCCAGATCCCCGTGGGAGCTGGTTCTATTCCGGCAATCTGGCAGACAAAGGACAGGGGGGTGGAAAACTCATCCTCCGCTTCCTGCCTGCCCAGACACTCTGGAGCCTAGGCGAGGACACCCAAGGGTTCCCACCAAAAGCAAAACACACACACTGGCCTCCCCCTCCCAGAATGGTAGAAGAAGGGTTAATGAAGAACAACCACGCTATTAATGGCGAAAAAGAAGGGAGGCCCCAGGTTGGTACTTGGGTGCCACTTTTGTGCACTACCGAGGCTATGGACATAGCCTGCGGTATGCAAATGACACAATACTTGGTAGAACATGTCCACTGCCCCCAGCCATAACTCAGAGATTGTCTATGTGATTCAAAAGTCACAGGAGCAGAGCGAAAGGGGATACTAAGTATCCATTTGGTACTCCACCTAAGGTGGTGTGCCAATCTCTCAAAATATAACATTTTGGGAGAGATATTATGTATCTCTCTATTCTTAAGAACTGTAGTTACTCTAGGATATAGAAACATTATCTCAAAGGAGGACCCTAAGAGTCCCCAGCAACACTGTCCATAAGGAGCGGTGTGCTGCAATAGTAAAATACAGATGCCTTTAAGAGCAATGGAGGAAAATAGACTCAATTGTGTTTATTTATTTACAGTTTATTTATACAGCACTTATACATAGGTATAGTGCTTCAAAGCGCTTTAAGGTGGGAAGGGAACAGGGGAATACAATAATCATTCTTAGACCTTGAATATTCCGAATGATCAAAACAGAGAAAGACAACTAGAATACTAGGCCTGATGACATTTCCCCTAGTGCAAATGCATGAAGTGTTATAGTTGCGACCAAGCTCGGGGCGGGGGGGGGACGAGAAATGGTGGGGGGAGGACAGGACAGACGATTAACTGGTCCTAGAACATTTAGGTAATGCATACAGACATACAGAGGTGCAGGGACGGGGAGTGGAGGGGGGAACAAAACGAGTCTGGTCCAGCAGGGCCCTGGGTTAAGAGCAGAGAGGTTGCCCCGCTCATGGAGCGTAAACTGAAAGTGCAGTAATGCTGACAAAGTGCAGCGGCCCGGAGGCAAGTGCAAAAAACTGGCAGGGGAGCCTGGGACCTGTTAGGCTCTGGATTTGAACCAGGCAACCAGTCAGTAAAAACTGAACAGAGTTGGGGGGGGAGAAAGAGGGAGGAGAGAAAGGAAAGGAGGTTAGTGTTAGGAAAGATTTCATAATTGTATGTAATTTTCCCTCCATGTGGCAACCCCCAAACATTTTGCTGTTGTTTTAGACCCTGATCTAGACTTTGCCAGAGAAGCGCAGTCTTCCGCAGAACTCTTCTGGGCTTTCGCTCAATTCTTATGGGGAAACTGACATGCCCTTAAGACAGTCAGTACTGGGAGACTTTGTTTCCCTTAGTCCTTTCCTCATGTTGCAGCTTTTGTGCTACATGAAACAAGAGTGCACCGTAACTTACATTACCGGGCTCTTGGGTCTCTAGTCATTCCAAAGGCCCTAGAAACTCTCGCTGGACTTGTTATGAACTGTGCAATTGTGTCACGGACGGGACTGGTGGCAGCTATTGTTTCTCTTGTGTTTCGACCCCTTTTTTGCCATGTTATCCGCGCTTACCGCGTTTGACACGAATAGGTGGCCTGGCTCCCAAAATGGCCATGCCACGAGGTTCTTTGTCCTGTCCGCTGACTGTCTTGCCCCTTAACCTTCCCCCAGGTCGAGCCGACCCGGGGCAGTCCTTATTTGGTCATGCACTTTCCCGCGAAACCCCAAAGCTTTCGTGGGCTTCTGCATGCCTCTGGGACCACCGTGGTCCGTGATAGGTCCACGTATGGTGTGAGTGTTTGTGAGTAGATCTCCCATTGGGTCCTCTCTGTTTTAGCACGAAGGGAACTTTGGATAAGAGGAGGCTGGAAACACCACTACCATGTCTATCTCCTGAGTTCACACCGAACAAGGGATAAGGAGCCAAGTATCCTGCAACAAGAAGCTGAGTCGAGGAACCGCTGGTGACCCGCTGAAGGTTTGGCACCCTGAACTGCTGTAGTCCTGCAAGACCCCTCTGCATCTGACCGTCCTAGAAGGTCTGTGAAGGCGCTTCGACCCATTGGAATAGTGGGATCAACTATTCCCGGCACCTTCATCAAACCCTGCAAGTAAGCCTCTTTGGAAGTGTCCCTGGGCCAACCAGTGGGCTGACCAGCTTACGCAGGACGCTTTGCTCTGTCACTGCCGCCATTTCGGGGAAGCCCTCGAAACTTGGTTTACTGCTTGCTCTGTGTCCACGGCACCCTCACACCAAATTTCGTACACTTGGCATTGCCAGGTCTGAAGTGAGACGAGTGCGCCCGGACCATAGTAAACGCGGTTGCCGTGTTGCCCTGCTGTGGTAACAACCTGTGCACATCCGCTGCATTTGGGACACCCTCGACCCTGCATCCTGCTACGCAGAATCTACACGGTGTCAAGACGTCCTGATCATCGTAGCTGAACCTGCCAGCAACGTGAACTGAACTGAAGAAGTCTGGGTCTGCCTTCGTCGGGGACCGGTGAGTAGTCCATACCCCAACCGGTGGCCCCTCGCGCAGGAGCCTGTTTCTTTTCTACTGCTGTTGCGAAATAGCGACTCTATCCCGCACTCTCACCCTGCATCTGCCCACAAGTGGAGGCCTTGCTTGAGTAGTGGGGACTTGTTCTGCATCGCTTCATTGCCCTTCCTGAACTGCCTGATATCCTCGAAGAGGCCCTCTTTTGTCCATTGGCACCAGCGCGTGCTGGTACTTTTGAGCATAAGGCTCCTCTCTTCGTAGGGCTCGGACTTCCTCCTAGTTAGGTGTATTTCAGATGTCGAACTGGGTCTAATGATTATTTGCACTGCTTGTTTTCCTCCCCATCTAGGTGGTTTACATATTACGTGCTCCTAACTCCTTAGACCCCTCAGTCTTGTATATATATTGTATTGATTGTGATGTGTTGGTTTACTTTAGTATTATTGTGATTCTTTGCTATGGTCGATGTTACAAAGGCCTTGTAACAAATGTGTCTATATTTTTAATATAACACCTGTCTGGAGTAATTTGTAAGTGTCCTTGCTTTGTGTGCTCATTGAGGTCTTTCCGTCACCCTCACCCCTCTTGAGACTTAGTCTTGACCGCCGCCATTGCTACCCTGATTGGTCTGGCTTGTCCAGAGGTTACCCTGTTCCAAGAAACTAGGCTGGCCTTCTGAATCTCTGACCCTCCAGATCCGAGTTCAGAAATCCATCTTAACAGTTAGCAAGAGAGAGGGAGAGAGAAGGAGGAAGAGAAAGGAAGGTCTTGAGGATTTCTTTCCAGAAATGTAGGTGTTCCGGCGCAAGATGGAGAGAGGCAGGGAGACTGTTCCAGAGGGAGGCACCTGCAGAGGATAAATACCCCCAAATCTCTGTTTGTGAAAGCGGCTCACCCGCAGAGAGTTGTAGGAGGATGAGCGAGGGCTCTAGAGGGAGAGTATTTTGGAAGAGAGTGTTGTAGATAGTGCAGGCCTCGGCCCCAGAAAGCCTTATGGATTATGTTGAAGGATCTTGAACTTGATCCTTCAAGCCAGGGGGAGCCACTGGATGGATTTCAGTGCTAGAGAGATGCGGCCCAGCACATGAGGGAAAGGATACGTTTTGTGGTTCTGTTCTGGATGATTTTTAGAGGACGAAGAGTAGAAGTAAGAAGATTGCGAAAAAGGCTGTTTCAATAGTTCAGCCTAGTGAGAACCAGGGGTATCAAGGTGATGAGCCTCTGGGGTAAAGTGAGAAAAGGTAGAATACCTCTGATGAGGTGCAGCTGGTAGTTGGATGTTTTGGAGATGTCTGAGATGTGAGAAGAAAAGGATAGAGTGGAGTCGAAGAGGACCCCAAGATAGATTTATTGCCTCATTGGTAGGCGAGGGCGCAAGGCCAAGGGAGGGAGGCCAGTGAGAGAGTGAGAAAGCCGGAGCAGGGGGTCCCAATAACTACGATCTCTGTCTTACTGGCATTCAGGCAGAGATCGCTAGCAGCACACCAAGTCTGAATTGCGGATAGACAATCCAGGATACGCGAGGAGGAGGAGGAGGCTGAGGGAAGCCTGAAAGAGAGCTGCGTGTCATCCGCATAACAGTGAAAGTAAGGTAGAGATCCTGTGGGCCCAAGGGGCCAAGTAGATGTTGAAAAACCAGGGGGAAAGGTTAGATCTCTGGGGACACCACAAGTAGAGAGAGTGGTAGAGGAGAGAAAAGGCCTGAGTTCCACCTGGGAGGGCCGGTCAGAGAGAAAGGAGGAGAGCCATGCCAGTACAGGTAAAATATGAAGAATAGAGTTCCAAAATACAGAGCCCTTAAGAATGAATGAGTGGAAAAGGCTTGCTAGATATATTTTGGGGTTATATCTATTATTTTATGGTATTTATTTGGTATGGTGGTATTTAGTGGTATTTTATAGTTCTTGGTAATATATTGTGGTAACTCATTGGGGTATTTTTATAGTGGTGAGACTAATTTCAGAATATTGCCTAATAATTGTTTTTACGAGGGTCACTAACAACAAGCAAATTACTGTACTTAATACACTCTGGATGAATGGTTCATGCCTCCTTGTGGTACCTTATGTACAATACCACTACGCCCCTTTGACAGAGTTTCAACTATTGTAAAGCATGCAATTGAAATACCGCAAATTCATTCAATCTCTCTAGCTAATAGCTCACAACAGCTACTTCATTTTGAGATATCGCTCACCACATTTCTGTCTTTTTATGCATGTCAAATAAAATGGACTAATGCAGAAAATGTAATAAGACTAAAGGTTACTTTGAAATCCCTGTTTTATCATACAGTAGAAATATGCAAGTTACACAAAATAATAGTTATGCTCACATTGTATTTCACAGTGCAAATACATTTCAATAGTTTTCGGTGTTTTGTCTGTGCCAAGTCTTGTCAACTGTCCTTGGCAACGTGGAAATTGGCAACAGAAATATCCTTGCAAAAAAAACCACAGCAAGGCTGTTCAAAACATCACTGCAGAATTACATGCACGTTAAAAATAGACGCACCTAATGTGAAATGACCTACTTAATCTCGACCACCTGACCCCATTAAAAACAGCAGCCCCTCACTTAATCTCATATTTACCTAGATATGTTGCCGATATTTCTGATTCAGTTTGGCATGGAGATCTTCCCCAATCTTTCCGCCTGCCTTGCCCCAGCTCACTCAGATAAGGACCGCTTCAGCATCAGACAGCCTCAGCCAGCATTGAATTCTGTCTCCAGCCGTCTGTTACTTCGTCTCCCAGTGCCCGGAGATGAATCAGTTACTCCCTCTCAAAATGTATTTCATGTAAGTGGTTTCAACCCAGCACTCCAACTAAGTCAGTGCATAGCGTGAGATGCCCAGCTAGAACCCTTATTTATTTATTTTTATGTCAAAAGTTATTTTTATTTCTGGATGATGTACCGTTATATCACGCCCCTCTCTTTGAATCCCCCCGGTCTCACTGAACCAAGAAGTAGGTTTGTTTTGCAAAGTTAAAGATTTATTTCATGAATTAAACTATATATTACATGGCCACGGTAGTGGCCATGTAGTTATGGTTAAGTTGCTGTTTCCATAGGAAGAGCACTTTTTGGGCGGCTTATAACTTCGCTCTCCCTGGACGGATCCTCACCAAACTTTGCAGAAAAAGTATTTGGGTCACTCTGAATCCTTTTGCAAAGTTTGGTGAAGATTCGTCCAGGGGGGGAAAAGTTATAGGGGGGGTTCCCAAAACTTTTTTTTTTTCCCATAGACTGAATGGGAAAAAACTTTGCGCACGGCTACAGCCCGAACCGCTGGACGGATTTACACCAAATTTGCGGCAGGAGCGGCGGCCTGGTCCCAAAAGTGTGCTTTTGTAAATTTGGTGTAAATCTGTCCAGTAGTTTTTTTTAAAAATGACCAAAATGTAAGGCAAAAAAATTATTGATATCTGTGTCCGATTGGCCCATGGCCTTGCGTCATGTCCGCGGACATGCGACGTGTTCGCTGATTGGACGGCGAGGGGCGTGGAGCACGTCAGATTTTCTGTGGCGCCCGCCATCTTGTATTCACAGTCGAATAGTCATAGGATTATGCAGTCGCAGTGAAACGTGGATAAAAAATTGTATTTAGTGCCGTGTGTTGGTGTGTAAGAGTGTTTGGGGAGGGTGGGGGAGTATGAGATAGGTTCAATGTTTTGTTTTTTTATGTGCTAGACGTTTTTGTTGCGTTCGATTTGTCCGCGGAGAACACGGCTGTTCTGACATTTTGTAAATAAACTAAATGGTGGGGTGTTTAGAGGACGGAGTATGTGTCATTTTTGTTCGCAAGGAAGGTAAAAATGAGCTATGAACACTCGCGGTGTACTTAATTGTTCGTAAATACACAAACTGGGGGTGTCCTCAGGACGCTGTCCGTATTGTAATCTGTCTAGTTGAATGTGTTCTAAGAACACTCGCAGTGTCCCGGAATGGTTGCAATTACACAAAATGGGGGTGTTCTGAGAACGTTGTTTGTATTGTTCGTTGTCAGGGTGAAAGTGTTTTAAGACCACTCCTTTTGTCCGCTAATAGTACAATTTCCTAGGGGCCTCAACCGACTTTTTGTCCACTAAAGAAACGATAAATCCGGCTTTTGTGCGCCGACATTATGTGATAATCCTATGACTGGCGCTATTGACCTGGCTGACTTGCTTTTGACACACCAAATCATATCTCCCGCCCCTAAGCCTGATATTATCAAAGCATTCATATTCCCCGCCTCTCTCCGTGACGTTAGAGGGTGCGTAATCAAACAAGCCCAGTTCTCTGCAGGCCTAAGTGACTTTACACAGAACCCGGAAGACAACACATATTATGTCACAACACAGCGCGTCACAATTCGGAATATGAAACAGTGATTTAAAAGCAAACAGCAAGATTGTAAATGTTGTAAAGTACATTTATTTGACATCAAATGTTTAGAGAATATTCACCAATTTGCATTTGTCTTTGTTGTCGATCCGCAAAAGTTCATGTTGAGGCACGCGATGTTCCTTTGCGGTACAGAGGGTGTTAGATCAGCTTACAACTCAGTGCGCCACAATTCGGAATATGAAACTGTGGTTTAAAAGTAAACAGCAGGATTGTACATTTGGTAAAGTACATTTATTTCACATGAAATGTTTAGTGAATATTCAGCGATTTGCTATTGTCTCTGCTGTCGATCAGCAAAAGTTTATTTGGAGCCACGCGTTGTTCCTTTGCGGTAGATAGGCTGTTGGTTTATGATAAAAGCAGTAAATGGTCGCTCTGATAATCGGAAGGTTGCTCCAACAACGAGCCATTAGACCACCCTATTGGTTGGTATGTTGTTTGTAGCCGCTAGTACTGCGTAAGGGCATATTGGTCCTTGGCGATTGTCCCATAAATTGGTGAGGGTCATGAAGTTGCATATTTGGACCTGCACCTGGCAGTTGAAGACCCCATCCGCTGGAGTCTGTAAATCGTGACATAGGCAAAATGGAGCCACATACCTGTTTTAAAAAACATAAATTAGTCTCACCAGCCGATCTTCATTAAAAATCATCATTTTATTTATTAGGGCGTGAAACTATTTGCTATCGAAGATAGTGCAACGGAGTATGTTAATAATAAAATAATAATATTTTCCCATTCATATAGCGCTAAGAACCGTGAGGTATCTAAGCGGTGCTTATTATTACACGGTGTGTGGTGCTCATTTATCGACCACGGAATGATGAAAGGCTGAGTTTGGCCTTGCCGGGATTCAAACTTGCGTTAGCAAGCTGTGCACAGATGTCAAAGCGAGCGCTGTACTCGCTGTGCCACTTGACAGGCTACAGTGAAGTGGCACAGCGAGTAGAGCGCTTGACCGCCAATAGACCGGTTAAATTATTTCTATTAACCCACCCTGTGTCGTCTGCCTTTTTCAGAGCCCTCTAAACGACAGGGGATCAATTCGGCGGTGATAGTGCGCGGTAGAAAACATTATGCCACTTTCAACGAACAAGTTCAACTTGAGCGGTCTTTAATGCTACGCTATTGTAATTATATTTGGTATAAAATAATCTAAAGGGCTACGTACAGTACATTTGCAATTTCCATTGTCTACGAGTCGTGCAGTCCCAAAATACCACTCCGCGTGTGCCAACGATCTTTCGCATAGTGATATAATATATAAAAGTGGTTTCGTTTCAGAAATTTCTTCTTTATCTTCTCTTACGTTTTAGCAACACTCCTTCAAGAGAAGTCTTTCATCACAATCTCTGTCTGTCAAGGTCAAAACACAATACAACCTTATAGTCCGCTTCGTGAGCCTCTCCGGGGCCCGAGAAAAAAATGGAAGCAGCTGACTTTCACTGTGAACGAGCATAAATTCTTACTTTGCAACATTCTGTGTAAAGCCATCTGTAGAAGTTGTGGAAGCAGCTGACCTTCACTGTGAACGAGCATAAATTCTTACTTTGCAACATTCTGTGTAAAGCCATCTGTAGAAGTTGGTTTTTGCACGCCATGTTTGTATATTGTTTGCGTGATATTAAAAAAAGTTTGTTTAAAGGACGTTATGGTTCTAAGTACAGCCGAAAGACCCCTGAAAATCGCAAGTTATGGTAAGCTATGAAAAATAACTGGCGCAACCACCGTGCACTGCTAAGACTAACACCCAGGACATCAAAGATGACATTGCAAATGTCATTGATGAAATCACTGATGACATCACGTGTGTATGTACCTTTCATGGAATTTGTGTACTAGGGATTTTTATTATAATGTTGCGAAAAAAGTGTCAAGGATATTGCAATAAATATCATACCGTTATTAGTGCTTTGAACGATGCATTGATATAAATAGCATTGTATTATGGGATTTTATCTAGTATACTGAGCTACTAATGGAGAAACATAGCATTGTGTGCAGAGTACAAGATGAAAGTATAATATTTGTAATGTTAATATGTTGAATAATGAAATAATAATTGTCCTGAAATGTTCGAAAATTCACAAAATGGGGTTGTTCTGAGGACGTTATTCGTATTGTGTGATTGCTTAGCTGTATGCAATGAGGGAATGGCACAGAGAGTAAAGTGGATGCCGTCCGCGGACACCGCGGCTGTTCGTGGACAGGGCATGCTACATCCGGGTTTTTCCAGGAAATCCAACATGGAAAGAAGACTGTACGGATCAGTCAATCAGATGTCGAGGTTGTGGATTTGTGTTGAAAGAGACTGTGTGTGGTGAAGATGGCAGAAGTGGAGAAAGTCAGGGTGTTGGTGCTTGGAGATATGTTTGTGCATGGTTTACAGCAGTATGCTGAATGCAGGCATGTTGCAAAGAACTTTGATGTGAAAGGAGTGGAGGTGGTGTGGAGCAGTGTGCCTGATTGCAATGTACAGGGAATAGTACAAGTTTGTGAGGATATGGCCACGATGAACAGTGCGCATGTGGTAGTTTTGCACTATGGTGCTTTCCATTTGGGCAACGTCAGTGCCCCTACTTTGTTGGCTGATTTGGAACGCTTGGTTCAAGCAGTAATGAAGATCCTTCCAAATGCAAAAGTAATTTTTTCTGGATTACTACCTAGGGCAATATGGGACAATAGTTCAGTTTTTTGTCCTCAGCAAAATATTGCTAGGTGTGTCATCAACCGAGGCATGTGTGCCTTCATGCTTAGAGCTGGTATGTTCTTCTGTAACAATGAGAATATTGATGCCAGTAATGCTGTCAATTTTAAAGAAGATAACATTTCTTTATCTTTTACGGGAAATGCCTTTCTATTTTGGAATGTAAGGGTTGCTTTGGAGAAGGTTATGTAAAGATTTTAGGAGTAAAGTAAGAAAAAAGAGCAAGAAAAAAAATACAAATTAACAGGTGTCTGTCAAGCATCTGTAAAAAAAAAAAATGGCTATTTTCAGAGCCAACTTCAAAGGGGAAATGGGGCACACTATTTAAATTTACATTCACCACGCTCAGATTTTCGATGTGTCCGCGGACATGGCGGTAGTCCGCGGACATGAAAATCACTACGAGGGGGTTAGTATGTTCTATGTTACATGTATATGAAGTCAGGGATATTATGGTTAAGTTGTGCTACTAAAAACCTATGAAATTCAGTGAAAAAACTTTGTTAAAGGGACGTTATGGTTAAGTTGCGCTACTAAAAACCTATGAAATTCAGTAAAAAAAACTTTATTAAAGGGACGTTAAGGTTAAGTTGCACTATTAAAACCTATGAAATTCAGTGAAAAAACTTTGTTAAAGGGACGTTATGGCTCAAAGTAAAACCGAAAAACCCCTGAAATTCGGCAGTTATGGTAACATAAGCAACCATAACTCGCGCCACAGTGCACTGCTAACACTAACACCCAGGACATCAAAGAAAGATACATGCTTGAAAGAGAGCAATCCTTTCTGTGCATGAAGATAATCATTATGGTTATCAGCACTTTCTCATAGTTTTATTTTTATTACTCTACCTTCCCTCTATATGCTCATATTTGTATACATTATACTCACTCTCCATAGACTGAATGGGAAAAAATGTTTGCTCGCGCCTACAGCCCAAACCGCTGGATGGATTTCCACCAAATTTGGACCAGGAGCAGCGGCTTGGTCCCGAAAGCGTGCTTTTGCAAATTTGGTGAAAATCCGTCCAGTAGTTTTTTTTAAAATGACCAAAAAGTAGGTCAAAAAAATGTGTGATATCTGTGTTCGGTTCGCGGACACACTTCCCTGTTCGCTCCGCGGACAGTGTCCTGATTGGCCAATCGTCTTGCGTGATGTTCGCGGACATGCAACATGTTCGCTGATTGGACCGCATGGAGCGTGAAGCGCGTCAGATTTTTCGGTAGCGCCCGCCATCTTGGATTCGCAGACGTCCCCGGACAGCGCGGTGAAACTTTGCTCAAAATGTGTATTTTGTAGAGTGTGTTGGTGTGTAGGAGTGTTTGGGGAGGGTGGGAGTGTATGAGATAGGATGAAAGTTGTGTTTTTTATGTGTTAGACATTCTTTTTGTGTTCGATTTGTTTGCGGATATCACGGGTTTTCTGAAATGTTCTAAATAAACTGACTAGGGGGTGTTCTAAGGAGTCAATATGTGTCCGTTTTGTTCGCAAGCAAAGTGAAACTGTTCTAAGAACACTCGCGGTGTCCGGGGAGTGTTCGTAGGGGGTGTCCTGAGGACGCTGTCCGTATTGTTCTCTGTCAAGTTGAATGTGTTCTAAGAACACCCGCGGTGTCCTGAAATGTTCGCAAATAAACAAAATGGGGGTGTTCTGAAGACGTTTTTGAGAACACTGCCGGTGTCCTGAAATTTTTGTAGGGGGTGTCCTGAGGACGCTGTCCGTATTGTTCTCTGTCAAGTTGAATGTGTTCTAAGAACATCCGCGGTGTCCTGAAATGTTCGCAAATAAACAAAATGGGGGTGTTCTGAAGACGCTTCTAAGAACACTCGCGGTGTCCGGGGAGTGTTCGTAGGGGGTGTCCTGAGGACGCTGTCCGTATTGTTCTCTGTCAAGTTGAATGTGTCCTGAGAACACTCGCTGTGTCCTGAAATGTTCGCAAATAAACAAAATGGGGGTGTTCTGAAGACGCTTCTAAGAACACTCGCGGTGTCCGGGGAGTGTTCGTAGGGGGTGTCCTGAGGACGCTGTCCGTATTGTTCTCTGTCAAGTTGAATGTGTCCTAAGAACACTCCCGGTGTACTGAAATGTTCGCAAATAAACAAGATGGTGGTGTTCTGAAGACGCTTCTAAGAACACACGTGGTGTCCGGGGAGTGTTCGTAGGGGGTGTCCTGAAGACACTGTCCGTATTGTTCTCTGTCAAGTTGAATGTGTCCTAAGAACACTCGCGGTGTCCTGAAATGTTCACAAATAAACAAAATGGGGTTGTTCTGAAGACGCTTCTAAGAACACTCGCGGTGTCCGGGGAGTGTTCGTAGGGGGTGTCCTGAGGACGCTGTCCGTATTGTTCTTTGTCAAGTTGAATGTGTCCTAAGAACACTCGCGGTGTCCTGAAATGTTCGCAAATAAACAAGATGGTGGTGTTCTGAAGACGCTTCTAAGAACACTCCCGGTGTCCTGGAATGTTCGTAGGGGGTGTCCTGAGGACGCTGTCCGTATTGTTCTCTGTCAAGTTGAATGTGTTCTAAGAACACCCGTGGTGTCCTGAAATGTTCGCAAATAAACAAAATGGGGGTGTTCTGAAGACGCTCCTAAGAACACTCGCGGTGTCCGGGGAGTGTTCGTAGGGTGTGTCCTGAGGACGCTGTCCGTATTGTTCTCTGTCAAGTTGAATTTGTCCTAAGGACACTCGCGGTATCCTGGAATGTTCGCAAATAAACAAGATGGTGGTGTTCTGAAGACGATTCTAAGAACACTCCCGGTGTCCTGGAATGTTCGTTGGGGGTGTCCTGAGGACGCTGTCCGTATTGTTCTCTGTCAAGTTGAATGTGTCCTAAGAACACTCGCAGTGTCCTGAAATGTTTGCAAATAAACAAGATGGGGGTGTTCTGAAGACGTTTTTGAGAACACTCCCGGTGCCCTGGAATGTTCGTAGGGGGTGTCCTTAGGACGCTGTCCGTATTGTTCGTTGTTAAGTTGAAAGTGTTCTAAGAACTATCGCGTTGTTCTGAAATGTTCGTAGGGGGTGTCCTGAAAACGGTGTCCGTATTGTTCGCTGGCAAGTTCAAAGTGTTCTAAGAACACTCACATTGTTCGCAGACATTAAAAGTTTCCCATAGATCATAGTTGAAATGTTTGACTCTATGGATGTGATATGCTGTGGTGGTTGTTGCCAGGGCATAGAGTCTTGGGTGCATGACCATTTGGCCATGCACCCAAGACTCTATGCCCTGGCAACAACCACCGCAGCATATCACATTCATATTTGCTTATAACTTTGGGTGAAAAACAAATGTATAAGGAACAAAGGTATTAGATACTATGGATGTGATATGCTGCTATGGTTGTCCTTATTATTGTATACTTACTGTTTGGTCTAGTAATGGGAATCCATGTTTTTCTTCTTCATTTCTGTGATAAAAGAAAATAGCATGTTAGTATTAGTATTTTGTAATGACTTATTACATTGTATAAGCAATATACTTTTATTTTTTTTTTACCCTCATATTTAGTAGAGTACAAATCAGAGTACTGTGCAATTTGCTCAGTTTCTGTATTTGTTGCTAAAATCATTGGGTCTGTGGGAGAAAAAGAATCCATGTTGGATTAAAAAAAAAACCTTTTTCTGTTATGCTACAGTTTATTTGTTTGTTTGTTTTCAGTGTTCACTTGTTGTTTCTGGCTAATGCTTTATAGTTTGCTGTATTTTTTTTGGAGCAGTAACAGATTCTTCATTTGTTTTGATATTATATAATTTTGGAGCAGTTAGATACCAATTGGCGTATTCTAACTGTCTTTTTTTTTAATATATTTTAGTGGTTTTGATTTATCTATTTGGATATTGTTAAATTTTGGGACAGTTAGATACCAATTGGCGTATTCTAACTGTGTATTTTTTGGCCTAATTTAGTGGTATTCATTTATCTGATTAGTTGTTGTAGAATCTTTAAGCTGTTAGATAGCTTTTGGAGTATTCTAACAGTTTATATTATTTTAACACAAATTAATAATTTTGGGACAGTTAGATACCAATTGGCGTATTCTAACTGTGTATTTTTTGGTGTAATTTAGTGGTATTCATTTATCTGATTAGTTGTTGTAGAATCTTTGAGCAGTTAGATAGCTTTTGGAGTATTCTAACAGTTTATATTTTTTAACACAAATTTATTTAAAGGTTTAAATACAGTTTATTTATCAAATTTTGGTTTTAAGAACATCAAATAAGCGTTTGTAAGATTTGCTGGTAATCTCTGCTTTAGAGTAATGGTACTATCATTACATTCAAACCATCCACATTTCTTTTTTATATATGCAGTGTAGTGCCCTGAATTGGTTGTGGCTCCTGCGTGGTAGATTATACCTATTGTTGTGAAGGTTTTCTTACTAAGTGATATTTGACCATGTGTGAATCCAGTCAGCTTGCAGTTGTTTTTGGTACCATCTGCATTGTAACGTAGAAGCATTAGTATTACGTATTTACTATGTGTTTGTATTACTAACGTGGAGCGATTATCTGAATTGCAGGTAGAGCATAATCTACCATGGTTTGCATTTTGTACAAGTTGCTGAAATGGAATGGATTCACAATTTGGTATTGATATATATATGAAGCGTTCATTGGGGATTTCTTCTTGTGTCACATTGTTGCAGAGAGTGCATGTATGTTTCCACATGTATGAAATCTGAAAGATTTCATTTATAGGTATGTTTTTGTTTTCCAGTACTTGTAGTAAGTACATTAGAAATTCTTGTGGATCTTCCTGTGAGTTTATAGTGAATTTCACCATTCCAGCACAGTAGTCCAATTGTCGTCTTATTCCAAAAGCACTATATGTGTTGTCAGGATTGTTTGCTGCATTTCTGTGAAGTACTAACATTTGCAAACACAATGGGTCTGTACTGTGTAAGTAAATGTTGTCAACAATTGGTGGTAATTGAAATAGAATATTCATTGCTACATTTGCATAGCAACTTACACCAACTATATTTGAGAATTTAAATGGTCCAGGTAGTTCTGTATCTAACTGCTTTTTTTGGAGTTTGTCTTCCTTCTTTAAAGAAGTACCTGGTTTACTTTCTCTAATTGATTCTTTTTTGTTTGTGGTACTTGATGAAGTATTAGTTTCTTTTACTCTCTTTGGAGGATTTGCAGTGACGTCCTGTTGCATTTCTGTTTTATTTAGTTTTCTTTTACAACGTTTTAGTTTTTGTGGAACAGAATATGTGTTTAGATGGGGAGTGTATAGTGAGCGAAGTCTATTATATTCTAAAATGCAAGGAATATCAGCGTTTACTTTACTTGCATCAAAGTTGATTAGAAATAGACCGTCAAGTGTACGTAAGCGTGATAGTGCTACGTAGCTCATGCCTTCTTTAAAGACTGTGTTACCAATATCTATCATTGCTTTGTCTATGGTAAGACCTTGTGATTTATGAATCGTGACTGCGTATGCAAGAGTTAGAGAAAATTGTTCTCTGCGTACATACATATCTTTGAAGAGAAGGAATCTAGCTGTTGAGCGTCCTATCCGTTTTACTTCTGAAAGTTTGTCAAAGAGTATATTGACAAACTGAATTTTGTTGTCACGTGGGTATGTTTGAAAGCGAACAACTGTACCCAGTGCTCCATTAACTAGTCCTTGGTACACGTCAAGGTTACGTTTAAGCATTACTCTGCAATTTAAGGATAATTTTAACATCTTTTCTAAGCCTGCTGTGTTTGAGATTGATTTTTCTAAATTATTTAGTCTTGTTGTGGCTTGGTCACACATGGGTAGTGTCATACCATGTACATCTAGTTTGTCTGTGGCGCTAATTTCCATTATTGGTTGCATTTCTTTACTTAACATTATTTCATTGAATTTGAGACAGCTTGCAAGAGTTGGCATTAAGGCCATACAATTGACATTTTTGTGGGCTAATTGTTCCATAACATCTGTAGCACATGCATTATCGCCATAAAGTGCATTAATGTGCTGGGTTTTCAATGTTGCTTCTGCATCTTTAGAAAGTATACCAACTCTCAAACTTTTTAAAATGTTGGCATAAGTGAGATCTGCAGATTGGCGCATGTTTTCTGTTAATTCTCTGTATTGGAAATGTTGCCAAAGGTTGACATTTCCAATGCTGCCAACATTTTTACGGCAGAGTTTGTGCCCTAATGTTTTAAAAATAGGATCACCTTTTACTGGTGTTAATTGAAACAGATCTCCAAAAACAATAATGTGTTTTCCTGCAAAGAGCTCTTCATAGTCTGTTTTGAGTACTTCTTGTAATCTGAGGTGAATCAAAGCTAACATCAGGTTGGAGACCATGCTCACTTCATCTATTAGTAGCATTTTCATTTGTTTCAATACTCTGCGTAATTCCATTGCAGCTTCTGCAGAACATTTGTAATAGTCTAATTTGTTCTGGTGTTCTACTGGTAAAAGTAGTAATCGGTGTAATGTAACACCACCTATGTTGTAGGCAGCTAAACCTGTGGGGGCAGTGACAACAGCTGACAGTTTGTTGTTTGTCAATTGTTGAAGGAACTCACTAATGATTTTGATTAGGAATGTTTTGCCAGAACCAGCTTCACCACTGACGTACAGTAGTATAGGTTTATAATTATGGCAGGAACATTCTTTATTTTCATGTTTTACACCATGTGCAATTTGTTTTGTTACTTCTTGAAAAATGCTACTTTGCTCATTGTTTAGTTTTGATTGTAGTATAGTTAAGTCTTCCTTATCTTCATACTGACACATGGTGTTTTCTACTTCTATCATAGCTAATTCTGCCTCATTTGTTATTAGTGGTTCTCCCAGTGGTGCTTGGCTTCCTGTTACAGAAGGTTGACTACTGTCAGGAGTATCCTTATCTAGTTGGGCCTGGAGTTCTTCTTCATGTTGCTGTTCATTGTGCAACATTGTTTTGTACTGTGTAAAGTTTACATCAGTTATAGTGCTTTCATTTGCTTTGAAAGCATCCTCATATGAGTCATAGTTATCTAGTAATTGTTCTTCTTTTCTCCATGGTTTGAAGAGTTGTAGCAGGGACATGTAATATACTTCTTTATGTTGAGGAGTCTTCAATGACAATTTGATATGATTAATTAAATTTGGTTTAGTGAGTTTAACTAAGCTGCCTTCACAGTCTGTCACTCTATATTTACCTTTTTTTTCATCAGGTTTCATATTATTTTTGCATGTGTAGTTTTGGGCTATTTGGTATAGACACATGTTTTCCAAAGTATTACTTCTGTTTGGGTAGTATGTGTCCAATAAATTGTTTTTTAAAATGTCTTGGCTGTTGAGATCATGTTTGGCTATTGTTTCTATATCTTCATATGATTTTAGAACTCTTTTTCTAGATTTAGCTGGACCAAGACTTAGCCATACTATATTTCCAGATTTACCATACAATGAAGTACCAGTTAAACGAACAGCTGCTTCATAAGATCCACATTCTCTATGGGTGAGCATTTTTATGCCCAAGCTGTATAATTTCTGAGATACTGTTTTATCTGATGACAGGTCATTCCAGAGGTCTTGGAGCTCTGTCTTTTCTGCTTTAGTTAAGTATGCTGTGACATATCGTGCAACTGCAGTAGAATTGTCTGCAATGTACTGCACATCTATGTTTGCATTCCATAAGTGGGCAATGATTGCATTATAATCATTGATATATTTTTCTTCTTCTTTTCTTTTTATGTAATATGTATTTTTAGGTGACTTACCTTTAACACTATGTCTAACTGAAGACATGAGGTTGTTTACTTGACCTGTATTTGTAACTGGTCTAGGGAAACCAAATTGGCATTTGGTGTAGTATTTGCCTTTGTATTTGCGACGACAATATTTTCCACATTTGTGTCTTTGAAATTGTAAAATTTGTGCACGAAGATCACTATTTGTGGCTTCTGATGGATTTCACAAGTGACATATTTTTCAATAAACTGTAAAACAGTGGCATCACTGTCTTGAGCAAATTTAGGAGCATCTTTAATCCATAAAAGCATCTGGATATGTGGTGCTCCTCTGGCTTGGTATTCTTTTCTCCAAAAGAAGTGTTGCACTTCTCCAAGGGGCGGAACAGTTTTATTACAAATAAAATGTAGCATAGCAATGAAGCGATGGTGAAAATATCTTGACACATTAACAGGATCCAAAGAACAAAGTTCTCCAAGTATTAGAATATCTATGTTTGTTTTGTTTTTATTTGATATGCGTAGGAAATCATGTAAATCTTCCCATGCATATTCTGCACAACTTAATGTAACAAACCAAGTGGGTGGGCCAAGGTTTCTTGTCATACAACGTACATCTCCATGACGTCGAAACCAGTACTCTTTAGTACCACGCATATTTGCTAATAGATTTGTAATATTTGATTGTAAAACCTCATCCTTTTGTTGCACTTTCTCTAATAATTGTGTAGCTGTCATATTTTGAAAGTGTGATCCTGATTTTAATATGTGTGCAACTCCGTAACATAAAGTTGCTAGTTCACTTTCAAAGAGTAGGTGGAATATGTATTCCACATTTTGTCTAAATCTGGGATCTTCAGAATACATCCGTAATGAGCGGTATTCTGAAGCTGATATTTGAATAGGTCTATCATCATACCTTCCTCCTTTGCCAGTAGGAAAGAGTAAACGAAAAGCACGTGCTTCTATACTTTTTTCCCATATACTGATTGGCGATCCTTTTGTTTGACGCATTTGGTAAGTTTCCAGTACATCTTGTACGGTGTCATTACAGTGCAAAGGATGAATTGTATAATGGTCTAAAGTATTTGATATTGTAGCAGGATCTAGTAGCTCAAATTGACCAGCTTCTTGTGTTTCTTGAATGATTTCAGTTGTATCTTTCAAGTTTTCTTCAATATTAATTTCTTTGTAATATTCATTATTCTCTTTAAGATATTGGAAGGCTTGTCTAACTTTATATAAATCTACCAGCTGTTGCCATATTTTTTTGTCTTTTGTAGGTACTCCATTTACTAATATAATTAAAGATTGCTGCATTGGTCGTTGCACTCCTAGAGTATGCACATTTTCTTTTAGATTTAATGGTAAATAAACTACTTTTCCACAAATGCCTTTTACCAATTCAGAGGGAGGTAATTTTGCTGTTTTTGGTTGTAGGCGTATTAGTGCTTGAAATGGGTGTACTGTTTGAATTATGATGCTCTCATATAAATTAAGTTGTTGTAGAGGTTTTGGTACTGGGTATAATTCCAAATTATTTGTGATAGAACGTGAAGGAGTTTGGTTGTTGTCAAGTTTTGTAGTGCAATAACTGCAAAGTGTTAAGGGCTCAGTTATTTCATATTTGTTTTCTGCTACAAGGTAGAGAGCTAATTCAAACCATTTAGAATCTTCATTGTCTTCTATTTTGTATGATAGGTCCACAGTTTTTGTGTTACTTTTATAAAAAATTCTACGGCAACATACACATACATGGTTTGGTACTTCAGCTGATGTACTTTTAAATTGTAGTATTTCTTTTTTGTATGTGTTTATCAAAAGGTTGCCATGTGTAGAATTGTTGCTTAATTGGTTTAAAGCTATTTCATTCTGTAAATGGCTTTCACTTCCAAAATATTTTTTCTGGATATAGTGAATTTCTTCAAGTAGGTCTTTTGCTGTACCATGTAGAAGGATGTTATTTAACTTTGCTAATGCTAAAGCAGGACTTTTAGCATAGTACAGTTTATAGACTAGATTTCTTATAGTTGAATGATGTGTTGATATCCTTTTGATATCATGGAAAGTGGTTTTACAAGTAGGTCCTGTAATGCAGGCCAATGAATATCCTTGTAGTCCTGTGTACTTGCGCACTGGAGAGGTATCTATATTTTGCAGTAATTTAATTTTGATTTTGTCTTTGCTTTTTACATATTTATTGAGGAATTGGTGTAAAGATTTGAAACATTGTTTGGGAATGTTACACATTGACGTGCATGGCCATTTGTACACTAGACGTTCTGATTCAGTTGAATGGAGGGGTAATTCTAAGTTTTCAGGGCATATTTTTGTAAGGAGTACTTCTTGTTCCATTATGGTATTATTCACTTTTTCATAACCTCGACCACTGCTATTTATGGCAATTGTATTCGTTTGCTTTTGTTTGTACGCTTCTTCATTAAAATATGGTTCTGTGCTCGTAGTGTGATTCCATTCACCTCTGCAGATACTTAAGAAGTTCTTTCTGTTGACATTTCGCTTATTGAGCAGTCTTTTTTGTAATTTAGTTATTAGTTTTGTTAGTGGTTTCATTTTGTTTAACAGTAAAATAAATACATTTCTTTTGAGAAGAATTGCACTGTCCATCAATGCTTCTAAGATTAATTTCCTACGATATGTTTTAAGCTTTGAACCTGATTTCTCTCCTGTTTTTATAAGATTTTGAAAGACTTTGTGACGGTATATTTTGGCTAAAATACTTTTCTTGGTATGCTTACTTTGCACTATATTAAAATTTGAAGAAGTAGTTTTATCTGTACTGATAGCTGATTTTCTGTTAATTGTTTTTTGGTTTGTTTTACATTTTGATAGAGGAAGCGAAGTTGTTGTACTTGAAACTTCTTGTGTTTCACTAAATGATTGTATTAGCTGTTTTGTTTCAACTTTTTTTACAAATTCTGCTAGAGATGGATGCTTATGTTGGACACCTTTATTTTCATTTGCTCTACTTTTGCGTTTCTTTCTACGGACTTGTCTTTTGGTAGGCATTCTTTAGGGTCTGTTGAAAAAAATAAAGAAGATATGGGTTGAGGTGTTCTGGAATGTATGTGTGCTGTGTGCATGAATGTTTGAGTAAGATGATAAAGATGTATGTAATGGTGTGTGATTGTGCATTGGGAACTAAAACTAGTAGGGATAGGTATTCTTGAATGTATGTGTTACTAAACTGGGGTTCAGATGACAAAAAGAAAGTAAGCTAGTGGTGTGGAAAAGTACAAATAGTAAATCTAATGTATACAATTAAAACAGTTGTTTGTTCTATAATATGAAAATTGTAGTGGTTCAGTTGGCTAATTTGAGTGTCCAAAAATAGAAATGTGTGGGCCAGTCTGGCTGTAAATCGCTGATTAAGACATGGAAATTTTTGGACAAAATGGTACAAAATCTCTATTTTAAGAAACCAAAGTAGTTCGTATTAATGTTATAGTATATTTGATTAATAATACAAATATTATGGTGATATTTTACTTACTTTTTTTTAAAATTAACAGGTAACTTCTTAGTTTTTCTTTCTTCTTCGAATTCGGCTGCTTCTTTTCAGGAAACTGGTCTTCACTGCAATTGTAAAAGCTTCAAATTAGTAACTTTGTTTGTATATAGCACTGTTTTTAATTTAGATATTGATTTTTTTAATTGAAATCCTCAGTGCCTTCTGTAAAACCATTAAACTAATTTATTTACATAAGATACATTGCATCAGTTCAGTACATATGATATGTTCTTAATGAACAAATTGTATTGAATGACTAACTGTAGCAAAAAGAAAATATCTTTACTATGTCTTGTGAAATTTATAATATATTAGTGAATACCACTATTTCTGTAAGTAAACTGTTCTAGGTAATAGCGCCTCAATGTCATGTCTAATTTAAAGTAATTAAGTAAATAAATAAATAAAAACAAAAAATATGAAATTGTATAAGTATTTTCATAAAGGTTTAAACATAGATTGTGTTTGCATGCAATTTTGTTTGAATATAAGTAGTCTATATATTTCATTTAAAAAATGTTAGTTTAACATTATTTGAGTGTGTGTGTATAAAGAAAGTAAAAAGTATAAAGGTATATAAGTGATAGTTGATTTTAGGAAATTGAAAAAGGTCAGTAAATTCATTTTACAGATTTTACAAGGTAAAAGTCTGTTTGAAAATGTGTTCATCTACTATACAGAAAATATGCATACCTGAAGTTTGTGTTCATGCATATGGATATGCATGGAGCTGCAAGTAGAAATCTTGAAGACTTGTACAGTATTTCTGGTAGATGCTGCTTGCCAATGATATGACACTTGTACTCAGAGAGATTCAGAGTACATTTGCAGTGCTGATCTGTGATGATGCAGTTAGATGTAGAGGTCTTGAATGTGATTGGTGCATGGTCATGTGATTTTTGAGGTACATCCAATGAGGGAATGGCAGAGAGAGTGTAGTGGAAATGGTAGAAGGGCTGTTCATGTTACGATATGTCCGCGGACATGGCGGTAGTTCGCGGACATCGGGAGTTACATCTGGGGATTTTTGGGTTCAGAAGTCATGCAAATGAGAATAAGCACTGAAAGGGATTGGTCAGGAAAGTTTGGTGGGTGTGTTGTGCCAGGAGAGATTTTCTCAGTTACTCTTTTTGCTGAGAGAACAAAAGATAGCTATGGCTGTCTGTTTCAGAAAACAAATTGTTTGGATTTTAGGAGATTCGTGGATACATTGGTTGAAGGTGCATGCAGAAAGCTGTGGAGTAGCTGTAGATCTTGGATTCCCACATGTGGAAGTACACTGGCATGGAGTACGTGGAATGAAGTGGTTGGACTTGCTACCTCTCTGTTCTACTTTGGAGACAGAGCAACATCCAGACGTAATTGTAATTCATTGTGGAGGGAACAGTTTAGGACATGTGACTGGAATTTTTTTGCAATTTGCTATGAAAGAAGGACTTAGGAAGGTTATGGACATGTTTCCTAATTCTCAAGTGATATTTTCACGGATTGCGGAGAGACAAATGTGGCTTCGTTCTTCTTCATTTGGTCCACAAATGGAAAAAGCAAGGTGCAATGTTAATAAGGCTGTTTGTGCCTTTCTAAGAGATTTTGGCATGTCTTCTTTTCACAATGAAAATATAGGGGCCGATTCATGGAACAAACGTGCGCCGAAAATCTTTGCGCAAGCAGGCGCAAGCGCAAAAAAACAGGCGCACCACACGCGTGCGATTCATGGAAGTCCCTGCGCGTTTTACCTCGGGATGTGCGCCAAACCCGTGCATGGCGCACAAGTCACTGCAACATCCCGAAAGGTGTGCGCGACGCGCACAGTGAAAGCGCACAACCTCGGAGCATACACCAGAAAGTGGGCGGGACTCGGGGCGTAACGCGCGGAATGGGGAACAACGCGCGAAAATAAGAGCGTAACTGGGGATGTACTGCAGGGAAGCAGACGGAACGCCCACACGCACTCGAACCACACGTATTCATGGAATCGAATAGGGCAAAGCCACGCACAGCCAAAGACACGCACAAGCTGAAACACGTCCGCCACACGAAGGCAGGCGGTAGAGTCCCAGCGCATCACAAAAGTGGCAACATAAAGCAATTGGGCCTGTGCAAGCGGGGCACGTGTATTGCGGGGGTGCGCGGGAAGTAACACACGCGATCGAGCGGGGTACGTGTATTTCGGGGGTGCGCGGGAAGTTACACACGCGATTGAGCGGGGTACCTGTACATCGGGGGTGCGCGGGAAGTTACACACGCGATTGAGCGGGGTACGTGTATTTCGGGGGCGCGCGGGAAGTTACACATGCGATTGAGCGGGGTACGTGTATTTCGGGGGTGCGCGGGAAGTTACACACGTGATTGAGCGGGGTATGTGTATTTCGGGGGTGCGCGGGAAGTTACACACGCGATTGAGCGGGGTACGTGTATTTCGGGGGTGCGTGGGAAGTTACACACGCGATTGAGCGGGGTACATGTATTTCGGGGGTGCGCGGGAAGTTACACACGCGATCACATCAGGGTACGTGTATTTCGGGGGTTTGCGGGAAGTTACACACGCAATCTCTTTTTAGGCTGAATTTCCTAACCTAGTGAGTCCCCCAGCAGCTTTGCTGGATTTCTGGAGTTTGTTTTTTTCCATCCTGCCAAGAGTGAGACTCTTTTCTCCCACTCTTGGACATGTATGTGTGTAATTCCTTTTGAAATGTCAATGTGTTCGATGGGCTATGGGGTCTTTTACTCCATAGGGTCTCATATGTTTTTCTATGTGTGTTACACCGCACCCTACGTGCCGTAACACGGGGGCGCCCTAGCGGATCCCCCACCATAGACTCCATACCCGGGGACTGACTACTGTCTCCCCGGGCATGTAAAGTCACCATTGGCTTTACTAGTCCTAAATTTACTAACAGAACTAGTACAAACCATCTTATTGTGGACGTACTAGTAGGGGTAATTCGATTACTCCTGGATCTGTTACTTGAGGGGGCACTGTCCCGTCCCCCCTCGTCGAGTTTTGGCTGGTGGCAGTGGAAACTACTTGTTATGTTCGTCCCCGAACATAACCCTATGGGACTCGTCCCATTGTTGGAGATTGATACTTTTTCTCATTAATCTCTGACGTACCACCGATCTACTTATCTTAAATGGGTTTATCGAGTGGTATTTTCTGCCAGAACTCGGTTTGTAAAATGGCGTCTGTGTTCGTCTCTGTGACTCCTAAACCAAAGGTCGAGCCCTTTGTTCCACTTTTGGCGGGCTCTGTACAGAGACCCTCCAAAGTGGTGCCATTCTGTCTGGGTTACCACAGGGGTGTGGGAGGGGGTTTAGGCACCCTGGACCGAGTTACCTTGCCAACTCCGGTCGCACTCTGGAGTGATTGGCCCAAGTGGTGAGCCTTCCCGCTCACCACTTAGCATGTGTTGATTGACAGCTAGGCTGAATGAATGGGGGTTGTCTGCATAAAAGCAGGGCTTTTGGGACTGGATCTTCAGAAGTCGCCACAGGACCTAAGAATCCGACGAGGGTAACGCTGAGCCGACCTGCACGATGACACCTCCGGTGGAGCCCTGCGGAACCGACTCACCACTTCCCGACGACAGAGGAGATCTCCCTGCCGGAGAGTCTCTTCCCCTGACTGGTGGGAACAACCAGTCCCCTTTGCTTTTTATTCGCCTCAGGACGCAGTGGTCGAATTGCCCGTGCAGAAGCACCTCTGCAACCGGATAGCCACTACCCCTGAACCGCGACCAAAAGGTGGTGCCTTGTGATGGAGCACTCCGCGGCTGGTCTCTTCCCTGGTGGTTCACCGGAATTCCTTTTCTTCGACGACGAGATCATCTCTACTCTTGACAAAGACCCGACGTGCATCCACCACCAGGAACAACTGCCCCCGCCGGAGCTGCCCTTCACAACAAGGTATCGTGTCCGCCTGGCTTCCCTTTCGATCGGTTCGAGTGAGGTGTCTTAATCCTCTTCGTTCCGTTGGGTCGCCTCCAAGCTTTTCTCATTCGTTGTTCTGAACTGGTTCAATCCACCGATAACAATTTGCAATACAGACTTGAATGCATCTCCACTAGAGACTTTTTGGGACATTGCGCCTTGCCTCTCTCCGAGTGGGCCTGGCCTCTGAACTTTACGATCTATTGTGATTCTTGCCTTCCTGCCTTGCATTTTATCCGCTAGGATCGAACTGTGTTGATTTCGTAACCTGCCTATCTTTTTCTCTCCCGTCCTAACTAATATTCGAGTGTCATCTGGGTTGAGGGATACACCTCTGTCTGAAAATAAGTGGTACCAGTAGAACCTAGAGTTGTCGATATTGCTAGGGGGATTGATCGTCTACTTCGTAGAGTAATTGTGTTTTGATTTGTTTGCCGTGATTTGCCTTAGTGTTTTTTCATAGACGTTTTGTTATAAATAAATACCTTAATATCTTTACACTAAGCCTTGTTGCGTGTTTGCTTGTCTTGCCGTGAAGAACTGCCCTATTTTGTATACTCCACATACTGCTCAACTTTTCTGAGAGAAGTCTGACTGCTCAGCCACAGCTACCACGTTAATCTGTGTGGTGCAGACTGCTACCAAGTGGGTTCACCGCCAACGCCTGTAGTCCTAAATCTTTTGCAGTGGTCCCAGAGGGAACTGCACAGGTTTCCGCCTAACATTCCTCACCACCCCTACACCCCAGCACTGTGGGGCACCTGCCAGCAGGCCCCCACCCATGTCTCCCACCACCCCCACCCCCCAGCAGTGCAGGGGCACCCTCCACCAGGCCCCCACCCATGTCTCCCACCACCCCCACCCCCCAGCACTGTGGGGCACCCTCCACCAGGCCCCCACCCATGTCTCCCACCACCCCCACCCCCCAGCAGTGCAGGGGCAGCCTCCACCAGGCCCCCAACCATGTCTCCCAGCACCCCAACCCCCCAGCAGTGCAGGGGCAGCCTCCACCAGGCCCCCACCCATGTCTCCCAGCACCCCCACCCCCCAGCCACCAGGGGCAGCCTCCACCCGGCCCCCACCCATGTCTCCCACCACCCCCACCCCCCCAGCAGTGCAGGGGCAACCTCCACCAGGCCCCCACCCATGTCTCCCACCACCCCCACCCCCCAGCACTGTGGGGCACCTGCCAGCAGGCCCCCACCCATGTCCAACTCATGTTCCCCACCACCCCCACCCCCCAGCACTGTGGGGCACCTGCCAGCAGGCCCCCACCCATGTCCAACTCATGTTCCCCACCACCCCCACCCCCCAGCACTGTGGGGCACCTGCCAGCAGGCCCCCACCCATGTCTCCCACCACCCCCACCCCCCATCCACCAGGGGCAGCCTCCACCAGGACCCCACCCATGTCTCCCACCACCCCCACCCCCCAGCAGTGCAGGGGCAGCCTCCACCAGGCCCCCACCCATGTCTCCCACCACCCCCACCCCCCAGCCACCAGGGGCAGCCTCCACCAGGCCCCCACCCATGTCTCTCACCACCCCCACTTCCCCAGCACTGTGGGGCACCTGCCAGCAGGCCCCCACCCATGTCCAACTCATGTTCCCCACCACCCCCACCCCCCAGCACTGTGGGGCACCTGCCAGCAGGCCCCCACCCATGTCCAACTCATGTTCCCCACCACCCCCACCCCCCAGCACTGTGGGGCACCTGCCAGCAGGCCCCCACCCATGTCCAACTCATTTTCCCCACCACCTCCACCCCCCAGCACTGTGGGGCACCTGCCAGCAGGCCCCCACCCATGTCCAACTCATGTTCTCCACCACCCCCACCCCCCAGCACTGTGGGGCACCTGCCAGCAGGCCCCCACCCATGTCTCCCACCACCCCCACCCCCCAGCCACCAGGGGCAGCCTCCACCAGGCCCCCACCCATGTCTCCCACCACCCCCACCCCCCAGCAGTGCAGGGGCAGCCTCCACCAGGCCCCCACCCATGTCTCCCACCACCCCCACCCCCCCGCCACCAGGGGCAGCCTCCACCAGGCCCCCACCCATGTCTCCCACCACCCCCTCCACCCCAGCACTGTGGGGCATCTGCCAGCAGGCCCCCGCCCATGTCCAACTCATGTTCCCCACCACCCCCACACCCCAGCACTGTGGGGCACCTGCCAGCAGGCCCCCACCCATGTCCAACTCATGTTCCCCACCACCCCCACCCCCCAGCACTGTGGGGCGCCTGCCAGCAGGCCCCCACCCATGTCCAACTCATGTTCCCCACCACCCCCACCCCCCAGCACTGTGGGGCACCTGCCAGCAGGCCCCCACCCATGTCTCCCACCACCCCCACCCCCCAGCAGCGCAGGGGCACCCTCCACCAGGCCCCACCCATGTCTCCCAGCACCCCCACCCCCCAGCAGTGCAGGGGCAGCCTCCACCAGGCCCCCACCCATGTCTCCCATCACCCCCACCCCCCAGCAGTGCAGGGGCAGCCTCCACCAGGCCCCCACCCATGTCTCCCAGCACCCCCACCCCCCCAGCCACCAGGGGCAGCCTCCACCAGGCCCCCACCCATGTCTCCCACCACCCCACCCCCCCAGCAGTGCAGGGGCAGCCTCCACCAGGCCCACACCCATGTCTCCCACCACCCCCACCCCCAGCACTGTGGGGCACCTGCCAGCAGGCCCCCACCCATGTCCAACTCATGTTCCCCACCACCCCCACCCCCCAGCACTGTGGGGCACCTGCCAGCAGGCCCCCACCCATGTCCAACTCATGTTCCCCAGCACCCCCACCCCCCAGCACTGTGGGGCACCTGCTAGCAGGCCCCCACCCATGTCCAACTCATGTTCCCCACCACCCCCACCCCCCAGCACTGTGGGGCACCTGCCAGCAGGCCCCCACCCATGTCTCCCACCACCCCCACCCCCCAGCAGTGCAGGGGCACCTTCCACCAGGCCCCCACCCATGGCTCCCACCACCCCCACCCCCCAGCAGTGCAGGGGCAGCCTCCACCAGGCCCCCACCCATGTCTCCCACCATCCCCACCCCCAGCCACCAGGGGCAGCCTCCACCAGGCCCCCACCCATGTCTCCCACCACCCCCACCCCCCCAGCACTGTGGGGTACCTGCCAGCAGGCCCCCACCCATGTCCAACTCATGTTCCCCACCACCCCCACCCCCCAGCACTGTGGGGCACCTGCCAGCAGGCCTCCACCCATGTCCAACTCATGTTCCCCACCACCCCCACCCCCCAGCACTGTGGGGCACCTGCCAGCAGGCCCCCACCCATGTGCAACTCATGTTCCCCAGCCAACATGTCATCACAATCTAGATCCCTGGTCCCTATGGTCAGCCTCCAAATGTAAAACACCCACCCGAGTATTGCATCCACCCACTCATAATTTGCAATTACATCACAGAACACCAATTGCAAGTTCCGAAACAAACACATTTCCCTCACATACACCCAATGGGTGTCAGTGAATCTCAAAACCCATATCATGAAATGCATGAAACCAATGAGATACCACACATTGAAGTTCACCAAAATAAATATGTATTAAAGGAAACATAAATAGAATCAAAAATGAAGAAACAGAAATGTGAATGTACAAAAATTAAAAGAAGCATGTCCGTGAAAAAAAGCAAAACCAAAAATAAAAAATTCCAAAGTAATGGTGTCCAAAGTCAATGTCCAGAAAACAAAATCCAATGGGAAATAAAAAAGAAAGCCATTGCTCCATGGTTAAAATGTGAAAAAAAAAATACAATCCAACAGTGAATAAAGTACATGGGAACAAGCCAGGGTCCATTATCCCAACAAAAGAAAGGAAACCTATCTAACTACACTAACTAATAAAATAAACTATATACAAAAATGTGGCCAATGTCCGAAAGGTCCAAATAAAATCAAAACAAAAATGAAACCTAACACTACCTACATAACTATGTACAAGGGCAGCGGGCTAGTTTCACGGCTCACTTGTGGATGTCCCGGGCCAGGGCATCATCGAACTCCTGCTCAATGTCCCGGAGGCGGTCCTCCTCCATGGCCCCGAGGGTCCGCAGGGCCATCGACGTGTCCACCTCCAAACCCCTGCGGATTGCCTCGAGGCACTCGGCCCGCCTCAGGGCCCTCCGCATGGAGTTCTCCGCCCTGACCATTGTGAGCCATGCCTCTTCCGCCCGCTGCCGCTCCGCATCTATGGTGTGGCCCAACCGCTGCCACACGGAAGACACTCTCTGTCCTGGGTCCTCCTGCCCTCCGGCCGATGCCTGCCCCTCCGATGTTGAAGGCCCCGAGCCTTCATGGCTCCCACCACGTTGCTGCTGCTGCTGTGCCTCTGCCCGTGCACTGCCTCCTGCTGCCTGCACATCCTCCGCCAGCTGGGGTGCAGTCGTAGATGTGGCCACCACTGCTGGACGTCCGACTCCCGACTGTGGCAGGGATGCCTCCTCCACCAGCCAGGCCGCACCGTCAGAGGCAGCTCCACAGGGCACCCAGGTGACTGATGGGTGGGAAGATGGCACGGAGGACAACTAGCGCGTAGGGGGTCCAGTTGAGGAGGGGGTCATAGCAAGCCCCATCAGACAGAGGAATCCGGCCTAGGTGACCTGTCCAAGCAGGCTGACATGGTCAACGAGCCCTTCGAGATGACGTGCAGTCTCCTCATGAAAAGACTGCAGGTCACCTCGCATGGCCCGTTGACGCAACGCCACACCAGTCAGGACAGGCTCAACCCGGACCCGGATAGCCACGTCTGCAGGCAGAGGAAGGCCAGTTGACGTGAGCTCATCCCCTGCCTGAAAACGGGTCTGGACGTAGGCATCCCTGCTGGTGCAAGATGATGCAGGGACAGGATCAGGGACAGGATTGCACACAGGCACCTCTGCGGCGGCCTGTGCTGCCTCCTGTCCCTGGTCCTGCACTGCACCACTAGCACCAGTGGGATCCCCACCTCCAGACCCCGTCTCTGGTGCTTGCACGGCCTCCCCCTCCACCAAACTCCCCACCAACCTGGATGACTCCGTGCCATCTTCCCCTGTTGGGCCCTGTGGGGTCCCAGCTGCCCCTTCTGCTGCCGAGGAGTCCAACTCCAACCACCGCCTCTTGGACCTCCCCCCGGCAGCTGCGGTCTGGGACGCGGCACCAGACTCCTCAATCCCCGACGAGATGACAACATGGGAGGGGAGCCGGGCCTTGCGTCTCCGGCTGGCGGTGGGATCCCCGCTGCTGTGCTCCACAGCACCTTCTCCGCCCTCTTCATCAGTTGACGCTGCAGACAGGGAGAAACAAAACACAGGCATCAGGGCACTGTACAATGGACACATACACACATGACAGTTGTACATGAGTGGCATTGGCAAACCTCAGACATGTCATCAGAATCCCCAACACACATGTCATTCCAACTCGCACACATGAGCCATATCACAGCCATATCGCAATTGCCAGCACCATCCATACACATACAACAGCATGAGCAGGAAAAGGTGAGCCAGACATCACATGCAACACAGGAAGTGCACCACACATGTACACACACCACCACACTTGCATGCATGTGTACACCCCTGCCAAGTGTCGCAGTGTTCAGACGGGCATCCATATCACATCTGCCAATCAGGCTTCCACATACCGCTGTCCCATGCATCCATGTTGCATCACTGTTGCACCCTTGTCAAATACACACACATGCACATGTACACAGTGCTGATACATGCAGCCAAAAACAACATACATGCGTGACATCACAGACATGTCTACTTACATACACATTCATCCAAACATGTGTGCCCACACAACTGCATTTGGCATGCAAGCCTACACACACAAGCACCATCCATGTCTCACACATTCCAGCCCTCGCATGTGTTAGCCCCACGGCCCTGTACACCCCCACCCATACTCGACCCCATACAAACAGATGTGCAACCTGCACACTACTGAAAAATCACTACACGCACTGCTCACAATCAGGATGCATGTACACTTACCGCTCGACTCCAGACGGGTCTGCCTCTCAAGGACCTGGACGTGGAGCGCTGGGGATATGCTTTCCAGGACCCTCATCTGTTCTTCCGACAAGTGGCCCCGGCGCCCCTTGGCATCCGCTGCCTTCAAGAGGTGCCAGGCCTTGTTCAGGCTCCTGGACCTGAAGTCCTCCCAGCGCTTCTTGACATGTTGTAAGTCGCGGACTGCCACCCCCTCCGCGTTGATGGCAGTCACGATGTCAGTCCAGATCCGAGTCCGTCCTTCCTTGTCGGCGCGGGAACTTCCGAAGAGGGCATCATACTGCCCCAGGACTTGCTCCACCAGGACACCAACTTCGGTGGCACTGAAGCTGGTGCCCCTCTGCCTCTCTGGCCGGGGGTTGTCAGTGGTCTCAGATGGTGTTTGCCCCGACATGACAACCCCAGAGGCAGGAGTGGGTGGGCGACTGGGTCCTGGGGCTGGGCTGTGGAGCGATGGAATCCCAGTCGGGAGTCTTCAGTTCCAGCAGGGGTGGTCACAGCAACAGCACCCCTGGCTGATGTGCAGGCAGCAAATGGCAGGGCACGTGGGCAGCAGGCAGTCAGGCAGCAGCAGATGGCAGGTGGGAGCGTGCTCGGGGCTCTGGGGGGCAGTAGTTCGGCCTTCTGGGCAGGAGCGTGGTCTTCCGTGTGCTTACGCGTGGCCAGCTTTATACGGAGTGATTTGGCACATGAAAAATCTGAACGTCAGCGTGTAATTCGAGGAAAGGCCCTTAACGCATATGCACGGCAGCACGCATATGCGATTTCATTGGACCAAAGGCCCTTAGCGCGTGAGCGCGTCTGTGACGTGACGCGTGCGGGTGTTTCCCTCATTGCACGTGATGACAGAACACACGTGGATTTCCACCAATCGCGTGTGAAAGTTCCCGCGCACCCCGGAACACATGTACCCAGGCTAATGGCGTGTAGAACTTCCCGCGCACCCCGAAACACACGTACCCAGGCCAATCGCGTGTACTCTCACTCCCCTCCGATCACACGTGATGACACTCAGACGTACAGTCTTACCACATATCCGAATACGGGAAACCCGCGCATGGCAAAAGACGTGCACAGGCACCAACGCATCCGTCCACACGAAGGCAGGCGGAAGAGTCCCCGCGCACAGCATAAAAGTGCGCGTGTTAGGCGGAAACCTGTGCAGTTCCCTCTGGGACCACAGCAAAAGATTGAGGACTACAGGCGTTGGCAGTGAGCCCACTTGGTAGCAGTCTGCACCACACAGATTCACGTGGTAGCTGTGGCTGAGCAGTCAGACTTCTCTCAAGAAAAGTTGAGTAGTATGTGGAGTATACAAAATAGGGCAATTCTTCACAGCAAGACAAGCAAACACGCAACGAGGCTTAGTGTAAAGATATTAAGGTATTTATTTATAACAGAACATATATGAAAAACACTAGGGCACTATCACAGCAAACAAATCAAACACAATTACTCTACGAAGAAGAAAACGATCAATCCCCCTAGCAATATTTCGACAACTCTAGGTTCTACCGGTATCACTTATTTTCAGACAGAGGTGTATACCTCAACCTAGATGACACTCGAACATTAGTTAGGACGGGAGAGAAAAAGATAGGCAGGTCATGAAATCAACACAGTTCAATCCTTTCGCGAATAAAATGCAAGGCAGGAAGGCAAGAATCACAATAGATCATGAAGTTCAGAGGCCAGGCCCACTCGGAGAGAGGCAAGGCGCGATGTCCCAAAAAGTCTCTAGTGGAGATGCATTCAAGTCTTTGTAGCAAATTGTTATCGGCAGGTTGAACCAGTTCAGAACTATAAATGAGAAAAGCTTGGAGGCGACCCAATGGAAAGGAGAGGATTAAGACACCTCGCTCAATCCGGCCGAAAGGGAAGCCAGGCGGACACGGTACCTTATTGTGGAGGGCAGCTCCGGCGGGGGCAGATGTTCCTGGTGGTGGATGCACGTCGGGTCTTTGCCAAGAGTAGAGAGGTTCTCGTCGTCGAAGAAAAAGGAAGTCCGGTGCACCACCAGGGAAGAGACCAGCCGCGGAGTGCTCCGTCACAAGGCACCACCTTTTGGTCGTGGTACAGGGGTAGTGGCTATCCGGTTGCCGGGGTGCTCTGCACGGGCAATTCGACCACTGCGTCCTGAGGCGAATAAAAAGCAAAGGGGACTGGTTGTTCCCACCAGCCAGGGGAAGAGACTCTCCGGCAGGGAGATCTCCTCTGTCGTCGGGAAGTGGTGAGTCGGTTCCGCAGGGCTCCACCGGAGGTGTCGTCGTGCAGGTCGGCTCAGCGTTACCCTCGTCGGATTCTTAGGTCCTGTGGCGACTTCTGAAGATCCAGTCCCAAAAGCCCTGCTTTTATGCAGAAAACCCCCATTTATTCAGCCTAGCTGTCAATCAACACATGCTAAGTGGTGAGCGGGAAGGCTCACCACTTGGGCCAATCACTCCAGAGTGCGACCGGAGTTGGCAAGGCAACTCGGTCCAGGGTGCCTAAACCCCCTCCCACACCCCTGTGGTAACCCAGACAGAATGGCACCACTTTGGAGGGCCTCTGTACAGAGCCCACCAAAAGTGGAACAAAGGGCTCGACCTTTGGTTTAGGAGTCACAGAGACGAACACAGACGCAATTTTACAAACCGAGTTCTGGCAGAAAATACCATCCGATAAACCTATTTAAGATAAGTAGATCGGTGGTACGTTAGAGATTAATAAGAAAAAGTATCAATCTCCAACAATGGGACGAATCCCATAGGGTTAGGTTCGGGGTCGAACATAACAAGTAGTTTCCACTGCCACCAGCCAAAACTCGACGAGGGGGGACGGGACAGTGCCCCCTCGAGTAACAGGTCCAGGAGTAATCGAAGTACCCCTACCAGTACGTCCACAATAAGATGGTTTGTACTAGTCCTGTTAGTAAATTTAGGTCTAGTAAAGCCAATGGTGACTTTACATGCCCGGGGAGACAGTAGTCATTACGCGGGTATGGAGTCTATGGTGGAGGTCCGCTAGGACGCCCCAGTGTTACGGCACGTAGGGTGCGGTGTAACACACATAGAAAAACAGATGAGACCCTATGGAGTAAAAGACCCCATAGCCCATCGAACACATTGACATTTCAAAGGAATTCCACACATACATGTCCAAGAGTGGGAGAAAAAGAGTCTCACTCTTGGCAGGATGGAAAAAACAAACTCCAGAAATCCAGCAAAGCTGCTGGGGGACTCACTAGGTTAGGAAATTCAGCCTAAACAGAGAATTCTCCCTAACAGCACGCAAACAACAAACGCGTATATACAGCTATAATGAATGACCCATTTGTCGCTGCACTGATCGTGGGACACCGCAGGAGGAGGAGAATAGCCAGGGCACGCATTTTTGCACCACGGACAAGCCTTTTTGGGATGCCTGACGACCAGGTCTACGGCAGGTATAGGTTTCCACCCCATATCATCCTAGACCTGGTCAGGGAGTGGGAAGATGACCTTACATCCCCCACCCTTTGCTCCCAAGCATTGAGCCCCTTGGAGAAGCTGCTCAATGTCCTGCATTTTTTGGCCACTGGGTCATTTCAGCGGACCACTGCCATAGTGGCGGGGGGTCTCACAGGCCACACAGTCACGCTGCCTACACCAGGTACTGGCAATCATGACAGCACGCCCCTCAGTCCGCAGGCACATATACATGCCCAGAACACCCGCAGAAAGGCAGGCCGTTGTCCTGGATTTTTTCAGGGTGGCACACTTCCCCAAAGTGCTCGGTGCCATAGATTGCACCCATGTGGCCCTACGTCCACCTAGGGCCACTGAGCACATCTACCGAAACCGCAAGCACTGGCATTCCATCAATGTACAGGTGGTATGCGATGCAAAGGGAATCATCACCTCTGTCTATGCAAACTACCCTGGCTCCACCCATGACAGTTTCATATACAGAATGTCCGCCCTGAGCCGGGCCCTGGAAGCTGGGCAGCATGGCGACACATGGCTCCTAGGTCAGTACAAATGCCCTTGCACATGCATGCAAGTCACACACAGACAAATATCCAAACCCTAATAATCTCAACTATTATCACCTCCCCAGGGGACAGTTGTTAGGGAGAATTCTCTGTTTAGGCTGAATTTCCTAACCTAGTGAGTCCCCCAGCAGCTTTGCTGGATTTCTGGAGTTTGTTTTTTTCACCCTGCCAAGAGTGAGACTCTCTTTTCCCACTCTTGGACATGTATGTGTGCGTAATTCCTTTGAAATGTCAATGTGTTCAATGGGCTATGGGGTCTTTTACTCCATAGGGTCTCATATGTTTTTCTATGTGTGTACCACCGCACCCTACGTGCCGTAACACTGGGGCGTCCTAGCGGGCCCCCACCATAGACTCCATACCCGGGGACTGACTACTGTCTCCCCGGGCATGTAAAGTCACCGTTGGCTTTACTAGACCTAAATTTACTAACAGGACTAGTACAAACCATCTTATTGTGGACGTACTAGTAGGGGTAATTCGATTATTCGATTACTCCTAGACCTGTTACTCGAAGGGGCACTGTCCCGTCCCCCCTCGTCGAGTTTTGGCTGGTGGCAGTGGAAACTACTTGTTATGTTCGACCCCGAGCATAAACCTATGGGATTCGTCCCATTGTTGGAGATTGATACTTTTTCTCGTTAATCTCTAACGTACCACCGATCTACTTATCGTAAATAAGTTTATCGGATGGTATTTTCTGCCAGAACTCGGTTTGTAAAATGGCGTCTGTGTTCGTCTCTGTGACTCCTAAACCAAAGGTTGAGCCCTTTGTTCCACTTTTGGCGGGCCTCTGTACAGAGACCCTCCAAAGTGGTGCCATTCTGTCTGGGTTACCTCAGGGGTGTGGGAGGGGGTTTAGACACCCTGGACCGAGTTGCCTTGCCAACTCAGGTCGCACTCTGGAGTGATTGGCCCAAGTGGTGAGCGTTCCCGCTCACCACTTAGCATGTGTTGATTGACAGCTAGGCTGAATGAATGGGGGTTTTCTGCATAAAAGCAGGGCTTTTGGGACTGGATCTTCAGAAGTCGCCACAGGACCTAAGAATCCGACGAGGGTAACGCTTAGCCGACCTGCACGTCGACACCTCCGGTGGAGCCCTGCGGAACCGACTCACCACTTCCCGACGACAGAGGAGATCTCCCTGCCGGAGAGTCTCTTCCCCTGGCCGGTGGGAACAACCAGTCCCCTTTGCTTTTTATTTGCCTCAGGACGCAGTGGTCGAATTGCCCATGCAGAGTACCCCGGCAACCAGATAGCCACTACCCCTGAACCGCGACCAAAAGGTGGTGCCTTGTGACGGAGCACTCCGCGGCTGGTCTCTTCCCTGGTGGTGCACCGGACTTCATTTTCTTCGACGACAAGATCATCTCTACTCTTGGCAAAGACCCACCGTGCATCCACCACCAGGGACAACTGCCCCCGCCGGAGCTGCCCTCCACAACAAGGTACTGTGTCCGCCTGGCTCCCCTTTCGATCGGTTCGAGTGAGGTGTCTTAATCCTTTCCGTTCCGTTGGGTCACCTCCAAGCTTTTTCTTATCCTTTGTTCTGAACTGGTTCAACCTGCCAATAACAATTTGCTATACAGACTTGAATGCATCTCCACTAGAGACATTTTGGGACATCGCGCCTTGCCTCTCTCCGAGTGGGCCTGGCCTCTGAACTTTACGATCTATTGTGATTCTTGCCTTCTTGCCTTGCATTTTATCTGCGTAGGATTGAACTGTGTTGATTTCATAACCTGCCTATCTTTTTCTCTCCCGTCCTAACTAATATTCGAGTGTCATCTGGGTTGAGGTATACACCTCTGTCTGAAAATAAGTGATACCGGTAGAACCTAGAGTTGTCGAAGAATTGCTAGGGGGATTGATCGTTTTCGACTTCGTAGAGTAATTGTGTTTGATTTGTTTGCCGTGATTTGCCTTAGTGTTTTTCATAGATGTTCTGTTATAAATAAATGCCTTAATATCTTTACACTAAGCCTCGTTGTGTGTTTGCTTGTCTTGCTGTGAAGAATTGCCCTATTTTGTATACTCCACATACTGCTCAACTTTTCTTGAGAGAAGTCTGACTGCTCAGCCACAGCTACCACGTGAATCTGTGTGGTGCAGACTGCTACCAAGTGGGTTCACCGCCAAGGCCTGTAGTCCTAAATCTTTTGCAGTGGTCCCAGAGGGAACTGCACAGGTTTCCGCCTAACACTGGTGTACAGCGGTGGGATTTGTATATAGTATACAGTTTAGACTGCTTTTCGACACGGTAGGATAACTAACCACAAAACTTTGCACAAAAAGCAACTTTCAAAAACATGTCTACGATGGAAACTTACAGTCAAGAATCTTTGTCAGGTGAAAATACTGAGAGTTTGCGAGCTCTCTGTATTCAAGAGAATCTTCCTGTAAGAGGCAAGAAGTTAGAACTAATCGAGAGATTTCTGGCGAACCAAAGTCTGGGTACTGGTTCAGAGGAACCAATCTCTCCAGAAACTGTAGATAACAGTGATGGTGTTGATCTGAAACGTAATTCTGATGATAGCGATGAAGAGGCTGACGAGGACGGAGAGGCTAACAAAACTGTCTCCCCTGCTCCTCTACCTGCCTTACCAGCTGTGCCTACGGGGCCCATACCAGGTCCCACAAGTAACCCTGCTTATTCTGAACTTGAAAAAATGAAGCTCGAACTAGAATACAAACGGTTCTTGGCTCAATCTGAACGAAACCAAGAGCTCGAGTTCAGACGGATGAATGCCCAGGCTGAGCAGAAGCAAGCTGAGTTAAGACTCAGGGAAATAGAACTTAATCACGAGTTAGAGATGAAAAAGTTGTCTATGGAAAATGCTTCTCTCTCCTCTGGTTCCTCTAGGAGCTCCAGTCCCAAAAGACCCCGGATGCCGAAGGAATTAGTGGGTATGTATGAACCGAGATTGGATGTGTTGGATTGGTTGAAACTGTTTGAATACAATCATGGGCTCCAGGACATCACCGGGAATGCTTTGCTTCCCTGGTTGTTCTCTAGGCTCCCTCCTGTTGCGACTGATGTGGTAATGGAGTTGGGGGAGGCGGATAAGACGGATTACGAAAGTGTGAAACTAGCTTTAATAGCTAGATTCGGGAAGACCCCTTCCCAGTATCTTAAGAGGTTTAGAACCCTCAAAAAGCATGATGGAACCCCTTGGGCTACCTGGGTGAGTGAAGGGTTGAAAAACTTAGAGGGATGGATTAGGGTTACAAAGTGAACACTTATGAGGGTATGAGAAATCTTTTTATGTTGGAGTCTATTTATGATGCCTCTTCTCCTGAGCTCAGACAGCACTTGGCTGATTCGAAGGAATTGGATTCCAGGGAGCTAGCTAGGGCTGCTGACTTGTGGGTTGCCAACAGGGCTACTCATAAGGATTCTGGGGCAACTCAGAAAAAGGATGAGGGAAAACAGCCTAAAAAAGACTCAAAAGAGAATTCGAATAACTCACATTCCAAAGAGGGCCCCAAACAAAACCAGAAGGGTAAGCCACCGGGAAAACCACAGCAGAATAGTATGCCTTCTGGTGCCAAACCGGAAGGAGGGCAGAACAAGCCACCATTCCAGAAAGCATTTGGTAAATGCTTTGTTTGTGGCTCAACTGACCACGTGAAAGGAGATCCCAGATGTAAGGGTAAACCTTCAGGGGTCCAGCTTGTCTCCTTAGCCTTCGCTCCAGAGGAGGAAGTCCAAATGGCAAGTGGAAACTTTCTACTGCTAGCTGATGAACCCATTGGAGTCTCAGCCAGAGTTTCTTTAGTATCTCTGGGGTTGTGGGAACAACAGAATTTAGATGTCTATAATTCTATCCCCGATAATACTAAAGAGTATTATAAGGACAGTGTCCAGGTGAATGGTCCTGAGACTCCTGCCTTTAGGGAGACTGGGGCCAGCATAACTGTGGTGGATAAATCGTTTTTTCAGGCCGAGGATGTTGCTAAGGCACCCAAACGCCTCACCAAGTTAGCTGGAGGGCATGTGCAGATGCTTCCCCAATTACCAGTTCTCATCCAGTGTAACAACATGATGGTGAAGATACCTGTCAGCATACAGAGTGAGGTACCAGGACGCGTACTGTTGGGTAACGATTTGAAAACTCTCGGAGTTGTATCGCATACTCCCAGACCTCCTAGTAAACGGTTACAGGAGCTAACCAGACCTGCAAGAGAGAGGACCATGCGCAGAACTCTCCAGGAGATGATGAAGAAAGATATCACTCCTGCTCCACTGGAATTGTCGGCCGCTGTCTCCAAGAAATCAGAAGCGAAAGGGAAACCTAAGACTTCTATCCCGAAACCAGCCGCCAGCATTCCAGTGCAGCCGACACGGACTTCCCCGCGGTTGTCCAAAGTCACACCCGTAACTCCAACTCCAGCCGAGGCTGAGAGGGAGGTACAACCCTGCGTGGTAGAATTAGACTCTGAGGAGGAGCTAATGGAAGGCCAGGAACTCATTGGAGATCTGGATCCTGTTGACCATCCTGAGCTGCAGTCGTTACTGGCAGAAGGTGGACCCAGCAGGGCAGACTTCAGTAAGGGACAGAGAGAATGTCCAACTCTGGAAGGTCTTCGCCACCAGGCAGAAGCTCAGGCTTAAGGGCAAGAGCCTGGGAAACACAGGTTGCACTGGGAAGATGGCCTCTTCTACAGTGAACAGACCGAGTCTGCACCTGGAGACTACAAACGACTTGTAGTACCCCAAGAGAACAGACCACAGTTCTTGCAGTTAGCCCACGAGATTCCTTTGGCTGGTCACTTGAGTTTCAAGAAGACTAAGGAAAGGCTCTCTCTCTACTTCTATTGGCCAAAGATGGGGGCCAAAGTAGAAAAACACTGCAGGAGCTGCCACACCTGCCAGACCTCTGGTAAGGTTGGCTCCAAGAATGTTGCACCGTTAGTGCCTCTCCAGTTGTGGGAGTCCCATTTGAGAGAGTAGGGATTGACATCGTTGGTCCCCTTGATCCTCCAACCTCCTCAGGCAACAGGTTTATACTTGTTGTAGTAGACCATGCTACTAGGTATCCTGAGGCAATTCCTATGAGGACTGTTCCAGCTCCGGCTGTGGCTAAGGCCCTCCTTGGTATTTTTACTAGGGTCGGGTTTCCTAAGGAAGTAATCTCTGACAGGGGGTCAAACTTTATGTCCCACTACATGAAAGCCATGTGGAAAACCTGTGGAGTTACTTACAAGTTCTCAACAGCTTACCACCCACAAACCAATGGGTTGGTGGAACGGTTCAACCGAACCATGAAGAGCATGATAGGTGCTTTAGAGGAACCCCTTAAGCGTAAGTGGGACCTTCTACTGCCATGCCTTCTCTTTGCTTATAGAGAAGTCCCTCAGGAGGGAGTAGGTTACTCTCCCTTTGAACTACTCTATGGTCATCCCGTCAGAGGTCCATTGGCCCTGATTAAGGAGGGGTTGGAGAGTGCTCCTTCCCCCAAGCCAGTCAGAGTGACTGACTACATGATAGGTCTCCGGAGGAATGTCACACCTGATGACGGAAGCAAGCGATAACTTGAAAGCTGGACAAGCATTGGTCAAGCACTGGCACAATCAAAAGGCTAACATGGTTGAGTTCGCTCAAGACCAGCTCGTTCTCGTTATGATCCCAACAAGGCAGAGGGCCTTGCAAGATAAGGGGATGGGACCCTTCCGAGTAGTGGGTAAACTCGGAGAGGTTAACTATCTGGTGGCCTTGGGCAATCCCAAGGAGGCTCCGACAGACTTTCACACCAACCGACTTAAAGCGTATGTCTCACGACCTGATGTAGGAGCGTTGCTTCTAGCATCATCCGAGGAAGAAGAAGAGAGTGAAGCTCTTCCGGATCTCCTCAGAGGCTTACCTTTAGATGAAAAAAATGAAGGAGTAAATCTCTCCTCCAATCTGACACCCGAGCAAAAAGGAGAGTGCAAATCTATGTTGAATCATTTTGCCTCTCTGTTCTCGCTTTCACCAGGCTTGACCCCTTGGGGCCAGCACGACATACTCACTGGTGACTGTCTGCCTGTCAAGAGCAGAAGATACAGAATGTCAGAGAACGTACGAACCCACATCAAAGGTGAGGTCAGCAAGATGCTTGATCTCAGGGTAATAGAGCCCTCTACTAGTCCATGGTCTAGCCCAGTTGTGTTAGTACCAAAGGCCGGATCTAAAGAACTTAGATTCTGCGTGGATTATAGAGCTCTTAATGCAGTCGCCAAGACTGATGCCCACCCTTTGACAAGAACAGATGAGTTGGTGGATAAACTTGGCGCAGCCAAGTTCCTCAGCACATTTGACTTGACGTCAGGCTATTGGCAAATAGCCCTGACAGACCATGCCAAGGAGAAAACTGCATTTTCTACCCCCGTTGGCTTATACCAGTTTAAGGTAATGCCATTCAGATTGAAAAATGCACCTGATACGTTTCAACTGATGGTAAACCAGGTTCTGAATGGGGTGGAGGACTTCTGCATGGCATACTTGGATGACATCGCAGTGTTCAGCAATTCCTGGGAAGAACATGTAACCCACCTCAGAGATGTTTTGCAGGCTCTTGGATGAGCCAATCTGACCATAAAGGCAAGCAAATGCCAAATTGGACAGAGTAAGGTAGTCTATCTTGGGCATGAGGTAGGCGGTGGAGAAATAAGGCCTTTGCTCAGTAAGATAGAAGCTGTGCAAAATTGGACAACACTGACTACTCAAACCCAGGTGAGAGCCTTCCTAGGCCTCACCGGGTATTACAGGAATTTCATAGAGAACTATGGGACCATAGCTTCTCCACTGAATGTCATCTTCTCGCCCAAATTCCCTAAAAAGGTTAAATGGAACGAGGAGTGCAATCAGGCTTTTGAAAACCTGAAAAAGGCTCTTTGCCAAGCCCCAGTACTCAGAGCTCCTGATTACCGCAAACACTTCATTGTGCAGACAGATGCTTCCAATGTAGGGATAGGTGCCGTACTCAGTCAACTGGATGGGAAAGGTAGGCAGCACCCCGTTTGCTTCATCAGCCGCAAGCTGAAGGATCCTGGAACAAGGTGGGCAACAATCGAAAGAGAGTGCTTTGCTATCGTGTGGGCTCTGAAGAAGTTTAGGCCGTACTTGTATGGTTCTACTTTCGTCATTCAGACTGACCACCAACCCTTGAGATGGTTAATGCAAATGAAAGGGGAAAAACCAAAACTATTGAGATGGTTGATCTGCCTGCAAGGGTTTGATTTCACCATTGAGCACAGGTCAGGGTGTCACCACCAAAATGCTGATGGTCTCTCTAGGATGTATGTCATCGACTAGAGGTATGAGATTCATCCAGGAGTGGATTAAATCCTCCTGTCCCTTAGTCTGGGGGGGCGAGTGTTAGGGAGAATTCTCTGTTTAGGCTGAATTTCCTAACCTAGTGAGTCCCCCAGCAGCTTTGCTGGATTTCTGGAGTTTGTTTTTTTCATCCTGCCAAGAGTGAGACTCTCTTTTCCCACTCTTGGACATGTATGTGTGCGTAATTCCTTTGAAATGTCAATGTGTTCAATGGGCTATGGGGTCTTTTACTCCATAGGGTCTCATGTACAAACCATCTTATTGTGGACGTACTAGTAGGGGTAATTCGATTACTCCTAGACCTGTTACTCGAGGGGGCACTGTCCCGTCCCCCCTCGTCGAGTTTTGGCTGGTGGCAGTGGAAACTACTTGTTATGTTCGACCCCGAGCATAAACCTATGGGATTCGTCCCATTGTTGGAGATTGATACTTTTTCTCGTTAATCTCTAACATACCACCTATCTACGTATCGTAAATAAGTTTATCGGATGGTATTTTCTGCCAGAACTCGGTTTGTAAAATGGCGTCTGTGTTCGTCTCTGTGACTCCTAAACCAAAGGTTGAGCCCTTTGTTCCACTTTTGGCGGGCCTCTGTACAGAGACCCTCCAAAGTGGTGCCATTCTGTCTGGGTTACCTCAGGGGTGTGGGAGGGGGTTTAGACACCCTGGACCGAGTTGCCTTGCCAACTCAGGTCACACTCTGGAGTGATTGGCCCAAGTGGTGAGCGTTCACGCTCACCACTTATCATGTGTTGATTGACAGCTAGGCTGAATGAATGGGGGTTTTCTGCATAAAAGCAGGGCTTTTGGGACTGGATCTTCAGAAGTCGCCACAGGACCTAAGAATCCGACGAGGGTAACGCTGAGCCGACCTGCACGACGACACCTCCGGTGGAGCCCTGCGGAACTGACTCACCACTTCCCAACGATAGAGGAGATCTCCCTGCCGGAGTGTCTCTTCCCCTGGCTGGTGGGAACAACCAGTCCCCTTTGCTTTTTATTCACCTCAGGACGCAGTGGTCGAATTGCCCGTGCAGAGCACCCCGGCAACCGGATAGCCACTACCCCTGAACCGCGACCAAAAGGTGGTGCCTTGTGACGGAGCACTCCGCGGCTGGTCTCTTCCCTGGTGGTGCACCGGACTTCATTTTCTTCGACGACGAGATCATCTCTACTCTTGGCAAAGACCCGCCGTGCATCCACCACCAGGAACAACTGCCCCCACCGGAGCTGCCCTCCACAACAAGGTACTGTGTCCGCCTGGCACCCCTTTCGATCGGTTCGAGTGAGGTGTCTTAATCCTCTCCGTTCCGTTGGGTCGCCTCCAAGCTTTTTCTCATCCTTTGTTCTGAACTGGTTCAACCTGCCAATAACAATTTGTTATACAGACTTGAATGCATCTCCACTAGAGACTTTTTGGGACATCGCGCCTTGCCTCTCTCCGAGTGGGCCTGGCCTCTGAACTTTACGATCTATTGTGATTCTTGCCTTCTTGCCTTGCATTTTATCCGCGTAGGATTGAACTGTGTTGATTTCATGACCTGCCTATCTTTTTCTCTCCCGTCCTAACTAATATTCGAGTGTCATCTGGGTTGAGGTATACACCTCTGTCTGAAAATAAGTGATACCGGTAGAACCTAGAGTTGTCGAAGAATTGCTAGGGGGATTGATCGTTTTCGACTTCGTAGAGTAATTGTGTTTGATTTGTTTGCCGTGATTTGCCTTAGTGTTTTTCATAGATGTTCTGTTATAAATAAATACCTTAATATCTTTACACTAAGCCTTGTTGTGTGTTTGCTTGTCTTGCTGTGAAGAATTGCCCTATTTTGTATACTCCACATACTGCTCAACTTTTCTTGAGAGAAGTCTGACTGCTCAGCCACAGCTACCACGTGAATCTGTGTGGTGCAGACTGCTACCAAGTGGGTTCACCGCCAATGCCTGTAGTCCTAAATCTTTTGCAGTGGTCCCAGAGGGAACTGCACAGGTTTCCGCCTAACAACAGTGCCTACCGTCTGAGCAACCACATGATGACGCCAATCCGGAACCCCACCACACCACCCCAGGTAAGATACAACACCGCCCATATTGCAACAAGGGCATAGTGGAGCGCACATTCGGAGTGCTCAAGTCACGTTTCCGCTCCCTTGACCGCTCTGGTGGGCAACTACTCTATGCACCACCAGTAATGTGCAGGATCATTGTGGCAGCATGTGTCCTGCACAATGTTGCAACACGGCAGGGCGTCCCGGTGGACATGGTGGTGCCCCCACATCCCCAACCACAGGCACAGGCGCTGCCCATGGGAGGGGACAGGGCACGTGGCGAGGAAGCCCGGACCCAGCTTGTGGCCACATTTTTCACCTAAACTCCCACCCCTGCGGAGTGCACACAGGCCTGGCACATACCAGGTGACAATCGATGATGACAAAGAGACAGTCAACTGTCACAACCCTACCACCCTGAAATAGTTGCCATGGAAGTGCCACATCGTCTGCATCCCTAGCTACTTAAACACAAGCTATCCTGTGTGACCAAAAGGCACACATGACATATGACATGATATGGCCCATACACAAGTATTTCAAGGCGCGATGAGGCAGGGAGGGGGGAAAAAGGAAAGACAGACAACAGTACTACTAGGCCAGGTGTCATTGAGATCGTGCAAGTGCAGGGGTAGGGGGAAGGGAAAAGTGCAAGGGGAAGGGTGGGGGGGAGTCCAGTACAGGGGAAGTAGCCCAACAAAAACAATACATAGGTTGGCTGGTGGCAACTGCAAAGGTAAGTGCAGACAAGTGCTGGGAAGGGAGGGCTGTAGGGATAGAGAGACAGTACTGCAGTACAGGGGTTGCCAGGGAGGCAGTGCAAGTGGAGAGTGGCTGGGCCAGGGACCGAGGTCGGTGAGAGTGGCCCAGTTGCAGCTCCTGTGCAGTTCCAGTGAAGAATTCTGCAAGGAAGAGGCAGAGAGTAAGCAGAAGCAAAGAGGGAGGTCCTGAGGTGCTTCCAGAACTGGAGATGGTTCCCCTCAGGTTCAAGTAAGGCAGGAAGTCTGTTCCAGGGGAAGGGCCCTGCCGCGGAGAGAAATCTACCCCCAGCTAGTTGCTCTGAGAAGCGGATGACCCTGACATGCAAGGTGTGCATCACACACACCTGCAAAACAGGCCATGGCCATCACTGTCATGTCACTCAAACCCTCCCAAACCACAACATGACATGGCAAACAATACCCATACACCAACACAGTAACGATAAGGTACACATTGCCATGTCCTAAATGTACAGTGGCATCAGACAATGATGCCTGACCCGGAATAAGGTGAAATGACAGACCAACAAAATCTCCCACCCAAAATAAGTCATTTCCAAATGCATTACAACAGTCGTAGACGTAACATAACAATGAATGCCTGTCTACATGCACATTATGCATTGCAAAATCAACACTGCAGCTCATGTGTGCAGTGTCCTACTCCTGCAACACACTGCTCAGCGCACAGCACAGTGAACAGCCATTGTGTGTGATGCACACCCTGAGCATCACATCTAAGTGACAGACCACATCAAACATCAAATTAGGCATGTACTGGATCCATAATCGGTCACAGAACATGTGCTGCAGGGACACAGTGGGCACCGAAAGGCAAACAGTGTACACGTGGATATGCAAGGGTGGGAGTACATGTAGTGCATCAGAGTGCAAGTGTGTGGTTCTGCAAGGACATGCACTCCACATATGCTTGTGCACTCAAATGACCATTAGTGTTCTCTACACATCACATGTGAACATTCACCATGTGTACACCCCAGCATGTCAAACCACAACTATCCCCTCGCACCTGAAAGGAAAACACAACACATGAACAGGCATTGATCAGCAGAACACAACATGTACATAGGATACCACATTTACAATGTCAGGGTTCCCATCACACTGCAGGGCAAGGCAACTATCAACAACAACCCCCCCTCACAAATGACCATGACCCACTGAACAACTGCACCTGGGTCATGGAGCCTCCAACCCTAAATTCCACCTGGCCACAGGATCACCTTTACCCTTCGTCACCATCTCCCACCTTGTGTGTAAAAAGATGCCTGAACCCTCAGAATCCACACTCATTTCCAAAATCACAAAATCCAAGGCATAAAAACGAACCCGAACACCCTCCAGTAGATGACTTGACGTAGCAGTACCTCACAAAGGCCAAGTACTACCACAATGATGCAACAACCAAGGTAGCACAGTAAAACAATGTCACAACAGGATGTGAACCATGTGTGGTACATAACATAGGATGATGCATCATGAACGGATGTGTATTGTCACAGGTCCCGTGTACAGGCGCGGGAGTGTCATGAAACAACCACCCCCACCGTGTCCCGGGTGCCTGCAAGGTCAAACTTACACAGGCCCCTGAGACCCTGGTGGGGAAGGAGGTTCAGGGATATGCAGTCGGGACAGGTGTTGGCACACTGGATAACTGGAATGAGTGGCAGGAGAGGGGAGGAGCAATGACACATGAAAGTAGGGAATGCACGAAAATCTACTACCTGCATGAACACATACACAATCCAAACGAACTTGGACATCATTGTTATGGCCTTCTGTAGTCCAGGCTTAGGAGTGGTACGAACCAACCACCCCCTCTAGGGTTTTGGCGACTGCAAGTTCGGGGCTTACACAGGCATCCGCAACCCCAGCGGGGAAAGAGGGTTGGGGAACGTTGCTTGGATAGGTACGGGAAGCAGGAACACCGGGTAGAGGGTACAGGTTTCAAAATTGCATAGGATTCCGGGTGATTAGGGGGAAAAAAACATACCAAATTGAATCACACATACATCCATGCATTAGTTCACCCCCCCAGCAAGCCTATGCAGAGCAGTTTGAAATAAAAACAACAAGACACTTAGCTCTGGTTTTGAGTGCTGGCCTCCTGCCTGCGCACTCTCAGGTCCGGTTACAGGAGCACTGCAATGCTGCAAAGAGAGCCACAGTCAACAACCAGTATGTGCCAATTACACAAAAACACACCACCAAACATGCCACATAGAAACAAAGTACTCTACAAACAGACAATCTGGTGTAGATGCTTCATACCCATATATATCAGTACCCCTGTGACGGGTCATACACAGTCAATGCAGTAAGTCAGCCGCCGGTGGGTGCGTGGCAAATGGAACACCAATGTGTCACAATTCACACAACATGCAATGTTCCCTGGGTAAGCAGACAGACCCATATAGCAAGCCATGACTTCAGTGCAAGTTGCGTACCACCATGACCGAAACAAAGTTGGCAGTGCATTTATCATAAAGTACATGGAAATGAAATGCACTGCACCCGAGTATGTCCCTTGCTGTATGTCCCTGTGAGCTGCCCCTTTCCATGTCTCGGAAGGCTACATGGTTGATACAAGTGCCTCAATGGACCTTGGTGTACCGGAGGGTATGTGCCACTGCCCCTGCATGTGTCCCAGACAACCCTACTATCAACAGCCATCAGTCCACAAACACAGCTGAGCTGCATTGTGTGCTTCAACACCAATGTTCGTCTAAGCTCACCCTCAGTGCTGTGACTAAGCCTGCATGTGCAACTCACCTGGTGCAAGCTTTGCTGTGTCGTGGCCCCCCTGTGATGCTCACCTTGCCTGGAGTTCCTTGGAACATGCCCTTGGAATCCCTGTGCCTCTGCTTGTGACGGGTCCAGATTTCCGTCGTCCAATGGGCCATGTCTGCTGGCAAAGGTGCTCTGGAGGCTGATCCCCCTGCAGGAAGGGCATGAAACACATGATTAATGCTTCAAAGTCATCTATGTGTGTCTCATCAGGCATCTCATTACTTGACCATGCGAGAGAGTCACATCACAAATCACACCATCAGTCCGTCTTTCACATCCAAAGTGTGGTACACTATCTACAGCATGAATTGCAACAAGCACGTGTACAGGAAAGATATGAAACATACTACACAATGCATAGCAATCAATGTACACATTATTCATGACACACCCATCTAGCAAAAGCCAAACAGTGGACAATGACACCAAAATCATCCCCACTAGGGGTGTCAACACAAGTCACACAGCACCAGACATGCCACAGATATGACAGTCCAAAGCCCTTGTGTAATATTCTGTAACACCGAACCATCCTTGCGAGTCCATGGATAAGGGAGGCAGGAGTGGCATATGTGAGTCAAGGACCCCAAGCAGCAAACACATACACAAGACAACCATGAAGGGCCCAGCTGGAACAGACAGTGGATGCCTTCAAAAGCCACAAAGCACCGCACCGTCACATGAAAGCACAATAGACTAGCAATTTTAAACTAAATCAACTATTAAATAATTGCACTAACAATGGAAAACCTACATTACCTATTTAAACTAACTATCAAACAGAAACCTAACTAACTAAACTAAAAGAAAAATCAAAAATGGCCACATACGACCCGGGGGGGAGGGGAGGCACCCAGGAGGGGGGAGGTACAGGGTGCTGCTCAACATCCACATGCGATGATGCTGAGCCAAAAAAAAAACCTCCATGGGCTCAACGCCTGCACAGCCCGACCTATGTGGGAGATAGATGGTCGTCCGAGTCTGGCTCATCCTGGAAAGGAGGATGTGGCACAGTAGCCTGGCCACGTCTAGCCTCAGTTTGCCCCTCGTCGGCAGCAAGTCTGCCGGACGGGTGAGCCTGGTTCTGTGTGGCGATGTGACATAGGTCTGCATGCAGAACCTCACGTGATACACGTGCTTCCTCTTGCAAGGTAGCACGTGTTACACGGAGTTCCTCCTGCAAGGCCTGGCTGGACAACCGCTGCACCTCCCGGCAAGCCTGTAGCTCAGCCGAGATGGTACGCTCAAGCTGTGCAAACCTCTCCTCTGCCTGCTGCCTCTGGGACATCATAAGGACACCCAGAGTGGATCTGAGGGAAGCATACTCCTCCCTCAGGGCATCCATGTGCGCCTCTGCGTGAGCAGCAATTGCTTGACGCAGAGACGACATTTCAGACTGGCGTACCCTGTCTGAGGCCGCCATGCCCAGCCTGAGCAAGCGGGCCGTGGACTGTGCCGCCTGCTGCTGGAGAAGCACCTGCCTAGCAGGGGGGAGCACAGATCGGGCCACACGCTCCATGCTCTCAGCGATGTTCTCCATTGCTGCCCCCTGCCGTTCTGAATTGGCAGTCATGTCTTGCTCCCACTCAGTATACAGCGGTTGCGCGTGGCGACCGCGTTGCCGGGCTTGACCCCTACGGGACCCAAGGACCGGGGGTCCTCGCTGTGTTGGCACCGCCTGCGGCTGCACGACTACATGCCCCCATCGACGTGATGTCCCAGGCACATCAGTGACTGGTGTGGAGGGTGACCCTGCGTCCCGATCCACGACGGGCGGAGGAACCAAGACTGTCTGATCCCTCAGTGCAGGTGTCGCAGACAGAGGAGTGTCCACATCAGAATCACTCACCCCTGACACATGGACTTGATGCTCATCCAACTCAACATGGACGTCAGAGTCGTCATCAAGGCTGGACTCATAGGCAGCCAGAGACAAGATGGACTGCAGCACTTGGGGTTTTTCGTGGCCTACCACCCCACGACCCCCACTAGTGCCGGGTTGATGTGGTGTTACCAACCCTGTGTCTGGCATGACAACACCATCCTCCGCCTCCATTGCGTCATCACCTGAAAAATAGAGAGAAAAAAGGTCACTACACATGTCAGAAGCACACGACACACACACACACACACACACCGACAGCAAAGGCATCCGGCAGTCATGTGACACACAACATATGACCTGGCATGCATGCTGGGTCTACTTTGAATAGCTTCTGTGATCAGACCTGTTGAAAGGTGGCAGTTTCCATGGAAGTGGGTCTATGCAGTGCAGAAAATGTGTACGCCACTCACTACCTACATGTACAAGCACTCCATGGTGTGTGCCAGGAATTGTGAAGGCAGTGCAATGTCAAATTCACACATCACGTGCATTGTGCATTCAATGTGTACCATGTCTAGAAGCCAAGCACCCCTCCACCCCAGTACCAAAGCAGGGATGCCTAGCATGGTATCAAAAGGCTGACCATACACCTGTGTATTGACAGGAAGTGTTGACTGGCATCAACAGCTTAATGTGATTCAAGTGACAACACTGCAAATGATGCTGGGACAGTAAGCAGGACACATGATGAAAACTCCGGAGGCCGCCCACGTGTGAAGAAGCCACAACAAGAGTTGGACAGAGTCATTGGCCATTGAACAGGCTGAGGCCTGTGAGACACACAGAATGTCAGAGCCTAAACATGTGTGCAAGGCAGGACTGAGCCACAGTTGACATGGGGAGGCCGATGAAACGGCAGGCAATGTATGTAACCAAGGACTCATATTACAGTGATCATCCAGTCAAGGACACATAGGGGCATGCGTGCAATGCACATGGAGCATGAATGGGCACTCATGTCCCTGCGGGACATCTGACCCATGCACAGTACAAGTGAGATACCCTGCATCGAGTGCTAAGGCTGTACCACACGGCATATGTCTGGCAGTTTCTACGCTGGAAGTTAGCATCTACACAGGACACATGAACAAGAAACTACACATTGGCAAGATTTAAGCAGACCAGTGCAAAGGTGGAACTGGGGTGCAGAGTGGCGGAGGAGGGGCAAGGGAACATGCCCACATGGAGTCCCGCATGCAGGCAGAGGAGACATGCATGACGGAAGCATTGCATTACTTACACATCAGAACCATGTACACGTCACATGTAGCAGCAATCATGCACAACACATCCCACAAGTGAAACACACACGTCCTCAACAAACACGCATCAACACTCACTGGACTGGGCATCAAAGTCCAGCATCTCTCCCACTCCTTCGACCAATTCAGGTGATATGAACTCCGCAACGAGAGCCTCATGCGCAGTGAGCTCTTCCTCCTCTGGTGCAGGCCCACCGCCAGTCACCAGAGTCAAGTTGTAATTTGAGGCACGCTTAGCCTTAGTGCTGCGCTTGATGTAATTCCAACGCTTTTTGCACTCCTGCGCCGTGTGCACCTCATGGCCGAATGAACTGACATGTTCCGCAACATGCTTCCAGTGGGTGTCACGTTGGGCAGCCGTAGTCTGACTATTGGCACCCACTAGCATGTCACGGCTGTGGCCCCGCACGTAGTCCACGAGGAAGTCCAGTTCCTGCTTACAGAAAGGCTTCTTCCTCGACGTGCAGGAGGTCGTGGCTGTGTGTGGGGTCCCAGTCTGTGCTGCAGGTGCAACCTTCCTCCTCTTGGACTGTGGCGCAGACCCTGGCTGGCTAATGCCGCCCTGACCAGTATGGCCAGTGGGTTCGGTGGATTGAGCCAAGGGAGTGGCAGGTGGAGGGATGACCAAAGGCCTGACTTGTGTCAGTGGCAGCTGGGTGCCCACTAATGGACCCTGCGCAGCAACATCAGCTGTGGCAGGGTCATTGACCGCAACGGTCCTGGTTGGCAGACTCACAACCGGGGTGCTGTTGGGTGCATCTGCCCCTGCACTTGCCAACACCCGGCTGTTTGGGTCAGCAGATGACATGACTGCCCCAGGGACACGTGTCTTGGTCTGAGCAGCCCGGCCTGCCCCTATGGTTTCCCCCCTGGCCTGTTGGAGATCTACCAAGGGCTCTTCAAGTGCCAACGCAGCCTGCGCCTGGGTGGCGGTGTCCACAGCTGCACCTGCAGCTACCACTACCCTTGGGCCCGTGGCAGTCGATGGAACGGACTGCCGGGTCAAATGGGTACCAGTGCCAGATGCAGGAGCTGCATCCCCCAGAACCACAGGGGGTGGTGGCATGACTGCACCGACACATGGCACAACATTGTGCTCAAGTGGTGCACCCCTGCCTCTTCCCCCTCTGTGGCCGCCCTGGACACCCTGGAGTCCCCCTACTCCCTGGTCACCACGGCCATGTCCCCGACCACGCCCGCCATGAGGAGAACGCCCAGTTGAGGCGCCCCTCACCTTTGGTGGCCTCCCAACCATGGCACTGATGTAGTAGTGCTGGCACAGATGGAGTGGTGCCAATGGGAGGTGTACACCACAATTGACCTGGGCAATTGGGGTGAAAGGGGTGGGAAGCAAGATGTTAACAGCCCCCCTGCACCTGCAAGGCTGTATGTGACCACAGTGATGTGGTGACGGGTCACGCAACGCTCAGGCACCCCAAAACTGCAGTAAAACCGTGCACGCAACCCTGCAGCCTACGTGCGTGGATTCAACCCCCCGCAGTACGCGGTGGCACCCAGTAACACGAATAACGCGTACGCGTGGGACACGCAGGCTACTATGACATCGAAAATGGGTGCGATACACAGGGGCACCCGCAGTGGGAAAAAGAGCGTGTGCGACTCACCGTCTGACTAGCGCGATGCAGAAAAACAGACGTAGCCAATACCCCCGCCAAAAGAAGAGATACGTCCTTGATCGCTGTGAAGTTGTGATGGCGCGCGAAACAACAGGAAGCAGCAACACACGTCGGTCTCCACGAAAGGCACGTACAGCGAACTGCTGGGCCCGCTCACCTTTAACCCGTGCTGAGGGAAACGCACGCGCGCGTCACGTCACTTACGCGCATAGGCCCTTTCCTCGTATTACACGCGGAGGTGCAGTTTTTCACGCGCGCTGAAATGCCCATGCACGCCTGTGCGCGTCACGTCACAGGGGCGCTTGCGCTTCAGGGGCCTTCTGTCCAATGAAATTGCGTATGTGTGCAGACGCGCTTACGCGCTAAGGGCCTTTCCTCGAATCATACGCTGACGTGCTGAATTTTCACGTGCCAAATCACTGCGTATCAAGCTGGCCACGCATAAGCACACGGAAGACCACGCTCCGGCCCAGAAGGCCGAACTACTGCCCCCCAGAGCCCCGAGCACGCTCCCACCTGCCATCTGCTGCTGCCTGACTGCCTGCTGCCCACGTGCCCTGCCATTTGCTGCCTGCACATCAGCCAGGGGTGCTGTTGCTGTGACCAGCCCTGCTGGAACCGAAGACTCCCGACTGGGATTCCATCGCTCCACAGCCCAGCCCCAGGACCCAGTTGCCCACCCACTCCTGCCTCTGGGGTTGTCATGTCGGGGCAAACACCATCTGAGACCACTGACAACCCCCGGCCAGAGAGGCAGAGGGGCATCAGCTTCAGTGCCACCGAAGTTGGTGTCCTGATGGAGCAAGTCCTGGGGCAGTATGATGCCCTCTTCGGAAGTACCCGCGCCGACAAGGAAGAACAGACTCGGATCTGGACTGACATTGTGACTGCCATCGATGCGGAGGGGGTGGCAGTCCGCGACTTACAACATGTCAAGAAGTGCTGGGAGGACTTCAGGTCCAGGACCCTGAACAAGGCCCGGCACCTCTTGAAGGCAGCGGATGCCAAGGGGCACCGGGGCCACTTGTCGGAAGAACAGATGAGGGTCCTGGAACGCATATCCCCAGCGCTCCACATCCAGGTCCTTGAGAGGCAGACCCATCTGGAGTCGAGCGGTAAGTGTACATGCATCCTGATTGTGAACAGTGCGTGTGGTGATTTTTCAGTAGTGTGCAGGTTGCACATCTGTTTGTATGGGGTCGAGTATGGGTGGGGGTGTACAGGGCCGTGGGGCTAACACATGCGAGGGCTGGAATGTGTGAGACATGGATGGTGCTTGTGTGTGTAGGCTTGCATGCCAAATGCAGTTGTGTGGGCACACATGTTTGGATGAATGTGTATGTAAGTAGACATGTCCGTGATGTCACACATGTATGTTGTTTTCGGCTGCATGTATCAGCACTGTGTACATGTGCATGTGTGTGTATTTGACAAGGGTGCAACAGTGATGCAACATGGATGCATGTGACAGCGGTATGTGGAAGCCTGATTGGCAGATGTGACATGGATGCCCGTCTGAACACTGCGACACTTGGCAGGGGTGTACACATGCATGCAAGTGTGGTGGTGTGTGTACATGTGTGGTGCACTTCCTGTGTTGCATGTGATGTCTGGCTCACCTTTGCCTGCTCATGCTGTTGTATTTGTATGGATGGTGCTGGCAGTTGCGATATGGCTGTGGTATGGCTCATGTGTGCGAGTTGAAATGACATGTGTGTTGGGGATTCTGATGACATGTCTGAGGTTTGCCAATGCCACTCATGTACAACTGTCATGTGTGTATGTGTCCATTGTACAGTGCCCTGATGCCTGTGTTTTGTTTCTCCCTGTCTGCAGCGTCAACTGATGAAGAGGGCGGAGAAGGTGCTGTGGAGCACAGCGGCGGGGATCCCACCGCCAGCCGGAGACGCAAGGCCCGGCTCCCCTCCCATGTTGTCATCTCGTCGGGGAGTGAGGAGTCCGGTGCCGCGTCCCAGGCCGCAGCTGCCGGGGGGAGGTCCAAGAGGCGGAGGTTGGAGTTGGACTCCTCGGCAGCAGAAGGGGCAGCTGGGACCCCACAGGGCCCAACAGGGGAAGATGCCTCTGAGTCATCCAGGTTGGTGGGGGGTTTGGTGGAGGAGGAGGCCGTGCAAGCACCAGAGGCGGGGTCTGGAGGTGGGGATCCCACTGGTGCTAGTGGTGCAGTGCAGGACCAGGGACAGGAGGCAGCACAGGCCGCCGCGGAGGTGCCTGTGTGCAATCCTGTCCCTGATCCTGTCCCTGCATCATCTTGCACCAGCAGGGATGCCTACGTCCAGACCCGTTTTCAGGCAGGGGATGAGCTCACGTCAACTGGCCTTCCTCTGCCTGCGGACGTGGATATCCGGGTCCGGGTTGAGCCTGTCCTGACTGGTGTGGCGTTGCGTCAACGGGCCATGCGAGGTGACCTGCCGTCTTTTCATGAGGAGACTGCACGTCATCTCGAATGGCTCGTTGACCACATCAGCCTGCTGGGACAGGTCACCCAGGCCGGATTCCTCCGTATGATGGGGCTTGCTACGACCCCCTCCTCAACTGGACCCCCTACGCGCCAGTCGTCCTCCGTGCCATCTTCCCACCCATCAGTCACCTGGGTGCCCTGTGGAGCTGCCTCTGACAGTGCGGCCAGGCTGGTGGAGGAGGCATCCCTGCCACAGTCGGGAGTCGGATGTCCAGCAGGGGTGGCCACATCTACGACTGCACCCCAGCCGGCGGAGGATGTGCAGGCAGCAGGAGGCAGTGCACGGGCAGAGGCACAGCAGCAGCAGCAGCAATGTGGTGGGAGCCATGAAGGCTCAGGGCCTTCAACATCGGAGGGGCAGGCATCGGCCGGAGGGCAGGAGGACCCAGGACAGAGAGTGTCTTCCGTGTGGCAGCGGTTGGGCCACGCCATAGATGCGGAGCGGCAGGGCGGAGAACTCCATGCGGAGGCGGGCCGAGTGCCTCGAGGCAATCTGCAGGGGTTTGGAGGTGGACACGGCGACGGCCCTGCGGACCGTTGGGGCCATGGAGGAGGACCGCCTCTGGGACATTGAGCAGGAGTTCGATGATGCCCTGGCCCGGGACATCCACAAGTGAGCCGTGAAACTAGCCCGCTGCCCTTGTACATAGTTATGTAGGTAGTGTTAGGTTTAATTTTTGTTTTGATTTTATTTGGACCTTTCGGACATTGGCCACATTTTTGTATATAGTTTATTTTATTAGTTAGTGTAGTTAGATAGGTTTCCTTTCTATTGTTGGGATAATGGACCCTGGCTTGTTGCCATGTACATAGTTCACTGTTGGCTTGTATTTTTTTTTCACATTTTAACCATGGAGCAATGGGTTTCTTTTTTATTTCCCATTGGTGGTGGGAGACATGGGTGGGGGCCTGGTGGAGGCTGCCCCTCCACTGCTGGGAGGGTGGGGGTGGTGGGAGACATGGGTGGGGGCCTGGTGGAGGCTGCCCCTGGTGGCTGGGGGGTGGGGGTGGTGGGAGACATGGGTGGGGGCCTGGTGGAGGGTGCCCCACAGTGCTGGGGGGTGGGGTGGTGGGAGACATGGGTGGGGGCCTGGTGGAGGGTGCCCCACAGTGCTGGGAGGTGGGGGTGGTGGGAGACATGGGTGGGGGCCTGGTGGAGGCTGCCCCTGCACTGCTAGGGGGGTGGGGGTGGTGGGAGACATGGGTGGGGGCCTGGTGGAGGCTGCCCCTGTTGGCCGGGGGGTGGGGGTGGTGGGAGACATGGGTGGGGGCCTGGTGGAGGGTGCCCCACAGTGCTGGGGGGTGGGGGACATGGGTGGGGGCCTGGTGGAGGGTGCCCCACAGTGCTGGGGGGTGGGGGTGGTGGGAGACATGGGTGGGGGCCTGGTGGAGGGTGCCCCTGCACTGCTGGGGGGTGGTGGGAGACATGGGTGGGGGACTGCTGGCAGGTGCCCCACAGTGCTGGGGGGTGGGGGTGGTGGGAGACATGGGTGGGGGCCTGGTGGAGGGTGCCCCTGCACTGCTGGGGGGTGGGGGTGGTGGGAGTCATGGGTTGGGGCCTGCTGGCAGGTTCCCCACAGTGCTGGGGGGTGGGGGTGGTGGGAGACATGAGTTGGACATGGGTGGGGGCCTGCTGGCAGGTGCCCCACAGTGCTGGGGGGTGGGGGTGGTGGGAGACATGGGTGGGGGCCTGCTGGAGGGTGCCCCACAGTGTTGGGGGGTGGGGGTGGTGGGAGACATGAGTTGGACATGGGTGGGGGCCTGCTGGCAGGTGCCCCACAGTGCTGGGGGTGGGGGTGGTGGGAGACATGGGTGGGGGCCTGGTTGTGGGTGCCCCTGCACTGCTGGGGGGTGGGGGTGGTGGGAGACATGGGTGGGGGCCTGGTGGAGGCTGCCCCTGCACTGCTGGGGGGTGGGGTGGTGGGAGACATGAGTTGCACATGGGTGGGGGCCTGCTGGCAGGTGCCCCACAGTGCTGGGGGGTGGGGGTGGTGGGGAACATGAGTTGGACATGGGTGGGGGCCTGCTGGCAGGTGCCCCACAGTGCTGGGGGTGGGAGTGGTGGGGTACATGAGTTGGACATGGGTGGGGGCCTGCTGGCAGGTGCCCCACAGTGCTGGGGGGTGGGGGTGGTGGGAGACATGGGTGGGGGCCTGGTGGTGGGTGCCCAAGCACTGCTGGGGGGTGGGGGTGGTGGGAGACATGGGTGGGGGCCTGGTGGAGGGTGCCCCTGCACTGCTGGGGGGTGGGGGTGGTGGGAGACATGGGTGGGGGCCTGGTGGTGGGTGCCCCTGCACTGCTGGGGGGTGGGGGTGGTGGGAGACATGGGTGGGGGCCTGGTGGAGTCTGCCCCTGGTGGCTGGGGGGTGGGGGTGGTGGGAGACATGGATGGGGGCCTGGTGGAGGCTGCCCCTGCACTGTTGGGGGGGTGGGGGAGGTGGGAGACATGGGTGGGGGCCTGGTGGAGGCTGCCCCTGATGGCTGGGGCGTGGGGTGGTTTTTGGACATGGGTGGGGGCCTGGTGGAGGCTGCCCCTGCACTGCTGGGGGAGTGGGGGTGGTGGGAGACATGGGTGGGGGCCTGGTGGAGGCTGCCCCTGGTGGCTGGGGGGTGGGGGTGGTGGGAGACATGGGTGGGGGCCTGGTGGAGTGTGCCCCACAGTGCTGGGGGGTGGGGGTGGTGGGAGACATGGGTGGGGGCCTGGTGGAGGGTGCCCCACAGTGCTGGGAGGTGGGGGTGGTGGGAGACATGGGTGGGGGCCTGGTGGAGGCTCCCCCTGCACTGCTGGGGGGGTGGGGTGGTGGGAGACATGGGTGGGGGCCTGGTGGAGGCTGCCCCTGTTGGCCGGGGGGTGGGGGTGGTGGGAGACATGGGTGGGGTCCTGGTGGAGGGTGCCCCACAGTGCTGGGGGGTAGTGGTGGTGGGAGACATGGGTGGGGGCCTGGTGGAGGGTGCCCCACAGTGCTGGGGGGTGGGGGTGGTGGGAGACATGGGTGGGGGCCTGGTGGAGGGTGCCCCTGCACTGCTGGGGGGTGGGGGTGGTGGGAGACATGGGTGGGGGCCTGCTGGCAGGTGCCCCACAGTGCTGGGGGGTGGGGGTGGTGGGAGACATGGGTGGGGGCCTGGTGGAGGGTGCCCCTGCACTGCTGGGGGGTGGGGGTGGTGGGAGTCAAGGGTGGGGGCCTGCTGGCAGGTGCCCCACAGTGCTGGGGGGTGGGGGTGGTGGGAGACATGAGTTGGACATGGGTGGGGGCCTGCTGGCAGGTGCCCCACAGTGCTGGGGGGTGGGGGTGGTGGGAGACATGGGTGGGGGCCTGGTGGAGGGTGCCCCACAGTCCTGGGGGGTGGGGGTGGTGGGAGACATGAGTTGGACATGGGTGGGGGCCTGCTGGCAGGTGCCCCACAGTGCTGGGGGTGGGGGTGGTGGGAGACATGGGTGGGGGCCTGGTGGAGGGTGCCCCTGCACTGCTGGGGGGTGGAGGTGGTGGGAGACATGGGTGGGGTCCTGGTGGAGGGTGCCCCTGGTGGCTGGGGGTGCAGGGGGACATGCGTTGGTGGGCAGTAGTGCAAGTTGATATGTGGGTTGGCTGGGGGTCATGGCCATGGTGGATGGTGTGCATGAGCAGGGTAGGCCCCTGTGGTGTGAGCCACCTGCAGGGGCTGTGGAGGGTGTAGAGGGAACACCTGGGAGGACCCACACGTGCAATTCATGTGTGGTGCTCCCCGCGCACCCCTGTAATAACGTACCCTGATGGAATCGCGTGTGGAACTTCCCGCGTACCCCTGAAATGCTCGTACCCTGCTCGCATGGGCCCAATCGCATGTGGAACTTCCCGCGCACCCCTGAAATACACATACCCTGATGGAATCGCGTGTGGAACTTCCCGCGCACCCCTGGAATACACGTACCCTGCTGATGTCGCGTGTGAAAATTCCCCCGCACCACGAAATACACGTACCCTGATGAAATCGCATGTGGAACTTCCCGCGCACCCCTGAAATACACGTGCCCTGCTGATGTCGCGTGTGAAACTTCCCCCGCACCCCAAAATACACGTACCGTGATGAAATCGCGTGTGGAAATTCCCGTGCACCCCTGAAATACACGTACCCTGCTGCAATCGCGTGTGGCACTTCCCGCGCACCCCTGAGATATGCGTACTGTGCTCGCACGGGCCCAATCGCGTGTGGAATTTCCCGCGCACCCCTGAAATACACGTACCCTGCTGAAATCGCATGTGGCACTTCTCGCGCACCCCTGAGATACGCGTACCCTGCTCGCACGGGCCCAATAGTGTGTGGAAATTCCCGCGCACCCCTGAAATACACGTACCCTGCTGAAATCGCGTGTGAAACTTGCACCGCACCCCAAAATACACGTACCCTGCTGAAATCGCGTGTGGAACTTCCCGCGCACCCCTGAATACGCGTACCCTGCTCGCACGGGGCCAATCGCGTGAGGTACTTCCCACGCACCCCAGTGATACATGTAGCCCGCTTGCCATGTTGGTACAGGGTTAGCGCAGCCCTTTGCGCTAGATTGGGTATATTGATGGCTTTTCCCTGCGCGAGAGGCGTTCTTGTGGGCGTAACTGGCGCTGCTGCAGGGTCGCTGCGCCACTGTGCGCCACGGCTGGTTTTGGTGGCTGGAATCCATGAATACGCTGTGCGCGGAAATGGATTTTAGCGCACGCGGCTGGCGCAGGGATTCGCACGCGCACACTGTGCGTCAGCCGCGTGCGCCACTTGTGCGCTGAATTCTATGAATTACCCCCATAATGTTTTGTAGTACATACATTTTTCGCAGAGATGGAGTCCATCTTACTTATGCTGGCAATCAGATTTTTCTGAGAAATGTACAAAATGCATTACGACCTTTTTTGGAATTACAACAACGATTTTGAAGTAGATGTTAAGCATTTACAATTTTTGACTTTTTTTCAGAGCCACCACTTCTTTCCAGAGAAAATTACAATGTTTGTGATGGAGTAGCAACCCAATTTTTTTAATGTTCGTGAACTGTCCGCGGACTTCTAAAAAATACAAAGAGCCCTGCTTCATTTATTTTCACTTCTATTTTTTAACTGGGAAAGGCGGCTCTGAAAAGAGCCTTATTTTTTTTTTATTTTTGTAATTTTGTATTTTTTGGGGTTTTTCAGACACGACACACTAGGAGAGGAGGGTAAAGGAAGGTAAAGGGGGGGACACCAACCACAGGGATAAGAAAGGGCGAGCTGAGAGAGGAAGATGTAGAGTGGGTTTTATTTGGGTAGTGAGCAGGTCTTCTCGTGCTCTAAGACGATAGTCTCAAAAGCACTCCGAAGTCGCTCCCCCCTGCAGAGTACTGTGTCACAGTACATACATACAACTGTGACCCTCGAAAGGTAAGGGTCATCAGCATTCTGTATGGCCTGTGAGGCAGCTTGAGAAAGACGCTGTCCCACAGAGGTGGTCCTTGTGGTGACAGGATCAGAAACAGAGGATGAAGTAGAGGAAATCAACCTGCTACGTTCTTCGTAAGGTACAACCCTGCGAATAGCCCCAGAGTGAAATGACCTCACGTGTCGCTTCATAGTAGTGGTCCCAAAGCTGTAGTTAACGTGCTTCCCGTGACTGAGTATCATTTTCCACTCATTGCAGGTAACATGGTTCGCACAAGCCTTAGGACCATTCCCATGAATGGAAAATAACCGCCACACCCAAGACTCACCCCTACTGCGGGTAGTAGGGATTTCCTCTACCTCATTCTCATCATCCTCTTCTTCCTCCTCCGCATCCTCACTCCTGTTCCCCTCTTCAGGCCCTTGAGGAGGTGGTGGTGGTGGAGGGGGCGGGGGTGGTGCTGAAACAGGTGCAGCACCAAGTGGCAGTTCAGCAGCCAAGGATGCCATCTCGATGATGGTGTAGTCTGCAGGTGGCAGCAAAAATCACTGTGTTGTGAAGAATAGCCAGAAACACAATGGGAATAAGCTCTTGGGCGTGGTCTTTTATAGGGGTGCTTGTGCGCGGTCCGCGGACATGCGCACTGTCCGCGGACAGATCGAACACAAACACAAAAAAAGGATCGGAAAGTTTCGAAAGGTATATAGAAACTGAAGATTGCTATGCGGGACTTGTGCCATGGTGAGATTTTATTGAAAAATATTATGGATGAACTGAAAATGTACTTTTAAATTGTTCGGGGACACGAACAGTGTCAGCATTTCAGGACACACAATGAGCGTGGGCGCGGTCATATGATCTGTTTGCGAACTAGTCCGCGAAGGAAGCGTCTGTCCGCAGGACACCAAGTGCACGGAGATTGGTTAGCGCATGCGCATTGATGTCCTACGGACACTGTTCGGGTTCTGAAGTAATTAAAAGAGCGTCACACGTGAAACGAACAATTCAGGACACCGCGTGTGTTCTTAGAACAGTTTAAACTTGGTAGCGAACAGTAAGGACAGATATAGTGTTCTTCAGGACACGTGTAATTTAGTTTATGTACGAACATTTCAGGACACCAATTGTGTTCTTAGAACAGTTTCAATTGGGTAGCGAATACTACGCACACGTATAGTGTTCTTCAGGACACCTCCATTTTCGTTTACGTACGAACATTTCAGGACACCAATAGCGTTCTTAGAACAGTTTGAACTTGCTAGCGAACAGTACCGGACAGGTATAGTGTTCTTTAGGACACTTTAATTTTTGTTTGTTTACGAACAATTCAGGACACCGCGTGTGTTCTTAGTACAGTTTCATGTTGCTAGCGAACACTACGAACAGTTGTACTGTTGTTCAGGACACATCATTTTTGTTTATTTACGAACATTTCAGGACAGCAAGTGTGTTCATAGGACAGTTTTAAGTTCATAGCGAACATTACGGACAGATATAATGTTCTTTAGAAAACTTTAATTTTTGTTTCTTTACGAACATTTCAGCACACCACGTGTGTTCTTAGAACAGTTTCAACTTGCTAGCGAACAGTACGAACAGGTGTGGTGTTCTTCAGGACACCTCCATTTTCGTTTATGTACGAACATTTCAGAACACTCGCACTGTCCGCTGACACTTTTATTGTTTTTATTAAAAAAAAAACGGAAACTATTCACAATACAATATAAAAATTAAACTTTATTTAACATATATTAATAATTTATGACAGAGAAGGTGAGGCAGAAACAGAAACAAAAACAGGAGAATTTGGGGTTTCAACATGATTGGTATTAGGTGAAGAAGGGATGGAAATCTCATCAAAATGTTTTGGATTATGGAGAGGGTTTGGGGATAATTGACTGGGATATGGTGAGGAGGGACAAGTACAGGTGGGGCAATGGTATGACGTTTTGTTTTAAAATGATCTTCAACAAAAGTTTTCAAATTATTAAAATTGGTCAACAATAAATCAATGTTTTCTTTTATGTTGTCAAGCGTGTTTTCCATAACAGCTTCTTCAGAGGTAGTTTCTATTTTGTTATGCTCTGTACAAAATATATATATATATGTTAAATGTATACAAAATAATAATATTTAAATGGTTTATATTATAAAGTGTTTACCATTAGTTTCACTATCTTGTGACATTTCTTCATGTGGGAAATTGTCCTCTAGCCATTCCAGAGTACTAGACATTTCTGTGAGAAAATAAAAAAAGATAATATATTTTTTAATCTAATAAAGAAAGTTTATAAATATATGAGTAAAATGAAGTACACTTACTATTTCTGGTAAGATAAGTCCTATGTATTCAGTGGGTATGGTCTTGTTCTCAGTTCTGTTGTGTCTGTGAGGTAATTATGTTGGAAGCCAATGTATGTTCTTGTGGTATATTCCATTTCAGAAAATATTGTATTTAAATGAATGGTTAGTGTGTTACATATATGGGTTACATTTCTTATGTATTACTATATATAATGTGTTTGTGTGCTGCTTTTTGAATTTGTTAAATGTTCCTATATTATGATATAACAATCAAACATACCCCCCCACCCCCCCCCCACAGTTTTTAGGTAGTGGTACTGTTCTCCGAACATGTCCGCGAACATTAAATAAGTTCGCGGACATCACGTTCATAAGAAGAGATCTAGTCAGTTCCATATGACATGTATATAAAGTCAAAGTCATTATTGTTAAGTTTTGCTACTAAAAAACTATGAAATTCAGTGAAAAAACTTTGTTAAAGGGACGTTATGGTTAAGTTGCGCTACTAAAAACCTATGAAATTCAGTGAAAAAAACTTTGTTAAAGGGACGGTATGGTTAAGTTGCGCTACTAAAAACCTATGAAATTCAGTGAAAAAACTTTGTTAAAGGGACGTTATGGTTCCAAGTAAAACCGAAAAACCCTTGAAATTCGCCAGTTATGGTAAGCTAAGCAACCATAACTCGCGCCACCACCGTGCACTGCTAAGACTAACACCCAGGACATCAAAGATGATATCATAAATGTCATTGATGACATCACTGATGACATCACATGTCTGGCTCACTATTTTTTCTTTTGCTGACATATCTAGGCCACATGGTTTTCTTCAGTAACAGTCAGAAACTAAGAATTTTATTTTATTTGTAGACATATCCTTCTAGTAGGTTCTTACAGTAATTCCCTTAGAGTACAGTCACATCATATGAAACATATACATATGGGAAAACACAAGCTTGAAAGACAGCAATCATTTTTGTGCATAAAGATAATCACTAGACTTATGAGCACTTTCTGATAGTTCTGTTTTTTTATGGCTGTACTTTCCCTGTATATGGTCATATTTGTATACATTGTACTCACACTACTTTCCTTAGGGTCCAATCACATCAAGTGATACATATACATAGGGTAAATAGCAGCTTTGAAACAGAGCAATCATGTATTTGCATGAAACTTATCAGTTAAGTTATGAATTGTTTCTGCTACTACTTGTGCTTTTTTGCTAACTTCACTTTCCCTGTATATACCCATATTGGTATGTGTTCTTGTGTCTTTGTGTTTTGTATATAGTAATGCAATTATGTAATACATGGGTTTTATTAGCTACTTAATAGATTTTTGTGTAATTAAGAAAACAATTATCATTTCATTATTCAACATATTAACATTACAAATATCATACCTTCATCTTGTACGCTGCACACAATGTTATGTTTCTGTATGAGTAGCTTAGTATACTAGATAGAACCCCATAATAGGATGCTATTTATATCAATGCATCGTTCAATGCACTTATTAGGGTATATTTCTTGCAATGATTCTTGACACTTTTTTCGCAACATAATAAGAATCCCTTCTACACATATTTCATGAGAAGTACATACACATGTGATGTTAGCGCAACTTAACCATAATGTCCCTTTAACAAAGTTTTTTTTCACTGAATATATATATATGTATATATATATTCAGTGAAAAAACTTTGTTAAAGGGACGTTATGGTTCCAAGTAAAACCGAAAAAACTCTTGGAATTCGCCAGTTATGGTAAGCTAAGCAACCATAACTCGCGCCACCACCATGCACTGCTAAGACTAACATCCAGGACATCAAAGATGACAACACAAATGTCATTGATGACATCACTGATGACATCACATGTGTATGTACTTCTCATGAAATATGTGTAGAAGGGATTCTTAATGTGTTGCGAAAAAAGTGTCAAGAATCATTGCAAGAAATATACCCTAATAAGTGCATTGAACGATGCATTGATATAAATAGCATCCTATTATGGGGTTCTATTTAGTATACTAAGCTACTCATACAGAAACATAACATTGTGTGCAGCGTACAAGATGAAGGTATGATATTCGTAATGTTAATATGTTAAATAATGAAATGATAATTGTTTTCTTAATAGATTTTTGTGTACTGTGAAATATGTAATGAGTAGCTAATAAAACCCATGTATTACATAATTGCATTACTATAGACAAAACACAAAGACACAAGAACACATACCAATATGGGTATATACAGGGAAAGTGAAGTTAGCAAAAAAGCACAAGTAGTAGCAGAAACAATTCATAACTTAACGGATTAGTTTCATGCAAATAAATGATTGCTCTGTTTCAAAGCTGCTATTTACGCTATGTATATGTATCACTTGATGTGATTGGACCCTAAGGAAAGTAGTGTGAGTACAATGTATACAAATATGACCATATACAGGGAAAGTACAGCCATAAAAAAGAACAACAGAACTATCAGAAAGTGCTCATAAGTCTAGTGATTATCTTTATGCACAAAAAGGATTGCTGTCTTTCAATCTTGTGTTTTCCCATATGTATATGTTTCATATGATGTGACTGTACTTTAAGGGAATTACTGTAAGAACCTACTAGAAGGATATGTCTACAAATAAAATAAAATTCTTAGTTTCTGACTGTTACTGAAGAAAACCATGTGGCCTAGATATGTCAGCAAAAGAAAAAATAGTGAGCCAGACATGTGATGTCATCAGTGATGTCATCAATGACATTTGTGATGTCATCTTTGATGTCCTGGGTGTTAGTCTTAGCAGTGCACGGTGGTGGCGCGAGTTATGGTTGCTTAGCTTACCATAACTGGCGAATTTCAAGGGTTTTCGGTTTTACTTGGAACCATAACGTCCCTTTAACAAAGTTTTTTCACTGAATTTCATAGGTTTTTAGTAGCGCAACTTAACCATAACGTCCCTTTAACAAAGTTTTTTTTCACTGAATTTCATAGGTTTTTAGTAGCGCAACTTAACCATAACATCCCTTTAACAAAGTTTTTTCACTGAATTTCATAGTTTTTTAGTAGCACAACTTAACAATAATGACTTTGACTTTATATACATGTCATATGGAACTGACTAGATCTCTTCTTCTTATGAACTTGATGTCCGCAAACTTATTTAATGTTCGCGGACATGTTCGGAGAACAGTACCACTACCTCAAAACTGTGGGGGGGGGTGGTGGGGTATGTTTGATTGTTATATCATAATATAGGAACATTTAACAAATTCAGAAAGCAGCACACAAACACATTATATATAGTAATACATAAGAAATGTAACCCATATATGTAACACACTAACCATTCATTTAAATACAATATGTTCTGAAATGGAATATACCACAAGAAGATAAATTGGCTTCCAACATAATTACCTCACAGACACAACAGAACTGAGAACAAGACCAGACCCACTGAATACATAGGACTTATCTTACCAGAAATAGTAAGTGTACTTCATTTTACTCATATATTTATAAACCTTCTGTATTAGATTAAAAAACATATTATTATTATTTTTTTTTTCTCACAGAAATGTCTAGTACTCTGGAATGGCTAGAGGCAATTTCCCACATGAAGAAATGTCACAAGATAGTGAAACTAATGGTAAAAACTTTATGATATAAACCATTTATTTATTATTGTTTTATATACATTTAACATATATATTATTTTTTTGTACAGAGCATACCAAAATAGAAAAAACTTCAGAAAACCCTGTTATGGATAACAGTCTTCACAATATAGAAGAAAAAATGGATGTATTGTTGGCTAATTTTAATAATTTAAAAACTTTTGTAGAAAATCATTTCAAACCAAAAACCTCGTACCATTGCCCCACATGTACTTGTCCCTCCTCACCATATCCCAGTCAATTATCCCCAAACCCTCTCCATAATCCAAAACGTTTTGATGAGATTTCCATCCCTTCTTCACCTAATACCAATCATGTTGAAACCCCAAATTCTCCTGTTTTTGTTTCTGTTTCTGCCTCACCTTCTCTGTCATAAATTATTAATATATGTTAAATAAAGTTTAATTTTTATATTGTATTGTGAATAGTTTCCGTTTTTTTTTTTAATAAAAACAATAAAAGTGTCAGCGGACAGTGCGAGTGTTCTGAAATGTTCGTACATAAACGAAAATGGAGGTGTCCTGAAGAACACCACACCTGTTCGTACTGTTCGCTAGCAAGTTGAAACTGTTCTAAGAACACACGTGGTGTCCTGAAATGTTCGTAAAGAAACAAAAATTAAAGTGTTCTAAAGAACACTATATCTGTCCGTAATGTTCGCTATCAACTTAAAACTGTCCTAAGAACACAATCGGTGTCCTGAAATGTTCGTAAATAAACGAAAATGACGTGTCCTGAACAACAGTACAACTGTTCGTAGTGTTCGCTAGCAACATGAAACTGTACTAAGAACACACGAGGTGTCCTGAATTGTTCGTAAACAAACAAAAATTAAAGTGTCCTAAAGAACACTATACCTGTCCGGTACTGTTCGCTAGCAAGTTCAAACTGTTCTAAGAACGCTATTGGTGTCCTGAAATGTTCGTACGTAAACGAAAATGGAGGTGTCCTGAAGAACACTATACCTGTTCGTAGTGTTCGCTACCCAATTGAAACTGTTCTAAGAACACAATTGGTGTCCTGAAATGTTCGTACATAAACTAAATTACACGTGTCCTGAAGAACACTATATCTGTCCTTACTGTTCGCTACCAAGTTTAAACTGTTCTAAGAACACAGGCAGTGTCCTGACATGTTCGTTTCACGTGTGACACACTTTTAATTACTTCAGAACCCGAACAGTGTCCGTAGGACATCAATGCGCAGTCGCTAACCAATCTCTGTGCACTTGGTGTCCTGCGGACAGGCGCTTCCTTCGTGGACTAGTTCGCGAACTGATCATATGACCGCGCCCACGCTCATCGTGTGTCCTGAAATGCGGACACTGTTCGTGTCCCCGAACAATTTAAAAGTACATTTTCAGTTAATCCATAATATTTTTCAATAAAATCTCAACATGGCACAAGTCCCACATAGCAGTCTTGAGTTTCTATATACCTTTTGAAACTTTCCGATCCTTTTTTTGTGTTCGATCTGTCCGCAGACAGTGCGCATGTCCGCGAACCGCGCACAAGCACCCCTATAAAAGACCATGCCCAAGAGCTTATTCCCATTGTGTTTCTGGCTATTCTTCAGAACACAGTGATTTTTGCTGCCACCTGCAGACTACACCATCATCGAGATGGCATCCTTGGCTGCTGAACTGCCACTTGGTGCTGCACCTGCTTCAGCACCACCCGCACCCCCTCCACCACCACCACCTCCCCAATGGCCTGAAGAGGGGAACAGGAGTGAGGATGCGGAGGAGGAAGAAGAGGATGATGAAAATGAGGTAGAGGAAAACCCTACTACGCGCACTAGGCGTGAGTCTTGGGTGTGGCGGTTATTTACCATTCATGGTAATGTTCCTAAGGCTTGTGCGAACCGTGTTACCTGCAATGAGTGCAAAATGATACTCAGTCGCGGGAAGCACGGTAAGTACAGCTTTGGGGCCACTACTATGAAGCAACACCTGAGGTCATTTCACTCTGGGGCTATTCGCAGGGTTGTACCTTGCGAAGAACGTAGCAGGAGGATTTCCTCTACTTCATCCTCTGTTTCTGATCCTGTCACCACAAGGACCACCTCTATGGGACAGCGTCTTCCTCAAGCTGCCTCACAGGCCATACAGAATGTTAATGACCCTTACCTTTCGAGGGTCACAGTTTTATGTATGTACTGTGACACAGTACTCTGCAGGGGGGAGTGACTTCGGAGTGCTTTTGAGACTATCGTCTCAGAGCACGAGAAGACCTGCTCACTACCCAAATAAAACCCACTCTACATCTTCCTCTCTCAGCTCGCCCTTTCTTATCCCTGTGGTTGGTGTCCCCCCTTACCCTCCTTTACCCTCCTCTCCTAGTGTGTCGTGTCTGAAAAACCCCAAAAATTACAAAATTACAAAAATCAAAAAAAAATAAGGCTCTTTTCAGAGCCGTCTTTCCCAGTTAAAAAATAGAAGTGAAAATAAATGAAGCAGGGCTCTTTGTATTTTTTAGAAGTCCGCGGACAGTTCGCGAACATTGAAAAAATTGGGTTGCTACTCCATCACAAACATTGTAATTTTCTCTGGAAAGAAGTGGTGGCTCTGAAAAGAGCCTTTGGGTGGTGTTTGTAAGTCAAAAATTGTAAATGCTTAACATCTACTTCAAAATCATTGTTGTAATTCCAAAAAAGGTTGCAATGCATTTTGTACATTTCTCAGAAAAATCTGATTGCCAGCATAAGTAAGATGGACTCCATCTCTGCGAAAAATGTATGTACTACAAAACATTATATTTTCATTGTGAAAAGAAGACATGCCAAAATCTCTTAGAAAGGCACAAACAGCCTTATTAACATTGCGCCTTGCTTTTTCCATTTGTGGACCAAATGAAGAAGAACGAAGCCACATTTGTCTCTGCGCAATCCGTGAAAATATCACTTGAGAATTAGGAAACATGTCCATAACCTTCCTAAGTCCTTCTTTCATAGCAAATTGCAAAAAAATTCCAGTCACATGTCCTAAACTGTTCCCTCCACAATGAATTACAATTACGTCTGGATGTTGCTCTGTCTCCAAAGTAGCACAGAGAGGTAGCAAGTCCAACCACTTCATTCCACGTACTCCATGCCAGTGTACTTCCACATGTGGGAATCCAAGATCTACAGCTACTCCACAGCTTTCTGCATGCACCTTCAACCAATGTATCCACGAATCTCCTAAAATCCAAACAATCTGTTTTCTGAAACACACAGCCATAGCTATCTTTTGTTCTCTCAGCAAAAAGAGTATCTGAGAAAATCTCTCCTGGCACAACACACCCACCAAACTTTCCTGACCAATCCCTTTCAGTGCTTATTCTCATTTGCATGACTTCTGAACCCAAAAATCCCCGGATGTAACTCCCGATGTCCGCGAACTACCGCCATGTCCGCGGACATATCGTAACATGAACAGCCCTTCTACCATTTCCACTACACTCTCTCTGCCATTCCCTCATTGGATGTACCTCAAAAATCACATGACCATGCACCAATCACATTCAAGACCTTTACATCTAACTGCATCATCATAGATCAGCACTGCAAATGTACTCTGAATCTCTCTGAGTACAAGTGTCATATCATTGGCAAGCACCATCTACCAGAAATACTGTACAAGTCTTCAAGATTTCTACTTGCAGCTCCATGCATATCCATATGCATGAACACAAACTTCAGGTATGCATATTTTCTGTATAGTAGATGAACACATTTTCAAACAGACTTTTACCTTGTAAAATCTGTAAAATGAATTTACTGACCTTTTTCAATTTCCTAAAATCAACTATCACTTATAAACCTTTATACTATTTACTTTCTTTATACACACACACTCAAATCATGTTAAACTAACATTTTTTAAATGAAATATATAGACTACATATATTCAAACAAAATTGCATGCAAACACAATCTATGTTTAAACCTTTATAAAAATACTTATACAATTTCATATTTTTTGTTTTTATTTATTTATTTACTTAATTACTTTAAATTAGACATGACATTGAGGCGCTATTACCTAGAACAGTTTACTTACAGAAATAGTGGTATTCACTAATATATTATAAATTTCACAAGACATAGTAAAGATATTTGTTTTTTGCTACAGTTAGTCATTCAATACAATTTGTTCATTAAGAACATATCATATGTACTGAACTGATGCAATGTATCTTATGTAAATAAATTAGTTTAATGGTTTTACAGAAGGCACTGAGGATTTCAATTAAAAAAATCAATATCTAAATTAAAAACAGTGCTATATACAAACAAAGTTACTAATTTGAAGCTTTTACAATTGCAGTGAAGACCAGTTTCCTGAAAAGAAGCAGCCGAATTTGAAGAAGAAAGAAAAAATAAGAAGTTACCTGTTAATTTAAAAAAGAAGTAAGTAAAATATCACCATAATATTTGTATTATTAATCAAATATACTATAACATTAATACGAGCTATTTTGGTTTCTAAAAATAGAGATTTTGTACCATTTTGTCCAAAAATTTCCATGTCTTAAACAGCAATTTACAGCCAGAATGGCCCACAAATTTCTATTTTTGGACACACAAATTACCCAACTGAACCACTACAATTTTCATATTATAGAACAAACAACTGTTTTAATTGTATACATTAGATTTACTATTTGTACTTTTCCACACCACTAGCTTACTTTTTTTTGTCATCTGAACCCCAGTTTAGTAACACATAAATTCAAGAATACCTATCCCTACTAGTTTTAGTTCCCAATGCACAATCACACACCATTACATACATCTTTATCATCTTACTCAAACACTCATGCACACAGCACACATACATTCCAGAACACCCCAACCCATATCTTCTTTATTTTTTTCAACAGACCCTAAAAAATGCCTACCAAAAGTCAAGTCCGTAGAAAGCAACGCAAAAGTAGAGCAAATGAAAATAAAGGTGTCCAACATAAGCATCCATCTCTAGCAGAATTTGTAAAAAAAGTTGAAACAAAACAGCTAATACAATCATTTAGTGAAACACAAGAAGTTTCAAGTACAACAACTTCGCTTCCTCTATCAAAATGTAAAACAAACCAAAAAACAATTAACAGAAAATCAGCTATCAGTACAGATAAAACTACTTCTTCAAATTTTAATATAGTGCAAAGTAAGCATACCAGGAAAAGTATTTTAGCCAAAATATACCGTCACAAAGTCCTTCAAAATCTTATAAAAACAGGAGAGAAATCAGGTTCAAAGCTTAAAACCTATCGTAGGAATTTAATCTTAGAAGCATTGATGGACAGTGCAATTCTTCTCAAAAGAAATTTATTTATTTTACTGTTAAACAAAATGAAACCACTAACAAAACTAATAACTAAATTACAAAAAAGACTTCTCAATAAGTGAAATGTTAACAGAAAGAACTTCTTAAGTATCTGCGGAGGTGAATGGAATCACACTACGAGCACAGAACCATATTTTAATGAAGAAGCGTACAAACAAAAGCAAACAAATACAATTGCCATAAATAGCAGTGGTCGAGGTTATGAAAAAGTGAATAATACCATAATGGAACAAGAAGTACTCCTTACAAAAATATGCCCTGAAAACTTAGAATTACCCCTCCATTCAACTGAATCAGAACGTCTAGTGTACAAATGGCCATGCACGTCAATGTGTAACATTCCCAAACAATGTTTCAAATCTTTATGGCAATTCCTCAATAAATATGTAAAAAGCAAAGACAAAATCAAAATTAAATTACAGCAAAATATAGATACCTGTCCAGTGCGCAAGTACACAGGACTACAAGTACATTCATTGACCTGCATTACAGGACCTACTTGTAAAACCACTTTCCATGATATCAAAAGGATATCAACACTTCATTCAACTATAAGAAATCTAGTCTACAAAACTGTACTATGCTAAAAGTCCTGCTTTAGCATTAGCAAAGTTAAATAACATCCTTCTACATGGTACAGCAAAAGACCTACTTGAAGAAATTCACTATATCCAGAAAAAATATTTTGGAAGTGAAACCCATTTACAGAATGAAATAGCTTTAAACCAATTAAGCAACAATTCTACACATGGCAACCTTTTGCTAAACACATACAAAAAAGAAATACTAAAATTTAAAAGTACATCAGCTGAAGTTCCAAACCATGTATGTGTATGTTGCCGTAGAATTTTTTATAAAAGTAACACAAAAACTGTGGACCTATCATACAAAATAGAAGACAATGAAGATTCTAAATGGTTTGAATTAGCTCTCTACCTTATAGCAGAAAACAAATATGAAATAACTGAGTCCTTAATACTTTGCAGTTATTGCACTACAAAACTTGACAACAACCAAAATCCTTCACGTTCTATCACAATTAATTTGGAATTATACCCAGTACCAAAACCTCTACAACAACTTAATTTATATGCGAGCATCATAATTCAAACAGTACACCCATTTCAAGCAATAATACGCCTTCAACCAAAAACAGCAAAATTACCTGCCTCTGAATTGGTAAAAGGCATTCGTGGGAAAGTAGTTTATTTACCATTAAATCTAAAAGAAAATGTGCATACCCTAGGAGTACAACGTCCAATGCAGCAATCTTTAATTATATTAGTAAATGGAGTACCTACAAAAGACAAAAAAATATGGCAACAGCTGGTAGATTTATATAAAGTTAGACAAGCCTTCCAATATCTTAAAGAGAATAATGAATATTACAAAGAAATTAATATTGAAGAAAACTTGAAAGATACAACTGAAATAATTCAAGAAACACAAGAAGCTGGTCAATTTGAGCTACTAGATCCTGCTACAATATCAAATACTTTAGACCATTATACAATTCATCCTTTGCGCTGTAATGACACCGTACAAGATGTACTGGAAACTTACCAAATGCGTCAAACAAAAGGATCGCCAATCAGTATATGGGAAAAAAGTATAGAAGCACATGCTTTTCCTCTACTCTTTCCTACTGGCAAAGGAGGAAGGTATGATGATAGACCTATTCTAATATCAGCTTCAGAATACCGCTCATTACGGATGTATTCTGAAGATCCCAGATTTAGAAAAATGTGGAATACATATTCCACCTACTCTTTGAAAGTGAACTAGCAACTTTATGTTACGGAGTTGCACACATATTAAAATCAGGATCACACTTTCAAAATATGACAGCTACAATCAAATATTACAAATCTATTAGCAAATATGCGTGGTACTAAAGAGTACTGGTTTCGACGTCATGGAGATGTACGTTGCATGATCAGAAACCTTGGCCCACCCACTTGGTTTGTTACATTAAGTTGTGCAGAATATGCATGGGAAGATTTACATGACTTCCTACGTATATCAAATAAAAACAAAACAAACATAGATATTCTAACACCTGGAGAACTTTGTTCTTTGGATCCTGTTAATGTTTCAAGATATTTTCACTATCGCCTTATTGCTATGCTACATTTTATTTGTAATAAAACTGTTCCTCCCCTTGGAGAAGTGCAACACTTCTTTTGGAGAAAAGAATACCAAGCCAGAGGAGCACCACATATCCACATGCTTTTATGGATTAAAGATGCTCCTAAATTTGGTCAAGACAGTGATGCCACTGTTTTACAGTTTATTGAAAAATATGTCACTTGTGAAATTCCATCAGAAGCCACAAATAGTGATCTTCATGCACAAATTTTACAATTTCAAAGACACAAATGTGGAAAAAATTGTCGTCGCAAATACAAAAACAAAGGCAAATACTACACCAAATGCCGATTTGGTTTCCCTAGACCAGTTACAAATACAGGTCAAGTAAACAACCTCATGTCTTCAGTTAGACATAGTGTTAAAGGTAAGTCACCTAAAAATACATATTACATAAAAAGAAAAGAAGAAGAAAAATATATCAATGAATATAATGCAATCATTGCCCACTTATGGAATGCAAACATAGATGTGCAGTACATTGCAGACAATTCTACTGCAGTTGCATGATATGTCACAGCATACTTAACTAAAGCAGAAAAGACAGAGCTCCAAGACCTCTGGAATGACCTGTCATCAGATAAAACAGTATCTCAGAAATTATACAGCTTGGGCATAAAAATGCTCACCCATAGAGAATGTGGATCTTATGAAGCAGCTGATCGTTTAACTGGTACTTCATTGTATGGTAAATCTGGAAATACAGTATGGCTAAGTCTTGGTCCAGCTAAATCTAGAAAAAGAGTTCTAAAATCATATGAAGATATAGAAACAATAGCCAAACATGATCCCAACAGCCAAGACATTTTAAAAAACAATTTATTGGACACATACTACCCAAACAGAAGTAATACTTTGGAAAACATGTGTCTATACCAAATAGCCCAAAACTACACATACAAAAATAATATGAAACCTGATGAAAAAAAGGTAAATATAGAGTGACAGACTGTGAAGGCAGCTTAGTTAAACTCACTAAACCAAATTTAATTAATCATATCAAATTGTCATTGAAGACTCCTCAACATAAAGAAGTATATTACATGTCCCTGCTACAACTCTTCAAACCATGGAGAAAAGAAGAACAATTACTAGATAACTATGACTCATATGAGGATGCTTTCAAAGCAAATGAAAGCACTATAACTGATGTAAACTTTACACAGTGCAAAACAATGAACAGCAACATGAAGAAGAACTCCAGGCCCAACTAGATAAGGATACTCCTGACAGTAGTCAACCTTCTGTAACAGGAAGCCAAGCACCACTGGGAGAACCACTAATAACAAATGAGGCAGAATTAGCTATGATAGAAGTAGAAAACACCATGTGTCAGTATGAAGATAAGGAAGACTTAACTATACTACAATCAAAACTAAACAATGAGCAAAGTAGCATTTTTCAAGAAGTAACAAAACAAATTGCACATGGTGTAAAACATGAAAATAAAGAATGTTCCTGCCATAATTATAAACCTATACTACTGTATGTCAGCGAAGTCCCGAGAAAGTCCCGCTTTGCCGCTGCTCTCTGCTATTTTCCCTGCTCGCTCGTGAAGAACTGAATACAACTACAGCCCCCACAAGGCTTTGTAATCCCTTGTGTGGGCGTGCCTATTTAAGAAGAAACCGGTGAAGTCCCGAGAAAGTCCCGCTTTGCCGCTTCGCCGCGGCGTCGCGAGCAAAGCGAGGCCCGGGAGCTTAGTGCCAGCAACACTAATTGCTGTCTACCTTTCGTGAGAGAATCTGCGTGTTTCCAATTGGTGGAATCTTTCTTTTAACAACCTCGGTGGGTACGGGCAAGCAACTGTCCCTAAAATAAAACATCATGAAACATAATCTATATACACTACGCACGGGCATGCCTCCTATTCAAGGGCCGTTCCTAAATGTAACGGGTAAATCCACGGGGGCAGTGCCTTGTGCTTCAACTCCCTGTTCAGTTAAAATAGACGTGTTAAAGAATACCAACGTAAAAAAGCGCGCTGCGACTTCTGTTGCTAACGCCTTGAAATCAAATGCGAGTACCAAAGATATACGATTTTTCTATCCTGATCGCGTTATGCAAAGTGCTTCTTTAAAAGACTCCAAAGAACCAAAAATAGCAAACCACAATCAGGCGGGTTGTGGCACCACCTTGCATGTCTCTCTATCGGACAGCACAGTATTAAGAGGAGAATCCCTGGTGCTACTTTCCGACGCAAAGTCTAGTCCTGCCTTAGCCAAAACGCTGGGGGATGTAGCAGTGATTGATTTACCCTCCCCTGGCTCGGATTTCACAAAGCAAGATTCACTTGTAAATCTTTCCTTCTCTCCCAAGTTGTGTTCAAATGGTGGCTATACGAATTCAAATCTTACCTCATCCTTTCTCTTTCCTACCCCTCGGCAGCGATCACCTACGCAAAAGGCTCTAACCCCCCCAAATGCTTCAAATGTAATTGAACTAACTCTAGGAGCGATGAATTTGACATTACAAACCATCACCACCTTGTTCAATACACTGAATACGAAATTGGATGTACAAAGTGCCCAATTACTAGCTGTTCTAGCCTGGCAGGCTAAACAAGAAACATGGCGAGCGCCTTTGCACTCGACAAATAAAGAGCCTTATATTCCGTCAAACAATCCAATTGAGCTGCCTTTAATGCCATCCAATATGGCTACTGTTGCCACTATGACATCAGGTATGGCTCCAATCACTTTGTCTGCAAATGAACCGGAAAGCACTTCAGTTGCAATAAATGCTATTGTCCAACTAGAGAATCAATTGTCTCCAATTACCATAGACAACTCCGGCATACTCGGTTCCTTGCCGTATATAGGACAGGTGATCAGAGAGGCCGTTGCGGTGAACGAAAATCAGATAGAGCATGACTCTATCAGCTCGCCAACGCCAGAGCCCTATACAATATTTTGCAAAAAGATGACTCAATCTGCTGCGAAACCCAACTCATCCGGGAAAATAACACAGCAAAAAAACAAGAAAAATATTGAGATTGTTAAAAAAACTAAAAATGTTAAAAAAAATGAAGTACAGGCGCCAACAAGATCAAAACAGTTTTTTAACATGCTGACCATTCCAAACAAACACAGTCAACAAACGGCCTGTGCTATCACGAGAAAGTATACACAACTAAGTCAACTTCGTAAAAATAAATTAGGCTCTGTGACTAAAGGTCAAGCATCTGTCACGCCCTATGAGCCCTTAGATAATTTGATTAAAGCAGTCAATAGCCACGAACAAGAACAAGAGGCCCTGGAATCACATCACCCTTTGGCCTTGACAGAATCCAGTGCGAATTTAGCCTCTGCAACAAAAGTCAACTTACCATGTATCAAGAAATCTAAAATAAAAGCAGCACGCGCTCCTCAACCCTCTTCAGTGAATGAAGACGAACACGAACAAGAAATGATTGCTAGGTGTCGTGCCGATATCAGAAAAGAAGTTGATGCCTACATGAGCAGAATTATTGCACCATCAATACTCAAAGCCCCCTCTCTTGAATCACAGAAAATTGATAATATGCAAACTCCATATTCATCAGCGAAACTTTCAGTCTCATTTAAAGGCGATAAAAACATAGAACTAATAGAGTCGCCTCCTCTTTTGGCAACCCACGATGAAGAAATTGTCACCATGCTAAAAACTTTGCGCTCTTCTGCAGTAAAACAAAATCCCATAGCTGCTCAAAATATTCCTATTAAACCACCAGGTAAATCGATTTTGAAACCCAAAAAAGATAATAATATTGCATTAATATTGGGATGCCGGCCAGCCCCTTATCCGCAATATGTGCTTAACCGACAAAGTATATTACAGGTGTTCTCCGATATTCCGCTACTACAAGATATTGGCTCTGCGGACATAGCACAGGTTGAATTTTTCAATGATAACTCAGTAAGTACGGCATGCCTATGGCTAACGTCAAGAGTCATCAGAAATCTCATCTGGGAAGCAAAAAACCAACTTTTATCACTAGGTTTCATATTACTTCTGGGCCCACCAAATTCATCTAATGGTTCTCTTAGTGCTCAAACGTGGACTGACTCTGCCATAAGGGAACTTAATAAGGGTATTGTGCACATGGAGAGCGATGTCATTACAGAGGCTCCCTCCAAATGCTGCTGTAATTGCGATTCCAGGAGTTAACTTGCGTACAAGGCGAAGAAGGAAAGATATATCTCATTGGTCTCATGGAACACTCGTGGTTTCAATCATTTGGTTAATAATTCACAAAACATCTTAAATAATCACGATGTGATTCTTTTACAAGAGACATGGCTGACAACTGCTCCCGTATGGAACAACCATGAAACTCACTTTTTGCCAGCCATTCAAGGAAAGAGAGGCCGCCCGATGGCTGGCCTTATTACAGCAATTAAATTAAGCTCTAACATCAGCATTTTATACTCCCATTCTCCTAACTCATTTACGCAATTGACTATTATAGCTATTGATTCAATCTTGTACGCTATAGTTAATCTCTACTGGAACCACAAAAGCATTGAAAATGGGAGGTTCTTGGATGATATTGCCTCCATGTTGGATTTTATCATGCTTGTTCCAGAAATACAGCATACAGTTGTTGCTGGCGACTTAAATCTCCATTGCCTCCCCTCGTTGAACTTATCGGAGGATTCAAACTGCAAACTGTGGGAACAACTTATGCTTACGAGAGGACTCTGCATGTTGAATGAGAGCAAATTTGACAAAAGTGAGCTGAGTCACACGTGGCAACAGGGCAGCGCCAAAGCCACTATCGATTACATTTATGTTGATGACAGACTTTTTTCTCAAATTCACTTTTTCAATATTGTGTCAAACTTAAATAGTGATCATCGATTGCTCACCTTACAGTGGGCCTCAAAAGTGTTGAAAACCAACCGTAGCACGATGGGGAATTTAGGTCAACTAACAGTCTCTAATCAACTGAATCGCATTATTTGGACCGAAAACAAATTAGATAACTTCAATATCTCCCTACAAGCTGCCTTCTGTCATGCTCGGAATAACACAGCTATCCCCCCAGTTGCCTATTATGATCTAATACATCATTTCTCAGATAATAGAGTACAGAAAAATTACATCTTTAGGAAATCACATGTGTTTGACCTGGAGACCAAAAGTAAGAAAACTGAATTTCGTCACAAAAAAAGAGAAGCCATGAAACTTCCATTGAGCATCAGGCGCACAGCATTAATGCAAATTAAAACATCTTATAGGAACTGGCGGAGAAGCCATCGTAGTAAATTGTTTCAACAAGACGGTGAATTAATGTTACGAAATATTCGTGATAATAATACAGCCCAAATCTGGAAAGTATTGACCAACGCTGTTTCCCCGGTGCAAATAAAATCACAAACACAGAGCGTTCCAGAAGCAAGCTGGATTAGTTATTTTTCTAAAATCTATGCTATCCCGTCTAATTGCAATTTACCTATAAGTTTCACCCCTCACGAACGATTTCATATTATTATTGATAAATCCGACATCTTATATTTTATCAATAAAATAAGTCAGTCCAGGGCGCCTGGTCCAGACGGACTATCAAACAAAATTTTCAAAGAACATCCAGTAATATGGTCTACAATCTTATATCATATATATGAGAACATTAATGAATCCCAAGAGCTTCCGGCTTCATGGACTCACTCTCTGATTGTACCTATTCACAAAAAAGGTGATCGGTGTCTTCCACAGAACTATAGACCCATCGCCTTATTAGACGCTCCTGGTAAACTGTACAGCCGTATTATTTTGCGAGAACTAAATAATTGGACACTAAATGAGCTCAAAAGAGATCCATTCCAGACTGGTTTTGTCGCAGGGCTAGGCACCTCAGTAAACTTAATCACACTAAATATGCTAAAATCCAAATATGCAGAACTCAATCAACCTCTGTATATGGCATTTGTCGATTTTCGGGTAGCTTTTGACTCAGTCGATAGATCTTTGCTATTCCAGAAATTGCAGAGCTATGGCTGTCCTTCGTCATTGTTAACTATAATCAAAAAATTGCACTCGAACACGACAATGCAAGTCAGACTGTCGCTTGATGGGTTGTTGTCCGCGAATATTAATACAATGAGAGGATTAAAACAGGGGTGTATCTTGGCGTCCTCTCTTTTTAACCTCTTCATTTTAGATATTGGGACCTCCTTTGAAAGGGTACTGTCAGATTCTCCTAAATTAGGTGCTCAAAAAATTACATGGCTCTTGTATGCTGATGATCTTGTTCTCATTTCGCAGACTCCGAGCGGTCTACAGAACCTCTTGAACAAATTGGATATTTATACTCACACCAACAATCTAACTATCAATGTGGATAAAACTCAGATAGTGATTTGTCATAAAAAAAAGTATACAAAAATGGTGAGAAGTCAATGGTTCCTACGCGAAGTTCCCTTACAAACGGTACCAACTTATAAATACTTAGGATTACCTTTTTCTGGCTCTATGTTAAACCAAACTTATGATGACTCTGTAAGAATTAAAGTCATGACCTTAATTTCACAAGCCAAAATCATTTTACATAAGTACGGCAAATTCACTGTAATGCATGTGGTAACCTTTTTCAATCAAAAAGTTGTCCCGATACTATCTTACGGAGCTGAAACTCTGTTACCTCAACCCAGAATCTACTGGGATCGACTTGAGGGGAAATTTTGGAAAACAGTTCTGTGCTTACCAGTGTGCACTCCCTTATGTATGTTAAGGTACGAACTCGGTAGTATCTCCCTGTCTAGTCTAATTCTTTGGAAATTTTGCAACTTCTATCGAAAATGTCTTTTGGGTATACAAACTAATAATATGCTGGGCTTAATGGCAATGTATATGTGTACTTCCAATGATGTATTCCCCAAAAAATGGACAAGAGAAGTCATTAATGTTCTAGCAAATGCAAATGTTTCAATCGACTTGCTACTCAAGAATCCTACTCTAGCAAAGAAAAGACTGTATTGGCATGACTGGAATGTAACCCAAGACCTTTGTAAAAAATATGTAGATTTTGATCGGAATTTGTTCCCTCACAAGAAGCTCAAACAAATGGCCTATTATCTTTTAAAATCCCCATCACAGCATGTTCGCTCCGAAATGTTAAGATTGCGTTTGAACTTACAGTCTACAAATCAAATTCTAGCACGGAGAGGTATAATTTCAAAAAATGACACATATTGCCGTTTCTGTAAAGATGTGACGCAATTAGAGTGCCTAGCTCACCTAGTAGTGGATTGTCCGGCTTTGAGTGGCATACGAAAACGTGTATTCTGCAATATTTTACAATTATATTGTGATCGCTCTGCGTATGAAATATGGATTATACTAATGACAAGCAATCGTACTGCCATTCATATTGCATTAACGCAATTTATAAAAACGATATTACCTCGCAGTTAACTCCTTATGGCCTATCGACAAATGTATTTTAAAATTCAAGACATATGTGGGTTCAATTTATTTATTTTAATTTCAATTTTTAACATTACTTGTCAATTATTTTTGTGAACAGTACATTGCTTACAACTTCCGAAACAAATCTGTAATATTTGACAAATCAACCAATATGTACATAGGCTTTGGAAAGCTTGGAAAATTGTTAGTTTGGGATCTCGATACAAATTATGTAAAAATGATTTATGTAAAATCGAAAAATTGTAATATTGCAACTTTTTGTAACGAAAAAAAAACTTTTTGAAAGGTTGAATTCATTTCAGCCAACCAAAATAAAAAAAAAAAAAGATGTAAACTTTACACAGTACAAAACAATGTTGCACAATGAACAGCAACATGAAGAAGAACTCCAAGCCCAACTAGATAAGGATTCTCCTGACAGTAGTCAACCTTCTGTAACAGGAAGCCAAGAAACACTGGGAGAACCACTAATAACAAATGAGGCAGAATTAGCTATGATAGAAGTAGAAAACACCATGTGTCAGTATGAAGATAAGGAAGACTTAACTATACTACAATCAAAACTAAACAATGAGCAAAGTAGCATTTTTCAAGAAGTAACAAAACAAATTGCACATGGTGTAAAACATGAAAATAAAGAATGTTCCTGCCATAATTATAAACCTATACTACTGTACGTCAGTGGTGAAGCTGGTTCTGGCAAAACATTCCTAATCAAAATCATTAGTAAGTTCCTTCAACAATTGACAAACAACAAACTGTCAGCTGTTGTCACTGCCCCCACAGGTTTAGCTGCCTACAACATAGGTGGTGTTACATTACACCGATTACTACTATTACCAGTAGAACACCAGAACAAATTAGACTATTACTAACGTTCTGCAGAAGCTGCAATGGAATTACGCAGATTATTGAAACAAATGAAAATGCTACTAATAGATGAAGTGAGCATGGTCTCCAACCTGATGTTAGCTTTGATTCACCTCAGATTACAAGAAGTACTCAAAACAGACTATGAAGAGCTCTTTGCAGGAAAACACATTATTGTTTTTGGAGATCTGCTTCAATTAACACCAGTAAAAGGTGAACCTATTTTTAAAACATTAGGGCACAAACTCTGCCGTAAAACTGTTGGCAGCATTGGAAATGTCAACCTTTGGCAACATTTCCAATACAGAGAATTAACAGAAAATATGCACCAATCTGCAGATCTAACTTATGCCAACATTTTAAAAAGTTTGAGAGTTGGTAACTTTCTAAAGAAGCAGAAGCAACATTGAAAACCCGGCACATTAATGCACTTTATGGCGATAATGCATGTGCTACAGATGTTATGGAACAATTAGCCCACAAAAATGTCAATTGTATGGCCTTAATGCCAACTCTTGCAAGCTGTCTCAAATTCAATGAAATAATGTTAAGTAAAGAAATGCAACCAATAATGGAAATTAGCGCCATAGACAAACTAGATGTACATGGTATGAGACTACCCATGTGTGACCAAGCCACAACAAGACTAAATAATTTAGAAAAATCAATCTCAAACACAGCAGGCTTAGTAAAGATGTTAAAATTATCCTTAAATTGCAGAGTAATGCTTAAACGTATCCTTGACGTGGACCAAGGACTAGTTAATGGAGCACTGGGTACAGTTGTTGGCTTTCAAACATACCCACGTGACAACAAAATTCAGTTTGTCAATATACTCTTTGACAAACTTTCAGAAGTAAAACGGATAGGACGCTCAACAGCTAGATTCCTTCACTTCAAAGATATGTATGTACGCAGAGAACAATTTTCTCTAACTCTTGCATACGCAGTCATGATTCATAAATCACAAGGGCCCTCATTATGACCCTGGCGGAAAGTGACTGACCGGACCGCCACAGCGTAAATAGCGTTTCCGCCATTGCACGAAGGAGCAAAGTGCGGCCCATTCCGACCCATCGGGCACGAGCACCACGGCATGGCGGAAGTGCAAAGTCCGCGATGGCGGAAATGACCCCAAAACGGCCCACACCGCCGCCGTACGGCGCCCTAGGTGCAATACCGCCACCCATCACAGCGGACACCGCAGTGTGCGCCTACCGGAAAGTACGGTGACCGGAAATATACGGAAACGGAAGTTAAAACATGGGCCCGGAACGGGAAAACATCCCGCCGTACACCTATAAAACCACTAAAACCACACAACCACTAAAATCACTACCCTGAAACACACCCCAACCCGTCATCCACCCTAGCGAAACCAAGAAAAATGGGAAAAGTAGCGAAGAAAGCGTGCGACCGCAAGCGGCAGGTCCACTTCTCCCGTGAGGAACTCACCGTGCTAACAGAGACCCTCCAGGAGAATGCTGCCGTCGTCTTCTGCACGCAAATGACCAGGACGGCACTTGCAAACAAGAAGGCCATATGGGCTCTGGTGGCACAGCGGGTAAGTGCGGTGGGGACCGCACCCCGCACCCCACAGCAATGCCGCAAGCGATGGGACGACCTGCGGATACGCGTCCGCAGCATACTCTCTGCCAACCGCAACATTGCCACAGCCACCGGGGGAGGTCCTGAATCACCCATCAAGTTGACCCCCTGGGAAGAAATCTGTGCCTCCACCATCGGAATGGAGAGCATAGAGGGAGTCGGAGGGATGGAGAAAGGAGTGCAGACATCCGAAGATTCAGGTAGGTGGGCCAAATAAAACAATGCCAAATCCACAAAGTCCATCCATGTGAAGTACCATGCGTCCACATAGTGCAACAGAAACACATGTCCAGGAGAACGTCCACACACATCGGCCTGATAGCGCACGTTAAAACCCACAATAAATACATAAATAATTAAAAACCCCTAAAACACGCACTACACGTGCAGCAGGCACACCCTAACTGCAGGCTGCCAAACAACTGCACCCTCACTCCACACACAAATGAAAGCACCTCCAAGGCCCCGACCCAAATCACCCTCAGGTACCACCCCAATGCATGTGATACAATGCCATTCCAATTCCCACAGACCCATCAATAACCCTCGCCCTCCTTTACTCCACCACAGGGTCCGATCCAAACGACGAGCTTCAGGACACCCCTACCAGCACACCTGCAAAGAGGGCCAAGACCAACGGCCAAAGACCCTCCACCTCAGCTGCACGCATCAAGACACGGCAGCAGCACAAATCAGGTGGCAGCACAGAGGAGGGAACATCAACAGGCACCCCAGCAGCCAGCATGCCCACAACACCACCACCACAGGTCCCCCCAACGGATGCCACAGAAGGCACTGCCTCTGGTGGCAGCAGCACCATAGGTGACACCCCATTGATGGCAGCATGCTCCGACACAGAAGACGGGGATGTCGAAGTCAGATCCATCCATGACCTGTCCCAATCCCCCTGTCTGTCCCATCCCGTACAACATGAGGAAACCACGCAGGGGCACCCACAAGACGACGACTGGCCATCCCCCACAAGCCCTGTGGCAAGGCAACATGAGGACAACAGCCCCTCTGTGACACCCCCGCAAATGGCCATGGCCCAGCAGAGGCAACAGTCCCTCGACCAGTTAATCGTGCAACAGCAGCAACTGGCCACGCTCCTCAAGGACCATGCCGATGAATGTGGGGGCACTAAGGCAGACATAGAAACATCAACTGAGACACTTAGGGCAGAAATGGAGAGAGGTACAGAGACACTAAGGGCACAAATGGAGAGTAGCACCAAGAGCCTGGGAGTCCAAATGGAGAGATGCACCGAGAGCCTGAGGGGGGAACTGCATGCGACGTCCAAGGACGTATGTGCCGAACTTGCCGCAGTGCGCCGTGTGCTCACTGAGCTCTCGCAAACCCTTAGGGACATGCATGGACGTGAGCAGGCAGAGACATCATCCGTTGCAAGTTCCGTCCAGGGCAGCCCCCAACGTAGATCTGGGAGGAACCTGCGCTCCACAGGCAGGGGTGCCCCTGATACCCGCAGAGGGGGCTTGCAATAGCGACTGCCCACTGACAATGAGCATCTTTGGACACTGGTGTTCGGGGGGGAGGTAGGAGGGTGGAGGGGGTGTGTTGGGCTCACTTGGGTGGCGGGTCGATAGGGTGTACAACATGATATCACATATGCCATAAACAGTGCACGATCAACCAATGAGATGTGTGGACATTGATCTTTGTGTACTAGGCCATCATAGGCGTACAGTCCATATTGTGCATGTCCCAGACACACACAGTGCCACGAGTCCCGTGTCCATGTATCAGCCACCAGGCGTGAGTGCTAGAAGCATACATCAATGAGATGCTGACGAATGTCACGGCCCTCCGGTGCCTCGCCGACTCCTTGAGGTGCTGCCACATCCCCACCCTCATCATGACCATCATCAGGTGCTTGCAGTTCTGCGTCAGGGGGCATGGGCACATTTCTACGTACGCACATGTTGTGGAGCATGACACATGCCATGACCATCTTTGCAACCTTCTCATGGCGGTACAGGAGTGCCCCGCCAGACCTGCTGAGGCAGCGGAAACGACCCTTCAGTAGGCCGAATGCCTGTTCAATGACTACACGGGTACGTGAGTGGGCATGGTTGTAGTCCTCCTCATGCTGGTCCCGTGGGTTCCGGACTGGTGTGAGGAGCCATCTCTTCAGTGGATATCCAGCATCACCTGTATGTGGACGAGAAACGTATGATGTGGAATGCCATTGCTACGTACGCACACCCCCCCCCCTTCCTGCCAGGTCATTGCCGAATCACATACCCCACATTATCATGCATGTAATGAGACTCACCGAGTAGCCAGGATCTGTTCCCTGCGTGTCGCTCCATGTAGCGTGGTATTGTAGAGTTCCTCAAGACCATAGAATCATGGGTTGATCCAGGGAATCGGGCACAACAATGTGTAATGATCCTGTTGGAGTCACACACCATTTGTACATTCAGAGAATGAATTCAGAGGAAATGCCCACAGGTCTGACTGCAAATATAACGTACTATTGTTCAATGTCCTTGAGACAGGGGCCATGGCGAGGATGCAATGATTGATATGAATAGTTTGGGATGCGCAATAGCGACGTGGGCGATGAGGCCGGACGTTCCCAAATACATGTTACTTCACTACACTGGAATTACGGGCTGGGGCACTGTGGATTTTGCAGGCTGCATAACGCACAGACTCAATGGATATTTCTAATGTTATGTGAGTAAATATTCAGGCGTTTTAATCCCGGGATGAGGGAATGATGAATGGATGCATGGGCAGGTGATTTGAGACAGAGTTTGCCACGTACAGGGCTTCTTGGGATCTATCCGCCTCCCCTACGCTATGTGATGCAGGGCTGCCATAGTGGGACCATCGTCTATCTGGCCTTGTTGAGCCCTCCCTGTCTCGACGCGCCCTCAGACACTTGTGTCCATGCACGTTAACATTCCCATCTGATGGATTCTGTTTTGACAGACGCATGCACAGGTACACTCGTTTGTGATGGTGTTTGCACCTCGATATAGATGGTTATGAGTCGCAAGTGGTTTTGGGGTGGTGATGATCCTTTGGAGTGGGCTAGCATGCATATGGCTGTGGATTTAGTGTGATCATTGAAGTGAGTTGTTCGAATGTAGTTCTGATGGCCATTCTGTTCTTTTTCTTTTCTTTTGGTTGACAGGTATCTCCTCCCCTTTTGCCACTGCCATCTGTATGCCACTCCTGCAGATGGGTTTTACTCCCGACACCTGCTGCTTCGTGTTAATCAGTGGAGCAGCATTACGATCTTATGGGACGATCGCCAATGGGCCACATGCCGTTACGCAGTACTGGTGGCTCGGAGCAACATTCCGGCCTTTCAGCTGGACTAGTGCCTCCCCATTGGGACGGCCCTGCGGTTCTGTGCGCTTCCATGTTGCCTTTTCGTACGTGAATGTGGCTCTGTGTACCATGAGGGAACAGGGCGTCACACAAGTAGTGGCTGGTCATTTCTTGCGGATGCAGCCCACAATGGTGCAAAGTGTTTTGGAGTTCATGGCCTGATGGCTGTATGGGCTTGGTGATTTTGATGTGCATTAAATTTCTATTCTGATTTGGCCCGTGTAGCGTTCTTCTTTGCAAGTGATGTGGCATATGCCTATTTGGGGGGCGATGTATTGTGAGGAGATCTGCATTGGGTTCCAGCTTCGGAGTTTAGTTGCGTGGTACTGTACTGGGCGTGTTTGCCTACGAAGCCCGTGAGGTCAGGGATGGGGGCTGCCAATATGACTGTTTGAATGTTGTCATGCTCAGGGACGGGGGATTGGGTTTTGTGTAACAGATGCCGGTCAGCCAGGTGGACTGGTGGAATGATGTGATTCTCGGAATGTTGCTGGTCACAGGTGCCTGTGTTTGCGTGCGTTTCTTGGTGGGGGACTGTGGTCATGTCCATTGGGATGGCTTCTGTATTCGTGCCATCTGTGCCCTGCTGCTCCCATTGGCCCCTGTTGTGTTTCTTTTGTTCGTTGGCATGCATGGGTGACTTGTACATTTCACTGGTTGCATTGTGACTTCATTGCACCTACAGGGAGTTGTACTTTGTGGGCAGGGAGCGGTGTACAGGCACTCAGTGGGGCCGTTTACGGTTGATTCGCGATGCCGTACTTCTCACCATGGCGGAATGGTACATTCCGCCATGCTTGATGGCGTTAGGTACATGTCCGCTAGGGTCGGAATTAGCGTACCCTTGCGCCATGGTGGTATTTACGGTTTGGCATGGCGCGCGCGCGCGTGCTTGGTGCAGTTAGCGTTGGCGTTCACTACGGTGTCGCTAATGGCTTCGTACTTTGCGGTGACGGGTCATAGTCGCACCGAGCGCTATTCGATGGCGGTATTGCATTTCCGCCATCGTTTTCCGAATTCCGCAAGGGTCGTAATGAGGGCCAAGGTCTTACCCTATACAAAGCAATGATAGATATTGGTAACACAGTCTTTAAAGAAGGCATGAGCTACGTAGCACTATCACGCTTACGTACACTTGACGGTCTATTTCTAATCAACTTTGATGCAAGTAAAGTAAACGCTGATATTCCTTGCATTTTAGAATATAATAGAATATAATAGACTTCGCTCACTATACACTCCCCATCTAAACACATATTCTGTTCCACAAAAACTAAAACGTTGTAAAAGAAAACTAAATCAAACAGAAATGCAACAGGACGTCACTGCAAATCCTCCAAAGAGAGTAAAAGAAACTAATACTTCATCAAGTACCACAAACAAAAAAGAATCAATTAGAGAAAGTAAACCAGGTACTTCTTTAAAGAAGGAAGACAAACTCCAAAAAAAGCAGTTAGATACAGAACTACCTGGACCATTTAAATTCTCAAATATAGTTGGTGTAAGTTGCTATGCAAATGTAGCAATGAATATTCTATTTCAATTACCACCAATTGTTGACAACATTTACTTACACAGTACAGACCCTTTGTGTTTGCAAATGTTAGTACTTCACAGAAATGCAGCAAACAATCCTGACAACACATATAGTGTTTTTGGAATAAGACGACAATTGGACTACTGTGCTGGAATGGTGAAATTCACTATAAACTCACAGGAAGATCCACAAGAATTTCTAATGTACTTACTAATAGTACTGTCAAACAAAAACATACCTATAAATGAAATCTTCCAGATTTCATACATGTGGAAACATACATGCACTCTGTGCAACAATGGGACACAAGAAGAAATTCCCAATGAACGCTTCATATATATATCAATACCAAATTGTGAATCCATTCCATTTCAGCAACTTGTACAAAATGCAAACCATGGTAGATTATGCTCTACCTGCAATTCAGATAATCACTCCATGTTAGTAATACAAACACATAGTAAATACGTAATACTAATGCTTCTACGTTACAATGCAGATGGTACCAAAAACAACTGAAAGCTGACTGGAGTCAAATATCACTTGGTAAGAAACCTTCACAACAATAGGTATAATCTACCACGCAGGAGCCACAACCAATTCAGGGCACTACACGGCATATAAAAAAAAGAAATGTGGATGGTTTGAATGTAATGATAGTACCATTACTCTAAAGCAGAGATTACCAGGAAATCTTACAAACGCTTATTTGATGTTCTTAAAACCAAAATTTGATAAATAAACTGTATTTAAACCTTTAAGTAAATTTGTGTTAAAAAATATAAGCTGTTAGAATACTCCAAAAGCCATCTAACTGCTCAAAGATTCTACAACAACTAATCAGATAAATGAATACCACTAAAGTAGACCAAAAAATACACAGTTAGAATACGCCAATTGGTATCTAACTGTCCCAAAATTATAAATTTGTGTTAAAATAATATAAACTGTTAGAATACTCCAGAAGCTATCTAACAGCTCAAAGATTCTACAACAACTAATCAGATAAATGAATACCACTAAATTAGGCCAAAAATACACAGTTAGAATACGCCAATTGGTATCTAACTGTCCCAAAATTTAACAATATCCAAATAGATAAATCAAAACCACTAAAATATATTAAAAAAATAGACAGTTAGAATACGCCAATTGGTATCTAACTGCTCCAAAATTTTATAATATCAAAACAAATGAAGAATCTGCTACTGCTCCAAAAAAAATACAACAAAGCAAAGTATAAAGCATTAGCCAGAAACAAAAAGTGAACACTGAAAACGAACAAACAAATAAACTGTAGCATTACAGAAAAAGGTTTTTTTTTAATCCAACATGGATTTTTTTTTCTCCCACAGACCGAATGATTTTAGCAACAAATACAGAAACTGAGCAAATTGCACAGTACTCTGATTTGTACTCTACTAAATATGAGGGTCGAAAAAAAATAAAAGTATATTGCTTATACAATGTAATAAGTCATTACAAAATACTAATACTAACATGCTATTTTCTTTTATCACAGAAATGAAGAAGAAAAACATGGACTCCCATTACTAGACCAAACAGTAAGTATACAATAATAAGGACAACCATAGCAGCATATCACATCCATAGTATCTAATACCTTTGTTCCTTATACATTTGTTTTTCACCCAAAGTTATAAGCAAATATGAATGTTATGTGCTGCGGTGGTTGTTGCCAGGGCATAGAGTCTTGGGTGCATGGCGAAGTGGCCATGCACCCAAGACTCTATGCCCTGGCAACAACCACCGCAGCATATCACATCCATAGAGTCAAACATTTCAACTATGATCTATGGCGAAACTTTTAATGTCCGCGAACAATGTGAGTGTTCTTAGAACACTTTGAACTTGCCAGCGAACAATACGGACACCGTTTTCAGGACACCCCCTACGAACATTTCAGAACAACGCGATAGTTCTTAGAACACTTTCAACTTAACAACGAACAATACGGACAGCGTCCTAAGGACACCTCCTACGAACATTCCAGGACACCGGGAGTGTTCTCAAAAACGTCTTCAGAACACCCCCATTTTGTTTATTTGCGAACATTTCAGTACACCGCGGGTGTTCTTAGAACACATTCAACTTGACAGAGAACAATACGGACAGCGTCCTCAGGACACCCCCTACGAACACTCGCCGGACACCGCGAGTGTTCTTAGAAGCGTCTTCAGAACACCACCATCTTGTTTATTTGCGAACATTTCAGGACACCGCGAGTGTTCTTAGGACACATTCAACTTGACAGAGAACAATACGGACAGCGTCCTCAGGACACCCCCTGCGAACATTTCAGGACACCGGGAGTGTTCTTAGAAGCTTCTTCAGAACACCACCATCTTGTTTTTTTGCGAACATTTCAGGACACCGCAAGTGTTCTTAGGACACATTTAAATTGACAGAGAACAATACGGACAGCGTCCTCAGGACACCCCCTACGAACACTCCCCGGACACCGCGATTGTTCTTAGAAGCGTCTTCAGAACACCACCATCTTGTTTATTTGCGAACATTTCAGGACACCGTGAGTGTTCTTAGGACACATTCAACTTGACAGAGAACAATACGGACAGCGTCCTCAGGACACCCCCTACGAACACTCCCCGGACACCGCGAGTGTTCTTAGAAGCGTCTTCAGAACACCCCCATTTTGTTTATTTGCGAAAATTTCAGGACACCGCAAGTGTTCTTAGGACACATTCAACTTGACAGAGAACAATATGGATAGCGTCCTCAGGACACCCCCTACGAACACTCCCCGGACACCGCGAGTGTTCTTAGAAGCGTCTTCAGAACACCCCGATTTTGTTTATTTGCGAACATTTCAGGACACCGCGGGTGTTCTTAGAACACATTCAACTTGACAGGGAACAATACGGAGAGCGTCCTCAGGACACCCCCTACGAACACTCCCTGGACACTGCGAGTGTTCTTAGAAGCGTCTTCAGAACACCCCCATTTTGTTTATGTGGGAACATTTCAGGACAACGCGGGTGTTCTTAGAACACATTCAACTTGACAGAGAACAATACGGACAGCGTCCTCAGGACACCCCCTACGAACATTTCAGGACACCGGGAGTGTTCTCAAAAACGTCTTCAGAACACCCCCATTTTGTTTATTTGCGAACATTTCAGGACACCGCGGGTGTTCTTAGAACACATTCAACTTGACAGAGAACAATACGGACAGCGTACTCAGGACACCCCCTACGAACACTCCCCGGACACCGCAAGTGCTCTTAGAAGCGTCTTCAGAACACCACCATCTTGTTTATTTGCGAACATTTCAGGACACCGCGAGTGTTCTTAGGACACATTCAACTTGACAGAGAACAATAGGGACAGCGTCCTCAGGACACCCCCTATGAACATTCCAGGACACCGGGAGTGTTCTTAGAAGCTTCTTCAGAACACCACCATCTTGTTTATTTGCGAACATTTCAGGACACCGCGAGTGTTCTTAGGACACATTCAACTTGACAGAGAACAATACGGACAGCGTCCTCAGGACACCCCCTACGAACACTCCCCGGACACCGCGAGTGTTCTTAGAAGCGTCTTCAGAACACCACCATCTTGTTTATTTGCGAACATTTCAGGACACCGCGAGTGTTCTTAGGACACATTCAACTTGACAGAGAACAATACGGACAGCATCCTCAGGACACCCCCTACGAACACTCCCCGGACACCGCAAGTGTTCTTAGAAGCGTCTTCAGAACACCCCCATTTTGTTTATTTGCGAACATTTCAGGACACCGCGAGTTTTCTTAGGACACATTCAACTTGACAGAGAACAATACGGACAGCGTCCTCAGGACACCCCCTACGAACACTCCCCGGACACCATGAGTGTTCTTAGAAGCATCTTCAGAACACCCCCATTTTGTTTATTTGCGAACATTTCAGGACACCGCGGGTGTTCTTAGAACACATTCAACTTGACAGAGAACAATACGGACAGCGTCCTCAGGACACCCCCTACGAACATTCCAGGACACTGGGAGTGTTCTTAGAAGCGTCTTCAGAACACCACCATCTTGTTTATTTGCGAACATTTCAGGACACCGCGAGTGTTCTTAGGACACATTCAACTTGACAGAGAACAATACGGACAGCCTCTTCAGGACACCCCCTACGAACATTTCAGGACACCGGGAGTGTTCTCAAAAACGTCTTCAGAACACCCCCATTTTGTTTATTTGCGAACATTTCAGGACACCGCGGGTGTTCTTAGAACACATTCAACTTGACAGAGAACAATACGGACAGCGTCCTCAGGACACCCCCTACTAACACTCCCCGGACACCGTGAGTGTTCTTAGAACAGTTTCACTTTGCTTGCGAACAAAACGGACACATATTGAGTCCTTAGAACACCCCCAGTCAGTTTATTTAGAACATTTCAGAACACCTGTGATGTCCGCAAACAAATCGAACACAAAAAGAACGTCTAACACATAAAAAACACAACTTTCATCCTATCTCATACACTCCCACCCTCCCCAAACACTCCTACACACCAACACACTCTACAAAATACACATTTTGAACAAAGTTTCACCACGCTGTCCGCGGACGTCCGCGAATCCAAGATGGCGGGCGCTACCGAAAAATCTGACGCGCTTCACGCTCCACGCCGTCCAATCAGCGAACACATTGCATGTCCGCGAACATCATGCAAGACGATTGGTCAATCAGGACACTGTCCGCGGAGCGAACAGGGAAGTGTGTCCGCGAACCGAACACAGATATCACTAATTTTTTTTACCTACTTTTTGGTCATTTTAAAAAAAACTACTGGACGGATTTTCACCAAATTTGCAAAACGCACACTTTCGGGACCAAGCCGCTGCTCCTGGTCCAAATTTGGTGGAAATCCGTCCAGCGGTTTGGGCTGGAGGCGCGAGCAAAATTTTTTTCCCATTCAGTCCATGGGAAAAAAAATTTTTTACTAATTTTATAGGGGGGTCCCACCCAGAGGGGGTCCCACCCAAAACTTTTTTTTTTCCCATAGACATAATGGGAAAAAACTTTGCTCACGCCTACCGCCCAAACCGCTGGACGGATTTACACCAAATTAGCGGCATGAGCGGCGGCTTGGTCCCGAAAGCGTGCTTTGCTTTATTTGGTGTAAATCCGTCCAGTAGTTTTTAAAAAATGACAAAAATGTAAGTGAAAAAAATTAGTGATATCTGTGTTCGCTTTGCGGACACACTTCCCTGTTCGCTCTGCGGACAGGACGGTGATTGGGCCAGCAGCTTGCATGATGTCCGCGGACATCTGACGTGCTCTCTCATTGGATGCGTGAAAGCGTGCAGTGCGTCTGGCTTCAGAGACGCCCGCCATCTTTGTTCCTCGCATGAGAGGCTTTGTATCCCGCCTGCACAGTAAGTCCCCCACCCCCGCTCATGCCTGTGTCTGTCTCCTGTTCCTCCCCCCCTCATGTCCGTGTGTTTTTCTGTCTCTCTCCCGCCCACCGCCGGCTCATGTCCGTGTGTCTTTCTCCCTCCCTCCCACCCCCCGCTCATGTCCGTGTGTCTTTCTCCCTCCCGCCCACCCCCCGCTCATGTCCGTGTGTCTTTCTCCCTCCCGCCCACCCCCCGCTCATGTCCGTGTGTCTCTACCTCCCCCGTGTGTCTCTACCACCCGCTGCTCATGTCTGTGTGTGTCTCTCCCCACCCACCGCCCACCCCCCGCTCATGTCCGTGTGTCTCTGACCACCTTCCGCCCACCCCCCGCTCATGTCCGTGTGTCTCTCCCCACCCGCTGCCCACCCCCCACTCATGCCCCGTGTGTCTCTCCCCACCCGCCGCCCAACCCCCGCTCATGCCCCGTGTGTGTCTCCCCTCCCGCCCACCCCCCGCTCATGCCCCGTGTGTCTCCCCCTCCTGCCCACCCCCCGCTCATGCCCCGTGTGTCTCTCCCCCTCCCGCCCACCCGCTGCTCATGCCCCGTGTGTCTCTCTCTCCTTCCCCCCACCCCCCACTCATGCCCCGTGTGTCTCTCTCCCTCCCCCCCCACCCATGCCCCGTGTGTCTCTCCCCCTCCCGCCCACCCCCCGCTCATGCCCCGCGTGTCTCTCCCCTTCCCCCACCCCCGCTCATGCCTCATGTGTCTGTCTCCCTCCCCCACCCCTGCTCTTGCCCCGTGTGTCTGTCTGCCTCCCCCCACCCCCGCTCTTGCCCCGTGTGTCTTTCCCCCTCCCGCCCACCCCCGCTCTTGCCCCGTGTGTCTTTCCCCCTCCCGCCCACCCCCGCTCTTGCCCCGTGTGTTTTTCCCCCTCCCGCATACCCCTGCTTTTGCCCCCTCCCGCCCACCCCAGCTCTTGCCCCGTGTGTCTTTCCCCCTCCCACCCACCCCCGCTCTTGCCCTGTGTCTCTTGCCCCGTGTCTCTCTCCCCCTCCCGCCCACCCCCCGCTCTTGCCCCGCATGTCTATCACCCTCCCGCCCACCCCCGCTCTTGCCCTGTGTCTCTTTCCCCGTCCCCCCCACCCCCGCTCTTGCCCCGTCTTGCCCCGTGTCTCTTTCCACCACCCGCCCACCCCCGCTCTTGTCCCGTGTCTCTTTCGCCATCCCGCCCACCCCCGCTCTTGCCCCGTCTTGCCCCGTGTCTCTTTCCCCCTCCCGCCCACCCCCGCTCTTGCCCCGTGTCTCTTTCCCCCTCCCGCCCACCCCTGCTCTTGCCCCATGTCTCTTTCCCCCTCCCGCCCACCCCCGCTCTTGCCCCGTGTCTTTTTCACCCTCCCGCCCACCCCCGCTCTTGCCCCGCGTGTCTCTCACCCTCCCGCCCACCCCCTCTCTTGCCCCGCGTATCTCTCACCGTCCCACCCACCCCCGCTCTTGCCCCCTCCCGCCTTTCCCCCTCCCGTCCACCCCCGCTCTTGCCCCGTGTCTTCCCCCTCCCACCTACCCCCGCTCTTGTCCCGTGTCTTCCCCCTCCTGCCCACCCCCACTCTTGCCCCGTGTCTCCCCCCTCCTGCCCACCCCCGCTCTTGCCCCGTGTCTCTTTCCCCCTCCCACCCACCCCCGCTCTTGCCCCATGTCTCTTTCCCCCTCCCGCCCACCCCCGCTCTTGCCCCGTGTCTTCCCCCTGCCGCCCACCCCCGTTCTTGCCCCGTCTTGCACCGTGTCTCTTTCCCCCTCCCGCCCACCCCTGCTCTTGCCCCGTCTTGCCCCCTCCCGCCCAACCCCGCTCTTTCCCCGTGTCTCTTTCCCCCTCCCGCCCACCCCTGCTCTTGCCCCGTGTGTCTCTCTCCCTCCCGCCCACCCCCCGCACATGCCCCGTGTGTCTCTCTCCCCTTCCCCCACCCCCCGCTCATGCCCCGTGTCTGTCTCCTATTCTCTCCACACCCCGCTCATGCCCCATGTCTGTGTCCTGTTCCCCCGCTCATGCCCCGTGTCTATCTCCTGTTGCCCCCCACCCCTCCCGCTCATGCCCCGTGTCTGTCTCCTGTTCCCCCACACGCTCATGCCCCGTGTCTCTCTCTTGTTGCCCTCCACCCCCGCTCATGCCCCGTGTTTGTCTCCTGTTCCTCCCACCCCCCGCTCATGCCCCGTGTCTGTCTCCTGTTGCCCCCCACCGCCCCGCTCATGCCCCGTGTCTGGTCTCCCCACCCCCCCCTCATGCCCGTGTCTGTTGCTCCCCCCACCCCCCGCTCATGCCCTGTGTCTGTCTCCTGTTCCCCCCACCCCTTGCTCATGCCCCGTGTCTGTCTCCTGTTGCCCCCCACCCCCCGCTCATGCCCCGTGTCTCTCCTGTTGCCCCCACCCCCCGCTCATGCCCCGTGTCTGTCTCCTGTTGCCCCCCACCCCCCGCTCATGCCCCGTGTCTGTCTCCTGTTGCCCCTCACCCCCCGCTCATGCCCCGTGTGTCTCCTGTTGCCCCCCACCCCCCGCTCATGCCCCGTGTCTGTCTCCTGTTGCCCTCCACCCCCCGCTCCTGCCCCGTGTCTGTCTCTGTTGTTCCCCCCACCCCCGGCTCATGCCCCGTGTCTGTCTCCTGTTCCCCCCACCCCCTGCTCATGCCCCGTGTCTCTCTCCTGTTGCCCCCCACCCCCCGCTCTTGCCCCATGTCTGTCTCCTGTACCCCCCACTGCCCGCTCATGCCCTGTGTCTGTCTCCGGTTCCCCCCACCCGCTCATACCCCGTGTCTGTCTCCTGTTGCCCCCCACCCCCCTCTCATGCCCCGTGTCTGTCTCCTGTTCTCCCCACCCCCCGCTCATGCTCCGTGTCTGTCTCCTGTTCCCCCACCCCCTGCTCATGCCCCGTGTCTGTCTCCTGTTGCCCTCACCCCCCGCTCATACCCCGTGTCTGTCTCCTGTTGCCACCCACTCCCCGCTCCTGCCCTGTGTCTCTCTCCTGTTGCCCCCCACCCCCACTCATGCCCCGTGTCTGTCTCTTTTGTTCCCCCCACCCCCCGCTCATGCCCTGTGTCTGTCTCCTGTTCCACCCACCCCCCGCTCATGCCCCGTGTCTCTCTCCTGTTGCCCCCACCCCCTGCTCATGCCCCGTGTCTGTCTCCTGTACCCCCCCACCCCCCGCTCATGCTCGTGTCTGTCTCTTGTACCCCCCCACCCTCCCGCTCATGCCCCATCTCTGTCTCCTGTTGCCCCCCCTGCTCATGCCTCATGTCTGTCTACTGTTCCCCCCACCCGCTCATGTCCTGTGTCTCTCTCCTGTTGCCCCCCACCCCCCGCTCATGCCCTGTCTGTCTCCTGTACCCCCCCACCCCCCCGCTCATGCCCTGTGTCTCTCTTCTGTTGCCCCCCACCCCCTGCTCATGCCCCGTGTCTCTCTCCTGTTGCCCCCCACCCCCACTCATGCCCCGTGTCTGTCTCTTTTGTTCCCCCACCCCCCGCTCATGCCCTGTGTCTGTCTCCTGTTCCACCCACCCCCCGCTCATGCCCCGTGTCTCTCTCCTGTTGCCCCCACCCCCTGCTCATGCCCCGTGTCTGTCTCCTGTACCCCCCACCCCCCGCTCATGCTCGTGTCTGTCTCTTGTACCCCCCCACCCTCCCGCTCATGCCCCATCTCTGTCTCCTGTTGCCCCCCCTGCTCATGCCCCATGTCTGTCTACTGTTCCCCCCACCCGCTCATGTCCCGTGTCTCTCTCCTGTTGCCCCCCACCCCCGCTCATGCCCTGTCTGTCTCCTGTACCCCCCAGCCCCCGCTCATGCCCTGTGTCTCTCTTCTGTTGCCCCCCACCCCCTGCTCATGCCCCGTGTCTCTTTCCTGTTGCCCCCACTACCCCGCTCATGCCCCGTGTCTGTCTTCTGTACCCCCCACCCCCCGCTCATGCCCCGTGTCTGTCTCCTGTTCCCCCCACTCCCCGCTCATGCCCCATGTCTGTCTCCTCTTGCTCCCACCCATGCCCCGTGTCTGTCTCCTGTACCCCCCACTCCGCGCTCGTGCCTGTGTCTCTCTCCTGTTGCCCCCACACCCCCGCTCATGCCCCGTGTCTGTCTCCTGTTGCCCCCCACCCCCTCACTCATGCCCCGTGTCTGTCTCCTGTTCTCCCCACCCCCCGCTCATGCCCCGTGTCTGTCTCCTGTTCCTCCCACCCCTGCTCATGCCCTGTGTCTGTCTCCTGTTGCCCCCACCCCCGCTCATGCCCCTTATCTGTCTCCTGTTCTCCCCACCCCCCACTCATGCTCCGTGTCTGTCTCCTGTTCCCCACCACCCCCCGCTCATGCCCCGTGTCTGTCCTCTGTTGCCCCCCGCTCATGCCCCGTGTCTGTCTCCTGTTGCCCCCCACCCCCCGCTCATGCCCCGTGTCTGTCTCCTGTTGCCCCCCACCCCCTGCTCATGCCTCGTGTCTGTCTCCTGTTCCCCCCACCCCCGCTCATGCCCCGTGTCTGTCTCCTGTTCCCCCCACACCCCGCTCATGCCCCGTGTCTCTCTCCTGTTGCCCCCCACCCCCCGCTCATGCCCGTGTCTGTCTCCTGTACCCCCACCCCCGCTCTTGCCCCATGTGTCTGTCTCCCTCGCCCCCACCCCCGCTCTTGCCCCTTGTGTCTTTTACCTCCCGCCCACCCCCGCTCTTGCCCCGTGTCTCTTTCCCCCTCCCGCCCACCCCCGCTCTTGCCCCGTGTCTCTTTCCCTCTCCCGCCCACCCCCGCTCTTGCCCCGTGTCTCTTTCCCCCTCCCGCCCACCCCCGATCTTGGCCCGTGTCTCTTTCCCCCTCCCGCCCACCCCCGCTCTTGCCCCGTGTCTCTTTCCCCCTCCCGCCCACCCCCGCTCTTGCCCCGTGTCTCTTTCCCCCTCCCGCCCGCCCCCGCTCTTGCCCCATGTCTCTTTCCCCCTCCCGCCCACCCCTGCTCTTTCCCCCTCCCGCCCACCCTCGCTCTTGCCCCGTGTCTCTTTCCCCCTCCAGCCCACCCCCACTCTTGCCCCGTGTCTCTTTCCCCCTCCCGCCCACCCCCGCTCTTGCCCCGTGTCTCTTTCCCCCTCCCGCCCACCCCCGCTCTTGCCCCCTCCCACCCACCCCCGCTCTTGCCCCGCGTCTCTTTCCCCCTCCCGCCCACCCCCGCTCTTTCCCCCTCCCGCCCACCCCCGCTCTTGCCCCGTGTCTCTTGCCCCCTCCTGCCCACCCCCGCTCTTGCCCCTTGTCTTTCCTCCTCCCGCCCACCCCCGCTCTTGCCCCGTGTCTTTCCCCCTCCCGCCCACCCCCGCTCTTGCCCCGTGTCTTTCCCCCTCCCGCCCACCCCCGCTCATGCCCCGTGTCTCTCTCCTGTTGCCCCCCACCCCCCGCTCATCCCCGTGTCTGTCTCCTGTACCCCCCACCCCCGCTCTTGCCCCATGTGTATGTCTCCCTCGCCCCCACCCCCGCTCTTGCCCCGTGTGTCTTTTCCCTCCCGCCCACCCCTGCTCTTGCCCCGTGTCTCTTTCCCCCTCCCGCCCACCCCCGCTCTTGCCCCGTGTCTCTTTCCCCCTCCCGCCCACCCTCGCTCTTGCCCCGTGTCTCTTTCCCCCTCCCGCCCACCCCCGATCTTGGCCCGTGTCTCTTTCCCCCTCCCGCCCACCCCCGCTCTTGCCCCGTGTCTCTTTCCCCCTCCCGCCCACCCCCGCTCTTGCCCCGTGTCTCTTTCCCCCTCCCGCCCACCCCCGCTCTTGCCCCGTATCTCCTTCCCCCTCCCGCCCACCCCCGCTCTTTCCCCCTCCCGCCCACCCCCACTCTTGCCCCGTGTCTCTTTCCCCCTCCCGCCCACCCCCGCTCTTGCCCCGTGTCTCTTTCCCCCTCCCGCCCACCCCCGCTCTTGCCCCCTCCAACCCACCCCCGCTCTTGCCCCGTGTCTCTTTCCCCCTCCCACCCACCCACGCTCTTGCCCCCTCCCGCCCACCCCTGCTCTTGCCCCTTGTCTTTCCCCCTCCCGCCCACCCCCGCTCTTGCCCCGTGTCTTTCTCCCTCCCGCCCACCCCCGCTCTTGCCCCGCTTCTTTCCCCCTCCCGCCCACCCCCGCTCTTGCCCCGTGTCTTTCCCCCTCCCGCGCACCCCCGCTCTTGCCCCGTGTGTCTTTCTCCCTCCCTCCCACCCCCGCTCTTGCCCCATGTGTCTTTCTCCCTCCCTCCCGGCCCCCGCTCTTGCCCCATGTGTCTTTCTCCCTCCCGTCCACCCCCGCTCTTGCCCCGTGTCTTTCTCCCTCCCGCCCACCCCGGCTCTTGCCCCGTGTCTTTCTCCCTCCCGTCCACCCCCGCTCTTGCCCCGTGTCTTTCTCCCTCCCGCCCACCCCCACTCTTGCCCCGTGTCTTTCTCCACCCCGCCCACCCCCGCTCTTGCCCCGTGTCTTTCACCCTCCCGCCCACCCCCGCTCATGCCCCGTGTGTCTTTCAACCTCCCGCCCACCCCCGCTCATGCCCCGTGTGTCTTTCACCCTCCCGCCCACCCCCCGCTCTTGCCCCATGTCTGTCTCCTGTACCCCCCACTGCCCGCTCATGCCCTGTGTCAGTCTCCGGTTCCCCCCACCCGCTCATACCCCGTGTCTGTCTCCTGTTGCCCCCCACCCCCCTCTCATGCCCCGTGTCTGTCTCCTGTTCTCCCCACCCCCCGCTCATGCTCCGTGTCTGTCTCCTGTTCCCCCCACCCCCTGCTCATGCCCCGTGTCTGTCTCCTGTTGCCCTCACCCCCGCTCATACCCCGTGTCTGTCTCCTGTTGCCACCCACTCCCCGCTCCTGCCCAGTGTCTCTCTCCTGTTGCCCCCCACCCCCCACTCATGCCCCGTGTCTGTCTCTTTTGTTCCCCCCACCCCCCGCTCATGCCCTGTGTCTGTCTCCTGTTCCCCCCACCCCCCGCTCATGCCCCGTGTCTCTCTCCTGTTGCCCCCCACCCCCTGCTCATGCCCCGTGCCTGTCTCCTGTACCCCCCCACCCCCCGCTCATGCTCGTTTCTGTCTCTTGTACCCCCCACCCCCCCGCTCATGCCCCATGTCTGTCTCCTGTTGCCCCCCCTGCTCATGCCCCATGTCTGTCTACTGTTCCCCCAACCCGCTCATGTCCCGTGTCTCTCTCCTGTTGCCCCCCACCCCCCGCTCATGCCCTGTCTGTCTCCTGTACCCCCCCACCCCCCTGCTCATGCCCTGTGTCTCTCTTCTGTTGCCCCCCACCCCCCGCTCATGCCCCGTGTCTGTCTCCTGTACCCCCCCACCCCCGCTCATGCCCCATGTCTCTTTCCTGTTGCCCCCCACTACCCCGCTCATGCCCCGTGTCTGTCTTCTGTACCCCCCACCCCCCACTCATGCCCCGTGTCTGTCTCCTGTTCCCCCCACTCCCCGCTCATGCCCCATGTCTGTCTCCTCTTGCTCCCACCCATGCCCCGTGTCTGTCTCCTGTACCCCCCCACTCGGCGCTCATGCCTGTGTCTCTCTCCTGTTGCCCCCCACACCCCCGCTCATGACCCGTGTCTGTCTCCTGTTGCCCCCCACCCCCTCACTCATGCCCCGTGTCTGTCTCCTGTTCTCCCCACCCCCCGCTTATGCCCCGTGTCTGTCTCCTGTTCCTACCACCCCCGCTCATGCCCTGTGTCTGTCTCCTGTTGCCCCCCACCCCCGCTCATGCCCCGCATCTGTCTACTGTTCTCCCCACCCCCCACTCATGCTCCGTGTCTGTCTCCTGTTCCCCACCACCCCCCGCTCATGCCCTGTGTCTGTCTCCTGTTGCCCCCCGCTCATGCCCCGTGTCTGTCTCCTGTTGCCCCCCACCCCCCGCTCATGCCCCGTGTCTGTCTCCTGTTGCCCCCCACCCCCTGCTCATGCCCTGTGTCTGTCTCCTGTTGCCCCCCACCCCCCGCTTATGCCCGTGTCTGTCTCCTGTACCCCCCACCCCCGCTCTTGCCCCATGTGTCTGTCTCCCTCGACCCCACCCCCGCTCTTGCCCCGTGTGTCTTTTCCCTCCCGCCCACCCCCGCTCTTGCCCCGTGTCTCTTTCCCCCTCCCGCCCACCCCCGCTCTTGCCCCGTGTCTCTTTCCCCCTCCCGCCCACCCCCGCTCTTGCCCCGTGTCTCTTTCACCCTACCGCCCACCCCCGATCTTGGCCCGTGTCTCTTTCCCCATCCCGCCCACCCCCGCTCTTGCCCCGTGTCTCTTTCCCCCTCCCGCCCACCCCCGCTCTTGCCCCGTGTCTCTTTCCCCCTCCCGCCCACCCCCGCTCTTGCCCCGTGTCTCTTTCCCCCTCCCGCCCACCCCCGCTCTTTCCCCCTCCCGCCCACCCCCGCTCTTGCCCCGTGTCTCTTTCCCCCTCCCGCCCACCCCCACTCTTGCCCCGTGTCTCTTTCCCCCTCCCGCCCACCCCCGCTCTTGCCCCGTGTCTCTTTCCCCCTCCCGCCCACCCCCGCTCTTGCCCCCTCCCACCCACCCCCGCTCTTGCCCCGTGTCTCTTTCCCCCTCCCACCCACCCCCGCCCTTCCCCCCTCCTGCCCACCCCCGCTCTTGCCCCTTGTCTTTCCCCCTCCCGCCCACCCCCGCTCTTGCCCCGTGTCTTTCCCCCTCTCGCCCACCCCCGCTCTTGCCCCGTGTCTTTCCCCCTCCCGCCCACCCCCGCTCTTGCCCCGTGTCTTTCCCCCTCCCGCGCACCCCCGCTCTTGCCCCGTGTGTCTTTCTCCCTCCCTCCCACCCCTGCTCTTGCCCCGTGTGTCTTTCTCCCTCCCTCCCACCCCTGCTCTTGCCCCGTGTGTCTTTCTCCCTCCCTCCCACCCCCGCTCTTGCCCCGTGTGTCTTTCTCCCTCCCGTCCACCCCCGCTCTTGCCCCGTGTCTTTCTCCCTCCCGCCCACCCCCGCACTTGCCCCGTGTCTTTCTCCCTCCCGCCCACCCCGCTCTTGCCCCGTGTCTTTCACCCTCACGCCTACCCCCGCTCATGCCCCGTGTGTCTTTCACCCTCCCGCCCACCCCCGCTCATGCCCCGTGTGTCTTTCACCCTCCCGCCCACCCCCGCTCATGCCCTGTGTGTCTCTCCCCCTCCCGCCCACCCCCCGCTCATGCCCACCCCCCGCTCATGCCCCGTGTGTCTCTCTCCCTCCCGCCCACCCCCCGCACATGCCCCGTGTGTCTCTCTCCCTCCCGCCCACCCCCCGCACATGCCCCGTGTGTCTCTCTCCCTCCCGCCCACCCCCCGCTCATGCCCCGTGTGTCTCTCTCCCTCCCGCCCCGCCCACCCCCTGTGTGTCTCTCTCCCTCCCGCCCCGCCCACCCCCCATGTGTCTCTCTCCCTCCCCCCACCCCCGCTCATGCCCCGTGTGTCTCTCTTTCTTCCCCCACCCCCCGCTCATGCCCCATGTCTGTCTTCTGTTCCCCCCCGCTCATGCCCCGTGTCTGTCTCCTGTTCTCTCCACACCCCGCTCATGCCCCGTGTCTATCTCCTGTTGCCCCCACCCCTCCCGCTCATGCCCCGTGTCTGTCTCCTGTTCCCCCACCCGCTCATGCCCCGTGTCTGTCTCCTGTTCCCCCACACGCTCATGCCCGTGTATCTCTCTTGTTGCCCCCCAACCCCCCGCTCATGCCCCGTGTTTGTCTCCTGTTCTCCCCACCCCCTGCTCATGCCCCGTGTCTTTTTCCTGTTCCTCCCACCCCCCGCTCATGCCCCGTGTCTGTCTCCTGTTGCCCCCCACCGCCCCGCTCATGCCCCGTGTCTGTTCTCCCCACCCCCCGCTCATGCCTGTGTCTGTTGTTCCCCCCACCCCCCGCTCATGCCCCGTGTCTGTTGTTCCCCCCACCCCCCGCTCATGCCCCGTGTCTGTCTCCTGTTCCCCCCACCCCTCGCTCATGCCCCGTGTCTGTCTCCTGTTCCCCCCACCTCCCGCTCATGCCCTGTGGCTGTCTCCTGTTCCCCCCAGCCCCCGCTCATGCCCCGTGTCTGTCTCCTGTTGCCCCCCACCGCCCCGCTCATGCCCCGTGTCTGTTCTCCCCACCCCCCGCTCATGCCCATGTCTGTTGTTCCCCCCACCCCCCGCTCATGCCCCGTGTCTGTTGTTCCCCCACCCCCCGCTCATGCCCCGTGTCTGTCTCCTGTTCCCCCACCCCTCGCTCATGCCCCGTGTCTGTCTCCTGTTCCCCCCACCTCCCGCTCATGCCCTGTGGCTGTCTCCTGTTCCCCCCAGCCCCCGCTCATGCCCCGTGTCTCTCTCCTGTTCCCCCCACCCCTCGCTCATGCCCCGTGTCGGTCTCCTGTTCCCCCACCTCCCGCTCATGCCCTGTGGCTGTCTCCTGTTCCCCCCAGCCCCCGCTCATGCCCCGTGTCTCTCTCCTGTTGCCCCCCACCCCCTGCTCATGCCCCGTGTCTGTCTCCTGTTGCCCATGCCCCGTGTCTGTCTCCTGTTCCCCCCACCCCCTTATGTCCCGTGTCTCTCTCCTGTTGCCCCCCACCCCCCGCTCATGCCCCGTGTCTGTCTCCTGTACCCCCCCACCCCCCCGCTCATGCCCTGTGTCTCTCTTCTGTTGCCCCCCACCCCCTGCTCATGCCCCGTGTCTGTCTCCTGTACCCCTCCCACCCCCCGCTCATGCCCCATGTCTCTCTCCTGTTTCCCCCCACTACCCCGCTCATGCCCCGTGTCTGTCTTCTGTACCCCCCACCCCCCGCTCATGCCCCGTGTCTGTCTCCTGTTCCCCCCACCCCCCGCTCATGCCCCATGTCTGTCTCCTCTTGCTCCCACCCATGCCCCGTGTCTGTCTCCTGTTGCCCCCCACCCCTGCTCATGCCCTGTGTCTGTCTCCTGTTGCCCCCCACCTGCCGCTCATGCCCCGTGTCTCCCTCGTGTTCCCCCCACCCCCGCTCATGCCCCGTGTTTCCCTCATGTTACCCCCCGCCCCCGCTCATGCTCCGTGTCTCCCTCGTGTTCCCCCCACCCCCTGCTCATGCCCCTTGTCTCTCTTCTTTCCTCCCCACCCCCGCTCATGTCCCATATGTGCCCTTTACCCCCCCGCTCATGCCCTGTGTCTCCCTCGTGTTCCTCCCCACCCCCTGCTCATACCCCGTGTCTCCCTCATGTTCCTCCCCACCCGCTGCTCATGCCCCGTGTCTCTCTCGTGTTCCCCCCACCACTGCTCATGCCCTGTGTTTCCTTCCTCCCCCCCCACCCCCTGCTCATGCCCCGTTTGTACCCTGTTCCCTCTCACCCCCCGCTCATGCCCAAGTGTCTCCCCTGTGCGCCCCCAACCCCGCTCATGCGCCGTTGTGTTCTTTATACACACTGCCTTCCCTTTCCATGGTGGCCATCTTGGTAAAAGATTTTCCTTCCTACACCGAGACGCCACAGGCGTCCCGGCGTAGGAAGGAAAATCTTTTTGGTTTTTTTACCACCCGGCATTCCCACTTTGAGGACATAAGATGTTAGTGGTCTTCATCTATTGAAAAGGATGTTATGGTCACGTTGTACTAATAAAAACCTTTAAAATTTAGTAAAAAAAAATGTTACAGGGACGTTATGGTTAAGTTGCACTAATAAAAACCTATGAAATTCAATGAAAAAACTTTGTTAAAGGGACGTTATGGTTAAGTTGCGCTACTAAAAACCTATGAAATTCAGTGAAAAAACGTTGTTAAAGGGACGTTATGGTAAAGTTGCGCTACTAAACACCTATGAAATTCAGTGAAAAAACTTTGTCAAAGGAACGTTATGGTTCCAAGTAAAACCGAAAAACCCTTGAAATTCGCCAGTTATGGTAAGCTAAGCAACCATAACTCGCGCCACCACCGTGCACTGCTAAGACTAACACCCAGGACATCAAAGATGACATCACAAATGTCATTGATGATATCACTGATGACCTCGCATGTCTGGCTCACTCTTTTTTCTTTTGCTGACATATCTAGGCCACATGGTTTTCTTCAGTAACAGTCAGAAACTAAACATTTTATTTTATTTGTAGACGTATCCTTCAAGTAGGTTCTTACAGTAATTCTGTTAGAGTCCAGTCACATCATATGAAACATATACATACGGGACGACACAAGCTTGAAAGACAGCAATCCTTTTTGTGCATAAAGATAATCAATAGACTTATGAGCACTTTCTGATAGTTCTGTTGTTTTTTTTTTTTTATGGCTGTACTTTCCCTGTGGGTCCAATCACATCAAGTGATACATATACATAGGGTGAATAGCAGCTTTGAAACAGAGCAATCATTTATTTGCATGAAAATAATCAGTTAAGTTATGAATTGTTTCTGCTACTACTTGTGCTTTTTTGCTAACTTCACTTTCCCTGTATATACCCATATTGGTATGTGTTCTTGTGTCTTTGTGTTTTGTCTAGTAATGTTTTATTAGCTACGTATTACATATTTCACAGTACACAAAAATCTATTAAGAAAACAATTATCATTTAATTATTCAACATATTAACATTACGAATATTATACCTTTATCTTGTACACTGCACACCATGCTATGTTTCTGTATCAGTAGCTTAGTATACTAGATAGATCCCCATAATAGAATGCTATTTATATCAATGCATCGTTCAATGCACTAATTAGGGTATGATATTTATTGCAATGATCCTTGACACTTGTTTCGCAACATTATAATAAGAATCCCTTGTACACATATTTCATGAAAAGTACATACACATGTGATGTCATCAGTGATGTCATCAATGACATTTGTGATGTCATCTTTGATGTCCTGGGTGTTAGTCTTAGCAGTGCCCGGTGGTGGAGCGAGTTATGGTTGCTTAGCTTACCATAACTGGCGAATTTCAAGGGTTTTTCGGTTTTACTTGGAACCATAAAGTTCCTTTGACAAAGTTTTTTCACTGAATTTCATAGGTTTTTAGTAGCGCAACTTTACCATAACGTTCCTTTAACTAAGTTTTTTCACTGAATTTCATAGGTTTTTAGTAGCGCAACTTAACCATAACGTCCCTTTAACAAAGTTTTTTCATTGAATATATATATATATATTACATGGCCACGGTAGTGGCCATGTAGTTATGGTTAAGTTGCTGTTTCCATAGGAAGAGCACTTTTTGGGCGGCTTATAACTTCGCTCTCCCTGGACGGATCCTCACCAAACTTTGCAAAAAAAGTAGTTGGGTCACTCTGAAAGTTTGGTGAGGATTTGTCCAGGGGGGGCAAAGTTATAGGGGGTCCCAAAACTTTTTTCTTTCCCATAGATTGAATGGGAAAAAACTTTGCACACGGCTACAGCCCGAACCGCTGGACGGATTTACACCAGATTTGCGGCAGGAGCGGCGGCCTGGTCCCAAAAGCGTGCTTTTGTAAATTTGGTGTAAATCTGTCCAGTAGTTTTTTTAAAAATGACTAAAATGTAAGGCAAAAAAATTAGTGATATCTGCGTTCGCTTCGTGGACGAACTTCCCAGTTCACTCCGCGGACAGCATCCCGATTGGCCCGTGGGCTTGCATCATGTCCGCGGACATGCGACGTGTTCGCTGATTGGACCGCAAGGGGCGTGGGGCGCGTCAGATTTTCTGTGGCGCCCGCCATCTTGTATTCGCAGTCGACCGCGTACAGCGCAGTGAAACGTGGATAAAAAATTGTATTTAGTGCCGTGTGTTGGTGTGTGAGAGTGTTTGGGGAGGGTGGGGGAGTATGAGATAGGTTCAATGCTTTGTTTTTTTATGTGCTAGACATTTTTGTTGCGTTCGATTTGTCCGCGGAGAACACGGCTGTTCTGACATTTTGTAAATAAACTAAATGGTGGGGTGTTTAGAGGACGGAGTATGTGTCATTTTTGTTCGCAAGGAAGGTAAAAATGAGCTATGTACACTCGCGGTGTACTTAATTGTTCGTAAATACACAAACTGGGGGTGTCCTCAGGACGCTGTCCGTATTGTAATCTGTCTAGTTGAATGTGTTCTAATAACACTCGCAGTGTCCCGAAATTGTTGCAATTACACAAAATGGGGGTGTTCTGAGAACGTTGTTTGTATTGTTCGTTGTCAGGGTGAAAGTGTTTTAAGAGCACTCCTTTTGTCCGCTAATAGTACAATTTCCTAGGGGCGTCAACCGACTTTTTGTCCACTAAAGAAACGATAAATCCGGCTGGTGTGCGTTGACATTATGTGATAATCCTATGACTGGCGCTATTGACCTGGCTGACTTGCTTTTGCGACACTAAATCATATCTCCCGCCACTAAGCCTGATATTATCAAAGCATTCATATTCCCCGCCTCTCTCCGTGACGTTACAGGGTGCGTAATGAAACGCGCCCAGTCGTCTCCAGTACTACGCGACTTTACACAGAACCCGGAAGACAACACACATTATGTCACAACACAGCGCGCCACAGTTCAGAATATGAAACTGTGATTTAAAAGCAAAGAGCAAGATGGTAAATGTTGTAAAGTACATTTATTTGACATCAAATGTTTAGAGAATATTCAGCAATTTGCATTTGTCTTTGTTGTCGATCCGCAAAAGTTCATGTTGAGACACGCGATGTTCCTTTGCGGTACAGAGAGTGTTAGATCAGGTTACAACTCAGTGCGCCACAATTCGGAATATGAAACTGTGGTTTAAAAGTAAAAAGCAGGATTGTACACTTGGTAAAGTACATTTATTTCACATGAAATGTTTAGTGAATATTCAGCGATTTGCTATTGTCTCTGCTGTCGATCAGCAAAAGTTTATTTGGAGCCGCGCGTTGTTCCTTTGCGGTAGATAGGCTGTTGGTTTATGATAAAAGCAGTAAATGGTCTCTCTGATAATCGGAAGGTTGCTCCAACAACGAGCCATTAGACACCGTATTGGTTGGTATGTTGTTTTTAGTCGCTAGTACTGCGTAAGGGCATGTTCGTCCTTGGCGATTGTCCCATAAAATGGTGAGGGTCATGAAGTTGCATATTTGGACTTGCACCTGGCAGTTGAAGACCCCATCCGCTGGAGTCTGTAAATCGTGACATAGACAAAACGGGGCCACGTACCTGTTTTAAAAAACATAAATTAGTCTCACCAGCCGATCTTCATTAAAAATCATAATTTTATTTATTAGGGTGTGAAAATATTTGCTATCGAAGATAGTGCAACAGAGTATGTTAATAATAAAATAATAATATTTTCCCATTCATATAGCGCTAAGAACTGTGAGGTATCTAAGCGGTGCTTATTATTAACCACGGTGTATGGTGCTCATTTATCGACCACAGAAGGATGAAAGGCTGAGTTTGGGCTTGCCGGGATTCGAACTTGCGTTAGCAAGCTGTGCACGGATGTCAAAGCGAGCGCTGTACTCACTGTGCCACTTGACAGGCTACAGTAAAGTGGCACAGCGAGTAGAGCGCTTGACCGCCTATAGACCGGTTAAATTATTTCTATTAACCCACTCTGTGTCGTCTGCCTTTTTCAGAGCCCTCTAAACGACAGGGGATCAATTCGGCGGTGATAGTACGCGGTAGAAAATATTATGCCACTTTCAACGAACAAGTTCAACTTCAGCGGTCTTTAATGCTACGCTATTGTAATTATATTTGGTATAAAGTAATGTAAAGGGTTACTTACAGTACAATTGCAATTTCCATTGTCTACGAGTGGTGCAGTCCGAAAATACGACTCCGCGTGTGCCAACGATCTTTCGCATAGTGATATAATATGTAAAAGTGGTTTCGTTTCAGAAATTTCATCTTTATCTTCTCTTACGTTTTAGCAACACTGCTTCAAGAGAAGTCTTTCATCACAATCTCTGTCTGTCAAGGTCAAAACACAATACAACCTTATAGTCTGCTTCATGAGCCTCTCCGGGGCCCGAGAAAAAAATGAAGCAGCTGACCTTCACTGTGAACAAGCATAAATTCTTACTTTGCAACATTCTGTGTAAAGCCATCTTTAGAAGTTGGTTTTTGCACGCCATGTTTGTATATTGTTTGCGTGATATTAAAAAAAGTTTGTTTAAAGGACGTTATGGTTCTAAGTACAGCCGAAAGACCCCTGAAAATAGCAAGTTATGGTAAGCTATGAAAAATAACTTGCGCCAACACCATGCACTGCTAAGACTAACACCCAGGACATCAAAGATGACATCGCAAATGTCATTGATGAAATCACTGATGACATCACATGTGTATGTACTTTTCATGGAATTTGTGTACTAGGGATTTTCATTATAATGTTCCGAAAAAAGTGTCAAGGATATTGCAATAAATATCATACCGTTATTAGTGCTTTGAACGATGCATTTATATCAATAAATAGCATTGTATTATGGGATTCTATGTAGTATACTGAGCTGCTAATGGAGAAAGATAGCATTGTGTGCAGAGTACAAGATAAAAGTATAATATTTGTAATGTTAATATGTAGAATAATGAAATGATAATTGTCCTGAAATGTTGGAAAATTCACAAAATGGGGGTGTTCTGAGGACGTTATTCGTATTGTGTGATTGCTTAGCTGTATGCAATGAGGGAATGGTACAGAGAGTAAAGTGGACACCGTCCGCAGACACCGCGGCTGTTCGTGGACAGGGCGTGCTACATCCGGGTTTTTCCAGGAAATCCAACATTGAAAGAAGACTGTACGGATCAGCCAATCAGATGTCGAGGTTGTGGATTTGTGTTGAAAGAGACTGTGTGTGGTGAAGATGGCAGAAGTGGAGAAAGTCAGGGTGTTGGTGCTCGGAGATATGTTTGTGCATGGTTTACAGGAATACGCTGAATGCAGGCATGTTGCAAAGAACTTTGATGTCAAAGGAGTGGAGGTGGTGTGGAGCACTGTGCCTGATGCAATGTACAGGGAATTGTACAAGTTTGTGCGGATATGGCCACGATGAACAGTCCACATGTGGTAGTTTTGCACTATGGTGCTTTCCATTTGGGCAACGTCAGTGCCCCTACTTTGTTGGCTGATTTGGAATGCTTGGTTCAAGCCGTAGTGAAGATCCTTCCAAATGCGAAAGTAATTTTTTCTGGATTACTACCTAGGGCAATATGGGACAATAGTTCAGTTTTTTGTCCTCAGCAAAACATTGCTAGGTGTGTCATCAACCGAGGCATGTGTGCCTTCATGCTTAGAGCTGGTATGTTCTTCTGTAACAATGAGAATATTGATGCCAGTAATGCTGTTAATTTTAAAGAAGATGGCATTTCTTTATCTTTTACCGGAAATGCCTTTTTATTTTGGAATGTAAGGGTTGCTTTGGAGAAGGTTATGTGAAGATTTTAGGAGTAAAGTAAGAAAAAAAAACAAGAAAAAAAATACAAAATAACAGGTGTCTGTCAAGCATCTGTAAAAAAAAAAAAACAGCTCTTTTTAGAGCCAACTTCAAAGGGGAAATGGGGCACACTATTTAAATTTACATTCACCACGCTCAGATTTTCGATGTGTCCGCGGACATGGCGGTAGTGCGCGGACATGAAAATCACTACGAGGGGGTTAGTATGTTCTATGTTACATGTCAGGGATATTATGGTTAAGTTGTGTTACTAAAAACCTATGAAATTCAGTGAAAAAAACTTTGTTAAAGGGACGTTATGGTTAAGTTGTGCTACTAAAAACCTATGAAATTCAGTGAAAAAACTTTGTTAAAGGGATGTTGTGGTTCCAAGTAAAAACGAAAAACCCCTGAAATTTGGCAGTTATGGTAACATAAGCAACCATAACTCGCGCCACCGTGCACTGCTAACACTAACACCCAGGACATCAAAGATGACATCACAAATGTCATTGATGACATAACTGATGACATCACATGGCTGGCTCTCCCTTTTTATCCTTTAGTGACATATCGAAGCCACATAGTTTTCTACAGTAACAGTCAGTAAGTAAAAATTGAAAAGGTACTATATTTGTAGACTTGGGTTCCTGTCACATCATATATGAAACATGTACGTAGCGGAAGATACAGGCTTGAAAGAGAGGAATCCTTTCTGTGCATGAAGATAATCATTATGGTATCAGCACTTTGTCATAGTTTTATTTTTATTACTCTACCTTCCCTCTATATGCTCATATTTGTATACATTATAGACACTCTCCATAGAGTGAATAGGAAAAAAATGTTGCTCGCGTCTACAGCCCAAACCACTGGACGGATTTCCACCAAATTTGGACCAGGAGCAGCGGGTTGGTCCCGAAAGCGTGCTTTTGCAAATTTGGTGAAAATTCGTCCAGTAGTTTTTTTTTAAAATGACCAAAAAGTAGGTAAAAAAAAATTAGTGATATCTGTGTTCGGTTTGCGGATACACTTCCCTGTTCGCTCTGCGGAAAGTGTCCTGATTGGCCAATCGTCTTGCGTGATGTTTGGGGATATGCAAAGTGTTCGCTGATTGGACGGCGTGGAGCGTGAAGCGCGTCAGATTTTTCGGTAGCGCCCGCCATATTGGATTTGCGGACGTTCCGGACAGTGCGGTGAAACTTTGTTCAAAATGTGTATTTTGTAGAGTGTGTTGGTGTGTAGGAGTGTTTGGGGAGGGTGGGAGTGTGTGAGATAGGATGAAAGTTGTGTTTTTTATGTGTAAGATGTTCTTTTTCTGTTCGATTTGTTTGCGGACATCACGGGTGTTCTGAAATTTTCTAAATAAACTGACTAGTGGGTGTTCTAAGGAGTCAAAATGTGTCCGTTTTGTTCGCAAGCAAAGTGAAACTGTTCTAAGAACACCCCCGGTGTCCGGGGAGTGTTCGTAGGTGGTGTCCTGAGGACGCTGTCCGTATTGTTCTCTGTCAAGTTGAATGTGTTCTAAGAACACGCGCGGTGTCCTGAAATGTTTGCAAATAAACAAAATGGGGGTGTTATGAAGACGCTTCTAAGAACACTCGCGGTGTCCGGGGAGTGTTCGTAGGGGGTGTCCTGAGGAGGCTGTCCGTATTGTTCTCTGTCAAGTTGAGTCTGTCCTAAGAACACTCGCGGTGTCCTGAAATGTTCACAAATAAACAAAATGGGGGTGTTCTGAAGACGCGTCTAAGAACACTCGCGGTTTCCGGGGAGTGTTCGTAGGGGGTGTCCTGAGGACGCTGTCCGTATTGTTCTTTGTCAAGTTGAATGTGTCCTAAGAACACTCGCGGTGTCCTGAAATGTTCGCAAATAAACAAGATGGTGGTGTTCTGAAGACGCTTCTAAGAACACTCCCGGTGTCCGGGGAGTGTACGTAGGGGGTGTCCTGAGGACGCTGTCCGTATTGTTCTTTGTCAAGTTGAATGTGTCCTAAGAACACTCGTGGTGTCCTGAAATGTTCGCAAATAAACAAGATGGGGGTGTTCTGAAGACGTTTTTGAGAACACTCCCGGTGTCCTGGAATGTTCGTAGGGGGTGTCCTGAGGACGCTGTCCGTATTGTTCTCTGTCAAGTTGAATGTGTCCTAAGAACACTCGCGGTGTCCTGAATTGTTCGTAGGGGGTGTCCTGAAAACGGTGTCCGTATTGTTCGCTGGCAAGCTCAAAGTGTTCTAAGAACACTCACATTGTTCGCAGACATTAAAAGTTTCCCATAGATCATAGTTGAAATGTTTGACTCTATGGATGTGATATGCTGCAGTGGTTGTTGCCAGGGCATAGAGTCTTGGGTGCATGGCCATTTGGCCATGCACCCAAGACTCTATGCCCTGGCAACAACCACTGCACCATATCACATACATATTTGTTTATAACTTTGGGTGAAAAACAAATGTATAAGGAACAAAGGTATTAGATACTATGGATGTGATGTGCTGCTATGGTTGTCCTTATTATTGTATACTTACTGTTTGGTCTAGTAATGGGAGTCCATGTTTTTTTTCTTCATTTCTGTGATAAAAGAAAATAGCATGTTAGTATAAGTATTTTGTAATGACTTATTACATTGTATAAGCAATATACTTTTATTTTTTTTCGACCCTCATATTTAGTAGAGTACAAATCAGAGTACTGTGCAATTTGCTCAGTTTCTGTATTTGCTGCTAAAATCATTGGGTCTGTGGGAGAAAATAAAATCCATGTTGGATTTAAAAAAAACCCTTTTTCTGTTATGCTAAGTTTATTTGTTTGTTTGTTTTCAGTGTTCACTTATTGTTTCTGGCTAATGCTTTATACTTTGCTTTGTTGTATTTCTTTTGGAACAGTAACAGATTCTTCATTTGTTTTGATGTTATAAAATTTTGGAGCAGTTAGATACCAATTGGCGTATTCTAACTGTCTATTTCTTTAATATATTGTAGTGGTTTTCATTTACCTATTTGGATATTGTTAAATTTTGGGACAGTTAGATACCAATTGGCTTATTCTAACTGTGTATTTTTTGGCCTAATTTAGTGGTATTCATTTATCTGATTAGTTGTTGTAGAATCTTTGAGTGTTAGATAACTTTTGGAGTATTCTAACAGTTTATATTACTTTAACACACATTTATAATTTTGGGACAGTTAAATACCAATTGGCGTATTCTAACTGTGTATTTTTTGGTCTAATTTAGTGGTATTCATTTATCTGATTAGTTGTTGTAGAATCTGTGAGCAGTTAGCTAGGTTTTGGAGTATTCTAACAGTTTATATTTTTGTAACACAAATTTACTTAAAGGTTTAAATACAGTTTATTTATCAAATGTTGGTTTTAAGAACATCAAATAAGCGTTTGTAAGATTTGCTGGTAATCTCTGCTTTAGAGTAATGGTACTATCATTACATTCAAACCATCCACATTTCTTTTTTATGTATGCAGTGTAGTGCCCTGAATTGGTTGTGGCTCCTGCGTGGTAGATTATACCTATTGTTGTGAAGGTTTTCTTACCAAGTGATATTTGACCATGTGTGAATCCAGTCAGCTTGCAGTTGTTTTTGGTACCATCTGCATTGTAACGTAGAAGCATTAGTATTACGTATTTACTATGTGTTTGTATTACTAACGTGGAGCGATTATCTGAATTGCAGGTAGAGCATAATCTACCATGGTTTGCATTTTGTACAAGTTGCTGAAATGGAATGGATTCACAATTTGGTATTGATATATATATGAAGCGTTCATTGGGGATTTCTTCTTGTGTCACATTGTTGCAGAGAGTGCATGTATGTTTCCACATGTATGAAATCTGAAAGATTTCATTTATAGGTATGTTTTTGTTTTCCAGTACTTGTAGTAAGTACATTAGAAATTCTTGTGGATCTTCCTGTGAGTTTATAGTGAATTTCACCATTCCAGCACAGTAGTCCAATTGTCGTCTTAGTACTTCACAGAAATGCAGCAAACAATCCTGACAACACATTCTCTATGGGTGAGCATTTTTATGCCCAAGCTGTATAATTTCTGAGATACTGTTTTATCTGATGACAGGTCATTCCAGAGGTCTTGGAGCTCTGTCTTTTCTGCTTTAGTTAAGTATGCTGTGACATATCGTGCAACTGCAGTAGAATTGTCTGCAATGTACTGCACATCTATGTTTGCATTACATAAGTGGGCAATGACTGCATTATAATCATTGATATATTTTTCTTCTTCTTTTCTTTTTATGTAATATGTATTTTTAGGTGACTTTCCTTTAACAGTATGTCTAACTGAAGACATGAGGTTGTAACTGGTCTAGGGAAACCAAATCGGCATTTGGTGTAGTATTCGCCTTTGTTTTTGTATTTGCGACGACAATATTTTCCACATTTGTGTCTTTGAAATTGTAAAATTTGTGCACAAAGATCACTATTTGTGGCTTCTGATGGAATTTGACAAGTGACATATTTTTCAATAAACTGTAAAACAGTGGCATCACTGTCTTGACCAAATTTAGGAGCATCTTTAATCCATAAAAGCATGTGGATATGTGGTGCTCCTCTGGCTTGGTATTCTTTTCTCCAAAAGAAGTGTTGCACTTCTCCAAGGGGAGGAACAGTTTTATTACAAATAAAATGTAGCATAGCAATGAAGCGATGGTGAAAATATCTTGAAACATTAACAGGATCCAAAGAACAAAGTTCTCCAGGTGTTAGAATATCTATGTTTGTTTTGTTTTTATTTGATATGCGTAGGAAATCATGTAAATCTTCCCATGCATATTCTGCACAACTTAATGTAACAAACCAAGTGGGTGGGCCAAGGTTTCTGATCATACAACGTATCTCCATGACGTCGAAACCAGTACTCTTTAGTACCACGCATATTTGCTAATAGATTTGTAATATTTGATTGTAAAATCTCATCCTTTTGTTGCACTTTCTCTAATAATTGTGTAGCTGTCATATTTTGAAAGTGTGATCCTGATTTTAATATGTGTGCAACTCCGTAACATAAAGTTGCTAGTTCACTTTCAAAGAGTAGGTGGAAAATGTATTCCACATTTTGTCTAAATCTGGGATCTTCAGAATACATCCGTAATGAGCGGTATTCTGAAGCTGATATTTGAATAGGTCTATCATCATATCTTCCTCCTTTGCCAGTTGGAAAGAGTAGAGGAAAAGCACGTGCTTCTATACTTTTTTCCCATATACTGATTGGCGATCCTTTTGTTTGACGCATTTGGTAAGTTTCCAGTACATCTTGTACGGTGTCATTACAGTGCAAAGGATGAATTGTATACTGGTCTAAAGTATTTGATATTGTAGCAGGATCTAGTAGCTCAAATTGACCAGCTTATTGTGTTTCTTGAATTATTGCAGTTGTATCTTTCAAGTTTTCTTCAATATTAATTTCTTTGTAATATTCATTATTCTCTTTAAGATATTGGAAGGCTTGTCTAACTTCATATAAATCTACCAGCTGTTGCCATATTTTTTTGTCTTTTGTAGGTACTCCATTTACTAATATAATTAAAGATTGGTGCATTGGACGTTGCACTCCTAGAGTATGCACATTTTCTTTTAGATTTAATGGTAAATAAACTACTTTTCCACGAATGCCTTTTACCAATTCAGAGGGAGGTAATTTTGCTGTTTTTGGTTGAAGGCGTATTATTGCTTGAAATGGGGGTACTCTTTGAATTATGATGCTCTCATATAAATTAAGTTGTTGTAGAGGTTTTGGTACTGGGTATAATTCCAAATTATTTGTGATAGAACGTGAAGGAGTTTGGTTGTTGTCAAGTTTTGTGGTGCAATAACTCCACTGTATTAAGGGCTCAGTTATTTCATATTTGTTTTCTGCTAGAAGGTAGAGAGCTAATTCAAACCATTTAGAATCTTCATTGTCTTCTATTTTGTATGATAGGTCCACAGTTTTTGTGTTACTTTTATAAAAAATTCTACGGCAACATACACATACATGGTTTGGTACTTCAGCTGATGTACTTTTAAATTTTAGTATTTCTTTTTTGTATGTGTTTAGCAAAAGGTTGCCATGTGTAGAATTGTTGCTTAATTGGTTTAAAGCTATTTCATTCTGTAAATGGTTTTCACTTCCAAAATATTTTTTCTGGATATAGTGAATTTCTTCAAGTAGGTCTTTTGCTGTACCATGTAGAAGGATGTTATTTAACTTTGCTAGTGCTAAAGCAGGACTTTTAGCAAAGTACAGTTTATAGACTAGATTTCTTATAGTTGAATGATGTGTTGATATCCTTTTGATATCATGGAAAGTGGTTTTACAAGTAGGTCCTGTAATGCAGGCCAATGAATGTCCTTGTAGTCCTGTGTACTTGCGCACTGGACAGGTATCTATATTTTGCAGTAATTTAATTTTGATTTTGTCTTTGCTTTTTACATATTTATTGAGGAATTGGTGTAAAGATTTGAAACATTGTTTGGGAATGTTACACATTGACGTGCATGGCCATTTGTACACTAGACGTTCTGATTCAGTTGAATGGAGGGGTAATTCTAAGTTTTCAGGGCATATTTTTGTAAGGAGTACTTCTTGTTCCATTATGGTATTATTCACTTTTTCATAACCTCGACCACTGCTATGTATGGCAGTTGTATTCGTTTGCTTTTGTTTGTACGCTTCTTCATTAAAATATGGTTCTGTGCTCGTAGTGTGATTCCATTCACCTCCGCAGATACTTAAGACGTTCTTTCTGTTGACATTTCGCTTATTGAGAAGTCTTTTTTGTAATTTAGTTATTAGTTTTGTTAGTGGTTTCATTTTGTTTAACAGTAAAATAAATACATTTATTTTGAGAAGAATTGCACTGTCCATCAATGCTTCTAAGATTAATTTCCTACGATATGTTTTAAGCTTTGAACCTGATTTCTCTCCTGTTTTTATAAGATTTTGAAGGACTTTGTAACAGTATATTTTGGCTAAAATACTTTTCTTGTTATGCTTACTTTGCACTATATTAAAATTTGAAGAAGTAGTTTTATCTGTACTGATAGGTGATTTTCTGTTAATTGTTTTTTGGTTTGTTTTACATTTTGATAGAGGAAGCGAAGTTGTTGTACTTGAAACCTTTTGTGTTTCACTAAATGATTGTATTAGCTGTTTTGTTTCAACTTTTTTTACAAATTCTGCTAGAGATGGATGCTTATGTTGGACACCTTTATTTTCATTTGCTCTAATTTTGCATTGCTTTCTACGAAGTTGTCTTTTGGTAGGCATTCTTTAGGATCTGTTGAAAAAAATAAAGAAGATATGGGTTGGGGTGTTCTGGAATGTATGTGTGCTGTGTGCATGAGTGTTTGAGTAAGATGATAAAGATGTATGTAATGGTGTGTGATTGTGCATTGGGAACTAAAACTAGTAGGGGTAGGTATTCTTGAATTTATGTGTCACTAAACTGGGGTTCCGATGACAAAAAAAGTAAGCTAGTGGTGTGGAAAAGTACAAATAGTAAATGTAATGTATACAATTAAAACAGTTGTTTGTTCTATAATATGAAAATTGTAGTGGTTCAGTTGGCTAATTTGTGTGTCCAAAAATAGAAATTTGTGGGCCATTCTGGTTGTAAATCGCTGTTTACGATATGGAAATTTTTGGACAAAATGGTACAAAATCTCTATTTTAAGAAACCAAAATAGCTGGTATTAATGTTATAGTATATTTGATTAATAATATAAATAATATGGTGATATTTTACTTACTTTTTTTTTTTAAATTAACAGGTAACTTCTTAGTTTTTCTTTCTTCTTCGAATTCGGCTGCTTCTTTTTAGGAAACTGGTCTTCACTGCAACTGTGAAAGCTTCAAATTAGTAACTTTGTTTGTATATAGCACTGTTTTTAATTTAGATATTGATTTTTTTAATTGAAATCCTCAGTGCCGTCTGTAAAACTATTAAACTAATTTATTTACATAAGATACATTGCATCAGTTCAGTGTATATGATATGTTCTTAATGAACAAATTGTATTGAATGATTAACTGTAGCAAAAATAAAATATCTTTACTATGTCTTGTGAAATTTATAATATATTAGTGAATACCACTATTTCTGTAAGTAAACTGTTCTAGGTAATAGCGCCTCAATGTCATGTCTAATTTAAAGTAATTAAGTAAATAAATAAATAAATAAAAACAAAAAATATGAAATTGTATAAGTATTTTTATAAAGGTTTAAACATAGATTGTGTTTGCATGCAATTTTGTTTGAATATATGTAGTCTATATATTTCATTTAAAAAATGTTAGTTTAACATGATTTGAGTGTGTGTGTTTAAAGAAAGCAAAAAGTATAAAGGTGTATAAGTGGTAGTTGATTTTAGGAAATTAAAAAAAGTACAGTAAATTCATTTAACAGATTTTCCAAGGTAAAAGTCTGTTTGAAAATGTGTTCATCTACCATAGCTCTCAAGTCACACGCTTTTGGCGGGTGTCACACGCCTTGTAAAGGGCAGACTCAACCACCAAGCTTCCTGCACGCCCATTCATTCCAATGGGCGTCTCACCCGCTAAAAACAAAATCGGGTGTTTTCACCCGCCTGTAAAACAAAAATGGTTGAGAGCTATGTCATGTACTATACAGAAAATATGCATACCTGAAGTTTGTGTTCATGCATATGGATATGCGTGGAGCTGCAAGTAGAAATCTTGAAGACTTGTACAGTATTTCTGGTAGATGCTGCTTGCCAATGATATGACACTTGTACTCAGAGAGATTCAGAGTACATTTGCAGTGCTGATCTATGATGATGCAGTTAGATGTAGAGGTCTTGAATGTGATTGGTGCATGGTCATGTGATTTTTGAGGTACATCCAATGAGGGAATGGCAGAGAGAGTGTAGTGGAAATGGTAGAAGGGCTGTTCATGTTACGATATGTCCGCGGACATGGCGGTAGTTCCAGGACATCGGGAGTTACATCCGGGGATTTTTGGGTTCAGAAGTCATGCAAATGAGAATAAGCACTGAAAGGGATTGGTCAGGAAAGTTTGGTGGGTGTGTTGTGCTAGGAGAGATTTTTTGAGATACTCTTTTTGCTGAGAGAACAAAAGATAGCTATGGCTGTGTGTTTCAGAAAACAGATTGTTTGGATTTTAGGAGATTCGTGGATACATTGGTTGAAGGTGCATGCAGAAAGCTGTGGAGTAGCTGTAGATCTTGGATTCCCACATGTGGAAGTACACTGGCATGGAGTATGTGGAATGAAGTGGTTGGATTTGCTACCTCTCTGTGCTACTTTGGAGACAGAGCAACATCCAGACATAATTGTAATTCATTGTGGAGGGAACAGTTTAGGGCATGTGACTGGAATTGTTTTGCAATTTGCTATGAAAGAAGGACTGAGGAAGGTTATGGACATGTTTCCTAATTCACAAGTGATATTTTCACGGATTGCGCAGAGACAAATGTGGCTTCGTTCTCCTTCATTTGGTCCACAAATGGAAAAAGCAAGGCGCAATGTTAATAAGGCTGTTTGTGGCTTTCTAAGAGATTTTGGCATGTCTTCTTTTCACAATGAAAATATTATGTTTTGTAGTACATACATTTTTCGCAGAGATGGAGTCCATCTTACTTATGCTGGCAATCAGATTTTTCTGAGAAATGTACAAAATGCATTGCGACCTTTTTTGGAATTACAACAACGATTTTGAAGTAGATGTTAAGCATTTACAATTTTTGACTTACAAACACCACCCAAAGGCTCTTTTCAGAGCCACCACTTCTTTCCAGAGAAAATTACAATGTTTGTGATGGAGTAGTAACCCAATTTTTTTAATGTTCGCGAACTGTTCGCGGACTTCTAAAAAATACAAAGAGCCCTGCTTCATTTATTTTCACTTCTTTTTTTAACTGGGAAAGGCGGCTCTGAAAAGAGCCTTATTTTTTTTTGATTTTTGTAATTTTGTATTTTTTTTGGTTTTTCAGACACGACACAGTAGGAGAGGAGGGTAAAGGAGGGTAAAGGGGGGACACCAACCACAGGGATAAGAAAGGGCGAGCTGAGAGAGGAAGATGTAGAGTGGGTTTTATTTGGGTAGTGAGCAGGTCTTCTGGTGCTCTGAGACGATAGTCTCAAAAGCACTCCGAAGTCGCTCCCCCCTGCAGAGTACTGTGTTACAGTACATACATACAACTGTGACCCTCGAAAGGTAAGGGTCATCAGCATTCTGTATGGCCTGTGAGGCAGCTTCAGAAAGACGCTGTCCCACAGAGGTGGTCCTTGTGGTGACAGGATCAGAAACAGAGGATGAAGTAGAGGAAATCAACCTGCTACATTCTTCGCAAGGTACAACCCTGCGAATAGCCCCAGAGTGAAATGACCTCAGGTGTCGCTTCATAGTAATGGTCCCAAAGCTGTAGTTACCGTGCTTCCCGCGACTGAGTATCATTTTGCACTCATTGCAGGTAACATGGTTCGCACGAGCCTTAGGACCATTCCCATGAATGGTAAATAACCGCCACACCCAAGACTCACGCCTAGTGCGGGTAGTAGGGATTTCCTCTACCTCATTCTCATCATCCTCTTCTTCCTCCTCCGCATCCTCACTCCTGTTCCCCTCTTCAGACCCTTGGGGAGGTGGTGATGGTGGAGGGGGTGGTGGTGGTGCTGAAGCAGGTGCAGCACCAAGTGGCAGTTCAGCAGCCAAGGATGCCATGTCGATGATGGTGTAGTCTGCAGGTGGCAGCAAAAATCACTGTGTTCTGAAGAATAGCCAGAAACACAATGGGAATAAGCTCTTGGGCGTGGTCTTTTATAGGGGTGCTTGTGCGCGGTCCGTGGACATGCGCATTGTGTGCGGAAAGATCGAACACAAAAAAAGGATTGGAAAGTTTCAAAACGTATATAGAAAGTCAAGATTGCTATGTGGGACTTGTGGCATGGTGAGATTTTATTGAAAAATATTATGGATTAACTGAAAATGTATTTTTAAATTGTTCGGGGACACGAACAGTGTCCGCATTTCAGGACACACGATGAGCGTGGGCGCGGTCCTATGATCTGTTTGCGAACTAGTCTGCGAAGGAAGCGCCTGTCCGCAGGACACCAAGTGCACGGAGATTGGTTAGCGCATGCGCATTGATGTCCTACGGACACTGTTCGGGTTCTGAAGTAATTAAAAGTGCGTCACACGTGAAACGAATATTTCAGGACACCGCATGTGTTCTTAGAACAGTTTAAACTTGGTAGCGAACAGTAAGGACGGATATAGTGTTCTTCAGGACACGTGTAATTTAGTTTATGTAGGAACATTTCAGGGCACCAATTGTGTTCTTAGAACACTTTCAATTGGGTAGCGAACACTACGAACAGTTGTACTGTTGTTCATGACACATCATTTTCGTGTATTTAGGAACATTTCAGGACAGCAATTGTGTTCTTAGGACAGTTTTAAGTTGATAGCGAACATTAAGGACAGATATAGTGTTCTTTAGAACACTTTAATTTTTGTTTCTTTACGAACATTTCAGGACACCACGTGTGTTCTTAGAACAGTTTCAACTTGCTAGCGAACAGTACGAACAGGTGTGGTGTTCTTAAGGACACCTCAATTTTCGTTTATGTACGAACATTTCAGAACACTCGCACTGTCCGCGGACACTTTTATTGTTTTTTAAAAAAAACGGAAACTGTTCACAATACAATATAAAAATTAAACTTTATTTAACATATATTAATAATTTATGACAGAGAAGGTGAGGCAGAAACAGAAACAAAAACAGGAGAATTTGGGGTTTCAACATGATTGGTATTAGGTGAGGAAGTAATGGAAATCTCATCAAAACGTTTTGGATTATGGAGAGGGTTTGGGGATAATTGACTGGGATATGGTGAGGAGGGACAATTACATGTGGGGCAATGGTATGACGTTTTTGTTATAAAATGATCTTCAACAAAAGTTTTTAAATTATTAAAATTGGTCAACAGTAAATCAATTTTTTCTTTTATGTTGTCAAGCGTGTTTTCCATAACAGCTTCTTCAGAGGTAGTTTCTATTTTGTTATGTTCTGTATAAAAAATATATATATATATGTAAAATGTATAAAAAATAATAATATTTAAATGGTTTATATTATAAAGTGTTTACCATTAGTTTCACTATCTTGTGACATTTCTTCATGTGGGAAATTGTCCTCTAGCCATTCCAGAGTACTAGACATTTCTGTGAGAAAAAAAAGAAAAGATAATATATTTTTTAATCTAATACAGAAAGTTTATAAATATATGAGTAACATGAAGTACACTTACTATTTCTGGTAAGATAAGTCCTATGTATTCAGTGGGTCTGGTCTTGTTCTCAGTTCTGTTGTGTCTGTGAGGTAATTATGTTGGAAGCCAATTTATGTTCTTGTGGTATGTTCCATTTCAAAACATATTGTATTTAAATGAATGGTTAGTGTGTTACATATATGGGTTACATTTCTTATGTATTACTATATATAATGTGTTTGTGTGCTGCTTTTTGAATTTGTTAAATGTTCTTATATTATGATATAACAATCAAACATACCCCCCCCCAAAGTTTTTAGGTAGTGGTACTGTTCTCCGAACATGTCCGCGAACATTAAATAATTTCGCGGACATCAAGTTCATAAGAAGAGATCTAGTCAGTTCCATATGACATGTATATAAAGTGAAAGTCATTATTGTTAAGTTTTGCTACTAAAAACCTATGAAATTCAGTGAAAAAACTTTGTTAAAGGGACGTTATGGTTAAGTTGCGCTACTAAAAACCTATGAAATTCAGTGAAAAAAACTTTGTTAAAGGGACGTTATGGTTAAGTTGCGCTACTAAAAACCTATGAAATTCAGTGAAAAAAACTTTGTTAAAGGGACGTTATGGTTAAGTTGCGCTACTAAAAACCTTTGAAATTCAGTGAAAAAAACTTTGTTAAAGGGACGTTATGGTTAAGTTGTGCTACTAAAAACCTATGAAATTCAGTGAAAAAACTTTGTTAAAGGGACGTTATGGTTCCAAGTAAAACCGAAAAACCCTTGAAATTCGCCAGTTATGGTAAGCTAAGCAACCATAACTCGCGCCACCACCATGCTCTGCTAAGACTAACACCCAGGACATCAAAGATGACATCACTGATGACATCACATGTGCATTTACCATTCATGAAAAGTCTGTACAAGGGTTTCTTATTGTAATGTTAATTTTAAAAAAAAGTGTCAATGATCATTGGAATAAATATCAAGGGCTATTTAGTCCATCCAGTATACTAAGGTGCTCATGTAGAAACATAGGCATTGTGTGCAGCATACATGATGGAGGTGCAATATTCATAAGCTTGCCATGTTGAATAGAGAAATTATAACTGTTTTCTTATTAGACTTTTGCATACTGTGAAACATTTGATAAGTAGATAATAAAACACAAAGAGACAACTCCACATACAAATATGAGTATATACAAGGAAATTGAAGTAGTAGCAAAAAGTGTTCATAACCTAACTGATTACCTTTATGCAGAGAAATGATTGCTCTGTTTCAAAGCTGCTACTTACCCTATATATATATATATATCACATGATGTTCCTGGTCTCTAAGGAAAGTAGTGTGAATACAAGATATACAAATATGAGCATATACAGGGAAAGTACAGTAATAAAAAAACAACAGAACTATCAGAAAGTGCTGACAACTCTACAGATTATTTTAATGCACAGAAAGGATTGCTGTCTTTCCAGCTTGTGTCTTCCCCTATGTATATGTTTCATATGATATGACTGGATCCTAAGGGAATTATTGTAAGAACATACCTGAAGGATAAGTCTACAAATATACTACCATTTCCACTTTTAATTCCTGACTGTTACTGAAGAAAACTATGTGGCCTAGATATGTCAGTAAAGGATAAAAGGCGGAACCAGACATGTGATGTCATCAGTGATGTCATCAATGACATTTGTGATGTCATCTTTGATGTCCTGGGTGTTAGTCTTAGCAGAGCACGGTGGTGGCGCGAGTTATGGTTGCTTAGCTTACCATAAATGGCGAATTTCAAGGGTTTTTCGGTTTTACTTGGAACCATAACGCCCCTTTAACAAAGTTTTTTCATTGAATTTCATAGGTTTTTAGTAGCACAACTTAACCATAACGTCCCTTTAACAAAGTTTTTTTCACTTAATATATTATATATATATATATATATATATATATATATATATATATATATATATATATATATATATATATATCACTTTTATGAATATGAACAATGATCAGCAATGGCTAAAATCACAATAATCAACAATCTCTTTAAGCAATAGGAGTATGGGTGAGAAGAATAATGTAGCAGAGAATAACTTTGTGTGGGTTCAATGAAATGCAATGATATGAAATTAATGCTACACAGAATAAAACTTGATATGAATTCAATCAAAGACAAAGTAATCACTCTTTCCCCCTGTTACTACTCAATGAAATAAAATTGAGCCAAATGCAGAATCGCAGCAAACTTTTCAGTGCGCGAGAAATGCGATTACAGAAAAACTATAAGGAGTTGGAATGCCAAGACGCTTACCTTTCTTCAAAATATATAAGAGCAAAGATGAGTTATCACTACAATTATCACAGAATGATATGGATGAGAGAAGGATTCAGGATGGACAAAAGAGATTCTACAATGCAGTTCTGAATATGTTGGAATGGGTTGGATAGGATTACTTAAAACTAAGAGAAAACTAAGAGATTGGTTATGGACAATTCTATGCTAAATACTTACAACTATGGCTTGGGGTAGGAATAGGCCCGTCAAAGATATGGTCAAAGGTTTGGACTGGGATCTGCTCACCACCGTACAGGATTCAGGCGCTTGGTTCTGCTCTCAGCGAAGTACTCTGGTCTGCACAGACTCCGGGACTGGATCTGACGGGTTGGTTCTGGGTACAGCTCTGGTTTGGATCTCTGGGTTCTAGCAAGGTTCTTGCCCAGAAGCAGCAAAACAGCACAGCTAGGCTGTTGAAGTTGTAATGCCCCTTGGAAGTTTGGGGTTAAAAACAGGTTGCAATATTTTAAAGGCCAGCTGAGAAGGATTCAGCTTTAGGATTGGGCCTTTCTGCTTCAGGGTTCTGGAGTCTGGATCTGGGTTCTGGAGTCTGGATTCTTCCTGCAGGGTGCATCAGTTGATGAGTGAATGTGTGTCTCTGTGCCCTCAACAGACCCTATTTATGTATTTCTCAAGGGGGTGGGTAGGCTGATTATACTATGCCCAACCCTCTAAGAAGCCTATTGGTTAAGGTATTCCCTCTCTCCTGATTTGAGAAGGAACAGTGTGTCATGATGTGTCATGTTTATGGTCCAGGGAGAAAACCCTCCCCTTTGTTTCTGTACAGTATATCTTATTTTTCACAAAAAGCATATTTATAATATCACCAACTTACTATTACTACATATTTACACCCCAAATTAAATAAGGCACACATCCGTCAAAGTCCCATCTTCTGGAGAGTTTTGGTTCACAAATGACAGTTTTTTGCGCTTTTGGTTGGTTACCCACTGTCGGATCTGTAAAAGAAAATTCACATACATGGATATAACATCTGGGCATACTCCTGTAAGTTTTCATATTCCTAACATTATCACAATTGCTGCAATCCTAACATTTTCATGGTTCAGTCTCTGAACATTGCACAATTTCCAGAGTAGTTTCTACTTGTGAGCAACATTTTCATTTTACCAATCTATAAATTCCAGATTTTTACCAGTTCGGCACAATTTTCTATAAGTCTTTTTCTCAAACATAAAGTTTCTTCAGTTTCAATCCACATTTTCAGTCTAGCCCCGCCTCCCAGGCTTGGCTGAGCCAGAGATGCAACCTGAGCTTGTTCCTGCCAGCAACTGGTTTCTATTGACGCCCAAATTAACATTTTCTTTTCAGTCAAGGGAGTCCTTTGTTTCCTAGCAGAGCAACAGGCCAAAGTCCCTCTCACAGTTTCTTTCACACCCCCCTGCCAGTTTCTTTGTAGAGCAGGGGGGAAAGATTCCTTTGTTGGGTAGAAGGTGTGGAATGGCTTTGAAGCTCAGTGTGGCTAACTTTACTCACTTTTAAAACAGTGTTTAAATAGACTTGTCCTAAAATACAAATTACATTTTTACAAATATATTCACAAACCTCTTAATTCCAGCCTTTTTATCCACCTCTATTGCTTTTGATAGGAGTCCTTTTCCATACTTAGATCTTAATGTAGAAGTTTAAAATGACAGGTTAAGTAATCGCCAGCTTCTGACACAGGCAAGTAGCGGTTCTACGCCCATTTTTAACATATTTTCCCAAGCAAGCATCTTTAAATGTGGATTTTCTTCTGATAAATGTACTTCTACTGACATTGTACTTAGGTAGATTCTTGAAGTAAAGTGAGGTTTAACACCCAACAAGGAGGTTGGATCTTTTGCGAGGTTTGGGAACCATGATTTTTTGCAAATTTAACAGCCAAGAAAAAACGGATTTTCAAGCAGCTCTGTGTTACCCTTTCCAATGCAGGACTGCTTTTTCAAGTAGTTTCATTTTCCTCTGTGGGCAGCCAAATGGTTTTGGCAGTGGTCTCCTGTGTTACCACTGACATAGGCAACAGTGGATGGGCGGCCTATTTTTCGGGTTTTCCTGTGCACTTCTGGGGGATTTTTAGCATGCATAATGCTTTCCGGCAGCCATTCTGATGTTTCTGAAGCACACAGCGCACAGTAATGTTGCAGGGCATGGACTAGTGGGTTAAAACATCCCACATACATCCCCCTGCCACTCAAGGGAAACAGGTGCCCTTGAGCAGATCATTCCACTGAAATTGCACGCAATTTCATTGCTGGAGAGCAAAAGATACATCTCTCCTTGAGTTCCCTGCTCTAACAATGCCCTGTTTTCAGTGGAACTGACCTTTGCATTTTTTTTTATCACCCAATGCAAATTCAGCCTGCACGTTTAATTTCCCATTGAAAAAGCATCATGCATTTTCCCAATCTGCATTCAGCCTTTTAATCATGGACTCATTTGCACTTAATGTTATTAAGGGTTTCAGTGACATGTTAACTGGTGTTGGGTTGGATTAGTATGTTAATTTATATTAGTATTATGTTCAGCGCAGCTCGGTCCATTGACATTTCATCCTGAAGCAGTGTGCAATTTCAAGCATGTGCATTGTGCATTGGCATCTATTTAATTCTGCCTGAGACTCACACTCTTGAGTCCAGAAATGAGTTTCACCCCCTGGGCCCCTATTTAAGTTCAAACCCATGCTAACATGTGCATGCTATCGTGATGAAGCTACCCGTTGAAATGTAGAGTCTCGCCGCTAAAATTGAAGGCCCCTACTCCTACAGGCTCGACTCATTCAGGGTTAAAGAAATAGGTCCAGAAGTTAAGCAAAACGTGCTGGGGGTCTGTAGTAGTATATAGCGCTTTATAGTGCCTTGGAGTGTGTAGCACTTCACTGAATGCAAAAATAGCACTTTATAGTGCCTTGGAGTGTGTAGCACTTCACTGAATGCAAAAATAGCACTTTATAGCGCCTTGGAGTGTCTAACGCTTCACTGAATGTGATGGCATTTTGTTGTCAGCAATAATGTGGCATACACATATAGCCAGTCTTATGTTGCCAGTATAATATGTGGGTATGTGTCTGGAGACATGCAAGATAATACAGCAAAAAGCAATGTGAAGCTGCAACTTTAAAAGTGCACCAGCATTTTCTTTTTTTATCTTCTTTGGAATACCTCATACATAGGAGACTACATTATTCATCATAGAACTAACTGACTTAATTAACAATTACTAATCACTAATGCTTACTCATTACCATTATAATGTAATCTCTATGTGCAAAATGGGGTGAAAATACATATTCTGAAATTCGTTTTTCAAATGTGATGTGTTTGCAGAAAGCAGAGAGTCTGCATACCAGGAAATGATATTAGATATAGTTGCTCACTGTGTAACTGGCCTATTGTACTGAAGGAATAGTGATACTGACTTTCAACTTGATTGGTGCAAAGTATCTGCAGTTATATTGCGTAGGCAAAATGGGAAGGTGCAGAACTTTGCTGGGGGAAGAAGGCCAGAGGGAGAGGGAGTTGGAGGATGACTGGGCTCTGAGACAGACGTGCCTAGTCTCATTCAGCGCTGGCTAGGAGAACCTTCTGTTCTCGCTGCGCACTTCAAAGAATCCAAGATTACAGAGGCAACCCCTGCTGAATGGGCCTGCTCTTCTGAAACGAGTGAAAGGAAGGCGTGTGGGAGAGGGAACTGCTAATCTTTGGTAAGCATCCAGTCGAAGTGAGGTTATTCTTGTGCGATTGTTTGACGAATGTGGTCTAAAAATACCAGGCAGTCAGAGTAGCAAAACAAAAGAAATTCCTTGCATCTTCATGCGTCATGTGTTGACTCATAAAATGTGATGCCTGTTTTTGAAAAGGGGTTATTTGCATTGTATCTGCTGTGTTGTTTTTCTCTACTTATTTTGTTACAAGTAGTGCTGAAATGTAAATTGTAAGAATTGTATCATGACATTGTAATTGTCTGCAATATAATATAATATAAAAAGTAATGATTCAGAGTTGTATTATTGTAGGAATTGCAAATGAGGAATTGGGGAAGATTTGTGTTCTTTGGTAATGCAGTTCCCAATATGCCCATGCAGATAGAATAACAGACATATATAAGCAGTAATAAATAGGTGTATACGTGTGTTCCCCAGTGCATGTTGTTTGGGGAAATATAACATATAGATTACTGGGGGTCTATGAACCAGTAATGAGGCCTACGGGCACATAATTCACTGGTGTAAATAAATCAGTGATACCGACCACATGTCGTAGGTGGCACTCTATGTAAAAGTTTGTGGTGTCCCTGAATGTAGGTCCAAGGCTCTCTATAGATCACTAAGAGTATTATAATAGTAAGGAAGGTTTTGTGTATGATGGGGCTATAATGTAGGGAAGGAAAAATCACGCTCACCACTATGTAATACTACCACAAAATACTGCCAACAATACATATTTCTAGATTCGCCAATATAATATAACAAGGTATGGTTTCTAGGATGATGACCCAATCTAAGTACAAGGATAAGTATCTCTAAACTACCACTCTTCTTTTGGCAGTAAGAAAATACCGCCAGACCTGAAATGTACACAAAATATCCTACAGGTCTCACTATCAGAGGAGATGAAGCATAAAAACGATAAATCTACCTAACAATGTGGTCTTACAACTTTGGGGCAATTGAATAGTGATGTGGTTCCCTTGGATTTTGTAGGGTAAAATTCAGGATTGTTGTATTGAATAGATACTCATGTATACAATTAAAAAATTGTCCCTCATTATGAGTTGGCTGGTGTAGAATTAACGTGCCGGTTTTACTATATAACGGCATGTTTCTGCACCGGCCAACTACAAGTTTGCCGGTGAGATGTCTGAATTACCTCCATCTAGGAACTGGAGGTAATTCAGGTGCCTTACTGCCCTAAATTAGCCGGTATTACTGGCACATTCCCCCATGGAGTCCAATGGAGATTTACCACCCCCACCAGCATGCACAAACCTGTGGTAATACCATCAGACTGAGTGTCAGTAACGTTATCACCATTTGCTGGTATCCTGGCAGAATTACCACCAGGATACCGGCAATGTTTTAATGAGGGCCTTTGGGCCAATTATAGTTTGAGAAAGTATTGCAGCGGAGCATGTCAAGTCCCTAGCCCCCTAGATTTATTATGTCTTAAATATGGAGTGCTGGGTCAAAGTGTTCCTTTTTGTGCCGAAATGGGGCAAAGAACTGGGCATGATAAGTGTTTTTGGACTCAAATAAGGGAACAAGCGACTACATCTTTTCATTGCATACAACTCTGGGAGATGGCTATAAAGTATGTTCATGATTGACTCCTTTCTAAAAAATGTACCCTGACACATCTTGCCTATGGCTGAGGAAAGACTGTGCACCAGGGACAATGCTACACATACAGTGCAATTGTCCAGTGCGTTAAGGATCCTGTGGTGAAATAATTGATCTTGTCAATAGACTCTTGAACATTCATTTACCCCTTCATCCCATAGTGGCCCTTCTGAGTGCAGTGGATGAGGAAAATGCCTTTTAGAGCCAATTTCTATTCAGCAGGTTAACAAATCAGATGATTCTAGCAGTCACATTGACAATACCTCACTGGTGAAAAAAGCGAACCTATACCACTGTGTATTGGCCATAACTGTGGTAGATCCAGGCAATGTATAAGCTGCCATCATCAATTCTGAACACCTTTCAAAAATGAGTGGTAACCTGCTCTTTTCTAATGTAATATTTCCATGATAACATCTGATCCTCTCTACTGTACTGTACCCAGCCAACAAAAACAATGGGCCTCATTATAAGTGTGCCGGCATCCTGGTGGTATTACCGCCAGTATACCGGCAACCTCTAACACTGCTACTGGCACTCAGCCCAACAGCATTACAGCTGGATTATAAATGCCCGTAAGTGATGTTAATCTCCATTCCATGGAGTCCCATAGAAATCCATGGGGGTATTTACCAGTATTACCGGCACCAGTAATACTAGTGCCGGTAATACTGGCTATTTTTGCCAGTAGGATGGTGGAGTTACCTGCAGCTTTTAGCTGGAGGTAATTCTGGCCACCCCACCGACAACCTTATACTCTGCCAGTGCAGTAACATGCTGGTAAATGGAATTACTGGCATGTTATTACCGCACCAATAAGGTTGTAATGAGGCCCAATGTCCATTGGCCAGATGGTATATGCAATTTGTCTTTATGTTAAAGTACTTTTCTGCTTGCTCAAAGAATGGGTCTTTCTACAGGGCACCTGTGACAGCAGGTGGTGCGACTTGATTATCATGGAACTCACCACTTAATGTTTTGATAGCATATATATTTTACAAAAAGACCTACCTTCATTACTACCACTGTTATGTTTCACTTTCTCCTCTTTTGTTGAACCCGCAGTCCAGCAGATATAAAATGTTTTGTTTCACCTTTTCTTCCATGTAATGCCTAAGGAATTTATATGAAATCAAGACAGGACGTGAGTTTGAAAACAACTAACGTGGATATGCTGGATGTGCTGTTTCATCATATGTCATAATTTCAAAACTTCAATTCTCTGAAATGTTCTTTTACACCACTTATCGCTAATATCTAACCTATTAAGTCCTATCAATGCTCATCATTTCCCTACTTTGTATACTGATTTTATTATCAACTCTTTTCACTGGAGACATGCTAATCAAGTCTCTATACACACTTGGTGGAACTATGTGTATACTAAGCAAACAAAAAAACACTACAGTATTTTTAAGAAAAGGAGATTGTTTTAAGGAATCACATTTTGGTCCACGTCACCAATTTCTTTATGGGCAACAACGTACACCCATCTAGTCCATTCTGACAAAAACAGGGGGATAGAGTTGATATGTATGAAAAGAGGGTGCGTGCTGTGCCTAAGCTGTATACTCCTAAGTGCCCATGAAGTCAACCAGAATATGATACTCTAAACAACTGTTAAAACATATAATGGTGCTGTTTGTACTCATTGATCAACAAACTACTACGTTAAATGTCTACATGCCATGTTTTAGCCCTTTGTAGTTATTATAGGGTCTTTGTCATGACGTGTACACAGAACAGAAAAATGTGCTAAATCTGTATCACAAATGGTTAAATGTACCAGTAACCTGCTCCGCTTAGTCGCTTTATTGGATAATTACAATCATGTTTTTGTCCATAATTTGTATGTTCAAAATGTCAATGTAGCCAAACATCCTTAAAGTGATACACAACTTCGATTCACCTGTTATACTGTACAATGTTTTGTTTTGTTTTCATGTTCCGTCACAGCCCAGGGTTCAACAGATGACTTCAGATGTATTGTGGTTACAAATGTCTCATCTCTATTTTCAAGAAAAGGGAATCATTGGTGTGGGAGTGGGTGTATGGCCTATAGGGCTCCCAGTGGGAGAGAAACCAACTGACAAGGTACTTATTTATGTTTTAAATTTATTAATGGGCTGATGCACCCAAACTAGGTGGCCAAAGGATAGTGTGGTTATTATATGCGGACGACCTTGTTCTTTTATCTCAGACTCCAAGAGGTCTGCTAAATCTTTTGGATAAACTGGATGAATATGCCCATTCTAATAAAATGTAGTTATAAACATAGAAAAAAAACAAATTGTGATCTGTGGGAAAAATATTGGAAGGAAATCGAGCAAGTTTCCATGGTCTGTTCAGAATGCAATACTCATGGTGGTTAATCAGTATAAGTATTTGGGAACTCCCTTTATTGGTACAGCTAGTGACAGACTATACTTGCTAAGTTTGGAGATCAAAGAAATCTTACCTCCCAGGCTAAAATTCTGGTACATAAATACTGTAAATTTACTTATAGCCATAACCTGACGTTTTTCCAACAAAGGGTTGTGCCTATTATAATCTATGGATCAGAAACAAAGTTGCCCAGAGAGAGGAAGTGTTGGGATATTCTAGAAGCTTGTTTCTGGGAATCAGTACTTAAACTACCTAAGTGCATACCAATTGCTATAATACGATTCGAACTGGGTTCTCATTGTATATTCAGGTCATATGGAAAATATGTTGTCTCCTGAGAAAATGTCTTTTGAGCATCAACTCAAATGACATCTTGAGTACAGTAGCCCATTACATATTAACCTCCTGTGAGGTGTTTCCTCGAACTTGGTGACATTTTTTGACAGACGCCCTGTCCAATGCAAACATTTCCATTTAACTATTAACAATCAATCCAGGAAGGGCCAAAATTAAGCTCTATCAATATGACTGGATATGCACACAGAACCAATGTAATACCTATGTGGTTTTCGATTCCATTTTGTTTGGTTACAAGAAAATTTGCCAAAAGGCTGATTACCTGACTCGGTCCCCCTCGCCTCACCTTCGGAGCCAATATTTAAGATTTAGATTAAACCTGTAGCCTACCAATGATATATTAGCAAGGAGAGGCATTATAACCAAAGACCAACATTTCTGTCGATTTTGTAAAGATCTAATGCGAAAAGAAACTTTACAGCACATAGTGGTGGAATGCCCTGTCTTAAATGACAAACAGATTTTTTTTTCTAAAACTCACTAAATATATGTCGACCTTTAAATGTGAGTGAAGTATGGCACATTGTTTTCACCTGTCCTAGATCATCAGTCATAATTGCCATAGTGCACTTTTTGCAATCAGTGATAAATCAGTTGTCAGCTCAGAACTGAGCTCTATGGTGTAGCAGATTATTTTTTTATGCTTGTATTCCATTTGTATCTACATACTTGTTTTAAACGAACTGTTAATGTATTAAATATTGATGAAACACTGTCATGAATGTAATGATTTGAATTATGTGATGAATTTGAAAGGTTGATTAACTCAGCCAACCAAATAAAAAAAAGAAAATGTAATATTTTTTTAATAACACGCCTAATACCGTACCTGAGTTTGGTTTCTAAGCACAGATCCGGATTAGAACCTCTGTTGCTCTGCGTGGTCTTGCTTCCAAGGCCAGCATGTTGCCCCTGTACTATCCTCCACTCACTCTCAAAAGTGTTAGGGTCAAGGAAAACACAAATTCATGAGGGGGTGCCTGTTCTTCTGGTGGACCATTGTCCTGTGTCTCTTGCCCCTATTCCAATAATACATGGCTTGGGTTGTATCGCCTGGTGTGAATTGCTTAGTTACTCACCATCTTTGGTGGTTTAGAGTCCTCCAGGACACTGTTTTCCTGGCTCCTCTTGGCCCTTCTGGGTATGAACACAGGTTGGCCCTCCTAGGATTGACGGCACATTGGCACTCCTAGGCATGAAAGTTGGTTCTCTCCTCTGGACTGAAAGACCCTTTGTACATCCTGGGCGTAAAGGTGCACTGCTCCTCTCGGGCTCGAGGATGAAGATCGGCCCTATATGGGCCAGAAAATGGAGACCGGCAACACTCACCTTGGTGTTAAGAGTCAACCCCTGCTCCAGTTGGTTTTCCCAGGGTACTGTGCTCTTCCTCTACTTTACATTTACTCTCTACATTTGATTTCTCCTAAGGGCTAGTTAGTAGGTTAAGATCAACAAGCAGGTGCAAGCTAGCATGCTCCTGGACTAGCCCAAGCCTTGAACCTTCTCGCACAGCAATTTATCCACTTCTTCCTCCCTCCATCTCGTTTTTCTTCCAAGGTAACTCTCCCAACATATTCCTCCAAGGCTAGCCATCATCTTCATACACCTCTTGGGTCTGTACATTTCATGCAGTTTTCCTCTTCTATGTCCTTTCCTCCTTCCTCTCCCTTCTCCTTAATCTTGTGTTTCTCCTACCATGTCACTAATTTTTCCCTCTTTTCTCTAGTATTCTTCCTCTTTTCATGCAGCAGTCCCCTTCTTTCACCCTTATTTACCCTTTCCTGCACATTCCTCTCACTTCACCTTTCTACCAACCTCCTCTTTCTAAGTCTTGCCCTCATTCCACTTATTTCACCTTTCTTCTTCCTCTCTCATGTTTTCCTCTGCTCTCTACTGCAATGCTTCCCTGTTTCCAGACTCCAACACTCTGACGTTGTCATTGCCTTCCCTTTATAGATGTTCCCCATTGCAACTGATACATTAAGAGTGGTAATGACTACACCTGTGTCCTCGAGTGAATGGGACTAAGGGATTGGTTCTTTTGCGTAACATTTATCTTCTTGTCAGATCTAGTGGTTTGTATCAGGGTTATAAATTGCCAGATGCCATCTTGAAGTCAAGCAGCACTGTCATGGCAGCTGCCTGATTCCACCATTGTGCCTCCTGTAGTCTGCTGCATGTACCCCCACCGACCTTGAACCCCATCATCTGTCAACTCTATTGCATAGTTCCAACCTCAAGTATGTTTTCTTCAGAGTCCATCCTGCACACTGTGTAGTAAAATCTACTTTTAGGTGGCTTAAAGATGATACCAACAGACCTTTTCGGTCTGTAATGATCAGTTGTTCATGCTTCGAAACTCTTCCAGGTCTTGGATTACAGACTGCTACCTGACAAAGGAGAAAGTGGATAGGGCAGAAGCCTGGGGAATCTCCATATACCACATCCTGGCCATCATCTTTCTGCTTGTATTGATCCACGGCCCCTAGTCCTAGCTCCATTATCCAGTTTGTGCCTAGTGACTTCGTCACAGTTCTCTGTTTGTATGAGTTCACTTGGTTAATTGTTGTACTCAATATTTAATTCTTTTCATTGACTGGTTGATATGTTCAGTAATTCATATTTCATGGAAGTATATTGTTCAAGTAGAAGTTATTTTGTTTTTATTATTTTTATATTTGCATTATCAGTTCATGGTTTTTATACATTCATCATTTTTAATATTAATTACATTTAACCATTTAATGCGTTTTAAGTGTAAAATGATATCTTATCCATTGGCATCATTATGGATCTATGTGTTCTAAATGTGAATCTTACAAGAGATATCATGACTAAAGTACAAATTAAGCAAATACACATTGATAAACAGTCGCTCAAGTTTGTTAAAATCTAATCGAACTATGAGGCATGTGCTTTGAGTAATGGTGCTGTTGTGTGATCAAGTAGGGGTAGCTGGATTTGTATACTATAGGCAACTAAACATCTCAATAACACATTTTAAAAATTAAAAATGTCACTCAAGCTATAGATTTACCTGACAGTCCTTTACAATAACATGAAAAGCAATTCACACCTTTAAGATTTAAAATGTGATCAGAGTTCAAGTACAAGGAACTTAGAAACACGACTAACTCCCTGACCACTTACGCTGGGCCAGAGTTTGCAATCTTTGGCTCTTCAGATGTTTAGAACTAAAACTCCCACCAGACCAAGCCCGCATAGTGAATGGTGAGGCATACCGAAAAAAGGTTTCTCACCATAGTTACATCTGTACTCTTAGTCCAAAGTCCCCTTTCCTCCATACTGTTGGACATTTCCACGGACTGGGGACAGGACCAGAGCCTGTTGCTATGCAGCAGGCACTGAACATGTGTAGAAATTGGTAGTGCAATTTCTTTTTTGATGTGGAAGGCATAAACTGTCTTTAGTAATAAATTGGGGGGCGTTCTGAGAACTGCCTTTTACCTGTGGATGGTAATGTTAAGGCCCTTCTGCAATGAGTGCTTGAAGCTGATGTATCCGACAGCTCTAGGTGATAGGCCACCTATATATGATATGATGTGGCATTTATAATGTTCCAGTACACATGTGTTTCTAGGCGTGAGCACCTCTTAAAATTCATTGGTTCAAATCGCTTTCTAATGAGCGCCAATAGAAGCATAATGAGGTCCCGCGGGTTTTGTGGTCTTCTCGTTGGTAGATAGTCGCTGTTGACCGTTATATTTTCACCAACTTATTTGATTTGATAACAACCCTGCCCTCAGTTCACTGTTAAAATATACCCCTATCGCTGCTGAATAGGTCATACACTGAACCACTCACATGCTGCTTTCCGGTGATTGCGTACTGAAGGAGATGATATCATCCAGGTTCCCCTGCTGTGGGTTTTGGCACTCCCTAAACAACAGTTTCAAAAACACCTCCATTTACTTGCATACTGTTACTTGGTGGGTTCCTTCCTTGCAAATCTAATGATTGCCTTCTTCTTTTGGAAGAGAGCAGGGTGACTTTAAAAAAATTAACTGCATTGCTTATCGTGCAAACCTAGCTCGAGAGCAGTGGAGTGCTTTACAACAGGCGGGTGCCAGAATTGGGCTTGGTATTTTATACAGTAGCACAAAACTGTTGGTGTAGGGAGAGAGGGCTTTTTATGTAGCCAGCAGGTGTTGTAGAAAGAGCTAAATTTTTACTGTGTTGTGTGACTGGGGGATACTGGGGGTATTGCAATCCTTTACAGGGATTGAGTTACAGATGCTCGGGGTGTGGCAGCAGAAGGACTGCTTGTGAGTCTGGCATTGACACCAAACTTTAGATTGTTGTGCTACGTGAGGTGTGAGAGCCTGCAGAAGTGTAGAGTTTAGCCACCATGTATGTTGGTGTTCCATTTGAGACTTCTTTGTAGGTGATACATGCAGATGTGAATCTAATCCTAGATGGGAGGAGGAGCCAGTGAAGCATATGCATTGTTAGAGAGATACAGTCGAATTTTTGTGCACATGTAATGAGGTGGACTGAGTGTGGTGGGCTGCTTTGACGGGGGCCATTTGAGTGGCAGGAAGACCAGCAAGGAGGGCATTTCCCCTAATTTATGTGTGAGATAACAAGAGCTTTGACCAAAGTATGGAATTCGTTCAGGGGAATGAAGGGTTGGAATTTGTAGATTGTGTGGATCTAAAGCAATGCAGTTAGTGCCTTTTTGCCTATGTGCCTTTGGAAGGAAAGGCTGCTGTCAACAATGAAGCACAGGGATTTGGCTGAGTTTGGCAGCTGAGGGATGAATCCTTCCATGCATGTGTCATCCAGCATTGTTGCACAAGTTGTTGTTTGGTGGGGGGACCGACAAGAACAAGTTCGGTCTATGTCGGGTTCAGTTTGAGGTTAGCGTTTGACATCTGTGTTTGGATAATAGCCAGGCATTCACAGGTGCAAGTGATGTTCTGCTGGCCACTGATCTTAAATTACAGCTGAGTGTGATCAGTGTACTCATGGAGGCCTATGTTGGGATCAGTTAGGAGAGTTCCAAAGGGTTCCATGTATAGATTGACAATGATTGTGGAGAGAATTAAACCTTGGGGGAATTCCATACGTGACTGGGAAATAACTGGATCTGAATGAGTCCATCTGTATGGCCTGGTGCCTACTAGATAAGTAGGATGCAAACTGTTTTAGGACACATCCAGAGAAGCCCATCCTCTCAGCAGGGAGGGAGAGGAGTATTTGGTGATCAATTGTGTCATAAGGCAGCTGCGAGGTCTAAGAGGACTAGGAGACACAAGCACCAAGTGCCAGTGATTCGCAGTGCATCGCCCAACACATGGATGATTTCAGTCTCAGTGCTGCATTTGGGGCTGACACCAGACTGTTTATCATGGAGGAGGTCAACCTGGACAATTTTGGCAAGTAGTTGGGTCACAACTACTTTCTCGATAAGCTTCCCGATGAACGGGAGGCTCGAGATGTGTCTGTAGTTGGCTAGGTCCTCTCGGTTTTAGACAGTGTTGTTTGTGAAGGGGTAGTATGAGACCTGTATTTAACCTATCTGTGAATGCTGCTTCACTGAGGGAGACATTCACAATATGGAGGATTGTGTTACATGCTGTCCAATGAGTTTTTTAAATGAGGGAGGCTGGGAGGAAGTTGTCTGTGTAAGAAGTGGGTTTCAGTGAAGCAAGTGTGTCTAAGAGAGGAGGTTAAAGTCGGTCCAAGAGGGTAGTTCCCTGGAGTGGGGGATGGGGAGAAGGGGGCAGGGCTCTGTCTGGTTTGAGATATTGGTGTGACCTCTGATTTAATCAATTTTGTTAATGATGGCAGTGTTTATTTTGTCGCATTTCTCTTGTGAAGCTGGCACCTTGAGGATAGGTGTGGGCTTGGAGCAGTGCTTGGCTACTTCAAATTAGGCTTTGCTCCTGTTGGAGGTGTAGTAAGTTGACTTTGCCTCGGATATCATGTGTCTGCACTGGGTACGCAGGGATTTGAGGGATGAGAGATGCTCTTGGCTGTGGTCCTTGCACCATCGCTTTTCAAAGTGTGTAATAGAGCATTTGTTTTCGGTGATCTTGGGCGTGTACCAGGGTTTTGGCGCTTTGAATTTGGTGCAAACTAGACTTTAGAAGCAGTGGGCATGCACTAGTTTTTGGGTAAAATGGTTAGATGGATCCAGAAGGGCTGAGGCATTTCCTGTGCTGGGGAATGCTGTGAACATTGCCTCTAGTGTGCCGAGTGGCAAATTCTTGAAGGGTTGGCGATCAATCACAGATCGTTTGGCATGACTTTGTGGGGCAACCTTCTGTGTGATATGAGAAGGGGGAATGCAGCATGGTGGGTTCAGTCAAGGAGGGAGTTTGCGGATGGGAGGATTGGACAGGAGGTGAAGACTAGGTTGAGAGTGTGACTTTGACAGTAATGAACCAAAAGATTGAATCTAAAATGCCGAATGCACGTGTAGTGTGCATTCGGCACAGTAGATTAGATCTTTTGCCCATAATACTGAACAGGGGATCTGGGGTTGCAGGGGTGACCCCACCCTCCCAGTTCGGTATTATGGGCTGCGGGGATACAGGGGTGTCCCCCGCATACATTAAAGGCAGTACGGTGGACAAAACGGTGAAATCCCAAAAGATCACATTTGAAAATACGGGCAAGTTGGCTGCATGATTTTGTCATTCGATCTTTTAGGATACATTTTTTAATGTACATCCACATTTGACATGGGTGGGTGAGAGTACGATCGGTCAGAGAGAATAGGTAGTCACATAGGTGTTTTTCTGGTTGGTGCTTGGGATATTGACATTTCTGATGATGATATTATTAGAGTAGGAAACTGTTGCAGAGGACAGAAAGTTAGAAAGGTAATCAATGAAGTTACCACTTCCCTGAGGTGGCCTGTACATAAGGTGGGATGTAATTGAGTAATACATTGAGATGGAGAACTTGCATGACAGGGATTTTAAGGAGCTGTTTGTGGGGGCTGGGATTACCATGCAGGGCCAGTTGATCTTATGGATGATAGCCACCACACCTCCAGTTTTTCCTGTCTGCTTAGTATGTTGGTTACTGTAGCCCTCGCATAGCAGGACATCAAAGATGTAGGGGAGACATTTCCGTAGTGAAAGGGGCATTGGTATAATTGTTGTATATGAGGGCAGCAATATCGATAGCTTGTACGATCTCTGAGTGGGCGTTAACCATCAAAACTGGCGGACCCATATAGAAGGTGAATATTATATTGGTATACGGGGGATATTGATGAGTGTTGCCAGGGTAACTCTCTGAGGCTGCTTTGGGTGTTCGGCTGTGCGATCCCTGCAGAAGATGGGAATGGGTTGTAGTGATGGAGACACATATGTAACTGGAGTAGGGAGGGTAGAGTAACTGGCCCTTTGCCCTTTGCAGGCCCTAACAGGACCAAACGGGTATAACCCATTTCTTCGACTGTACTTCACTTTAGACTCCCTGCAAACAAACAGTTAAGAAAGGAGAGGAAGGGCCAGAAAAAGCTGGGTGACTTTGAGACCTTTAAATTCACCTTAGACCCCCAAAATTCAAGGACAGTTTGTGTGTCTACCAAAGTGCAGAAGCTTTGGCTTTGGTTCGAACTAGGCTTGAAAGACAGTGGGCATCCACCAGTTTATGAGCAAGGTAGTTAGATGTATCCAGAAGGTCTCAGGCATTTCTTGTGCCGGGGAATGTTGGGAACATTGCCTCTTGTGTGTCTAGCGGCACATTCTTGAAGGGTCGGCAATCAATGACAGGGCGTTTGGCCTGACTCTGTGGGGCAGCCTTCTGTGTGTTATGATATGATATGATATGATATATGGCATTTATAATGTGCCTATACGCAAGTGTTTCAAGGCGCGACGAGGCAAGGGCGGGGAAACAGAGGGAAGACAGAGACAGCGATCCTACTAGGCCAGGTCACATTGAGATTGTGCAAGTGTAGGGGAGGAGGGAAGGGGAAAGTGCAGGGGGGAAAGGGAGGGGACAGTGCAGTACATAGGATCACAGTGAAATAAATATAGAAAATAAATAGAATAAATAGAAGTGCAGCCAGCTTGTGGCATGTGCAAGGGTAAGTGCAGAGATCAGGTGTCAAGTGCTAGTAGGGGTTGTAGGGATACAGAACAGCCCCAGAGTGCAGAGGTTGCCAGGGGGGCAGTGCAGGCGTGCAACAGGCAGGGGTGGTGGTGTGGTCCTGGGCACGAAATTAGAAGGTGTCCAGGAAAACCAGTGCAGCTTCAGATTCAGCTGGGAGATCAGCAGTGGAGAGGAGGAGAGAAAGCAGAAGCAAAGAGGAAGGTCCTGAGGTGCTTCCAGAACCAGAGATGGTTCTCCTCTAGTTTCAGAGGGACAGGGAGGCTGTTCCAGAGGGAGGCCACATCATAAGAAAGAGATCTACCACCAACTGCTTGGAAAAGCAACTAAACCTGAGGGAGTTGGAGGCGGATGAACGTAGAGCTCGAGAAGGAAGATATTTAGGAAGAGAGAGTTAAAGGTAATGAGGTCCAAGGCCCCAGAAGGCCTTGTAGACAATGCAGACGGTTTTGAACTTAATCCTCGCAGCCACTGGGAGTCAATGCAAAGATTTCAGTCCAGGAGAGATACGATCCCTGGGGTTGGGGCCAAAGACAAGTCTTGCAGTCCTGTTCTGGATGAGTTGCAGAGGTCAGAGAGTAGAGGCAGGCAGATATAGAAAGAGGCTGTTGCAGTAGTCCAGTCTAGAGAGAACCACAGCTCTGGAGACAGTGAGCTTCTGGGGGAAGGAGAAGAAAGGAAGAATACCTCTAAGGAAGTGCAGCTTGGAGACGTCAGAGATGTGAGAAGAGAAGGAAAGTGTGGAGTTGAAGATGGCCCGAGGTTTTTAGCCTCCCAGGTGGGAGCAGGAAGAGGGCCAAGAGAGGCCGGCCAGGGAGTGACAGGAAAGGAGGGAGCAGATGTGCCAATGAGGAGAATCTCAGTCTTACTGGCATTAAGGCAGAGATCATTGACGGCACACCACTCCTGGATGCCTGACAGACAGTCTGAGATGAGAGAAGGAGAAGAGGTGGCTGAAGGGAGCCTGAAAATGAGCTGAATGTCATCCGCATAGCACTGAAAGTTGGGGCAGAGAGCTGCTATGCGGTGGCTAAGAAGTGCCATATATTGGTTGAACAGCCAGGGTGAGAGGTTAGACCCCTGGGGAACACCACAGGTAGAGAAAGAGATAGAGGAAAGGAAGGACCCAAGTTGGACCTGGGAGGGTCGATCGGAGAGGAAGGCGGTCAGCCATGCCAGGGCCTGATTGGTGATAACCAGGCTGTCACGGAGACGGTTGAGCAGGATGGCATGGTTGACCGTGTCAAAGGCAGAAGAGAGATCAAGTAAGATGAGGACACAGGGGGTGTTGGAATTAAGGGTGGAGAGCAAGTCTTCAAGGATGTTCAGGAGAGCAGTTTCCAAGCTTCTGGCAGCTCTGAAGCCAGACTGATGGTAATGAAGACAGCCAACAGATTCAGAGTGAAGATTGAGCTGGGTGATGGCCAGCTTTTCCTGGAGTTTTCCCAGGAAAGGAGCGATGGAGATTGGACGATAGTTAGCCGGACAGGTAGGGTCGGCAGAGAGTTTATTAAGAAGAGGGTGCACAAGGGAATGCTTCAGGTGGGAGGGGACGACTACAGTGGCAAAGGAGTGGTTGCAGAAATCAGCCAGAGCAGGAGCCATGTTATCAATGTGATCCTTGATGATTTCGGAGGAACAGGGGTGAACCTGTTTTGATGAGACTTTCATGGATCAGACTTGTCTAGAAACCTCGTCTGAGGAGAACAGGGGAAAAGCTGCAAAGCAGGTTGGAGAGGTGGCCGAGGAAGGGCCAGAGGATGAGGAGGAGGAGAGAAAGAGAGAGAGGACAGGATGTCCTGGGTTTTTGAGATGAAATGAGAAGCCAGGGCCGTGAAGAGTGCCTGGGAGAGTACAGGAGAGGTAGAAACTGCAGCAGGATTGGCCAGCTCCTTGCAGATTTGAAAGAGTTCGGCCGAGTTGTTAGATGCCGCGGAGAGGCAGGCTTGGATGTGGGCTTGCTTTTTGGTGTGGTCAGAGAGCCGGTATTGCCTTTGGAGCAGACGGCAGGCCAGTTTGTCAGAGGATGTTTGGGAAGCACGCCATTTCCTCTCAGCCACCCTGCACTTTCGTTTGAGGGCAACAAGGTCTGAGTCGTACCAAGAGTTGCACTTGTTTTGGGCTTCAAGTGGGTCCTCATGACAGGGGCAAGAACATCAAGAGTAACAGATATAGCATAGTGGAGCATGGAAAGGGCTTTGTCAGGGTGTGAGTCAGCCAAAGCGGTAGGGGGGGTCAGAAAGTGGCGGTGAAAGCCTCAACTGACACACGCTTCATGGGTAGGATAACCGAGAATGTAGGTGGCAGTGCTGCAGTTGGCTTGGCTCGAGGGGTACAGAGGGTGAGATGGGAGGAAAGGAGAAAGTAATCACTCCAGGAGAGAGGAGTGGTCCGAGGGGACCAAAGGGGAAGGTCTGAAGGTTATGAGAAGGGGGATTGTGGCATGGTGGGTTCAGTTGAGGAGGGAGTTTGCGCATGAGAGGATTGGACAGGAGGTGAAGACTAGGCTGAGCGTGTGGCATTTGACATGGGTGGGTGAGAGTACGATCTGTTTAAGGTCCATGGGTTGATCAGAGAGAATAGGTAGTCACATAGGTGTTTTTTTGGTTAAGGATTGGTGTGGGTATGATGATCGGGCTTCACTTTAATGTGATTCCCACTACTTGAAGTTCTTCCTGGCTAGGGAAGGTCTGAACATTGGTTCTCTCACGATGTATGTGGGAGCCATTTGCAATATCATAAACCAAATTGCAACATAGTAGCAGATGCTCTGTCCAGCAAGCAGAATGACAACACCTTTCCTGAAATATCTGAGAAACTCTTACCGTGGATAAGGATTGTAGGTGCCATTTCTAAATTTCTACAGCAACTCTTGGAAGCTAGCCGTGAATTTCCATCTGAAGTGTTGGACCCCTTTTTGGAAAGATCTTGCAGCATCATCAGGATCTGTATTTCAGTGGAACACAACTGTACAATGCTACGTCGGAATTACATCTAGTGCTAGCCATGTGTCATGACAACATTACAGCTGGCCATAGAGGGATGTCTTAAACACAAGGAAATCTCACACAGTAATCCCTGTGAAACCCACACGCTTGCATTTTGCCCAAAATCTTGGCTGAATTTTCCAAAAAATCTTCAACTATACTCCAAAAGGCATATTAAATGGGCCTCATTAGAACCCAGGCATTAAGGGGTTAACAGCGCCGTAAAAGGTGTCGGCGCCGTTAAACCCTTAACGCCTTACTACGAGGTCCCTTTGCGGGACCCGACCTGAACGGCTGGTCTAGACCAGCCGTTAAAGTAGGGGCCCGCAAAGGGACTCTGGAGGTAAGTACGGTACCGCAATTTGGGGTACCATACTTACTGCCTTCCCATTCCCATTATGCCCTATGGGGCAAAAATGGGAATGGGGAAGGGCCATGGTGGCATGGGGAATGACCGCCCTGCCAACCTTGGAATGGGGTGGTAATTCCCCATTCCGGAGTCCTAATGAGGGACGATGCATAGTCATTGGCCCTCATTAGGACTCCGGAATGCCAATAGGACGCCAATATCTATGCATCGTCCCTCTGCACCGATAAGCCCCATCTCACCATCCGGACCCACATGCCCCCATCCCTCCATTGACACCAACACACAGATGCCATCACACCCTTCTCCATACCCACAACCAGATGTTCCATCTCTCCTCCCGGACCCAACCCACACCCAGATGCCCCATTCTCCCCTATACACCCACACCCAGATTCCCCATCCCTCCCGTGACAACTGCATGCCACTACCCCACCTGTAGACCAACATGCCTGCATCCTTCCATCCAGCCTACATGCCCCATCCCTTCTTCCCAACCAACATACCCCCATTCCTCACTTCAGACCTACAGGCCCCATTCACACCCAGATGCCCAATTCCCTGACTCACATGCAGATGCTGCCATCCCCTCTCCCTCCAGTCCTACAAGCCCCTCCATTCATATGCAGATTCCCCCATACCTACATGCCCCAATGCCTCCATTCACACCTAGATACCTTATCCCTTCCTTCAGACCTACATGGATATAAAAAAAAGATGCACTTTCAAGGCCCAACTAAAAACTGTGCTGAAGTTACAACTGCCCCCAAAGGACGAGTTCTTGTTACCCCCAAGAAGGAGACAATCTGAATTGTCATATTTCATGTATTGTGGTGTGCTATGAGTTCTATCAAAGACCCTTTGGGAATTCCCCCCTTGCCAGCTACTACTACACTGTTGGAAAGTCGCACCACATTATACTATCTCCACGTGAATATCACCATTTAACGCCGGTTTATGGGAATTCTCACTTCATACTGGGATCCGCGCGTGCCACCTGTTTGAGCAGTGCAAGACATGTGTGGTAGGGGAGTTTTCCTAGAGTGCCACCTGTGGGTCAGACTTTAGTAAACTATCCCAGTGGTTTGAAGATCCCCAACTATTAGTATCAATCTGTGCTACTGCTGGAACCTTAGTAGTGTAGCAGAGCAGTCAGGCTTATCTTAAGAGGAAGATGTGAGCTGTAGGTAAATACACTGAACCCAGTTAGACATGTACATCAAAGAAGCACTTACACATATAGTTTGTATTACACGGCCCGCAGTAGCGGCCGTGTAGTTATGGTTAAGTTGCTCATCTCATAGGAAGACCACTTTTTGGCCAGCTTATAACTTAGCTCCCCCTGGATGAATTTGCATGAAATTTTGCAAAAAAAGTATATGGCCAGCTCTGAAGTTGGGAAGTTTGGTGAGGTTTCATACAGGGGGGCCAAAGTTATATGGGGGGTCCCACATTTTATTTTCTCCATAGACTGAATGGACAAAAACTTTGCGCATGCGTACAGCTCAAACTGTTGGACAGATTTTCATGAAATTTGTGGCAGGTGCAGCGGCTTGGTCCCGAAAGCGTGCTTTTGTACATTTTGGGATAATCAGTGTTGTACTTTTTTTAAAAGCAGGTAAAATGAACGTCTCAAAAAATTACTGATATCTCGCTCCGCTGTCCCATTTCCCTGCTTGCTCCCGCGGTCAAACATCTGATTGGCCTAGAGTGTGGCGTGCTGTCGGCAGGGATTGGAGATGCCCGGTGGTTGGCTAGAGGGAAGCGTGATGTGCGTCATAAGTTTTGGTAACGCCGCCATGCTGTAGCCGAGGGTAGTGCGGCACTGAACGGGGCTGGAAAACATGCGTTCCGGGATATGGTGATGGAAAGAGGGGATGGAAAGGCTGGGTGAGTGTATCCGTGCATACTGCGCCAATTTGTGGTTACTTCTCAGGTGACTAGCTTGTATGGTGACTGCAGGCAGCCTTCGTTATGGAACAATAAGTCCTGAGGCGACTTCATTCTGTGGTGAGTGCTGGCAGTTTCAAGTGCAGATGGGGAGTGGATTGCACATGACATGAGCATTTTCGCATAGCGTGTACTAGGCTATGTTGTGTGTGGTAAGACCCTAGCGCCTTGGATGTATGGCTGGAGGCCTTGTACCAAAAAGTATGTCCACTAGTTGTAAGTAGGTTTCACATTGTTGCCTTGTTTGTGTGGTGTGTCAGCATTGTACATATTGTTGGTTGAATGGGTGTGGCGATTGTTAGCACATCCTACAGTTTTGGTTGCATGGCTGGCCATGATGGAGTCAACAGTCCTGCAGTGTGTCTACTGGGTGATGCGTTGGAATACTGTGTGTATAGAAGTGCATAGGGTTACAGTGGATGCTTTATGTGGTTGGGTTTTGGCCATAGCGCAGATTACAGAGTACTGCAGTGCATTATGATGTATTGCTTCTCTGTACTTAATACACTTCTGGGAGCAGCAGCAATGTTCTGAAGATTGTGCCCATTGCGCACATTACTGAGTACTGTACTGTAGTATGCTGTATTGGTTCTGTGTACTTAATAGACTGCTGGGAGCAGGGGCAATGTTCTGAAGATTTTGTGGTTTGGTTGGTCGTACTAAAAAACTATGTGAGTGGAAGTGGGTAGAGGTGCCAGAGGCTGTGTTATGTTTGCGGATTCTGCTAACTGCCTACATGTTTGTATGCAAGGCTGTATTATGGTGCAGGCGTTGTGTAGGAGTGCCAGTGGCTGTATTACATTTGTGGGTTCTGGTACCTGGCCACATGTTTGCATGCATGGCTGCATAACGTTGCAGTTGGTGTGGCCAAGGATTAGGCTCTTGGGTGCATGGCTAAAGGCCGTAGGAGTTTTGGAGGCTGTTTTACGTTTGTGGATTCTGTTAAATGGCCACATGTTTGCTTGCATGTCTGCATAATGTTGCAGTGGGTGTGGCCAAGGACTAGGCTCTTGGGTGCATGGCCAAAGGCCGTAGGAGTGCTGGTGACTGTATTACGTTTGTGGGTTCTGGTACCTGGCCACTTGTTCACATACATGGCTGCATAATGTTGCGGTGGGTGTGGCCAAGGCCTAGCCTCTTGGGTGCATGGCCAAAGGCCGTAGGCCGTAGGCCATGCACCCAAGAGCCTACGCCTGGCCACACCCACCACACCGTCATGCAGCCATTCATGCCAATACTGTGATACTGCTATATGGATTTTCCTTTTCAATTGCATAGACCCTCTACATTTGGCGCAAATCATGCGTTCACCTGAAGTCTATTTTATAGTGAGCTCTTCCCCTGTTTATAGAGATATATGGCAGGTTTCCATTTCCTACCACCATGCGGCTACAAAAACAAAATCAGGCAGCAACGTGTTACCATGTCATTGTGCATTTCCGATGCTAAGTACTACAGTAACGTACAACTTCCTTGTCCACTAGTTGCAAGTAGGATTCACATTGTTGCCTTGTGTGTGGGGTGTGTCAGTATTGTACATATTGTTGGTTACATGTGTGTGGCGATTGTTGTTCTATTGTACAGTTTTGGGTCTATGGCTGGACATGATGGAGTTAACAGTCCTGCAGTATGTCCACTGCGTGATGTGTTGGTATACTGTGTGTACAGAGTGCATAGGGTTCTAGTGGATGTTTCATGTGGTTGGGGTGTGGCCATTGCGCAGATTACAGAGTACTGCACTGTACTATGATGTATTGGGTCTGTGTACCTAATAGACTGCTGGGAGCAAGGTCAATGTTCTGAAGATTGTGGCCATTGTGCAGATTACTGATTACTGTACTGTACTGTACTGTACTATGATGTATTGGTTCTGTGTACTTACTAGACTGCTGGGTGCACGGGCAATGGTCTGAAGAGTGTGTGGTTTGGTTGGCAGTAGAAACATACTATGTGAGTGGAAGTTGGTACAGGTGCTGGAGGCTGTGTTATGTTTGTGGATTTTTCTAACTACCTACATGTTTGCATGCATGGCTGTATTATGGTGCAGGGGTTGGGTAGGATTGCTGGTGGCTGTATGGCGTATGTCCATTCTGGTACCTGGCCACATGTTCGCATGCATGGCTGCATAATGTTGTGGTGGGTGTGGCCAAGGTCTAGGCTCTTGAGTGCATGGCCAAAAGCCATAGGCCGTGCGAGTGCTGGTGGCTGTATTACGTTTGTGGGTTCTGCTACCTGACCACATGTTCGCATGCATGGCTGCATAATGTTGTGGTGTGTGGCCAAGGCCTAGTCTCTTGGGTGCATGGCCAAAGGCTGTAGGCCGTAGGCCATGCACCCAAGAGCCTAGGCCTTGGCCACTCCCACTGCAACATTATGCAGCCATGCATGCCAACACTGTGATACTGGTATATGGATTTTCTTTTTCAATTGCATAGAACCTCTATATTTGGCGCAATACATGCGTCCCACTTAAGCCTATTTTACAATGAGCTTTTCCCCTGTTGATAGAGAGGTATGACAGGTTTCCATTTCCGGCCACCAGGCGGCTACAAAAACAAAATCAGGCGGCAACATATTACCATTTCATCGTGCATTTCCAATGCTAAGTACTCCAGTTACATAGAACTTCCTTTTACGTACATGGATACATGTTGGTACTATATACATGGTGCAATGAATGTACAGATGACACAATATATACATGTGCATTTACCGCCACTGTCTACTATTTATATGTGCAGTGAGTTAAGAATCAATGGTGTATGTTGCCAGACTCTGTGTGCAATGTCTGCGCATACGTGGGTGGCAGGGCCATCTTACGCACTTTAGTGCCTTTGGGGAAGGAGATTTTTGGGCCTCTCCTTCATGAAAGGAAACAAATTCCTTTACAACTCCTTCAATGATTGTATCTGCTTTCTAATGTACGAAGCATAGTGACCTGACCTGGTTGTGTCGTCTCTGAGGTACATTACGCCTTTTGGTGTGAATGTTTTGTTGCCAAATGACACCTGTCCGTGTGTGAAGGTAGTAAGCTGGCAGTTACTTTTTTCCCATCTTCATTGTACGTTGAAAGCATTCATATTATGTATTGCCGATTGGATTGTATATGTAAGGTGGAACGATTATCGGAATTGGAAGGCCTACACAATATGCTATGGTTTGCAATTTGTACCACCTGCTGAAATGGAATGGAATCACAGTTAGGTATTCACACATAGATAAAGTGTTTGTTAGGGACTTCTTCGTGAATGACATGATTGCAGAGAGTGCTTGAATGTTTGCACATGTAGGAAATCTGAAAGATTTCATTCATGGGTATGTTTTTGCTTTCCAATACCTGCAGTAAGTACATTACCACTTCCTGTGGATTTACTTGTCTATTTAACGTGCATTTACCATTCAAACACAGTAGTCCAATTCCTGTCTTGTTCCTGAGCCCCTGTAACTGTTTCCAGGATTGTGTGCAGCATTTATGTGCAGGCCTATTATTTGTAAACACAACTGGTGTGAGCCTTTTTAATACATGTTTTCAACAATTAGTGCCATTCGCAATACACCATTGCTTGCTACATTTGCATACTAATTTAAACCCCTTGTGTGGGAAAATTTGAATGGACCAGGCAGTTTTGTGTCTGTGTACTTTTTACTCACTACACTTTGTAAACAAGATTTCTTACAGTATAATGGCGTGTTGCTAACATTTTGACATTGTGGAAGGTGCTTTTGCAAGATGGTCCAGAAATTGAGGCTAACAAATGTCCTGGTTCTCCTGTGCATTTGTGCACTCGACAGGAGTTCACAGTTTGTAGTACTTTATTTTATTTTTGTTGCTGACTTTTACATGGTGCTTGAGGAACTGCTGCCACGACTTCATCGAGTTGTGGCGACTGTTACAAATTGATGTTCAAGGCGATTTGTAAATGCCCACATATGTTCGGTACCATGTAAGTTTGCTGGGGATATTTGTGAAAGCAGTGTTTCTTCTTCCATTATGCTATTGTGTACCTTTCCATACCTTCGTACAGTTCTATGTATGTCAATTTGGTTTCTTTGGTCCTGTTTGTGTGATTTGTCATTGAAGTATGCCTCTGTTCTGGTGGTGTGCCTCCACTGACCTTTCTTCTTTTTTTACAGAGTAATGTTGTTAGTGCCTTCATTCTCATTACATTTAATTGAACATTTTTTAGTTTTAAGGGCATTGCACTCTCTACAACAGTTTTCAAGATTACTTTTTTTGCTGTAAGGTTTAAGGGTTGTGATTTCTCCCCTCTACTTATAAGGTTCTGATGGACTCGGTGGTGGAATATGTTTTGTAAAAATACTTTTTTTTAAGAATGCTTCCTTGTGGTGTCATTAGCATTTGCGCATACTCTGTTACCAGGAGTGACAGTTGCACTCTTTTCAGTACCTTTCACTACCTTTATTTTCATTTCTACATTTTGATAGAGGCATTACATTCTCCTTACTGGTAGGTGCTTGCATTTTCCTTTGTGCCTGTATTAGCTGTTCTCTTTCAACTTTCTGTACAGGATGTGCTATGGGTGCATGACTACTTTCTATGCTTTTAGGTAGAGCTGGGCTATTTCTGTGTTGTTTTCTACAGAGTTCCTTTTTGCTAGGCATTCTGTAGCAGCTGCTGGAGAAAAAAGAAAAGTGTAGGTCTGCACATTTTGTGATGTATATGTGTGCATCTGTGCATGAGTGGATGAATGTGAGGGTAGGAATACAGATAGAGGTGTGTGATTGTTTAATGGTGTGTTAGTGTACGGTGGGAACGCTATATTGCTATTTGGGATTTACTATAATGCCGGCGACATGATAACACAAAGTGAGCAACTACTGAGGTGCACTTAGTAAGCATGAAGGAAATACCAGTGGGTTGATACAATTGTGTACCTTAATTTACAAGAACAGTGCACCTTAGTAAGAGGTGCACCTCCACAATACCATTGCACTTACTTTGTTGACTGTCAAGAGTAGGCTTCCTCTGGGTTTCATTTTGAAGTTGACACACCACTGGCTTTTAGGACAGAGATGGTTACTGCAACTGTTAAAGAACACTGTAAGACAATTTGTTTGTTAATGGAATACTGACTGCATTTGGAGAATGCATTACATAAAAGGGTAAGGGGATGTGTTGGCAGGAAGACTTAGGGGCCAATTCATAGAATTCGGCGCACAAGTGGCGCACGCGGCTGGCGCACAGTGTGCGCGTGCGGTAGTCTGCGCCAGCCGCGTGCGCCGAAACACATTCAGGCGCACAGCGTATTCATGGATTCCAACATCCACAACCAGCCGTGGCGCACAGTGGCGCAGCGACCCTGCAGCAGCGTCAGTTACGCCCCCAAGAACGCCCCTCGCGCAGGGAAAAGCCATCAAAATCCCCAATCCAGCGCAAAGGGCAGCAGCAAACGCAGAGCGGGGAGCGTGTATTGCAGGGGTGTGCGAGTGTACCCACACGCGATGGGCCTGGGTACGTGTATTACAGGGGTGCGCAAGAAATTCTACACGCGATTGGCCTTGGTACGTGGATTTCAGGGGTGCGCGAGAAATTCTACACACGATTGGCCTGGGTACGTGTATTACAGGGGTGTGCGAGAAATTCTACACGCGATTGGCCTGGTTACGTGTATTACAGGGGTGCGCGAGAAAATCTACACGCGATTGGGCTGGGTACGTGGATTTCAGGGGTGCGCGAGAAATTCTACACGCGATTGGCCTGGGTACGTGGATTTCAGGGGTGCGCGAGAAAATCTACACGCGATTGGCCTGGGTACGTGGATTTCAGGGGTGCGCGAGAAAATCTACACGCGATTGGCCTGGGTACGTGTATTACAGGGGTGCGCGAGAAATTCTACACGCGATTGGCCTGGTTACGTGTATTACAGGGGTGCGCGAGAAATTCTACACGCGATTGGGCTGGGTACGTGGATTTCAGGGGTGCGCGAGAAATTCTACACGCGATTAGCCTGGGTACGTGTGTTCCGGGGTGCCGTGAACTTTCACACGCGATTGGTTGAAATCCACGTGTGTTCTGTCATCACGTGCAATGAGGGATACACCCTCGCACGTCACGTCACAGACGCGCTCACGCGCTGAGGGCCTTTGGTCCAATGAAAATGCGTATGCGTGCAGACGCGCTTACGCGCTAAGGGCCTTTCCTCGAATTACACGCTGACGTGCAGTTTTTTCACGTGCCAAATCACTCCGTATCAAGCTGGCCACGCGAATACACACGGAAGACCACGCTCCTGCCAAGAAGGCCGAATCACTGCCCCCCCAGTGCCCCGAGCAGCCTCCCACGTGCCATCTGCTGCTGCCTGCCTGCCTGCCTGCCTGCCTGCTGCCACCGTGCCCTGCCATTTGGTGCCTGCACATCAGCCATCTGCAGGGGTCCAGTTGCTGTGTCCACCCCTGCTGGAACAGTAGACTCCCGACTGGGATACCATCGCTCCACAGCCCAGCCCCAGGACCCAGTTGCCCACCCACGCCTGCCTCGGGGGTCGCCATGTCGGGGCAAGCACCATCTGAGACCAGTGGCGACCCCCAGCCAGAGAGGCAGAGGGCCACCAGCTTCAGTGAGAAGGAAGTTGGTGTCCTGGTGGAGCATGTCCTGGGGCATTATGATGCCCTCTTCGGAAGACCACGCGCCAACAAGGAAGGACGGGAGAGGATCTGGGACGATGTAGTGGTTGCCATCAACGCGGAGGGGGTGGCAACCCGCGACATCAAGCACATCAAGAAGCGCTGGGAGGACTTGAGGGCCAGGACCCTCAAAAAGGCCCGGCGCCTCGCGGAGGGGGGCCGGGCACGCCTGAGTGACATCCAGATGAGGGTCCTGGAACGCGTAGACCCAGCGCTCCACGCCCAGATCCTTCGGAGGCAGACCCATCTGGAGTTGGCCGGTAAGTGGCCAAGCATTGCTGTGTGAGACAGGGCATGTTGCAGTGTGCTGGTTGTCTGATACCTGCCTGTATGTGTGACATAGGCCATGTACGTATGTGTGTGTGCAGGGACATCATGGTCAGGCATGTGAGTACAGTGATGTGTTCTATTGCAACATGGGGGGCTCTGTGCGGAATGGACACATGGAAGCATGGCAGTCTCTGTTCCTGGACATGGGTGGGGGTGAGGGATGGGTGCTGGTCCCATGTACACGTATGGTGTCCATGTGTGTGTGTCTGACCTGCGTGTCTGTGACTTGTCACCACCATGGATGCATGACACATGTCTGTGACAATGTTCAGATTCACTGATGCAGCCTAGTCATCCTTGTATCCACTGCGTCTGTGGTGCACGAGGCCAGATGGATGGAACTACGGTGAGGTGTGTGCATGTGATGGAAAGACCCATGATGCATGTGAGTTTGAAACCAACATTGTATGAATCATGAGGCCCTTGGTCATGTATGCCAATGTCCATGGCCTGCACCATGCCTGTTACTGTATGTGTTTTGCCTGCACTGACCCATGTGTTGTGGAGGGACATGATGGAAGTGATGTATGACAGTGCCACTCATCTGCTGTTGCTTCCTGTCTAGGGGACCATTGTACAGTACCCTGATGCTTGTGTTCTATGTCTCCCTCTACACAGTGGCAAGTGAAGAAGAGGGCGGAGAAGGCGCTGTGGAGCAGAGCGGCGGGGATGCCGCCACGGCTGCAGCGGAAGGAGTGGGTGAGCCCCCACAGGGGCTTGCACCGGCGGAAGACGGCGTGGAGACATCCAGGTTGGTGGTTTCCACAGAGGGGGAGGAGGCCGCTACTGAGCCACACATGGGGCCTGGTGGGGGCATCCCCGCTGGTGCAAGTGGTGCAGTCCAGGGCCAGGGGCAGGAGGCAGCACAGGTCGCCGTGGAGGTGCCTGTGCATGTCACTGTCCCTGACACTGTGACTGCACCACCATGCACCAGCAGGGATGCCCCATCCCAGGCCCGTCCGCAGGTAGGGGAGATGTCCATGTCATCTGACACTCCTCTACCTGCGGACGAGGGGACCCCTGGCCGTGTGGAGAGGGTCCTGATTGGTGTCGCGTTGCGCACGGCTGGCATTCGTGATGAGGTGCATGCTTCCCGGGAGGAGCATGCACATCATCACGAAGAGCACCGTGCGTACGTGAACCATTTGGGAGCCGCCATGGTCGGGGGTTTCCTACATGTGTGTGGCCTTCTGGCGACCCTCTCCTCCTCTGTGGGGGCTATGCGCCAGTCGTGCTCCATGCCGTCTTCCGGCCCAGATGCCACCAGGGCCCCCTGTGGACCTGCCCCGACCAACGCAGCCAGCTCGGTGGGGACCCCATCCCTGCCACAGTCGGGAGTCGAAGGTCCAGCAGGGGTGGACACACCAGCAACTGTCCCCCTGCAGATGGAGGATGTGCCGGCATCATCTGGCAGGGCACGTGCACGACGGCATCGGTGGATTCCATCAGCCTGGATGCCGTCGTGCTGGCAGAGGCAGTGGCGTCGGAGGCAGCAGCAGGCTCGACGTGGGAGGCATCATGGCTCGGGGCCATCAAGATCAGAGGGGCAGGCATCGGCCGGAGGGCAGGAGAACCCTGGGATGGCAGTGTCTTCCGTGTGGGAGCAGTTGGTCCAGCGGATAGGTGCGGAGCGGCAGCGGGCGGAAGAGGAGCGGCTCATCATGGTCAGGGCGGAGTTCTCCATGCGTCGGGCGTTGAGGCGGGCTGAGTGCCTCGAGGAAGCTCGCAGGGAGTTTGAGGTGGACACGGGGTTGTCCCTGCGAGACCTCGGGGCCAGGACAGAGTCCCGCCTCCGGGACATCGACATGGAGTTCGATGATGCCCTGGCCGGCAACATCACAGAGTGAGCCGCAGGACTTGCCCGCTGCCATTGTATATAGTTCTTTAGTTAGTTAGTGTTAGGTTTCCTTTATTTTTTAAGTTTTTTTTGGACCGCTCGGACAATGGCCACTTTTCTGTATATATTTTTTTCATTAGTTAGTAGTAGTAGGTTTCATTTATGGTGTTGGGCTCATGGACCCTGGGATATTCTTGTACATAGTTTGATGTTTGGAAAACATTTGTTGGATTTATATTTCTGTTCACCATGAGGCAATGGTTTTTCCTTATTTTTTCCACCCATTATTTTTCTTTGGACTACATTAGTTTTTGGATTCCTTTGTTTTTTGATTTTTTCTATTAGTTCTCGGACATGGACCATTTGTTTTGTCATCCCCATTGTTGTGTGTTTTATTTCTTTACTTCATTTTCATCTTTAATACATATATTTATTACTTACATTTGTGGTATTTTCTCATTGGTTTCATGCATGTCATGATATGGGTTTTGACATTCACTTGCACCCATTGTGTATGTGTGTGTGACGGACATGTGTTCATTTACATACTTGCCATTGGGGTTGTATCATGTAATTGCATCTACTATGTGGGTGGATGCAATCCTTTGCTGGGTGTTTGTGCTGGGTATGCTGGCCATTACTGCCATGATTGCGTTTCGTCAGGACCTGGGGGCAGGGGGAAATGAGTGGGGGCCTGCTGGGGGGTGGGGGTGCAAGGGGACATGAGTGGGGGCCTGCTGGCAGGTGCCCCACAGTGCTGGGGGGTGGGGGTGCAGGGGGACATGAGTGGGACATGGTTGGGGGCCTGCTGGCAGGTGCCCCACAGTGCTGGGGGGTGGGGGTGCAGGGGGACATGAGTGGGACATAGTTGGGAGCCTGCTGGCAGGTGCCCCACAGTGCTGGGGGGTGGGGGTGCAAGGGGACATGAGTGGGGGCCTGCTGGGGGGTGGGGGTGCAGGGGTACATGAGTGGGACATGGTTGGGGGCCTGCTGGCAGGTGCCCCACAGTGCTGGGGGGTGGGGGTGCAAGGGGACATGAGTGGGGGCCTGCTGGGGGGTGGGGGTGCAGGGGGACATGAGTGGGACATGGTTGGGGGCCTGCTGGCAGGTGCCCCACAGTGCTGGGGGGTGGGGGTGCAGGGGGACATGAGTGGGGGCCTGCTGGGGGGTGGGGGTGCAAGGGGACATGAGTGGGACATGGTTGGGGGCCTGCTGGCAGGTGCCCCACAGTGCTGGGGGGTGGGGGTGCAGGGGGACATGAGTGGGACATGGTTGGGGGCCTGCTGGCAGGTGCCCCACAGTGCTGGGGGGTGGGGGTGCAGGGGGACATGAGTGGGACATAGTTGGGGGCCTGCTGGCAGGTGCCCCACAGTGCTGGGGGGTGGGGGTGCAGGGGGACATGAGTGGGACATGGTTGGGGGCCTGCTGGCAGGTGCCCCACAGTGCTGGGGGGTGGGGGTGCAGGGGGACATGAGTGGGACATGGTTGGGGGCCTGCTGGCAGGTGCCCCACAGTGCTGGGGGGTGGGGGTGCTAGGGGACATGAGTGGGACATGGTTGGGGGCCTGCTGGCAGGTGCCCCACGGTGCTGGGGGGTGGGGGTGCAAGGGGACATGTGGCTTGGCTGGGGGGCATGCCCATGGTGGATGGGCTGCCTGCGGGACATGACCAGGGGTGCAGGGTAGTCCCCTGTGGTGTGGGCTGCCTGCAGAGGTCGTGGAGGGGGTAGAGGGGAGACCTGGGAGGACCCACACTGGCAATTCACCTCTTCAACTTCCCACACACCCACGTAATACACTGCCCCACTCGCACAGGCCCAATCGCGTGTAGGATTTCTCGCGCACCCCTGTAATACACGTACCCAGGTTAATCGAGTGTAGAATTTCTCGCGCACCCCCGGAATACACGTACCCAGCCCATTCGCGTGTAGATTTTCTCGCGCACCCCTGTAATACACGTACCCAGGCCAATCGCGTGTAGCATTTCTCGCGCACCCCTGAAATCCACGTACCCAGCCCAATCGCGTGTACATTTTCTAGCGCACCCCTGTAATAGACGTACCCAGGCCAATCGCGCGTAGCATTTCTCGCGCACCCCTGAAATCCACGTACCCAGACCAATGGCGTGTAGATTTTCTCGCGCACCCCTGTAATACACGTACCCAGGCCAATCGCGTGTAGAATTTCTCGCGCACCCCTGAACTCCACGTACCCCGCTCAATCGCGTATTTGACTTCCCGCGCGCCACTTTTTTGATGCGCTGGGACTCTACCGCCTGCCTTCGTGTGGCGGCCGTGTTTCAGCTTGTGCGTGTCTTTGGCTGTGCGTGGCTTTGCCCTATTCGATTCCATGAATACGTGTGGTTCGAGTGCGTGTGGGCGTTCCGTCTGCTTCCCTGCAGTACATCCCCAGTTACGCCCTTATTTTCGCGTGTTGTTCCCCATTCCGCGCGTTACGCCCCATGTCCCGCCCACTTTCTGGTGTGTGCGCTGAGGTTGTGCGCTTTCACTGTGCGCGTCGCGCACGCCTTTCGCGATGTTGCAGTGACTTGTGCGCCATGCATGGGTTTGGCGCACATCCCGCGGTGAACACGCGCAGGGACTTCCATGAATCGCACGCGTGCGCCTGTTTTTTTCCGCTTGCGCATGCTTGCGCGAAGATTTTCGGCGCACGTTTGTTCCATGAATCGGCCCCTTAGTGTGTGTCTTTAATTGGATGGCTTGGTATATGATTGGGGATTTGGGAGCATCCACATTGTTGGTAAGGGGGTATGTGGTTCATTTGTAAGTGTACCATATGACGTGCCGTTTAGCAAGTGTGTGCATTGGAGTAGGACTATTTACTTTGCAAATGGATTAGTCCTAGTTGTGGAAAGGTGAGAAAAAGGTTGGGAAAGGTGTACAGCTTGGAAACGAAAATGTGTTTGTGTGTGAAATTCCATTAACATTTCTGCACATATATGCTTCCTACTTGAATACAGCAATTATTACACTTTTTGGATTTATATATCCACATTTACGATTGGTACTGTTGTCAATGCACACATACATGTTTTTGCCTTTCTAACTAATGTTACATTCTGTGAAGTGTGCAAAGTAAGTGGCAGGCACCCTGTCTTTATGTATGAAATGTATGTACTTGGTTTAGCTTGGTAGGATACTTTCAGTGCTGCTTTTGTGCGATAATTTTACAAATTTTGTAGGAGATGTGTTACTATGGAGAAAAAAAATCGTACCATTGTCGGAAAGAAAAATGAGAGTTCCTGTTTGGATATTACAATGGCTGAGATGAGTAAATGAAAACTTTCAAATCACATACCATTGAAGTGGCACTTGATGATAGGTGATGGGAGAAGTGACAGTACGTTCTGGAGGTTCAGTGGCAGATACCCTGCTCAGAGGCACTTATAACAGTTGTAAAAATTCTGTAGACAAAAATTTTTATACATATACTTTGTGGTGATGGGTGCCAATGTGGATGAATCTGGATGCAGAAATCTTGGACAGTTTCACAGAACTTTCTACTGGAGGTGCTTTAAAATCACATAAGACTTGCACTATGAATGTTTAACGGTACATATGGAGTGCTGTCCAGAACTGATAGTGTTAAATGCAGAGGTCTTGGATGTGATTGGTTGATGCGTGTCTGACTATTTAACAGTACCCAATGAGGAAGTGCTGGATGAATAAAATAGTGGAAAGGGAAGAAGGAATGGTCCTGCTTTACTGGGGCGCAGCCCTCACGGTAGCTGGGGAAGCGCACGTGACACATCCTGCTCTTCTCAGCATGCTGGGCATGGGAATGGGACTGTGTGGATTATCCAATCAGGTGCTAAGGGTGTTCTTCACAGGAAGGGGGGGAAGTACTTTTTTCATTACTCTGTGTAGTGAGGCTGGCAGAGATGGAGAGACGCACAGTGTTGATCGTGGGTGATCCCTATGTGCTAGATCTGAACAGATATGCCCTAGAAAGAGACTTTGATGGCAATTTTGATTTGGAAGGTGTTAAGACGGATTTCTGAACTCTGTCCTGGTGGCGCAGAAGTTCAGAAGGCCAACCTAATTACTTGGAACAGGGTAACCTCTGGACAAGCCAGACCAATCAAGGTAGCGATCGCGGCGGTCAAGACTAGGTCTCAAGAGGGGTGAGGGTGACTGAAAGCCCGCAATGAGCACACAAAGCAAGAGCGCTTACAAACTACTCCAAACAGTTGTTATATCAAAAATAGATACACATTTATTTTAAGGCCTTTAAAACAATGACCGTAGCAAGAAAATCACAATATCACAATATTAAACCAACACATACCATATCAACACAATATATATACAAATACACAGTCGCAAGCGTTTAAAGCACGAAATATGTAGTCCACCTGAAAGGAAAGGAAAACAGGCAGTGCGATAACGCTTTTGACTCAGTTCGCCTTTAGAGGCACCTAACTAGATGGAAGTCCGAGCCCTGCGAAGAGTGGAGCCTTGTGCTCAAAGTACCTGCCACGCCGGTGCCAACGGGCAAAAGGGGAAGCTCTTCGGAGGAAGTCAGGCAGTTCGGGTTAGTGCACAGCAGAAGGAGAACAGGTTCCGCAACTCAAGCGCAGCCTCCACAGCGAGCAGAAGCAGAGCGCGAGTACGGCAAAAAGGGTGCTGTTTTTACACAGCAGGGAAAAGCAATGGGATACTGCAGGAGGGCGACCAGATCCTAGCTAAACTACTCACCGGTCCCCGAAGCAAGCAGACCCAGGCTTCTCCACGTTTGTTTCAGCAGCTGGCAGGTTCAGAAGAGCAGGGAACGCCTCGTAGTCGTGTAGAGCAAAAAGACGTCCCAATCGACGAAACCAGCACAGTTTTGTTGCCGCAGCAGGACAACGGAGCGGCCGTGTGTATTCAAGCCAAATGTACACTCCTCCCTTCAGACTTGGGAACGCCAAGTGTACGAAGCGTGGGAGAGTGACAAGGACTCGAAATACAACACAACCTGGCGGCAGTTACAGAGCAGGACTCCCTTGTAAGCTGGTCAGTCAACTGGATGGCCCAGAGACACTTCCGAAGGCTTACTTGGCAGGAGATGATGAAGTCGCCGGGAATAGCTGTTCCTGCTATTCCAAAGGTCGAAGCACCAGTACAGGCCTTCTGGTTCGATCCAAGGAGGAAAGGGTTTCACAGGACGACAGCAGTGCAAAGGAGGATTCCTTCAGCGGGTCACCAGCAATTCCTCGGTCCAGCCTCTGGGTTGCAGGATACTTGGCTCCTGTATTCCTTCGTTCGTGAGAACTCAGGAGATCGACCTGGCAGTGGTGTTTCCAGCTCCCTCTTATCCACGGTTCCCTTTGCGCCAAAACGGAGGGGAGCCAATGGGAGATCCGCACATCAACACACATACCATACGTGGACCAATCACGGACCACGGTGGTCCCAGGCATTCACACCACCCTAGACTCTCTGGCACCCAGGATGTGTATTGGGACCAGACATCCCAGCCCACACCCTGGAGGCACACAAACGACATGTAGAAGCCCGCGAAAGCAACCACGTTTCGCGGGAAAGTACATGCCCAAATAAGGAAGGCCCCGGGTCGTCTGACCTGGGGAAGGTGAAGGGAGCAAGACGGTCAGTGGACAAGACAAAGGAGCCTCGCGGCCTGGCCATTTTGGGAGCCAGGCCACCATTTTGGGTTCAGTGCAAAAACGTGCTCAGAACGCCAAAAGGAGCTCAAAATAAACAAAACGATCGCTGCCACCATTCGAGTCCCTGAATGACTTGCACCGATCAAATACCATCCTAAAAGAGTATCTAGGGCCTGTAGAAGGCTAGAGACCCAAGAGAGCTGTAACTTAGCTTACAGTGCCCTCTTGTGTCGTGTTGCACTAAAGCTGCGACACGATAAAAGAAACTACGGGAAACCACGTTCCCCGGTACTGACTGTCTTAAGGGCATGTCAGTTTCCCCGTAAGAAAGGAGCGAAAGCCCAGAGAAGTGCGGCAGAAGGCTGTACTTCTCTGGCAAAGTCAACAACAAGGTTAAAAACAATAGCAAAAAGTTTAGGGGTTGCCACATGGAAGGAAAATTCCCTACAATTACGAAATCTTTCCTAACAGAAGGAGTGGAGGCTTTGTGGAGCAGTGTCGATATGTGAAATTTTGGCATTGTGCTTAACCTTTGGAGAGCAGTGGCCACTTTTGCTACAGTCAATGTTTTTTGTGGTGCATTACGGGGGCCTGCATTTGGGTTACATGGCTTGTTCACATTTGTTCTGGCAACTAAAGAAGTTGATGAAAGCAGTGAAGGTGGTTTTCTCATCCATACCACCAAGAAGAGTATGGGACTATCCCAATGTACTTTGTTCCCAGCCAGAGGTTGGAAGGTGTCTTATCTACAGAAGCATGTGGGATTTTTTGTGCGCTGCTGGGATGTTCTCCTGTGACAATGATAATTTTCGCAATGTGTGCCTTTTCAATGCAAATGGCATTTCTTTGTCCACCATTGGAAATGGTGTTTTGTTTTACAATATACAGGATGTATTGAAGAGGTTGTTATAAGAAAGTGAGGAGGAGAAGAAAATAAAAACCCTTATAAAAACCGAAAAAAAGGTGTTTGTTTAGGAGCAAATAAAAAAGGCTCTTTTTAGAGCCACCACTAAAGACGAAATCCCCTACCCTGGTTGAAATGTATTCCCCCACTCCCGCACCGAGCACGATAAGTTTGCGGACATTGATGTAGTTCCAGGATTACACGTGCCACATCTGGGGCTTTTGAGGATGCCGGGCATGGAAATGGGACTGTGGAGGCTAAGGGATTGCTCAATAAGGTTTGTGAGTGTGTTGTGGATGCAGAGACTGTGTTAGAAGGTGTATTTGTAGACAGGAATGCAGAAGCCTATGGTTATGGCTGGGTGTTTCCAGATGCAGAGTGTATTGATTTTGGGGGAGTCCTAGATACATTGGTTGAAAGTTAATGCAAAACACTGCACAATGGCTGCTCATTTTGGATTCTATCATGTGGTTGTGCACTGTTATGGAGTACGTGCAATGAAGTGGCTGATTTTGGTTCCTCTTTGTGCCACTTTGGTGACACGCGATGATCCAGACATTATTATTCTTCATTGTGGAGGGAAAAGTTTAGGGCATATTATCGGAATGTGTCTGCAATTTGGGATGAAGGAGGCACTTGCCAGGTTATGCGTATGTTTCCAAACTCTTGCATACTTTTTTGTCGCATAACGCAGTCACAGATGTGGCAGCATTCTTCTTGATTTGGTCTCTGAATGGAGAAAGTGAGGCACATTGTCAAGAAGGCTATTTGTGCCTTTTTCCGACATGTGGCCATGTCCTACTTCCACAATGGAAATATTACATTTAATAGCACAAAGATTTTTTCCCTCAAATGGCGTTCATCTTACTGATCCTGGTAATCAGGTTTTTCTGTGACCTATATAAAATGCATTGCTGCCATTTTTGGAAGTACAGCAATCATTTTTCTAGTAGGTGTTGCGCACCATACCCTTCGAAATGCAAACAAACATGAAAAATTAGCCTCTTTTTACAGCCAGCCCTTTCTATCCGAACCAACTGCAATATTTTCCAAAGAGCCACGCCTCCCATTATTTACTGCGCAATCTGTGGAGCGTATAGGCTGTGCGGCGGCCTGCATCCTTTCATTGGCAATTCCATTTTTGACCTCCAAAAGGAGCCTTTTTTTTACTTTTTTACTTTTTCCATTGTTGTGTATCTTTCTTGGTCTTGTAACACATGACACAGAAGGAAAGGAAGGGATGGGAGGGTACGAAAGGGGCACCACCCACAGGGTTAAGATAGGGCAAGTGCAGAGAGAGGAGGATGTTCAGTGGCCCTCACTTAAGTAGGCAGCAGTCATTGTCATGCTCCCGGACCGACCCTTCGCAAGCACTTCGACATTGGTCCCCCTGAAGAGTACCGCGTCGCAGTACATGCACAATACAATGACCTTTGACAGGTAATGGTCTGCTGCACAGCATATGGTCTGCAAGGATGCTTTATGGATCTGCTGCCCTACAGGATTGTTCCTGGTGTTGGCAGGAGCAGATGCAGAGAATGTTGCAGAGCAAAGTAACCTACTGCATTGTTGGAAGGGCAGTACCCTGTGCACTGCTGCCTTGTGTTTCGAGTTGAGGTGACGTCGCATGGAGGTGGTGCCATAGCTGTACAAGCCAGGTTTTCTGCGCCTGAGTAAGTTCATCTCACCTGGTTAGCATGACATTTCGGCACATCTCCTATGCTGGTAAATAGTTTCCATAGCTAGCAGTCATACTGGCAGCAGACATTTGGGATTTGCTCAACTTCATCCTTGCTCTCCTCTTGATCCCTATGTACATCAGCACGCCTGTTTCCTTGTCCAGGCCCTTTGGAAGGAGGTGGTGGTGAGGGTGAGGGTGTGGGTGCCTCTGGCATAGAGGCAGCAGCCATGGTTGCCATTAGTTGCAAAGGTAATATACACAGCAGAATTGCTCTGAAAGCAATTTGAGCTCAAAGCAATGTGCTACTGTGCTTTGCAAAGCCAAAAACAGAATGCAGAGCAGCTCTGCTGTGTGACCTTTTGTAGGGCTGCTGTAGAGCCCTTGCAACCAGAAAAGAGCTTAAATAGTAAAGGATCAAAGTTCCCTTTTTCAGCCTATACCAACCTTATGGCGAGCCTTTGTAATTTTGAATAATAGTTGTTTTGTTTGTTTGTTTTTGGTTTTCGGCGGGGCTGCACTTAGGTTTCCTAGTCTGAGGCTGACAAACTTTTGAAGAAATCAGTATATTGGCTTAGAAAAAGCTGAAATCTATTTGTTTGCACCCTCCACTGATTGTCACTTTGCTAATAAAGAGAGAACATTGTATTTTTGTAAAGCAAGGTTGATATTTTTATTTTCAGGTTTAAATATTTTTCCAAACTTTGTTGCTTACAATATTTGTCCATAAATTAAAGCAACATTTTCACATCCTCATTTTCTTTGTTGTACATTGTTCCAATTTTGGTCCCCCAATTTTGCAACAATTAAAATTAAGACTACATCCTCGACACATGTTTCTCTGTCTTGTTATATCAGAGAGTTCCTCAGGAACGAAAGAAAGCCTATCTTTTGGCATTAGTATAGTTGTATTTCGACTGAAATACAAAATAAAAGCAAAAAATGTTTTCCCAATTGTTCTTAATTCAACATTATTTTTGAAAGAAATTAAAAAATGTGTTTTCTTTTATTATGTCTAAGGACTATTTATTGTAGTTACATTCATGTATTATGAGAGAAAACAGAATTGCACTGACATATATTTTGAAAAGCCTCAAACATTTCCACTTGTTTTGGTTAGTTTCTTAAGTGTATGGCAACTCCTCCAAGAAATGATTTTCAAGCATATTCGTATTTTTCTGCTTCAGGTGCTTGGCTGAGTAAAGAGGGAGAGAGATCTATTTGTAAAGATCTATGCTATAGAAGATGACGATTTGCTATATGCTTTGCTATATTAACTGGAAGCGGATACGCTTTCATAATGCTGCGCAATATGGAACTTTCTCTTACCTTTCATAAAGCGGAGTGGCCTGTGAGCAGGGATTCTTTTCAGATTTTTTTTTCTGTGGCGGCATGCTAACCTACGATATACTTGAAAAGACTTCTGCATTTTGTCTAATTTCGGATAGCTGTCACATGATTTTCCTTGTCATGTGAGCGCTGGTCCTCCATTTTGCTTTGGGAGCTTTCATGTGATTCTAATATATTGTATGATTTTTGTATGAATAATTATTGGAAATGTATTCCTGTGCACTATGATGGTACTTCCTGCATGTTGGCCTCAGATTTGACATAGTTTGCACTTTAATGTGTAATTCAATTTCAATCACGTCGCAATCACGTTTCTTTATCGGACGCATAAACGTGTGGGTACCATTTTGGATTGGGAAATTGTTTAAGTTTGCAATTCGGTTTTCTTTAAAATTGATTGACTCATTATAGGTTACATACTAGTTCTTAGACTTTAACTAATGCTTATGGTAATTCAAAAACATTGTTATGCATTGTCATTCAATTTGAACTAATATTTTTACATTTCCATTCCAATTTCTAACAGATAGTTTATCAGTTAGACTTAAACATTACATTTTCTCTACGGCTGAGCAGCTTATTAGTAATGTCTTTAAAGAAGGTGAATCAGTTCTGCATCAGTATTCAGGCCCGTATGGCAGCTGTCAAGGGTACAAATCTAGAAGGCTTCTCGGGATCTGAGGATTTTTTCCAAATGACCGCCTCTCTGTGGTTTGGTGATTTGTTCTATTCCATAAAACTTCATTTGGTCTTTCGATTCATTTTGGTGATCTCTCGGATGATGGTATCCTAGCGGGTATCTCATGTCATTTTTTGTAATGGCTCTGAAATGTTCTTGGATTCTTGTTTTTAGCTTTCTCACTGTGCTTCCTACATAGTTTTTTTGCATATGCATTGTATTGCATAGATCACTCTTTTTGTGTCATATTTTATGAAGTCTTTGATTTTATGTGTCTGCCCATTTGGTAATATTATTGTTTGTTTTCCAATTTCCGAATACGGGCAACTTATGCATTTTCCACCCTTGTACTTTCCCTGTAGAGGTTTTGTGTCCCAAAGTTGAGATAATCCTTTATCAAGTTGTTTCGATGAAAAATGTGAATGACTTAATATATCTTTCACACTTTTATTAGTTTTTTTGTAAGTGATATTTGCTTCATCTTCTATGTGGTCTGAAATGTCTTGGTCCATTTTTAAAATGTGCCAGTTTTTCTTTAGGATGCTGAGATTTTGTTGTTGGCTCTCTTTTTCCTTGACATTTTTGTTCTGTAGTAGTTCTCCTCTTGATCTTGTCATTGTCTTACATAAGTTTTCTTTAAAAAATGTTGTTTCTGTATCCTCTTGCTTTGAATTTCAATATTGAGTTTTTCACATGTTTTTCATATTCTTGCGGTTCAAAGCAATTACTTTTTATTCTCAACATCTCGCCATATGTGATATTTCTAATGACATGTTGCGGATGATGACTTTCTGCATGTAAAATGGTGTTTCCAGCAGTTAGTTTTACGTACAGTGTGGTAAGTATTTTTCCATTTTTGATATAGATGTCTAGATTGAGGAATTGGATAGAGTTGGAACTTTCGTTCATTGTAAATATTAAATTGTATTTATTTGTATTTAGATAATCAAAATATTTGTTTAGAGCTGATGAGTCTCCATTCCAGATCAGAAGTATATTGTCGATATATTGACCCCAAAAAATTATGTTGTTGGTTTTGGTGAAGTCTTCATGGGTCCACGCGTGCTCCAATTCAAAATGTCTTACATATAAATTAGCATAGGCAAGTGCAAATTTCGCACCCGTAGCCGTCCCTTGCCTATGTCTGTATATTTGGTCAGTGAACAGGAAAATGTTATTGTTTAAAGTGAAATTGAGCATTTCAAAAATCCTCTCATTTTGTTTATAGTATGAAACTGATCTCATCTTTAGAAAATAATGTGTTGTTTCTATGCCTTTTTCATGAGGTATGCCCGTATATAGGGATGAAACATCCAACGTCAATGATTTGTAATTTTGTTCCCAATGGATTTCTTCCACCTGCTGGATAACATGTTTTGTTTCTTGGATGAAGGCGGTTAAACCTACCACTAAGGGCTGCAAATGTGTGTCAATATATTTGGATATTGACTCCGTTATTGATCCAATGCTGTTTATAATCGGCCTGAAAGTTGGAAATGTTTCATATGTTTTATGGATTTTAGGTATAAAGTAAATGGTACCTAAAATTGGAAAGGAATTGATAAGAAAATATTTTTCTGTATCTGTGAGTAAGCTTTGGTCTGTCCAATTTGTTAGCATTGAGGCCCATTCTGAGATCAATTTTGTTGTTGGGTTAATTTGTAGTTTTTCATAACTGGATTCTTGGTTTAGTTGCTCCTCAGCTGCTTTCACATAATCTATTGTGTTCATTAGGATTATGTTTCCTCCTTTGTTGGCTTTTTTGATAGTTACTTCTGGGTTTTTCCTTAGTTTTCCAACTGGAAAAGAGGCCTAAACCGTTCAAACAAATAATTACATGTGCAATCGCATACTGTGGGATGTTTATAAGTGTGTACTCTAACAATAACACTCCGTACATTGCAGAACCAGTTTTTTTCTCCGATGTCCGAGGATCCGGATTGTGTCCAGGAAATAAGGGCCCACGCACAGTGTGGATGCTGTCCCATAGTGACGTTGCGAATACTCTCAAATGGGATGGCTGTCCGCAGGATGTGTATTGGGCAGAAAACTTTCTGCGTTTGTGCATAGGTGTGCTACGAACAGGGTTGGCCTCCCCGGACTCATTAAAAGTGCAACACATGTCCGGTGATCATTTTTTCACAAGCTAGGTGCTACAACTTTTTCCCACCATGGTGGACACATACATGCCAACGTTCTGTGACCAAAAATGTCTAGAAATATTAAAGTTTAAAAAATAGTACTTAGCATAATGATGAGATCCCAGGAAATTATGTCACATGAGCTTGACCTGATGAAATGACAGGAGATGACATCACAGGAAATTATGTCACGAGAACTTTGAATTTACAACATCACAAGAAATGACTTCACTTGACATATGGCCTTCAAGAGATTGCAGGAAAGGACTGCCTGTCCTCTGACCCAGCATGAGAAAGAAATGTACCAAATGTGTGAGCTGTGAGCACTGTGACCAGCTTCGTCCTCAGTAAGACATATTTTCCTCTTCAAACATACAATGAGGTGATAATAAATCTGTGTACCCCAAGTTAAGTGACAGCCACATGCCAAATGCAGATCCTAAAGCTGCAAAGCGCACATTTAAAACCCCTGAACAAAATTACTATATAGAGAGAAATATATTGTTGTTTTATTAGACTGCTGACTTGCAACATGAGGTAGTTGTAGAGCCCCCCCACCCTGCCCCTCATGGCCACTTTTCACTGAAAGAGTGGAAAGGTTCTGAAGCCGTCCCTACTTTTGCCACATGAATTGCCAAATACTTTTTTGAAAGTATGGCAGTGTGAAAAGGCAATGAGGTGATAACACATCTGTATACCCAAAGGGAAATGACAGCGCAAAGGCTCCAGCAAAGGCAGCTTATAAGACGAGCTGCAAAGCGCACATTTAAAGCCCCACAACAAAAGTAATATAGAGAGAAATATAGTGCTGTGCTAAGAGACTGCTGGCTGATAACATGGGACAGTTGCTGCCCCCCACCCCCTCGGGCTCAGGGCTCTTTTCGACTGAAAGAGTGGAAAGGCCCTGATGCTGTAGTGAGACAGAGCACTGGCTTAGAGCTCTGAACAAACAGTGTGCATGGAAGAGCTCAGACAGGCAGCTCTGAGATACACAGGATGTTTGTGGCCCGAGCTGCTACAGGAGTTTTCAACTTTTGGATCTCCAGATGTTTTGGACTACAAATCACAATATCCCTCTGCATTGACTGTGATAGCTAGGGCATATGGGAGCTGTAGTCCAAAACATGTGGAGCGCCAAAGGTTGCAGACTTCTACGCTATTGTATTCTATATGAAACAATTGTAAGAAATTGTTTTAAAAGACAGAATCTTTGTTACTTTGCCCTGGAGCTGGGAACCATTGCATCAGAATTTCTTTTTTAAAACAAATAGTAAAGCCTGCTTTTCTGGTTTGTCATTGTCATTTTACTTTTGTGGTCTATGTTTTTTAAAAGGGAGAAAATACATGTGCACTGTCACGGCCACCTTACATACAAACCCTTACCTGCTGAGCTACTAAAATGGAGAGAGCATGGGAAAAGTGTCAGAGAAGGCTTCACAATAGTGAGAGTGACATTGAATAAACATCACAACCCACCAAGGGCCCGATTCATGGAATATTTGCACAGTTCAAAGTCAGTGCACGTGGTTATTTTTGCAGTACTAAATTACTTTGCACTGACTTTACACTGCAAAAATGCACTTTGCACAGGTCCATGAATCAGGGTTTGTGTCGGCAGCACAAAGTCATTTTTAAGCAGTGCAAAGTTAATGAATTGTGCTCCCAGTTCTGATTAAAAAGTAACAGGAGTTGAAAGAAAAATACTGTCTGACATGACGTAACCAGGTACCTGGAATATTTTTAGACTTGTCAAAAAATTACTTTATCTGGTACTAGCGTTCCATCGCTTTCCACGTCTCAAGCCAAATCTACTTTTGAAATGCATTTTAGACCGCTCTGTCATGTAAAGAAATGTGTCCCACAACAAAAAATTTTCTAATTCACTTTTCCATTTTTGCGGGGCCATGAAAAATTCAACCGTGAATATAAATGTTGTCAACCATCCAATATTATAGCAGGGAATATAGTCTTGCTAGCAGGTAATTACAATAGCTACCATAAAGCGTGGGCAAGGATTTGGACATGGATTGGGAATGAAAGCCCATGAGTTTAACTTGTCCCCAATACCCTCTCTGTTGCCTCATTCTTGCCTGTCAACAAAGCGATTGAGAATAGGTTGCTATTAACAGTACAATACTAAATCGAATGTATATATCCAATGTCTGATACACTAATCACAAAGAAGTTGTGCAGTTGCTCTGCCATATCTCTGAATCTGTCAACATGGGCAATGGGTTCTTTCAGATATTGAACTGCAGCATAATTTATGACATCTGTCACGCCAAAAAACTGGTAATTGTAAGTCTTCCAATATAGCAATATGTGGAACAAAGGCAAAGTATGGTCACTTGATGGCACGACATTAGCCGTAGGACCAGCATTCACAGAGATTAGTACATTCTGAAATACAAGAATGTTTTCAACAAGAAGAAAATCAGGTTCTTTACATGGAGCTAGAAGCTAAATATTCAGGCAGCCCCATGCGGCCAGAGTACCTTTGAAACCACCACTGATATTCTTTGCGATCCGAAGATTCTGCTGTTTCATTTTCCAGACTGACTAGAGACTGTCACACTTGCATTGAAATCCCTTCTCCAACACTACAAATTGCAGGCGAGAACTTGACCCTTTACCTCACAGTGCTCAGTGCAGAGACTGTGTGTCTGTTTCATGGGTCATGCAAGAGCAAGCAGCACATCAATCAAATTAATGAGCCATTTAACACGCCCACAGGGTCGGTGTTACCAGGACACAGAGGATGACATGTGCATAGCTGTGGAACGGACAGACTGCGCTCCCACAACTAATTAAAAGTAGATTTGAAGATGCGGGCATGCAACCACTACTGGAGTCCTACGGATACCTGCATTGTGATTGCACATATGCCAGCCAGGTGCAGTCTCCCTAGGAAACCTCAATTTTGCTAACCTGCTGCCATCTCAGGCAGTACTGTGCGCCACAAACTCACCATGCACATTTAACACAAAAGGACAAGAAAATGACACACTCACGAACAGTTTACATGTACACCTTTACTTTCTAAAATACCTAGACACTCTTAGGAAAGGGAAGGGGAAGCATAAATTGATACATACATAGGGGAATTTGGGATTTCAACAAGTTCATCATGAGGGGAGCCAATGATTGAGGTTTCATCGTAATGTCTCTGCTAACAGGGATTTTGTTGGGGATTGTGGTCTGGGAAATGGGGAAGGGGTACACGTGAAGGTGTGGCAGTGGTAATTCATGTTTCCAATAATATGTCCTTTTACAACATGTTTTAAGGTGGCTAAATTGTTTAGCAATTGTTCCATTTTGACGTCCAGGCTGTCTAGGTTGATTTTTACAGCATTTCCTTGATTTCCTGTAGCCATATGCTGTTGTGGAAGAGGTGCCACTTGTGATGCATTCCTTTCATTTCCAGTATGTCCTGTTAAAGATAAAAATATCTGTTAGGTTTTTATGAAGCAATACATGTTAACTGTCTTAATTTTTAGACTGTGCTGCGTACCAATGGCGTTATTATCATTACTCAATTCGTCAAGAGGGAAGTTATCTTCCAGCCATTCTAGGGTGCTTCGCATTGCTGCGTACAAAAAAACATCATGGTTCTTCACTGTTGTACACTGCACAAGCTGTGCAATTATAGGAGAAACTTCAATGTACTTTCTATGTACTTTCTTTGTAAAGCATGTGGGGTACATGTGGGGTACATTTATCAGCCCAAAATAAATCCCTGCATCACAAAACTGCATTTGAGCAGTAACAGAAATAATGGCTGCGCGGCGGCTGCTGAGCACATATTCCCTTGCATCAAAACGGCATTTTAGCAGTTACAGAAATCATGGCTCCGCTGTGTCTGCTGAGCACATATGGGGCGAGATGGACCACAGACACCCCGAGAATGGCTGCATTTATTTGCTTCATGTGCACCCAAATACTTCCAACTGAAAAAGAAAATGTTCTGTGTTTAAAATGAGTTTGCACTGGTGCTATTTCCATCTTTCAACATTACACACTTTAGTTCCAGTAAAACACAGCCATGCCCATCCATATTCAGGATGAACACCATCAAATGAGGGCCATTCCTCCCTGACATCCAAGTGAGTTCCAAGAAAAATCTCTGAAGAGCAGAGAAATTAATTTCAGGCCGTATGGCCAGCGTTTACTCTTGCAAAAAATGAACACAGGCAAAGCTCTTCAAAAGAAGCTCTCTCTCTCCCTTTGTTTGGGGTCAGTTTCAAAGAACCCATTTCTTGAACATATCCCTGTGCACAGAAATTGACGAGAGTTCTGAAAGCTTTCAGACAGCAAAATGCGAGGAAAACCGCATTTTTGTGAAATGGATATAAAAATAAAATCAGCCTGTGTTACTTTGCTTTATAGAGAAATGAAATGACAGCTAAATGGGAAAGAATATTGTAAAATGCCCAGAAATACAACTGTACATTTGGGGAAGAAAAGCTGCAAAGATATAGGTGTATTTCCCTCTGTGTACTTTACTTTTCTCCACACAAAGAACTTCAACAGCCTGGCTGATGCTCAAGCATTCCCATTAGACCAGTTTGGCAAGGCAGGCACTCCGAAGGTACCCATCCCCCTTGGCAAAGGAAGTCTCTTTAGAAATGCATTTCTGCAGCCAGGGACAATGGATAGAGGGGAACTGGCCTTGTAACAAGGAAGTGTTCATTCCTTTGACACCTCTCCTCAGCTTCCACTGCCTGGGATGAAAGAGCGTCATGGTAACCCTGTTATTCAGCTGACCAAGGAAAGACATTTTGCTGGGGGGTTGGAAAGACTGCCCACTTATGGGAACAAAGCCAGCCCACTTGATTTAAAATACTTTTTATATTAAGACATTTATTTCAGTAACCTGAATAAACAGTAATGTGAAATTATAACGGGTTTTTAATCACATTTTTGTATCAGTAAGAGATTATGTGGGTTATCATAGTATGTGGGGGACGTGAACAGCATTAAAGAGGCATTACCTAGGAAAGCATACATGACACAGATGTAATAATTGATGCAAATATGCCTGACATTGATAGGCTGCTGTGTATCAATTTTTAGAATTTTAGGGGAAATACTTTCTATAGAAATTGTGAAAGATTGCCAGAAGGCCAAAACAGCATCACACAAACTTGGGGTTTGGAATGGCATATTCCATGTAAAATATGGGGTCTGCCCATCTGATTTTCAGGAGGCTAACCATTGTAAATGTAAGGGTTTTGTTTCATAACGGATTTTGGCAAAAGTAACTGTGGTGTAACAAAGCACATCATAAAAACACCCAGACTAAAATTGATGTCACTTCCCTGGGTCCAATCTGCTTACAGGGAGGCAGTGTCATCCACAGCCTGACCTATCCCATCTTAGAGGTAGGTCCAGGTGATTTCTGCCCACATAGTAAAAATCCTCTGATGTCATCCTGTTTATAAAAGGAGGAGGCATAGGGGGAGACATACATTCAAAAATCCAACCTTCAACATCCAGAGATCCAGACATTCCACATTCACCCTGCAACACTCCAAGCTCCAGAGCCAGGCCAGAGATAGCAGATCCAGGCAGAAACTCCTATCCAGGCATTACCTCCTATCCAGCAGAACCATTTATCCAGAAGTAAACCCTACAAAAATCCCAATAATTCAGTGAGAAAGGAGGAAAGGCTGAGGACCCCTTTGGGAGAATGCAGTGACCAGACCTGTCTTTGCCCAGCTGATGCACCTTGCTGTCCACTGTGACCAGACCCTGGTTGCCCCACTGTTCCCTTAAAGGAGAGCCTCGCCACTGCACAGTGACCAGACCCTTGTCCCGTTGTCCAGAGACCCGGTTAGCTGTCCAAACTGCCCAAGTCAAGTGCTTTTTGTATGTATCACCCTTGCCCAATATCAAAAAGCTTCATACATCATTCTGTTACCTTGCATCCTGTCCAATCGTATAAGAAAACCTATAAGTGCCCTAGTAACTTCTTAAATTGTCATAATCCTCTGTGTATCCAGCCCTTAGAACAATCCGTGTTAGTTTCCATGTGTTAGTGCAATTCTTTCCAAATAATGTCAGTCCATTGTGTAAGTCCTTAGTACTATTTTGAATAAATTAATTAATTTCCCATAGAGATGAACGTGGCATGAATAGGTTCACCTTGCAAATTAACCTCCTCACGTACCATGTCTTTCTTTAAATATCTAGCCACTAAAATATAGTAGCAGCAGAAGCAAATCATTCTGCTAACAAAACCGAGTTTGCCCGTGAAAGTATTTCCCTTTTTAAAATCCGATTTTTCCTTTCCTTTTAAGAATCCCACACTGTCAACGATTAAGAGTCACCCTTCCAATTTAGTTTCATATCTGTTATGTGCCTTTGTACCTCATCAGCTAAACCGGTTTTCGATTCTGAAGTTGTTTGCCTATTTTAAACCTGTGAAAACTAAGAAATTGCAATTCTTGCTGCACTGTTTTTCCTTCCCAAAGTCAATTTTCTAACCTGTATGTCTGTTGTTTAGTACCTTGCCTTGTAGCTTGTAGGTTTTCTTGCTTCTTTAGCACAGCCACACACCAATTCTTGTCTTATTCATTTAGCCACACATGTAAAATAACTATTCAGTGAAATCCGAGTGCCATTTTGCTCATTTTTCACAATCCGATTTTGGCCTCCCATTCAGGTGTGGAAGGTCGGACTTTCAATCTGATTTTTGCCTAGTATACCTGACTCCTTGCTACTCCTCTGCACCCACACAAGCTTGGTTAACATGGGTTTGAGGGAGAGTTGCAGGGGGAATGCGTAACAGTTGTCCCATTTAAAAGTTTTCCCAAAGGTTATCTGGTTTTCATTCATATTTGCATTACTGTGTCTGATGTCAGAAAGTTAAATTAGGTGCATCCGATCATTTTGCTATGTAATTATCACCACACTGGAGATTGCTGCCCTACATTGACAGGGTAATTCATAGAATTTCACACAAAAGTGGCGCACGCGGCTGGCGCATAGTGTGTGCGTGCGAATGTCTGCGCCAGCCGTGTGCGCTAAAATCGTTTTCTGCGCACAGCGTATTCATGGATTTTAGCCTCCAAAACCAGCCGTTGAGCAGAGTGGCGCAGCGACCCTGCAGCAGTGCCAGTTACGCCCCCAAGAACGCCCTCGCGCAAGGAAAAGCCATCAAAATTCCCAATTCAGCGCAAAGGGCTGCGCTAACCCTGGACCAGTTTACAGGGCTGCCAAACAGCAAACGCCAAGCGGGGAACGTGTATTACTGGGGTGCATGTGAAGTTTCACACACGAAAGGGCCTGTGCGAGTGGGGTACGTGTATTACTGGGGTTCGCGGGAAGTTTCACACGCGATTTCAGCAGGGTACGTGTATTACGGGGTTCGTGGGAACTTTCACACGTGAAAGGGCCTGTGCGAGTGGGGAACGTGTATTACGAGGGTGCGGGGGAAGTTTCACATGCGATTGGGCTGGGTACGTGTATTTCAGGGGTGTGCGGGAAGTGTCACACGCAAATGGCCTGGGTACGTGCATTTCAGGGTTGCGCGTGAAGTTTCACACGCGATTGGCCTGTGTATGTGTATTTCAGGGGTGCGCGTGACATTTCACACGCGATTGGGCTTGGTATGTGTATTTCAGGGGTGCGCGGGAAGTTTCACACGCGATTGGGCTAGGTACGTGTATTTCAGGGGTGCGCGGGAGGTTTCACACGCGATTGGGCTGGGGACGTGTATTTCAGTGGTGCGCGGGAAGTTTCACAAGCGATTGTCCTGGGTACGTGTGTTTCAGGGGTACGCGGGAAGTTTCACACGTGATTGGCCTGGGTACGTGTATTTCAGGGGTGCGCGGGAAGTTTCACACGCGATTGGCCTGGGTACGTGTATTTCAGGGGTGTGCAGGACGTTTCACACACGATTAGAGTAGGGTACGTGTATTACCGGGCTGCGCATGAAGTTTCACATGCGATTTTGCTGTCAGAGCGGGGAACACGTATTTCGGGGGTGCGCGGGGAGTCCTACACGTGAATTGGCAGTGTGGGTCCTCCCAGGTGTCCCCTCTACCCCCTCCAAGGCTCCTGCAGGCAGCCCACACCACAGGGGACTACCCGGCACCCCTGGTCATATCCTGCAGGCAGCACATCCACCATGGGCATGCCCCCCAGCCAAGCCACATGTCACATTGCAATATGATCACCAACTCATGTCTCCCAGCAGCCCCACCCCCCAGCAGTGCAGGGCACCTGCCAGCAGGCCCCAACACATGTCCCACACATGTCCCCCTGCACCCCCACCCCCCAGCAGTCAGGGGCACCTGCCAACAGGCCCCCACACATGTCCCCCTGCACCCCCACCCTCCAGCAGTCAGGGGCACCTGCCAGCAGGCCCCCACACATGTCCCCCAGCACCCCCACCCCCCAGCAGTCAGGGGCACCTGCCAGCAGGCCCCCACTCATGTCCCACACATGTCCCCCTGCACCTCCACCCCCCAGCAGTCAGAGGCACCTGCCAGAAGACCCCCACACATGTCCTCCAGCACCCCCACCCCCAGCAGTTAGGGGCACCTGCCAGAAGACCCCCACACATGTCCCCCAGCACCCCCACCCCCAGCAGTTAGGGGCACCTGCCAGCAGGCCCCCACACATGTCCCCCTGCACCCCCACCCCCAGCAGTCAGGGGCACCTGCCAGAAGACCCCCACACATGTCCCCCTACACCCCCACCCCCAGCAGTCAGGGGCACCTGCCAGCAGGCCCCCACACACGTCCCCCAGCACCCCCACCCCCCAGCAGTGCAGGGCACCTGCCAGCAGGACCCCACTCATGTCCCACTCATGTCCCCCAGCACCCCCACCCCCCAGCAGTCAGGGGCACCTGCCAGCAGGCCCCCACACACGTCCCCCAGCACCCCCACCCCCCAGCAGTGCAGGGCACCTGCCAGCAGGCCCCCACTCATGTCCCACTCATGTCCCCCAGCACCCCCACCCCCCAGCAGTCAGGGGCACCTGCCAGAAGACCCCCACACATGTCCCCCAGCACCCCCACCCCCAGCAGTTAGGGGCACCTGCCAGAAGACCCCCACACATGTCCCCCAGCACCCCCACCCCCAGCAGTTAGGGGCACCTGTCAGCAGGCCCCCACACATGTCCCCCTGCACCCCCACCCCCCAGCAGTCAGGGGCACCTGCCAGAAGACCCCCACACATGTCCCCCTGCACCCCCACCCCCAGCAGTCAGGGGCACCTGCCAGCAGGCCCCCACACATGTCCCCCAGCACCCCCACCCCCCAGCAGTCAGGGGCACCTGCCAGCAGGCCCCCACACATGTCCCCCAGCACCCCCACCCCCCAGCAGTGCAGGGCACCTGCCAGCAGGCCCCCACTCATGTCCCACTCATGTCCCCCTGCACCCCCACCCCCCAGCAGTCTGGGGCACCTGCCAACAGGCCCCCACACATGTCCCCCTGCACCCCCACCCTCCAGCAGTCAGGGGCACCTGCCAGCAGGCCCCCACACATGTCCCCCAGCACCCCCACCCCCCAGCAGTCAGGGGCACCTGCCAGCAGGCCCCCACACATGTCCCCCTGCACCCCCACTCCCCAGCAGTCAGGGGCACCTGCCAGCAGGACCCCACACATGTCCCCCAGCACCCCCACCCCCCAGCAGTCAGGGGCACCTGCCAGCAGGCCCCCACACATGTCCCCCTGCACCCCCACCCCCCAGCAGTCAGGGGCACCTGCCAGCAGGCCCCACTCATGCCCCACACATGTCCCCCTGCAACCCCACCCCCCAGCAGTCAGGGGCACCTGCCAGCAGGCCCCCACACATGTCCCCCTGCACCCCTACTCCCCAGCAGTCAGGGGCACCTGCCAGCAGGCCCCCAGACATGTCCACACATGTCCCCCAGCACCCCCAACCCCCAGCAGTCAGGGGCACCTGCCAGAAGACCCCAACACATGTCCCCCTGCACCCCCACCCCCAGCAGTCAGGGGCACCTGCCAGCAGGCCCCCACACACGTCCCCCAGCACCCCCACCCCCCAGCAGTGCAGGGCACCTGCCAGCAGGCCCCCACTCATGTCCCACTCATGTCCCCCTGCACCCCCACCCCCCAGCAGTCAGGGGCACCTGCCAACAGGCCCCCACACATGTCCCCCTGCACCCCCACCCTCCAGCAGTCAGGGGCACCTGCCAGCAGGCCCCCACACATGTCCCCCAGCACCCCCACCCCCCAGCAGTCAGGGGCACCTGCCAGCAGGCCCCCACACATGTCCCCCTGCACCCCCACCCTCCAGCAGTCAGGGGCACCTGCCAGCAGGCCCCCACACATGTCCCCCAGCACCCCCACCCCCCAGCAGTCAGGGGCACCTGCCAGCAGGCCCCCACACATGTCCCCCTGCACCCCCACTCCCCAGCAGTCAGGGGCACCTGCCATCAGGACCCCACACATGTCCCCCAGCACCCCCACCCCCCAGCAGTCAGGGGCACCTGCCAGCAGGCCCCCACACATGTCCCCCTGCACCCCCACCCCCCAGCAGTCAGGGGCACCTGCCAGCAGGCCCCACTCATGCCCCACACATGTCCCCCTGAAACCCCACCCCCCAGCAGTCAGGGGCACCTGCCAGCAGGCCCCCACACATGTCCCCCTGCGCCCCTACTCCCCAGCAGTCAGGGGCACCTGCCAGCAGGCCCCCAGACATGTCCACACATGTCCCCCAGCACCCCCAACCCCCAGCAGTCAGGGGCACCTGCCAGAAGACCCCCACACATGTCCCCCAGCACCCCCACCCCCAGCAGTTAGGGGCACCTGCCAGCAGGCCCCCACACATGTCCCCCTGCACCCCCACCCCCAGCAGTCAGGGGCACCTGCCAGCAGGCCCCCACACACGTCCCCCAGCACCCCCACCCCCCAGCAGTGCAGGGCACCTGCCAGCAGGCCCCCACTCATGTCCCACTCATGTCCCCCAGCACCCCCACCACCCAGCAGTCAGGGGCACCTGCCAGCAGGCCCCCACACATGTCCCACTCATGTCCCCTTGCACCCCCACCCCCCAGCAGTGCAGGGCACCTGCCAGCAGGCCCCCACTCATGTCCCACTCATGTCCCCTTCCATCCCCACCCCCCAGCAGAGCAGGGCACCTGCCAGCAGGCCCCCACACATGTCCCACTCATGTCCCGTTGTACCCCCACCCCCCAGCATTGCAGGGCACCTGCGAGCAGGCCCCCATTCATGTCCCCTTGCACCCCCAACCCCAAGCAGTTCAGGGCACCTGCCAGCAGGCCCCCACATATGTCCCCCAGCACCCCCACCCCCAGCAGTGCAGGGCACCTGCCAGCAGGCCCCCACTCATGTCGCACTCATGTCCCCCAGCATTGCCACCCCCCAGCAGTCAGGGGCACCTGCCAGCAGGCCCCCACACATGTCCTCCAGCACCCCCATTCCCAGGCAGTCAGGGGTACCTGCCAGCAGGCCCCCACACATGTCCCACACATGTCCCCCTGCACCCCCACCACCCAGCAGTCAGGGGCAACTGCCAGCAGGCCCCCACACATGTACCCCAGCACCCCCACCCCCACCCCCCAGCAGTCAGGGGCACCTGCCAGCAGGACCCCACACATGTCCCCCAGCACCCCCACCCCCCAGCAGTCAGGGGCACCTGCCAGCAGGCCCCCACACATGTCCCCCTGCACCCCCACCCCCCAGCAGTCAGGGGCACCTGCCAGCAGGCCCCACTCATGCCCCACACATGTCCCCCTGCAACCCCACCCCCCAGCAGTCAGGGGCACCTGCCAGCAGGCCCCCACACATGTCCCCCTGCACCCCTACTCCCCAGCAGTCAGGGGCACCTGCCAGCAGGCCCCCAGACATGTCCACACATGTCCCCCAGCAACCCCAACCCCCAGCAGTCAGGAGCACCTGCCAGCAGGCCCCCACACATGTCCCCCTGCACCCCCACCCCCCAGCAGTCAGGGGCAGCTGCCAGCAGGCCCCCACATATGTCCCCCTGCACCCCCACCCCCCGCAGTGCAGGGCACCTGCCAACAGGCCCCCACTCATGTCCCACTCATGTCCCCTTGCACCCCCACCCCCCAGCAGTGCAGGGCACCTGCCAGCAGGCCCCCACTCATGTCCCCTTACACCCCCACCCCTCAGCACTGAGGGGCACCTGCCAGCAGGCCCCCACACATATCCCCCAGCACCCCCACCCCCCAGCAGTGCAGGGCACCTGCCAGCAGGCCCCCACACATGTCCCACTCATGTCCCCTTGCACCCCCACCCCCCAGGAGTGCAGGGCACCTGCCAGCAGGCCCCCACACGTGTCCCCCAGCACCCCCACCCCCCAACAGTGCAGGGCACCTGCCAGCCGGCCCCCACTCATGTCCCACTCATGTCCCCCAGCACCCCCAGCAGTGCAGGGCACCTGCCAGCAGGCCCCCACTCATGTCCCACTCATGTCCCCTTGCACCCCCACCCCCCAGCAGTGCAGGGAACCTGCCAGCAGACCCCACTCATGTCCCCTTGCACCCCCACACCCCAGCAGTGCAGAGCACCTGCCAGCAGGCCCCCACTCATGTCCCACTCATGTCCCCTTGCACCCCCACCCCCAGCAGTGCAGGGCACCTGTCAGCAGGCCCCCACTCATGTCGCACTCATGTCCCCTTGCACACCCACCCCCCCAGCAGTGCAGGGCTCCTGCCAGCAGGCCCCCACACATGTCCCCCTGGACCCCTACCCCCCAGCAGTGCAGGGCACCTGCCAGCAGGCCCCCACACATGTCCCACTCATGTCCCCTTGCACCCCCACCCCAGCAGTGCAGGGCACCTGCCAGCAGGCCCCCACTCATGTCCCCTTGCACTCCAACCCCCCAGCAGTGCAGGGCACCTGCCAGCAGGCCCCCACACATGTCCCCCAGCACCCCCACCCCCCAGCAGTGCAGGGCACCTGCCAGCAGGCCCCCACACATGTCCCACTCATGTCTCCTTGCACCCCCACCCCCCAGGAGTGCAGGGCACCTGCCAGCAGGCCCACACACATGTCCCCCAACACCCCCACCCCCCAGCAGTGCAGGGCACCTGCCAGCAGGCCCCCACTCATGCCCCACACATGTCCCCCAGCACACCCACCCCCCAGCAGTGCAGGGCACCTGCCAGCAGGCCCCCACACATGTCCCACTCATGTCCCCTTGCACCCCCACCCCCCAGGAGTGCAGGGCACCTGCCAGCAGGCCCACACACATGTCCCCCAACACCCCCACCCCCCAGCAGTGCAGGGCACCTGCCAGCAGGCCCCCACTCATGTCCCACTCATGTCCCCCAGCACCCCCAGCAGTGCAGGGCACCTGCCAGCAGACCCCCACTCATGTCCCACTCATGTCCCACTCATGTCCCCTTGCACCCCCACCCCCCAGCAGTGCAGGGAACCTGCCAGCAGGCCCCCACTCATGTCCCCTTGCACTCCCACGCCCCAGCAGTGCAGGGCAACTGCCAGCAGGCCCCCACTCATGTCCCCTTGCACCCCCACCCCCCAGCAGTGCAGGGCACCTGTCAGCAGGCCCCCACTCATGTCCCACTCATGTCCCCTTGCACACCCACCCCCCAGCAGTGCAGGGCACCTGCTAGCAGGCCCCCACTCATGTCCCCTTGCACCCCCACCCCCCAGCAGTGCAGGGCACCTGCCAGCAGGCCCCCACTCATGTCCCCTTGCACCCCCAACCCCCAGCACTGAGGGGCACCTCCCGGCAGGCCCCCACACATGTCCCCCAGCACCCCCACCCCCCAGCAGTGCTGGGCACCCGCGAGCAGGCCCCCACACATGTCCCACTCATGTTCCCTTGCACCCCCACCCCCCAGGAGTGCAGAGCACCTGCCAGCAGGCCCCCACTCATGTCCCCCAGCACCCCCACCCCCCAGCATTGCAGGGCACCTGCCAGCAGGCCCCCACTCATGTCCCACTCATGTCCCACTCATGTCCCCCAGCACCCCAGCATTGCAGGGCACCTACCAGCAGGCCCCCACTCATGTCCCACTCATGTCCCACTCATTTCCCCCAGCACCCCTAGCAGTGCAGGGCACCTGCCAGCAGGCCCCCACTCATGTCCCACTCATGTCCCCTTGCACCCCCACCCCCCAGCAGTGCAGGGTACTTGTCAGCAGGCCCCCACTCATGTCCCCTTGCACACCCACCCCCCAGCAGTGCAGGGCACCTGCTAGCAGGCCCCCACTCATGTCCCCTTGCACCCCCACCCCCAGCAGTGCAGGGCACCTGCCAGCAGGCCCCCACTCATGTCCCCTTGCACCCCCAGCAGTACAGGGTACCTGCCAGCAGGCCCCCACTCATGTCCCCTTGCACCCCAACCACCCAGCAGTGCAGGGCACCTGCCAGCAGGCCCCCACTCATGTCCCCTTGCACCCACACCCCCAGCAGTGCAGGGCACCTGCCAGCAAGCCCCCACTCATGTCCCACTCATGTCCCCTTGCACCCCCACCCCCCAGAAGTGCAGGGCACCTGCCAGCAGGCCCCCACTCATGTCCCCCTGCCCCCAGGTCATGACGATCCTCAATCATGGCCCTTATGGCCAGCCTCCCCAGCCCAAAGACCCAACCAAGTACTGCATCCACCCACATAGAAAAGGCAATTACATGATGCAACCCCAATGGCAAGTATGTAAATGAACACATGTCCGTCACACACACACAATGGTTACAAGTGAATGTGAAAAGCCATATCATGACATGCATGAAACCAATGAGATAATACCACACATCGAAGTATGAAGAAAAAAATGTATTAAAAGGAACATGAATGGAATTAAAATCAAACAAACAACAATGGAAATAAAAAAAGAAAAGCTGCATGTCCGTAAAATAATGAAAAACAAGAAATCATAATCCAAAGGAAAGGTGTCCAAATTCACAGTCCAACAAAGCAAATCCAAGGGAAAAACAAAAGTGAAAACCATTGCTCCATGGGGAAATCCAAAAACAAGAGATGAATCCAATAGTGAACTATATACAGATGAACACTCCAGGGTCCATGATCCCAACTGAAGAAATGAAACCTATCAAAAATACTACCTAATGATAAACTATATACAGAAATGTGGTGCATTTTCCAAGCACAACCAAAATAAAGAAAAAACCAAAGGAAACCTAACACTATCTAACTTTTTAAAAGGGCAGCGGGCTAGTCCGACGGCTCACTTTTGGATGTCCCAGGCCAGGGCATCATCGAACTCCTGCTCAATGTCCCGGAGGTGGTCCTCTTCCATGGTCCGAGGGTTCGCAGGGATGACGACATGTTCTCCTCCAACTCCCTGCGAATTGCCTCGAGGCACTCGGCCTGACTCAGGGCCCTCCGCATGGAGTTCTCCGCCCTGACCATTGTGAGCCGTGCCTCTTCTGCCCGCTGCCGCGCCACATCTATGGGATGGCCTAACCACTGCCACACAGAAGACACTTCCCGTCCTGGGTCCTCCTGCCCTCTGGCCGATGCCTGCCCCTCCGATGACGAAGGCCCCGAGCCATCATGACTCCCACCTTGTTGCTGCTGCTGCTGTGCCTCTGCCTGTGCCCTGGCTCTTGCTGCTTGCACATCCTCCTCCGGCTGGGGTGCAGTTGATGAGGTGGCCACCCCTGCTGGACGTCCGACTCCCGACTGTGGCAGGGATGTAACCTCCACCAACCTGGCCGCAGGGTCAGAGGCAGCTCCACAGGGCACCCAGGTGACATATGGGTGGGAAGATGGCATGGAGTATGACTGGCGCATAGGAGGTTCAGTTGAGGAGGGGGTCGGAACAAGGCCCAACAAACGGAGGAATCCGGCCCTGGTGACCTGTCCCAGAAGGTCGACGTGGTCAACGAGCCATTCGAGACGAGATGCAGTCTCCCCATGAAAAGACTGCATTTCGCCTTGCATGGCCCGTTGACGCAACGCAACACCACCCAGGACAGGCTCAACCCGGTCCCAGAAAACCACGTCCGCAGGCAGAGGAAGGCCAGTTGTCGTAAGCTCATCCCTTGCCTGAAAATGGGTCTGGACGTAGGTATCCCTGCTGGTGCAAGATGATGCAGTCACAGGATCGGGGACAGGATTACACACAGGCACCTCCGCGGTGGCCTGTGCTGTCTCCTGTCCCTGCCCCTGCACTACACCACTAGCACCAGTGGAATCCCCACCTCCAGACCCCGTCTCTGTACCTTGCACGGCCTCCTCCTCCACCAAACCCCCCACCAACCTGGATGACTCCGTGCCATCTTCCTCCGTCGGGCCCTGTGGGGTCTCAGCTGCCCCTTCTGCTGCCGAGGAGTCCAACTCCGACCTCTGCCTCTTGGACCTCCCCTCAGCAGCTGCGACCTGGGACGCGGCACCGGACTCTTCACTCCCTGACGAGATAACAACCTGGGAGGGGAGCCCGGCCTTGCATCTCCGGCTGGTGGTGCGATCCCTGCCGCTGTGCTCCACAGCACCCTCTCCGCACTCTTCATCAGTCGATGCTGCAGACAGGGAGAGATAGCACACAGGCATCAGGGCACTGTACAATGGACTCATACACACATGACAGTTGCACACAAGTTTCATTGTCAAATTTCAGACATGGCATCACAATCCCCAACACACATGTCAATTCTAATCACACACATGAGCTATTCCACAACAGCCAGCACCATCCATACACATACAACAGCATGAGCAGGCAAAGGTGAGCCAGACATCACATGAGACACAGGGAGTGCACTAGACATGCACACACGCCAGCACACTTACATGCATGTGTACACCTCCACCAAGTGTCGCAGTGATGAGATCGGCATCCATGTCACATCTAGCAATCAGTCTTCTACATATCAGTCTCACATGCATCCATGTTGCATGACAGTTGCATACTTGTCAGATACACATAAATGCACATGTACACAGTGCAGATACATGCAGCTGGAACCAACATCCATGTGTGACACCACAACCTTGACAACTGACATACACAGTCATTCAAACATGTGTGCTCACACATCTGCGTTTGGCCTGCATGCTTACCCACAAATACACCATCCATGTGTCTCACACATGAAAGGACTTGCATGTGTCAGCCTCATGGCCCTGTACATACACATCCATACATGGCCCTACAAAACCACAGGTGCAACCTGTACACTACTGGCACACCACCACACGCACAGCTTCCAATCAGTATGCATGTACACTTACCGCTCGACTCCAGAAGGGTGTGCCTCTCAAGGACCTGGACGTGGAGCGCTGGGCATACGCGTTCCAGGACCCTCATTTGGTCTTCCGACAGGTGACCCCGGCGCCCCTTAGCATCCGCTGCCTTCAAGAGGCGCCGGGCCTTGTTGAGGGTCCTGGACCTGAAGTCCTCCCAGTGCTTCTTGACATGATGGAATTCGCGGACTGCCACCCCCTCCGTGTTGATGGCAGTCACGATGTCCGTCCAGATCCTGGTCCGTCCTTCCTTGTCGACGTGCAACCTTCCGAAGAGGGCATCATACTGCCCCAGGACTTGCTCCACCAGGACACCAACTTCGGTGGCAGTGAAGCTGGAGGCCCTCTGCCTCTCTGGCTGGGGTTTGCCAGTGCCGCCAGATGGTGTAGTGCTGGACATGGCAACCCCAGAGGCAGGAGTGGGTGGGCAACTGGGTCCTGGGGCTGGGCTGTGGAGCGATGGAATCCCAGTCAGGAGTCTTCAGTTCCAGCAGGGGTGGTCACAGCAACAGCACCCCTGGCTGACGTGCAGGCAGCAAATGGCAGGGCACGTGGGCAGCAGGCAATCAGGCAGCAGCAGATGGCAGGTGGGAGTGTGCTCGGGGCTCTGGGGGGTAGTAATTCGGCCTTCTGGGCAGGAGCGTGGTCTTCCGTGTGTGAACGCGTGGCCAGCTTGATACGGAGTGATTTGGCATGTGAAAATCTTGCACGTCAGCGTGTAATTCGAGGAAAGGCCCTTAGCGCGTAAGCGCATCAGCGCACGTACGCGATTTCATTGGACCAAAGACCCTTAGCGTGTAAGCGCGTCTGTGACGTGCGTGGGTGTTTCCCTCATAGCACTTGATGACAGAGCACATATGGAAAAGCTGCACGTCCGAGTGTCAGCACATGTAATTGGAGGAAAGGGCGCGTACACGCTTAAGTGACGTGTACATGTGGGCCGGTTTAAAAGGTACATGTAGGATGCCATTTCCTTGTACGTGCTTTTTGTGGAGAGCGAGTGGGTGGATTCTGTACTTCTTGTCAGTTCACGCGCGATTACTTCACAGCGTTTCAAGTTCGTACTCCCTGTTACCTCTGACAGCTTTCATTTTTCTGCTTTTTTTGGGCCTGTTTCCTCAAACAGTGTTCACTTCTCCTTTTGTTCTGTCTCCTCAGACAGCGTACAATTCTTCTTTTGGCGGGGGTGTTGCCAACGCGCACACGCGCATATTTTTCACGTTCTTTTTCCAGGCAGACGGTGATTTCCGCACGTACTTAGCAACTGTGCTTGCCCCGTGTGTCGCGTACCCCTTTAGAGGTCATTGTAGGCTGCGTGTATCACGCGTACGCTTATTTTAGTGTTTCTGGATGCCACAGCATAGTGCGGGTTCATTTTTCCACGCATGTGGTCTACGAGGGGTTGCGTGCACGTTTATTTTTGTTTTTGGGCTGCCTGTGCGTTGCGTGACCCGTCATCTTCCTCCAGGGGTCACAGACAGCCTTGTTAGAGCACTAGGGTACAAATTCTATCTAGTACCCTACCCCTTTGACCCCCAATTGCCCAGGACAATAGTTTACTGCTCCTCCCATACGCACAACAACATCAGTGCCATGGTTGGGAGGCGACCAAGCGGTAAGGGAGGCAAAGGTGGCTGACCTTCAAAAGGTGGACGTGGTGGGCGCGGTAGGGGCCGTGGCCAGGATTTGCAGGGTGTCGCTATACCCTCATGTGTGGAGGACCAATCAGGGACACCCATGACCCCCCCATGGTTGAGGGAAACGTGGCTGAGACCATCCCAGCTCAGCCCTTGTTGGACCAGCCCATTGTGGCACCTGACCTGGCACAGGATGACTCCCTGGATGACTTCCAGGTCAGCAAGTCTAAGCCACATGTGGCAGTGCAAGTTGTCACCAAGCCACGTGGATCTGGGGCAGCTATGTCATCTGCTGCCCCAAGTATGCAGGGTGGTGAGGCTGCAGGGGCAGTTGCAGCTCCATCCGCCCCAGCTCTGACTCTCCCAGCCAGGACAGTGTCGGTACTGGTCCATCATACTGATGTTCCCCCTGCCAACATCACATTTCAGACAATGCCTGCACCAAGTCCTATGGTCAATGTGCATTCGCACACTCCAACAACAGAGTCCAACGGTGATTCTGCCCCTACTGACCAGAGCGGCGTTAGCCACTCGGGCTCCGCTCCACCTTCTAAAAAGAGGAAGAAGGGCGCTCTGGCACGACAGGCTGAAACCCCAGGCATGGCTACACACTCCGGTACCTCAAGGAAGTCTTGCTTCAATGATTCAGAACTTAATGCACTTGTGAGCTATGTGCTGCAACATAGCCACAAAACGGTGGTGACTGCAGGGTCCAAGACCACACCTGGTCAACGTAAGGCACACTGGCAGACCATCGCCAACCACATAAGTGCCCTTGGATTTGTGAGGCGCTCAGCTGATGATTGCTACAAGCGGTGGAACGACCTGAAACGCAGAGCAAAGGACAAGCTGGCCTCAAGTCATGCCGCTACTCTGGTGACTGGCGGTGGGTCTCCACAAGAGGACAACATACTCACTGAACATGAGTCTGTTGCTGGGACCTTCGTCACAGAGGTAAAAATCTGAGGTGTGGGAGAACTACCCGATTATGACACATTGTCCGGTGAGTGCCCATGCGTGTGTGTGTAATGCATGTTTATGTTGTTTGGGTGACGGGTTCTGATTGAGTGCCAGGTGAGGGTGTGTGTGACTGAGTAGTATGGGTCACCCATGTGCTTCATCCAAAACATTCTGCGGCCTAGAATTTGGGTGTGACACTATCCCTTCTGCCCACAGTAGTAATTTAGCACAACATTACGGCAGTTGCCCTTGAGGTGGCATCATGCAACAACATTGTTTGTATTTTTCAGTGTTCTTTCAGGCTGATTGTTTCAATTCTCCCACTTTTGTAACACATTCCTCAGCCCTATTGTGACATATGTGACATGCTTCTGTCATTGAAGAACCCCACATTGGCCCACATGTGTCACCTTGGTAGTTGAATGATTTGGCCATTCAGGCTGAATGAGTATTGTCTTTGATCACATGATGTTTTTGGGCCTGTTTGAATGTGGAACATGCTAGTTGTTTCCTGTCATGTTGAAGTGCACAACCACTGATGTGTACATGGCCCTGCAATCACTGTATTTTTGTACACTGGATGTGTGTTGCAGTGTGTGGCACATGGCGTATCTTTTCACACTATGTGGCATTTTTCATCTCTTCATGTCCATCTCACATGGATGGGTGACAGTACTCATTCACTGACATATGGATGCACTTGTGGAATGTACCATGGCTATGGTACATGCCATCTGTGTGATGGCATGTGTCATTTATGTGTATAGGACATGCCACTCACAGGCCAATGTGTGATGGCAGTGCTACCCAGCATGCAGCAAATGTGTTGCTCTTCCATCTTGGTGTCATCAGTGTCAGACTTTTGCCTCCCCTTCCAACTCTGTGACAGTGCATGCATGGGAGGGTTAGTCATGTGGGACATGTGTAAATCGGTTACCAGTAATTTGGTCGAAAATAAATGGTCGAATGACCATTTGATCGATGTAAAATGGTAGAAAAAAAAAGGTCGAATTATTTTTTATTTATTTTTTTTATTTATGGGGGGTTCCCCCCCCAACTCCCCTTTTGCTTTATTAAAAAATATTTTTAAGCAACCAAACTAACAAAAAAAATATATAAATAAATAAATAAATTCGACCTTTTTTTTCCGACCATTTTGATTTGATCAAATGGTCATTCGACCATTTATTTTCGACCAAATGACCGGACACCGTGTAAATCATGTACTGATTCTGTAGCTTGTCAGGCCTATTTGTGTGCTATGGTGCTAATGCCTGTTTCCATTTTTTGTCTTTCATGTTTTTGCAGGGGATGGCGCATTTGATGCTGTTGAGGTTGAGGAGATGGTGCAGACCCAGGAGGAACCTGAGGCACAACTGGCCACCAGTGGGGGACGTGGTGTGGTGGTGGGTGAGAACCCACTCTTGCTGCAGACGATTCTGTCCAGGGGTGTCTCTGGGTGCACCTCACCAGACCTCTATTCAGGTGTTGATTCGGATGATGAGACCTATGTGGTGTCGCAGGTAAGTGTTTCTGGAAGGGGTTCTGTTCTGTCCAACCCACCTGCACCAGGGGTAGAACCCTCTATGGGGATGTCAGTGTTGGTTAGTCAGCCTTTGGCGGTTACGGGTGCAGGGTCACACTCCACAACATTTGATCCTGTTCCTTGGCCAGCAGATCAGAGGGGGAATGCAGTCCTGCAGCCTCAGGCAGTGCCGGCACAGCAAGGCGCAGATCGCCTTTCCCCAAACAGGTGTGGTGCCCGCTGACGCGGTGGCCGTATGCCACCAGGCAATACCGCATGGGAACAATCCATTTACGGTATGGCAACCCAACAGGCAGCATCAGTTGAGATGATGGCTCAAGCAATGGAGAGGGTGGCCACTTCCATTGTCCCCCCTGAAAGGCAGATGGAGCTACTACAGCAGACAACAGTCTCCATTTGCCAATCACACAGGGAGGACATGTTGGCGTCCAACAGGGACAGACGAGCGGCACTGGAGACTCTACGCCAATCGATATCAATAGAGTCCCAGGGCCACAGGGAAGCCCTGAGGGTAGAACTCCATCACCTCAGGGAGACTCTTGTTGACCTTGAGATTTCCACTAAATTGAGGACAGAACAGCAGCTGGAGCGGCTCACACGTTTGCTCTCAGCTGAGATGCAGGCAACTTGGGAAGAGATCCGGGCATCACGTCAGGTGCTGCATGGGGATCTCCGCACTATAATTCTCCAGAACGAGACCTTCCACACCCGCATGCTTGCTGCCATGGAGGACCATACCAGGGCTTTGTGTGGGCTGCCTCCCATAGCACCACCACCTCCTGTGGCAGCAGCAGAGAGTAATGAGAGCGACAGCAGCAGTTCTCCCACATTGGCATAGCCGTGCAGGCCATGAGCCCATGGAGGTGTTTTTTTTTTCCCAACATCCACACAGGCGGCTGTTGGTGTGCACCCTGTCCTCGGACCTCCTGGGTGGCCTCCCCCCACCCCCACATGGCCATTTTTGATTTTTTGATTTTTGATTTTTGATTTTCGATTTTTGATTATTTTTTAACAGTGTGTTGCCTTGTGTGGCTCCCGTGGGCATCCACTGTATTCCGGCTGGGCACATGCAGGTTTGTCCTGAGTTTGGGTTTGATGCTTGGGTTCATGAGACACACATCCCTCCTGCTTCCCGTTTCCATTGGCTTGCAAAGGGTGTGACCAAGTGACAGTGATGTACACAGTGATGTTGGGCTCCCATGAGCTGTGTGGGCAGTCTGTAGTCAATACTGTGTAGACATTCCTTGCGTATATTGGTGTTGTATTATACACTGCATGTTGGAATTATGTATGCTTCTGCTTCCATGTCTACCTCTGAATTTGCAGGTTCATTCCTCATGTCTTCACAAGGCCGTCTACTTTGGAGATGGAGTTCATGTTGTATGCAGTACACAGACAAGTTTTGAAGCCTCCAAGACTACAGTTGGAAGGGGGCGATGTGGTGGCATATTCAGGTTGTAAAACTACGACTACTTTAACTTAGTACTGTCATGTTTTAGTCATGTTTGAGCTTGTGTAGCTGCATTGTATTGTTGGTAAGTATTTGGTCATGTGTGTTGTTAGTTCAACATTACTGGGAGCATATTGTGTGTGGCCAGTTTCCATTAGGGACACTGTACTTTGTGACACTTGTGTCAGGTTTTCAGGATTGCTTTGTTTGCTCTCACATAGCCTGACATGCCATGGTGTGTTGGGTGGTGGTGCTGGGGAGGGGTTGGGTGACATGGCACTGTTCTCATGTTGTATTTTGCAAGGGGATAATGCATTTAGCAGCATATGTGTCTTTTGATGACACAGCATTGGTTGTGTTTCTGTAGGTAGGGATGCACACATTGTGACACTTCCAGGTGACCAATCTCAGGCTGGTATGGTTGTGACAGTTCACTGTCCCTTGTGTCATCATCGATTGTCAGCTGGTATGTGGCAGGGCTGTGTGCACTCCACAGGGGTGTGATTCTAAGTCAAGTAATTAGCCACCAGCTGCGTTCAGGCTGCCTCACCCCGTGCCCTTTCCCCTCCCATGCGCAGCGGGCGTGCATGTGGTTGGGGATGTGGGGGCACCAACATGTCCACCGGCAGGCCCCGGCGTGTTGCAACATTGTGCAGGACACATGCTGCCACTATGATCCTGCACACTACTGGGGGAGCGTATAACAGCTGCCCGCCAGAACGGTCAAGTGAGCAAAAGCGTGACTTGAGCACTCCGAATGTGCGCTCCACTATGCCCCGGGTTGGAATATGGGCTGTATTGTATCTTACCTCGGGTGGCGTGGTGGGGTTCCGAATTGGCATCATCATGTGGGTGCTCAGAGGGTAGGCACTGTCCCCTGGGGAGGTGGAGATGGGTATCATTAGTAGGGTTGTGACATTACTCAGTATCTGGCATGCATGCATGTGCTGTGGCATTTATACTCACCGAGCAGCCATGTATCGCCATGCCGCCCAGCTTCTAGGTCCCGGTTTAGGGTTGACATTCTGTAAATGAAACTGTCGTGGGTGGACCCTGGATAGTTGGCATATACTGAGGTGATGATTCCCTTGGCATCACATACTACCTAGACGTTGATGGAATGCCAGTGCTTGCGGTTTCTATAGATGTGCTCTGATGCCCTGGGAGGACGTAGAGCCACATGGGTGCAATCAATGGCACCTAGGACTTTGGGGAATTGTACCACCCCGTAGAAATCCTGGACGGCAGCATGCCTTTCTGCAGGTGTTCTGGGCAGGTATATGTGCCTGAAGACTGATGGGCGTGCAGTCATGATGGCCAAGACCTGGTGTAGGCAGCGTGACTGCGTGGCCTGTGACACCCCCCCCACTATGGCACTTGTCCACTGAAATGATCCGGTGGCCAAAAAGTGCAGTACATTGAGGACCTTCTCCAGGTGGCTGAGTGCTTGGGAGCAGAGGGTGGGTGATGTGAGGTCATCCTCCACCTCACTGACCAGGTCGAGTATTATGTGAGGTGGAAACCTGTACCTCCCATACACCTGGTCATCAGGCATGCCAAAAAGGCTGGTTCTGGGTGTGAGAATTCTGGGCCTGACTATCCTCCTCCTCCTCCTGCGGTATCCCACGACCACTGCTGCTATGAACGGTATGTTCATCCTGAGCTTGCTTGTTGTTTGAGCGCACTTTTATGCTGCGCGGGTCCACGTACGCCTGCTTCCTGCTGGCGTACGTGTTTCCGGATTAGCGCGTCTTTTTTGGCGCGTGTGTGTGGGTGTTCTGCGCATTTGCCTCCTGTACTTCCCCGCCCACCCCAGTAATACACGTACCCCGCTCGCCAAGGCCCAATCGCATGTAAAACTTCCCAAGAGCCCCTGAAGTACACGTACCCCGCTCGCACAGGCACAATCGCATGTAAAACTTCCCACGAGCCCCTGAAATACACGTACCCCGCTCGCCCAGGCACAATCGCGTGTGAAACTTTCCGCGCACCCCGGAAATACATGCTATTTTTGACACAGCGGGTGTCCGTGTTTGTCGCGTACCCCTTTGCACGTCATTTGTCCTGGAGGGCACCAGTATGGGACATTCATCAGAGCTGTATATACAGGCTTTTTGTTAGCGCACATTTTTTTAATGCACAGGGACGCTACCTCCTGCCTTCGTGTGGCGGACATGTGTTGATGTACATAGTTGACTTTTGGTTTGTGTCATGAGATCGCCATTTCACTGCTGGGGGGTGGGTGTGCAAGGGGACATGAGTGGGACATGAGTGGGGGCCTGCTGGCAGGTGCCCCTCAGTGCTGGGGGGTGGATGTGCAAGGGGACATGAGTGGGACATGAGTGGGGGCCTGCTGGCAGGTGACCTGCACTGCTGGGGGGGGGTGGGTGTGCAAGGGGACATGAGAGGGGGCTGCTGGCAGGTGACCTGCACAGCTGGAGGGTGGGGGTGCAAGGGGACATGAGTGGGACATGAGTGGGGGCCTGCTGGCAAGTTCCCCTCAGTGCTGGGGGGTGGGGGTGCAAGGGGACATGAGTGGGGGCCTGCTGGCAGGTGCCCCTCAGTGCTGGGGGGTGGGGGTGCAAGGGGACATGAGTGGGACATGAGTGGGGGCCTGCTGGCAGGTGCCCCTCAGTGCTGGGGGGTGGGTGTGCAAGGGGACATGAGTGGGGGCCTGCTGGCAGGTGCCCCACAGTGCTGGGGGGGTGGGGGTGCAAGGGGACATGAGTGGGGGCCTGCTGGCAGGTACCCTGCACTGCTGGGGGGTGGGGGTGCAAGGGCACATGAGTGGGACATGAGTGGGGGCCTGCTGGCAGGTGCCCCTCAATGCTGGGCGGTGGGGGTGCAAGGGGACATGAGTGGGGGCCTGCTGGCAGGTGCCCCTCAGTGCTGGGGGGTGGGGTGCAAGGGGACATGGGTGGGACATGAGTGGGGGCCTGCTGGCAGGTGCCCTGCACTGCTGGGGGTGGGGGTGCAAGGGGACATGAGTGGGGGCCTGCTGGCAGGTGCCCCTCAGTGCTGGGGGGTGGGGGTGCAAGGGGACATGAGTGGGACATGAGTGGGGGCCTGCTGGCAGGTGCCCTGCACTGCTGGGGGTTGGGTGTGCAAGGGGACATGAGTGGGGGCCTGCTGGCAGGTGCCCCTCAGTGCTGGGGGGTGTGCAAGGGGACATGAGTGGGGGCCTGCTGGCAGGTGCCCCTCAGTGCCGGGGGTGGGGGTGCAAGGGGACATGAGTGGGACATGAGTGGGGGGCCTTCTGGCAGGTGCCCTGCACTGCTGGGGGTTGGGGTGCAAGGGGACATGAGTGGAGGCCTGCTGGCAGGTGCCCCTCAGTGTTGGGGGGTGGGTGTGCAAGGGGACATGAGTGGGGGCCTGCTGGCAGGTGCCCCTCAGTGCTGGGGCGTGGGTGTGCAAGGGGACATGAGTGGGGGCCTGCTGGCAGGTGCCCTGCACTGCTGGGGGGTGGGGGTGCAAGGGGACATGAGTGGGGGCCTGCTGGCAGGTGCCCTGCACTGCTGGGGAGTGGGTGTGTAAGGGGACATGAGTGGGGGCCTGCTGGCAGGTGCCCCTCAGTGCTGGGGGGTGGGGGTGCAAGGGGACATGAGTGGGACATGAGTGGGGGCCTGCTGGCAGGTGCCCTGCACTGCTAGGGGGTGGGGGTGCAAGGGGACATGATTGGGGGCCTGCTGACAAGTGTCCTGCACTGCTGGGGGGTGGGGTGCAAGGGGACATGAGTGGGACATGAGTGGCGGCCTGCTGGCAGGTGCCCTGCACTGCTGGGGGGTGGGGGTGCAAGGGGACATAAGTGGGACATGAGTGGGGGCCTGCTGGCAGGTGCCCTGCACTGCTGGGGGGTGGGTGTGGGGGGTGGGTGTGCAAGGGGACATGAGTGAGGGCCTGCTGGCAGGTGCCCTGCACTGCTGGGGGTGGGGGTGCAAGGAGACATGAGTGGGACATGAGTGGGGGCCTGCTGGCAGGTGCCCCTCAGTGCTGGGGGGTGGGTGTGCAAGGGGACATGAGTGGGGGCCTGCTGGCAGGTGCACCTCAATGCTGGGGGTGGGGGTGCAAGGGGACATGAGTGGGACATGAGTGGGGGCCTGCTGGCAGGTGCCCTGCACTGCTGGGGGGTGGGTGTGCAAGGGGACATGAGTGGGGGCCTGCTGACAGGTGCCCTGCACTGCTGGGGGGTGGGTGTGCAAGGGGACATGAGTGGGGGTCTGCTGGCAGGTGCCCCTCAGTGCTGGGGGGTGTGCAAGGGGACATGAGTGGGGGCCTGCTGGCAGGTGTCCCTCAGTGCTGGGGGGTGGGTGTGCAAGGGGACATGAGTCGGGGCCTGCTGGCAGGTGCCCCTCAGTGCTGGGGGGTGGGGGTGCAAGGGGACATGAGTGGGGGCCTTCTGGCAGGTGCCCTGCACTGCTAGGGGGTGGGGGTGCAAGGGGACATGAGTGGGACATGAGTGGGGGCCTGCTGGCAGGTGCCCTGCACTGCTGGGGGTGGGGGTGCAAGGGGACATGAGTGGGGGCCTGCTGGCGGGTGCCCCTCAGTGCTGGGGGTGGGGGTGCAAGGGGACATGAGTGGGACATGAGTGGGGGCCTGCTGGCAGGTGCCTTGCACTGCTGGGGGTGGGTGTGCAAGGGGACATGAGTGGGGGCCTGCTGGCAGGTGCACCTCTGTGCTGGGGGGTGGGGGTGCAAGGGGACATGAGTGGGACATGAATGGGGGCCTGCTGGCAAGTTCCCCTCAGTGCTGGGGGGTGGGGGTGCAAGGGGACATGAGTGGGGGCCTGCTGGCAGGTGCCCCTCAGTGCTGGGGGGTGGGGGTGCAAGGGGACATGAGTGGGACATGAGTGGGGGCCTGCTGCTGGGGGGTGGGGGTTCAAGGGGACATGAGTGGGGGCCTGCTGGCAGTTGCCCTGCACTGCTGGAGGGTGGGGGTGCAAGGGGACATGAGTGGGACATGAGTGGGGGCCTGCTGGCAGGTGCCCCTCAGTGCTGGGGGGTGGGTGTGCAAGGGGACATGAGTGGGGCCTGCTGGCAGGTACCCCTCAGTGCTGGGGGGTGGGGGTGCAAGGCGACATGAGTGGGGGCCTGCTGGCAGGAGTCCTGCACTGCTGTGGGGTGGGGGTGCAAGGGGACATGAGTGGGACATGAGTGGGGGCCTGCTGGCAGGAGTCCTGCACTGCTGTGGGGTGGGGGTGCAAGGGGACATGAGTGGGACATGAGTGGGGGCCTGCTGGCAGGTGCCCCTCTGTGCTGGGGGGTGGGGGTGCAAGGGGACATGAGTGGGGGCCTGCTGGCAGGTGCCCCTCAGTGCTGGGGGGTGGGGATGCAAGGGGACATGAGTGGGACATGAGTGGGGGCCTGCTGGCAGGTGCCCCTCAGTGCTGGGGGGTGGGGGTTCAAGGGGACATGAGTGGGGGCCTGCTGGCAGGTGCCCTGCACTGCTGGAGGGTGGGGTGCAAGGGGACATGAGTGGGACATGAGTGGGGGCCTGCTGGCAGGTGCCCCTCAGTGCTGGGGGTGGGTGTGCAAGGGGACATGAGTGGGGGCCTGCTGGCAGGTGCCCCTCAGTGCTGGGGGGTGGGGTGCAAGGGGACATGAGTGGGGGCCTGCTGGCAGGTGCCCTGCACTGCTGGGGGGTGGGGGTCCAATGGGACATGAGTGGGACATGAGTGGGGGCCTGCTGGCAGGTGCCCCTCAGTCCTGGGGCGGTGGGGGTGCAAGGGGACATGGGTGGGGGCCTGCTGGCAGGTGCCCCTCAGTGCTGGGGGTGGGGGTGCAAGGGGACATGAGTGGGACATGAGTGGGGGCCTGCTGGCAGGTGCCCTGCACTGCTGGGGGTGTGGGTGCAAGGGGACATGAGTGGGGGCCTGCTGGCAGGTGCCCCTCAGTGCTGGGGGGTGGGGGTGCAAGGGGACATGAGTGGGACATGAGTGGGGGCCTGCTGGCAGGTGCCCTGCACTGCTGGGGGTTGGGTGTGCAAGGGGACATGAGTGGGGCCTGCTGGCAGGTGCCCCTCAGTGCTGAGGGATGGGGGTGCAAGGGTACATGAGTGAGACATGGAGTGGGGGCCTGCTGGCAGGTGCCCCTCAGTGCTGGGGGGTGTGCAAGGGGACATGAGTGGGGGTCTGCTGGCAGGTGCCCCTCAGTGCCGGGGGTGGGGTGCAAGGGGACATGAGTGGGACATGAGGGGGGTCTTCTGGCAGGTGCCCTGCACTGCTGGGGGGTTGGGGTGCAAGGGGACATGAGTGGAGGCCTGCTGGCAGGTGCCCCTCAGTGTTGGGGGGTGGGTGTGCAAGGGGACATGAGTGGGGGCCTGCTGGCAGGTGCCCCTCAGTGCTGGGGCGTGGGTGTGCAAGGGGACATGAGTGGGGGCCTGCTGGCAGGTGCCCTGCACTGCTGGGGGGTGGGGGTGCAAGGGGACATGAGTGGGGGCCTGCTGGCAGGTGCCCTGCACTGCTGGGGAGTGGGTGTGTAAGGGGACATGAGTGGGGGCCTGCTGGCAGGTGCCCCTCAGTGCTGGGGGGTGGGGGTGCAAGGGGACATGAGTGGGACATGAGTGGGGGCCTGCTGGCAGGTGCCCTGCACTGCTGGGGGGTGGGGGTGCAAGGGGACATGAGTGGGGGCCTGCTGGCAAGTGTCTTGCACTGCTGGCGTGTGGGGGTGCAAAGGGACATGAGTGGGACATGAGTGGGGGCCTGCTGGCAGGTGCCCTGCACTGCTGGGGGGTGGGGGTGCAAGGGGACATAAGTGGGACATGAGTGGGGGTCTGCTGGCAGGTGCCCTGCACTGCTGGGGGGTGGGTGTGCAAGGGGACATGAGTGAGGGCCTGCTGGCAGGTGCCCTGCTCTGCTGGGGGTGGGGGTGCAAGGAGACATGAGTGGGACATGAGTGGGGGCCTGCTGGCAGGTGCCCCTCAGTGCTGGGGGGTGGGTGTGCAAGGGGACATGAGTGGGGGCCTGCTGGCAGGTGCCCCTCAGTGCTGGGGGTGGGGGGTGCAAGGGGACATGAGTGGGACATGAATGGGGGCCTGCTGTCAGGTGCCCTGCACTGCTGGGGGGTGGGTGTGCAAGGGGACATGAGTGGGGGCCTGCTGACAGGTGCCCTGCACTGCTGGGGGTGGGTGTGCAAGGGGACATGAGTGGGGGCCTGCTGGCAGGTGCCCCTCAGTGCTGGGGGGGTGTGCAAGGGGACATGCGTGGGGGCCTGCTGGCAGGTGCCCCTCAGTGCTGGGGGGTGGGTGTGCAAGGGGACATGAGTGGGGGCCTGCTGGCAGGTGCCCCTCAGTGCTGGGGGGTGGGGGTGCAAGGGGACATGAGCGGGGGCCTTCTGGCAGGTGCCCTGCACTGCTAGGGGGTTGGGGTGCAAGGGGACATGAGTGGGACATGAGTGGGGGCCTGCTGGCAGGTGCCCTGCACTGCTGGGGGTGGGTGTGCAAGGGGACATGAGTGGGGGCCTGCTGGCAGGTGCACCTCAATGCTGGGGGTGGGGGTGCAAGGGGACATGAGTGGGACATGAGTGGGGGCCTGCTGGCAGGTGCCCTGCACTGCTGGGGGGTGGGTGTGCAAGGGGACATGAGTGGGGGCCTGCTGACAGGTGCCCTGCACTGCTGGGGGGTGGGTGTGCAAGGGGACATGAGTGGGGGTCTGCTGGCAGGTGCCCCTCAGTGCTGGGGGGTGTGCAAGGGGACATGAGTGGGGGCCTGCTGGCAGGTGTCCCTCAGTGCTGGGGGGTGGGTGTGCAAGGGGACATGAGTCGGGGCCTGCTGGCAGGTGCCCCTCAGTGCTGGGGGTGGGGGTGCAAGGGACATGAGTGGGGGCCTTCTGGCAGGTGCCCCTCAGTGCTGGGGGGTGGGGGTGCAAGGGGACATGAGTGGGGGCCTGCTGGCAGGTGCCCTGCACTGCTGGGGGTGGGGGTCCAATGGGACATGAGTGGGACATGAGTGGGGGCCTGCTGGCAGGTGCCCCTCAGTCCTGGGCGGTGGGGGTGCAAGGGGACATGGGTGGGGGCCTGCTGGCAGGTGCCCCTCAGTGCTGGGGGTGGGGGTGCAAGGGGACATGAGTGGGACATGAGTGGGGGCCTGCTGGCAGGTGCCCTGCACTGCTGGGGGTGTGGGTGCAAGGGGACATGAGTGGGGCCTGCTGGCAGGTGCCCCTCAGTGCTGGGGGGTGGGGGTGCAAGGGGACATGAGTGGGACATGAGTGGGGGCCTGCTGGCAGGTGCCCTGCACTGCTGGGGTTGGGTGTGCAAGGGGACATGAGTGGGGCCTGCTGGCAGGTGCCCCTCAGTGCTGAGGGATGGGGGTGCAAGGGTACATGAGTGAGACATGAGTGGGGGCCTGCTGGCAGGTGCCCCTCAGTGCTGGGGGGTGTGCAAGGGGACATGAGTGGGGGTCTGCTGGCAGGTGCCCCTCAGTGCCGGGGGTGGGGGTGCAAGGGGGACATGAGTGGGACATGAGGGGGGTCTTCTGGCAGGTTGCCCTGCACTGCTGGGGGGTTGGGGTGCAAGGGGACATGAGTGGAGGCCTGCTGGCAGGTGCCCCTCAGTGTTGGGGGGTGGGTGTGCAAGGGACATGAGTGGGGGCCTGCTGGCAGGTGCCCCTCAGTGCTGGGGCGTGGGTGTGCACGGGGACATGAGTGGGGGCCTGCTGGCAGGTGCCCTGCACTGCTGGGGGGTGGGGGTGCAAGGGGACATGAGTGGGGGCCTGCTGGCAGGTGCCCTGCACTGCTGGGGAGTGGGTGTGTAAGGGGACATGAGTGGGGCCTGCTGGCAGGTGCCCCTCAGTGCTGGGGGTGGGGGTGCAAGGGGACATGAGTGGGACATGAGTGGGGGCCTGCTGGCAGGTGCCCTGCACTGCTGGGGGGTGGGGGTGCAAGGGGACATGAGTGGGGGCCTGCTGGCAAGTGTCTTGCACTGCTGGCGTGTGGGGGTGCAAAGGGACATGAGTGGGACATGAGTGGGGGCCTGCTGGCAGGTGCCCTGCACTGCTGGGGGGTGGGGTGCAAGGGGACATAAGTGGGACATGAGTGGGGGTCTGCTGGCAGGTGCCCTGCACTGCTGGGGGGTGGGTGTGCAAGGGGACATGAGTGAGGGCCTGCTGGCAGGTGCCCTGCTCTGCTGGGGGTGGGGGTGCAAGGAGACATGAGTGGGACATGAGTGGGGGCCTGCTGGCAGGTGCCCCTCAGTGCTGGGGGGTGGGTGTGCAAGGGACATGAGTGGGGGCCTGCTGGCAGGTGCCCCTCAGTGCTGGGGGTGGGGGTGCAAGGGGACATGAGTGGGACATGAATGGGGGCCTGCTGTCAGGTGCCCTGCACTGCTGGGGGGTGGGTGTGCAAGGGGACATGAGTGGGGGCCTGCTGACAGGTGCCCTGCACTGCTGGGGGGTGGGTGTGCAAGGGGACATGAGTGGGGGCCTGCTGGCAGGTGCCCCTCAGTGCTGGGGGGGTGTGCAAGGGGACATGCGTGGGGGCCTGCTGGCAGGTGCCCCTCAGTGCTGGGGGGTGGGTGTGCAAGGGACATGAGTGGGGGCCTGCTGGCAGGTGCCCCTCAGTGCTGGGGGGTGGGGGTGCAAGGGGACATGAGCGGGGGCCTTCTGGCAGGTGCCCTGCACTGCTAGGGGGTTGGGGTGCAAGGGGACATGAGTGGGACATGAGTGGGGGCCTGCTGGCAGGTGCCCTGCACTGCTGGGGGTGGGGGTGCAAGGGGACATGAGTGGGGGCCTGCTGGCAGGTGCCCTGCACTGCTGGGGGTGGGTGTGCAAGGGGACCATGAGTGGGGGCCTGCTGGCAGGTGTCCCTCTGTGCTGGGGGGTGGGGGTGCAAGGGGACATGAGTGGGACATGAGTGGGGGCCTGCTGGCAAGTTCCCCTCAGTGCTGGGGGGTGGGGGTGCAAGGGGACATGAGTGGGGGCCTGCTGGCAGGTGCCCCTCAGTGCTGGGGGGTGGGGGTGCAAGGGGACATGAGTGGGACATGAGTGGGGGCCTGCTGGCAGGTGCCCCTCAGTGCTGGGGGGTGAGGGTTCAAGGGGACATGAGTGGGGGCCTGCTGGCAGGTGCCCTGCACTGCTGGAGGGTGGGGGTGCAAGGGGACATGAGTGGGACATGAGTGGGGGCCTGCTGGCAGGTGCCCCTCAGTGCTGGGGGTGGGTGTGCAAGGGGACATGAGTGGGGGCCTGCTGGCAGGTGCCCCTCAGTGCTGGAGGGTGGGGGTGCAAGGGGACATGAGTGGGGGCCTGCTGGCAGGTGCCCTGCACTGCTGGGGGGTGGGGGTGCAAGGGGACATGAGTGGAACATGAGTGGGGGCCTGCTGGCAGGTGCCCCTCAGTGCTGAGCGGTGGGGGTGCAAGGGGACATGGGTGGGGGCCTGCTGGCAGTTGCCCCTCAGTGCTGGGGGGTGGGGGTGCAAGGGGACAAGAGTTGGACATGAGTGGGGGCCTGCTGGAAGGTGCCATGCACTGCTGGGGATTGGGTGTGCAAGGGGACATGAGTGGGGGCCTGCTGGCAGGTGCCCCTCAGTGCTGGGGGGTGGGGGTGCAAGGGGACATGAGTGGGGCATGAGTGGGGGCCTGCTGGCAGGTACCCCTCAGTGCTGGGGGTGTGTGCAAGGGGACATGAGTGGGTGCCTGCTGGCAGGTGCCCCTCAGTGCTGGGGGGTGGGTGTGCAAGGAGACATGAGTGGGGGCCTGCTGGCAGGTGCCCCTCAGTGCTGGGGGCTGGGGGTGCAAGGGGACATGAGTGGGGGCCTGCTGGCAGGTGCCCTGCACTGCTGGGGGGTGGGGGTGCAAGGGGACATGAGTGGGACATGAGTGGGGGCCTGCTGGCAGGTGCCCTGCACTGCTGGGGGTGGGGGTGCAAGGGGACATGAGTGGGGGCCTGCTGGCAGGTGCCCCTCAGTGCTGGGGGGTGGGGGTGCAAGGGACATGAGTGGGACATGAGTGGGGGCCTGCTGGAAGGTGCCCTGCACTGCTGGGGGTTGGGTGTGCAAGGGGACATGAGTGGGGGCCTGCTGGCAGGTGCCCCTCAGTGCTGGGGGTGCAAGGGGACATGAGTGGGACATGAGTGGGGGCCTGCTGGCAGGTGCCCCTCAGTGCTGGGGGGGTGTGCAAGGGGACATGAGTGGGGGCCTGCTGGCAGGTGCCCCTCAGTGCTGGGGGGGTGGGGGTGCAAGGGGACATGAGTGGAGGCCTGCTGGCAGGTGCCCCTCAGTGCTGGGGGGTGGGTGTGCAAGGGGACATGAGTGGGGGCCTGCTGGCAGGTGCCCTGCACTGCTGGGGGGTGGGGGTGCAAGGGGACATAAGTGGGACATGAGTGGGGGCCTGCTGGCAGGTGCCCTGCACTGCTGGAGGGTGGGGGTGCAAGGGGACATGAGTGGGACATGAGTGGGGGCCTGCTGGCAGGTGCCCCTCAGTGCTGGGGGGTGGGTGTGCAAGGGGACATGAGTGGGGGCCTGCTGGCAGGTGCCCCTCAGTGCTGGGGGGTGGGGGTGCAAGGGGACATGAGTGGGGGCCTGCTGGCAGGTGCCCTGCACTGCTGGGGGGTGGGGGTCCAATGGGACATGAGTGGGACATGAGTGGGGGCCTGCTGGCAGGTGCCCCTCAGTCCTGGGCGGTGGGGGTGCAAGGGGACATGGGTGGGGGCCTGCTGGCAGGTGCCCCTCAGTGCTGGGGGTGGGGGTGCAAGGGGACATGAGTGGGACATGAGTGGGGGCCTGCTGGCAGGTGCCCTGCACTGCTGGGGGTGTGGGTGCAAGGGGACATGAGTGGGGGCCTGCTGGCAGGTGCCCCTCAGTGCTGGGGGGTGGGGGTGCAAGGGGACATGAGTGGGACATGAGTGGGGGCCTGCTGGCAGGTGCCCTGCACTGCTGGGGGTTGGGTGTGCAAGGGGACATGAGTGGGGGCCTGCTGGCAGGTGCCCCTCAGTGCTGAGGGATGGGGGTGCAAGGGTACATGAGTGAGACATGAGTGGGGGCCTGCTGGCAGGTGCCCCTCAGTGCTGGGGGGTGTGCAAGGGGACATGAGTGGGGGTCTGCTGGCAGGTGCCCCTCAGTGCCGGGGGTGGGGGTGCAAGGGGACATGAGTGGGACATGAGGGGGGTCTTATGGCAGGTGCCCTGCACTGCTGGGGGGTTGGGGTGCAAGGGGACATGAGTGGAGGCCTGCTGGCAGGTGCCCCTCAGTGTTGGGGGGTGGGTGTGCAAGGGGACATGAGTGGGGGCCTGCTGGCAGGTGCCCCTCAGTGCTGGGGCGTGGGTGTGCAAGGGGACATGAGTGGGGGCCTGCTGGCAGGTGCCCTGCACTGCTGGGGGGTGGGGGTGCAAGGGGACATGAGTGGGGGCCTGCTGGCAGGTGCCCTGCACTGCTGGGGAGTGGGTGTGTAAGGGGACATGAGTGGGGGCCTGCTGGCAGGTGCCCCTCAGTGCTGGGGGGTGGGGGTGCAAGGGGACATGAGTGGGACATGAGTGGGGGCCTGCTGGCAGGTGCCCTGCACTGCTGGGGGGTGGGGGTGCAAGGGGACATGAGTGGGGGCCTGCTGGCAAGTGTCTTGCACTGCTGGCGGGTGGGGGTGCAAAGGGACATGAGTGGGACATGAGTGGGGGCCTGCTGGCAGGTGCCCTGCACTGCTGGGGGGTGGGGGTGCAAGGGGACATAAGTGGGACATGAGTGGGGGTCTGCTGGCAGGTGCCCTGCACTGCTGGGGGGTGGGTGTGCAAGGGGACATGAGTGAGGGCCTGCTGGCAGGTGCCCTGCTCTGCTGGGGGTGGGGGTGCAAGGAGACATGAGTGGGACATGAGTGGGGGCCTGCTGGCAGGTGCCCCTCAGTGCTGGGGGGTGGGTGTGCAAGGGGACATGAGTGGGGGCCTGCTGGCAGGTGCCCCTCAGTGCTGGGGGTGGGGGTGCAAGGGGACATGAGTGGGACATGAATGGGGGCCTGCTGTCAGGTGCCCTGCACTGCTGGGGGGTGGGTGTGCAAGGGGACATGAGTGGGGGCCTGCTGACAGGTGCCCTGCACTGCTGGGGGGTGGGTGTGCAAGGGGACATGAGTGGGGGCCTGCTGGCAGGTGCCCCTCAGTGCTGGGGGTGTGTGCAAGGGGACATGCGTGGGGGCCTGCTGGCAGGTGCCCCTCAGTGCTGGGGGGTGGGTGTGCAAGGGGACATGAGTGGGGGCCTGCTGGCAGGTGCCCCTCAGTGCTGGGGGGTGGGGGTGCAAGGGGACATGAGCGGGGGCCTTCTGGCAGGTGCCCTGCACTGCTAGGGGGTTGGGGTGCAAGGGGACATGAGTGGGACATGAGTGGGGGCCTGCTGGCAGGTGCCCTGCACTGCTGGGGGTGGGGGTGCAAGGGGACATGAGTGGGGGCCTGCTGGCAGGTGCCCTGCACTGCTGGGGGTGGGTGTGCAAGGGGACATGAGTGGGGGCCTGCTGGCAGGTGTCCCTCTGTGCTGGGGGGTGGGGGTGCAAGGGGACATGAGTGGGACATGAGTGGGGGCCTGCTGGCAAGTTCCCCTCAGTGCTGGGGGGTGGGGGTGCAAGGGGACATGAGTGGGGGCCTGCTGGCAGGTGCCCCTCAGTGCTGGGGGGTGGGGGTGCAAGGGGACATGAGTGGGACATGAGTGGGGGCCTGCTGGCAGGTGCCCCTCAGTGCTGGGGGGTGAGGGTTCAAGGGGACATGAGTGGGGGCCTGCTGGCAGGTGCCCTGCACTGCTGGAGGGTGGGGGTGCAAGGGGACATGAGTGGGACATGAGTGGGGGCCTGCTGGCAGGTGCCCCTCAGTGCTGGGGGGTGGGTGTGCAAGGGGACATGAGTGGGGGCCTGCTGGCAGGTGCCCCTCAGTGCTGGAGGGTGGGGGTGCAAGGGGACATGAGTGGGGGCCTGCTGGCAGGTGCCCTGCACTGCTGGGGGGTGGGGGTGCAAGGGGACATGAGTGGAACATGAGTGGGGGCCTGCTGGCAGGTGCCCCTCAGTGCTGAGCGGTGGGGGTGCAAGGGGACATGGGTGGGGGCCTGCTGGCAGTTGCCCCTCAGTGCTGGGGGGTGGGGGTGCAAGGGGACAAGAGTTGGACATGAGTGGGGGCCTGCTGGAAGGTGCCATGCACTGCTGGGGATTGGGTGTGCAAGGGGACATGAGTGGGGGCCTGCTGGCAGGTGCCCCTCAGTGCTGGGGGGTGGGGGTGCAAGGGGACATGAGTGGGGCATGAGTGGGGGCCTGCTGGCAGGTACCCCTCAGTGCTGGGGGTGTGTGCAAGGGGACATGAGTGGGTGCCTGCTGGCAGGTGCCCCTCAGTGCTGGGGGGTGGGTGTGCAAGGAGACATGAGTGGGGGCCTGCTGGCAGGTGCCCCTCAGTGCTGGGGGCTGGGGGTGCAAGGGGACATGAGTGGGGGCCTGCTGGCAGGTGCCCTGCACTGCTGGGGGGTGGGGGTGCAAGGGGACATGAGTGGGACATGAGTGGGGGCCTGCTGGCAGGTGCCCTGCACTGCTGGGGGTGGGGGTGCAAGGGGACATGAGTGGGGGCCTGCTGGCAGGTGCCCCTCAGTGCTGGGGGGTGGGGGTGCAAGGGACATGAGTGGGACATGAGTGGGGGCCTGCTGGAAGGTGCCCTGCACTGCTGGGGGTTGGGTGTGCAAGGGGACATGAGTGGGGGCCTGCTGGCAGGTGCCCCTCAGTGCTGGGGGTGCAAGGGGACATGAGTGGGACATGAGTGGGGGCCTGCTGGCAGGTGCCCCTCAGTGCTGGGGGGGTGTGCAAGGGGACATGAGTGGGGGCCTGCTGGCAGGTGCCCCTCAGTGCTGGGGGGGTGGGGGTGCAAGGGGACATGAGTGGAGGCCTGCTGGCAGGTGCCCCTCAGTGCTGGGGGGTGGGTGTGCAAGGGGACATGAGTGGGGGCCTGCTGGCAGGTGCCCTGCACTGCTGGGGGGTGGGGGTGCAAGGGGACATAAGTGGGATATGAGTGGGGGCCTGCTGGCAGGTGCCCTGCACTGCTGGGGGGTGGGTGTGCAAGGGGACATGAGTGAGGGCCTGCTGGCAGGTGCCCTGCACTGCTGGGGGTGAGGGTGCAAGGGGACATGAGTGGGACATGAGTGGGGGCCTGCTGGCAGGTGCCCCTCAGTGCTGCGGGGTGGGTGTGCAAGGGGACATGAGTGGGGGCCTGCTGGCAGGTGCCCCTCAATGCTGGGGGGTGGGGGTGCAAGGGGACATGAGTGGGACATAAGTGGGGGCCTGCTGACAGGTGCCCTGCACTGCTGGGGGGTGGGGTGCAAGGGGACATAAGTGGGACATGAGTGGGGGCCTGCTGGCAGGTGCCCTGCACTGCTGGGGGGTGGGTGTGCAAGGGGACATGAGTGAGGGCCTGCTGGCAGGTGCCCTGCACTGCTGGGGGTGGGGGTGCAAGGGGACATGAGTGGGACATGAGTGGGGGCCTGCTGGCAGGTGCCCCTCAGTGCTGGGGGGTGGGGGTGCAAGGGGACATGATGGGGGCCTGCTGGCAGGTGCCCCTCAATGCTAGGGGGTGGGGGTGCAAGGGGACATGAGTGGGACATGAGTGTGGCCTGCTGGCAGGTGCCCTGCACTGCTGGGGGTGGGTGTGCAAGGGGACATGAGTGGGGGCCTGCTGGCAGGTGCCCTGCACTTCTGGGGGGTGGGGTGCAAGGGTACATGAGTGGGGGCCTGCTGGCAGGTGCCCCACAGTGCTGGGGGTGGGTGTGCAAGGGGACATGAGTGGGGGCCTGCTGGCATGTGCCCCTCAATGCTGGGGGGTGGGTGTGCAAGGGGACATGAGTGGGGGCCTGCTGGCAGGTGCCCTGCACTGCTGGGGGGTGGGGGTGCAAGGGGACATGAGTGGGACATGAGTGGGGGCCTGCTGGCAGGTGCCCTGCACTGCTGGGGGTGGGGGTGCAAGGGGACATGAGTGGGGGTGTGTTGGCAGGTGCCCCTCAGTGCTGGGGGGTGGGGGTGCAAGGGGACATGAGTGGGACATGAGTGGGGGCCTGCTGGAAGGTGCCCTGCACTGCTGGGGGTTGGGTGTGCAAGGGGACATGAGTGGGGGCCTGCTGGCAGGTGCCCCTCAGTGCTGGGGGGTGGGGGTGCAAGGGGACATGAGTAGGACATGAGTGGGGGCCTGCTGGCAGGTGCCCCTCAGTGCTGGGGGTGTGTGCAAGGGGACATGAGTGGGGGCCTGCTGGCAGGTGCCCCTCAGTGCTGGGGGGGTGGGGCTGCAAGGGGACATGAGTGGAGGCCTGCTGGCAGGTGCCCCTCAGTGCTGGGGGGTGGGTGTGCAAGGGGACATGAGTGGGGGCCTGCTGGCAGGTGCCCTGCACTACTGGGGGGTGGGGGTACAAGGGGACATAAGTGGGATATGAGTGGGGGCCTGCTGGCAGGTGCCCTGCACTGCTGGGGGGTGGGTGTGCAAGGGGACATGAGTGAGGGCCTGCTGGCAGGTGCCCTGCACTGCTGGGGGTGGGGGTGCAAGGGGACATGAGTGGGACATGAGTGGGGGCCTGCTGGCAGGTGCCCCTCAGTGCTGCGGGGTGGGTGTGCAATGGGACATGAGTGGGGGCCTGCTGGCAGGTGCCCCTCAATGCTGGGGGGTGGGGGTGCAAGGGGACATGAGTGGGACATAAGTGGGGGCCTGCTGGCAGGTGCCCTGCACTGCTGGGGGGTGGGGGTGCAAGGGGACATAAGTGGGACATGAGTGGGGGCCTGCTGGCAGGTGCCCTGCACTGCTGGGGGTGGGTGTGCAAGGGGACATGAGTGAGGGCCTGCTGGCAGGTGCCCTGCACTGCTGGGGGTGGGGGTGCAAGGGGACATGAGTGGGACATGAGTGGGGGCCTGCTGGCAGGTGCCCCTCAGTGCTGGGGGGTGTGTGTGCAAGGGGACATGAGTGGGGGCCTGCTGGCAGGTGCCCCTCAATGCTGGCGGGGTGGGGGTGCAAGGGGACATGAGTGGGACATGAGTGTGGCCTGCTGGCAGGTGCTCTGCACTGCTGGGGTTGGGTGTGCAAGGGGACATGAGTGGGGGCCTGCTGACAGGTGCCCTGCACTTCTGGGGGGTGGGGGCGCAAGGGTACATGAGTGGGGGCCTGCTGGCAGGTGCCCCTCAGTGCTGGTGGGTGGGTGTGCAAGGGGACATGAGTGGGGGCCTGCTGGCAGGTGCCCCTCCATGCTGTGGGTTGGGTGTGCAAGGGGACATGAGTGGGGGCCTGCTGGCAGGTGCCCTGCACTGCTGGGGGTGGGGGTGCAAAGGGACATGGGTGGGGCATGAGTGGGGGCCTGCTGGCAGGTGCCCCTCAGTGCTGGGGGGGTGGGAGTGCAAGGGGACATGAGTGGGTGGCCTGCTGGCAGGTGCCCTGCACTGCTGGGGGGTGGGGGTACAAGGGGACATGAGTGGGGGACTGCTGGCAGGTGTCCGGCACTGCTGGGTGTGGGGGTGCAAGGGGACATGAGTGGGGGCCTGCTGGCAGGTGCCCTGCACTGCTGGGGGTGGGGGTGGAGGGGGTCATGCGTTGGTGATCAGTAGTGCAAGGTCACATGTGGCTTAGCTGGGGGGCATGCCCATGGTGGATGGGCTGCCTGTGGGACATGACCAGGGGTGCAGGGTAGTCCCCTGTGGTATGGGCTGCCTGCAGGGGCCGTGGAGGGTGTAGACGGAACACCTGGGAGGACCCACACTGCCAATTCACGTGTAGGACTCCCCTGCACCCCAGATATACACGTACCCCACTCGCACAGGGCCTGTCGCATGTGAAACTTCCCAAGCACCCCCGAAATACACCTACCCCGCTCGCCCAAGGCCAATCACGTGTGAAACTTTCTGCGCACCCCAGATTTACACGTACCCAGGCCAATTGCGTGTGAAACTTCACGCGAACCCCAGGAATACACGCACCCCACTCGCACAGGGCCTATCGCGTGTGAAACTTCCCGGGCAAACCCAGATTTACACGCACCCCGCGAGCCCAAGGCCAATTGCGTGTGAAACTTCCCGCGCACCCCTGAAATACATGCCCACGCTATTTTTGACACAGCGGGTGTTTGTGTTTGTCGCGTACCCCTTTGCACTTCATTTTTCCTAGAGGGCCACAGTATGGGACAATCATCAGAGCTGTATATACATGCTTTTTGTTAGCGCACATTTTGGCGCACATTTTTTTCATGCGCAGGGATGCTACCGCCTGCCTTCGTGTGGTGGACGTGTTTAGGCCTCTGCGCGTCTTCGCCCGTGCGCTGGTTTGCCCTATTCGATTCCATGAATACCTGTTGTAGGCGAGCGAGTGGGCGTTCAGCGCACTTGCCTCCTGTACTTCCCCCGTGACGCCCACATTTTCACGCGTTGTTGCCCATTCCGCGTGTCACGCCCGTGTTACGCCTACTTTTGTTATGTGTGCCGCGCTATGTGTGCTTTCGCTGTGGCCGTAGCGCATGCCGTTAGATGACCTGTGCGCCGGCGTGTGCCACGCAGATTATCAGCGCACATCCCAGATTTTACTCACGCACAGACTTCCATGAATCGATGTGCGTGGGTTTTGCTGCGATTTTCGCACTTGCACTGCGATTCGCACGGTTTCGCACGCTTGCCAGTAATTTTCAGCGCACATTAATTCCATGAATCAGCCTGTGAATCTGTTTGATTTTCATTTGAAATTAAAAAATAAATAAATATTTCTTTATTACACACAGGCCTGGTTCATGGTCCATTGCATCCCGGGGGGGTACATCAAGGGGGGTGTGAAACGGGTTGGCTTCCTTCTCAAAGCTGGATCTGAAATAAATAAACTTAAAAGAATATTTATTGTGCGCCACATCCCTGGCCAGTAGAAAGAGTCCTGGTCTGGAGTGTGCTGTGTCTTTAAATCTGTGACACAGTGGGGGCTCATCCGGGATTGAGATAGTGTTTCCACCCGTGACAGCTTAACACTGCAGGCTAACCCAGGAAAGTAGTGAAATTTTTTGTGGTTAGAAAGCTGTGTTACACTGTAAAAGTGCCATCCCAAAACTTTGACCCTAAGTGTGAGGCCTGTGTGTCAAAATAAAGTAAAATCAACCCTGAACTAGACAAAAAGCAACAGAATACAGGTTTATCCTTATATAAATAATTTAATAAAGGAAGAACACTCTTCATAATGACCACAGTGGAGATAAACATGGCCAGGCAGCACCTTCTTCACAAACTATTTGTTAGAGGAGAGTGGGCAGAGCAGTAACAGGAAGCCTGGCTGTCCAGCATGATGCAAAAAGTCACGGGACAATGATCTGTTACATCAAGCCTTGATCAATCTGTACATGACTCTGTGTATAAAAGAGAAGCAGATTATAATGGTCCGACTCACAGCCTTCATATATCTCCACATGTATGGAGGAAAAATATGAAGAAAATAGAACCCTTGCGCAAAGCCAGTCTGAGTGCTTATACCAAATCCAACTGAATTAAAGCTAGTAGAAGATAAATTGCAAAAGAGCCAAGATTCTGAGTTAGAATTTGAAAACTACATCAAACAGATAAAAGAGGACTTGGCTATACAACAACAAAATAATTCAGAGCAAGCGGCCCAATTAGATGCATTAAAAGTGGAGTGTCAGGAAAAGGTTAACTAAAATTAAAACAACAAGTGACAAACAATAGCGCCTGTTCGGAGCAGGTAACCAATTAATTAAATCAGGTCTGAAAGTTGGAACAGGAGAATAATAAATGAATCCTTAAAGAACTCCACTTCCAAACAGAATTTGACCCAGAACGCCAGACATTGAGTGTTATCAAACACCAGTGGGGTGACCTGGCTGAACAGAGGGGCGCCCTATATCAAGAAAAAGATTCCCTATGTCAGGAAGTGTGCAACTTAAAAACAGACCTACAGAAAAGAGACTTAGACCTCCAGGAACTGAAGGAATTAAAAGTAGAGCATGACAAATTATTGAGGCACACAAGACGAGTAGAAGGTGCTCTAGAAGAGAACACCCAAGCTAAAAACGCACAAAATCAGGAGATGAATCTCCTGCAACAAAAATGGTCTCAGTGTTCCCAGACCATACAGGCAGCACAAAACGACAATGAGGCCCTCTGTGAGGAGAACAGTGGACTCACCAGCAGGTGGCAGCTCAAGAACAGGTTATAGAGGTAAGTCAAGCCCTGATAGCAGAGCAAATGGCTCAGGCCTTAGCCTACCATCTGGAAATAGGAGCTGAGATGGAGAAACGGGAGCTGTTAGAAAAAGAGTATACAGGGCTGAATCCAAACTTGCGGGACCCCGAACAAGTAGAGAGGGACAGGCCCACCCCTGATCACAGTGTGATGCCCTCTGTACCAAGGGCCTCCAACTCATTTACTGCCTTTTATGTACCAGGTACTGCTAAATTCATGTCCACCGGTTCACAAGAACAAGGAATCACAAGGCAGCTAGACTCTAGTAGGCTCAGCATGATCGAACAGGCAGGCCACACCCATCAGAGATTGATTGATGGGCGTCCCTGTACAGATTCCAAAATGTTATGGCCGATGTATCTGATCAGGAAGACTCCTATAAGGAGAAACTAAGGGAGCTAGACCTGCAGAAGCATCATCTACAAAGGGACCATTTGTTTCGCCTTGCAGAACAAAAAGAGTGTGAATTGAAGCCCCAAAAGAGGATCTTAAAAATCTCCACCCAATCAGGGCAGTGAGGGGGATCCTCCACCAACCCTAGAAGCAGGGAGGAGTCAGAAGACCACTCTTCTGTGCGAAGGATGGAGTTCAGGGGGAGTGACCCAGAGAGCCCAAGGCACAACAGGGGAGAAGAAACTAGGCCCCACCATTCTGAATACTACTTACAAGCTCAAAGAATCAGGGAGCGCCTAGAAGATAAAGAGGGGACCTCAAATAGCAGCAGCTCTGAGGGCGAATGGATTCAGGTGAAGCGGCAAAAGAAGGCTAATAAACCAAAGAGAGCTCTGGTGAAAGACCCCATTAAGCAGATTAAGACTAGTAGAAATGTCATGACCCTATATCACAAAAGTACCAAATATTCTCTTTGGGAGCATCGGGAGCTATGTGAACAGATGATGAACTCTTTTAAGATCAACAATAGCCAGAATTGCATAGACTGTGCCAAATGGACGTTCTCTCTGGAGTACTCCAGCTTCTTTGAGGGCCTGCAAGACCAGAACTTTACAAGGTGGTCCACCTATAAGGTGGCCACCTTGAAGCACTTTTCTGTCCACAGAAACCCCCAGGAGGCTTGCAAAGTGGCCTACGATCTGCAGTGCGGAGAGGATCGGCCCCAAGAGAATTTGTGCAGGAGCTTAATAACACCTTTGCACAAACTACAAGGTGGGTGCACACGAATAATAGAGAATTTATAACGACACAGCTGGTAAGGGATTTTCATGACAACAGGACTCTGGACTGGGTAATAGAGCAGGCTACCCGGATCTATCAGGTCCAAAAACCTGCAGAAAGCAAAAACCAAACAAAAAAACCCAAACCAACCAACACCCCCGCTGCTGCTTAGGTGACGGAGGTGAAGGTTGCCCCCATTTTGGACCTAGAAATGGGGGCGCCTAAAAACACTGCAAATCGAAAGATCTCGGCTGGAAACCACCCAATACATTCTGGTGCTCACACCTTGCTCTTTTTAGAGCTACATTCCTTTATTTGCTTCGAATAAGTCTTTGTTATGCTTATTTGAAGGTTGAATCAGTTTCAATTTCTTTCTATTTTTCTAAAATTATTATATTTCTTCACTAATGTTTGTTGAAAATAAATTTCCAAATCTTCTGAATTAATGTAAAAAACATGTTTTATTCACACGATTCGTTAAGGTGAAAAAAAGACTCATGGCCTGTTATGAACATGCTATTGTCAATACATTTTGATGTCTTGCACCATCTTCAGGGCTCGTATAGCAATTGTCAAGTTAATCAAATGAATCACAAAATATATCAATATAAAACGTACATACCAGAATTGTATTTCCAAATTGTGTATTATTGGTGATCCGGTTCATAAAGAAAACAAAAGGAGAATTACAATAAGTTCCACCATCCAGTGAGTTTGATTGACATTCACCATGTGATTCACCAATTAATGCAATTGAATTTACCTTAGAGTTCATATTCTGTATGCGCATGTATCATATCTCCTTGATATGGATGTCGGAGGTCTGCCTGTAACCTATGTACATACCGCTCAGTATGATCGTCTAGCTATCATTAGACAATCGACGGGTGACGCATTCGTGAGCGGATGTTTGCTAGCTGAGGTTTGAGACACTTGGGTTGGAGAAGGAAGACACAAGTGGTAAGCGTTGAGAAATTGCACAATTAGCAAAGGCTAATGATAGCTAGACAATCATACTGAGCGGTATGTACATATGTTACAGGCAGACCTCCCAGAACTTATTGGGTGGTTTCCAACCGATTTTTTTCATTTTGCAGTATTTAACATAGCCCTTGTGTCAGAGGGCTTGCTTGAATCTAGTAGCTCCTGGAATATCCACCGACCTATAAAGGAATAAAAGAACAAACTTATGTCTGAACGCTTTATGATTCAACGTAGTGCCCACCTCTTTTCCACTCTTCATGGGGTCTAAAAACACACCTTCTCAAAACCAGCCAAATCAGAGGCAAAGAAGGCCTTCTGATCAATCAGCAGCAGGCGCTAGTCAGTTAGTAAATCCCACCAATGTGACCTCTAACTCTGCTAATTATATTAGTCCCAGGTATAAAGGTAACATACCTATCATGTGGTACGTATGGACATCCCCCAGCCCAAGGGGGGCAGTCCAATAGGGTGAGTTCTGAGGAAACTTCCCTCACAACTTCCCTCTGGAGGGCATTAATCCTCCAAATCCTGGGATAAGTTTCTTCCCCGCTACCTTCCAAACCCCAACCTACAGGACAACCTTCCTTTCTCTCCCCGCTTTCAGGAGTCCAGACCACCCAATCTGGGAGAGGGGAGGCCAAGGGGGAGGGTTACTAAGGAATCCCCAATACCCACGGTACTCCGGGAGAAGGGATAGTTGCCCTTCCCAAGAACAACCTAGGTTTGATCAAAGATCCCCGTACCAGCCGGAGCGGGTGTCCCAACTGGAGCGCCAGGTCCAGAACCTCACTCAGGATCTGAGTCGCATGTTGGGGGCTCAGCAGAACCCTCAGAGGAACATGGCAGCTCAGAATCCCTCAAATGAAGGGTCTGGCACCCCGGAACAATTACAGGGAGAAAACCCTGACAACCCACCGGTTCCAGAGGAGGAGGCACGGGAGAAGGGGGGGTGCAAAGCCCTAGAGGAAGCTTCCTTCCTCACCCGTGAAAAGCCTCAGGACACCCCAGAACCAGAACTAAAATCTTTTGCCCGCAAAAATCTGCAACCCAGAGAACAGAGGCTGGGTAGGAGAAACAAAGAAATCAAAAAGGCCCATTTTGTGGAAGAAGTCAGTGTCCTCCAGTTTGAAGGAGAAGAATCCTGGGAGGATTCTGGGAAGAAAATCTTCTCCTTCAGGGATGGGAGAATTCCACCCGAAGAAAAATGGGTCCAAAGAGACCAGAATACAGACTGGGTAGGTGTGGGGACTGGATCAGAATCACCCATCCCTGAATCCCAGAATTGGCATCCAGAGAACAAAATATTGATGGAGGGGGACAGCACAGAGGTAAGGGGAAAAGGGGATCTCAAAATCCCGCCTATTTCAGGATGCCAAATTTTTGTCACAGATACCCAGACTGTGGCACAGAAAACTCTCCAAAACTCCACAGTGCCAGAGTCCAAAATAAAGAAATTGACTGCCCAGCTTGCCCAAAATGCCCATTACTTTTCCCATTGGAGGAGAAAGAAGGTAGATTCTATGCCTCTGTCCAAGTGCCAGGGCAATGTGTATTTTTAGCACTGGTGGACACTTGATCTCATGCCACTCTTCTGTCAAAAAGAACCTTTGAGCAGCTAAATTCAGGAAGGGGAGAGACACCAGATCCCTCTCAACCCTCTTCCTGGACAGCACCAGAACTTTGATAGGAATGAAATTCCCATTGAGGGGACTGCGGATCTGGAAATTAAAATTGGGCGACATAAGGTGAAGCATCCGGTTATAGTCGTGACTGCAGAGGGAACCCCATGTTTATTTGGTAATGAACTCCTCCAGAGGTTGTCTCCCCTGATAGACTGCGTAAATAAGGTTCTCTGGTCAGTTTAAATGGCACATGCCATATGGTTGAACAAAAATCAAATCAAATTGAGTTTAATTTCTAAAATAATCAAATACCTGACATTTCAGTAATTGCTGTACGACAACAAACTGGTAATGGGAACTCTTCTCCATTCTTGAAAATCAACCTTCCTTCCAGTTTCAAGTGGCATTCCACATTGGAAGGAAATACCTTGAAATTTTATAACAATTCCCAAACTGAAAATCCAAATTCTAAAGTCAAAAGTGATGAAAAACCAGCTCAAAGTTTAGCTGACATTCAGAAAATTAGAGAACAGCTGTTCTTCCCTATTCGGTTAAATGAGGAGAAGGAGCCTGTTCTCGCCAGAGTTTGCATGAACAACGGAAAGAGCTTAATCAGCGAATCCCTGTTCAGGAAACTCCCAAAAGATCCAAACATTCCCACATTTAAATTGATTGATAAGTGGGAAATATGCCTGGAAACTCCAAATTCCAAACATCTCCTGTGTATGCTAAAAATGTCCATAGGTGATAAAAGCATAGTGCATAATTGTTGGGTGCTGCGAGATGTCCCTGCTGCGTTCTATTTAGGCATTGCCATTTTCAATCGGTTTGCAATTAATTTTGACCTAATACATTACAAGGCCTGGTCCCGACTGGCGGGCAATCCCTTGGGCTTTGATGATTCTGAAAAGGCATGTCGGTCAGCTCAATTGCTGCCGTATGTGGTTGAAGTTCAAATTGGAGAGGAGGTCCCCATCCCAGGACGGACCCGAAAATTCCAACTTGACTTAAAAATTAAAAGAGGACAGAAACTACAACATCCAGACGCATATGTACACCTCAATGCCCATCTCCAACAGCAGGGGTTGGGGTTAAACCCAACATCATTAGTCAATGTAGAACACAACACCATGCCAATGGTGGTGGATAACAGCGACCTTAGGAGTATCACTCTGGGTGCAGGCACCATTATTGGAATGGCATTTGATGAGCAGCATTTTTCCATGGATTTAGGAAATGGACTGATAGGACCAATCCCCAATGACTGCTATGACAATGACATACCGCCAGAAAGGATCTTCACCCAACAAGGGGGGAATTTCCTGGTGTACTCTCCCTGCCCTTACGGGGGGAAGATGTGACCTGTGACATCATGAAGCATGAGGTGATCTTCCAGGTCCACAATGACTGCCTCTCCTACCTGAAACCCTCTGTCCAGGTCAACACCTTAACCAGAGACCTCTCCACACAGCTGGAAGAGGTAGCTGAGAACGCAAAACCCGAAGTCTTTCCAGGCTTCAGGCAGATGGTTGAAGAGCGGGTTAACCTCGCTGATGGCTGTGAGACTGAGGAACAGAAGCAAAAGTTGAAACAGGTGTTCTTAGATTTTCAAGATATCTTTGCTGTGGAATCGTATGACTGTGGTTGCACCGAGATACATACCACCTCAATTCCCACATACCCTGGGATGACTCCTGTATTTGTGAAGCAATATCGCTTGCCTCTCGCGTCGATGGAGTCCCTGACAGAAATGATCAAAAACCTAGAGTCCCGTGGGATAATTCGTCCAGTCCACAAAACCTTTAATAATCTGGTGCTGGGGATTTTAAAACCAAATGGCCAATGGAGACTCTGCGCAGACCTTAGGGAGGTGAACAAACGGATCTACATGTCCAGATGGCCTCTTCCCTACATTGACCAAGTGCTGGCCCAGATCCAAGGGTCAAAGGTGTACACCACCATTGACCTGATGAATGCATGCTGGACCATGCCGTCAGTAGGGAGGACCAGTACAAGCTGGCTTTTACCTTTGCGGGGCAGCAGTACACAATGACCTGGACTCCCTACGGATACATAATCTCAGCAACAAATTCAACATCTTCCTACACAAGGCCAGGCCCGACTTGGGTGAAAGGGGAAACCTGGCCTATGTAGATGATATCTTGATTAAAAGCTCAACTGTGGAGGAACACATAGCGGAAATCCGCTATGTTCTGACCCAGTTGAGGGTTGCTGGAGCAAAACCATCCTTCCAGAAGGCACAGTGGTGTAGGACCCATGTCAACATCTTGGGACATGAAATAACACCTGAGGGTCTCTGTCCCCAGTCAAAGAAAGTGGAAGCACAACTAAAACTGAAAGACCCCACAAATCTGCGTGAGCTAAGGAGCCTTCTTGGACTGACTAACTACAGTAGGATGTTCATTGAGGATTACGCAGAGGTCACAAGACCCCTGGTGCATCTGTTGAAAGGGGATCAAGTGCCAGTGGGGTCCAGAACAAGCCGAGGCAGTAAAACAACTCAAAAGAAGTCTCTCACTAGCGCCTTGGCTAGCTTACCCTGTCAAAAACAAGGAGTTCTTCTTGGAGACGGGTAAAGTAAGACTTTATCCTCTGTGGAGGAGAAATTCAACGATTGTGAGAAGGCACTCCTGGAAAAGGTGTGGGCATTGAAAAACGACTGCCCGTTCATCCAGGGTGAGGACATCATAGTGGAGACTCCACACCAGCCTTTGCAATACCTCTAAAGTGACAGAATCCGGGAAGGAAATGTCAGTAATTCTCCAATTACCTCCTGGATTCTGTCCATGCAAGGCTTTCCTGTGGAGGTCAGATATGGCCAAAGCAAGAAGAGTCACCTCGCTCAAGGTCTAACTGACTTGCATGATGTGCAAGAGAAAACTGTCTCGAGGATGAAAGTCTCAAAACCCAAGGCAACATGGATGCATACTGGAATTCCTTGCACAAAGTCTATGAAGAAGACAAGTGCAAGGGGATGCCCACAGTTTATGTGGATGGGTGCTTCTACCATGTTGACAACAATGGGGAAAACTGGTGGCCAGTGTTGGGAATGCCTGGGTGGATGATGCCCCAGAACCCTCCGCTGGGTACATAATCGGTCCCCGCAGCAGTAGGTGGCAGAGTTGATGGAAGTTCATCAGGCCATCCTCACTGCCGTGCAACACCGATTCCACAAACTGGTCATAATCGCCAATTCAGATTATGTCCGGAATGGGTTTGTGGAGCACCTGATCAATTGGAGAACCAGAGGCATGCTGTGTGCTAATAACAAACCACTTAACCATGGCAAGCTCATACAAAATGTTGATGATTTGGTCACCTCTAATGGGATGACCATCTATTGGAAAAAGCTTAAGGGTCATTCCAGAATAGAGAGGCCAGACAAAACTGGAAACGACCTGGCTGATCAGTTGGCCAAAACTGGAGCCATCCAGGTGTGGGCATTGAAAAATTACTGCCCGTTCATCCAGGGTGAGCACATCATAGTGGAGACTCCACACCAGCCTTTGCAATACCTCCATAGTGACAGAATCTGGGCAGGAAATGTAAGTAATTCTAGAATTACCTCCTGGATTCTGTCCATGCAAGGCTTTCCTGTGGAGGTCAGAAATGGCCAAAACAAGAAGAGTCACCTCACACAAGGTCTTACTGACTTGCATGATGTGCAAGAGAAAACGGTCTCAAAGATGAAAGTCTCAAAACCAAAGGCAACATGGAGGCATACGGGAATTCCTTGCACAAGGTCTATGAAGAAGACAAGTGCAAGAGGATGCCCACAGTTTATGTGGATGGATGCTCCTACCATGTTGACAACAACAGGGAAAACTGGTGGCCAGCGTTGGTAATGCCTGGGTGGATGATGCCCCAGAACCCGCCGCTGGGTACATAATCGGTCCCCGCAGCAGTCAGGTGGCAGAGTTGATGAAAGTTCATCAGGCCATCCTCACTGCCGTGCAACACCGACTCCACGAACTTGTCATAATCGCTGATTCAGATTATGTCCGGAACAGGTTTGTGGAGCACCTAATCAGTTGGAGAACCAGAGGCATGCTGTGTGCTAATAACAAACCACTTAACCATGGCAATTCATACAAAATATTGATGATCTGGTCACCTCTAATGGGATGACCATCTATTGGAAAAAGATTAAGGATCATTCCAGAATAGAGGGGCCAGACAAAACTGGAAACGACCTGGCTGTTAAGTTGGCCAAAACTGGAGCCATCCAGGGGGATCTCCTTGAGATCGAGTCCCTGTTGGGAGAAATCCAGGTGACTGCTGTTACCCGGTCCTAGACTTATGCTCACAATGAACTCTCAACTGCCCAGTGGAGTAAGGAGACCCCAGATGCTGATTTAATCACGACACAAAAAGGGGATTCGATTATTGGGAAATTTTACCAACACATTCAGGACCCTGTGAACTTTCTTCTGATGGAAATCGATTACATTGGGAAAGAGGACCACAGGGTGTTGATGAAGTGTCCCAAAATGTTCAGAATCCTAGACGGTTTGTTGGTAAGGAGATCTATCTCTGGATGTGACCAGTGGGTGGTACCTACCTCATTCCGAAGCCTGATGCTAAATCACGCCCATGACGGGGCCACAGCCGGTCATCGGGGGTTTCATACTATTCTAGAAATCTTGTGGGAGTTTGCATACTGGCCAGACATGGGGCGGGACCTCAACCAATATTTGAAGGGGTGTTTTGTGTGTGCACAATTTCAACCAAGTTCACTCACACCGAGCTCCCCTCCAGAAGAGGGGGATGACACTGCCTTGGTCAGATTTACAAGTAGATTTAATCAGGCCCGTGATTTGTTCCTCTAGGGGAACAGTAACATGGTTGTTTACCAAATGGGTGGAATGTCTCCTGGACCCAAATTGCAAGGCAGAAACAGCAGCTGCCCTTATGATCAACCACATCTTCTCGTATTTTGGCCTTCCCCAAAGGATTGAGTCAGACCAAGGAAGTCACTTCACCAGCAAAGTGATGACCAAGATGTGGGAGATACTTGGGGTAAAAAGGAAACTTCATATTGCACACCACTTAACCTCTAGTGGGGGAGTTGAGAGGTACAATAAAAAAAATTGTGAGCATTCTAAAAAGTTTGTGGCAGATTCTGGGTAAAGTTGAGACATCCGATTACCGCTTGTCCTGATGGCCATCAGATCTACACCATCTTCTGTGACCAAAATGTCTCCATTTGAGCTGATGACTGGACAAAAAATGGTGCTATCTCAGCATCTGCTCTATAGAACACAAGAGCAGACACTGATAAATGCCTCCACAACACATGAATATGTTGAGAATCTAAGAAAACACCTTCAGCATGCTTTTGCGTACGTTCACCGGAATCTGGAGAAATCGGCAGAGGGGATGAAAACTCAATATGATTTAAAACAACCAAAAAGATATACCAAGTAGGAGACAGGGTCTGCTTGTACAATTTTCAGAGGAACCAGACTAAGAAGTGGAAATTTCTCCCCTCCAGGTGCGGTCCCTTTGAAATTGTAGACAAAATTTCACCTGTTGCCTACAGAATCTGCATCCCCAAAGGAGAGCTGTCAGAAGGGAAATGGGTCCACATTAATCAGTTAAAGAGTTGTCACCCCAGACACACTTTGCAGTTGATTGAGGAGCCAAAGGAAAGTCAAATAGAGGAGACATCTGGAGAATGAGAAGAAAGAAAAAGCAGAAGGGAATAGGTAGGTCCCTAGGTATATTTATCTATCAGGGAGTACTTTTCTTCATTGTTATTGCAAAAATGTGTAACAAAACCATGTTGTTAAAGTTCAATCATGTCTTTGTCTTGTTGAGTAATTTGTTTTCTGATAATGTTCAAAGACCCCTGATAATTATATATGTATGTCTTGTTCCACTGATGTCAACCTTCCGGGAAGACAGTCAGTGAAAGATTCTAAAACCTGTTTTTATCTATCTCCTACTAGAGTACTAATTCCATTCCCTCCTAGACCGATGAGGACCTCCCCGGGGACCTGGAAAGGGAAGGAAGGAAAGGGGGTGTCGCTCCACACTCTCCAACTAAAGACAGAAGGAGATCTTGGCGTCCCGCTCCCAGATGAAAGAAGAACTCCACTAGATCAACCCCACTTTGCCCTACTCTACCTCAACAAGAAGCCCTGGGAAAGCAGGGTGGATTCTGTGGGGTACATTAACCAGCCCAACAGAAATCCCTGCATCACAAAACTGCATTTTAGCAGTTACAGAAATAATGGCTGCGCGATGGCTGCTGAGCACATATTCCTTTGCATCAAAACTGCATTTTAGCAGTTACAGAAATCATGACTGTGCTGTGTCTGGCCAATGCCTTCCTGAAAGGCATTGGGCCTCATTACAACCCTGGCGGTAGCCGTGCCTGTGACACAGGCACAGTTGCCACCGGAATTAAATTTTTTCCGGCCCCTGGCAATGGGGACGATCAGGGCCATTCCGACCTTGGCAGACCCTGTATGTCCCCATTGCCAGGGGCCGGAATCCTTTAATCCCCATTCCCATTTGAGCCCCGTAGGGCTCAATCGGAATGGGGAGGTCAGATGCACCGGCACCATTTATAACGGTGCCGGTGCATCTGACGTGCAGTGCTCACGGGTGCCGCTCTGCCCGCCAGGTCCGACCAACTCGTAGTTTGCTGGTATGGGAACTATGGTACCCGCAAGCTTACCGGTACTGTAGTTCCCAGACCGGCAAACTTATAATGAGGCCCATTGTTTGTCAAGTAAAATCTGTGAAGAGCAGAGAAATTCATTTCAGGCCATACAGCCAGAATTTAATTTACTCTTGCCATAATTTAACACAGGTAAAGCTCTTCAAAAGAAGCTCTCTCTCTCCCTTTGTTTGGGGTCATTTTCAAAGAACCCATTTCTTGAACATATCCCTGTGTATAGAAATTGACCAGAGCTCTGAAAGCTTTCAGACAGCAAAATGCGACGAAAACTGCATTTTTGTTAAATGGATAAAAAAATGAAATGAACCTGCGTTACTTTGCTTTACAAAGAAATGAAATGACATGACAGCTAAATGGGAAAGAATACTGTAAAATGGCCAGAAACACAACTGTGGAGGCTGATCCTTATTCTGGTACCATTTAATGGGTAACCTCAAAGGACAATTTTCACAGGAGATTCCTCATAGCATATGGGGACTTCTGTCCTTAGTCGTGGGGTGTATGGAACTGCCGCCCATTTCGGAGTTAGTTGTGTTGTTTCAAAAGAACTTGGGGCCACATTTCAGAGAGGAACTGTTTTTTCTTTTATTGAGCTTCATAGGAAGTGTGTGGTCCCCGAGTTATAGATCACTCGATGGTTACTCGAAAATCAAATGAAATGTTCATAGAAGAAATTGTAAAAACAAGGAACTTCATCCATAGTACAAAGTTGTATGGTCTAGTTCACGGGGTATCCCTGGTTGGTTTCTGGGATATCCTTGGTTAAAAAGTGGTCGACCAGTTTCGATGAAGGCTAGTTATCATCTTCTTCAGGACCGTGATTTTAGATTTGTCTCAATGAGATCAAGGGTTGGGGAGGGTCGCAGACACCATCATCCCATCTACCTTATATAGGTTCTGGCATGCAGCCTGTCAGCTGGATCTTTTGATGTATGCGGCTGAGGAGTTTCATTTCTACACATGGCAAAGAAGCACTTATTCTACTATAGCTATATGGACAGCGGCAGACCTTTTAACTGTGTTTGAATTTATTCAGATGGAACACATGTGATCCGAGTTGTTTAACTCGAGGCAGAGCCCCAGGACTTCAGATACGCATGTCCACAGCCGCATACATCAAAAGATCCGGCTGACAGCCTGCACGCCAGAACCTATATAAGGTAGATGGGATGGTCCTGAAGAAGATGATAACTAGCCTTCATCGAAACTAGTCAACCACTTTTTAACCAAGGATATCCCAGAAAACAACCGGGGATACCCCGTGAACTAGACCATACAACTTTGTACTATGGATGAAGTTCCTTGTTTTTAAAATTTCTTCTATGAACATTTCATTTGATTTTCGAATAACCATCGAGTGATCTATAACTCGGGGACCACACACTTCCTATGAAGGTCAATAAAAGAAAAAACAGTTCCTCTCTGAAATGTGGCCCCAAGTTCTTTTGAAACAACACAACTAACTCCGAAATGGGCGGCCGTCCCATACACCCCACGCCTAAGGACAGAAGTCCCCATATGCTATGAGGAATCTCCTGTGAAAATTGACCTTTGAGGTCACCCATTAAATGGTACCAGAATAAGGATCAGCCTCCACACTGAAAAGGTGGATCCCAATAAGTGTTCATGTGTGTTAAAAAACATTGTTTCAAATAACACTTTGGGAAAAACTTTTAAGTATAATTCATCGCCTCCCTGAATGTGATCCAGCAGAAACACAACTGTACATTTGGGGAAGAAAAGCTGCAAAGAATATAGGTGTATTTTACTCTGTCTATTTTACTTTTCTCCACACAAAGAACTTCAACAGCCTGGCTGAAGCTTAGGCATCCCCATTAGACCAGTTTGGCAATGTAGGCACTTTGAAGGTACCCAGCCCCCTTCGGAAAGGAAGTCCCTTTAAATATGTGAAAGGACCAAGGTGTGGGAATTTGCGACCTCGTCAGACTGACCGGCATTTCTGCAGCCAAGGACAATGAATAGAGGGGAACTGGCCTTGTCACAAGGAAATGTGAATTCCGTTGACACCTCTCCTCAGCTTCCACTGCCTGAGATGAAGAGTGTCATGGTAACCCTGTTGTTCAGCTGACCAAGGAAAGACATTTTGCTGGGGGGTTGGAAAGACTGCCCACTTTTGGGAACAAAGCCAGCCCACTTGATTTAAAATACTTTTTATATTAAGACATTAATTTCAGTAACCTGAATAAACAGTAATGTGAAATTATGACGGGTTTTAAACTAATTTTTGTATCAGTAAGAAGAGACTATGTGGGTTATCCTAGTATGTGGGGGACGTGAACGGCATTAAAGAGGAATTACGGAGGAAAGCATACATGACACAGATGTAAAAATTGATGGAAATATGCCTGACATTGATAGGTTGCTGTGTATCAATTTTTGGAATTTTAGGAGACATGCTTTCCATAGAAATTGCAAAAGATTGCCAGAAGGCCAAAACAGCATCATACAAACTTGGGGTTTGGAATGGCATATTCCGGGTAAAATATGGGGTCTGCCCATCTGATTTGCAGGAGGCTAACAATTGTAAATATGAGGGTTTTGTTTCATAACTGATTTAGGCAAAAGTAACTGTGGTATAACAAAGCACATCAGAAAAACACCCACACTAAAACTGATGTCACTTTCCTGGGTCCAATCTACTTACACGGAGGCGGTGACATCCAATACCTGACCTATCCAATCTTGGAGGTAGGTCCAGGTTATTTTTGCCCACATAATAAAAATCATCTGATGTCATCCTGTTTATAAAAGGAGGAGGCATAGGGGGAGACAGACATTCAAAAATCCAACCTCCAACATCCAGAGATCCAGACATTCCACATTCACCCTGCAAAATGCCAGACTCTAGAGCCAGGCCAGAGATAGCAGATTAAAGCAGAACCTCCTATCCAGACAGAACCATTTATCCAGAATTAAACATTACAAAAATCCCAATAATTCTGGGAGAAAGGAGGAAAGGCTGAGGACTCCTTAGGGAGAATGCAGTGACCAGACCTGTCTTTGCCCAGCTGATGCACCCTGCTGTCCACTGTGACCAGACCCCGGTTGCCCCACTGTTCCCTTCAAGGAGAACCTTGCAGCTGCACAATGACCAGACCCATGTCCCGCTGTCCAGAGACCCGGTTAGTTGTCCGAACTACCCAAGTCAATGCTTTTTGTAAGTATCATCCTTTCCCAATATCAAAAAGCTGCATACACCATTCTGTTACCTTGCATCCTGTCCAATCATATAATCAAACCTATAAGTACCCTAGTAACTTCTTAAATTGTCAGAATCCTCTGTGTATCCTGTCCTTAGAAAAATCTGTGTTAGTTTCCATGTGTTAGCGAAATTCTTTCCAAATCATTTCAGTCCGTTGTGAAAGTCCTTAGTACTATTTTGAATAAATTAATTCATTTCTCCTAGAGATGAACGCAACGTGAATAGGTCAACCTTGCAAATTAACATCCTCGCGTACTATGTCTTTCTTTAAATATCTAGCCCCTAAAATATAGTAGCAGTTGAAACAAATCATTCTGCTAACAAAACCGAGTTTGCCCGTGAAAGTGTTTCCCTTTTTAAAATCAGATTTTTCCTTTAATTTTAATAATCGCACACTGTCAACCATAAAGAGTCACCCTTTCACTTTAGTTTCATACCTGTTATATGCCTTTCTAACACATCAGTAGAACCGATTTTCGATTCTGTCTGTTTAGCTAATTTCTGAAGTTGTTTGCCTATGTTAAACCCGTGAAAAATAAGAAATTGCAATTTTGACACGTGTGATTCTTGCTGCAGTTATTCCTTCCCAAAGTCAAATTTCTAACCTGTATGACTGTTATTTAGAACCTTGCCTTGTAGCTTGTAGGTTTTCTTTCTTCTTTAGTACAGCCACACCAATTCTTGTCTTATTGATTCAACCGCACAGTGCCATTTTGCCAATTTTTCAAGGGTACAATCTGATTATGGCCTCCCATTCAGGGATGGTAGGTCAGACTTTCAATCCGATGTTTGCCTAGTTACCTGACACCTTGCTACTCCTCTCCAACCACACAAAGCTTGGTTAACAGGGGTTTGAGGGAGTGTTGCAGGGGGAATGCATAACAGTTGTCCCATTTAAAAGTATTCCCAAAGGTTATCTGGTTTTCATTAATATCTGCATTACTGTGTCTGATGTCAGAAAGTTAAATTAAGTGTATACTTGTCAAGTTTGTCAGAATTACCACAGGAATTCTCAGATTCAGAACTGTCTTGACCCTGAACCCACTCCTCCTCACCTGAATCTTCTGATGAGGACTCGTGTTGTCTCCCCTTTCTCCTTGATGTTTTCTTTTTTGGGAAGAGTAAAGGCCTTCTGCGGTTAGAAGCCACCCTGTCTCCCTGATAGAACAGGAAAGCAAGGGACCCCTTCCCGAAGAGGCTGAGCTGAGAGGAAAAAAAAGCGGAAGCTTAAAAAACCTCTTAGAAGTGTTGGGTCTCGTTTGCAGGGCAGCTGTACAGTAACTCCAGGTAAGGCTTGACTCCAGGTAAGTGTTGACTCCATGTATGGTTTTGACTCCAGGTATGCTTTTGACTCCAGGTAGATAAAGTAGCTTGTGACCGCACTTCTGGTCACGTGATGCGAGGGCTGAAGACAGTGTAAGAAGAACACTGACAGGTCGGAAGTCCGAGAAAAATGAAAACCAGAAAGTAAGGAGGACAACTGGAAGCAGCCACCGGAGACGGAAACAAAAGGAAACAAAGAAAGAAAAAAAAAGGTAAGAGACGGAAAAAAACGAGAATCGATCGGAGTAATGAAAAGCGAACAGAAAAGAGGAAAGGCTTGTAGGAGTGAATGAACAAGGTGAAAGAATACGAGAGGAGAACTAGGGGTTGAAAGGGAGAAAAGATACAAGCCAAAGGCTGTAGAGGCAAAAATAGAAGTGGGGGAAGCAACATGCACCGGGCTGGGACCGGTAAAAAAGGCGGAAACTTTGCGAAGCCAGTAAGGAAACTCTGAGCGGTTTACGGAGCGTTACGCAAAAAGTTGCAACGTGCCGAACCAAAAATATAGGTCTTGTTAAGTACGGAAGCAAGGGAACAGGTAGGAGGAAAGACTAGAATGACACAACAGGAAGTAACCAACCGAAGTGGAACATTCTAATGGCGGTGAAGCTGCCATCGGCTCCCTAGTCACCAGGGAATTCTTCTTGCAAACAACATGAAAGTATGCTCCCTCCTGAGGGACACACCACCCGGCTTACCAGGGTGAAATGATGAAATCTTTGCACAAGGCATGAATCATCTGATCGGGAGTACCCCTTCCAATGAACCAGATACTCCAGTCTACCTATCATATATCGGGAATCCCAGATGGCAGCAACCTCATACTCCTCAGGAGGTAGGTCCATGACATCTCGGTAAGTTGTGTTGGTATAAGTCTTCCCGTTATACCTTTAATAGAGATGTATGAATACTGGGTGAACGTGCTTCATATAGTTGGGCAACTGGAGCCGGAAGGCCACTGGATTGATCTTGTCTAGGATGGTATACGGACCCAAATAGCGTGGGGTGAGTTTGGAGGGATGCAACCTTCGGGGCAGATACTTCGTGGACAGCCAGACTTTGGTCCCCTTCTGCCATTGGGGGGAAGGTAGTCGCCAGAGATTACAGTAAGAGCTATAACGATGTTTGCTGGCTTGTAGACATTCAAAGGCTATCTTATGAGGTTCGGAAATGTTGGTAAGCAAGACATCGACAGATGGAGTATCAGGTGGAGGAAAAGGAACAGATGGTAAGAAATGGGGATGAAAGTCATATGTACAAAAAACAGGGCTAAGCTTGGTGGCACTATGAGTAGAGTTATTTATGCAATTCTACCATGGGCAAAAATGCCACCTAGCTGTCCTGCTGATAGTTGACAAAACAACAAAGATATTGCTCGAGTGAGTTGTCGATCCATTGCGTTTTGCCATTAGGCTGTGGGTGAAATCCCAAAGACATAGCTCTTTCAATACCCAATCTTTCCCAGAGTTTCTTCCAGAAGCGTGAGGTATACTGGGTCCCCCTGTCCGAGATGATCTTGTCTGGTATTCCATGCAATCGGAAGATATCCTTGGCGAAGACGGAAGCCATTTCAGCTGCTGTAGGAAGACCAGTCATTGGATAGAAATGTGCCATGTTGGTAAAGCTATCCACTGTAACAATTATACATGAGCAACCCTCCGAAGGAAGTAGATCGATGATAAAGTCGGTTGTAATCACCCTCTAAGGTCTTCTAGGTGGAATTTCCTGTTGAAGAAACCCTACAGGTTTCTGAGTGCTGTATTCCGACCTACAGCAGATCGGACAGGACAAAACATAGTTGTTGACCTTCTTATCCATTCCAGGCCATCAAAACTGACGTCTGAGTAGGTCAAGAGTCTTTCTTACTCCTCTATGCCCTGCAACCGGACCGGATCATCATGACACCACTTTAAGACACTTTGGGCCTCATTACACGGTGCGCAGTAAAAAACGGCCTTTACCGGCAGGGCGCTATTAACGTGTCCGCCTTGTCAAGAGCCAGCTATTTGCATACCATTACGAGTACGCAGACACGCGTATAGCGCCATGTCGGTAATTACCCTACCGCCATGTCACTAAAGACCCCAAAAAAAACCTTAGCGGCACCGACGAAAGCGCTGATAGCACTTCTGACCTCCTGCAACACGCAAATAGCGGTCACCACTATTAGCGGTCGCCGTTAAATAGTGGAACCGGAAATAGCGTCATCGCTCAGGAACGGGAAAGAGCACAGCGGCCATCTTTAAAAACACAATCCATTGCCATCCTCTGCCCCCAGGACCTGTTTCAGTGCCATCACAAAGCCTCAAGGATACCCTCACAATGCCAAAGACAGTCAAGAAAGGGAGAGACCCTTGCAGCAAACTCTGATGTCGTCTTTGCCAATGACATGCGGCGGGAGACCGTGATTAAGAAAAAGGCCATCTGGGCAGAGGTTGCCCTGAAAGTCAGTGGCACCACCACCCGCACCGTCAGGGAGGGCAGGAAGCAGTGGGACGATCTCCGCCTCCGGGTCCGCAGCATACTGTCTGCGAACCGTAAACTGGCCATGGGCACAGGAGGTGGGGCTGATTCTCCCATGAAACTCAAGGAGTGGGAGGAGACCTGTGCCAGCACGATTGGCGTAGAATCCATCGAGGGAGTCAGGGAGATGGAGTGTGGTGCAGCCACCACATCAGATGGAGGTGAGTGTACACATGAAACAATGCACTGTGAATGGTGAGGCACCCCCCAAATGTGAGCCCAGAATCACCTCATGGATACGGCCACAAACATACATGCACCTAACCCTGCCCATGTGAGTGTGACACCCCAACACACACACACATGCACGCACCACCACAGACAAGTGCCACACAGACCCATGCATGGATGACCCACTCAACAGCCCCATGACCTGAATGCCCACTAATGAAGTCCCAATGCACAGAACAGCATGATGAACTGAATCTGCACGAAGCACGTTGAACCATCACCAATGCCATCCCCCTCTTTGTCCCCCACAGGCTCACAGACCGACAGCGAAGAACCGGCCACAGCGACTCAGGCTCCTCCTGCCAAGAAAAAACCCAGGGCACAGGAGACAGGGGTCACCCCAACCACATCAAGGGGCACGGGGAGGAGTGAGCACCTGCAGAGGGGCAAACATAACAAGAGTGCCACTGCATCAATACCTCAATCTATGGCTGCAACAATTGCCACACCCACTGCTGTGATCCCACCAACACAGGTCACAGCCACGGAGGACCCACCCTCCGCTGCCACCAGTTCAACTGGTGAGGCAGCAGCCACAGCACCGCTGTGTGACGTGGAGGACCCCAGTGAGTTCCCCATGCAAATGCACACCCCCAGCCACCCAGGAAGCCCAGAAGCAAGCCCACGGCCAACACCAAGATCCAGTATCCATGGCCAGTCTGGCGAGGAGACCACGGCAGGGTGCTGGAGCCCACCAGTGGCCTCACCTGATGGTGGAGACATAGAGGAAGGTGCAGCAGCCACACCAGGAGCTGCCCACAGTGGCCATGACCTGGCCACCATCAGGCAGCGCCAGGAGGACATTACAGTGCTGGTTGGCCAGCATGTGGATGAGGCTGCCCGTCTGAGGGGGAAGGTCACGGAGAATGCTTGGCACACGGGGGAGGCGATGGAAGCCTGTACCAACAGGCTGTGCGAGGAGATGGCCCAACTGAGGCAGGTCCTCATGCGCATAGCAGACGCAATGGACCGCCAGTACCCACCACCACCACAGGGACAAACAGGCACCTCATCCACTGCAAGTTCGAGGCAGACAAGCCCCCGCCGCCGCTCCTTACACACCATAAGGCGCACACCCTCCCAACCTCCTAATGGTGGCGGTGGGAATGGAAATTAGGGACAGCAGGGTCTAGCTGGCACATGTGCAGCAGGACACCAACATTGTGCAAGCCACACATGGGGATGTTGGGGGGGATGGGGGAAAGGGTGTTTTGGGAGTGTTGTGGAGGGAGGGGGGAAAGGGTGTTTTGTGAGTGTTGTGGGGGGAGGGGTGGGGGAAAGGGTGGTGGCATAGTTGGGGACATGCACTTTTTCATCTCATTATATCTTCAATACATTGGTGAATAGTTAAAACACAGGCTTGGACTTCTTCATTGTGTATGTGTACTTTATTGGGGACAGGGACCATTGTGCGCTTCACCACAAACACCAGTGCACTAATACCCATATCCATCCTACAGAGTTGAACCATGTGTCTCAGAATATTTGGTTGATCAGATGCTGACACACATCGCGTCCCTCCTGGGCATCGCCTCTTGCATGACCTGCATCCCCACCCCCTCCGTCCTCATCACCATCATCCTCCTCCTCAGGTGGTTGCATTTCAACGTCAGGGGGCAGTGGCACATTCTGTCTGATACACATATTTTGCAGCATGACACATGCCGTGGTGATCTTGGCCACCTTCTCATGGCTGTACAGGAGAGCCCCACCCAACCTGCTTATGCACCGGAACCGTGTATTCAAAAGGCCAAATGTCTGCTCAATCACGACGTGGGTACGGGTATGTGCACGATTGTAGTCCTCTTCGTGCCTGTTCTGTGGGTTCTGTACAGGGGTAAGGAGCCACCTCTTCAGGGGATAGCCGGCATCACCTGTATGGGTGGAAGAATGGGGACATGTTACTGTTCACTTCAAGTGCAACCTGTACATATCACAATAATCAACTTGGCATTGTGATTGACATCCACGAATCCCAGCATGCATGCTGACGATCTGTGTAACTGCAATGTGCAAAGGTGAGCTCGTCCCTGCAAGTGGACATGCCCCATGCATGCCTCGGACAGTCATTGACATGTCCTGGGTGAGGACAGGTCTTAAGTGTCCCTGGGTCCAGGCAAATTTGGTATCACACTGCTAGTGTACTGTCATTCTGACATCAATGTTGCCATGCTGTGAAGCATCACTTCAGTGGTGGGTTAGGGGTGTGGGTCAGTGCAATGGCTAGGGGTGATCCCTTTGCATGCATTCAAGGGTTCATTGCTGTATTGATGTTGTGCAGTGCTAATTTTCTATTACTATGTTGACGCCATGCTGATTTGTGTAATATGTGGTGTGGCATGATGTGCAATGTGTATGTGGATGGATGTGTCATATTTGGCATCTTGGATAGTTCTCAATGTTGTGCAGCTTCAAATTGCATATGGGTTATTTTCCAGTACATTGTGGCCTTCCCTGATGAACATTGGATTTCATATGTATGTCCATTTGTTCTACGGACGACAGTCAACACCCAGTTGGAGTATGTATCTCTCCCCCCAATCACACTGCCATGTGCTTGCCCTGCTACTCACCAAGTAGCCACGAACGTTGTCTGGCTTGTCGCTCCATATAGCGTGGTATAGTTGAGTTCCGCAGGACCATTGAATCATGGGTTGATCCGGGATATCGGGCACAACAATGTGTGATTATCTTGTTTGCGTCACATACCATTTGGACATTGATAGAGTGGAATTGCTTTCTGTTTTGGTAGACTACTTCATTGTGATGTGGGACCAACAATTCCACATGGGTACAGTCGATGGCCCCGATGCAACTTGGGATGCCTGCCAGTGAATAGAAGCCGACTTTGGTGTTTGGGATCTCCTGGGCAGTCCGTGGCAGGGATATGTGTACACGTGCGTGCTTCAGGAGGGCATCAAGCACCTGGTTCAGCGTGCGTGAGAATACTGGTTGTGAGATGCCATGCATCTGCCCTACTGTATGCTGGTAGGTGCCTGTGGCCAGGAAGTGGAGCACAGTCACCACCTCCAGTAGAGGGGGGATGGCAGTTTGGATGTCTATGAGGCTCACAATGTCGTCATGTATCATGTCCGCGATGCTGGTGATGGTATCCCGGTCCAGACGGTACAGGGTGTGTATCTGCTCAGGGGTTAGGTTAAATTGACTGGCTCGGATCCTGGGGATTGGTGGCTGCCTCTGTGGTATTACTAGGTGCCCTGGTGGGGCTTGCTGTGCCTGTCTCACCCTCCTCTGCCTCCTCCTCCTGTGTCTCCTCTGTGCTGCCTGTTGTTGTAGGTGCTGCAATGTAATCATGGTCTCCAGCCCATGTAATGCTGCTCGTATTGGTACCATCTTGGTGTGTGAAGGGGTGTGGGAAGGGGTGTGGTGTGCTCCTTTTGTACTGCCACACTCTCCATTGCCTCCACCTGTGCGGATTGTGTCCACCTGTGGCAGGTGGGAACACTGCTCATTTCTATTAACGGGTGGTTCGCGATGGCGGTATTTACGCCATGCTGGTATGGGATTATGGGGGCTATTCCATGCCGCTATTAGCACGTCCGCATGGCTTGTGTATGGGTGCTAATAGCGCCATGCCGCTGTTTACGGGATGAGGGGTCATGCGCCCGCGGACTAGCCGCTATTAGTGGCACCGTTCTTAGCGGTGCCGCTAATGGCGGTTGGCCGGGTCATGATCGACAAGGGAATTTAACGATACCGGTAATCCCTTACAGGTATCGTTATTTCCTTACCGCCGTCCGTGTAATGAGGCCCTTTGTCTGGAATTTGGGTCTGGTAGATATAAACGTTGTTTGAAGAAATATAGACCTTCCTGCAAAATGAGGTCCTCCGAAGGTTTAGCTGGTGGAGGTTTAGTTAGATCAGTAGAGGCTCTACGTACCCCTTCCAGGAATGAGTTTATAGTACCTATAACCTTCTTCTGGGGGAACATGAGACTTGGTTGATGCTCTTGTTGGTTTCCCAGAGAGAGTCTTCTAGAAAGAGCGACTGCTAGCAGGTTCTTAGTACCGGGCAAATATGTCAAAACAAATTCATACTGAGAGAAAGAATGGGCCCATCGGGCCTGCCGTGAATTGATGCACACCATGTTTTGTATCACCTTGAGGTTTTTGTGGTCTGTTCGTAGCTCAAAAGGATATACAGCTCCTTGTAGGAGATGTTGCCACTCTTCGCATGCTACCTTCATAGCCAGAAGCTCCTTTTCGATCAATGAGTAGTGGCTTTGACTGAGAGTCAAAGTCTTGGAAATGTACGCCACAGGATATTCAATACCTTTGTGTTCTTGTAACAGCGCTGCTCCCAAAGCCGCAGTTGATGCGTTGGCTTCTACAATAAATGGTCGACCTTGATCCGGTTGATGTAACACCGGGGCAGAGCAAAAGGCTTCTTTAAGTTGTTGGAATGCAGCATCTGCTTTGTCGGACCATGCAAAAGAGAAGAGGATTTTTTTAATAAGTTGATGATTGGTAGAACCGTATAAGAAAAATCTGAAATGAACTTGCGGTAGAAATTGGCCAGTCCTAAGAATCTCTGGACTTCTTTAACTGAATCAGGGGTTGGCCAATGTAAGATGCCTTCGACTTTGCGGGGGTGCATTTGGATGCCTTCAGCCAACAAGATAAACCCAAGGTATGGAACCGTGGATACTTGGAATACACATTTGTCTGGATTAGCTTTCAAGTGAGCTTCTTTAAGTCTTTGCATAACTTGATGTATGTGCTGCGTATGCAGTTCGGGGGATTTTGAGAACACCAAGATATCATCCAGGTAGATGATGGTACAATGATACAATAGATCAGAGAAGGTGCGGTCCATAAACTGTTGAAACACGGATGGGGCATTAACCAGGCCGAAAGGGCATCACTCGGTACTCGAAGTGTCTGAACGGGGTCCTGAATGCGGTCTTCCATTCGTCCCCGGACCAAATGCGTAGTAGATGGTATGCTCTACGTAGGTCGATTTTGGAGAATATACTGGCTCCCTGAACTGCTTCTAGTACATCCTTGATCAATGGCATCGGGTACCCGTCTCTGATAGTAACTCTATTCAAACCCCGGTAATCGATGCATGGTTTTAGCTCGGTAGTGTCTTTCTTTGGAAAGAAGAACAAAGATGCCCCAGCAGGGGAACATGATGGTTGGATCAGGCCATTTTGTAAGTTTTGGAGTCCAGGTATTTCCTGAGCACGTCCTTTTCCCTTAGAGAGAGCGAAAACATGCACCCAAACGGCACCAGGGCTTCTGGGACCAGGTCTATGGTGCAGTCCTCGGGTCTGTGTGGAGGTAAGTCTTGTGGTTCTTTGGAAGACATCACTGTACTGTTCCAGGTCTATGGGAATGGTATGTATACCCAAAGTATTGGATGCTGTAGAGGAATCAGAAATAGCTTGGACGGTGGTGTAGTTTGTCTCAGGTTGGCATGTCTTAAGGCAATAGTCAGATGAGAAGGACATTTTGTTAGTTTTCCAGTTTATTGTAGGGTTGTGTTTGAGTAGCCAAGAAACACCTAATATAACCGGGAAATGTGCAGCTATTATAAGGTCAAACTGGATTGTTTCAGTATGTTGTAACAGCTTCATAGTCATAGGAGGTGTAGTGTGGGTGTAAAACCAGAGCTTAAGGGCTTGCCATCCACCCCTTCCACCTTTTGGTCTTCATCCTTCTCTAGGCGTTCAATACCGGTTTTATTGGCCCACATGATATCCATAAAGCACCCTGCTGTTCCACAATCCAATAATGCCAAGACGTCATAGGTTTTTTGGCGAAGGTTTAGTTGAATGGCCAAAACCATAAAACGATTGCCCTCAGTGGATGTAAGGGACGTAACCGACATTGAGACATAGGGAACAGGCAATCCCCCTTAGTAACTTGTCCCTACTAGTTCCGAGGAGTGGTGTTTCCCGACTACCGTGGAGGCACTTCTGAACAGTCTCTTAGTAGGTGTTGATTCAATCCACAGTATAAACATAGATTGTTGTCCTTCCTTCTCTTCCGTTCATCAGGAGTAAGGGGCCCCCGTGTGGTACCGATCTGCATGGGTTCTTCTTTGGTTTGATGAAATGAGGAGGGAGCGGGTAAGCAGGGTTCTGAGGATGTCGGAAGGGATCGGACTTTTCGTCGTTCTGAGCGCCTCTCGGATAGACAGTAATCCAATTGCAATATGGTTGACCATAGTTCTGACAAGGTTGCTGGTCTGGGAACTTGTGCCAATTCATCCTTCAAATCTTCCCTGAGACCCCGGCGGAATATGGTATACTGGGCCGTCTCCTGCCACCCGGTGTCTGCAGCGACTCGTTTTGAAATAAGATAGCAGATCAGCGTTGCCCTGAAGGATATCAAGCAACTGTTCGCTGGCAACCAAGACAATTTCTTGTCTCTCAAAGGTTTCTTTGAACTGAGCTTTAAAGCCACTGTAATCTTGTAACAGTGGACTAGGGCTGGTAACCAGTGGCGTTGCACAAGCCAAGGTGTTTCCAGTGAGATTAGAGATCAGGAACCCTATGCGGGCATTATCAGAGCCATATGTTTGGGGTCTGAAGGTGAAGTGTATGATACATGCCTCCATGAATTCCCTAAACTTGTGCGGGGAGCCATCATATTTACCAGAGGCCATAGACATAGGGGGAAGTTCTGTGCGTGCTCTTTCTTGGCTGTCCACCCCTTGTTTAAGAACGACGTTCTCAGCTTTCATGGTCTGGAGTTCTTGGGTGAGATTATGAACAGCAGTGAGCAGTTCCTGAACTTCTTCAGCCGTAGCCATTTTAGGTTTATTTGGGCGTTGCAAACGGTCAAGTTCGTCAGAATTACCACAGGAATTCTCCGATTCAGAACTGTCTTGAGCCTGAACCCACTCCTCCTCACCTGAATCTTCTGATGAGGACTTGTGTTGTCGCCCCTTTCTCCTTGATGTTTTCTTTTTTGTGAAGAGGAAAGGCCTTTTGCGGTTAGAATCCACCCTGTCTCCCTGATAGAACAGGAAAGCAAGGGACCCCATCCCAAAGAGGCCGAGCAGAGAGGAAAAAAGCAGAAGCTTAAAAAACACCTCTCAGAAGTGTTGGGTCTCGTTTGCAGGGCAGCTGTACAGTAACTCCAGGAAAGGCTTGACTCCAGGTAAGTCTTGACTCCAGGTATGGTATTGACTCAAGGTATGGTATTGACTCCAGGTATTGTTTTGACTCCGGGTATGGTTTTGACTCCAAGTAGGTAAAGTAGCTTGTGACCGCACTTCTGGTCACGTGATGCGAGGGCTGAAGACAGTGTAAGAAGAACACTGACAGGTCGGAAGTCCGAGAAAAATGAAAAACGGAAAGTAAGTAGACCGACTGGAAGCAGCCACCAGAGACAGAAACAAAAGGAAACAACAAAAGAAAAAAAAGGTAACAGACGGAAAAAAACGAGAATCGGTTGGGGTAATGAATAGCGAGCAGAAGGGGGAGGGGCCGAGGAGCCGCAGGAAAAGAGGAAAGGCTAGTAGGAGTGATGAACAAGGTAAAAGAATACGAGAGGGGAACTAGGGTTTGAAAGGGAGAAAAGATACGAGCCAAAGGCTGTAGAGGCAAAAACAGAAGCGGGGAAGCAACAGGCACCGGGCTGGGACCGGTAAAAAGGCGGAAACTTGGCGAAGCCAGTAAGGAAACTCAGAGCGGTTTACGAAGAGTTACGCAAAAAGTTGCAACGCGCCGAACCAAAAAAAAAGTGTGGTTAAGTACGGAAGCAAGGGAACAGGTAGGAGGAAAGACTAGAACGACACAACAGGAAGTAACCAACCGAAGTGGAACATTCTAATGGCGGTGAAGCTGCCATCAGCTCCCTAGTCGCCAGGGAATTCTTCTAGCAAACGGCATGACAATACTATCATTTTGCTATGTGATTGTTGCCCTACATTGAATCTGTTTTATTTTGATTTGAAATTAAAAATAAATAAATATTTCATTATTACACACTGGCCTGGTTCATGGTCCACTGCTACACAGGGTGTACGTGAAGGGGTTTGTGAGACGGGTTGACTGCCTTTTCACTGCTGAATCTGAAATAAATAAACTTAAAAGCGTATTTATTGTGTGCCACATCCCTGGCCAGTAGAAAGAGTCCTGGTCTGGAGTGTGCCGTGTCTTTAAATCTGTGACAAGCAGCAGTGCGGTTATATTGTTGGACGCAGACGTTACTTCGCCTATTGGTGTATTCCATTATAGTGTATACGCTAGGCCTTTGCTCTGTTTGTTTCACAAGTACAGAGTTTGCAATGCACATTCATGGTGCTCTTTGTATATGGTCCTTCTCTTTGCTGAATGGTACCACTATGTAAGAGAACCCCTGCCTTTTTCAGCAGTTTGAGTGCTAGCTGCTATCCCCGAACAGACGTGCAGTTTGCAGATACTGTGCCAATCCGCATGCAGACATCCATTTGGTATGCTGTACGGTACATCTATACAAACTAAGGGTATCCTGGTTAAAACCTATGAAATTCAGTGAAAAAACGTTGTTAAAGGTACATTATGGTTCAATTGCCCTAAGAAAAACCTAGCACATTCAGTGCAAAAACTTTGTTAAAGGGACAACCTATCCATATTATGGGTACATGAAAAACCTCCAGAAAGTCGCCAGTTATGGTAAGCTAAGCAACCATAATTGACATTTGTGATGTATCTTTGATGTAATGGGTGTTAGTCTTAGCAGAGCACAGTGGTGCCGTGAGTTATGGTTGCTTAGCTTACCATAACTGGCGAATTTCTGGGGGTTTTCGGTTTTACGTGTACCCATAATATGGATAGGTTGTTGTTAGTGCAAAGTAAGTATAACGTCCCTTTAACAAAGTTTTTGCACTGAATGTGCTAGGTTTTTCTTAGGGCAATTGAACCATAATGTTCCTTTAACAATGTTTTTTCACTGAATTTGATAGGTTTTTAGTAGCGCAACTTAACCATAATGTCCCTTTAACAAAATATTTTCACTGAATAAAATTATATATATATTCTTTTTACACCAGAATCACCTTAAATACTTCATATACTAGACAAGAACACTTCGGAATACTTTAAAATACACTTCAAAGAACACTTCTTATTTTGTGATTGTTCGTGGTTACATGTGTTGCACGTTAGAAAGTGAAAAGACAATGCAATTGTATTATCGGTAACTATGTACACTCACGGTTCTTAACAGAGATACGGTAAGACATTTACTCTGCATACACATGCAAGCAAGTGACCTTAGGGAAGGAAAATGGTTAGTTAGTATAGTACTAGCACTGTTCAAGGGTCTCGAGATGGTTTCTTCACACAGCAAGTCTTTTAAGTCCTAAAACGCAACCCTAGCTAAAGGTAGTTTGGAGAGGGCTCAAAGTCTTGACAAGCAGCAGCATACAAAGAGTTCCTGTGGATTTCTTCAAGTCTCATGTCTTTAAGTGAGAAGCAAGTTAACAACTAACAGTGGAGATCCTGCTAAGGACTCGACAAGGGGCTACAAGCAGCAGCTTGGGTCTGAGGTAAGAGAGGGATACCCTGGACACCTCTGGGTACACTTCAACGCTCTGGAACGACTTCACAGATCAAGTTAAGCAATACCTTTTTCCACACAGTACCTTCGAATTGAAGAAGACATTGTGGCTGGATTCTCTTTGATTTGGCGGTGCTGGAAACGACCTCCGGCTTCCTTGGTCTGATGATGAAAGGCAGGACAATGGACGGTATATCTTAGTAGCAATATCGAGGGAGGACCTCTGGCACAGTTTTCATCAACTTCTTGGGTCACTCTGTGGATTTGGTACCTTTTTTTTTGCAACACCAACAAAGCACATGATTTGCCCAGTCAATCTTCTTTGCTTCTCACAGTCTCACACTTTGCTGAGGGGGTCTGGGTGAGTTGGATCGGATCTTTGGTGTGTCCTTGGGCGCTCAGCAAAGATTTGGACAAGTTCAGCCTTTCCGCAATGATGCACACAGAATTGGCAGCAGGTATTGGGTTTCTCAGCTCTGGAAATGCACAGGACCTCGGGAGATGGCACAAAAGGAAGTTTGTCTTTGACTGGTTGTTCCCATCAGTCAAAGGGAAGCAATTGTCCTCTTCGGAGTTCCTCTGTTGAACAGAAAACTGGGTTAGGACAGCATTGGTTGCTTCATTGTGTTGCAAAGGGTCTGCAGGCGTCTCTGATCATCTTCTTCTTTGGTTACCTCAGCTTTAATACAGTTCCACCACACACTGCTCTGCAATCTCTCTCAGCAATTTACAGAAAGGGGCATTTGGCTGTCCAATCAGGACAGCCAGACCCCCAGTGGGAGCTGGTTCAATTCTGGCACTCTAGCAGACAAAGGACAGGGGGGTGGAAAAATCCTCCTCCACTTCCTGCCTGCCCAGACACTCTGGAGCCTAGGCGGGGACACCCAAGTGTCCCCGCTAAAGGCATACACACACACCGGCCTCCCCCTCCCAGAATGGTAGAAGAAGGGCTAACAAAGAACAACCACGCTAGTAATGGTGAAAAAAGAAGGGCGGCCCTAAATTGGTACTTGGGTGCCACTATTGTGCACTACCGAGGCTATGGACATAGCCTGCGGTACGCAAATTACACAATAGTTGATAGAACATGTCCACTGCCACCAGCCATAACTCAGCGATTGTCTATGTGACTTGTAGGGTATTTTGTATAAACTTGGGGCTTGGCTGTATTTTCTTACCGCCAAAAACAATGGTAATTTGACAGTGACTATTCCTTGCATTCAGATTGGGTTTGGCTTTATAGTGGAATACATTTTGTTGGTGGTATTTTGGTGAGCATAATTTCTTTGTTTTATTTGTGGCCCCAACATTCAAAACCCCTTTCTTTTGTTTAGACTGTTCTTGTGATCTCTAGAGGCCTCAGACTTCTACATTATTCAGAAACACCACATTTTCATATCGAGTGCCACCTACGGCTGTTATCACTAATTTATTTACATTAGTGAGACTATGTTTCCATGGAGTATTCACAATAACATGTGGTATTATCACTAATTTATTTACATTAGTGAGACTATGTTTCCATGGAGTATTCACAATAACATGTGGTATTATCACTAATTTATTTACATTAGTGAGACTATGTTTCCATAGGCCTCTCTCTGCTTATTCATATACGCTCAGCAGACTATTGCAATATATTCCACTCAGAATCCACACACACATACCCTGAGTGGAATCACATGCACAACTGTTTATAATGGCTCATGACATTGCTTCATCTGTATAAGAAACTTGGCACATTAACCATCATTCCCTCCCCTACAGAGTATTTTCTTTTTTTTATAGGGACCAAATGAAGAACAGAAGCAAGAATACTCTCAGCAGACTGTGTTATCACAATTTCATTTCAAAATGATACATTACCATTCTGGTGAGACAATTCTTTCTGAAATAAACATAAGAGAAACAAATGCAATAATACCATGAATTTCATTTCATGTTTGCAACAAGCAAAAGACAGATTATATCATGTGTCTTGCAACATTATAACGTGGCAGTTAAACACAGGAGAATTCCCTATCGCTACACTGCCTGTCTAATAGTAGATAATTCATCCGGCAGTCACAGCAATCTCACGCCATTTGTATATTTACCAGCTATTTGTAGCTTTTCAGCACGCAAAATCTCCTGGCTTGTCGTCTTTGAGCAGTGACCCAGGGCTCTCTTTTTTCGTTCCTTCTTTAAAGCACCCAGCGAGAACATGCAGTTCAGTCTGCAATCTGCAGTTCTCAAGCCGGTGCCAAGTGACTAGGAAACCCCAGTCTCTGAAGTTCAGTGGTCCAGCTCCTCACAGCAGCAGAACAAATGCGACCTCACTGCAATTCCGCAAAATGTCTTCTCTCTGTAATTCTGTCAGAGACACTCCAAATAACCTCTGTTACCTCCCCTAAGTCTACGTAGATTATTGCCTCCTCCTTCCGCAAGAATAACTCACTTTTACAGAAAGCAACTGTATCTAACTGATTTCCTGGCATTCGAATTTTGCTTCCTGCAAAGACAGTGAACAGGGCAAAGAAAAATTGCCCGTTTAAAAATGAATCTCAGCCTGCCTCATTTTGCACTTGGAAAACACATTATAATGTTAAATAGTTAGAATCGTGTTAGTATTTGTTAGTTAAGTTAATTAATCAAGTATCTAATGTGCCTCCTGTAAGTGAGACATTTCAAGTGAAGAAAAAAAATGGTGTGCTTTTAAATAGGTGTTGAGAAAAAATGAGAAACAAAATGGTGTGCTATTAAAAATAGATAGCCTGTCTTCATATAGTGCTTTTAAAATAGATAGCCTGTCTTCATATACATGTCCATATGTTACCCTGGCAACACATGGCTTGATGTACCACAGCACAGTAATAATGTGATCTCATGCAGTGGCGCTGCACTCCAAAACATGCTAAATTATACTACAGACTCAAAAGTCACAGGAGCAGAGAGAAAGGGGATACTAAGAATTCCTTTAACACTCCACCTAAGGTGGTGGGTGCCAATCTCTCAGACTATAATGTTTTGGGAGAGATACTAGGTATCTCTCTATCCTTAAGAACTGTAGTTACTCTAGGATATAGAAAAATAATCTCAAAGGAGGACCCTAAGTGTCCCCAGTAACACTCCCCATAAGGAGCAGTGTGCTGCAATAGTAAAATACAGATGCCTATAAGAGCCATGGAAGAAAACAAGCTCAATTGTATTTATTTATCTATCGTTTATTTATACAGTGCTTATACACAGGTGAAGTGCTTCAAAACGCTTTAAGGAGGGAAGAGAACAGGGGAATACAGTAATAATTCTTAGACCTTAAAGATTCCGAATGATCAAAACAGAGAAAGAAAACTAGAATATTAGGCCTGATGACATTTACCCTAGTGTAAGTGCATGACATTTTATAGTTGCGACCAAGCTCGGGAGGGGGAGACGAGAAATGGTGGGGGGGAGGGACAGGACAGGACAGACAAATAACTGGTCCTAGAACATTTAGATAATGCATATGTACATACAGAGGTGCAGGGATGGGGAGCGGAGGGGGCAACAAAACGAGTCCGGTCCAGCAGGGCCCTTGGTTAAGTGCAGAGAAGTTGCCCCGCTCATGGAGCGTGAGCGGAAAGTAAAGTAATGCTGAACTAAGTGCAGCTAAGTTTCGAATCTACTTGTTTTGCTGCGCCCGACTGCCCACGGGCTTGGAGCGCATTAATAAATAAATAAACAAACAAACAAACAAGCAGCCTGGAGGCATGTGCAAAAGACTGGCAGGGGAGCCTGGTACCTTTTAGGCTCTGGAGGTGAACCAGGCAACCAGTCAGCAAAAACTGAACAGAGTTAGGGGAGGAGAAGGTGTGAAGAGAGAAAGGAAAGGAGGTTAGCAAGGGAGAGTGACGGAGAGTAAAGGAACGTTTTGAGGAGTTTCCAGAAGGGAAGGTGTTCCGGCTCAAGACCGAGAGAGGCAGGGAGGCTGTTCCAGAGGGAGGCGCTTGCAGAGGATATAAATCTACCCCAAAATCTCTGTTTGTGAAAGCGGCTCACCCACAGAGAGTTGGAGGAGGGTGAGCAGAGGGCTCTAGGGGAAGAGGATTTAGGAAGAGAGTGTCATAGATAGTGCAAGCCCCAGACCCAGAAAGCCTTAGATATTATGCAGAGGATCTTGAACTTGATCCTTGCAGCCACAGGGAGTCAGTGGATGGATTTCAGTGGTGGAGAGTTGCAGTCCCAGGGCTTGAGGCCAAGGATAATCTTGTGGTTCTGTTCTGAATGAGTTGTAGAGGACGGAGAGTAGAAGTAAGAAGATTGCGAAAGAGGCTGTTTCAATAGTCCAGCGTAGAGAGAACCAGGGGTCTCAAGGGGAAAAGTGAGAAAAGGTGGAATACCTCTGAGGAGGTGTAGTTTGACTTTTTGGAGATATGCGAGATGTGAGAATAGAAGTAGAGAGAGGAATCAAAGAGGACCCCAAGATAGATTTTGTGCCTCATTGGTAGGCGAGGGCGCAAGGACAAGCGAGGCAGGCTAGTGAGAGAGTGTGAAAGCGGGAGCAGGGGTCCCAATGACTACGATCTCTGTCTTACTGGCATTCAGGCAGAGATCATTAGCAGCACACAAAGTCTGAATTGCGGATAGACAATCCAGGCTAAGCGAAGAGGAGGAGGAGGAGGCTGAGGGTAGCCTGAAAGAGAGCTGCGTCTCATCCACATAACACTGAAAGTAAGGTAGATATCCTGTGGGCGAAGGGGGCCAAGTAGATGTTGAAAAACCAAGGGGAAAGGTTAGATCCCTGGGGGGCACCACAAGTAGAGAGAGTGGTAGAAGAGAGGAAAGGCCTGAGTTCCGCCTGGGAGTGCTGGTAAGAGAGAAAGGAGGCGAGCTACGCCAGTACATGTAAAATACAAAGAATAGAGTTCCAAAAGACAGTGCCCATAAGAATGAATGAGTGGAATAGGCTTTTTGGATTTATTTTCAGTTATATCTATTATTTTGTGCTATTTCTTTGTATGGTGGTATTTGGTGGTATTTTATAATTCTTGGTAATATATTGTGGTAACTCGTTCAGTTATTTTTATAGTGGTGAGAGTGATTTCAGAATATTGCCTAATAATTGTTTTTAACAGGGTCTGGATGAATGGTTCATGCCCACTTGTAGTACCTTATGGACAATACCACACCAGGCCCTTTTGGCTGAGGTTCAATGATTATCAAGCATGGAATTGAAATACTGCACATTTATTCAATCTCTCTAGCTAAATAGCTCACAGCAGCTACTTTATTTTGAGATGTCTCTCATCACACTTCTGTCTTTTTATACATGTCAAATAAAATGAACTAATGCAGAAAATGTAATAAGACTAAGAGTTACTCTGAAATCTGTTTTTTTATCGTACAATAGAAATATACAAGTTACACAAAATAAAAGTTATGCTCACATTGCATTTCGCAGTGCAAATACATTTCAATAGCTTTTAGTGTTTTGTCTGTGCCAAGTCTTGTCAACTGTCCTTAGCAACGTGGAACTTGGCAAGAGAAATACACTTTAAAAAGAAAACACAGCAAGGCTTTTCAAAACATTATCGCAGAATTACATGCAAGTTAAAAATAGACAGCACCTAATGTGAAGTGACCTACTTAATCTTGACTACCTGACCTCATTAAAAACAGCAGCCTCTGACTTAACCTCATATTTACCTAGATATGTAGGCAATATTTCTGGTTCAGTTCGGCATGATGATCTTCCCCAAGCTTTCAGCCTGCCTCGCCCAAGGTCACTCAGTTAAGGACCGCTTCATCATCAGACAGCCTCAGCCAGCTCAGAATTCTGTCTCTAGCCAGCCCTCTCTTACTTCATATCCCAGTGCCTGAAGAGGAATCAGTTACTCCCTCTCAAAACCCTTTTAATTAAATCCCCATGTCACTCACGGGAAACACCTCCGCTTGAGCAGATAATTCCACTGAAATTGCAATGATTTCATTGCTGGAGAGCAAAAAATACATCTCTCCTTGAGTTTCCTGCTCTAACAATGCCCTGTTTTCAGTGGAACAGATCTTTGCATTTTTTTTTTATCACCTAGTGCAAATTCAACTTGCACGTTTAATTTCCCATTGAAAAAGCATCATGAATTTTCTCAATCTGCATTCAGCCTATTTCATCATGGAATCATTTGCACTAAATGTTATTAAGGGATTCAGTTACATGTTAACTGGGGTTGGGTTAGATTAGTATGTTAATTTATATTTGTATTATGTTTAGTGGAGTTCAGTCCATTGAAATATCATCCTGAACCCATGTGCAATTTCAAGCATGTGCATTGTGTATTAGCATCCATTTAATTCTGCCTGAGACTCGCACTTTTGAGTCCAGAAATGAGTTTCACCCCCTGGGCCCCTATTGCAGTTCAAACCCACGCCAACATGTGCTTGCTAACTTGATGACGCTATCTGTTGAAATTTAGAGTCTCACCGCTAAAATTCAGAGCCCCTACTCCTACAGGCTCCACTCATTCAGGGTTACAGAAAAAGGTCCAGAAGTCCAGCAAAACGTGGTGGTGGTCTCACTAGCAGAAGAGGCGAGGCATAACATTGATAAATCTACCTAACAATGTGGTCTTACAACTTTGGGGCAATTGAATAGTGATGTGGTTCCCTTGGATTTTGTAGGGAGAAATTCTGGATCCTTGAATTGAATAGATACTCATATATAAAATTGTCCCTTATTTTGAGTTGGCTGGTGTAGAATTAACGTGGCGGTTTTACCATATAACGGCATGTTTCTGCACCAGCCAACTACAAGTTTGCTGGTGAGATGACTGTATTACTGGCATTGGTATTACTGGTGCAGGTAATACTGGCACATTCCCCCATGGAGTCCAATGGAATGGAAATTTACCACCACAACCAGCACTCATAATCCTGTGGTAATACCACCGGACTGAGTGCCAGTAACGTTATTACCATTTGCTGGTATCCTGGCAGAATTACCACAAGGATACCAGCAATGTTATAATAAGGGCCAATTATCAGAGTTTGAGAAATTATTGTGCGGAGCGTGTCAAGTCACCTAGCCCCCTAGATTTATGATGCCTTAAATATGGAGAGCCGGGTCAAAATTTTCCTTTATGTGCCGAAATAGGGTAAAGAACTTGGTATGATGAGCATTTTTGGACTCAAATAGGGGAAAGAGCGGCTGCATCTTTTCATTGCATGCAACTCTGGGAGACGGCTATAAAGTATGTTCATGATTTACTCCTTTCTAAATAATGTACCCTGCCACATCTTGCCTATGTTTGATGAAAGACTGTGCACCAGGGACGATGCTACACATATAGTGCCATTGTCCAGTTCGTTAAGGATCCTGTGGTGAAATAATTGATCTTTTCAATCGAGTCTTGAACATTCATTTACCACTTCATCCCATAGTGGCTCTTCTGAGTGCAGTGGATGAGGACAATGCCTTTTAGAGCCAATATCCCATGAGCAGGTTAACACATCAGATGGCTCTAGCAGTCACACTGACAATAGCTCACTGGTGAAAAAAGCGAACATATGCCACTGTGTATTGACCATAAGTATGGTAGATCCAGGCAATGTATAAGCTGCCATCATCAATTCTGAAAACCTTTATTAAAAAATGAGTGGTAACCTGCTCTTTTCTAATGTAATATTTCCATGATAACATCTGATCCTCTCTACTGTACTATCCCCAGTCAACAAAAACAATGGGCCTCATTACAAGTGTACCGGCATCCTGGCGGTATTACCGCCAGTATACCGGCAACCTGAAACACTGCTACTGGCACTCAGCCCAGCAGCATTACTGCTGGATTATCAGTGCCGGTAAGTGATGTAGAACTCCATTTGTATTTTTGTATTTTTATTTTTATTGTTCTTTACATAGCGCCTTTATCCAAAGCGCTTTACATAGGAGATCAACGGTATATAAAAACAGTGGTGCAAGTCATGGTTCAGCAACAGCCAGTAACACTCATTAAAAGGGCTTTACATAGGAGATCAACGGTACATAAAAAACAGTGGTACAAATCAATTTTCAGCAAAAGCTGGTAACAATTAATCAGGGTACTGAAGCAGGTGAGTTTTTAGGGAGTAATGGAACAAGGAGTAAGAAGGAGGGGGAGGAGCTGAAAAGAATTAAAGCGTAAAGGAACGCAAGGAGGACAGGAACAGTCAGTCTAAAAGATCAGAGGAATGGAGAGAACGAGAAGGAGAGTAGAATGAAAGAAGAGATGCAAGATAGTCAGGGGCAAGTCCATGGAGAGATTTAAAGACTAGGCAAAGAAAATTGGATTTAAGCTAAGAGTAGAAATACAACCAACCAAGTGAGGTGAGAGAAGAATAGATCGAGTCACGATATGAGAGAAGACAGAGTGAGCGAATAGTTGAATGATAGATAGATTTAAGATGAGCAAGACGTGAGTGAGGAAGACCAAAGAAGGTGACGGAACAGTAGAAAAGTTGAGAAAATATTAAGAATGAGATAAGAAGTTTTGAGGCAAGGAAAGTGAGAAAATGGCTGACTCTGCTAATGTTGTACGATGAAATTGACAGGCACAGGTTGTGAGAGAGATATGATGAGCAAAGGAAAGGTTCGAATCGAAGTGGAGACCAAGATTAAGGGCAGTAGAAGAGATGGATAGGCTAGAGGGAAGGAAAGAGATAGATGGGGGAGGAGACTGTGCTAAGAGAGTATTAGCGTGAAAGAATATGACTTCAGTCTTTCCGGCATTCAAAGTGAGAAGATGGGAGGTCATCCAGGATGTAATAGCAGACAGGCAAGTTGAGAGGGTAGAATGAATGTCAGGCGTAAAAGAGGAAAAAGATAGAAAGAGCTGAGTGTCATGAGATATACCAAAGGAAGAGATTATGGGGGCAAGGAAAGAAGGGTATAAAGAGAATAGAAAAGGAACAAGAACTGACCCATGAGGAGCACCATGATCCAGGGGAAAAAGTGAGGAGGTGTTACCACCCATGGAGACAGAGAACGTGCGGTTGGATAAGTAAGAAGAAAACCCCTGCTACCACAGAACCACGAAAGCCAAATGAGGAGAGAGAGTTCAGAAGCAAAGAGTGATCCACAGTGTCGAAGGCAGCAGATAAGTCAAGAAGAATAAGAACAGAGGAGTGTTTAGAATAACAAGCTTTGATGAGAGACTTAAGCTTGCAGGTCAGTGCAGGTTCAGTGGAGTGACAGGGACGAAAGCCAGACTGAGTGGGAGGAAGAAGAGAAAGACCAGACACTAATGTGGAGATTTGTGAATATACAAGACGTTCAAAAAGTTTAGATAAAAAAGAGAGCTATAGGACGATAGTTTGAGACAAGAAGGGGATTAGCTGTAGGTTTTTTAAAGATATGAATTATGATAGCATGTTTGAAAACAGAGGGGAAGGTAGAAGTGGGGAGACAGAAAGAAAGGGTATCATCAGCGATAGATTTTGGGAATGAGTGAAGAAGGAATATAGTCAGTAGGGGCAGCGGTAGGGTGAGCTTTAGCCAAGAGGAGAGCCACCTCAGAATCAGAAACCGGGGTGAAGTTAGAGATAGTGTTTGAAGGGGTGGGGAGTGGTGAAGGAGAGGAGTTATAAGAGGGTGACAATGGAATATCTTGATGTAAAAAGTGAACTTTGGAGGAGAATAAATCAGCGAGATCAGTTGTTGATAAGGATGAATTAATAGAAGGATCAGGTAAAGGAGGAGAAAGAAGCCGAGTTAATGTTTGAAAGAGTCGCCGAGGGTGAGTAGATTGAGTATGGAGGAGGTCATAGAAAGCAGAGAAATAACTCCATGGGGGTATTTGCTAGTATTACTGGCACCAGTAATACCGGTGCCGGTAATACTGGCTATTTTTGCAGGTAGGGTGGTGGAGTTTCCTCCAGCTCTTAGCTGGCATTAATTCTGGCCACTCCAACAACAACCTTATACTTTGCCAGTGCAGTAACATGCTGATAAACGGAATTACTGGCACGTTATTACCACACCAATAAGTTTGTAATGAGGCCCAATGTCCATTGGCCAGATAGTATATGCAATTTATCTTTATATTAAATCACTTTTCTGCTTGCTCAAAGAATGGGTCTTTTTACAGAGCACCTGTGACAGCAGGTGGTGCGAATTGGTTATCATGTAGAAATCATTGTGTGGAAACTGTGTGATGTACCCAGAACTCACCACTTAATGTTTTGATAGCAGATATGTTTTGCAAAAAGGCTTACCTTCATTACTACCACTGTTATGTTTCACTTTCTCCTCTTTTGTTGAATCCGCAGTCCAGCTGATATAAAACGTTTTGTTTCACCTTTTCTTCCATGCAATACCTAAGCAATTTATATGAAATCAAGACAGGACATGAGTTGAGTTTAAAAACAACAAACATGGATATGCTGGATATGCTGTTTCATCATATGTCATAATTTCAAAACTTCAATTCTCTGCAATGGTTTTTTACACCACCAATCACTAATAACCAGCCTATTAAGTCCTACCAATGTTTCTCACGTTAATGCTCATCATTCTCCTTCTTTGTATACTGATTTTATTATCAACTCTTTTCACTGGAGACATGGTAATCAAGTCTCCATTCACACTTGGTGGAACTATGTGTATTCTAAGCAAACAAAAAACACTAGTGTATTTTTAAGAATAGGAGATTGTTTTAAGGAATTACATTTTGGTCCACATCACCAATTTCTGTATGGGCAACAACATACACCTAGCTAGTACATTCTTACAAAAACAGGGGGGTTAAATAGATGTGTATGAAAAGAGGGTGAGCGCTGTGCCTAAGCAGTATACTCCTAAGGGCCTATACATTCTGTCAGCAAATTATATGCATTACCCTTTGGGAACACCACACACAATTAAGACTACAAGTGACAGTACAAATTCACCTTTGGTACAAGCCTGTACTACACAGTAAAGTGGTAGCAATGGCTGCAAGCCATACATATCTCAAGAGCAAGTATCAATAGTTAGACAAAGGACAGCAATTACTATAATTCAAACAAACACTGACTCAAGGTTTCTGAGTAAAAGAATATACATTTATTTACACATCAGTTCTAAAACATCTCACTAAAGTAAAGCAGTTGAAAAATCACACTCATAATACACCACACCACTCCCAATAGATTCTGGACAAGTTAAGCTAAAAAGTGAAGTGTGAGTAAAATGGCACTCCAAGAATTTAAAAAGGGAGGAGAAGACAAAGTTAGATACAAATTGATCAGCACCAACAGGTAAGTAAGCAGGGCAATCTAGAAAGTGGAACTACAGTGATAGAATCAAATCAAAAAGCTTAGGGCCAAAGTCAATGGGACAAAAGTCTTTTGCTCAAGATCACACAGTTCAGGGTAATTCACGGTAGGTCTTTGCCAAGAGTTCCGGACGTAGTTGGTCAGCAGAAAAGTTAGTTTAAAGAGTAGAGAAGGACAAGCCGTCGGATTGGCGAAAGGTTTCACACACCTTCACCGCGGCTGGATGAAACGAACAACCGGATTGGCACAGTACCTTTAAATGGAGAAGAAGCTGTAGCTGAGGTGGACATTCCTGGCAGGTCCTGCAGGCTCACAGTTCCTGAAGCGACTGTCAGACTGACATGAAGTAGGAAGGCTGGAGGGCCCTGTACTGCCCAGGGAAGAAACCAGCAGCAGAGCAAAGCAACAAATAAAAGGTGCGCTCCTTAAAACCCAAGCAGGGTCCGACCTTCCTGGCTATCCGGTTCACTGTAGCTCTGTACAGCAAATTCAACCAGAGGAGGGAGTCCTGGCTTGCAGTTTGTGTGAACTGGTTGATCCCACCAGCTCAGGAGAAGAAGCATCCTGGTAGATCTTTTCTGTCGTTGGAGTCTGAAGATTCAGACCTGCAGCAGGGCTTCACCGGGCGGTTCAGTCGTTGTAGGGTTCCTCTTCTGTCAGCTCCTCGTCGGTTTGTTCGTTCCAGTGGCGACTCTGCATTTCCAATCCCAGAGACCTGCTTTTTATGCAGTTTTCCCCCATTCACAGAGCCTGGCTGTCAATCACACAGCAGGGTGTCTATCCTGGCGGGACAGTCACCTAGCCAATCAAACAGGAGAGCGACTTGGGTTACCAAGGGAACCCATGGCAGGGGTCCTAAAACTCCTCCCTCACATCCTGCCTACCCAGACTTTCAGGCGCCTAAGGAGGGCTTCTGCGTAGAAGCCTGCGAAAAGACGGTGAACAAAGGAACCAAACCTGGTTTGGCCCATGGAGTAAAACACGAGAAAGACATTTGCAAAAGAAATGGCAAATAAACCCAGCTGGAACCGTATAAAAACATGTATGGTCCAGCGGGTTTAAGTTCGAGGCTACCAAGATAGCCTAAAACAATACCAAGGTTATTTAAGATAACGCGGTAGGAAAAATAGGGTAGTTAATACTGCCACCAGCCAAGTCTTGATGAAAAGTGAGCAAAACAATGCTCCAAGACAAACAGACACAAAGGGATGGATATTAACCCTTTCCAGTACACTATGTAAGATAGTTTGCACTGGATATGTGGATTTTTAAAGAGACTAATAAAGTCAATGGCAACTTTACATGTCCTGGGAGACAGTAGTCAGTCCCAGAAAATGGAGTCTGGGTTGGGAATTCTAAAAGACAACTCTGTGTCACTGCACTGAAGGTGCTGTGTAACACACAGTAAAAAGATGATGCCTATGGAGTAGGTGAGGCTCCAAAGTCTATGAACACAAGAATATTAAAACACACACAGCAAAACACATGTAAGAGTGGGACAAAAGGCTCACACTCTTACCAGGTGAAAAAAATAAATCCTAGAAATCAGCAAAGCTGTTGAGGGACTCAGTAGGTAAGGGAATTTAGCCAATCTGGAGAATTCTCCCTAACACTCGCCCCCCCCCAGACTAAGGGACATGAGAATTTAATCTATTCCTGGATGAATCCCTACCTCTAGTCGGTTAAAAACATCCTAGAGAGACCATCAGCATTTTGGTGGTGACATCCTGCTCTGTGCTCAATCGTGAAATCAAACCCTTGCAGGCAGATTGACTATCTTCGAAGTTTTGGGTTTTCTCCTTTCATTTGCATTAACCATCTCAAAGGTTGGTGGTCTGTCTGAATCACAAAAGTAGATCCATACAAGTCTGGTCTAAACTTTTTCAGAGACCACACAATGGAAAGCATTCACGCTCTATTGTTGCCCACCTTGTTTCTGGTTCCTTCAGTTTCCTACTGATGAAACAAATAGGGTGCTCCCTACCTTTCTCATCCAGGTGACTAAGGACTGCACCTATACCTGTATTGGAGGCATCTGTCTGCACAATGAAGGGTTGGTGATAATCAGGAGCTCTTAGGACTGGAGCATGACAAAGGGCTTTCTTCAGGTTTTCAAAGGCTTGAGTGCACTCCTCATTCCATGCAACCTTTTTAGGGAATTTTGGAGAGGAGATCACATTCAAGGGAGATGCTATGGTCCCATAGTTCTCTATGAAATTTGTGTAGTACCCAGTGAGACCTAGGAAAGCTCTCACTTGGGCTTGAGTAGTAGGGGTGGCCGAGTTTTGTACAGCTTACTTTGCTAGCTAATGGCCTTATTTCACCTTCTCCTACCTCATGACCAAGGTAGACCACTTTGCTCTGACCAATCTGACATTTACTTGCCTTCATGGTCAGATGGGCCTGCTCAAGAGCCTGCAAAACATATCCTAAGTGATCAATATGTTCTTTCCATGTAGGACTGAACACTGCAATGTCATCCAAGTATGCCATGCAGAAGTCCTCCATCCCATTCAGAACTTGATTGACCATCCTTTGGAATGTAGCAGGTGCAGTCTTTAATCCAAAAGGCATAACCTTGAACTGGTAGCAGCCCGCTGTTGTTGAGAATGCATTTTTCTCCTTGGCATGGTCTGTCAGGGCTATTTGCCAATAGCCTGACGTCAGATCAAATGTACTGAGGTACTTGGCTGAACCAAGTCTATCCACCAGTTCATCTGTCCTTAGCAAAGGATGGGCATCAGTCTTAGTGACTGCATTTAGAGATCTATAGTCCACACAGAATCTCAACTCCTTGGATTCTGCTTTTGGTACTAGAACAACTGGACTAGACCATAGACTTGTACAGGGCTCTATAACCCAGAGATCAAGCATCTAGTTGACCTCTCCTTTGATGTGGGATCTCACATGTTCTGACATTCTGTAACCTCTGCGTTTTACAGGTAAACAGTCACCAGTGAGGATATCATGCTGGTTCCAAGGGGTCAAGCCTGGTGAAAGTGAAAACAAGGAGGCAAACTGATTTAACAGAACTTTGCACTCCTCCTGTTGTTCAGATGTCAGTTGAGAAGAGAGATTGACTCCTTCTATTTTCTCATCCAAAGGTTGGCCTCTGAGGAGGTCAGGTAGAGGTTCACTCTCCTCCTCCTCCTGAGCTGAAGCTAGAAGCAAAGCTCCTACTTCTGGTCTCGAGACATATGCCTTCAAACGGTTGGTGTGAAAGACTCTGGGAGCCTCCTTAGGTCTGCCTAAGTCCACCAAATAGCTTACCTCTCCAAGTTTGTCCACAACCTTGAAGGGTCCTATCCATTTGTCATGCAAAGCCCTCTGCCTTGTTGGCACCATAACTAATACAAGCTGTTCTTGAGTAAACTCAACCATGCTGACCTTCTGGTCATGCCAATTTTTGACCAGAGCCTGACCTGCTTTTAAGTTATCACTAGCTTCTGCCATCATGTGTGACATTCTCCTGTGGAGACCTATCACATAGTCAGTCACTCTGACTGGCTTGGGGGAAGGAGCACTCTCCAACCCCTCCTTAATCAGGGCAAATTGACCTCTGACTGGATGGCCATAGAGAAGTTCAAAGGGACTGTAACCAACTCCCTCCTGAGGGACTTCTCTATATGCAAAGAGAAGGCATGGCAATAGAAGGTCCCACTTTCTTTTAAGGGGTTCTTCTAAAGTACCTATCATGCTCTTCATAGTATGATTAAACCTCTCTACCAGTCCATTTGTCTGTGGATGGTAGGCTGTAGAGAACTTGTAAGTGACACCACAGTTTTTCCACATGGCTTGCATGTAGTGGGACATAAAATTGGATCCCCCGTCGGATATCACTTCCTTAGGAAACCTTACTCTGGTAAAAATACCAAGTAGAGCCTTAGCCACAGCCTGAGCCATAACAGTTCTCATAGGTATGGCTTCTGGGTATCTTGTAGCATGGTCTACTACAACCAGGATAAACCTGTTCCCTGAAGATGTGGGAGTATCAAGGGGACCAACAATGTTGATGCCCACTCTCTCAAAAGGAACTCCCACCACTGGGAGAGGTAACAGGGGTGCCACATTCTTGGCTCCACTCTTGCCGGAGGTTTGGCAAGTGTGAGGGCTCCTACAGAATTTGTCAACTTCTGAACCCATTTTAGGCCAGTAGAAGTATAAGGAGTGCCTTTCCTTGGTCTTTTTTAAACTCAAATGACCAGCCAAAGGTATCTCATGGGCTAACTGTAGGAACTGGAGTCTGTTGGCAAGGGGCACTACAATTATTTTTCCCTTCCCACGGATAGACTCTGTTGGTTCACTGTAGAAGAGGCCATCTTCCCAGCTTAACCCATGCTTTCCAACTTCTTTCCCATCAAGTTGGTTAGCAGCCTGTTGGCGAAGACCTTCGAGAGTAGGACACTCTCTTTGTCCTCTGCTGAAGTCTGCCCTGTTGGGTCCACCTTCTGCCAGTAAAGACTGCAGCTCAGGATGGTCAACAGGGTCAAGATCTCCAACCAAAACAGGTCTTCTTCTAGATCTGACTCCTCAGAAACTGGCTCAACCACGCAAGGTTGTACCTCACTCTCTGCCTCAGTAGGTGGAGGGATCACAGGTGTGATTTTGGACAATCTTGGGAATGTCCTTGTTGATAGCACAGGGGTACTGTCTGACTTTTTCCTTGAGGTCTAGGGTTTCCCCTTTGCCTCTTTCTTTCCAGAAATAGAAGTGAGCAACTCCTGTGGAGTCGGATTGATAGTTTCCTCTATCAACTCCTCTGGAGAGCTCTTATGATCCTCTCCCTTGCAGGCCTAGTGAGCTCCTGTCTCCTCATACTGGGAGGCCTGGGGGTACTGGACACAACTCCAAGAGTTTTCAGGTCATTACCCAACAGGACTCTCCCAGGCACTTCACTCTGCACACTAACAGGTATTTTGACAGTCATATAATTACACTGGATGAGAGCTGGTAACTGGGAAGCATTTACACAGGGCCTCCAGCTAACTTGGTGAGGCGTTTGGGTGCCTTAGCACCTCATCTAAGTTTCAAGTATAAAATGATATCTTATCCATTGGCATTATTGTGGATCTATGTGTTCTGATTGTGAATCCTACAAGCATGACTAAATTACACCTCGAGCAAGAACAAGTTGATAAACAGTGGCTCAAGTTTGTGAAAAGCTTATCGAACTATGAGTCATGTGCTTTGAGTAATGGTGCTGTTGTGTGATCAAGTAAGGGTAACTGGATTTGTATACTGTATACTACTAAACATCTCAATTAGAACGTTTACAAATTAAAAATGTCACTCAAACTATAGATTTATCTGACAGTCTTTTACAATAACATGAAAAGCAACTTACACTGCCTAAGATTAAAAATGTGATCAGAGTTCAGTTCAAGTACAAAGAACTTAGAGACAAGAGGCCAGTGTTTCCAATCTTTGCCTCTTCAGATGTTTAGAACTAAAACTCCCACCAGACCAAGCCTGCATAGTGAATAGTGAGGCATACCGACAAAGGTTTCTCGCCATAGTTACATCTGTACTCTTAGTCCAAAGTTCCCTTTCCTCCATGCTATAGGGAATTTCCACAAACTGGGGACAGGACCAGAGCCTGTTTCTATGCAGCAAGAGCTGAAAATGCGTAGAAATCGGTAGTGCTATTTCTTTATTGATGTGGAAGACATAAACTGTCTTTAGTCAAAAATTGGGGTGCATTCTGAGAACTGCCTTTTACCTGTGGATGGTAATGTTAAGGACCTTCTGCAATGAGTGCTTGAAGCTGACGTATCTGACAGCTCTAGGTCATAGGCCACCTATATATGATATAATGTGTCATTTATAACGCTCCTGTACACAAGTGTTTCTAGGAGCGAGCACCCATTGAAATGTGTTGGTTCAAACCGCTTTCTCATGATATGATAGATTATTTATAACGTGCTTAATACCCAGAGGTTTCTAATCGCGGATCCGGCACTCAAACCTGTGTTGCTCTGTGTAATTTTGCTTCCAAGGCGAGCACGTTGCCCCTGAGCTATCTTCCCAAGACAATGAGCACCAATAGAACCATAATGAAGTCCCACAGGTTTTCTGGTCTTCTCCTTCGTAGGTAGTCACTGTTGACCGTTATGTTTTGTCCAAATTATTTGATTTGCTAACAACCGTGCCCTCTGTTCACTGTTAAAATATACCCCTATCGCTGCTGAATAGGTCATACACCGGATCACTGACATACCGATTTCCGCGGTTTGTGTAATGAAGGAGATGATATCATCCAGGTTCCCTGCAGTGTGTTTTTGGCACTCCCTAAACAACAGTGTCAAAAACACCTCCATTTACTTGCATACTGTTACTTGGTGGATTCCTTCCTTGCAAATCTAATGATTCCCTTTTGTCTTTTGGGAGAGAGCGGGGTGACTTTAAAAAAACAAATTGCGTTGCTCGTTGCGCAAACCTAGCTTGAGAGCAGTGAAGTGCTTTACAACAGAAGGTGCCAGAATTGGGCTTGGTATTTTATACAGTAGCACAACACTGTTGGTGTAGGGAGAGAGTGCTTTTTATGCGGCCGGCAGGTATTGTAGAAAGAGCCAAATTTTACTTATTGTGTGACTGGGGGATAGTGGGGGTATTGTAATCCTCTACAGGGATTGAGTTACAGATGGTTGGGGCGTGGCAGCAGAAGGACTGCTTGTGAGTCTGGCTTTGACACCACACTTTAGATCATTTTGCTACGTGAGGTGCGAGAGTCTGCAGAAGTGTGGAGTTTAGCCACCAGGTATGCTGGTGTTCCGTTTGAGACTGCTTTGTAGGTGATACATGCAGGTGTGAATCTAATCCTAGATGGGAGGAGGAGCCAGTGCAGTGTGTGCAGGGTTGGAGAGATACAGTCGAATTTGTGTGCACATGTAATGAGGTCGGCTGAGTGTGGTGGGCTGCTTTGAGGGTGGCCATTTGTGTGGCAGGAAGTCCAGTAAGGAGGGCATTTCCCCCAATATATGTGTGAGATAACAAGAGCTTTGACCAAAGTATGGAATTCGTTCAGTGGGATGAAGGGTTTGAATTTGTAGATTATGTGGATCTGTAGCAATGCAGTTAGTGCCTGTTTGCCTATGTGCCTTTGGAAGGAAAGGTTGCTGTCAACAATGAAGCACAGGGATTTGGCTGACTTTGACAGCTGAGGGGTGAATCTTTCCAGGCACGTGTCATCCAGCCATTGTTGCACAAGTTGTTGTTTGGTGGGGGGACCGACGAGGACAAGTTCGGTCTATGTCAGGTATATTTTGAGGTTAGCGTTTGACATTTGTGTTTGGATAGTAGCCAGGCATTCACAGAGGCAAGTGATGTTCTGGTGGCCACTGACCTTAAAGTACTGCTGAGTGTGATCAGTGTACTGATGGATGCCTATGTTGGGATCAGTTAGGAGAGTTCCAAAGGGATCCATGTATAGATTGACGATGATTGTGGCGAGGATTGAACCTTGGGGGAATTTCACATGTGACAGGCAGCTAGTTGGATCTGAATGATTCCATCTGTATGACCAGGTGCCTACCAGATAAGTAGGATGCAAAAACATCCAGAGAAGCCCATCCTGTCGGCAGGGAGGGAGAGAAGTATCTGGTGATCAATTGTGTCATAGACAGCTGCGAGGTCTAAGAGGACTAGGAGACACAAGTCCCAAGTGTCAGTGATTTGCAGTGCATCGTCCAACACATGGATGATTTCAGTCGCAGTGCTGCATTTGGGGCCAAGACTGTTTATCATGGAGGAGGTCAACCTGGACAATTTTGGCAAGTAGTTGGGTCACAACTACTTTCTCGATAAGTTTCCCGATGTACGGGAGGCTCGTGATGTGTCTGTAGTTGGCTAGGTCCTCTCAGTTTTAGCAAGTGGTTTTTGTGAAGGGGTAGTATGAGACCTGTATTTAACCTAACTATGAATACTGCTTCACTGAGTCAGACATTCACAATATGGAGGATTATGTTACATGCTGTCCAATTCGTTTTTTTTTAAACTTGAATTTTATTGGGTTTTTACATCAAAAATGAACAGTCAGGTGAATACATAACTGAGCAAACTTGGTTATATCACAAGATCATCGCAATACACTTCAATAACAAACCACTAGTAACATTCATGTCCACTCTCGATGGATTTATAGTACGAACCCCTGCCCACTCCCATGTCCATTCATTGACGACTTCCGGGTGTCAGCGTTAGCTGAAATTGTCTTAAGTGGCTGTGTGACGTTGATCTCTGTCGGTGTCATAGGTTCTGTTAGAAGGTTGTGACAGGGATGGCTATTAGGCAGGACGTGGATCGCTATTCATTTTCCAGGTATGGGCCATTGAATGGCGTTATGGTTAGAGCTGTGAGTCGGTAACGGCTGTACTTGTGATATATTGTTCTGTGAAGTCCAGCCAGGCTTCCTCCTGTCGGGTGGCCTTGTCATGGAGGGCCGTGGTTATTTTCTCCATTGTGTATATGTTCATGGCGATTTGCAGCCAGTTTTTTTTGTTAGGTAGGCGCGGGGACTTCCATTTGATGACTAGGGCAGCTCTTGCCTCCAACAGGAGGGGGGATATCAACCCTTTTACGCGTACCACTCTGTCTTCTTCTTCAAGGCCAAATAAGATCAGGAGAGGGGATAGGACTCTTTCTATGCCATCTAATTGTTTAATCCATCCCAGGACCTCTTGCCAATAGATGCGTACCTTGGCTTGGGGCACTTCCACCACATGTGCCAGTAATCAGCGTCCATGTCGCATTGTCTCCAGCATTTTGGGCTAGATGTTTGGAACATTTTCGAGAGTCTGCAAGGATCATACTGCCATCGATGGAGCAGTTTCAGAGCATGTAATTAGTACTGGGTGGCGATTGATACTTTAGCTGGTGTTTTGCAGATTTTGTCCCAGGCCAGGCGTGTTGTTCAAATTCTCTATTAAAGTCCTTTTCCCATCGCTCTTTGAGGCGAAGACTTGGAGTTTGGTCTTTGGTGATCAAGGCCTTGTACATGCGTGCTATTAAACCTTTCGATGAGTTGGCCGTGTCCAGTATCGATTCGAACAGTGTCAGCTCTTGCTGTGTGGTTTCCTTCCATTCCTTCCTTGGCATGACCCCTTTTAATTGTAGATACAAAAAGATTGGAATTGGATGGATTTGGAGGGCCTCCTCTAGTTCCGAGATCGAGATGAAGTTCCCGTTTCTCCACAGTTGGCTTACTCTCTCCAGTCTGGCATCAAACCAGGCCTGGTATCTGGCGTGTTCGGGGATTTCCTCTCTGATCCCGGGGGACCAGAGATGACTTAGTGGAGAAGCCCATGTCGTGATTCCGGTCATCCCTTTCCCCTTCCTCCAGATGTTGCCCATGGTGCCCAGTATTGGGTGGTCACGTAAGTGTTTTGTGAGTTTTGCTCTGGGGACCCATAGCCACTCCGCAAGAGTAACATAGAGCAGGATGTCATTATCTAGTTGGACCCATTGGAGGTCCTTTCTATTGCGCAGGTGTGGGATCAGGATCCTGAGTTGGGTCGCCTGGTAATACCGTTCAATGTCCGGGAGGCCCCCTCCGCCCATCTCCTTTGGGAGCATCAGGATATCATATGGTATCCGGGGTTTCTTTCCGTCCCACAGGAATTCTAATATGGCCTTCTTGGTCTGTTTGAAGAAGTGGTCCGGGATTGTGATGGGGAGGACCTGGAAGGGATATAGGAAGCGTGGGAGGGTCACCATCTTGATTGCGTTCAAGCGCCCTATCCAGGAAATTGTGAGGGTCTTCCATTTTGCGAGATCCGTTTTGAGAGCGCTTAGAAGTTGCAGGAAGTTTGCCTCATGGAGTTGAGTTAGGTCTCTTGTTAAGTTGATTCCCAGGTATCGCATTGTGGGGTCTCTGACAATCAGGCCAAGGCGTTCAAGGTTGTGTAGCGGCTCCGGGGATGGGTCATGGAGCGGGAAGACAGTGGATTTGGATCTATTTATCTTAAAACCGGAGAGTATCCCATATTCTTCAATGAGGCATATCGCCCTTGGGATTGACGAGAGTGGGTTTACCACGTGGAGCAAGATGTCGTCTGGATACAGGGCCAGTTTGTATTCTCTGCCATTCACCTGCATTCCTTCAACGGCAGTGTCCGCTTGGAGGGCTCGGGCCAGTGGTTCTAGTGAGAGTGCAAAGAGAATCGCAGAAAGGGGACAGCCTTGTCTCGTTCCTCTCCAGAGGGGAAACCAGCGGGAGTACTGGGTGTTGACCGCTACAGCGGCTCTTGGGGCTGTATAGCCTGCCTTGATTGCTCGTCGAAGAATGGGTCCCAGGCCTATTTGTTTCAGCATGGCCTCTAAGAAGTGCCATTCGACTCTGTCGAATGCTTTTTCCGCATCGATCGAAAACAGTGCTGGTGTGTTTGGCAGGTTTCTGGCCTCGTGTATGAGGTGGAGGGTCTTGCGGGTGGAGTCTGCGCCATGTCTACCTAGGATGAAGCCTACTTGGTCGTTGTGAATTATTGTGGGCATGTGTGCCTCGAGCCTCACGGCTTAGAAGTTGCAGGAAGTTTGCCTCATGGAGTTGAGTTAGGTCTCTTGTTAAGTTGATTCCCAGGTATCGCATTGTGGGGCCTCTGACAATCAGGCCAAGGCGTTCAAGGTCGTGTAAGAACCCTCGTGTAAATCTTGGCATCGATATTCAGGAGAGATATCAGGCGGTAGGAGGCACATTGCTTGGGGTCCTTTCCTTCTTTGGGGATTACCCTTATTAGGGCATCATAAAAGGAGTCGGGTGCCACACCAGTGCTGAGGATATTGTTAAAGAGGACCACCATGAACGGGAGGAGTGCATTCTGGAAAGTTTTGTAAAACCCTGCGGTGTATCCATCGTTCCCCGGTGCTTTCCCCGTTGGAAGTCTTTTAATTGCGTCTGTAATTTCTTCTCCCGTGATAGGGGTTTCCATGGCTTGTGTTGTTTCCGATGGGAGGGTCGGCATGGCTACTTTGGTCAGATAGTCTGTTATCCCCTCTGGGTGCGGTGTATCTTGTGAAGTGTAGAGTCTCTCATAAAAATTGGCAAAGGATTCAGTGATATTGGGGGGACGATGGTCTGGGGGTGCATCTGTATTGTGCACCGTTGGAACCCATCGTTCACAGCGTTGGCCTCTGAGTCTTGCAGCGAGTAATGCGCCTGCTTTGTTCCCATGCTCATAGTGTTTTTGCTTCAGGCATTGAAGCTTGCGAATAATGCTATTTGTTTCCAGCTGCCGTAGTTCTTCTCTTTTGGAGTTAGCTTGTTTGATCTTCTGTGGTCTTTCGGAGTCCGCCGATAGAGCTGCAAGATCAAGTTGGGTGATTTCATTTCGCAATTTGTTTTCTATGAGCAGGCATTCTCATTTTTTCACTGCTCCCTCCCTAATGAGAAGTCCCCTCCATGTGGCCTTACCCGATTCCCATACTATGTTGTTGGGAGTTTCACCTACGTTGTTTTGCTCGAAGTATTGAGTAATGTCCAACTCCAGCTGCTCCCAAAAGACTGTGTCCTTGAAAAGTGTTTCGTTGTACCGCCATTTGGAACTCCGCCTAGGGAGAGCGATCTGATATATAGTGACCACCACCATGTCATGGTCCGACCAAGTAATGGGCGATATGGTAGCTGCCGTCATTGCTGAGGCAATTGCTGCAGTTATGTAAACATAGTCAATTCTAGAGAACGTAGCGTGAGTGAAGGCTGTTCGGGTTGGATTCATGCATCTCCAGGCATCCGTGAGATTGTGAAGGGGTTGTGGACGGGGTGCCTGCTTGTCTATCCATATCCGGTCCATCTCTGTGTTGAGGTCACCTCCTATTATTACTTCTCCCTCTGCCTCATTCATGACCTTGGGGATTGCTTGTTGAAGGAACCGGGACTGTCCGGTATTGGGTGCGTATATGGACGCGAGTGTGATGATGGTGTCCTGTGTCTTGCCAACTAACACCAGCGTCCTACCGCTCACATCTGACCAGGACCTCAAATCGGGTTGATTTACTGATGAGAACACCCACCCCAGCTTTTTTAAGCGGGCCGGAGCCCCAATGTTCAGTGCCCCATTTGGGGTAGAGTACCCTCCTCTCTCCTTTACTATATCGAGTTTCTTGCAGAAAGAGTATATCTAGATTGGCCCTCTTGAATTCTCGGGAAACTAGCGATCTTTTGGTGTGGGAATTTAGCCCCTTAACATTTAGCGTGCCAATTCTGAGTGTGCCATGCCTGTCACCTGATTCGTCATGTCCACCAATGAGTGGTGAGTATTGTGAGTTTGTTGGTCACACCGCCTGTGTACGTATCATAAATCGCAGCAGTGGAAGTCTTTTGACGATAGTCCCACATCCAATGGGACTTCAGAAAATGTTGGATTCCCTTCCCGGGCATTGAACTCAATACCCGTTGTCGGCAGTTCCAATTTCCTGCACAACATCTCCCCTAAAAGGAACTGAACCTTGGATTGATGGCGTCCTAGACGAGCCAGGTTCTTGCAACCGGCCTATCGGACCGCCCGTGAGGGTCATAACCACCGACCCCTAGCACGAATATCATCTCACCAACAGTTTGAGCCCCCCGTTCTTAAAATGTCAACTTGAATTACAACTTAACACACAACAACAACTATTATCACTGAGTAACAAATGTAGTGATACATGCGGTTCCCGGTTCTCTTTCGGCCACTCAATCATCTGTCATGGGTCTGGAGACAAATTCCTCACGGGCCGGCTCTGTTGGCTGTGATGTGCCGATTTCCAACGTGACGGAAGGACTCCGAGACCATAATTCCTGAACAGGCCTCGCCGGGTCAGAAGATACGTGCATGCCACTTCATTTGGCATTCTCCGGCGTGTCGATGGGTCGCCTATATTTTCTAGCTCCTTTGGCCGTCTTCCTTCTCGGGCCTCGGGGTCCCCGCTGCGACCCTCTCGTGATGATTCGTCTTGTGACCCCTCTTTGGGACTGGTGTCGAGGAGATCCGCGATGCAATCCCGAATCTCTTCTTCGGAGCGGAGTATTATCTTCCTGCTTCCATGTTCGAACGTTAGGGAGAAGGGATAACCCCACCTATATCTCGTGCCCTGGTCTTTGAGCCATCTGGTTAGCGGGCCACACAGGCGACGCAGGGCTAAGGTGAGCGAGGATAGGTCCTGGAAGATGGTTATTTGGGCTCCACCAAGGGTAAGGGTGTCGCCTGACCTGGCTTTAGTGAGAATCCTCATTCTGTCTTTATATCTAAGAAATCTGGCCAGGACCGATCTCGGACCCCCTGGAGGGCCTCCAGCTCTGCGTATTCTTTCTATTGCAGGTTCATCGATATTCTCATCCGCGGTTAGGATTCTAATGATGTCATGTATGGTCCTCTGCTTCCCCCTCCCGTTCTGGAATCCCAAAAAATCGCAGGTTGTGACGTCTCTCCCTGCTTTCTAAATCGTCTATCTTCAGCCGGATGTCTTCTTCTCTTTTCTCTATATTGCGCATGCGGAGGTCCAGCTGGGTTTCCAGTGTGTCAATTGTGGCTTGGTTGTTCTCGACACTTTCGAGCCTCTCCTCAATATTGTCCACCCTCTGGGTGATTTTGTCGATCTTGCCACCCAAGTTGGCGCCCATGTTTCTGATTTTGCTGAGGAGGGCGGCTATGTCCCCCTTGGTAGCCGCTGCCTCTGTTTCAGAGGGGTCTGCTGACATTGTGCAGGCAGTTCTAGGTTCGGGGTGCGTCGGGGTGTAGGCGTATTTGGCTAGTTTGGATTTGGTGCTCATGCGTTGTGTGGGTGCGAGGAGGCACTCGCTCCTGGAACTGGGGCACTACCCTCAACACCAAGGCAATGAGCCGGTACTGGAGAGCGTTGCTGGGCAATCTCTGGAAAGTCCTGGGTAATGAGAGTCCAGCGTTGGGAGGAGGCACACGCCCTGCGGTCAGGGGCCCTACCCTCTGGATGCGTCACCTTGTGTTCAGTTCTATGCAGACCTCAGGTTCGGTGCGGGTTCCGCAATGTGCCGGAGTGAATGCAGGTTGACTCGTGGATCTTGTTGGGTTTGCGCGGAGGGGGGTCTCTGATCGGGTGACCTGGGTCCCAGGAGTGTCTCTTGGAAGGCGTACAGAGGAGGGCACATGCCCCACGAGTGGGGGCCCAACCCTCTGTGGCAGGGTTCAGTGTCGGAGTGAGGTTTGTCCTGATGTCGGGAGCTTGGAGGACGAGTTAAATAGGGGAGGCATAGCTAGCGTCCAAATCCAGATTCAGTAGCCAGAGGCATTGGGTGCAATCCTCTTGGTCAGGGTGTGTGATACGTGCTTGCCCAGTTGACGAAATGGGGCTGGTGACACCGTACCGAGCCCAACGAGGGGTGAGGGATATTCTCCAGGAAATGGCGGGAGCAGCCTCCCCGGGCAGATAACTGGGGTTGCGCCGCACACTCTCTCTCATAAGGGGCCACTGTACATAAACATGAGGTCACGTTTGGGTAGGCCTCTCGGGGAGCAGGCACAACGTCCGTAATGGGCTAGTGCGTCAGCGGATGGGGGGGGAGCACTCACTCTTATGTACGGTGGGCCACAGGTTGTGCCGGGCGTGATGGAGTTGCTGCACGGATCACGGAACGGGAAGGGCCGGCTCCTCCTCTGCCGTCGAGCCCAATTAGTTTTTTAAATGAGTGAGGCTGGGAGGAAGTTGTCTGTTTAAGTAGTGAGTTTCAGTGAAGCAAGTATGTCTGAGAGAGGAGGGTAAAGTCGGTCCAAGAGGGCAGTTCCCTGGAGTGGGGGTAAGGGGGCTGGGCTCTGTCTGGTTTGAGACATTGATGTGACTTCTGATTTAATCAGTTTTGTTAATGCTGACAGTGTTTATTTTGTCGCATTTCTCTTGTGAAGCTGGCACCTTGAGGATTGGTGTGGGCTTGGAGCAGTGCTTAGCTACTTCAAATTAGGCTTTGCTCCTGTTGGAGGTGTAGTAAGTTGACTTTGCCTCAGATATCATGTTTCTGCATTGGGTACAGGCCATCTCAGAGAAGTGTTAACTTCATTGATTACCTTTCTAACTTTCCGTTCTCTGCAACTGTTTCCTACTCTAATAATACCTTCATCAGAAATGTCAACATCCCAAGCACCAACCAGAAAAGCAGGGATTTGAGGGAGAGATGCTCTTGGCTGTGGTCCTTGCACCATCACTTTTCAAGGGATGTGATAGAGCATTTGTTTTCGGTGAGCTTGGGTGTGTACCAGGGTTTATTACACTTTGACTTTGGTGCAAACTATACTTTAGAGGCAGTGGGCATCCACTAGTTTTTTGGCAAGATGGTTAGAAAGATCCAGAAGGGCAGAGGCATTTCCTGTGCAGGGGAATGCTGTGAATATTGCCTCAGTGTGCCTAGTGGCAAATTCTTGAAGGGTCGGCGATCAATCACAGGGCGTTAGGCATGACTTTGTGGGGCAACCTTCTGTGTGAATTGAGAAGTGGGAAAGCAGCATGGTGGGTTCAGTCAAGGAGGGAGTTTGCGCATGGGGGGATTGGACAGGAGGTGAAGACTAGTTTGAGAGTGTGACATTTGAAAGTAATGAACCAAAAGATCGAATCTAAAATGCTGAATGCACGTTTAGTGTGAATTCGGCATAGTAGATTAGATCTTTTGCCCATAATACCGAACAGGGGTGTGGAGGTTGCAGGGGTGACCCCCACTCACCAGTTCGGTATTATGGGCTGCGGGGTATGCAGGGGTGTCCCCCGCATACATTAATGGCAGTGTGGGGGACAAACAGGCGAAATCCCAAAAGACCAAATTTGAAAATACGGGACAGTTGGCTCCGTGATTTTGTAATTCAATCTTTTGGGATACGTTTTTTTAACGTACATCCACGTTTGACAGTTGTGGGTGAGAGTATGATCTGTTTAAGGTCCATAGGTCGGTCAGAGAGAATAGGTAGTCACATAGGTGTTTTTCTGGTTGGTGCATAAGGTGGAATGTAATTGAGTCATAAATTGAGATCGAGAACCGGCATGACAGGGATTTTAAGGAGCTTATTTGTGGGGGCTGGGATTAACATGCAGGGCCAGTTGATCTTTTGGATGACTGCCACCACACCGCCAGTTTTTCCTGTCTGCTTATTATGTTGGATGCTGTAGTCCTCACATAGCAGGACATCAAACATGTAGGGGAGACATTTAAGTAATTAAAAGGGCATCAGTGCCCTGATTGTATATGAGGGCAGCAATATCAACAGTGTGTACGATCTCTGGACAGGTGTTAACCATCAAAACTGGCGGACCTAAATAGAAGGTGCATGTTGTGTTGGCATATGGGGGATATTCATGAGTTTTGCCAGGGTAGCTGGCTGAGGCTGCTTTGGGTGTTCGGCTGTGTGATCCCTGCAGAGGATGGGAATGGGCTGTAGTGAGTGGAGACACATATGCACCTGGAGTAGGATGGGTAGAGTAACTGGTCCTTTGCCCTTACCAGGCCCCAACAGGCACAAACGGGTATAACCCTTTTCTTCAACTGCCCTTCACTTTAGACTCCCTGCGAACAAACAGTTAAGAAAGGAAAGGAAGAGCCAGAACAAGCTGGAGGACTTAGAGACCTTTACATTCGTCCTAGACCCCCGAAAGTCAAGAACAGTTTGTGTGTGTACCATGGTAAAGAAGCTTTGACCTTTGTGCGAACTAGGCTTTAAAGGCAGTGGGCATCTACTAGTTTTTTGGTAAGGTGGTTAGATGTATCCAGGAGGCCTCAGGCATTTCCTGTGCCCGGGTATGTTGCCAACATTGCCTCTAGTGTGCCTAGCAGCACATTCTTGAAGGGTCGGCAATCAATCACAGGGCGTTTGGCCTGACTTTGTGGGGTAGGCCTCTGTGTGACATGAGAAGGGGTATTGCGACATGGTGGGTCCAGTTGAGGAGGGAGTTTGCACATGAGAGGATTGGACAGGAGGTGAAGACTAAGTTGAGCGTGTGACATTTGACATGGGTGGGTGAGAGTATGGTCTGTTTAAGGTCCATGGGTTGGTCAGAGAGAACAGTCACATAGGTGTTTTTCTGGTTGGGGATTGGTGTGTGTCTCAAGATCTGCTCCACTTTAATGTGATTCCCACTACTTGAATTTCTTCCTGGCTAGGGAAGTGCTGAACACTGGTACTCTCAAGACGTATGTGGGAGCCATTTGCAATATCATAAACCAAATTGCAACATAGTAGCAGATGCTGAATCCGGCAAGCAGAATGACAGCACCTTTCCTGAAATATCTGAGAAACTCTTACCCCGGGTAAGGATTGTAGGTGCCATTTCTACATTTCTACAGCAACTCTAGTTAGCTGTGGATTTCCGTCTGAAGTGTTGGACCCCTTTTTGGATAAAAAGACCTTGCAGCATCATCAGGATCTGTATTTCCGTGGAACACAACTGTACAACCCTATGTCGGAATTACATCTAGTGTTAGCTATGTGTCATGACATCATTAGAGCTGGCCATAGGGGGATGTCTTAAACACAAGGAAAGCTCACAGGGTAATCCCTGTGAAAACCACACGCTCGCACTTTGCCCCAAATCTTGGCTGAATTTTCAAAAAAAGCTTCAACTATACTCCAAAAGGCATATTCAATGTCTATGCATTGTCCCTCCGGACCTATAAGCCCCATCTCTCCATCTGGACCCACATGCCCCCATCCCTCCCTTGACACAACACACAGATGCCAGCATGCTCATCTCCATACCCACAACCAGATGCTCCATCCCTCCCCTTTGGACCCACAACGATGCCCCTTTCTTCCCTACACACCCACACCCAGATTCCCCATCCCTCCCATGACTACTGCATGTCCCCACCCCACCTCTAGACCCATATGCCTGCATCCTACCATCTAGCCTACATGCCCCATCCCTCCTTCCCAACCAACATGTCCCCATTACTCACTTCAGACTTACAGGCCCCATTCGCACCCAGATGCCCAGTTCCCTGATTCACATGCAGATGCTGTCATCCCCTCTCCCTCCAGACCTACATGCCACCATCCCCCATTCACATCCAGATCCTCATTCCTCCCTACATACCTACATGCCCCAATGCCTCCATTCACACCTAGATTCCTTATCCCTTCCTCCAGACCTACATGCCAGATGCCCCATCCTTCCTCCCAGACCAACAGCCAGGTTCTCCAGTGCTCCCTCCAGACCCACATGCCCCACCATCCCATGCCCCACCTTCCCTAGAGACACACATGTCCCAGCCCTCCACATGCCCCACCATCCCATGCCCCATCCTTCATAGAGACATACATGTCCCAGTCCTCCATTATGACGAGCTGGCCTGCCGCCTTCTACAAAGACAATACAGACTCCTCATCAGGTCCACAAAGCGAGTCCATATTCAAGACCGCATCTCCGCGGAATCTAACAACATGAACACACTTTTCAAAGTCTGCAAGGAACTGGACAACCCTACTGCAGCGTCATCCTCTACTGCACCCACCCAGGCCCTTTGCTCGGCCCTGGCTGCACACGTCACAGCCAAAACACAGGACATCCCGACCTCTCTTGCCTCTGCACCCACTCATGCAGCAGCATCTCTTGGGCCCCCTTCGGCCGCCCCATCCCCTCCCCAACTTCACTCCTCCCTCTCCCCTGTCACACCTGAGGAGGTCTCTAAACAAGTATTAGGACTGATTTTCTATACTCTGACCAGGTGGACAGATGTATAGAAGGACAACCTATATTGTGTCAGTTACCAGTTTAGGTAGCAGTGACAGGCGATTTAGGCTAAGTTCTTCAGAGGGAGTGAGCTTGTAAAGGGTCCACAATGAGGTCACACAATGGGAATCACGGATTACACTTAGAGAGGATGTGTACAGATACAGTTATTTAATTATGGACAAAAAACACTATAGAAAAATGACTACAGCAGATAGACATATCACACAACACTATCAAACTAAATACATATATACATTCACTTGGTTACAAGGCATAATACAAATCTGAAACTCCACAAAGGAAAGGTTAGAGGAGTATTATACACCCAAAGGTCCACAGAGACAATCCCTATCTAAAATTGTACAGCCCTAAGTTGTCTGGGGGCCTTGTGTCCAAGGGTTCAGGTTACAGTTCCAAAGAATTTAGGATGCAGGAAAACATGCAGGTAGGGTCTCTGTGGTCCAGTGAAGGGTTCTTAGGGTTAGGGTTCACCTCACTGATGATGCCCAACAAGGCTGAAACACGTGTATGGGGTTGCTGTGGTACTCTTGTTCATAGGAGAATTGCCTAGTATTTCGGTGCTGGACTGCCCCTGGGCAGGACAAAGAGTGATATGTGGGGATATTTCTTCTTTGTGAAAGGAACAGTGAGCTAAAGACTTGGTTGAGACTCTCCCAGGGCCATCCACCCAAGAACAAGTCAATGGGCTGTGTTTGTGCTGGTAGAGAGTTTCCCAGACCCCCCCTGTTTTGCATACCAAGTAACTTTGGGTCTCACCCTAAGTTACCATGGGACTCCAGACGTGGACCCCTTGCTCACTGCTCTTAGAGAGACACAGCTTCACCTCACTGATGAAGCCCAACTAGCACATGTGTATGGGGTTGCTGTGGTACTCTTGTTCGGAGGAGAATTGCCTAGCATTCCGGTGCTGGATTGCCCCTGGGCAGGACAAAGACTGATATGTGGGGATATTTCTTCTCTGTGAAAAGAACAGTGAGCTAAAGACTTGGTTGAGACTCTCCCAGGGGCCATCCACCCAAGAACAAGTCAATGCGCTGTGTTTGTGCTGGTAGAGAGTTTCCCAGACCCCCCCTGCTTTGCATATCAAGTAACTTTGGGTCTCACCCGAAATTACCAGGTGACTCCAGACGTGGACCCCTTGCTCACTGCTCTTAGGGAGACACAGCTTTGCCTCACTGATGATGCCCAACTAGGCTGAAACACGTGTATGGGGTTGCTGTGGTACTCTTGTTCAGAGGAGAATTGCCTAGCATTTCGGTGCTGGACTGCCCCTGGGCAGGAAAAAGAATGATATGTGGGGATATTTCTTTTCTGTGAAAAGAACAGTGAGCTAAAGACTTGGTTGAGACTCTCCCAGGGGCCACCAAACAAGAACAAGTCAATGGGCTGTGTTTGTGCTGGTAGAGAGTTTCCCAGACCCCCCTGTTTTGCATACCAAGTAACTTTGGGTCTCACCCTAAGTTACCAGGGGATTCCAGACGTGGACCCCTTGCTCACTGCTCTTAGAGAGACATAGCTTCACCTCACTGATGATGCCCAATAGGCTGAAACACATGTATGGGGTTGCTGTGGTACCCTTGTTCAGAGGAGAATTGCCTAGCATCTTGGTGCTGGACTGCCCCTGGGCAGGACAAAGACTGATATGTGAGGATATGTCTTCTCTGTGAAAAGAACAGTGAGCTAAAGACTTGGTTGAGACTCTCCCAGGGGCCAGCCACCCAAGAACAAGTTAATGGGCTGTGTTTGTGCTGGTAGAGAGTTTCCCAGACCCCCCCCCTGTTTTGCATATCAAGTAACTTTGGGTCTCACCCTAAGTTACCAGGGGACTCCAGGCGTGGCCCCTTGCTCACTGCTCTTAGAGAGACACAGCTTCACCTCACTGATGATGCCCAATAGGCTGAAACACGTGTATGGGTTTGCTGTGTTACTCTTGTTCAGGGGAGAATTGTCTAGCATTTCGGTGCTGGACTGCCCTGGGCAGGACAAAGACTGATATGTGGGGATATTTCTTCTCTGTGAAAAGAACAGTGAGATAAAGACTTGGTTGAGACTCTCCAATGGGCCATCCACCCAAGAACAAGACAATGGGCTGTGTTTGTGCTGGTAGAGAGTTTCCCAGACCCCCCCTGTTTTACATACCAAGTCACTTTGGGTCTTACCCTAAGTTACCAGGGTACTCCAGACGTTGACCTCTTGCTCACTGCTCTTAGAGAGACACAGCTTCAACTCACTGATGATGCCCAACTAGGATGAAACAAGTGTATGGGGTTGCTGTGGTACTCTTGATCGGAGGAGAATTGCCTAGCATTCCGGTGATGGATTGCCCCTGGGCAGGACAAAGACTGATATGTGGGGATATTTCTTCTCTGTGAAAAGAACAGTGAGCTAAAGACTTGGTTGAGACTCTCCCAGGGGCCATCCACCCAAGAACAAGTCAATGAGCTGTGTTTGTGCTGGTAGAGAGTTTCCCAGACCCCCCTGCTTTGCATATCAAGTAACTTTGGGTCTCACCCGAAATTACCAGGGGATTCCAGACGTGGACCCCTTGCTCACTGCTCTTAGAGAAACACAGCTTCACCTCACTGATGATGCCCAACTAGGCTGAAACACGTGTAATGAGGTCACACAATAGGAATCACAGGTTACACTTAGACAGAATGTATAAAAATACAGTTATTTAATTATGGCCAAAAACACACTATAGAAAAATGACTTGAAGCAGGTTGACAAATCACACAACACTATCAAACTAAATACATATATACATTCACTTGGTTATAAGGCATACTACAAATCAAAACTCATGCAAAGGGAAGGTTAGACAAGTATTATGCACAAAAAGGTCCACAGCGATGATCCCTACCTAAAGTATACAGCCCGACAGCCCGACATTTCACAGGAGATAGTCAACAGGGTCAGCTGAGGATTCACCGAGTTTCAGGCCGAAACTCACTACGGTGATGCTGACAGCATGGTAGCCCAGAAACAAAGCTGGTCAGCCACAGGACATTTCCAGGGCACTTCAGAAGGCTTCCTTTGGCAGGGCACCGAACAGACATCGGGAATGGATGTTCCCTCCATTCCAAGGGTTGTAGCTCCTTTGCAGGACTACTAAAGATCAAGAGCAAGGCAGGCCTCCTCCAGGACAGCAGCAGAAGTTGGTTTCCAGGCCTCCTTCAGTCGGGTCTCAGGTCTCTTCGCAGGTCTCACAGCTGGATAGGATACTTGGCTCCTTCAGGTTTCTCCAGGATCTCTGAAGAATGGGTGCAGCGGTCCTCTTCTTATCCTAAAAGCCAGGTAAGAGCTGAACCTCCCACTAGCCAATAGCAGGACTAGCCCAAACACACACCCCAGCAGTGGTCCAATCAGGACCACTGGCGGGAACATTCATTTATACCCCTCAGACACACTGAAACCAGTATGTGGATTGGAGTCAGACTGACCCAGCCCACATCCTGCAAGCAAACACACACAGCCCTCCAGTAGTCCGCCAAAAGCTCCTGCTTTCCTGGGTACTGGAAGTCCTTATAAGGATTTTCCTGGCCTCTGAGGCCAGGAAGAAGGCTAAAGAACAAGATGGCAAAAGAACAGGCAAGAAATCTCGTGGCACGGATATGTTTGACTAGAAGCCACAGTTAGTAGCCAAACATGGTAAATGCGGTAAATCTGAAACAAAATTCCCCAAAAAGTGGGGAAAAGTCACTGCTGAAACCAGCCTATACTTTTAGTACATCTAGAGTAACCAAAAATCCTCTGAGTGTTAGTGTAGGCCAAAACAAAAATGCACCCCATTGTACTGCAGTGTAAGCTGCATTGTACAATGATAAAAAATTACCACAAGTGATACAAAAGTAACTAAAGTAGTAACATGGTAACTCGACTAAGGGAAACAATGTTTTCCAGTACTGATAGCCTGAAGGACATATCAGCTTCCCCATAACATATGAGCAAAGGCCAGTGCAGTGAAGCTTAAGGCTTTACTGTACTACAAAAAGTATAGGCCAGAATTGAAAATAAAAGCAAAAAATGTGGGGGTTCCATAAAGATGGAAGGAAAGGTGCAGTAAAGAGAAATCTTTCCTAACAATAAGTCCGGTCTATCAAAGCCTCTTCCAAACAGGTGGCCCCCTGCCCTTCCAAAACCATCAAGGACAACATTGACACACTTGTTCCAGCCTTGGCAGACCTCTGTAACCTCTCCTTCGCCACTGGAGTTTTCCCCACTTTTCTCAAGCACTCTTTTGTGCACCCTCTCCTCAAAAAACCTTCATCCGACCCTTCCATTCCGACAAACTACCACCCGATCTCTATCACTCCCTTCCTGGGAAAACTCCTGGATAAGTTGGCTATCTCTCAGCTCACCACCCACATTGAATCTGTTGGTTGTCTCCATGACCATCAGCCTGGCTTCAGAGCATCCAGAGGCACGGAAACTGCTCTTCTGAACACCCTTGAAGACATGCTCTCAAATCTTGACTCTAACTCTCCCTCTGTCCTCATTATTCTTGACCTCTCTTCTACTTTCCCGACATCCTGATCTCCCACAGATCAGGCCCTGGCGTGGCTTGCCTCCTTTCTCTCTGACCGTCCTTCCCAGGTGGAACTTGGGTCTTTTCTCTCCGCTATCACTCTCTCTACTTGTTGTGTCCCCCACGGATCTAACCTATCCCCCTGCTTCTTCAATGTTTACATGGCCCCTCTGGACCACAGGATCTCTGCCTTCACCTCCAACGTTTAGTGTTAAGCGATTAATGCACAGCCCTCTTTCAGGCTACCCTCGGCCTACTCTTCCTCGCTCATTCCTGACTGTCTGTCGGCAATTCGGCCATGGTGTACTGTGAACAACCTCTGCCTCAATGCCAGCAAAACAGAGATCGTCCTCATTGGGACCCCTGCGCCTGCTTTCCCACTTTCACTCTGGCCGGCCTCCCATGGCCCGTGCCCTCACCCACTAGGGAGGCAACAAATCTAGGGGTCATGGTCTTCTCCACTCTCTCCTGCTCCTCTCACATCACGAACATCTCTAAAATGTCCCACTACTAGCTGCACCTCCTTCTCACTTTCCCCCAGAGGCTACCATCTCCAGAGCCCTGGTTCTATTTAGACTGGACTACTACAACAGTCTCTTTCTCAATCTTCCTACTTCTACTCTCCGACCTCTACAACTCATCCAGAACAGAACGCAAGACTTATCCTTGGCCTCAAGCCCAGGGACCACATCTCTCCAGCGCTGAAATCCCTCCACTGTCTCCCCTTGGCTGCAAGGATCAAGACCCTCTGCATAGTCCACAAGGCTTTCTGGGGCCGGGGCCCGCACTATCTACAACTCTCTCTCCCTAAATACTCTCCTTCTAGAGCCTTCCGCTCATCCTCTTCGAACACTCTGTGGGTGAGCTGATTCTGAAAACAGAGATTTGGAGGTAGATCTTTATCCTCTGCAGGTGCTTCCCTCTGGAAAACCTCCCTGCCTCTCTCAGTCTTGAGCTTCATCTCCTTAAGTACTGAAAACTCCTCAAGACCTTGGTCTTCTCTTCCTCTTTCTGTCTCCCTCTCCCTTGTTAACCTCATCTCTATTCTCGCCCCCCCCCTCTCCCTAACTCCACTCTGTTTGTTGACTGGTCGCCTGGTGCACCTCCAGAGCTACACAGGTCTCAGGCTGCCCCGTCAGTCCTCGTACTTGCCCCCAGGCCTCTGCACTTTGCTCACCACTACTGCACTTTTGGAATTCGTTCCATGAGAAGGCTAACCTCTCTACACTTAACTCAGGGCCCTGCTGAACTGGGCACATTTGTTCCCTTCCCCCTCCCTTTCACTTCTTGTCTGCACACTTACATTACCCAGAATGCACTAGGCCTAGTTCACCAGGCCTAGTACAGTCATTTTGGTGTGTATGGTCTTCTCCTTCTCCTCTGTCCCTTATCACCTCACTCTCCTTCATGCACTTGCACTATCTGAAACATCGTTGTCCTAGTACAGTTATCGTTCTTCTCCCTCTTCTCTTCCCTTCATCGCCTCCCTTCTTGTCATGCACTTGCACTAGTAGTAATGCATCAAGCCTAATTTGCTAGCCTTTTTGCCAGATCATTCCGAAACTTCAAGGCCAAAGAATGACTCTGTATTCCATTGTTCCCTGCCCGCATTGACACGCTTTGAAGCACTTCACTGTGTACAAGCGCTTTACAAATAAACAATTGCAATTACAATTATGCCATTAACAAACAGATGCCCCAGCCCTACCTCCAGACCACATGCCCCCATATCTCCATTCTTACCCTGATACCTCATCCCTTCTTTCAGTCCTACATGCCACATTCTTCCATTCACACCCAGATGCCCCTAACCATCCTTCCAGGCCCACAACCAGGTTCTTCAGCCTTTCCCCCAGACCCACATGCCCCAGCACTCCATTCCCATATTCATAAACAGATGCCCCAGCTCTACCTCCAAACGACATGCCCCCATTCCTCCATTCACACCCAGATGCCCCCATCCTTCCTTACATTCAAACATCCAGGTGTTCCAGCTCTCACTCCAGACCAAAATGACCCCCCCTCCAGACACACATGCCCCAGCCCTCCATGCCCCCATGCAGTAGCGGATTCCCCTAGTCCTACATGCAGACCACATGTCCCCATTCCTCCATTCATACCCAGATGCCTTCATCCCTCCCACCACACCCACATTTGCCTTTCCCTTCCACCAGACCCACATGCCCCCATCCTTCCCTTCAGACCTACATACTCCATCCATCCCACCTGACCAACATACCCCTTCACCTCCCACTGGACCCACAGGCAACCATCCCTCCATCCAAACCCACACACAGATGTCCCTCGCCCTCCCTCCAGGCTTACATGCCCTGTACCTCAACTCACATACAGATGCCACCGGCCCACATGCCCACATCATTTCACTCAAACCCAGATGCACCATTCCTCCAGAACCATGCTCCAAATTCACATGTCACCATCCCTCCCTCCACACTCACATGTCAGGATCACTCCCTTTGGGCCCACATGCCACCATCCCACCCTCAGGACCCACTCAAAGATGCCACCATTTGTCCCCCTTTACCGACACCAAGATCCATCCATCACTCCAGAGTCACAACCAGATGCTTCACCTCTACCTCCAGACATGCCATCACCTTTCTATTCATATACATGCCACATCCCTCTCTCCTGATTCACATGCCCCCATTCACACCCAGATAACCCATCCCTGCCTCCAGACCTACAAGCCCCATCCCTCCATTCACAGCCACATGCCTCCATACCCATTCATCCTAGATGCATTGATACACACCCAGATGCCTGCGACTCGCGATTAACTCACAGATGTCCCCACCCATCTCTTCTTCTTGTCCCACACCCAGGTGCTCCAGATTCACATCTCTCCCTATTAACCTACATGCCCCCCTCATTCCATTCACGCTCAGATGTCTCTATTCCTCAATTTACATGCAGATGCTGCCATCCCTCCCACCCTCACGATCCACATCCAGGTGCTCCAGCCCAATCGACAAATTCACATGCCCTATTCCTTTCTCTAGACCTGAATGCCCATCCCTCTATTCCCAGGCATGCTCTTAACCTGCCATCAAGACCAACATGCCCCATCCCTCCATTCACTTGCAAACGTCCCAGCCATCCCTCTAGACCTACCCGCCCTTATCCCTCCAGTCACACGCATGACATACACATCGTCCTCAGACCTACACCCTCACCCATTCCTCCAGACCCCTCCGTCCAGACCCACATGCCCCATTGTTAAGATGGATTTCTGAACTCTGACCTGGAGGGGCAGAGGTTCAGAAGGCCAGCCTATTTTCTTGGAACAGGGTAACCTCTGGTCAAGCCAGACCAATCAGGGTAGTGATGGCGCGGTCAAGAATAAGTCTGAAGAGGGGTGAGGGTGACTGAAAGACCTCAATGAGCACACAAAGCAAGGACACTTACAAATTACTCCAGACAGGTGTTATATTAAAAATATAGACACATTTATTACAAGGCCTTTGTAACATCGACCATAGCAAAGAATCACAATAATACTAAAGTAAACCAACACATCACAATCAATACAATATATATACAAGACCGATGGGTCTAAGGAGGTAGGAGCATGTAATATGTAGACCACCGAGATGGGGAGGAAAACAGGCAGTGCAAGTAATCATTAGTGCCCGTTCGACATCCAAAACACACCAAACTAGGAGGAAGTCCGACCCCTACGAAGAGAGAAACCTTATGCTCAAAAGTACCTGCATGCGCTTGTGCCAATGGACAAAAGAGGGTCTCAAGTAGACAAAAACAAAATTTCAGGGTGAGAGGTCATAACAGTTCTATACATTAATACATATAGCAACCACTAATGATGAATTTCTAAATTGAATGTATTTAATAATCTTTAGCAAAACATGGTGGGGATAGAGACCCAGGAACATTTAAAATACAATACAAATATGTATAATCCAGTAAACAAGGGCTGGATTTGAATGTAACAACAAACAACAATGAACTGCCAAACTTAGTCAATTTTTTCCATTGTGCAGTTACAGAATGAACATAAACATAGTTTCATGAACATTTCACAAAAAACAACAACAATGCTTGAGCTGTGCGCTGTTCAAATGGTGTAATCGTCGACGCAATGGTGTTTCGGCCTAGAAAAGAGCTGTACAATGCAGCTTAAAGGGCAGGCCTTTATCAGGAAGTGTGATGGAGTGAGTGGTAGTCCCGGGATCTCTATCAGTGTCTTATCCAGTACATCGATAAGCGGTAGTATCCATCATAGGTATAGATATCTGGACGGCAATGAGTGGGCTAATGTAGGAGCAAAATTGTACCTCAGGCGGTAAGTAGTCTTCTTTAGTGGAAAACCCCCAATATGCATGAAAAGTGTCTTCTCAAGTCAAAATGGTGGAGACACCCATTGGGCCTCATTACGACCCTGGCGGAATTCGCGGTGCAAAATGCACCGCGGAGCATGGCGGAAAGCCGCCGATAGCGCCATGGGGGTTGGCGGATTTACCACCCCATGCCGACCTTGGCGGAGCGGTAAATCCCCAATCCCCATTTTACCCTTCCCCATTCCCATTCTTGCCCCATAGGGTATAATGGGAGTGGGGAAGGAGTTAATTACGCCGCCGTAAAGTACGGCGGCGTAATTAACAACGAGGTCCCTTAGCGCCATGGTTTTCTCCGCCCGGTAAAACCAGGCGGAGAAAACCTCCATGGCGCTGAGGGAACTCGTAGTAGGGCGGACGGGTCCGCCGCGATTACCGCTGGCGGTATCCCACTCCGCCAGGGTCGTAATGAGGCCCATTGTGTTTTGTGGCTGCTAACCCAGGTTGTCCTTTTGTGACATACCCTTCCAGAGCGATGGGTTTCATGATGCAGGCATCTGTTCCAGAGGATCTTTCTGCAAGTGGCGACCCTGACACCTGACAGCTGAAAGGGAGCCTTTGCTAAAGGCTTTGCCCAGGCTCCCGACCCTGACACCTGACAGCTGAAAGGGAGCCTTTGCTAGAGACCCAAGAGCGCAGCAAAGTAAGTTACAGTTCACTCTTGTTTCATGTTGCACAAAAGCTGCAACATGAGGAAAGGACTAAGGGAAACAAAGTCTCCAAGTACTGACTGTCTTAAGGGCATGTCAGTTTCCCCATAAGAATTGAGCGAAAGCCCAGAGGAGTGTGGCGGTAGGCTGCGCTTCTCTGGCAAAGTCTAGATCAGGGTGTAAAACAGCAGCACAAAGTTTGGGGGTTGCCACATGGAGGGAAAATTACATACAATATGATTTTTTTCCTAACAACCATCACTTCATTCACTTGTAGATATCCCCAGTACTCCCTTCAGACCTACATGCCCCCATCTCTCCATTTATATCCAGGTCTATATTCCCCCAAAACCTCATTCACTTGCAGATGTCCCCATATATCCCCCCATACCTTCATGCTCCATCCCTCCATTCACACCCAGATGTCCCCATCCTTCTCTCCAGACCCACACCCAAGTGATCCAGTCCTCACTCCAAACCCACATGCCCCACCCTTCCCTGCAGAACCATATTCCCCATTACACACCTTGTGGGATGGCCATTGACACCACAATGAGGGAGTCGGTAATCATTTATTTATATTAGTACAACTGTACAAACCCTGTACCGACATGGCATTTCACTCTCCCTCTATCAATCATTACTCTCCTCTTCTAGAACCTCTCACATGTAATCTGGAACCTGGTAGTCACCACATTCCATATTACAACATGCCCCATCCCTCCCTCCAGACCCACAACGAGATGCCCTCTTCCATCCCTCTAGACCTACACCCAGTTGCATCCTTCCCTCTCTGCAGACCCACACCCAGACAACCCCTTCCCTCCCTCTAGATCCACGCACAGATTCCCCATCTCTCCTTACAGTCCCATACACAGATGCCCACATTCCACCCTCCAGACCCAAACTAAAATGCCCTATCCCTCCCTTCAAACCCACACCAAGATGCCACATCCCTCTTGAGCCACATCAATATATCCACATCCCATCCTCCATACCCACACCAATATGCCCCCATCCCTCATACAACAGACCACAATGCCACAATAATCCTATGGACTCGCATCCAGATGCCCCATCCGTCCTCCAGACCCACACCAAGATGATCTTGCGCCTCTCTCCCGATCCATATCAAGATAGCCCAAGTCAATCCCCTCTAAAATCCCCCATCCTACCCACCTATTGGTTAACCCAAACAAACTCTTTGCATAATGGCCTGAAGAACATGCCCAAGAGCACTGAATGTCTCAAAAAGTTCAGCAGCTCTAAAAAAAGGTTAAAACGCATCCTTGTCACCCGAAAGTCACAAAAATGTTGCCAGCCAAAAAACACATTTTAGCCCCCAAAAAGTCCAGAAATAATTTGGGACCCCAAAAAAAGCCTTCAAATGGCTCACACACCCCTGAAAACATTTCCAAACATTTGGTGACTTAGGGCTCCTAAAGTCCGAAAACTTCATCAAAAAAGGCCCTTAAAACACATCCTAGACTACCAAAAGTCTTGCAAATATTGACAGCATAAAAAAGACCTTAAATTGGAGAGCTTAAACGCATCCCAGAATCCCAAAAGACCCCAAAACATTGGTTGCTCAAAAAAAACAAACATGCCCTGGAGCCACGAATGAAAGGGAAATTGTGGCAGCCAGAAAAATGCCTTAAAAGGTTTGCTAGAACCCCAAATCCTGAAACCTTTGGTGGCCCAAAAAAGTCCTTAAAAATCATCCTAGACCCATTAAAATCCAGAAAATGTTGGAGGCTTGAAAAAGCCCTTTAAATGTGTCCAAAACACTGAAAGGCCCTGAAAGCTTTGGGTGCCTTAAAAGGGCCCTAAAATGTGTCCTAGACCCCTGAATGTCCAGAATAATTTGGAGGGCCAAAAAAAGCCTGTTATATGTATCGTAGACCCGTAAAAGTGCAAGACATATTGGTGGGCAAAAAAGGCATTTAAATGTGTCCTAAACCCCCAAATGTCCAGAAATGTTTGGCAGGTTGATAAAGACCTTTAAATATATTCTAGACCCACACAAGTCCAGAAGACATTTGTAGCCCCCATAAGACCTTAAATTCTGCCCTAGACCCCTGAAAGTCCAGAAAGTGGTGGTGGTCCAAAAACGGCTTTAAAATGTGTCCTAGACCCCAAAAGTACAGAAAACTTTAGAGGCCCAAAAATAGTATTTGAATGTGTCACAGAAACCTAAATGTCCAGAAATATTTGGCAGCCATATAAAAGCCTTCAAATGCACCATGGACACCCATAAATGCTGAAAACCTTGTGTGCCTGAAATGGCTTTTTAATGCATCCTAGAGCTGCGAAAAGGCCAGCAAAATTCAGCACCCCAACAAAGCCATTAAAACGCAGTGGTTAAAATTGGTATTCATGGAGCAGGAGCTGAAAGTACCTCCTGGGTTTCAGGCTTTTTCGTCTGACCTGGTGTTACTTACCTGACCCAGGAGCTGCTAAAGTGAGAAGTCATGCATGCCTTCTTGCTATAGTGTATGTGTAATTGTTAGGAGGTGCTTAGTACCAACTTGAGATCTCATCTCCCTGTGCAATATTGTTGTCACTCATGGCATTGGGTATCTTAGTTACAAGGGAACCCTGGCTTTGTTGACTCAGTAAGGGTTCCAGATTCCAGGGGCGGTTGAGAGCTGAAGGAGAGAAGTGGTTCACTGCTGGGGGGCCGTTCTCATGGATGTATTTTTTCTGAATAAAACCTCTCAACTCATGTGAAGTCTCTGAAGTGTATTACAGAACCTTTTAACATTGGCGACGAGGATGGGACAGTAATGGACGAGATAAACTTCTATCAGCAAAAGCACACTAGATGCACAGATCGAATGTATGTAATAATTTCACATTGAGAGATGCACTCTTGTCTGAATAGCCACTCCAGGGTGCTTGGAAAATCGTGTAATGATCTTATTTACAAACTGTGACACGCACCCACAAATTAATACCACACACTCCCCTTCCAACTGCATCTATTGGTTCCTCTGTCTTTTGACGTATTGCTTTACAATGAACTTTTACTTCCTCTGTCTTGGGACAATATCCCTCTATGCTGCTAAATCTCACTTGCTCTTTACCTAATCTGTCTGCCATTATATCCGTCGGTGTATCTGCATCTATGTTGATACATGAACCTCTGTTGACATTTCTTCAGTATCCTGGTAGTTTTCTCTTTGTTGCTGAACCTGTTGCCATCTCTTCACTGTCCTGTAGTTTCCCCTTTCTTGCTGAACCTCTTTTGCAATCTCTAGACTGCCCTGTAGTTTCTTCTTTCTTGCTGAACCACATTTACTATCTCTTCACTGCCCTGGTAGTTTTCTCTTTCTTGCTGCCTACTGTGAGGGGTCAGAAATGCGAGACGGACAACTTTTAGATGATTTTTCAAACTACGCCATTTTATTAAATCATAGGTTTCATCAAACGCCTCACTCTCCTACACTGACAAGGATTTCCCTGCCTAAAAAAACTAAAGGAAAACACTCTAAAACAGGATATATGGCCCTCACACTTAAACATCAAATACACAAATAAATATATGACAATTCACAACATCAACAGTTGTACTTCTAATATATCCACAGGGCCTGATTCATGGTAGTGTTTTATAATGGTGCAATCCCATAGGAAAAAGTTTCATGAATCAGGCCCACAGTCTCTATTGGTACCTGGGCGAGATCACCTTCCCCAGGCTTCAGGTTAGATTCAGTTCCAATGTTCAATAAAAAGAAATAAGGAAATATGGGTTTAAAATAAAGTTTCAATTAATTTCTTGTCTCCTTCAATGGGTCAAAAGAAAGTTCTGTCAACTAAAGTTCAACCAACAGAAAAGCTCTTCTTCTTTGAATAATGACTCCTCACTTCATCCAAATAGCATCAATGTTATTTCAGGCCAAGATGCTTTGTCATAACTCATAAATGTCAAAGACGAAACACAGCTCCTTGTATAGGTTCAAATAGACACAACTTCTGATAAGATTAAAGAAACACGGCTCTTCGTTAACACTTAGTAAGTCTTTCTCTATAGTGTTAGAATTCACAGTTTGTATCTTTGTCAGGATGACCTCACAGCATTTACTACTTTTACCTGAACAACTCTCATCTCAGGTTAACTTCTGCAGGACTTGACCATGTGAGGCCATTTCTCAAAAGGGCAGCCTCCTTGCCCCACGTTTCTGTCTGAAACACCAACCACCAGAAGGCCTTCAGGATGTCATTCTCCCTTTATCCTCTTGGCTTTGGCACAGTGAGTTATAACAACTTTCATGGAACAATCACAAGCAGCAAGTTTCCTTTCCCTAACCTTGCCTTAGTCTCTTTGTGTATTGCCAACCAGACTACTTTGATCATCAACTTTATTTTTAGTCTCTTTTGGCTTTAGGCAATACTTGCATGCCCTTGGCTTGGGCAATGCAGGTTCCCCTCCTGGCATAGGACAATGTTTGCACCACTCCTCTGCTTTGGGAAAGGTTTGGTTCACTATTAGCTTTGACAATGCGTGTTCTCTTAACTAACACTGTATAATGTTCAGTCACTAAAATTTGTTGTAGAATTGTTTGTGACTACCGCATAAATGATTCCAAGGTTAACCTTCACATCACAATCACTTTTAAGTACACACAGCCAGTCTTTCATCTGGTTTCAGATGTTTTAACATTCAATCAATGTGTTGTACAGCATTATACTTATGCAGACAAAGATAATTAAGTTCACTACTGCGTGAGTGCTACTTTTTACATTACCCATTGTCAAGCAATCAAAGGTGGCATTTAAACAGTTTTCACTCCTATGCAAGTGCTACTTTTTATACTTCCCATTGTCCAGCAATCAACGGTCAAGTTCAGATAGCGTTCACTTGTAGGCAAGTGATTGTAGTGGATACTGTTGCTTGCCATTGTTCGTGCAAGGCCTCAGTACTCTCAGTAATACTCACCGGCTTCTGTCTTGTTCCCTTCGCATCGTGCAGGACTTCGCCTGCTTCAGACTTCATTTGAGCATACACCCTTCCTCTATGAAGGTACCTCCGACCCCACAATGTGGTCACAGACCTCCTCTGGCTTCCGTAACCCTTGGCTGCAAAACACTTCTCAGCCACGGTCTTCAGCACGCTTTCTGTTTCACAATCTATGCAATTAGGTTCACAGGTGTAAAAGCTGTCTCTCTTCATGCCTTCCACTGCACAACCTCTTCACTTCAGAATTTAGGGAAACAGGAGCCTCTCAGGACAGGCAGTTGAAATCTGCTTGATCAAAGTCCTGGCTTCTCTTCTGTTCATCCACTTCTGCCTGGATTGCCAACACTGTGCTCTTTTTCTTCTGCTGCTACTGCTGCTGCAATCACTCCAGCCACAACCCCATCTCCATCTACATCTAATAGACTGCACCTAAGGGGGGCGTTCAAACCTCTCTGCCTCCCTCTGGGGTGGGTGATTACGCTTAATAGGCTAACTACCATTGAAACACTGCTCTTCAGCCTTCTTCCTCATCCCAGAACTTCGAGGATTATGGGAATTGTATTCCCTAACAGCAAAATTAGGTTTTATGGGTTGGTTTATGTTTTTAAATGCACATCTATTGTTCTGAGATGCATTTAAAGAAGAATCACTAGCATTTATTTGAACAGGGTTAGACAGTTTGTTCAAGTTATTGTTTATAGGTCCCTTTCACTGGATCTGCAGGAGAAAGGCTGGGAGTAAAGGTTAGAAGTCCTAAATGGTCTTTCCTTCCTTTAAAGATGTTACACCAACTTTAGCCACATCAAAAACTTGATATGGGGTTCAGATATATCATAACGACAATAAGCCATTGCATGTCTTTGTACATTTCAAAAGGTGTTAGGCAGAATTATATGCAGTACCCTTTGGGAACACCACACACAATTAAGACTACAGGTGATAGTACAATTTCACCTTTGGTACAAGCCTGTACTACACAGTTAAAGTGGTAGCAGTAGCAGAGCAGCCAGACTTATCTCAAGAGTAAGTGAGCAGTATCAAATAGTTACACAAAGGACAGCAATTACTATGATTCAGCCAAACACAGACTCAAGGTTTCTAAGTAAAACAATATATATTTATTTACTCAACAGTTGTATAACATTTCACTATTATAAGCAAGTCAAAAATCACAATCATAGATACACGACACCACTTCCCTTAAATTCCAGACAAGTTAAGCTCACAAAATGAAGTGGGAGCAAAATGGCACTCCAGCAAATTAAAAGGGAGGGAAAGACAAAGTTATTAGAAATCAGGCAAACCAACAGGTAAGTACTCAGGGCAATTGAACAAGAGAAATTACAGTGAGGAGATCAGCTAGAAAAGGCTTAGGGCCAAAGTCAATGGGTCAAAAGTCTTTTGCTCAAGATCACACAGTTCAGGGTAGTTCGCGGTAAAGTTCGTGGCACAGATTCCGGACGAGGTTGGTTGGTAGAAAAGTTAGTTCAAAGAGAAGTGAACGACAAGCCCTCAGATTGGCAAAAGATTTAAAACACTTTTACCGCCGTTGAACGAAATGGTCAACCGGATTTGCACAGTACCTTTAAAACAGAGAGGGAGCTGTAGCTGAGGCGGACGTTCCTGGTGGTTCCTGCAGGCTCAGGGTTCCTGAAGCGACTGACGGACTTACAGGAAGTAAGAAGACTGGAGGGTCCTGCGCCACCCAGGGAAGAAATCAGCAGCAGAGCAAAACAACTAATAAAATGTGCGCTCCTTAAAACCCAAGCAGGGTCCGACCTTCCTGGCTATCCGGCCCACTGTAGCTCTGTACAGCAAATTCGACCTGAGGAGGGGTCCTGGCTTGTAGTTTGTGCAAACTGGTTGGTCCCACCAGCTCAAGTGAAGAAGTTTCCTGGAGGATCTTCTCTGTCGTCGGATTCGGGAGATTCGGACCTGCAGCAGGGCTTCACCGGGCAGTTCAGTCGTTCTAGGGGTCTTCTTCTTCCAGTTCCTCCTTGGTTTTTTCGTTTCAGTGGTAAAAATGCCTTTCCAGTCGCAGAGAACTGCTTTTTACACAGTTTTCCCCCATTCATATAGCCTGGCTGTCAATTACACAGCAGGGAGGTTGGCCTAGCAAGGCCAGTCCCCTTAGCCAATCAGACAAGAGTGTGACTTGGGTTACCAAGGGAACCCATGGCAGGGGTCCGAAGATCCCTCCCTCACATCCTACCTACCTAGACTTTCAGGTGCCTTAAGGAGGGCTTCTGTGCAGAAGCCCGCGAAAAGACAGCGAACAAAGGAATCATCCCCAGTTTGGCGCGCAGAGAAAAACGCGAGAAAGACTTTAACAAAAAGAAATGGCGAATAAACTCAGCCGGAGCCAAAATAAAATGTATTTGGTGAAGCGGGTTTATATTCAAGGCTAATATAATAGCCTAAAACAATACCACGTTTATATAAGATAATTGCGGTAGAAAAGTTAGGGTAGTTCCCACTGTCACCAGCCAAGTCTTAAGGGAGCGAAACAAGGCTCCAAGAGGTATAGACAAAAAGGGATGAGAATGAACCCTTTCCAATACTCTATGTAAGATGGGGTGTACTGGGTTTGTTGTTTAAAGAGACTCCATAAAGTTAATGGAAACTTTACGTGTTTCTGGTGGACAGTAGTCAGCCCCAGAAAAATGGAGTCAGTGGGAAGTCTAAAAGACAACCCTGTGTCACTGCACTGAAGGTCCTGTGTAATACACAAACAAAAGTGGTGCTCATGGAATAGGTGAGGCTCCAGAGCCCAAGAACACACAAAATGGTAAAAACCCACATGGCACATGTAAGAGTGGTAAAAAGGATCACACTCTTACCAGGTGAAGAAAATAAATCCTAGAAATACAGCAAAGCTGCTGAGGGACTCGTTAGGTAAAACATTTATGAGAATACTCCCTAACAAAAGGTCCTTCCCTTCCAATGATAAATATCACGTCCACCCCACCAGATCTACTCACCACCCTGGGCCTGGTCTCCTCCCAGGTGATCCTCTTGCAATACACCACCCCCACGGTCAGGATCAGGAAGCATCTGCCTTTCCCTGGCCACCTCTGAGCAGACTTTAGGCAGGGTTTTAGTGAGGGATGAACAGGTTTAATTACACTCTCCTCTGCTAAAGGCTTGTTCTCGTGCTCTACTGCTGCAGTCTTTCTTGTTGGATGATGATTCAGGGTAGGTTTAAAAATGAACTAAATGAATGTGTTTGCCCTTTGGCATAAGAAAAGTGCATTCGTAATATCTGGTGGGTCAGCATGATGGAGGACTGATTGGGGGGCAATATTGTTTGGGGGGCTTTGAGGGTGGAAACAGCTACTGAAAAAGGCTTGTTTTTTTATGGTAATCTGGAACTCCTATTGCATGGTCAAATGGAGAGACATAATCAGCTATCTCATTGGCTCTCATGTCAGATTATCACAACATTGCTACAGTCCAGGGCCTCACTTGTGCAAAAAGTAATCTTCACTGCATCACAGTAAGGGCCAGTAGTATCTGCATTGCGAATAATAGATGTTGCTATTATCAAACTAAATGATGCTCATGTTGACTGCTTATGAAGGAAAGGCAGAGTCGTCCCTGCTAGAATTCAAACATGTCTGCAGTTTGCACAAATATCTTTGGAGATTGCCATGTGTGCCTGGCTTCATGGGATGAACTCACTTTGCAGTAGTACATGTTTTTCTTCTGCTGCACAATAATGATCTACATGCAAAGGAACTGTTGCAATTGTATAGCCCACTAAAGCTGATAATGCACACAAACCACTCCTTGGCACCACTACTGTTTTTGCACAACAAGCAAACATTATTGACCAGTCTGCTTCAGAAGTTTTAATTCTATCAATACTTGGACATTTGTTTTACTTAAGAGCAAGCACAGATTCAGAAGCAAATGGGGACTTTGAAAAGCAAATGGTCCTACCGAGGATAATGACACAATTATTAACAATTTGGGAGGTGAGAATTCTTACAGGAAATGAGCACCTCCTACAACCTTTGCATAGTCCAATTACACACACTGCTTTAAACAAAGAATGCAGATAAAAGGATTTGCAGCACATGCTGAGGACCCTTTGAAGAGTGCCTGTTAAAATAGCTGAAGCACTTTGCCTGCAAGGCCATTATGATGTCTCTCTGATGCAGGAGCTTCTAAATACAATAGTTCTGGCTACCGATAAGATTGCTGCAGTCACAATACACGTGTTTACATGTCAGTGCTGACTAATTTAAGCTAATAACATTCAAACTTCAATGGATAACTCCGATGTCCCTATGAAACTGAAGAAATCTTTGAGGTTTTAATGGCTCTGTCTTAATTTGGTGGAGCCACTGCAAACATGGAAACACATGTAACATGTCACTGTACATCCAGTTTTCTGACGAATTACAGCTCCGGTTAGGCTTTGCTTCCCCCTAGTGGTAGTAGCAGGTAATTACTACTGAATCAGGTTTTCAAGCCAAACACCTTTTACAGCTCTTCTTACTGGGGGGCCTTACCAGGCGCTTAACCACTCAATCCAGGAGCTATTTAGCATTCAGGAACCAGACTTTTTGAACCCTGAAATGTATACTGGGCACTGAAAGTCCAGAAAACGTGGGCGGGCCGGAAATGGTGTTTAAACTTGTCTCAGACCCCTGAAACTCCCAAAATGATTTGTGGCTTGAAGAAAGCTTCTTATATCCCCGAAAGTCCCAAAACATTTGGCAGCCCAAATAAGGCCATTGAAAAGCAAGCTAGACTGCTAACAGTCCAGAAACCTTTGGTGGGACAAGAAAGGCTTTAAAATACATACTAGACATCCAAAAGGCCAGAAAACATTGCGGGCCCGAAAAAGGCCTTTAAATGCATACTAGACTCACTAAAGTCCAGAAAACATTGGAAGCACGAAAAGAGGCCTTCAAAGTTTTAATATATTTAGGGTCTCTCTTATGCATTTTGAGGCTCAAAAAGGTTTTAGTCGTGATCTAGACACCAGAATGTCCAGAAAAATGTGGTGGCCCAAAGATGGCCATAAAAAGTCCCAGAAATGAGACAGATGCATAAAAAAGTGTCATAGACCTCAAAAAGTGCACACATTTTTCAGGACCTCAAAAAAGCCTTTAAATGCACCCTATGCCCTGAAAAGGCCGGAACAGTTTAGTGGTCCAATAAAGGCCTTAAAACGTATCATAGAGCCCAGAAAGTCCAGAAAACCTTTGAGACCTTTAAATGCTTCCTAGACCCCTAAAGGTCAAGAACCATTTAGTGGCCCATAAAAGGCCTTAAAACACATATGAAAATCCTGAAATGGCAGAAAGCTTTGGCAGCCCAAAAAAGGCCTTTAAATGCATCATTAACAGTGAAAAAGTCCTGAAAAAGTTGGTGGCCCCAAAAGCGTGTCATACAGACCCAAATTACTCAAAAATGTTTAAAGGAGGAAAAAGTCCTTACAATGTATCCTAGAACACTGACAGTCCCAAAAACGTTCCAGCCACAAACATTTTGGCAACACAAAACAGGCCTTGAAACACATCACCCCAATCTGAAAATGTCAGTGGCCCCATAAATGCATCCTACTGATCTAAAAGTCTGCAAAACTTTGACAACCTGAAAGAGGCCTTAAAATCATCCTGAACCCCCAAAGTCCTAAAGCGTTTGGTGGGCCAAACAGTACCTTAAAGGGCATCCGTGACTGCCAAAGGTGTAGAAAACATTGGCAGTCTCAAAAGGCCTTAAAATATGTCCTAGACCCCTGAAAGTACAAAAAACGTTGGCCGGGTGATAAAGGCATTTTAATATGTCCTAGAACCCGAAAGTCCAGAAAACACTTGTGGCCCTAAAAGGACGTTCAATGTGTCCTAGATCATCAAAAGACCAGAAAGGTTTAGGGGCCTAACAAAGGCCTTAAAATGTATCACAGACCCCTGAAACTCGAGAAAACCTTGGGGGCCAGAAAAGGCCTTTCAATGCATCCCAGACCTCCAAAAGATCAGAAATGTTTTGCTATGTCAAAAAGTCCTTTAAATGTGTCCTAGATTCCCAAAAAGACCAGATAAATGTGTCAGTCAGAAAAATACCTTAAAACATGCCATAGACCCTAAAAGACCAGAAATGCTGGTGGACTTAAAAAGACTATTACATTTGGTGTAGACCCCTAAAAGTCAAGAACCAATTAGTGGCACAAAAAAAGCCTTAAAACACACCTGAGATCCCTTACATCTCCAGAAAACATTGGCAGCCCCAAAAGAGGCCTTTTGGAAAGAGGAAAGTCCTGAAAACCTGGGTGGCTTAAAAAGCATGTCATACAGTCCCAAATGACTCAAAAGCATTTACAGCACGACAGGTTCTTACAATGCATCCGAGAACACTGAAAGTCCCAATAACTTTTATAGCCCAAAAACGTCCTGAAAATGAAGCGTAACCCCCAAAAAGTCCTGAACATTTTGGAGCCTCAAAAAACGCTTTTAGATGCATCGCAGACCACCACGACTACTCTAAGTGCCCCTGAGTCCCTACTATCACTTGCCACCTAGCACGCCGTACAGGCGCCCCTATAGTCAATCTTAATATGTCACGGTAGGCTGCTGCTTCAATGCAGCATACATCACTATGCCTGGACCCAACACGAACTGGCACCACCAAGACCTGGGCTACCTGAAACCCACAACCTGCCTAGCCTTGCCTCATCAATATGGCAAACTTAATTAAAAACACACAGTGACTCTGAAAATGGCAATCATCCTCCCAGACTCGCACTGCCCCATCCCTCCATTCACTTGCAAACGGCCCAGCCATCCCTCTAGACCTACCCGCCCTTATCCCTCCAGTCACACGCATGACATACACATCGTCCTCAGACCTACACCCTCATCCATTCCTCCATACCCCTCCGTCCAGACCTACATGCCCCATTGTTAAGATGGATTTCTGAACTCTGACCTGGAGGGGAAGAGGTTCAGAAGGCCAGCCTAGTTTCTTGGAACAGGGTAACCTCTGGACAAGCCAGACCAATCACGGTAGCGATGGCGGCGGTCAAGACTAAGTCTGAAGAGGGGTGAGGGTGACTGAAAGACCTCAATGAGCACACAAAGCAAGGACACTTACAAATTACTCCAGGCAGGTGTTATATTAAAAATATAGACACATTTATTACAAGGCCTTTGTAACATCGACCATAGCAAAGAATCACAATAATACTAAAGTAAACCAACACATCACAATCAATACAATATATATACAAGACCGAGGGGTCTAAGGAGTTAGGAGCATGTAATATGTAGACCACCTAGATGGGGAGGAAATCAGGCAGTGCAAGTAATCATTAGTGTCCGTTCGACATCCAAAACACACCTAACTAGGAGGAAGTCTGAGCCCTACGAAGAGAGGAGCCTTATGCTCAAAAGTACCTGCACGCACTTGTGCCAATGGACAAAAGAGGGTCTCAAGTAGACAAAAACAAAATTTCAGGGTGAGAGGTCATAACAGTCCTATACATTAACACATATAGCATCCACTAGTGAGGAATTTCTAAACTGAATGTATTTAATAATCTTTAGCAAAAAATGGTGAGGATAGAGCACCCAGGGACATTTAAAATATAATACAAATACGTATAATCCAGTAAACAAGGGCTCGATTTGAATGTAACAACAAACAACAACAACAAACTGCCAAACATACTCCTTTTTTCAATTGTGCAGTTACAGAATGAACATAAACATAGTTTCATGAACATTTCACAAAAAACAACAACAATGCTTGAGCTGTGCACTGTTCAAATGGTGTAATCGTCGACACAACGGTGTTTCGGCCTAGAAAAGAGCTGTACGATGCAGCTTAAAGGGCAGGCCTTCATCAGGACTGTAGGGTATTTTGTGTAGATTTAGGGCCTAGCGGTATTTTCTTACCACCAAAAACAAAAGTACTTTTAGCAATAATCACTCCTTGCATTTAGATTGGTTTTGGTATAATAGTGGTATAGTGGTTATGCATTATTTCAGTACACAGATACATTTGGTTGGTATACATTTCGTTGTGGTATTGTGATGAGCATGATTTTCTGTTCTACTGGTGGTCCCCAATATACAAAACCCCCTTTTTCTTGCTTGGTCTGTTCGTGTGATCACTAGAGAGACCTTGGGCCTACATATTATGGATACCACAATTTTCACATATAGCATTCACCAACCCCTGTGGTATCATCACTAATTTATTTACATTAGTGAAATTATGTTTCCATGGAGTATTCACAATAACAGGTGGTATTATCACTAATTTATTTACATTAGTGAGACTATGTTTCCATGGAGTATTCACAATAACATGTGGTATTATCATTAATTTATTTACATTAGTGAGACTATGTTTCCATAGGCCTCTCTCTGCTGATTCATATACGCTCAGCAGACTATTGCATTATATTCCACTCAGAAGCCACACACACATACCCTGAGTGGAATCACGCACACAGCTATTTATAATTGCTCATAACATTACTTCATCTGCATAGGTGTCATGATGCCCGCTCCCGGGGAGCCGGTTCAAGCCCTGCGTCCCCGAAAGCGGACATCCAGTCCCCAAGGAAGGACCCAGCAACCCCACATAGGGGCCCTTTGGACAGTGTCCTGACGCCTATGGCGCCAGGCTCATAAAAGACATCAGTCCTGGCGCCTATGGCGCCAGGCTCATTATGGGAGTGCTTGGGTGCACTTACCTGATGCAGACCATGCTGCAGGATCCCGGCCTCCTTGAGGCCTGAAAGAAACTACTTTACCTGTGGGACTAATTTACCATCCGGCCGTGGTCGGGGAAGGATACATACCTGATTGGAGGAAGGATACATACCTGGAACTTCTTCCAAGGCTATTTAAACCCCACCCGAACAGCCACACGTGCTTCGTGTTGTTCTGCATCTAGCAGCTGGACGCTCACCGTGTCTGCTCCTGCATCCTGACTTCTGCCACACCTGCCAGCATCCTGGATCACCAGCAAAGGAAGAGAAGAAGAGAACAGAAGAAGGAAAAGTCCTTACCTGCCAAATCCGCATTCCGGAGACATCTCGCCGACAATCCTGAAAAGGAAGACTTTTATTTAAAAGCTCATCACGTCGATCGCTGCAGCGCCGCATTCCATTCACCTTTACAGGGCGCCTCCATGTTCAGCAGCGATCATCCGGATTCGCAGTCACGCCCTCAGCGCCTAGGGAGAAAAAGACCAGAACACAAGGTGAGAGAGAGAAGGGAATAAGGAAAGCTAAATCTCCATGTTAAGACTTACCTGTTGATTCATTCCCTCTTCATTTCGGGTCCGCGCCGCATCCTGGCATTTCCGGACCCCGGCCCCTAAGGGGAAAAAAAGACATCAGCGTTAATCAGCGAATGAAAAGACATTACCAAAAAACGCTCATTAAAGACTTACCTGATTTCTACAACGATTTCACCTCTCATCTCGGGTGAATGCCTGTTCCCCGGCATTCCGTACCCCGGCCCCCATGGGGAAAAAGACACTAGCATTAGTACATTAATGCATGGACACAAGGGGAACCTCTCATCAAAAAACTTACCTGGAAGCCAAGCAAGTTTGGTTCTCACCAATCCGAAAATCCAGTGAAGTAACTGGATACCAACGCACCCCTGCCTCAGAAGCAGGATGGAGAGCTCGTCCTTCCAGACCCTAAGGTGAGACGCTATGAGGAATCACAGAAGGGTTTCGAGGAGGGTGAGAGGGGAAAGTGGGAGGCCGATTGCATTACCCCACAGACAGTTAATCCCCTATTTTCGCCTACAGAAGGATACTTCTGCGAGCCAGACAAGCCAGATTTGGGGGCCCAGTCCAGTCCGTCTTCCGAACCCTGCGCATCACCTTAGAAGAGGTCACAGCAGCGTGAACCAGGCCAGCGCCTCCATGGGAGTCAGGTGAGCATAACAGAACGCGAAGCCTTCCTACAAATTCCCACCCAGGCGCTATGGAAAGTTCTGAGACTGATCAGTTGGCCCAATTACTGGGGGAATTACAGGCCGAAGTACATGCCGCTCGTCAAGAGACTAATGCCCTCAGGAGGGAATTAATAATATCAAAGGAAAGAACTGATGACCTGGCCAGACAGCTTTTGCAAGGTCAAGCTGGGCAAACTCTTCTACCCGGTTCCGGAGGGAACCCCGCTCCTGTGGTTTCCAGTAACCCTGTGCAGATTAATCTACCTGGAAACATGCCGCTGGCCCCACCCGAACGCTTTGCTGGGGACCCCAAACGATTCGCCGTATTCATGAATCAGTGTCGTTTGCACTACTTATGCAGACCTGAGGCCTTCCCTAATGATCAGACCAAGGTAGCCTTTGTATTGTCATTTCTCAGCGGCTGCGCTGCCGATTGGTCAGTTCCACTGGTTACTCAAGATGACCCGATTCTCCGTGATTTTCAAAGGTTTCAAGCAAGCATGGAAAGGTTATTTGCTCGACACTCTCAGGGGCAGGCTCTGGATGACGAACTTCTATCCCTGCGACAGGGCAATCAGGACCTCCTATCCTATATTGCAACTTTTAATAGACTAATTGTGGAAACGGGATGGCCAGAGGATAAAAGAATCACGTTGTTTTATCGAGGCCAACGCGAAGAACTTAAAGATGTCTTGGCCCAAGTTGTAAATCGGCCCCAAGAATGCACAGAGTATATAGACTTAGTGGTTCAATTGGATCACAGACTTCAAAACAGAAAAACAGATCGGTCCAGGTTTGAGACCCGGGTGTTGGTCAAGACCCATGCTAATCCCAAGGGAGTTGATGTCTCTGAGCCTAAGCAAATTGGAGGGGTTAAAGGACCCGAAAGGCGGTAGGAGCCGCTGATAAAAACCATGAAGACTCAGTTTCGGGAAACGACTCCGCCCGACAAGTGTAGGGGTCCGCTTGCCGAGCTTTAAAACTAACTCTCAGACCTCGCATTTCATTGTGCCAACGGTTCTCGTAGATCCAGAACAGCCTAAGCGGTTGCATGCAATAAAGGCATACATCGATAGTGGGGCTATTGGAAACTATGTGGATCGTGAATTGGTCTCTAGGATTAACCTACCTCTCCGTCCTAAAACTAGCAACGATGTCATCACCACAGTCGATGGAACTGAAATTGCCTCTGGACCGGTAACACATTCCACTACTGAGGTGACTCTTATTGGTCCCGATGGCCATCGGGAGGGTGTTGTGTTTGATGTAATCAAGGCTCCACAGTTTCAGGTTATTCTTGGAATCCCTTGGTTAGAGACACATAATCCTCAAATTGATTGGCAAGCTAAGAGAATAACCTTCCCGGATTGTACACAAACCTGCTACCCAGAAAACCTGAAGATTAATCTAGCATCTGTAACCTCTGCCTCCATGCAACTACCTCCGGAATACCAAGACTTTCAGGACGTCTTCCAAAAGGAACAGGCCAACACGTTACCTCCTCACAGATCGTACGATTGCCAAATCAATCTGGTGCCCGGTGCACAACCCCCTTGTAGCAGGATTACCCTTACCGAACCTGAGAACCTGCATTTGAGACAATATTTGGATCAATACCTAGCTAATGGTTTTATTCGCCCGTCAAAGTCCCCGGCATCCTCGGCTTTGTTCTTCTTGCCCAAAAAAGAAGGCGACCTTAGAACTTGTATCGATTACCGCGCATTGAACCAGATAACGGTTAAAAACCGTTATCCTCTGCCTCTGCCTCTGATCCCTGAACTCCTTGACCAGGTGAAGGACGCTTGCATATACACCACGTTAGATCTCCGGAGAACTTATCATCTGGTACGAGTTAAAGAAGGCGACGAATGGAAAACTGCCTTCCGTACTAAATACGGATTATTCGGGTACCAGGTGATGCCTTTCGGATTGTGTAACGCGCCGGCTGCCTTCCAATACTTCATGAATGATGTCCTTCGGGAACTCATCAATGTTTGTGTTTTTGTATATATCGATGACATTCTGGTGTACTCCTCTTCGGAATCTGATCACAGAAAACACGTCAGGGCAGTACTTGAAAAACTGCGCCAACACAAACTATTTGCTAAATTGGAGAAATGTGTTTTCCATACCACAGAAGTCGAATTTCTAGGTTTCATCCTGACACCCAAAGGAGTCCTAATGGACTCAAGAAAAGTGGATGCCATCCTCAAATGGCTATCACCTAGCTCTGTAAAAGGGGTTCAAAGCATGCTCGGCTTTGCCAATTTCTATCGCAGGTTTATCCCGGAATTTTCACGCGTGGTACAACCCATTACTGCACTCTTGAGGAAAAATAAATGTTTTGAATGGTCTGAAGAAGCCGAGCAGGCCTTTCAGGATTTAAAAGCTAAGTTTACCTCTGCACCTATATTGAAACACCCGCGTCCAGATCTCCCTTATGTTGTCGAGACTGACGCATCCAGCCTAGCCATGGGAGCTGTCCTGTCCCAAAGAGATCCCGAAACCAACCAACTGCATCCCGTAGCATTTTGGTCCAGAAAATTCTCGGCACCCGAGATTAATTATGCAATCACGGACAAAGAACTGTTAGCCATTAAGTCCGCTTTTAAAGCCTAGCGGCATTATCTGCTTGGCGCTCGACATACCATCACAGTGATCACTGGTCACTGGAATTTACAGTATTTGAAAACCGCCAAGGCTCAGTCATCACGGCAGCTCCGATGGGCTTTGTTTTTCGCTGAATTTGATTTCGTGATTACCTATCGACCTGGCTGCAAGAATGGCAAAGCAGACGCCTTATCCCGAATTGGAATGGGAGAATCTGATACAAACTCAGAACGAGTACCAATAATTCCCGAACAGAGGATTCTAGGCATGACTTTGTTACAGACGCTTGAAGACATTCAAGCCAGAGTGAAACAACTCCTGGACCCTACAACCTTACAGGATTGGATTCAAAAGGGATCAGACTTTACCATAGATAATGGTTTAGCTTATTTCCAAGGACGCTTATTCCTGCCACATAAGGAATTACACGAAGTAGTTATTTCCGGTTATCATGATACATTAATAGAGGGACACCCCGGTATTGCCAAGATAGAGGAAAAGGTGAAACGACAATTTTGGTGGCCCTCTTGGCGAAAAGATGTTAAATCTTTTGTGATGTCCTGTGGTGTTTGCGCCCAAAATAAAAGTCAAAAGAAAAGACCAGCCGGTCTCCTGCAACCTTTAGACATACCGCCAGCACCCTGGCACACCCTATCAATGGATTTTATTACGGACCTGCCTCCTTGTTCGGGGTACAATAGTATTCTGGTATTGGATTTGTTTTCCAAAATGGCCCACTTTATTCATTTGAAAGGTTTACCTTCAGCTTCTGTCCTAGCCAAAGAATTCCTCGAAAATATTGTTCGGCTACATGGATTCCCATCTATACTAATCTCTGACCGGGGAAGCCAATTCATTTCCCACTTCTGGCGCAAATGTTGTCAAATGGCGCAGATCGACGTGAGATTATTGACCAGTCACCACCCTCAGACCGATGGTCAGACCGAGAGGACAAATCAGACCCTTGAGCAGTACTTACGGTGTATGTTACAGCAATCTGAAAGCAACTGGAAAGACATTCTTTGGATAGCCGAATACGCATATAATAATTCGGTACACTCTGGAACTGGCCACAGTCCTTTTTATACTTTGTTTGGGCATCACCCTCGAACCACAAACCTTGACTCACCTCAGAACCTCGGAATGCCTGCAGGAGAACATCTTCATTCTACAATTACCCAAGCCTTCAAAGAGGCAACTATGCATTTACAACAAGCCAAGAGAAAATACAAGGAGAATGCTGATCTACATCGGAGTGAAGCACCTCCGTATCAGATTGGGGATCAAGTGTGGTTAGCTACCAGACATTTACCACTCAAAGGGCCTCGAACTTTTAACCCAAAATATCTGGGACCTTATTCTATTACGGCAATAATTAACCCAGTGGCTGTTAAACTTGATTTACCAGCTAGTATGCGAATTCACCCTGTTTTTCATGTGTCACTTCTGAAACCAGTGGTACCCGGAACCCGGCTACTCAAACCTCCAGAACCTATTCTAATAGATGGGGAGCCGGAATTCGAAGTGAAGAACATTTTAGACTCAAAAATGTTTAGGTCAAAACTGTTCTACCTAATTGATTGGAAGGGGTACGGACCTCAGGAGAGGTCGTGGGAACCCAGCGACCATGTGCATGCACCTCGATTAGTCAGGAAATTCCACCGACCCTTCCCAGACAAACCAAAACCCCCGGAGGGAACAACCTTGGGAGGGGCCTTGGGGGGGAGTGCTGTCATGATGTCCGCTCCCGGGGAGCCGGTTCAAGCCCTGCGTCCCCAAAAGCGGACATCCAGTCCCCAAGGAAGGACCCAGCAACCTCATATAGGGGCCCTTTGGACAGTGTCCTGGCACCTATGGCGCCAGGCTCATAAAAGACATCAGTCCTGGCGCCATAGGCGCCAGGCTCATTATGGGAGTGCTTGGGTGCACTTACCTGATGCAGACCATGCTGCAGGATCCCGGCCTCCTTGAGGCCTGAAAGGAACTACTTTACCTGTGGGACTAATTTACCATCCGGGCGTGGTCGGGGAAGGATACATACCTGATTGGAGGAAGGATACATACATGGAACTTTTTCCAAGGCTATTTAAACCCCACCCGAACAGCCACACGTGCTTCGCGTTGTTCTGCATCTAGCAGCTGGACGCTCACCGTGTCTGCTCCTGCATCCTGACTTCTGCCACGCCTGCCAGCATCCTGGATCACCTGCAAAGGAAGAGAAGAAGAGAACAGAAGAAGGAAAAGTCCTTACCTGCCAAATCCGCATTCCGGAGACATCTCGCCGACAATCCTGAAAAGGAAGACTTTTATTTAAAAGCTCATTGCGTCGATCGCTGCAGCGCCGCATTCCACTCACCTTTAGAGGGCGCCTCCATGTTCAGCAGCGATCATCCGGATTCGCAGTCACGCCCCAGCGCCTAGGGAGAAAAAGACCAGAACACAAGGTGAGAGAGAGAAGGGAATAAGGAAAGCTAAATCTCCATGTTAAGACTTACCTGTTGATTCATTCCCTCTTCATTTCGGGTCCGCGCCGCATCCTGGCATTTCCGGACCCCGGCCCCTAAGGGCAAAAAAAGACATCAGCGTTAATGAGTGAATGAAAAGACATTAGCAAAAAACGCTCATTAAAGACTTACCTGATTTCTACAAGGATTTCACCTCTCATCTCGGGTGAATGCCTGTTCCCCGGCATTCCGTACCCCGGCCCCTATGGGGAAAAAGACACTAGCATTAGTACATTAATGCATGGACACAGGGGGATCCTCTTATCAAAAAACGTACCTGGAAGCCAAGCAAGTTTGGTTCTCACCAATCCGAAAATCCAGTGAAGTAACTGGATACAAACGTGCCCCTGCATCAGAAGCAGGATGGAGAGCTCGTCCTTCCAGACCCTAAGGTGAGACGCTACGAGGAATCACAGAAGGGCTTCGAGGAGGGTGAGAGGGGAAAGTGGGAGGCCGATTGCATTACCCCGCAGACAGTTAATCCCCTATTTTCGCCTACAGAAGGATACTTCTGCGAGCCAGACAAGCCAGATTTGGGGGCCCGGTCCAGTCCGTCTTCTGAACCCTGCGCATCACCTTAGAAGAGGTCACAGCAGCGCGAACCAGGCCAGCGCCTCCATGGGAGTCATGTGAGCGTAACAATAGGAAGTTTGGCACATATATTACCCAATAACCTCCCCTTTTATTATGTAACATGGGCTAAATGCACCAGAGAAAGACAGAAGCAAAAAAAAAACCTTTACACAGGCTGTGATTTATAACAGTTTCAATTCAAAATAATACATTAAAAGCTTTGCAAGGCAGTCTTTTCTAGAATAAACAGAAGCGAAACAAGTGCATTTCATTTTGCCTTTGCAACAATAAAAAGAACAGTCATTTAGATGGCAACATTATAAAGTGGCACTTAAACACAGGAGAATTCCCTATCGCTACACTGCCTGTCTAATAGTAGATCATTCATCCGGCAGTCACAGCAATCTCACTCCAATTGTATATTTACCAGCTATTTGTAGCTTTTCAGCACGCAAAGTCTCCTGGCTTGTCGTCTTTGAGCAGTGACCCAGGGCTCTTTTTTTTTTCTTTCTTTAAAGCACCCAGCGAGAACATGCAATTCTCAAGCCGGTGCCAAGTGACTAGGAAACCCCAGTCTCTGAAGGTCAGTGGTCCAGCTCCTCACAGCAGCAGAACGAAGGCGACCTCACTGAAACTCCGCAAAATGTCTTCTCCCTCTCCTTCTCCCCGAGCTGCTTCAAGAAACATCTGTTACAGCCCCTAAGGTGACGTGTCACCAATCAAAATACACAATAGTCTACCCTCCTTCCTCAACAATGGCTCACTTTTACAGTAAACACCTGTATCTAACTCATTTCCTGCTATTCAAATTTTGCTTCCTGTAAAGACCGTGAACAGAGCAAAGAGAGAAAAAAAAATCTGAACACACGTTTAAAATGAATCTCAGCTGCCTCATTTTGCACATGCAGAACACATTATGATGGTAAGGAGTTAAAATCGTGTTAGTATTTGTTAATCAAGTTAATTAATTAAGTATCTAATGTTTCTCCTGTAATTGAGGCATTTTAGGTGAGAAAAAAAATTGGTGTGCTTTTAATCTAATTATTGAGAAAAATGGTGTGCTTTAACATAAATATCATGTCTTCGTTTACCTGTCCATATCTTACCCTGGCAAGACATGGCATGCTGTACCCGCTTACAGCAATAATGTGATCCCATGCAGTGGCGCTGCACTCCAAAATACGCTGAATTATACTACATACCCTCCTTTTTCTGAGAATTTGGCCAAGGTCCAAGCCACAAATGGGAAGAAACCCAACTTCCTCCCTTTCTTCTTTTAAAATGTATCAATCCAACAAAATGAATATTCAAGTGTGGAAAATGAAAATAGAAAAATCATTGTTCAATCACCATAATATCAAAATTCATCTCTGAGCCCATCAGTTCTTATAAAATATTTTACATATTTCTGGAAGTGTCCATAGTCCAGTGTCTTACTTTTATACTTGAAGTCAATCACAAAACAATACAATAAAACAAATAGTTAAAATAAAGAATTAACATAACAGATTAAAATAATTAATTAAAATGATAAATACGTGGAACTCCATACTCCAGGACATTTGTCTGCCTCTGATATGTCCCGACCAGTGATGTCACACAATTTGGTTCATTCGGGTGCTCTTTCATCCTGGCACTCTTGGATGCTTTTTCCATAGGAGTCATCTCTCTTGGCATCCTGGTTACTTTGTCTTCACCTTCATCCGGAGGCAGGCATCATTTGATCTTCATCCAGGGGACTCCAGGGCTCCATCATCTCCCGTGTCCTCTGGTCCCGTGACCTCCATGCCAAAATGTTTTAATCAATAGTCTAAATCAAATAGGAAAGAAACAAAGTAAGTACATAGCATAAAACTAATTTCACCCTTTTGCCAAAAATAAAACATGCTTTGCAAAACATTTCGCCCTTTTCCTCTCGCTTTCTGAAATTAAGCACATCTTAAAGAGAAAACAAACATACATAAAATAGCATTCAACATTAATACATTTTCATTTTGCAGACCAACTCTACTAATTTCAGCATCCATTTTATTTATTTTTTATTTTTTTACCTATATACATATGTAATAATCAATCACCTCTATTTTATTTCTCTGCTGTTGCTCTCTGACTAAACCCATTTACCTTACCTTCTTTTATGTATTCAAGGGACTTTATCTGTTTCTACACGCTCAAGTCTTTTAATTTCGTGTCTGGGGTGCCAGGGTTTAATTTGGTTTACATGAACAAACTGTTCTGTTGCTGTTTCACCTTCAGTTTTCAAAAAGGAGATAAACCACAGGAGAGACCTTATCTATAATTCGAAATGGCCCCTGCCAGGCTGCTATAAATTTGGAATTTTTCTGTTTACCTTTTCCAAAATGAAATTTATACACCTGATCGCCCACACAATATTCTTTCACTGATGTCCTTTTATCATAATATGACTTTGCACTGTCAGCAGCTCCTTCTAGATTTCGCTGTACAAAAGCAAATGCACGTTGTAAATGTCTCCTGAGTTCATCAATGTATTCATGAACTGTGGATACGCTCACAAGTGTCTGCTCATGTGTTCTGTATAGCAGGTGTTGTGGAAACACCATTTTCCTACCTGTCAAAACCTCATGGGGGCTAACACCTGTTGCTTTGGCAGGAGTTGATCTGATTGCCATTAAAACCAAAGGTAAACGTAAATCCCAGCTGGAACCTGCTTCTGCCACAAATTTCTTTACTATGTCCACAACAGACCTATTGCAGTGTTCAACTCCACCAGAAGAAGCAGCTCGATATGCAATATGTAATTTCCTTTTCACACCCAGTATTTGCCATACCTTACTCATTAGAGCACTTGTGAAATTACTTCCTCTGTCTGATTCTATTCTTTGTGGCAATCCAAACCTTGAAAACACATGATTCACCAGTAATGTAGCTGCTGTTTGCGCACTACAATCTGGTGCAGGAATACACTCAATCCATTTCGACATCAAACACACCACACTCAAAATATAACGGTTCCCCCAGCTCGACCTCTTTACAGGCCCTACATAGTCTATTTGCAAATCTGACCATGGAAGAGTCAAGCCTCTTTTCATTAATGGAACTCTATGCATTGGTGAAGCAGGTTTAAATTGGGCGCATACTAGACATCCTCTAGTATATAATTCCACATCTAGGGACATATGTGGCCAGTAAGCATAATCTTTTAGTATTTCCAATGTTTTTTGTGAACCTCTGTTGCCTGCAGTTATTGCATCATGTTCATGGTGTAGCATTAACCCTCTGAATGAAAGGGGTACCACCCACTGTATCTGTCCTGTTATGGACTCTCTGATCATGAGTCCATCCTGTAGTCTAATTCGTTCTTTATTCTTTAATAGCACCCTCAACTCTTCTTTTCCTATACAATCATTTTCTGTTAAAGGGTTTTGTTCAGGATCCATCAAATGATTATAATAGATTCCCAAAATCCGATCATCCTTTTGTGCCTCAATCAGATCCTGATCTGGTGTATCATAACTCCATTGTACTACTGGTTGATCTACCTCCTTTGGTGCTTTAGAACGTGTTACTGCATCAATTTGTATTTCACCAAGTAAATGTTCAATAGGTAGCAATTTTCCCATCACAGCCCCAATTTTAGCCAGGTGATCTGCCTTATCATTCCCCTCCTTATCCTCTCCTGGAGTTTTTAAATGCCCACAAATGTTCCTCCAGTATATTGTTAAGTCATTCTCTGACACCAATTTGTCTATGGCTTGTATCATTTTTCCATGCTTAAGTGGCTTTTTGTTGTATGTAATCATGCCTCTCACTTTCCAGCCAGGTAAATATTCCACAAAGCTATTTCGTGCATAGTCAGAATCAGTCACCAGGACAATTTCACTGAATTTATTATCAACTGCAGTAGCAATTACTTTATAAATGTTTGCCAATTCCGCTACTTGACTGCTCCTAGCTCCAATTCTTATCCCTATACTGGGGACGCCTTCACATTTCAACCAGACATTTCTTATTCCTGACACTAATTGTTTATTACTGTCATTTTCGATGTGAAAAGCACAACCATCAACATATACAGTTGACAAATCCTTGTATGCCTTTTCATCAAAAGCATTGTGTGGTGATTGACCAAAATCCTGTAAACTAGATTCCACTTCTACTTCGTTTGATACATGTTCAGCTGCACAGTCATGTAGATCTGCTAAACCCTGAGCAACTGGGCTTTTGTTATTTTGGTCATATCTCACTTCTACAGGAAAACCTTGTAATGCTAGTGTCCATAAAGTGGTTCTGGACTGTGCTAGGTTGCCTGACCTGATTCTTTTACTCTCTAAAAACTGCAATGGTTGATGATTGGTCTCAATAATGACCTTTTCTCCCTGAACAATGGGGCGGAAATTCTGTAGCGCCCACACAGTGGTCAAAAGGGCCTTTTCACATTCACTGAATTTAATTTCAACGCGGGAAAACGCCTTACTTGCATAGGCAATGGTTTTGTGATTCAAATCATGTTTTTGTGATAGCACTGCATACATACACTGTTCAGAGAAACCTATTTCTATAAAGAAATCCCTATCCTTTATGGGGTATGCCAAACATGGTGCCTTTATAAGACATTCCTTTAATTTAGCCACTGCCACAGACTGCTCTGTTTCCCATTTCCAGGGTGTATTCAGCTTTAACAGCTTAGTTAATGGTTGAGTAATTTCAGCATAATTTTCAATGAACTTCCTGTTATAGCCCTTCATTCCTAATAAACTTTTTTACCCCTTTCACATTTTTAGGGTCTTTTAGTTTTTGTATAGTCTCCACTTACTTCTTTTGTGGGTTTAATCCATGTTCGGTCACTTCATGGCCTAGAAAATCCACCTTTTTCTTGCACCATTGTGCCTTTTGTAAAGATAGTTTGGCGCCTGCTTTCCGCAATTGGCCAAGAACATGTCTTATTTCATCAAAATGGTTTTTCAAGCTTTCATTTTTTATCAGTACATCATCCACATAAACTATGGTACCTCTTTCCGCTGCATCAGGCATGGCCTTTCTCAAAAATATTCCAAATTCACTCCCACTATTGACATACCCAAATGGAACTCTAACCCATGCATATTGAGTCTTATCAAATGAAAATGAAAATAAATTCTGTATCTCCTCTGCCAATGGCACGCACCAATATCCAGAGGTGAGATTTAACGTGGTAAACACTTTTGAACCATGTACCTGAGCTAGGCCCTGATCAATGAATGGCAGTGGCCATCTGGATACTGGCCCTCTTTTATTTAACTCCCTCAAATCTGCACATAGCCGCCATTGACCATTTGGCTTTAACACACCTAACATAGGTGTGTTGGATGTGCTATGAATGGGCCTGATGATTCCCCGAGACTCCAAATTTTTAATAATCTCTGCCAATAACTCTAAACATGTCAGTGGTAATCTATATTGGCGTACAAATACTGGGCTTCTGCTACACCTTTCCGGTAGCGTGGCCACGTGTAAATCAGTTAGACCGCAATCATAAGCATCTTTTGCAAATACATCTTTAAACTCCATGAATATCTTCCTCAGTTAATTTCTATCCTCTTCGCTATCACATGCATCCGCTGATAAAATCTGCTCCTCTACCATTTTGGAGAATTCTGGAAAATGTTCTGGTAGGGGAATCTCGGCACTTTCCTCTAACTGTGTGGCTGTGTCTCTCTGTAAAGCCGCCACTTTTAAATGTTTTGGCATATCAGCTTCCACTTCAATGGGCTGATTTTATATTTCATTTTCATTTAAATTAAATGTTATGCAATCCTCTTGATGATAGCACACTGTCTCATTTGAATCATAAGGATACACAGAATGAATTTTAAATATTCCTTTGGGCTGGGAATTCAGGTGTTCTGGCAATTCACCCTTGGGATCCACATACTTTTCAGGGATATTTCCAATCACCATATTATTTAGATCTGCTTTGTAATGTGATTTTTGTATGGCCATTCCTAATGGGGAGTTTTCCTCTAAATGAATATCTTGACAACCTTTATTATTCACCATCATTTTTACCGACCCTTCACCAATATCTACCAATGAAATGTATTCATAATGCAGGCCTTGCTGTTTTATAGATTCATTCAAGCAGACAAATGCATCAGAATCTTTCAACTGCTGTCCATTTTTGCATTTATTTCAACCTGTTTGGTGAATGCAGGGATAATAGTATCCTTCCTCAGTTGTAATTCAATTGCATATGGGACCAGCTGTGCACAATGATAAGCCCTTCTTTTGTCTTCAAATTCACGTGCCGGCCCACCTAGGCGTGACCATATCTTTTGATTAAGGAAATCTAACACCATACACATTCTGTGCATGATATCATTGCCCATGTAAAAGTCATTTTGTGTTCCACTCACTATCCATACATTATGGTAAATTGTTTTCTGCCCAATGCTAATTTTTAACATGCATCTTCCTGCAATTCGGTTTTCAAAGTCTGGACTGTCCAAACCAGAGACATATTGGTTTTTAATTCTAATTTTCGGGATCCATCCATCTCTCCATTATTTTTTGCAACAATTTCTCATTAATGAAACTCCTTTCCTGTTCAAGTGCTAAAGTGGCTTTTGTTGTTTTAGAATAGTCATTTATACCAATGTGAACCCATGGTTGCTCATCTTCCATGTGTATTTCAGAAAGAGTGGTGATGTGTTGTTCTGAATCTGCTTTAGGAGCAATATTCTGTTTGCATGTTTTCTCTTTTAAATAAAAGCGTAATGTGTGCTCATCTATGGCAGTCTGCCATCTTTTCCTTGGGTCCAAGTATATCTGTACAGATTCTTTCTCATCTTCACTCTGCATTTTATCTTGACGCATAAATATAACAGTGACGCTAGGTATGCAACTATTCTGGAGATATATCTCACTGCATCATTTGTTTTGACAACGGTGTGACATTCATTTATATTGCTGTTTTGTGATTTTAGTTTTTTAGGTCTCAATGGTTTTTTGGTTAAGGACCACAGTACTCCATTCTCCCCATCTATGAGAGGAGATAATCTTTTCAGGCAATGTGTTCCCATCAAAAATGGAATTTCACAAATGGATGTGACTAATACCTCCTGTTTCATTCTGTGTTTACCTATCTTTATGTCAACCTCGGTGACGCCTTTAATAGTCACCTCCTCCCCATTAAAATTATGCACTGGACCTTGACTTTCCTTCACACCTGATTCTGCGGGGATCTCCCTTCATTGATACTCTTTACCAATTCTTTAGACACAATTGTGGCCTGTGCGCCAGTGTCTATCATTGCAAATGTATTGCATTGTTCTTCTACAGTGATGGGAGCATAATACCTGTCCTCAACTTCCTCTAACACACATAAGAAGTGTGAATTCTTACTGATTTCAGGGCTCACCTTTTATTCAGGCCTTTTTCACTTTTGGCTAAGCACATTGGTAAATGGAAAGACATTTTTCCCTCCTTTTTGCCCATTCCTGTGTGAGAGACTTTACTCATTTCCCCATGTTCAGAGGTTTTTTGGAGTGTGGCCACCGTTCGCCCATCCATCCAGGTATCATCAGGTGTCACACTACAACCCTCCATGTGTAACAACATCACTTGGCAATTTGTCATTGTCTAATTCTGTGCATTTGTGATTATTCAGTATGTTACCAGCCCTTTTAACCTCTTCAAAAATATGTGGCTCAAAGAATTCTTCAGGTGATTGACCTGTACCCTCCTTTTGTCCGTTTCTTTTTTCTGCCTGTGTTTGGTCATTGTTTGGATTACCCAGGGAAGGAGTTATAGCATCGCCACTTACTCTCGGTTCACTGGTATTCCCCATGCATGAGTCATTTTTCTTAAATCTGTATCTTTGTTCTTTTGGATCTTCAGGTTTTCCTATTTCATTTGTACAAATCTCCAATGTTTGATTTAGTTCTAGGTTAAACCGTACCTCTCTTTTAGAAGTATTTGCATTTTCTGTTACATGTTCATTTACTGGTATTTTCACTTTTAAATCATTAGGCATCTCAGAGTCATTATGCAAAATTACATCAGAGCAATCTGTCTTTTTGGCACTGCAGGTGTCATAAGTACTTAGCCACTTTTCAGAAGTCCCCCGGTCATTGCTATGGCCTTCTGCCCCCTCCTTTGATGACTGTTTCTGTGCTGTACAGAGCTTTCCTATTTGCTCAGCTAACATTTTCACTTGGGCTTTGAGACACTGGAATCTTTCCATCTCTCTATAATCCTCTCTCTGAGGCCTATATCGATATTGGTTGTTTTCTCCCTGATTGGATCTATTCTGATACCTCTCAGGGGAATGGTTTCTATTGGGATGGTTCCTGAACTCTTGATTCATTTGTGGAGGGGATCGGGGTGCACCCACCCTTTGGTTGTAGTCCCCTGGTGGGGAATCATTGTACTGATGTGGAGTGTAGTTTATGATCTGCCTCATGTCCTGTCTCTCATGTTGTGGGTACTGGCCTCTATGTTGATTGCCATTATCAGCAAATCGATCCACATATCGTGGGTCTATCCTGATTACCATATATCATGGTATTGGGATCAAATCTGCTTTGTGTCCCCAATGTCTGATAAGGACCATCATTTCTTTGATCTTGATTTTGTCTCTGGTTATTGTTCATACCTGACATATCAGGTCGATAGCCTACCCGGGGCCTATCTCCTAAGCACCTGGGGCTGATGTAGCTCTCCCTATTACTAGGATCATGTGATTGAAACATTGGTGCAGGGTGTGATGACCTTTGTTGATTACCCCTTTGTTCAGGTGCCAAATTAATTTTATTTGGACTTTGAGCAGACTCAAGGGACATTTTGGCTGACCTAATTTCCATCACTGTTGCTGAGGGTTTTTTAGATTTTGGTCTAGTGTCTTTCATTTTATCACTTTCTCTACCCTGACAATAGAGTACTTCATATAGTTTTGTGCTTTGGTGCACAATCCATTCAAGGGACTTGTCACAATCAAATTCACGGACCAATTGGGATATGATGTCTTTCTGTAGCCCATAGAAGTAGGCAGTTTTAAACTCATTGGAATTGGGGTCAAAATTTATATCAAAATGAGAAAATGCTCTTTTTAAGTCTTGTAAAAACTGGCGAGGGGATGTATTAGGCCCAGCAGTGATTGTGTAAGCGACTTTCTTTGCCTCCTGCAATGACTGGAAAGGAGAAAAATGACACCTAATCTCTTTTTAAAACCCTGCCCATGTCATATTCTGCTGCTCATTCAATCCTCTTATTATACTGGCTGTCGGAGCATCTAAAGTTAAATGAAAATACTGCCTGTACTGTTCCTTAGGTATCTGGAGGGCTTTAAAAATGTCATGAACCGCGTCTAAGTGATCCTCTATGCAGCATTCCCCTCCCTTTTTAAATGGTTTGATCAGGGCTTTAATGGATTTCATTATCTTTATGGGGCTACTTGTTGCAATGCATGGAATTGCACTACTTGGTGACTCAACCTTGCTTCCAGGTGCACAGATTGGTGGCGGCTCCCAATGGGAATATCAAATCCCCCAAGGGCGCTGCAACCAAGTTCCTTCACTGGCCCATTCACTGGGGCACTAGCTCTTTGGGTAGAAATAGAATTCACCTCAACTCCATTGAATGTGGTGCCCTGCCGTCTCTCCTGTGTCCTGGGAATGCGCATTTGCTGTTCCAAGTCTTTACACTTTTTATGGAGCCTGTCTGCTTCGTTTTGCAAATAGTCGTTTTCATCACTCATTTTATTAATTACCTCCTGCATGGCGCACATTTGCATTTGGCATTCATTAAATTCTTTATTTCTCTTGTCTCTTTCTTGAAGCATTTTAACCATTTCTTGTTCTGCATTTTGGAGATCACTTTCTTCTTCAAAATGTTCTTTTTGTAAAACTTGCATTTCTGAAACCATCTCATCTTTATCTTGTCTAATGTGGTCCACCAATGCTTTTAAGTGTACCAATTCTTGGTCACTGTCTTCAAACTGTTTCTTGCTTTTGGACAATTGAATATCAAAATCTCTGCACTTTAACTGCATATCTTTCTGACATCCTTCTAATTCTGCTCTTAACATTTCCTCTTTCTTACTTGCCCCATCTAAGTCAGTCTTTAACCTGTTAATTAGCTGGGTATCATTTTCCTGCATTTCGCAGGGACCTATTCAAAATAAACCAGATCTTGGTGCATAGCCGTATCAAACAATCTTTCTCTGCATGTTTATCAGCTGCATTTAATAACCTTAGTAGGCAGACCTGAATTATGCTGCCTTCTGCAAAAATACTGTCTAGTTTTTCTTTCTGCACCTCACCATGAATGCGGTCATGCCATTCTGAGGTACTATTCGATGACCAGGTCCCATGTGCTAATAATTTTGCCTCTAAATATTGCACTAGCTCTGGGAATGTGGCTTCCATTTGAGGCATTCTGAAATTTGTTTTTAGTGACACACTGCTATTATGAAATGTGTTCCCTTTAATGTACAGATGGCAGTGTGAGACACACTTGCCACGCCCAGTAGGTGCTCTATGATCACTTTCCCAGCCAACGCACCATAAATATGTAGGGTAATTTGTGTAGATTAAGGGCCTAGCGGTATTTTCTTACCGCCAAAAACAAAACTACTTTTAGCAATAATCACTCCTTGGGTTTGGAATTGTAGTGGTATAGCGGCTATGCATTATTTCAGTACACAGATCCATTTGGTTGGTATACATTTTGTTGTGGTATAGTGATGAGCATGATTTTCTGTTCTACTGGTGGTCCCCAATGTACAAAACCCCCTTTTTCTTGCTTGGTCTGTTCGTTTGATCACTAGAGAGACCTTGGGCCTACATTTTATGGATACCACAATTTTCACATACATCATTCATCAACCCCTGTGGTATTATCACTAATTTATTTACATTAGTGAAATTATGTTTCCATTGAGTATTCACAATAACATGTGGTATTATCACTAATTTATTTAAATTAGTGAGACTATGTTTCCATGGAGTATTCACAATAACATGTGGTATTATCACTAATTTATTTACATTAGTGAGACTATGTTTCCATAGGCCTCTCTCTGCTGATTCATATACGCTTAGCAGATTATTGCATTATATTCCACTCAGAAGCCACACACACATACCCTGAGTGGAGTCACGCACACAGCTATTTATAATTGCTCATAACATTACTTAATCTGCAGAGGAAGTTTGGCACATATATTACCTAATAACCTCCCCTTTTATTATGTGATATGGGCTAAATGCACCAGAGAAAGAGAGAAGCAAAGAAAAAACAACTTTACACAGGCTGTGCTTTATAACAGTTTAATTTCAAAATAATACATTACCAGCTTTGCGAGGCAGTCTTTTCTAGAATAAACAGAAGCTAAACAAGTGCAAAAATACAATACATTTCATTTTGCCTTTGCAACAATAAAAAGAAAAGTCATTTAGATGGCAACATTATAAAGTGGCATTTAAACACAGGAGAATTCCCTATCGCTACACTGCCTGTCTAATAGTAGATTATTCGTCCGGCAGTCACAGCAATCTCACTCCATTTGTATATTTACCAGCTATTTGTAGCTTTTCAGCACGCAAAGTCTCCTGGCTTGTCGTCTTTGAGCAGTGACCCAGGGCTCTTTTTCTTTTCTTTCTTTAAAGCACCCAGCGAGAACATGCAGTTCTCAAGCCAGTGCCAAGTGACTAGGAAACCCCAGTCTCTGAATGTCAGTGGTCCAGCTCTTCACAGCAGCAGAACGAAGGCGACCTCACTGAAACTCAGCAAAATGTCTTCTCCCTCTCCTTCTCGCCGAGCTGCTTCAAGAAACATCTGTTACAGCCCCTAAGGTGAGTGTCACCAATCAAAATACACACTAGTCTACCCTCCTTCCTCAACAATGGCTCACTTTTACAGTAAACACCTGTATCTAATTAATTTCCTGCTATTCAAATTTTGCTTCCTGCAAAGACCGTGAACAGAGCAAAGAGAGAAAAAAAAATCTGAACACACGTTTAAAATGAATCTCAGCTGCCTCATTTTGCACATGGAGAACACATTATGATGTTAAGGAGTTAAAATCGTGTTAGTATTTGTTAATCAAGTTAATTAATTAAGTATCTAATGTTTCTCCTGTAATTGAGGCATTTCAGGTGAGAAAACAAATTGGTGTGCCTTTAAACTAAGTATTGAGAAAAATTGTGTGCTTTAACATAAATATCCTGTCTTCATATACCTGTCCATATGTTACCCTGGCAACACATGGCTTTCTGTACCACCTTACAGCAATAATGTGATCCCATGCAGTGGCGCTGCACTACAAAACACGCTAAATTATACTACATACCCTTCTTTTTCTGAGAATTTGGCCATGGTCCAAGCCACAATTGGAAGAAGCCCAACTTGCTCCCTTTCTTCTTTTAAAATGTATCAATCCAACAAAATGAATATTCACGTGTGGAAAATGAAAATTGAAAAATCATTGTTCAATCATCATAATATCAAAATTCATCTCTGAGCCCATCAGTTCTTATAAAATATTTTACATATTTCTTCCCAATGGAAGTGTTCATAGTCCAGTGTCTTACTTTTATACTTGAAGTCAATCACAAAACAATACAATAAAACAAATAGTTAAAAAAAAGAATTAACATAACAGATTAAAATAATTAATTAAAATAATAAATACGTGGAACTCCATACTCCAGGACATTTGTCTGCCTCTGATATGTCCCGACCAGCGATGTCACATCATTTGGTTCATTCGGGTATTCTTTCATCCTGGCACTCTTGGATGCTTTTTCCATAGGAGTCATCTCTCTTGGCATCCCGGTTACTTTATCTTCACCTCCATCCTGAGGCAGGCATCATTTGATCTTCATCCAGGGGACTCCAGGGCTCCATCATCTCCCGTGTCCTCTGGTCCCGTGACCTCCAAGCCAAAATGTGTTAATCAATAGTCTAAATCAAATAGGAAAGAAACAAATTAAGTACATAGCATAATACTAACTTCACCCTTTTGCCAAAAATAAAACATGCTTTGCAAAACATTTTGCCATTTTCCTCACGCTTTCTGAAATTAAGCACATCTTAAAGAGAAAACAACATACATAAAATAGCATTCAACATTAATACATTTTCATTTTGCTAACCAACTCTACTAATTTCAGCTTCCATTTATTTTTACCTATATACATATAAAAAACCACCCTCTTCTCATAAGGTCCCTCGCAGCTGCATAATACCAACCATATGACCCACTGCCTAAATTTTATTGACCAACCGCTTAAGCTGTAATGATAACCTTGCTTGTTCCTATCTGTATTATGCCTCTTACTTATACCATGTCTGTAACTAAGCTCATGCAAGTAACAGCGCCTCAATGCCCCTGGGCTGCTTGCGCGCTATACAAATTTAAATAAATAAATAAATAAATAAATAATCAATCACCTCTATTTTATTTCTCTGTTGTTGCTCTCTGACTAAACCCATTTACCTTACCTTCTTTTATGTATTAAAGGGACCTTATCTGTTTCTACACACTCAAGTCTTTTAATTTTGTGTCTGGGGTGCCAGGGTTTAATTTGGTTTACATGAACAAACTGTTCTGTTGCTGTTTCACCTTCAGTTTTCAAAATTTTATAAACCACAGGAGAGACCTTATCTATAATTCGAAATGGCCCCTGCCAGGCTGCTAGAAATTTGGAACTTTTCTGTTTACCTTTTCCAAAATGAAATTTATACACCTGATCGCCCACACAATATTCTTTCACTGATGCCTTTTTATCATAATATGACTTTGCACTGTCAGCAGCTCTTTCTAGATTTCGCTGTACAAAAGCAAATGCATGTTGTAAATGCCTCCTCAGTTCATCAATGTATTCATGAACTGTGAATGCGCTCACAAGTCCCTGCTCATGTGTTCTGTATAGCAGGTGTTGTGGTAACACCATTTTTCTACCTGTCAAAACCTCATGGGGGCTAACACCTGTTGCTTTGGCAGGAGTTGATCTGATTGCCATTAAAACCAAAGGTAAACGTAAATCCCAGCTGGAACCTGCTTCTGCCACAAATTTCTTTAATATGTCCACAACAGACCTATTACAGCGTTCAACTGCACCAGAAGAAGCAGCTCCTTATGCAATATTAATTTCCTTTTCACACCCAGTATTTGCCATACCTCACTCATTAGAGCACTTGTGAAATTACTTCCTCTGTCTGATTCTATTCTTTGTGGCAATCCAAACCTTGAAAACACATGATTCACCAGTAATGTAGCTGCTGTTTGCGCACTACAATCTGGTGCAGGAATACACTCAATCCATTTTGACATCAAACACACCACACTCAAAATATAACGGTTCCCCCTACTCGACCTCTTTACAGGCCCTACATAGTCAATTTGCAAATCTGACCATGGAAGAGTCAAGCCTCTTTTCATTAATGGAGCTATATGCATTGGTGAAGCAGGTTTAAATTGGGCGCATACTAGACATCCTCTGGTATATTATTCCACATCTTGGGACATATGTGGCCAGTAAGCATAATCTTTTAGTATTTCCAATGTTTTTTTGTGAACCTCTGTGGCCTGCAGTTATTGCATCATGTGCATGGTGTATCATTAACCCTCTGAATGAAAGGGGTACCACCCACTGTATCTGTCCTGTTATGGACTCTCTGATCATGAGTCCATCCTGTAGTCTAATTCATTTTTTATTCTTTAATAGCACCCTCAACTCTTCTTTTCCTATACAATCATTTTCTGTTAAAGGGTTTTGTTCAGGATCTATCAAATGATTATAATAGATTCCCAAAATCTGATCATCCTTTTGTGCCTCAATCAGATCCTGATCTGGTGTATCATAACTCCATTGTACTACTGGTTGATCTACCTCCTTTGGTGCTTTAGAACGTGTTACTGCATCAATTTGTATTTCACCAAGTAAATGTTCAACAGGTAGCAATTCTCCCATCACAGCCCCAATTTTAGCCAGGTGATCTGCCTTATCATTCCCCTCCTTATCCTCTCCTGGAGTTATTAAATGCCCACAACTTTCCTCCAGTATATTGTTAAGTCATTCTCTGACACTAATTTGTCTATGGCTTGTATCATTGTTCAATGTTTAAGTGGCTTTTTATTATATGTAATCATGTCTCTCCCTTTCCAGCCAGGTAAATATTCCACAAAGCTATTTCGTGCGTAGTCAGAATCAGTCACCAGGACAATTTCACTGAAGTTATCATCAACTGCAGTAGCAATTGCTTTATAAATGGCTGCCAATTCCGCTACTTGACTGCTCCTAGCTCCAATTCTCATCCCTATACTGGGGACACCTTCACATTTCAACCAGACATTTCCTATTCCTGACACTAATTGTTTATTACCGGCATTTTCAATGTGAAAAGCACAACCATCAACATATCCAGTTGGCAAAACCTTGTATGCCTTTTCATCAAAAACTTTGTGTGGTGATTGCCCAAAATCCTGTAAACTAGATTCCACTTCTACTTCGTTTGATACATGTTCAGCTGCACAGTCATGTAGATCTGCTAAACCCTGAGCAACTGGGCTTTTTTATTTTGGCCATATCTCACTTCTACAGGAAAACCTTGTAATGCTAGCATCCATAAAGTGATTCTGGACTGTGCTAGGTTACCTGACCTGATTCTTTTACTCTCTAAAAACTGCAATGGTTGATGATTGGTCTCAATAATTACCCTTTCTCCCTGAACAATGGGGCAGAAATGCTGTAGCGCCCACACAGTGGTCAAAAGGGTCTTTTCACATTCACTGAATTTAATTTCAACTTGGGAAAACGCCTTTCTTGCATAGGCAATGGTTTTGTGATTCAAATCATGTTTTTGTGATAGCACTGCTGACATACACTGTTCAGAGAAACCTGTTTCTATAAAGAAATCCCTATCCTTTATGGGGTATGTCAAACATGGTGCCTTTATAAGACATTCCGTTAATTTAGCCACTGCCACAGACTGCTCTGTTTCCCATTTCCAGGGTGTATTCAGTTTTACCAGCTTAGTTAATGGTTGAGTAATTTCAGCAAAATTTTCAATGAACTTCCTGTTATAGCCCGTCATTCCTAATAAACCTTTTACCCCTTTCACATTTTTAAGGTCTTTTAGCTTTTGTATAGCCTCCACTTTCTTCTTTTGTGGGTTTAATCCATGTTCGGTCACTTCATGGCCTAGAAAATTCACCTTTTTCTTGCACCATTGTGCCTTTTGTAAAGATACTTTGGCGCCTGCTTTCTGCAATTGGCCAAGACATGTCTTATTTCATAAAAATGGTTTTTCAAGCTTTCATTTTTTTTCAGTACATCATCCACATAAACTATGGTACCTCTTTCCACTGCATCAGGCATGGCCTTTCTCAAAAATATTCCAAATTCACTCCCACTATTGACATACCCAAATGGAACTCTAACCCGTGCGTATTGAGTCTTATCAAATGAAAATGAAAATAAATTCTGTATCTCCTCTGCCAATGGCACGCAACAATATCCAGAGGTGAGATCTAACGTGGTAAACACTTTTGAACCATGTACCTGAGCTAGGCCCTGATCAATGAATGGCAGTGGCCATCTGGATACTGGCCCTCTTTTATTTAACTCCCTCAAATCTGCACATAGCCGCCATTGACCATTTGGCTTTAACACACCTAAAATATGTGTGTTGGATGTGCTATGAATGGGCCTGATGATTCCCCGAGACTCCGAATTTGTAATAATCTCTGCCAATAACTCTAAATATTCCAGTGGTAATCTATGTCGGTGTACAAATACTGGGCTTCTGCTACACCCTTCCGGTGGCGTGGCCATTTGTAAATCAGTTAGACCGCAATCATAAGCATCTTTTGCAAATACATCTTTAAACTCCATAAATATCTTCCTCAGTTCATTTCTATCCTCTTCGCTGTCACATGCATCCGCTGATAAAATCTGCTCCTCTACCATTTTGGAGAATTCTGGAAAATGTTCTGGTAGGGGAATCTCGGCACTTTCCTCTAACTGTGTGGCTGTGTCTCTCTGTAAAGCCGCCACTTTTAAATGTTTTGGCATATCAGCTTCCACTTCAATGGGCTGATTTTCTATTTCATTTTCATTTAAGTTAAATTTTATGCAATCCTCTTGATGACAGCACACTGTCTCATTTGAATCATAAGGATACACAGAATGAATTTTAAATATTCATTTGGGCTGGGAATTCAGGTGTTCTGGCAATTCACCCTTGGCATCCACATACTTTTCAGGGATATTTCCAATCACCATATTATTTAGACCTGCTGTGTAATGTGATTTTTGTATGGGCATTCCTAATGGGGAGTTTTCCTCTAAATGAATATCTTGAGAACCTTTATTATTCACCATTATTTTTACAGACCCTTCTCCAATATCTACCAATGGAATGTATTCATAATCCAGGCCTTGCTGTTTTATGAATTCATTTAAGCAGACAAATGCATCAGAATCTTTCAACTGCTTCCCATTTTTGCATTTCAGTGTTATTGCAACCTGTTTGTTGAATGCAGGGATAATAGTATCCTTCCTCAGTTGTAATTCAATTGCAAATGGGACCAGCTGTGAGCAATGATAAGCCCTTCTTTTGTCTTCAAATTCAGGTGCCGGCCCACCTAGGCGTGACCATATCTTTTGATTAAGGAAATCTAACACCATACACATTCTGTGCATGATGTCATTGCCCATGTAAAAGTCATTTTGTGTTCCACTCACTATCCATACATTATGGTAAATTGTTTTCTGCTCAATGAAAATTTTTAACATGCATCTTCCTGCAATTCGGTTTTCAAAGTCTGGACTGTCCAAACCAGAGACATATTGGTTTTTAATTCTAAATTTCGGGATCTCCTCCTTCTCCATTATTTTTTAAACCAATTTCTCATTAATGAAACTCCTTTCCTGTTCAAGTGCTAAAGTGGCTTTTGTTGTTTTAGAAAAGTCATTTATACCAATGTGAACCCATGGTTGCTCATCTTCCATGTGTATTTCAGCAAGAGTGGTGATGTGTTTTTCTGAATCTACTTTAGGAGCAATATTCTGTTTGCATGTTTTCTCTTTTAAATAAAAGCGTAATGTGTGCTCATCTATGGCAGTTTGCCATCTTTTCCTTGGGTCCAAGTATATCTGTACAGATTGTTTCTCATCTTCACTCTGCATTTTATCTTGAAACATTAATATAACAGTGACGCTAGGTATGCAACTATTCTGGAGATATACCTCACTGCATCATTTGTTTTGGCAACGTGTGACATTCATTTATACATAATTGTGGAAAAATGTATTGCATTTTTCTTCTACAGTGATGGGAGCATAATACCTGTCCTCAACTTCCTCTAACACACATAAGAAGTACGAATTCTTACTGATTTCAGGGCTCACCTTTCTCAGGCCTTTTTCACTTTTGGCTAAGAACATTGGTAAATGGAAAGACATTTTTCCCTCCTTTTTGCCCATTCCTGTGTGAGAGACTTTATTCATTTCCCCATGTTCAGCAGTTTTTTGGAGTGTGGCCACCGTTCACCCATCCATCCAGGTATCATCAGAGGTCACACTACAACCCTCCAACTGAACATGTGTAACAACATCACTTGGCAATTTGTCATTGTCTAATTCTGTGCATTTGTGATTATTCAGTATGGTACCAGCCCTTTTAACCTCTTCAAAAATATGTGGCTCAAAGAATTCTTCAGGTGATTGACCTGTACCCTCCTTTTGTGCTTTTCTTTTTTCTGCCTGTGTTTGGTCATTGTTTTGTTTACCCAGGGAAGGAGTTATAGCATCGCCACTTACTCCCGGTTCACTGGTATTCCCCATGCATGAGTCATTTTTCTTAAATCTGTCTCTTTGTTCTTTTGGATCTTCAGGTTTTCCTATTTCATCTGTACAAATCTCCAATGTTTGATTTAGCTCTAGGTTAAACCGTACCTCTCTTTTAGAAGTATTTGCATTTTCTGTTACATGTTCATTTACTGGTATTTTCACTTTTAAATCAGTAGGCATCTCAGAGTCATTATGCAAAATTACATCAGAGCAATCTGTCTTTTTGGCACTGCAGGTATCATAAGTACTTAGTCACTTTTCAGAAGTCCCCCGGTCATTGCTATGGCCTTCTGCCCCCTCCTTTGATGACCGTTTTTGTTCTGTACAGAGCTTTCCTATTTGCTCTGCTAACATTTTCACGTGGGCTTCGAGACACTGGAATCTTTCCATCTCTCTAGAATCCTTTCTCTGTGGCCTATATTGATATTGGTTGTTTTCTCCCTGATTGGATCTATTCTGATACCTCTCAGGGGAATGGTTTCTATTGGGATGGTTCCTGAACTCTTGATTCATTTGTGGAGGGGATTGGGGTGCACCCATCCTTTGGTTGTAGTCGCCTGGTGGGGAATCATTGTACTGACGTGGAGTGTAGTTTATGCTCTGCCTCATGTCCTGTCTATCATGTTGTGGGTACTGGCCTCTATGTTGATTGCCATTATCAGCAAATCGATCCACATATCGTGGGTCTATCCTGATTACCATATATCATGGTATTGGGATCAAATCTGCTTTGTGTCCCCAATGTCTGATAAGGACCATCATTTCTTTGATCCTGATTTTGTCTCTGGTTATTGTTCATACCTGACATATCAGGTTGATAGCCTGCCCGGGGCCTATCTCCTAAGTACCTGGGGCTGATGTAGCTCTCCCTATTACTAGGATCATGTGATTGAAACATTGGTGCAGGGTGTGATGACCTTTGTTGATTACCCCTTTGTTCAGGTGCCAAATTATTTTTACTTGGACTTTGAGCAGACTCAAGGGACATTTTGGCTGACCTAATTTCCATCACTGTTGCTGAGGGTTCTTTAGATTTTGGTCTAGTGTCTTTCATTTTATCACTTTCTCTACCCTGACAATAGAGTACTTCATATAGTTTTGTGCTTTGGTGCACAATCCATTCAAGGGACTTGTCACGATCAAATTCACGGACCAATTGGGATATGATGTCTTTCTGTAGCCCATGGAAGTAGGCAGTTTTAAGCTCATTGGAATTGGAATTGGGGTCAAAAGATACATCAACATGAGAAAATGCTCTTTTTAAGTCTTGTAAAAACTGGCGAGGGGATGTATTAGGCCCAGCAGTGATTGTGTAAGCGACTTTTTTTTGCCTCCTGCAATGACAGGAAAGGAGAAAAATTAGGCCTAATCTCTTTTTCAAACTCTGCCCATGTCATATTCTGCTGTTCATTCAATCCTCCTATGATACTGGCCGTAGGAGCATCTAAAGTTAAATGAAAATACTGCCTGTACTGTTCCTTAGGTATCTGGGGGGCTTTAAAAATGTCATGAACCACTTCTAAGTGATCCTCTATGCAGCATTCCCCTCCCTTTTTAAATGGTTTGATCAGGGCTTTAATGGATTTTATTATCTTTATGGGGCTACTTGTTGCAATGCATGGAATTGCACTACTTGGTGACTCAACCCTGCTTCCAGGTGCATGGAATTGGTGGCGGCTCACAATGGGAGTATCAAATCCCCCAACGGCGCTGCAACCAAGTTCATTCACCGGCCCATTCACTAGGGCACTAGCTCTTTGGGTAGAAATAGAATTCACCTCAACTCCATAGAATGTGGTGCCCTGCCGCCTCTCCTGGGACCTGGGAATGCACATTTGCTGTTCCAAGTCCTTACACTTTTTAAGGAGCCTGTCTTCTTCGTTTTGCAAATAGTTGTTTTCATCACTCATTTTATTAATTACCTCCTGCATGTCGCACATTTGCATTTGGCATTCATTAAATTCTTTATCTCTCTTGTCTCTTTCTTGAAGCATTTTAACCATTTCTTGTTCTGCATTTTGGAGATCACTTTCTTTTTCAAAATGTTCTTTTTGTAAAACTTGCATTTCTGAAACCATCTCATCTTTATCTTTTCTAATGTGGTCCACCAATGCTTTTAAGTGTACCAATTCTTGTTCACTGTCTTCAAACTGTTTCTTGCTTTTGGACAATTGAATATCAAAATCTCTGCACTTTAACTGCATATCTTTCTGACATCCTTCTTATTCTGCTCTTAACATTTCCTCTTTCTTACTTGCCCCATCTAAGTCAGTCTTTAAACTGTTAATTAGCTGGCTATCATTTTCCTGCATTCGCAGGGACCTATTCAAAATAAACCAGATCTTGGCGCATAGCCGTATCAAACAATCTTTCTCTGCATGTTTATCAGCTGCATTTAATAACCTTAGAAGGCAGACCTGAATTATGCTGCCTTCTGCAAAAATACTGTCTAGTTTTTCTTTCCGCACCTCACCATGAATGCGGTCATGCCATTCTGAGGTACTATTCGATGACCAGGTCCCATGTGCAAATAATTTTGCCTCTAAATATTGCACTAGCTCTGGGAATGTGGCTTCCATTTGAGGCATTCTGAAATTTGTTTTAGTGACACACTGCTATTATGAAATGTGTTCCCTTTAATGTACAGATGGCAGTGTGAGACACACTTGCCACGCCGAGTAGGTGCTCTATGATCACTTTCACGGCCAACACACCATAAATATGTAGGGTATTTTGTGTAGATTTAGGACCTAGCGGTATTTTCTTACTGCCAAAAACAAAACTACTATTAGCAATAATCACTCCTTGCATTTAGATTGGGTTTGGTATTATAGTGGTATAGTGGCTATGCATTATTTCAGTACACAGATACATTTGGTTGGTATACATTTCGTTGTGGTATAGTGATGAACATGATTTTGTGTTCCCAATATACACAACCTCCTTTTTCTTGCTTGGTCTGTTTGTGTGATCACTAGAAAGACCTTGGGCCTACATTTTATGGATAGCACAATTTTCACATATAGCATTCACCAACCCCTGTGGTATTATCATTAATTTATTTACATTAGTGAAATTATGGTTCCATGGAGTATTCACAATAACATGTGGTATTATCACTAATTTATTTACATTAGTGAGACTATGTTTCCATGGAGTATTCACAATAACATGTGGTATTATCACTAATTTATTTACATTAGTGAGACTATGTTTCCATAGGCCTCTCTCTGCTGATTCATATATGCTCAGCAGACTATTGCATTATATTCCACTCAGAAGCCACACACACATACCCTGAGTGGAATCACACACACACAGCTATTTATAATTGCTCATAACATTACTTCATCTGCATAGGATGTTTGGCACATATATTACCTAATAACCTCCCTTTTTATTATGTGATATGGGCTAAATGCGCCAGAGAAAGACAGAAGCAAAAAAAAAAACCTGTACACAGGCTGTGATTTATAACAGTTTCATTTCAAAATAATACATTACCAGCTTTGCGAGGCAGTCTTTTCTAGAATAAACAAAAGCGAAACAAGTGCAAAAATACAAGGCATTTCATTTTGCCTTTGCAACAATAAAAAGAACAGTCATTTAGATTGCAACATTATAAAGTGGAATTTAAACACAGGAGAATTCCCTATCGCTACACTGCCTGTCTAATAGTAGATCATTCGTCCGGCAGTCACACCAATCTCACTCCATTTGTATATTTACAGCTATTTGTAGCTTTTCAGCACGCAAAGTCTTCTGGCTTCTCGTCTTTGAGCAGTGACCCAGGGCTCTTTTTTTTCTTTCTTTAAAGCACCCAGTGAGAACATGCAGTTCTCAAGCCGGTGCCAAGTGACTAGGAAACACCAGTCTCTGAAGGTCAGTGGTCCAGCTCCTCACAGCAGCAGAATGAAGGTGACCTCACTGCAACTCCGCAAAATGTCTTCTCCCTCTCCTTCTCCCTGAGCTGCTTCAAAAAACATCTGTTAAAGCCCCTAAGGTGACGTGTCACCAATCAAAGTACACAATAGTCTACCCTCCTTCCTCAACAATGGCTCACTTTTACAGTAAGCAACTGTATCTAACCGATTTCCTGCTATTCGAATTTTGCTTCCTGAAAAGACCGTGAACAGAGCAAAGAGAGAAAAAAAATCTGAACTCACGTTTAAAATGAATCTCAGCCTGCCTCATTTTGCACATGGAGAACACATTATAATGTTAAGGAGTTAAAATCGTGTTAGTATTTGTTTATCAAGTTAATTAATTAAGTATCTAATGTTTGTCCTGTAATTGAGGCATTTCAGGTGAGAAAGAAAATGGTATGCTTTTAAGCTAAGTATTGAGAAAAATGGTGTGCTTTAACATAAGTATCCTGTCTTCATATACCTGTCCATATGTTACCCTGGCAACACATGGCTTGCTGTACCACCTGACAGCAATAATGTGATCCCATGCAGTGGCGCTGCACTCCAAAACATGCCAAATTATACTACAGGACGTGTGATGGAGTCAGTGGTAGTCCCGGGATCTCTATCAGTGGTTTATCCAGTACATCGATAAGCAGTAGTATCCATCATAGGTATAGATATCTGAACGGCAATGAGTGGGCCAATGTAGGATCAAAAATGTACCTCAGGCGGTAAGTAGTCTTCTTTAGTGGAAAACCCCCTATATGCATGAAAAGTGTCTTCTCAAGTCAAAATTGTGGAGTCACCCACTGTGTTTTGCGGCTGTTAACCCAGGTTGTCCTTGTGTGACATACCCTTCCAGAGCGATGGGTTTCACGATGCAGGCATCTGTTCCAGAGGATCTTTCTGCAAGTGGCGACCCTGACACCTGACAGCTGAAAGGGAGCCTTTGCTAAAGGCTTTGCCCAGGCTCCCGACCCTGACACCTGACAGCTGAAAGGGAGCCTTTGCTAGAGACCCAAGAGCGCGGTAAAGTAAGTTACAGTGCACTCTTGTTTCATGATGCACAAAAGCTGAAACATGAGGAAAGGACTAAGGGAAACAAAGTCTCCCAGTACTGACTGTCTTAAGGGCATGCCAGCTTCCCCATAAGAATTGAGCGAAAGCAAAGAGGAGTGTGGCGGTAGGCTGCGCTTCTCTGGCAAAGTCTAGATCAGGGTGTAAAACAGCAGCAAAAAGTTTGGGGGTTGCCACATGGAGGGAAAATTACATACAATATGAATTCTTTCCCAACAACCATCACTCCATTCACTTGTAGATATCCCCAGTACTCCCTTCAGACCTACATGCCCCCATCTCTCCATTTATATCCAGGTCTATATTCCCCCAAAACCTCATTCACTTGCAGATCTCCCCATCCATCCCCCCATACCTACATGCACGATCCCTCCTTTCACACCCAGATGTCCCCATCCTTCTCTCCAGACCCACACACAAGTGATCCAGTCCTCACTCCAAACGAACATTCCCCACCCTTCCCTGCAGAACCATATTCCCCATTACACACCTTGTGGGATGGCCATTGACACCACAATGAGGGAGTCAGTAATCATTTCTTTATATTAGTACAACTGTACACACCCTGTACTGACATGGCATTTCACTCTCCCTCTATCAATCATCACTCTCCTCTTCTAGAACCCCTCACATGTAATCTGGAACCTGGTAGTCACCACATTCCATATTACAACATGCCCCATCCCTCCCTCCAGACCCACAACGAGATGCCCTCTTCCCTCCCTCTAGACCTACACCCAGTTGCATCCTTCCCTCTCTGCAGACCCACACCCAGACAACCCCTTCCCTCCCTCTAGATCCACACACAGATCCCCCATCTCTCCTTACAGTCCCATACACAGATGCCCACATTCCACCCTCCAGACCCAAACTAAAATGCCCTATCCCTCCCTTCAAACCCACACCAAGATGCCACATCCCTCTTGAGCCACATCAATATATCCACATCCCATCCTCCATACCCACACCAATATGCCCCCATCCCTCCTTCCACAGACCACAATGCCACAATAATTCTATAAACTCACATCCAGATGCCGCATCCATCCTCCAGACCCACACCAAGATGATCTTGCACCTCTCTCCCGATCCATATCAATATAGCCTGAGTCAATCCTCTCTAAAATCCCCCATCCTACCCACCTATTGGTTAACCCAAACAAACTCTTTGCATAATGGCCTGAGAAACATGGCCAAGAGCACTGAATGTCTCAAAAAGTTCAGCAGCTCTAAAAAAAAAAGGTTAAAACGCATCCTTGACACCCGAAAGTCACAAAAATGTTGCTAGCCAAAAAACACATTTTAGCCCCCAAAAAGTCCAGAAATAATTTGGGACCCCAAAAAAAGCCTTCAAATGGCTCACATACCCCTGAAAACATTTCCAAACATTTGGTGACGTAGGGCTCCCAAAGTCCGAAAACCTCATCAGAAAAGGCCCTTAAAGCACATCCTAGACTACCAAAAGTCTTGCAAATATTGACAGCATAAAAAAGACCTTAAATTGGAGACTAGACCACTGAAATTTCAGAAGTTTTGGAGGCCAGAAAAAGGCCTTAAACGCATCCCAGAATCCCAAAAGACCCCAAGACATTGGTTGCTCAGAAAAACAAACATGCCCTGGAGCCACGAATGAAGGGGAAATTGTGGCAGCCAGAAAAATGCCTTAAAATGTTTGCTAGAACCCCAAATCCTGAAAACCTTGGTGGCCCAAAAAAGTCCTCAACATTCATCCTAGCCCCATTAAAATACAGAAAATGTTGGAGGCTTGAAAAAGCCCTTTAAATGTGTCCAAAACACTGAAAGGTCCTGAAAGCTTTGGGTGCCTTAAAAGGGCCCTAAAATGTGTCCTAGACCCCTGAATGTCCAGAATAATTTGGAGGGCCAAAAAAGCCTGTTAGATGTATCCTAGACCCGTAAAAGTGCAAGACATATTGGTGGGCAAAAAATGCATTTAAATGTGTCCTAAACCCCCAAATGTCCAGAAATGTTTGGCAGGTTGATAAACACCTTTATATATGTTCTGGACCCACAGAAGTCCAGAAGACCTTTGTAGCCCCCAAAAGACCTTAAATTCTGCCCTAGACCCCTGAAAGTCCAGAAAGCGGTGGTGGCCCAAAAACGACTTTAAAATGTGCCCTAGACCCCAAAAGTACAGAAAACTTTAGAGGCCCCAAAAAAGGTATTTGAATGTGTCACAGACACCTGAATGTCCAGAAATATTTGGCAGCCATAAAAAAGCCTTCAAATGCACCAGGGACACCCAAACATGCTGAAAACCTTGGATGCCTGAAATGGCTTTTTAATGCATCCTAGAGCTGCGAAAAGGCCAGCAAAATTCAGCACCCCAACAAAGCCATTAAAACGCAGTGGTTGAAATTGGTATTCATGGAGCAGGAGCTGAAAGTACCTCCTGGGTTTCAGGCTTTTTCGTCTGACCTGGTGTTACTTACTTACTAAAGTGAAAAGTCATGCATGTCTTCTTGCGGTGTCCAGTCAAAATCAAAATCAAAATAAAAGATTGAATGACCATTTGATCGACAGTCAAATGGTCGAAAAAAAAGGTTGCATTTTTTATTTATTTATTTATATATATATATATTTTGTTTTGGTTGGTTAAAAAATATTTTTAATAAAGAAAACGGGAGGTTTGGGGGGGAACCCCCACATAAAAAAAAAAAATCGACCATTTTTTTCGACCATTTGACTGTCGATTAAATGGCATTCGATCCTTTGGTTTTTGACCAAATGACTGGTAACCCCTTCTTGCCATAGTGTATGTGTAATTGTTAGGAGGTGCTTAGTACCAACTTGAGATCCCATCTCCCTGCGCAATATTGTTGTCACTCATGGCATTGGGTATCTTAGTTACAAGGGAACCCTGGCTGTGTTGACTCAGTAAGGGTTCCAGATTCCAGGGGAGGTTGTGAGTTGAAGGAGAGAAGTGGTTCACTGCTGGGGGCCGTTCTCATGGATCTATCTTTTCTGAATAAAACCTCTCAACTCATGTGAAGTCTCTGAAGTGTATTACAGAACCTTTTAACATTGGCGATGAGGATGGGACAGTAATGGACGAGATAAACCTCTATCAGCAAAAGCACACTAGATGCACAGATGGAATGTATGTTATAAATTCACATTGAGAGATGCACTCTTGTCGGAATAGCCACTCCAGAGTGCTTGGAAAATCGTGTAACAATCTTATTTACAAACTGTGACACGCACCCACAAATTAATACCACACACTCCCCTTCCAACTGTATCTATTGGTTCCTCTGTCTTTTGACGTATTGCTTTACAATTAACTTTTACTTCCTCTGTCTTGCGACAATATCCCTCTATGCTGCTAAATCTCACTTGGTCTTTACCTAATCTGTCTGCCATTATATCCGTCGGTGTATCTGCATCTATGTTGATACATGAACCTCTGTTGACATTTCTTAAGTATCCTGGTAGTTTTCTCTTTGTTGCTGAACCTGTTGCCATCTCTTCACTGTCCTGTAGTTTCCCCTTTCTTGCTGAACCTCTTTTGCAATCTCTAGACTGCCCTGTAGTTTCTTCTTTCTTGCTGAACCACTTTTGCTATCTCTTCACTGCCCTGGTAGTTTTCTCTTTCTTGCTGCCTACTGTGAGGGGTCGGAAATGCGAGACGGACAACTTTTAGATGATTTTTCAAACTACGCCTTTTTATTAAATCATAGGTTACATCAAACGCCTCACTGTCCTACACTGACAAGGATTTCCCTGCCTAAAAAAACTAAAGGAAAACACTCTAAAACAGGATATATGACCCTCACACTTAAACATCAAATACCCAAATAAATATATGACAATTCACAACATCAACAGTTGTACTTCTAATATATCCTCAAGGCCTGATTCATGGAAGTGTTTTATAATGGTGCAATCCCATAGGAAAACGTTTCAAGAATCAGGCTAACAGTCTCTATTGGTACCTGGGCGAGATCACCTTCCTCAGGCTTCAGGTTGGATTTAGTTCCAATGTTCAACAAAAAGAAATAAGGAAATCTGGGTTTAAAATAAAGTTTCAATTAATTTCTTGTCTCCTCCAATGGGTCAAAAGAAAGTTCTGTCAACTAAAGTTCAACCAACAGAAAAGCTCTTCTTCTTTGAATAATGACTTCTCACTTCATCCAAATAGCATCAATGTTATTTCAGGCCGAGATGAATTCACAGTTTGTATCTTTGTCAGGATGACCTCACAGCATTTACTACTTTTACCTGAACAACTCTCATCTCAGGTTAACTTCTGCAGGACTTGACCATGTGAGGCCATTTCTCAGAAGGGCAGCCTCCTTGCCTCGCATGTCTGTCTGAAACACCAACCACCAGAAGGCCTCCAGGATGTCATTCTCCCTTTATCCTCTTGGCTTTGGCACAGTGAGTTGTGACAACTTTCATGGAACAATCACAAGCAGCAAGTTTCCTTTCCCTAACCTTGCCTTAGTCTCTTTGTGTATTGCCAACCAGACTACTTTGATCATCAACTTTATTGTCAGTCTCTTTTGGCTTTAGGCAATACTTGCATGCCCTTGGCTTGGGCAATGCAGGTTCCCCTCCTGGAATAGGACAATGTTTGCACCACTCCTCTGCTTTGGAAAAGGTTTGGTTCACTCTTAGCTTTGGCAATGCGTGTTCTCTTAACTAACACTGTAAAATGTTCAGTCACTAAAATTCGTTGTAGAATTGTTTGTGACTAGTGCATAAATGATTCTAAGGTTAACCTTCACATCACAATCACTTTTAAGTACACACAGCCAGTCTTTCATCTGTTTTCAAATGTTTTAACATTCAATCAATGTGTTGTACAGCATTATACTTATGCAGGCAAAGATAATTAAGTTCACTACTGCGCGAGTGCTACTTTTTACATTACCCATTGTCAAGCAATCAAAGGTGGAATTTAAACAGTTTTCACTCCTATGCAAGTGCTACTTTTTATACTTCCCATTGTCCAGCAATCAACAGTCAAGTTCAGATAGCGTTCACTTGTAGGCAAGTGATTGTAGTGGATACTGTTGCTTGCCATTGTTCGTGCAAGGCCTCAGAACGCCCAGTAATACTCACGACTTCTGTCTTGTTCCCTTCGCATCGTGCAGGACTTCGCCTGCTTCAGACTTCATTTGAGCATACACCCTTCCTCTATGAAGGTACCTCCAACCCCACAACGTGGTCACCGACCTCCTCTGGCTTCCAGAACCCTTGGCTGCAAACCACTTCTCAGCCACAGTCTTCAGCATGCTTTCTGTTTCACAATCTATGCAATTAGGTTCACAGGTGTAAAAGCTGTCTCTCTTCATGCCTTCCACTGCACAACCTCTTCACTTCAGAATTTAGGGAAACAGGAGCCTCTCAGGACAGACAGTTGAAATCTGCTTGATCAAAGTCCTGGCTTCTCTTCTGTTCATCCACTTCTGCCTGGATTGCCAACACTGTGCTCTTTTTCTTCTGCTGCTACTGCTGCTTCAATCACTCCAGCCACAACCCCATCTCCATCTACATCTAATAGACTGCACCTAAGGGGGGCGTTCAAACCTCTCTGCCTCCCTCTGGGGTGGGTAATTACGCTTAATAGGCTAACTACCATTGAAACACTGCTCTTCAGCCTTCTTCCTCATCCCAATACTTCGAGGATTATGGGACTTGTATTCCCTTGCAGCAAAATAAGGTGTTATGGGTTGGTTTATGTTTTTAAATGCACATCTATTTTCCTGAGATGCATTTAAAGAAGAATCACAAGCATTTATTTGAACAGGGTTAGACAGCTTGTTCAAGTTATTGTTTATAGGTCCCTTTCACTGGATATGCAGGAGAAAGGCTTGGAGTAAAGGATAGAAGTCTTAAATGGTCTTTCCTTCCTTTAAAGATGTTACACCAACTTTAGCCACATCAAAAACTTGATATCGGGTTCCCATATATCATACCGACAATAAGCCACTGCATGTCTTTGTACATTTAAAAGGTATTAGGCAGAATTATATGCAGTACCCTTTGGGAACACCACACACAATTAAGACTACAGGTGACAGTACAATTTCACCTTTGGTACAAGCCTGTACTACACAGTTAAAGTGGTAGCATTAGCAGAGCAGCTAATCTCAAGAGTAAGTGAGCAGTATCAAATTGTTACACAAAAGACAGCAATTAATATGATTTAGGCAAACACCGATTCAAGGTTTCTAAGTAAAAGAATATATATTTATTTACTTAACAGTTGTATAACATTTCACTATTATAAGCAAGTCAAAAATCACAATCATAAATACACCACACCACTTCCCTTAAATTCCAGACAAGTTAAGCTCACAAAATGAAGTGGGAGCAAAATGGCACTCCAGCAATTTAAAAAGTTATTAAAAATTAGGCAAACCAACAGGTAAGTACTCAGGGCAATTGAACAAGAGTAATAACAGTGAGGAGATCAGCTAGAAAAGGCTTAGGGCCAAAGTCAATGGGTCAAAAGTCTTTTGCTCAAGATCACACAGTTCAGGGTAGTTCGCGGTAAAGTTCGTGGCACAGATTCCGGGCGAGGTTGGTTGGTAGAAAAGTTAGTTCAAAGAGAAGTGAACGACAAGCCCTCAGATTGGCAAAGGATTTAAAACACTTTTACCGCGGTTGAACGAAATGGTCAACCGGATTTGCACAGTACCTTTAAAACAGAGAGGGAGCTGTAGCTGAGGCGGACGTTCCTGTAGGTTCGTGCAGGCTCACGGTTCCTGAAGCGACTGTCGGACTGACAGGAAGTACGAAGACTGGAGGGTCCTGCGCCACCCAGGGAAGAAACCAGCAGCAGAGCAAAACAACAAATAAAATGTGCGCTCCTTAAAACCCAAGGAGGGTCCGACATTCCTGGCTATCCAGCCCATGTAGCTCTGTACAGCAAATTCGACCAGAGGAGGGGTCCTGGATTGTAGTTTGGGCAAACTGGCTGGTCCCAGCAGCTCAAGGGAAGACGTTTCCTGGAGGATCTTCTCTGTCATCGGATTCGGGAGATTCGGACCTGCAGCAGGGTTTCACCAGGCGGTTCAGTCATAGTAGGCGTCCTCTTCTTCCAGTTCCTCCTTGGTTTTTTCGTTTCAGTTGTGAAACTGCCTTTCCAGTCGCAGAGAACTGCTTTTTACACAGTTTCCCCCCATTCATACAGCCTGGCTGTCAATTACACAGCAGGGTGGCTGGCCTAGCAAGGCCAGTCCCCTTAGCCAATCAGACAAGAGTGTGACTTGGGTTACCAAGGGAACCCATGGCAGGGGTCCAAAGATCCCTCCCTCACATCCTACCTACCTAGACTTTCAGGCGCCTTAAGGAGCGCTTCTGTGCAGAAGCCCGCGAAAAGACAGCGAACAAATGACTCATCCCCAGTTTGGTGCGCAGAGAAAAACACGAGAAAGACTTTAACAAAAAGAAATGGCGAATAAACTCAGCCAGAGCCAAAATAAAATGTATTTGGTCAAGCGGGTTTATTTTCGAGGCTAATATAATAGCCTAAAACAATACCACGTTTATATAAGATAATTGCGGTAGAAAAGTTAGGGTAGTTCCCACTGCCATCAGCCAAGTCTTAATGTTAAGGGAGCGAAACAAGGCTCCAAGAGGTACAGACAAAAAGGGATGAGAATTAACCCTTTCCAATATTCCATGTAAGATGGGGTGTACGGGATTTGTGGTTTAAAGAGACTCCATAAAGTTAATGGCAACTTTACGTGTTTCTGGGGGACAGTAGTCAGCCCCAGAAAAATGGAGTCAGTGGGAAGTCTAAAAGACAACCCTGTGTCACTGCACTGAAGGTCCTGTGTAACACATAAAAAAGTGGTGCTCTTGGAGTAGGTGAGGCTCCAGAGCCCAAGAACACACAAAATGGTAAAAACCCACATGGCAAAACACATGTAAGAGTGGGAAAAAGGAACACGCTCTTACCAGGTGAAGAAAATAAATCCAAGAAATACAGCAAAGCTGCTGAGGGACTCATTAGGTAAAACATTTATGAGAATACTCCCTAACAAAAGGTCCTTCCCTTCCAATGATAAATATCACGTCCACCCCACGAGATCTACTCACCACCAAGGGCCTGGTCTCCTCCCAGGTGATCCTCTTGCAATACACCACCTCCACTGTCAGGATCAGGAAGCATCTGCCTTTCCCTGGCCACCTCTGAGCAGACTTTAGGCAGGGTTTTAGTGAGGGATGAACAGGTTTAATTACACTGTTATCTGCTAAACGCTTGTTCTCGTGCTCTACTGCTGCAGTCTTTCTTGTTGGATGATGATTCAGGGTAGGTTTAAAAATGAACCGACTGAATGTGTTTGCCCTTTGGCATAAGAACAGTGCATTCGTAATATCTGGTGGGTCAGCATGACAGGAGTGTGCTGGAGGACTGATTTGGGGGCAGTATTGTTTGGGGGGCTTTGTGGGTGGAAACAGCTACTGAAAAAGGCTTGTTTTTTATGGTAATCTGGAACTGCATGGTCAAATGGAGAGACATAATCAGCTATCTCATTGGCTCTCATGTCAGATTATCACAACATTGCTACAGTCCAGGGCCTCACGTGTGCAAAAAGTAATCTTCACTGCATCACAGTAAGGGCCAGTAGCATCTCTGCATTGCGAATAATAGATGTTGCTATTATCAAACTAAATGATGCTCATTTTGACTGCTTAAGAAGGAAAGTTCCTGCTAGAATTCAAACATGTCTGCAGTTTGCACACATATCTTTGGAGATTGCCATGTGTACCTGGCCTCATGGGATGAACTCACTTTGCAGTAGTATATGTGTGTCTTCTGCTGCACAATAATGATCTACATGCAAGTAACTGTTGCAATTGTATAGCCCACTAAAGCTGATAATGCATACAAACCACTCCTTGGCACCACTACTGTTTTTGCACAACAAGCAAACATTAGTGACCAGTCTGCTTCAGAAGTTTTAATTCTATCAATACTTGTACATTTGTTTTACTTAAGACCAAGCACAGATTCAGAAGCAAATGGGGACTTTGAAAAGCAAATGGTCCTACCCAGGATAATGACACAATTATTAACACTTTGGGAGGTGAGAATTCTTACAGAAAATGAGCACCTCCGATAACCTTTGCATAGTCCAATTACACACACTGCTTTAAACAAAGAATGCAGATAAAACGATTTTTAGCACATGCTGAGGACCCTTTGCAGAGTGCCTGTTAAAATAGCTGAAGCACTTTGCCTAAATACAATAGTTCTGGCTACCCATAAGATTGCTGCAGTCACAATACACGTGTTTACATGTCAGTGCTGACTGAATTAAGCTAATAACATTCAAACTTCAATGGATAACTCTGATGTCCCTATGAAACTGAAGAAATCTTTGAGGTTTTAATGGGTCTGTCTTAATTTGGTGGAGCCACTGCAAACATGGAAACACATGTAATATGTCAATGTACATCCAGTTTCCTGACAAATTACAGCTCCTGTTAGGCTTTGCTTCCACCTAGTGGTAGTCGCAGGCAATTACTACTGAATCGGGTTTCCAAGCCAAGCACCTTTTACAGCTCTTCTTACTGGGAGGCCTTACCAGGCGCTTAACCACTCAATCCAGGAGCTATTTAGCATTCAGCAACCAGACATTTTGAACCCTGAAATGTATACTGGGCACTGAAAGTCCAGAAAACGTGGAGGGGCTGGAAATGGTGTTTAAACTTGTCTCAGACCCCTGAAACTCCCAAAATGATTTGAGGCTTGAAGAAAGCTTCTTAAGACCCCGAAAGTCCCAAAACATTTGGCAGCCCAAATAAGGCCATTGAAAAGCAAGCTAGACTCCTGACAGTCCAGAAACCTTTGGTGGCACAAGAAAGGCCTTAAAATACATACTAGACAACCAAAAGGCCAGAAAACATTGCGGGCCCGAAAAAGGCCTTTAAATGCGTACTAGACTCACTAAAGTCCAGAAAACATTGGAAGCACGAAAAGAGGCCTTCAAAGTTTTAATATCTTTAGGGTCTCTCTTACGCATGTTGAGGCTCAAAAAAGGTTTTAATCGTGATCTAGACACCTGAACGTCCAGAAAAATGTGGTGGCCCAAAGATGGCCATAGAAAGTCACAGAAATGAGACAGATGCATAAAAAAGTGTCATAGACCTCAAAAAGTCCACAAATTTTTCAGGACCCCAAAAATGTCTTTAAATGCACCATATACCCTGAAAAGGCCAGAACAGTTTAGTGGTCCAATAAAGGCCTTAAAATGTATCATAGAGCCCTGAAAGTCCAGAAAACCTTCGAGACAGATAACGATCTTTAAATGCTTCCTAGACCCCTGAAAGTCAAGAACCATTTAGTGGCCCAGCGAAAAAGTCCTGAAAAAGTTGGTTGCCCCAAAATCGTGTCATACAGACCCAAATTACTCAAAAAAGTTTAAAGGAGGAAAAAGTCCATAAAATGTATCCTAGAACACTGACAGTTCCAAAAACGTTGCAGCCACAAACATTTTGGCAACACAAACAGGCCTTGAAACACATCACCCCAATCTGAAAATGTCAGTGGCCCCATAAACGCATCCTACTGATCTAAAAGTCTGCAAAACTTTGACAACCTGAAAGAGGCCTTAAAATCATCCTGAACCCCGAAAGTCCTAAAGTGTTTGGTGGGCTAAACAGTACCTTAAAGGGCATCTGTGACTGCCAAAGGTGTAGAAAACATTGGCAGTCTGAAAAGGCCTTAAAATATGTCCTAGACCCCTGAAAGTACAAAAAACGTTGGCCGGCTGATAAAGGCATTTTAATATGTCCTAGACCCCAAAAGTCCAGAAAACAATTGCAGCCCTAAAAGGACGTTCAATGTGTCCTAGACCATCAAAAGCCCAGAAAGGTTTAGGGGCCTAACAAAGGCCTTAAAATGTATCACAGACCCCTGAAACTCGAGAAAACTTTGGGGCCCGAAAAGGTCTTTTAATGCATCTTAGACCTCCAAAAGATCAGAAATGTTTTGCTATGTGAAAAGGTCCTTTTAATGTGTCCTAGATTCCCAAAAAGACCAGATAAATGTGTCAGTCAGAAAAATGGCTTAAAACATGCCATAGACCCCCAAAGACCGGAAATGCTGGTGGACTTAAAAAGACTATTACATTTGGCATAGACCCCTAAAAGTCAAGAACCAATAAGTGGCACAAAAAAGGACTTAAAACACACCTGAGATCTCTTAAATCTCCAGAAAACTTTGGCAGCCCCAAAAGAGGCCTTTTGGAAAGAGGAAAGTCCTGAAAACCTGGGTGGCTTAAAAAGCATGTCATACAGACAGTCCCAAATGACTCAAAAACATTTACAGCACGAAAGGTTCTTACAATGCATCCGAGAACACTGAAAGTCCCAATAACTTTTATAGCCCAAAAACATCCTGAAAATGAAGCGTAACCACCAAAAAGTCCTGAACATTTTGGAGTCGCAAAAAACGCTTTTAGATGCATCGTAGACCCCCACGACTACTCTAAGTGCCTCTGAGTCCCTACTATCACTTGCCACCTAGCACGCCGTATAGGCGCCCCTATAGTCAATCTTCAATGCAGCAATACATCACTATGCCTGGACCCAACACGAGCTGGCACCACCAAGACCTGGGCTACCTGAAACCCAAAACTCTCCTAGCCTTCCCTCATCAATATGGCAAACCTAACTAAAAACACACTGTGACTCTGAAAATGGCAATCATCCTCCCAGACTCCGCACATCATTCTCCCTACTTGCTTCTTGCCATATACTTATCCTACCAACTCCTCTGCTCCCACAGTGATCAGTGAGCCGAGGTCATGTCCTGCCTTAGCCAATCTATGCCCCTAGTACTCCAGAGTAGCACATTCAATTCCATGCCTAGCAACTGTGCCCACTGCACACACAGAACCTCAGACTCTTGTCTTGACTAGATACAGGCCCACTACCACAGAAAACTACTACCCCCTCATTCACGTGGAGAAAAACACACCTCAACTCAAGAACCTTACACCCCATTACCAGGAGTTCTCACCAACCACCCTTCCTAGCTACCCATCGCAATCTAAAGGTCTCTTTCCTGGACTCAATCTCTATCCGACTGAACCCAAAAGACTCTACACTTAACTCCAATACTACCAATACTACCAATGATCTAATCACCCCTGCCTTGGATCTCCCAAAGTCCAATGTACACACCACATTTGCAGTAAAACCAACTACCCTAATATCCACCACTTCCTCGAGCACCCCACACCTACCTACATCAATGCCTCATTCAAGAAGTGAGCTTAACCAGCCTCCCTAGACAAAGCCAACCTAGAATCCTCCAAACTCAAGGGCGCACTTATTAACGCAAGGTCACTCCCAGAACATGCCCTTGATATCGCTGACCTCATAATTACAAACAACCTAGACTTCACAGTCATTACCGAAACATGGCACCATGCAGCAGCCGCCCCTCACTATCCCTTGCCATCTCTGAAAGCTACACTATCTTCAGATCAGATAGACAGGGCGGCCAAGGAGTAGGATTAGCATTTATTGCTAAAAATCAACTTCTCATAAGGGAAATCCTTAACCAATCATTCCATTCGGGGGAATTACTCTCCATCAAAATGTCCTTAACCCATTCTAACACCTTAACCTTCCACCTCATATACAGACCCCCCGGTCCAGTTCTCTCCTTCGAACAAGAAGTGGCTCAACTTCTCTCAGTGAACACCAAGCCATCCTCCCAAATCATTCTAATGGGTGATTTAAACCTGGGTCTCAATGATCAAAATAATGACAAGGCCTCTGCCCTCGCCAACACAATCGAAGCGCTAGGCTTCACACACTGCATTACTAACCCTACACATGTTAAAGGTCGAACACTTGACTGGCTGGCAGATTTTAATTGCAATATTAAGATACTCTCCAACACATCATGCCCCTGGTCTGACCATCACCTCATCTCATTCACTCTTGCAACATAACACCCGAGAAACTACTACCTCTGATGCTTCACATCAAAGAACATCAGAATAACCTAGGTAAAGACCCATCCATGATGGAAGAGCTATACAATCAATCCCTCCTAGATGCCATTGATAAAGTAGCACCACTGAGTTTGCACAAAGCTAAGCCACATACTCACCTAAACTCATGGTACACACCAAATCTCAAAACCCTATGCAGCAATAAGAGAACAGCTGTGAGCAACCGGAAAAAGCCGTCACTGAACCTTCACTCACACATCTAAAAACTATAAAAAGGCCATCTTCCAAACCAAAAGCTCCACATACAATGAAAGAATCACCAAAGCCAACTCTGGCACTAAAGAATTATACACTATCCTGCGCAAGCTTGAGTCACCAGTGCCTCCCCAAGAATCATGTCTTAAAGACATTGCCCCGTACACAGATATACAAAAAGCTCTTCTAGACAAAATTACCCTACTCCAATCAAAAATTGAACAAAAAAAGTTGAACTTTTCTCCCTGCCAATCCTTGCAGATTCCCATATACACAGTCCAGAACCTCAACAGCCACTTTGATTTTGCCCCAGTCTCAACAACCGAAGTGTGGAAAATGATCACAAGCTTCAAACCTTCCAGGTGCCAAGGTGACATATGCCCACCCTCATTCATTAAAGAATGCGCGACTGAACTCACAACTTATATTACAACATTAATCAACGCCTCCTTTGAAACAAGCACTGTCCCTACAATCTCAAAGATGTGTGTGTTCTCCCCCTACCGAAGAAACCTACCCTAGACCCCAACATACCAACAAACTACTGTCCCATAAGAACAGTACCCTTCCTCCTCAAAATACTGGACCGAGCAGCCTATCTGCAAATCCAAAATCATCTGCAAACCAACAACCTCCTAGGCCTCTGCCAATCACTCTTCTGCCCAGGACAAGGCACTGAGTCAGCTTTGTTGGATCTAAAAATACAAATGGATGAGATCAAAGGCAACGGCAACCTAGCACTCCTCCTCCTGCTACACCTATCTGCGGCCTTTGATTTAGTCAATCACAAGATACTGTGCAAACACCTTGATACAGCAGCTCACTTCTCAACTAATGCCATACATTTTGTACAGTCCTTCTTAACTAATAGTACCATAAGAGTCTTTTTACCTACCGCAGCAGCATTGCTAGGCCCTATCACCTGTGGAGTTCCGCAAGGATTCTCCGCCCCCCTACAATTTACAATATTTTCACAAAACCACTATTCAACCTTCTTGATGACTTGGGTGTCACCTACACTAACTACGCGGATGGCACCCAAATCCTCATACCCATAACAGGCACCTATGAACAAGACACTAAATCACTAAATTAAATCTACCAAACGATCCGGCCTTGGATGGTCCAACATGGCCTCTGTAAACGATGAAAAGACAGAATGACTCCTCATTGGGTCACAACACTACCTAAACAAAACTTGACGGCACCTTCAAATCCTTTACAATTGATGGCATTACCATCAATGTCTCTAAGGAAGTAAAAACCTTGGGCATTTACCTTGATTCTGCTCTCAACTTAACTAGAAAAGTCAATGCCAAAGCAACCACGGCAGCCTACATATCTAAGCTTATTAACCCTTGCAGACATTTCTTTCCCTCAGTCAGCTGCATCACTTTGGCTAGAGCTCTCTATATGTGAGGTACTACCAAACTCAACTTCAAATGTTAAGTGATACATTATTACACTGTATGTACTTTCAAAATGAAAAAACAGCGCCCAGATGCCTCAGGGTTGGGTGCGCTTTACAAATGTCAAAATAAATAATTACAAGTTTGGCTACATGAAAAGTCCTTTAAATGTGCCCTAGACCCCCAAAAGACAAGAAAACTTTGGGGGACCGAAAATGCCTTTAAATGCATCCTAGATCACTGAAAGAACCAAAAACCTTGGTTGCCTGAAAAAACTGCCTAGAGCCCAAATGACCCGAAAACTGTGGCAGCTCAAAGAAGGTCTTAAAACACATCCTCGACGCCAATCTCCTGAAAATGTCAGTGTCCTGATAAATGAATCCTAAAGATCCAAAAGTCTTGAAAGATTTGACAACCTGAAAGAGGCCTTAAAATTCCTCCTAGACCCTCAAAGACCTGAAACGTTTGTAGGCCCAAACAATTCCTTAAAAGGCCCTGAAAGTGCAGAAAACATTGGTGGATCAAAAAGACCTTAAAATACTCCCTAGACGCTTGAAAGCACAAAAACATTGTCAGTCTGATAAAGGCATTTTAATATGTCATACACCCTGAACGTTCAGAAAACACTGGTAGCCCAAAAAAAGCCTTTAAATGTGTCCTGGACCCTTGAAAGGCCAGAAACGTTTAGCAGCCTGACAAAGGCCTTAAAATGTATCCTAGGCCCGTGAAAGACCAAAAATCTTTGGCTACCTGAAAAAGGCTTTTAATTGTCTCCCAGACCCCTGAAAGACCAGAAATGTTTGCCTACCTGAAAATGTCCTTTAAATGTGTTCTAGATGCCCCAAATACTAGAAAACGTTGGGGGGCTTAAAAAGACCTTACAATTTGTCTTAGACCCCTGAAAGTCAAGAACTATTTAGTGGCCCAAATAAGGCCTGGAAAATATCTGACACCCCTTAAATCTCCAGAAACCTTTGGCGGCCCAAACAAAGGTCTTTAAATGAATCCTAAACAGAGGAAAGTCCTGAACACTTTGGTGGCCCAAAAAGCATGTCATACATCCCTAAATGGCTCAAAACCATGTACAGCACATTGCAACTGAGAACATTAAAAGTTCCAAAGACTTTGACAGCCCAAAAAAGACCTGAAAATGCATCCTAGACCCCCGAAAGACCAGAAAAGACCAGAAAAAAAAGACCAGAAAAGTTTGGCTACATGGAAAAGTCATCTAAATGTGTCCTAGACCCCCAAAATACCATGGGACCAAAACATATTTTTAAATGCATCCTAGACCCTGTGATAGAACCAAAAATGTTGGCCCAAAAACATGTCCTTGAATCCCAAATGACCCAAAAGCTTTGGCACCCCCAAAAAGGCCTTAAAACACATCCTAGACCCGCAATCTCCTGAAAATGTTGGTGGCCAGATAGCCCCAGCCTACAGACTCAAAGGACCGAAAACTTTGCCAACCCGAAAGAGGCCCAAAAAATCATACTGAATTGTCAAAGAGCTGAAAAGTTTGGTGGCCTAAAAAATGCCTTACAAGGTGTCCAAGACCCCCGAAAGTGCAGAAAACATTGGCAGACCAAAAATGCCTTAGAATGCGTTCTAGACCCTTAAAAGTCCAGAACACATTGGCAGCCTTATATAGGGCTTTACATTTGTCATTAGAACCCCAAAATTCCAGTAAACATTGGTGGCCCAAAAAAGGCTGTTAAAGTTGTTCTAAACCCCTGAAAGTCCTGAAAACTTTGGTGACCCAAAAAAGATCTCAAAATGTGTCTGAGACTCAAAATGTTCTGAAAATATTGGAAGCCCAAAAACTGCCTTTATATGTGTCCCAGACACCCCAATGTCCAGAGAAATGTTGGCAAACTAAAAGGAGGCTAAAACGCACCTTGGACCCCCAAAAATTCAGAAAACTTTGGAGGCCTGAAAAAGGCTTTTAAATGTGTCAACCATACTGACAAGTAATGAAAACCATAGGCCCTGAAAATAGCCCTGAAATGTATCCTAGACCCCTGAATGTCCAGAAAGACTTGGAGGCCCAAATAAGACTGTCAGATGCATTTAGACCCCGGAAAATGCAGAAAATATTGGTGGGCCAAAAAGGCATCCTCAACCCCAAAAGTGCAGAAACATTTGGCAGGTTGATATAGTCCTTTAAATATGACCCCCAAAAGTCCAGAATACCTTGCCAGGCTGATAAAGGCCTTTAAATATGTCTTAGACCCCCAAAAGTCCAGAAAACATTTGAGGCCAAAAAAAGACCTTCATATGTGTCCTATATCCCTGAAAGTCCAGAAAGCATTGCTGGGCCAAAAAAGCCTTAAAATGTGTCATGTAGCCCAGGAGTACAGAATTATTTGGAGGCCTGAAAAGGGGTATTAAAATGTGTCCCAGACACCGGAATATCCAGAAAAAGTTGCAGCCCGAAAAAGGCCTTAAAATGCATCATGGACCCCCAAAGGTTCAGAAAACTTTGGATGCCAGAAAAGTGCTCTTTAATGCATCCTAGACTTGCAGAAATCCACCAATATTTGAAAGCCCAAAAAAGGATAAAATGTATCCTAGACCAACGAAATTCCAGAAAACCTTGGTGGCACAAGAACAGTGTTTAAATTTGTCTTAGACCCATGAAACTCCCAAATAGTTTGGTAGCCTGAAAAGCGTTTTAGGGCCCAAAAACCCCAAAACATTTGGCAGTCAAAAAAGGCAATAAAAACGCAAGCTAGAGTCAACCGGCAAATATTTGGAAAAAAGGGTTTACCAGTCCAGAAAACTTTGGTGTCCCAAAAAAGGCCTTAAAATACATACTAGGCAGCCAAAGGTCCACAAAACATTGGTTACCCGAAAAAAGGCCTTTAACCGCATACTGGACTCCTGAAAATTCCCAAAACTTCTGAGGTACCAAAAAGTCCTTAAAATATGTTATACGGCCCCAAAGATTAGAACACTTTGGAGGCTCAAATAAAGCTTTAGAAGTGATCTCGACCCCTGAAAGTCCAAACAAATTTGGTGGCCTAGAAAATGCCATAAAATGTGTTATTTATTTATTTATATTGCATTTATTTGGCGCAGAAAACCCTGAGGCATCTTGGAACTGGTTAAAGAAAGGGCAAGGTGCATTACATAAAGTGCAAATAGATCATGTGGTTACATTTTTGAATTCGGTGGTATAGGTCTCACCTGATGGTACTGGGGGCTAAATCAGGCATACAATACACCATAGAGTCAAAACTGGTAAGTGTGCATAAACTGGAAAGCCTCACCTCATGGTACGAGGGCTATATCAGGCATACAAAGCAGCATAGAGTCAAAATTGGTAAGTGTGCATATACTGGAAAGCCCCCCCTCAGGGTATGATATGATATGGCATTTATAACGCGCCTATAGACAAGTGTTTCAAGGCGCGACGAGCAAGGGAGGGGGAACAAAGGGAGGACAGACAATGATCCTACTAGGTCAGGTGTCATTCAGATTGCGCAAGTGCATGGGATGGGGGAAGGGAAAGTGCAATGGGAGGAGGAAGGGACAGTGCAGTACCAGGTAAAGTAATCCCAAGTAAGTGCAGGAATCAGGTGTCAAGTGCTGGGACTGTAGGGATACAGGAACAGTCCCAAGTGCGGGGACAGGCAGTGCAGGTGTGTGTGACTGGCGGGGAAGGGACCTTGCCCCGAGATCAGAGGGTGGTCAGGTAGCCAGTACAGTTTCAGCCAGGAGGTCAGCAGGGGAGAGGAGGAGAAAAAGCAGCAGCAAAGAGGAAGGTTTTGAGGTGCTTGCAGAACAGATGGTTCGCCTCAAGTTTCAGGGGGGCAGGGAGGCAGTTCCGGAGGGTGGCCCCAGCCGAGGAAAGAGATCTACCACCAACTCATTGCTTGGAGAAGCGACTGCCCCGAGGGAGTTGGAGGCGGAGGAGTGCAGGGCTCGAGAAATAAGATATTTAGGAAGAGAGAGTTGAAGGTATTGAGGCACCAGGCCCCAGAAGGTCTTGTGGACAATGCAGATGGTTTTGAACTTAATCCTGCAGCCACTAGGAACCAGTGCTGAGATTTCAGTCCTGGGGAGATACGATCCCTGGGCTTGAGGCCAAGGACAAGTCTTGCAGTCCTGTTCTTCATGAGTTGCAGAGGGCGGAGAGTAGAGGCAGGCAGATTTAGAAAGAGGCTGTTGCAGTAGTCCAGCCTAGAGAGAACCAGAGCTCTGGAGACAGTGAGCTTCTGGGGGAAGGAGAGGAAAGGAAGAATACCTCTGAGGAGGTTCAGCTGATAGTGTGACTTCTTAGAGACGTCAGAGATGTGAGGAGAGAAAGAGAGTGTGGAGTCGAAGATGACCCTGAGGTTTTTTGCCTCGCAGGTGGGAGCAGGAAGAGGGCAAAGAGAGGCTGGCCAGATAGAGACAGGAAAGGAGGGAGTGGGTGTGCTGATGAGGAGAATCTCAGTCTTACTGGGTATGGGGGATACATCAGGCATACAAAACAGCATAGAGTCAAAGTTGGTGATTCAGTGGCAGGCAAAGTCTTGAGCATAGCTCAGGTCAGTAGGAAGGGTGTAGGCAAAGGTCCATCGCTGTCGGGAGAATTAGGTGCCACCAGGACTACAATTGATGGCAAGGGATACCTGAGGCAGCGCGGCACAGTGTTGGCAGAGAAAAGGGGGAGAGCAGCAAGGTAGGAATGCCAAGTCATCAAAGGCAAAGGGAAACCCCAGCACATCAGAAACTGTTGTGTTGATCCCTGATAGCATGAGGGGCAACCGTATGGAATTGTGCTGAAGTATAGTGCAAGGGGGCGTATATTGAGGATAAAGCAGCAGGCTTACCAGTGTGAGAGAGCCAGGATAGTGCTGCACTAAGGAGTCACTGAGGATGCCGACACAATGTGTGACACCATGTGTGAGTTTAAAGGGCATGGCATACAGGCCGGACAGGCATCAGGCTTTACAGTGGGCCTTGGCAAGGGCCAGCTTTGCCTACCGGATCCCTGTGATTGGCCAACAGAAATCAGAAGCGGTTAATCAATGCAATGCAATCAGGCAGCAGGGCAAGAATCAAACCTGCAGCAAGGTAGTGGTAAAGGCAGCGGCCATTTTTCAAAGACCATGCAGCCCTCACATTAAATTCGGCAGGCAGTGCTTAACCCGGAAAGAAGTCAAAGGCAGGTGATGTTGGGGAAGGGATGCAGGCTGTTGGCAGGGGCAAGACAGGTGGTAGTGTGGAGCCCTCACAGCCGACTGTGTGCGACCTCCCAGATCCTCTTCCTCAATGATAACAATGTTATACATCCTGGAAACTCTAAAAAATGAGACAGCTGGAAAAAACATGTTGTGAGGCTGGAACTGCCTTATGGAGGGACAGGGCCTCCTAGTCCTTGTCCTACCACTTCTGTGTGTGTGTTTTCCTTATGTTTTCTTCACTGAGGTCCAGATTAGACCTCTGGCAGTGCAGCTCAGTTCATATTTTGGTGAACAACACCCATGGGATACCATTATGGCACCCATGGGTGGGGGTACACCCTTTACCCCTTATGTGTGCTTTTGGGCACCTGCGTGTTGCCCACAGATCAGGGTATGGGCTCGTGGCAGCTACATGCTGACTTTGCAGTGGCTCTGAGTAGCCTCCATTTTAACCCACGCCCTGCCATAGGAATTAATGGATTCCTACACAAAGGCAAGATGGCCACTGTGGCCTCTTCGTTTCTATTGCCTTTTACATTGTTTCCCAAAGTCCTGGGAAGCGCTGACTCTGTCCCTTCCTCCTGAATGGCTGTTGGGTGGAAACACCATATATGTCTCTGTACCCTTTCCTCCTGACTGGCTGTTGGGTGGAAATACCACATATGGCTCTGGGGCTGCCTCCTGTCAGACTGGTTGGAGCTTTCCCAGCAGATGTGTGTTGTGGTACACCATCAGGGGGGAGGGGGGGAACTGCATGAATGGAGTCTGAGATGAACTCACATTCTCTGCTATGGGTTTCTGGTTTTTGTGTGTGTGACACAATGAATGACACAACCCTCACTAAAACTGACATGAATTCAATGTAGTGTGCTGAAAGGCTGGGTACTTACCCCAATCCACATTCAATGCAATGGGTGTCTGGGTGGAGTGAATGGCTGTGAATGCCTGTGAGTCTGATTGGCTGCCTGATTGGCTGCCTGCCTGTATGAATGCCTCTCTGTGTGATTGGCTGACCAGACTGGCTCAGCCAAAGTGAATGGGGAACAGATGTGTATATGTGGGGACCTCTCACTTACCAATTTGTTCAGAAGCTGAAGTCGAAGCTTAGCAAGAAGAATCTGTTCCTTGAAGGCCAGCTGGAGGAGAAGTCTGCTGCTACAATTTCTTCAAGTAATCTGAAAGCTGTCGTGTCTCCCAAGGGCTGAACCAGAGAAGACTGCGAAGGAGACCGCTCCCCGAGCTATGAGGGACCATTGTGCAAACCTGCTACTCTTCATCCGAAGAGCACTCAGAAGCCAGTCCGGTGTGCCTGCCATCTGGAGAAGGAGTCTTTGTGAGTCATGAAGAGGAGTTCCCGGAAATCTTGAGTCAAAGACGTCCATTGGTGATGGCCAGGGTCTAAAGGGGCATTTTGTGACCACTTTAATTCATTGCTTTCTACCACCCAGAAAAGGGGTTTCCCTGGCATAGTGCTGCTGGACACCCAGAGCTTTGAAAGTTCCAAACTGCCAAAGAACATTAGAAAAGACATCCTTGCCATCGCCACTGACCACTTTTTCCCACCATTGAAAGTCCAGAGTCGCTGGGTGCAGTGGAAGGTCTGCCGGTGGGGTTTCCACCACCAGAAGCTAATGAAGACATCCTGAGGGTCCAAACTTGGTGAGGGTACGAGGTCCACTCCACTGGTCGTGTCCAGGTCACCAGAAGCTATCCAGAGATCTGTGCTTCAGCACCGAAGAACTGAAAGTCAGATAACCGGGTACATCTGAAACCTGACACCCGTCGCTGCCCAAAGTTATCGAAGGGTCCGAGGGGTCTTACTTTCATCCACCTAGCCTTTAAGGAGCCCACCTCAAGTTTCATCTTCACAGGGCTTCTACAGTCAGAGAAATCGTCGACCAAAGGAGAGCACAGCGAAGAGTAAAACTGCTGCATTTGAGAAAGACTTTGGTTCCTTTTTATTCTTGGACTCAGCATCCCAGTAGCTCCTTCTTCCAAAGAGGGGCCATTCTCGGAGGGAATAATCGAGTCAAACCGAGAAACTCTGCCACTTCACCTGCAAAGGCACCAAAGGTACAGTATAAAGAGGAGGGTGCCAAGCCTTCTGCTCCCACCACCGCGGCTGAAGAAAATGAGGAAAGTACGAAAGATGAAGGAGTATATCCATTAAGAGAGGTTAGGGTAGCAGCAGGATATAGTAATCCGACGCATGAGCCGCCTGCGTATAGCAGTGACGAAAGTCTGGAAAAACTTCAGAAAGGGATGTGATCTCTAAAGTCCCACGGGACAAAGAGACAAGTGACCGACGGACTATGACTCTAGATATAGAATGAGAAATAAAGAGATGGAAAGGAGAAAAGGATAACGCTGAAGAGATAGTGCTCATACAAAACAAATAATTGGGTGGTTAGATATTGCTAAAAATTGATGGGAAGAGCAATGAGGAAGTACAGCAATGGGAAGATCAAGATGAACAAGATAAAAAAGACAGGGAATGAGAGAAACGACTGAGAGAAGACGAGGCTAAAAAGAAGAGTAGACTGAGGCAAGAGCAACTGTAGCAGGAAGGGCAGAGGAACAAATAAAAAATGATAACAGGCAGAGAGCGATCGAAGAACGAGACAGGTTACAAAAGAAGAGAGAAGAAGAGGAAGAGCAGGAATTGAGAGAGAAAAGAATGCAAAGATGCAGAGACGAAGAGGTGCATAGTGCTAATGAGACAAGAGACATGAAGAGAAAGGAGGAGTCGAGGGTTAGAGACAAAGCAACGAGCCGAAAAGCATTTGATGAGGAAATGAAATGAAAGAGAAGACAGAAAGCATGCAACATTGATCGCATTGAAAAAAGAGTTAAGAGATCCAAATCCAGTAGTAGCATGGAAGGACATTGAAGATTTATTTCCATCGCAAGAACCGGTGCTACGGCTCTCTCTGGTAAACCTAGAGGAGGACTTTAAGATAGGAGATATAGGAGATAAAATTGACACACTTTATCAAGACATGAGGACAAAAGGTGAATTAAAAAATAAAGGGAAAGGTGATCGATTTGAGATTTCCCAGTCATGAGGTAAGGAAGGAAGCTCATTTAGTTACGAACACAAATCTTTGTCTTTGGACCTGCTGTCTCTAAATAGAGATGAGAAAGAGGACAGCCATACGAGTTGGGGACAATACATGTCAGTCAAAGACAGGGAAACCTTCTGTGGGGTGGAGGGAGCTTGTGCATGCGGTTCTGAGGGATGTTTTCTGACAGATAAAGAGGTTAGATGGTCGGATCTGGGCTTACCTAAGCCGAGGATGCCAAAATTTATGGCACGGCCAGATCGACCTAAAGGGCGATCCCATAGTGTAAGGGGGCATTCGCCACCATACGTGAGCAGATTAAGGACATTACCAGGAAGAAGACGATTAGGAACCATTGTCCCTACTATGGATAGGCAGACGATGGAAGCTGATTGCGATTTTGGGATTTCGCAGTTTCCCTTGTTAGAAAAAGGAGGGGCCAGATCGCATTATATTTCATGGCCCCAAATGGACAAGGATAATCTAAGGTGCAAACTTCAGAGTTTGACGTCGGGTGCCGGAAAATGGATCTTTGAATTAAAAAAAATGACAGGAGGAAACACGTTAGCTGTAGGGGACATTAAGGGTCTCGGAGAGAGGGCCGATGACATTTGGATGACAACAGGGTACGCAAGTGTCACAGCACAGAACACAGCGCACAATTGTGCACTGTTCAATAATTGTACAGCAGCAGTCTGGAAAGTGCTCCGAGTATAGTTGTTTGTTTGTTTATTCATTTGTTTTGCGCACCAGACTCATGAGTAAACGGGGGCAGCCGTATGAAAATGCAAGGCTTACAAAATTGCAAAAAATACACCGGATACAATAATTACATGTTTACAGAATATACAGAATGTACAAATAAGAGCAAAAACTAAGAAGCTAAAAAGGCCTATGTAATTACAAAGCTAAAACAGTAAACAATGTACAATAATACAGGTTGCGAGGGTGATGCCCTCTGTATATCATGATAATGAGACTAGGTTAGAATACATGTGGTCTTCAGGTATAAGTCTCTTCAGTAGCAGACAGATCTGAGGCGGGTCCTGGGAGACTAGGGGTCGGTAGTCATAATATATTTTATTACATTTTTCCTAAAGTGTAAATAAGGTTGGTCGGCTCTCAAATCTTGTGGCAGAAAGTTCCAGAATTTAGCTGCCTTTACCGGGAAGCTGTTGACACCAATGGTGGTGAGCTTGTATTTGGGTATGGTCAGACAGTTGACATTCCCAGTTCTGGTGGGTCTATGAGAGATTATTTTCTGGATTTTATCTATGAGGTAGCTAGGGGCCACATTTTTGAGGGCTTTATGAGTCAAAGAAAGCATAGTATCCTGATACGTCGGATATGGGAGCAATAATGGCACATGAGATGCAGGAAGGGGAAGATCCGCTTGCTTACATTCAACATTTTCAAGAGCAGTGGTCTTGGGAAACTCGAGAGCCGTGGGGAAAATCTATACCTGTATTTTCTCATATATTATGTCAGGTATTGCCAGACCAGGTACACAGACAGCTCAAGAAGCTGGTGGCCATGGAGGCGAAGCCATGGCCAGAAATACAGTTGACCATCGCGCATCATTGCCAATAGTTTCAAGAGAAAAATCAAAAGAGAGAGTATTCTAGGAAGCTCGAGGAAGCTAAGTTAGTGCAGAAGAAACTGTCGAAGTATGCTATAGAAGGGGCAATGTTTACTAGTGGAGAAGGGCCAGGATCACAGCAGGTATCAGGTGTGTTGTAGGTGAATAACCAGCAGCAGTTTGATCAAGGAGGGAACAGATTTATGCCGAGAGGCAGTGGAGGCTTCCGCAGAAGAGGAGGCTTTCAGAATAATCAGGGAAACGTCCAGAGTAATCAAGGAGGTTTTCAGAAAAACCAAGGCGGTAATTAAGGAACGGACGAAGAGAGGTGACAGATGTTTCCCTTAGAGTAACAGGCAGCTGTAGTGCGAGTGGAGTTGGGCATGCTTGAAGGGTTTGATGATGAGGGTAGACCAGTGATTGCTATTGGGGAAGGGAATAGATTGACTGACATCATTGACGATGTTTAGAGATGATCTGTCAGATGACAAAGTGGTGTTTGAAATGAGCATTACTTATTGGATCAGAACAGAGAGGCGAGCAATCCCACAGAAAATTATGATTGTGCGGCAGCGCCCTGCATTTTTTGATGTGGATATGGAGAAAGTTCCAACTTCTTTATGGACTACATGCCCTTATGACGTAGGCCTATTAAAAGGGATGGGAGAAGTCAAGATTAAGCTGAATCCAGGAGCAATTTTGCCTCGAGCAAGACAGTACCCAATGTCTCGAGGGGCAGATGAGGGAATTTTTAAAACCATATCAGCCATGATGGATCAGGGCATCTTAGTGACGTCAGGGTCACCATACAATACTGCAGTGTATCCTATCAAAAAATCAAAAGGGGGTTGTGGAGTTTAATTCAAGATATGAGGCTAATTAACCAGATTGTAGAGGCAGTGTTTCCTCTAGGTCCGAATCCGGGGATGATTCTGTGTAGTATCCCGGTTGAGGCGTGATATTTCACTGGGATTTACTTGAAAAATGCATTTTTCTCAATCCTGTTACATAAGGATTCTCAAGATCGATTGTAATTTATGTTCCGTCAGACTAAGCTGAAAGCACAAGATTGTCCTAGCGGTATTGTGAGTCTCTATCGATTTTCAATAGGGTCCTGCAGATGGACTTAAGCAATATTGATTTGCCAAGTGTCCTTCTGCAATACGTAGGCATGTCGGAAAAAGAATGCAGACGAGACTCGATTCAGCTAATGATTATTTTGGCAGAGAAAGGATATAAAGTAGACAAAGAGAAATTGCATTATTGCCGAGAAGAGGTATTGTACATAGGGCAGTTAATCTCACATGAAGGAAAGAAGGTTACACCTGAAAGAGCTGAGGCAATTTTGAAAACAACAAAGCGGTGCATGAGAAAGCAAATGCAACAGTTTTTAGGACTCTGCAACTATGTCAGAGCATGGGTATTTGATTACAGTTATTACACAAGGCTGTTGTTGCAAGCACAGGTAAATCAGGAAAAAATTGAAAGGACTGAGGAAATGGAGGACAGGATTGATGAACTAAAAAAGGTGATATGCACAGTGCCAGTTTTGTGAATCCCCAATTATTCAGAGGAGTTATTTTAATTCTCGCCTACGAATGGAACAGTTATGACTGCGGTACTCATGCAGAGAACTACATTGGGGTATAAGCCTTTCGCAAATTACAGTGGGATTTTGGACCCAGTAATGAGGGGTCATTTCCCTTGCAAACAATCATTGGCAGCCGCTGCGTTCTCTATTGAGAATTCTACACCCGTACTAATGAGGTGTTCCATGACTTTATTTGTCGAGGATGCTTTATTTGCTGTTTTGGAGAAACCTAAAGGTACACTGACATCTCAAAGAGCCTCTGCTTGTGAGGTGATAATATCGAATCCGGCGATCAAAATAGTCAGGTGTAAAATGGTGAACCCTGCCACGTTTGTAGCTGAACCACTGGCAGAGGATGAACAAGTGCACAATTGTTCTAATTATGAGGAATTCTATGACGACATCCCGAGTGTGAATGAAAATGCTCTAGAAGCAGGGGAGATTCTCTTTATTGACTGGTCTTCAAGGATTGATCAAACTGATGGAATGGAGAAAGGCATTCAGGTGCCGCTGTGGTAAAACACAAGGCTAATGGGGAATTTGAAGTTATGGCGAGTGCAAGACTACCGTCTCACTTTTCAGCTCAGGCTGCAGAATTAGTGGCACTGATTGTCGCGGTCGAGAAACACGCAGACCAGGAAGTAACAGTGTACAGTGACTCTGCCTACGTACGTCAACCGTGCATGCAGAGCTAGCACGTTGGAAAAGGAGGGGTAACTTCTGAGCGGACGGAATGCCAGTGCAACACGCTGCTTTATTGGACAGACTTATTAAGGCATTACAACTCCCAGTAGCCATTGCAATAGTTAAGTGCGCAGCGCACACTAAGAGAGCAGACTTTATTTTGCGCGGAAACCAAGCCACGGACAAAGAGGCAAAAAGGGTTGCATGTTCATCTGACATAATGAGTTTTATTACACCTGATGTGAAAGAATTATTTTTTGTGATGATGGTTGTGAATGAACGTTTTAACCACTTATCGAAAACGCAACTCATGGAAGTTCAGGGTGAAGCCCCACAGGAAGAAAAAGACCTGTGGACACGGATGGGGTGTTCTTTATCCTCTTCCGAGGCACTGTGGTGACAAGACAGCACTGGTAAACCAGTGATGCCTGTAGCCTTATTAAGGGTGGCGTTGGAATAGCTACACTACCCTGCAAATGTTACTTGGGAAAGCCTGTCAGCAACCATTGCGGAGGACTAGTTTGTACCGAACCTGTTCGAACATGTTGCTTTTTATGTAGTAAATTGCATCATATCTCAAAGGTTTACTGCTTAGCACACGCTGCGAAACAGTCAGAGGAGTAATTCCTTGACCAAGGGGTCCTTTTCAGCATTTAAATATTGATTATGTTGATATGCTGCAGGTCTGTAATGGATATAGGTATATGATAGTGGTGGTGTGCCCCTTCTCTAGGTGGATCGAGGCCTGTCCATGCACACACCCAGAACCCACTTGTGCTGATAAGTTTTTAGTCTGAGAGGTATTACCTAAATGGGGAATATGTGAGGTGCTGAGATCTTTTGTGAATGAAGTGTTTGAACAGATTAGTTTATTGCTTAATGTAAAGCACAAGTTTTCTTCTGCTTATCACCCGCACGTGAATGGGATATGGGAAAGACTCAACAGTCTTCTCAAAGAGAGGATAGCCAAATTGAAACTAACACTAAAAAATGGGTGGCTGCATTGCCTGCCCCTTGCATTAGATGCATTAAGAAATCAGCCTGGCTCAGACCACCACCTCACACCCCATGAAATGCCTCTAACTCCTCCATCGAGGACTAGGAGTGATGTCCAGACAACTGCAGAATTGTTAGGAGATGAGCTACATGCGTACTTAACATGTATGATGGCTAGTCGCTCTGTCATTTTAGATCAAGTCAAGCGGACGGGTTGTCGGTCTCAGAACACAGATGAAGACCATACAGCAACCACAATTCAAGAACTACCTGTACCTAGACTTTTTCCTGGAGATGAAGTGTTGATTAGAAACTTCACACGAAAGTGGCACGAGCCCTGATTCAATGGCCCTTTCGTAGTGGAGGACATTACTCCATCAGCAGTTAAGGTCCTAGGATGATGAACTTGGATACACCAAGGTGATGTGAAAATCTACGCTGGAGAGGCCGCTATACCCCCAACCCATTCGGAAGCAAGTCAAGGTGAAGAAGTCCAGCACATGCAGACTAGATCGATGACGAGGAAGGACAGAGAGACTGTCAATCAGACAGAAAAAGAGTACATTGGACTGTGGCTTCCCCGAGATAGCAAGGAGTGAAAAAGCTATTTGTTCTTGAGCCACAGAAACTTTGCTGGCATTGGACTGTGGAGTATAAAAGTAAAATAGAACATGCCAGATCTGGACCTTATGTTTGATTGGAAGAGGGAGCAGTTCCCGGATTCATTTCTCACTGAGTTTCTCTTTGGAGGCGCCTATGGTTCTTTCTGATGCTGATGTACACAGACTTCTTATTGCTGTATTCATATTTATACTCAGAACTTACCCTGCTCTTTTTGGTAGTAGCACTAACATACGTTTGTTTCTCCAGAATCCTAAGAATGGCCCGGCTATTAGATGCTTATTGGCAGCAATAATAACCCAGATTAGACTGAGCATTTTACTGGAGGCATAGATGGTCCTGTCAAATGATGATGCCCACAAACTACTTGCTATAATCTTTTACTATTTGCTTCAAGTTCATCCTTATCTTGTTTGGCGAGAAACCAACACTTTTGTGTTCATGAGAGATCCTACAAATCATCCAGCAATCAGACAGTTACTTATGGAAATCGTTGAACAGATTCAACAATTACCAGAGCATTTGACGAGTTTGCCTGAATAACACACGTTTTTCTTTCCTTAAAAAGTAGTCACAGGCAAACATGTTTTCCATAGAGCATATTGCAGGTCCTGAAAGTGAGCAGAGTCAACGACAAGTGGAGAGACGTCGATGGTGGAGCCTCATGTATTGGTGTATAATATATGCCTGCTCTACCTTTATCATTGTTTTTCTGATTCTGTTAATTCACACTGTATATTTCATTGATCCCAAGAAAGCAAGGGTCCCTTTGATTCTTCCCACTCCAGTTACCTTGGCAGAGCTAAACATTGTGAGACAGCCAAGGTCTTATGTAGTTGTCCCTAATCCAGTAGCTCATGTAGAGGTACCTATACATGCTTCCCTTTGGAGAGAGATCTGTTTTTGATTTACTTTATGGTCATTATAGGGATAATTATTTGGCAAGAATGAAACAGAGACCTAAGAGAAGTGCAAGGGATGAAAATCATGAATTGAATGATTATTTGGACAGTACAGCACATTTGGGGAACAACATGTGGTATCAGCACATGATAGAGCTGGGACAGAGAACCTCTGAAGAGGATTGCTATGTATGTGCACTCCTGCCTTATGCTATGGGGGAAGTCTAAGATATTCATAGCTATTGAAATAGATGTTCAAACAGCTCATTGCCCCACTCACCTTGCACTCTGCCTTACAAAAGGTACATTCCAGGGCAGCGTCTTTGATATGGGTAACAGATTGGTCAGCACCTGATGAAGATGATTATGTGCAAGAGCTAAAGACAAGAGCGAGAGCGCACACCAGAAATCATGTGATAAGATGTGAACAGCCTGGTATTAAGGGAGGAGGAATCAGATGGGAAATCAATAGAAGACTCAATTGTCAAGGAAAAACTGATGAAGAGGTTTGAAGATACAAAGAAAGAGGTCAGATGCAGATCTGGCGAACAGTGCTGTCTCCAGACAGATGGGAAGAAGGTATGGTTATATGTAAAGCACATGCAACACAGGGAGTGCACAAATCAACTGTAGAAAATGTGTAATGACTGTGCAAACCTTTATGTCCAAAGATTGCAAAAGTTCTGACATGGGTCGAAGATAGAGGAGGTCCATTGCAGATAGTGCTTTTGGCTAGTGCAGAACTATGCTTCAGAAACAATGGCATGGGAAAAGTTGGAGAAAATCAGCAATGTGGATGAATCTTTGATGTGCCAGGAATGAGGGATAATGGATCACTACTGGGCCTGTGGATCCAGAGCTTATATGAAGCTAGCTGCCCAGAGATTTGGGAGGACTATGTTCTATAGTGATTGTTTATGTTCCACCTTTAGTGAACCCGAAGAGTTACTTGAACATTGGTAAATTTCCTAAAGCGGATGCTCATCTGAGGAAGAAGAGATCTGTTGAGCTCCTGAATCAGATGAAGAGGGAGAATTATCTCTCAGCCAAGTCAATAGAAGCCTTTGATTCCATTCCATATGAACACAGATTGTTTAGTAAGACGTCATCAATATTCATGATAATCTTCATGCCCAGGATCCAAACGGATGCAAATACTAAATGGTTACAAATAACCAGATGGGAGCTTTTGCAGATGGTCAACATCACTGTTAAAGGATTCAATGCTATCAAGAAGGAGCTGAGAGCCATAAGATTGAGGACTCTTCAGAACAGATATGTCCTGGACATGATCACAGCTATGGATGGAGGTGTTTGTGCCAAAATCAGAGAATCATAATGCACGTTCATACCTTCTCATGATGATGAGAATGGCACCTTGACAGAGGCTATAACAATGCTGACAAATCTACACATCAAGATGGAAGACGAAGTAGAAGACATTGGTGATGAAAACTGGTTTGGGTCGATTTTCTCGTGGGTCCCACAATGGATGGCGAATATTTTCAAGTTACTAGGAGCCCTGCTGGTGATGATCATGCTTGGATTCTGTGTGGTCAGGATAATCATCACACAATCCAAAAAGACTGCAAAGAAGGCAGTTGGAATGAAGATTGTGATTGATGTCGAATCAGGATTTGAACCAAAGGAGCTGCTAATGAAGAAATCAGAGACTACGTAAAAGGCCAGCATCCATGCACCTGAGGGAACAAAGTTCCTGTACCCTAAGAACCACAAGAAGTATGTGGGGAGATGGATCTAGTGTAGTCCAGATGGACAATGCAAGCTTATGACCTGGAGCGTTGATGAGCATATGAAATTTGCAGGAAGCGAGGCCTGAAAGGTGTTGTAAAGATATGGGTCCCAAAGAAGCATCTATTCAAATGAGGATGTTTTGATGTGAAGAATGATGAGAGAATGGTTGATGAATCGCCCAGAAGGGGAAGTGTAGAGGTGGAGTCAAGTACCCCAGCCAAAAGCTCCACTCCTATGTTGCCTATATGTTGGGAGCCGGAAATTGCAACACATGCAGTATCAGTAAGGAAACAAAGTATCCATTAAGAAAACCGTATATGCATACACAAAGAAATAATGGCCTTCTGGACAAAGTCCCATAAGAAGTGTGAAAATTAATGAAGGAGAAGACTGGTGACGTCATGCGGAGCAGATGACGATGCACCTGGAAAAGGTGTACGAGGCAGAAGAATATAGACAGTCTATAAGCTCTGAAGAGAAGATGGTAAATATGAGCAGAATTTCGGACTCGAGATGAAGAGGCTCATGCTGCAGAAACGCTGAAAAATACGTAAATCAGTTTACACTTGTACAGACGCAGTAACACAAGTAGACCAGGTAATCTTAAGGCTGGCTACATAGTAAATAGTTTTTGTGGCGATGCGCCAATGTATTATATATAGGAATGTATAGAACCTGGATATTTCACAGTGCACTTTAAGAAAGGCTGAAACCCGTAATTGGAAAGAGTTTTCAGTGTGGCGTAGTTGGAAAATTACTGATGGTGAGAGAGAAATTGAAGGAAGGCTTGGCTGGCCCAGCGCCAAGAAGACGAGACCACCATAAGCATGGGTGTACATCCAGTAGTTACAGTGAATGTGAGAAAGAAACAAACTCCTGTTTGAAATGGAATGGAAAAACACTGAAGGCATCAAGAGTTCATCATTTCATAGAAATACATGCTGCAAAAGGCTTGGAAATGCGGTCTCCCAGTCTCATGGTCAGATCAAAAAAGACATTAGGTCGAGCTACACCAAAACCAAGAAAATACTCCCTTAATTTCCTAGGTGCAGAAAGCTTCTACAAGGCTTAGTTCAAAGCCTAATTGACTGGCAGACTGCAAGAGTGATGATAGATGTGGGGCTAATTGGAAGGGGAGGCATGATCACACCGACCTTCCATGCACATGGTATGGTAGCCTGCGTGCTGCTAGGGTGTGGAATATTCCAGAAGAGTGCAAAGGTGCCAAACCAATGGTAGAGGGCCATGTATCATAGAGCCCTATTGCGTTTATAACCAATGAAGTGTCGAGTATTAGAGTGACATGAAAGATGATTTGCACTTGGGATGAGCTTAGTTTCCCACCTATGACAAGTTTTGACTATAAAAGCTGTGTTTTTTATTAAATGCTCTGTGAGAAATCGAGCAAACGTCTGTTGATGTCCGTTGTAACTCCCTGTTTTAGACAATTGAAAATAAAACAGACTAATTTTGCCAACTTCCTGAGTCGGTTTGATTATTGATGTTTGAGTAAGTTCTGCATTCCCATCCATCTCAAAGTATTGCTACCTCATCTTAAAGGGCCCTAGGTCTATGGGTTCAATGGTGTTGACATTTAATGCTGTCCCTGCAGAGTTATGGGTCGAGTACTTTTCTAAGCTCTTCTCATAAAATTGCATAGGTGGGTCTGTTGATATAGTTCTTATTTGTAACGAATGGTCATATCCGGTTGAGTTGGATGACATTGTCGACCTAATTAACAAAGCCAGCAATTCTCGAGCCACATGGCCTGTTGGCATAACTAATGTCATGCTAAAAGAGAATCTGGAGCAATGGGTACAGTTTTTGTGAGATTATTCAATAAAATATGAAGGATTAGAAAGGTGCCGGAGTCTTGGAAGACTTTGGTGGTGGTACCGATTTTTAAGAAGGGTGACAGGTCGGATCCTAAGAACTATACACCTGGTGCCCACTTTCAGGGTGGGTGAACCTTTTGGGAAACTGGGACCCCCACCAGCCAGGCTTTATAAAGGGGGTGGTTACTTTGCTGAATGTGTTTTTTCTAAATATACTGAAGGCATGGGTTAACAGAAAGAAAGCAAAGATGTACCTGGCTTTCATAGATCTGTCCCAAGCCTTCGACACAATTTATCGACAGAGATTGTGGACAAAGTTAACATTTCGCGTTTGCCCAAGTGATATCCTGGAGACTATACAATGTTTATATTCGGACACTGCGTTCCAACTAAAGGGGGCCTTAAACAGGGTTGCCCTCTTGCACCATCCTTTTCAATTTATTCATCTCCGATTTACACAAAACACCAAAGACTGCAAGAAACTTTAGGCCTAATGTGGATGGCAACTACTTGGATAGACTACTGTATGCGAGCGATTTGGTCCTAATTGACCAAACATCTGTGGGTCTGCAAAGGCAGTTAAATGCATTACTGACCTACGTTGATGAGAATGGCTTAAAAATAAACACTGCCATATCTTTTAATTTTCTATATTTGGGATGAACTTGAATAATAGCGTCAAAGATGCCCAAGAGAAATCATTTTGTGGTCAAAAGCGAAGAACTTAGCAGCCCAAGGTAGAGTGATATTAAGGAGATATGGAATATTTTCCCTTACACCTTTAGTGTCATTCTATCGTGTGAAAGTGATGCCTATCTTGACTTATGCTGCAGAGGCCTTACATGCATTATCTGCTGGAGTATGGGCCATGCTTGAAAGCCTATTTTGGGAAAGGGTGCTGTCGATTCCAAAGTGTCTGCCGATTCAGGTCATAAGAATGGAATTGGGACTTATATTCATGTATGCAATGGTAGTTTGGAAAAGTTTAATGGTGTATCGAAAGTGTGTGGCAATAGATCCAGTGCAGTGCTTTGCAGTCGTTAAGAGGGCTCTATTGAACGGCTCTGAGCCCACCCTTACAGAATGGGAGAACATCTGTAGTGCAATGCTGATGGACTTAAATTTATCAGTGGATGTCTTAGTTGCTAATCCAGAATTGGTTAAAAGCAAGTTATGGTCAAAATACTGGATTGAGACGCAGTAAGAAAGACATTCTTATAAAATGTATTCGCAGACGGTTCCTTAAGCCCAGCGATGTAATAATTTACCGCAATATTGAATACAATTTCCAAACAGTTTTTACTGTGCACAAGACATGCACTTTAGATTAAACCTCTATCCTACGAGAGAGATCTTAGCCATACAAAGCAGAGACTGAGCAACCGATACAACGTGCAGGCTGTGTAAATTGGTCAATGCAAAAGAGTCCTTGAAACACCTGGTATTATTTTGTACCGCAATAACAGAGTTGAGAAACATATTTTTTGGGCAAATTCATAAATGACCGAAGCTCGAGGTGTGCTAATCAGTGGAAGTTGGATGTGATTATGTTTAGTTTTCAATGAATATACTATAGAAGCATTTTGCTTTCCCTTTTTTACTGATTTTATTTACTGTAATGGATTCTTGACTAGGTGACAAAATGTTGAATATGTATGATGTATTTAAGGCATTACAATGGTTTTATATGGTTCATGATCTTTTTCTTCTTTTATCGGTTGTTGGTTTCTTATTTATGTACATCGAAAAACGTTCTCCTTTTTATGTCGTTTTATTCTTTTGTTATTAAGTAAAGAATGGTAAAAGGTTTTATATTGTAAATCAAATGCCAATAGAGAAAAAGAAAAGAAAAGAAAGTCCAGAAAACTATGATGGTCCGAAAAAGGCCTTAAACATCATACTACATCCCAAAATTCCTAAAAACTTCAACACCATAAAAAAGGCCTTAAATGCATCCCAGATTCCCAAAGTCCAGCACACTTCGGTGGCCCACAAAAGTCAATAAAATGCATCCTACCCCACCAAAAGACCGGAAAATGTCAGAGGCCCAAAAATGGCATCGAAATGCCTCTTAGATCACTGAAAGTCCAGAAAACCTTGACGGCTACAAAAAGCCCTTTAAATGCATCATAGACAGCAGAAAGCCCAGAAAACATTGGCAACCCAAAAAAAATATCCTAGATTCCGAATTTTGGAGGCCAGGAAACATTTTTTTATTGCATCCTAGACCCCTGCAAATCAAGAAAAAAGGGCTTAAAATGCACCTTAGACCACCAGAAAACTATAATGGTTTGGAGGCCTGAAAAATGTGTTTAAATGTGTTCTAGACCCATAAAAGTTCAGAAATCTTTGGAGACCAAAGCAGGCCTGTAAATGCGTCCATAACCCCTGAAAGGCCAGATAACATTAGAGGACAAAAACACATTCTTAAAATGCCTCCTAGAACACTGAAGCTGAGAAAACTTTGATTGCCCAAAAATGGCCTTATTATGTGTCCTAGAACCCTGAAAATTGCAGAAAAAGTTTGCCGCCCAACATTTCTCAAAAAGCATCCCAGTCCAGTCCCAGTCCAGTAAACTATGGCAGTCCAAAAAACGTGTCCTAGACTCCCAATTTTGGAGGCCCGCAAATGTTTTTCAATTGCATCCTAGACCCCTGACCTAGACCTAGACCTAGACCCCTGAAAGTCAAGAAAAATTGCCACGAATATCCTGAACATTTTGACAGCCTGAACAAGGGCTTAAAATGGATCCTAGGCCACCGGAAGTCGAGAATAGTTTGGATGCCTGAAAAATGTATTAAAATGTGGCCTAGGGCGCTAAAAGTCCAGGAAACTGTGCAGGACAAAATAGGCCTGTAAATGTGTCCTAGGCAGCTGAAAGGCCAGAAAACATTAGAGGACCAACACAAATTCCTAAAATGCCTCCTAGAATACTGAACCTGAGAAAAATGTGTAGGTCCGAAAAAGCCCTTAAAATTCGTTCGAGGCACACTAATGTCCAGAAAATATTGCCATACCAAAAAAGCATTAAAATGTGTCCAGAAAACAGTGGCAGCCTAAAAATCGTGTCCTAGACACCAAAATGTCCAGAATACTTTGGAGACCCGAAAAAGGCCTTTAATTGAATCCTCAACATCTGAATGTCTAGAACATTTTGGAGGCCAGAAAAAGGCATTCAATTTCATCCCATACCCTAAAAAGTCCAGATAAATGTGTCAGCCTGAGAAAGGCCTTAAAATGTGTCTTACTCTATGATGATTTGCAAATCCTCTCCAGAGAAGTGTTTTTTTCTGAGTGGCCTCTTCTCTCAAACCTGTGGCTCTTCCTGGGTTCCTGTCTGTAGCTGTTCTGTAGGCTGGTCCTACTTAGCCCTAGTGGGCCTTGGTGGTACTAGGGCACCTGTAGCCATATTACCATATTTTACAGGTGGCCCCTTCTTCTGCCCTCGTCTCCATCCTCTCTGAGAATCCCTTTCACTTAAAGTGCAATGAAAAAGGAAAAACGTGGTATTATAGAGTCAAAAGTAAGGTGTGTTTCTGCTGCATAGCCCTAGATTGCTCCAAGTATGTGCCCATTAGGAAAATGCCATGCAGGTGAGATGCACACTTGTGCGCACTATTTCTAGCATTGCGCAGTGGATTCACTGATGCTCAGCAAGTGCTGCGTGCAGCGCAGAACGTATGCGCATATCACCATTCCTCTGATTTACTCACTCTGCTGCCTCGTGGAGCTACTGGAGATACCTGTGTCTTGCTTGTCTTACTGCCTTCTGCCATTTTGTGCCTGCTCCTGCTATATTTTGCCTTCTCTCATCAACATCTCCTGCTGTCTGTTAGTGCGTCACTGGTTGGTGGCCACTAGACCTGCCTTGCAGTGTCTGATTTTCGTCCATAGGCTGTTCTTCTGCGGGTCCTCAGGCAGGAAAGGCTCTGACAACGTCATTGGCCTTATTAGGACCTCAACACCTCCCTAGTTGCATCACAGCTCCACAGTCCAGGTACAATGAGGACCCGGATTCACCCCATTAGTCTCAAGTGCGCCATGCCTGAAACATCTTCCAGTAGCTCTAAGGTAGCACGGCTGAGGGCGGTCAACTTCTCTGCTGCTGAAGTTGGAATTCTGGGTGAACAGGTCTTGACCCATTATGAGTCCCTCTTCAATCTGCAGAACGAGCTTGTGGCTTGTGGACATCAAAGGATCTGGAAAGACATCACAGGTGCTATCAACTCGGAGGGGGTGGCAGTGTGGGCAACACCAAGAAGTGCTAGGACGAACTGAGCATCCGGTGCCAGACGAAGGCGAGGGCGGCCATTGAGGCAGGAGCATCCATGGAGGTGCACTCTGCAGGCTGTCATCAAGTGACACCACTACCACTTCGGATCCTGGAGAGGGGTCAATCCAGCATTCTGTGCCCGGGTCCTTGACCTGTAGGCCCATATACAAGCTGCTGGCAAGCTTTCTGCTGAATTACAATGTCCAGGATGAGTATAAATGGCGTCAGCAAGGCAGTCCTTTTCCCGGCATGGGTGTGATAAAAGTGGTGACTATCATGCAGCCTCATTCACACACACTGGATCTATGTTATGGCACACATAGGTGAAGAGGCCAAGTGGAGAAGTCGAGTCAGAAAACGTTGGGTGTCAAAGAAGTCTTGTGGGCATGCACTGCGAAATGCTGATGGCAAACCCACTTACAGTGACACAACACAGATTGTGAGTTTGATGTCATGTAATGTGCATTCATTAAAAAGCGAATGCTACTATTTGTGATATGAATGACATCAGACAAGATCAACATTACTCATGTCTTTCAGATTCCATCCCAAAAACCAGTGTGGGCAATATGTGTGGCCATTTGTGACACTAATCTGGGCAGATGTACAATTGCTGTCATGGGTGATTGATGAGCAAACCAGGCCCATGGATATATATCCACTTGTGTTTTGTAAAACCATGTGTGTGTACACATTTAGCACTGTTTGGTCACCCACTCTCAAGTTCTACAGACCATAATATGCCACACATATCACAAAGGTGGCATACCAAGGTCCTTCCAGGAACAACAAATGTATGTCACCAGTAGGATTCCTGTGCAATGTGCCAATCCTGACGGTTGGATGTCAGAGCTGAAGTCTCAGGCACTTCCACGATTCCAGCGTAATTGGGCCTGCAATGCAACCCATCCACGTACAGGTGTTGACAATCAATAGAAAGTACTTTGAAGCCTCTGCTTATCCAACTCCTTTCACAACAAGGCCATGGCTCCAGTTGATGTGGATAGGAGGACTAGTCCATGTTCACATCATCAAATGGTTACTGTCCTAATTTTCTCATCCATTTTGTGAAGCCTAATATGGAATAGGTGAGTGGTTCATTCCTCTGCCCCTGTTTGCTACTCACAGCACTGTGCCATAGATTTTTTACACAGCTCCTCTATGTGATGTTCACATAGAGATTACAAATTACATTATATCCGCTCAGCAGAAGGGACACAGACATGAATAGGATTTTCTTGACATGCACATTTTCCATATTTGACACTGTGGTTCACCATCTGGGCCAGTCAGGCCACTGAACTTAAATGGTATGTCATCCAAAAAGGTTTTTGTTTTGGGACCAGCACCACTGCTGCTTTACCATCAGAAATTGGTGCTCCTCCATGGGGACTTTGTGCCCAGACACTGCTCATAATGACACACACATTTCCAGAGCTCAATCCATTCAACAGGTGTCATATGTAACCCCTTATGCACAGGTATTTACAGTACTGCTTTTTAGCACGATCATGAGGTCTTTGCACATCCTATGCAGACACTTGGCAATGATTCAAGAAGGTGTTTCATGCTTTCATCTAGGACTGGCAGGGGTGCCTGTAGCAAGATGTGGTGGGACGAAAATTATACTTTGATGCCAGTGGCACAAAGGGCCATGTGCCCTTTGCACAAGTCTGCCTGCAGGAAACACTTGCGTCACTGCTTCATTGCTAATGGAATATCAAAGGAGTAGTTGTCATGGTTATATAGGCACACATCAAGGTGCCATGTTCACGTGTGAATGGCTCATCATTGTAACTTGACATTTATCTTTCACTTGTGAGAATTGACTCAAATACATTTCCAAGTGTGGCCTGTGTGTGTGAGGTAGTCGCATGTTAATTTATTATGAGGGCATGCTACATAGTAAATTGAGGAATGTACACATGTGTAGGCACTTAGGATTCATTCCTATGTTCTATCTTCCTTTTTCCACAGTGGCAGTGGCTGAAGAAGAGGGAATGGCATGTACAGTGAATCTTCATGCCAGGGCCAAGGCCTCCAGACACCAGCACAGACCTGAGGCAAGCCCACTGTCATCCACCTCCTCAGAGGAACATGTGCCTTGGGGAGCATCAACATCAAAATGGCACTCCTGCTGAGGGGGAGGACCTGGGTACCATTGTCTTTGGAGGACACCTCAGCAGCAGAGGGACAGGGCACTGGTGACCTCAGTTGAGGTGTCAGGGTTGATGGAGGAGGAGGAGATGGGCATTTCAGGCCTGTTTACAGTATCAGGTGGGGGTACAGAAGGGGATGTGCAGGCTGCACACCTGGCCCTGAGACAGGAGGCTGAGCAGTCCGCTGTGGAGGGAAATCCTACACCCACTCTTCATGGTCACAGTTCCTCCTACCAGCCTGTGCACCCCTAAATATGCATGCCTCCAACACCCACTCTTCATTGTCACAGTATTTGAACTTGCAATGCGCACCCTCAAATCTTCATGCCTCCGATACCGACTCTGCATGGTCACAGAGTTTCCTACCAATCTGGGCACCCCCAAATATTCATGTCTCGGACATCCACTGTTCTTGGTCACAGTACTTGCACTAGCAATGCACACCCCCAAATCTTCATACCTCCGACACACACTCTTCATGGTCACAGTGCTTCATACAAATCTGGGCACCCCAAAATCTAGAGGCCTCCGACACCCACTCTTCATGGTCACAGTACTTGAACTTCAAATTCACCCCCCAATTCTAGATTCAGCGCAAGTGCTATGCCCAAGAGGAGTGGGTGTTGGCATCATGCAGATTAAGGGTGCTTCAATGCCAGGAGAAGCACAATTTTGATAAAGAGTGGTCCAAATGCATATTACCAATAAGTGACCTTCAATTGCTTTTGAAAGATTGCCCTGCAGGATGTCCTATTTCATGATTCTGTTTGCATGCAGCGATTTCCTTTTTTGCACTGGGGGCATGTTGTGGACATGCCTGGGTCTAACACTTTATTTTGCGCTACAGCCTTTTGCATGCATTTAATTCTTTGAATCAGCTGCCCAGTAACGCAGCACAATGTTCGGCCTTGTTCAACTACTTTGCGTGTACTTAGCACTTTTTCTGTAAATTAGGGCCCTGGTGTTTTTAGAAACGTAAACCTTTACCTAGTGCCAATAGCGTGGAACTTTGCACTTCCACCGGTGCAGTTTTGGTAATCTAGCCCTAGGTGTCTTTGAAGGAAACCACCATCAAGCACACTATAGAATCAGAGTGCAACACCGTGTTTACACCACAGAGCAATATCAGGGTGCCAGTGCAGGAAAACAACCTGTGTTGACACATTTCATTAATCTGACCAATCTTCTATTAACAGTCAAATATAGATTGCTTACTTGTACAGCTGATTCTGACAGTTAAATGCCTACAAGTATTATTCACGTTACTTGCCTACAAGTATTATTCATGTTACTTAATTATGCATGACACATGACTACTTTTATCAATGGATGTTTTGAATAATGTTCGTCTTTATTTCGTTAAATGGTTTTTCTTTTCCTACTTAATTTTTCAACCTGAATTACCTCTTTAATATACCATTCCCAGACTTTATATATTTATTTCAATCTACTAATGGAAGTGTTAGTGTTACATAACTTCAATTGTATATACAGTAAAATATGTCCTTACAACATCTTTTGGTTCACGTGTCCCTTTGTTTATTATTATTGAAAGTGTTCAGGCATATGTAGACGATTTTAAAAACCAACAGAAGTAAGGCAAAATATATGCATTATATATCTCATTTATAAGATGTTTGGTGGTGTGATGTCTACTTTGCCCTGGGAACTGTTTTATGTATAAAAAAGAAACGAAACGCATTAATTGAACAAGAAATATAATGCTATCCACCGTATGCAAACACACATGCTTGCTTAACTTTTCTCAAGCCATTATCAAATAGGTGTAATGTTGTTCCCAAGCAGTGATAAACAGTTCACTCCTGCAATCCGCTCACATATTCTTTAAGCATAAATTAAGCTGCTTATAAAATATGCAATGACTATTTATTAGCATTCATTAAACTGTTGTTAAGTTGTACAATGATATGGTCTTAATACATACTTACTTGCATCGCACTTGCTAGAAGAAACAATGATAAGCAGCTTTTATAATTTCTTGGACTTTTTCAAATGAGCATACAACCATGATCTAATTTAAATTGTTCGTACCCTATATATGGATGCACAGGACTTAGTAAATGCTTACATTTAGTATTCCACAAACATTTTGTTTGCTTAGTCAAGGCTTAAGAAATACCATTGATTTTGACTAGGGTGCTGTGCGCTAGTAAGATGTCTGCGCACATTGAGGTCGGTGCCAAAACATACATGGGTATTTGCTGCACCTGTGCTTGCCCATGATTTCCAGGCACAGGAGTTCTTGCAACCAGTCAAAGGTGATATGTTTAAGCTGTTCAACCATGCATCAGGCATGTACACATTAAGATTAGAGTAGGAAAGTGAACAACTGGGCTTGCAGGCGCCAGAACTTTAACACACAATTTCCATGATGAGATCACTCCCCATACACACAGTCAAGTAGGCCATCTTTGAAGCTTTGCCACATCCCTTAGAAATGTTCTCAGACGCTCTGCGTGGGTTCATTTCCTCTGGAAACTATACAAGTCATAAACATGAAATGGAAATAGTGACGTTCATTGTGGGATTGAGAGGGGTGTGCAATTGAGATAGGTGATGGCAGCTTAGCCTAACCACAATTGCTAAGCATTTGATATGATATGATCATTTATAATGCGCCTGTACACAAGTATTTCTAGGCGCGACAAGACAAGGAAGGGGGGACAGAGGAGGACAAAACAACAATCTTATTAGGCCTTGTGTCATTCAGATCGCGCAAGTGCGGGCAGGGGGGTGGAGGAGATTGCAAGTAGCTCGTAAGTGCTTCGGTAGGTGGCTCATAAGTGCAGATAGTCAGGGGATTGTAGGGTTTCAGATACAGTCACTTAAGTGGTTGCAGGCCTGGAGGCAGCGCAAGGGCAACTGGCCGTGCAGGAGCCTGGTCCTGTAGGGTCACTGGGCGGCCAGGTAACCAAAGTGCGCAGCAGACAGGGACATCAGCATGGGAGCAGGAGAGAGAAAATGAAAGTGAAAAGGAAGGTCTTGAGGTGCTTCCGGAACCTTAGATGGTACTGCTGAAGTTTGAGAGAGACAGGGAGGCTGTTCCAGAGGGAGGGCCCAGCCCAAGAGAAAGATCTACCCCCCCACTCTCTGCCTGGAGAAGTGTCTGACCCTCAGAGAGTTGGTGGTGGATGAGCAGAGGGCTGGAGAAGGAAGATGTTTAGGGAGAGAACGTTGGATGTAGTGTGGTCGCCGGCCCCACACAGTCTTGTGGACAATGCAGAGGGTCTTGAACTTGATCCTTGCAGCCACAAGGAGCCAGTGGAGAGATTTCAGGGCTGGAGAGATACGATCCCTGGGCTTGAGGCCAAGGACAAGTCTTGCAGTCCTGTTCTGGATAACTTGTAAAGGGCGAAGAGTAGAGGCAGGCAGATTTAGAAAGAGGCTGTTGAAGTAGTCCAGCCTAGTGAGGACCAGTGCTCTGGAGACAGTGAGCTTCTGGGGGAAAGTGAGAAAGGAAGAATACCTCTGAGGAGGTGCAGCTGATACTGTAACTTCTTAAAGGCTTTGGAGATGTGGGGAGAGAAGGAGAGGGTGGATTCGAAGATGACTCCAAGATTCTTAGCCTCACAGGAAGGAGCAGGTAGAGGGCCCAGGGTGGGTGGACAGAGTGAGAGAGGGAAGGCGGGTCCAGGTTTCCTAATGAGGAGGATCTCAGTCTTACTGGCATTAAGGCAGAAATCGTTGGAGCCCCACCATTCCTGAATTGCGGACAGACCGTCTGGTATGAGAAAAGGAACAGAAGAGGCTTTAGGGAGCCTGAAGGAGAGCTGGATGTCATCCGCATAACACTAAAAGCAAGATCATAAAGTAGAGATGAAGTGGGCCAGAGGTGCCAGGTAGTGGTTAAAGAGCCAGGGAGAGAGGTTAGACGCCTCGGGAACACCACAAGTAGAGAGATAGAAGGGAGGAAAGACCCAAGTTGGACCAACGGGGATCAATCAGTTAGAAAGGAGGTCAACCATGCAAGGGCTTGACCAGACATGCCCAGGTTGTCACAGAGACGATTGAGCAGGATGAAGTGGTTGACTGTGTCAAAAGTAGAGGATAGCACAAGGAGAAGGAGGACAGAAGGAAGCTTAGAGTCAAGATTGGAGAGCAAGTCTTCATGGGTTTTCAGGAGAGCACTTTCCATGCTTCTGGCTGCTCTGAAGCCAGACTGATGGTCATGGAGACAACCAACATATTCAGTATGTAGATTAAGTTGGGAGATGGTCTGCTTTTCCAGGAGTTTGCTCAGGGAAGGAGTGATGGAGATCGATGGATAGTTTGCCGGAGAGGAAGGATCGACAGAGGGCTTCTTAAGAAAGGGGTGCACAAGCGAGTGGTTGTGAGGGGAAAGGAGGGTTCCAGTGGCAAAAGAGTGATTGCAGAAATCAGCCAAGGCTGGAGCAAGGGTGTTGACATGGTCCTTATTGATATTGGAGGAACAGGGTAGCACCTGCTTTGACAAGACTTTCATAGATCAGACTTGTCTAGAAACATTGTTGGGAGTGCTGCACAAAAGCAAATGCATGTTGCAAATGCTTCCTCAGTTCATCAATGTACTCATGAACTGTGGATGCACTCACAAGTGTCTGCTCATGTGTTCTGTATAGCAGGTGTTGTGGTAACACCATTTTCCTACCTGTCAAGACCTCATAGGGGCTAACACCTGTTGCTTTGGCAGGAGTTGATCTGATTGCCTTTAAAACCAACGGTAAACGTAAATCCCAGCTGGAACCTGCTTCTACCACAAATTTCTTTAATATGTCCACAACAGACCTATTGCTCCGTTCAACTCCACCTGAAGACGCTGCCCGATATGCGATATGTAGTTTCCTTTTCACACCCAGTATTTGCCATACCTTACTCATTAGAGTACTTGTGAAATGACTTCCTCTGTCTGACTCAATTGTTTGTGGCAACCCAAACCTTGAGAACACATGGTTCACCAGCAATGTGGCTGCTGTTTGCGCACTACAATCTGGTGCAGGAATACATTCAATCCACTTCGACATCAAACATATCACACTTAAAATATAACGGTTTCCTCTGCTCGACCTTTTTAAAGGGCATACATAGTCTATTTGCAAATCTGACCATGGAAGAGTTAGGCCTCTTTTCATCAATGGGGTTCTATGCATTGGTGAAGCAGGTTTAAATTGGACGCATACTAGACATCCTCTAGTATATAATTCCACATCTTGGGACATATGTGGCCAGAAAGCATAACATTTTAGTATTTCCAATGTTTTTTGTGAACCTCTGTGGCCTGCAGTTATTGCATCATGTGCATGTTGTAGCATTAGCCCTCTGAAAGAAAGGGGTACCACCCACTGTATTTGTCCTGTTATGGACTCTCTAATCATGAGTCCATCCTGCAGTCTAACTTGTTTTTTATTCTTTAATAGCACCCTCAACTCTTCTTTTCCCATACAATCATTTTCTGTTAAAGGGTTTTGTTCAGGATCTATCAAATGATTATAATATATTCCCAAAATTCGATCATTCTTTTGTGCCTCAATCAAATCTTGGTCTGGAATATCATGACCCCACTGTACCACTGGTTGATCTACCTCCTTTGGTTCTTTAGAATGTGTTACTGTATCAATTTGTATTTCACACAGTAAATATAGGTAGCAATTCTCCCATCACAGCCCCAATTTTAGCCAGGTGGTCTGCCTTATCATTTCCCTCCTTATCCTCTCCGGGTGTTTTTAAATGCCCACGAATTTTTCTCCAGTATATTGTTAAATCATTCTCTCACACCAATTTGTCTATGGCTTGTATCATTTTTCCATGTTTAAGTGGCTTTTTGTTGTATGTAATCATGCCTCTCGCTTTCCAGCCAGGTAAATACTCCACAAAGCTATTTCGTGCATAGTCAGAATCAGTCACCAGGACAATTTCACTGAATTTATTATCAACTGCAGTAGCAATTGCTTTATAAATGGCCGCCAATTCCGCCACTTGACTGCTCCTAGCTCCAATCCTCATCCCTATACTGGGGACGCCTTCACATTTCAACCAGACATTTCATATTCCTGACACTAATGGTTTACTACTGTCATTTTCAATGTGAAAAGCACAACCATCCACATATACAGTTGGCAAATCCTTGCATGTTTTTTCATCAAAAGCTTTGTGTGGTGATTGTTCAAATTCCTGCAAATTAGGTTCCACTTCCATTTCATTTGATATTTGTTCAGCTGCACAGTCATATAAGTCAGCTAACCCTTGAGCAATTGGGCTCTTTTTATTTTGTCCATATCTCACTTCTACAGGAAAACCTTGTAATGCTAGCGTCCAATGAAGTGATTCTGGACTGCGCTAGATTACCTGACCTAATTCTTTTACTCTCTAAAAACTGCAAAGGTTGATGATTTGTCTCAATAATCACCTTTTCCCCCTGAACAATGGGGCGGAAATGTTGTAGCGCCCACACAGTGGTTAATAGGGCCTTTTCACATTCATTGAATTTCATTTCAACTGGGGAAAATGCCTTACTTGCATAGGCAATGGTTTTGTGATTCAAATCGTGTTTTTGTGATAACACTGCTGACTTACATTGTTCAGAGAAACCTATTTCTATAAAGAAATCCCTACCCTTTATGGGATATGCTAAACATGGTGCCTTTACAAGACATTCCTTCAATTTAGCCACTGCCTCAGACTGCTCTTTTTCCCATTTCCAGGGCGTATTTAGTTTAAGCAGTTTAGTCAATGGTTGAGTGATTTCAGCATAATTTTCAATGAACTTTCTATTATAGCCTGTCATCCCTAATAAGCTTTTTACCCCTTTCACATTTTTAGGGTCCTTTAGTTATTGTATGGCATCTATTTTCTTCTTTTGTGGATTTAGTCCATGTTCAGTCACTTCATGGCCTAGAAAGTTCACTTTTTTCTTGCACCATTGTGCTTTTTGTAAAGATACTTTGGCGCCTGCTTTCTGCAATTGGCCAAGCACGTCTTATTTCATCAAAATGGCTTTTCAGGCTTTCATTTTTTATCAAGACATCATCCACATAAACTATGGTTCCTCTTTCCGCTGCATCTGGCATGGCCTTTCTCAAAAATATGCCAAATTCACTCCCACTATTAACGTACCCGAACGGAGTTCTAATGCATGCGTATTGAGTCCTGTCAAATGTAAAGGAAAATAAATTCTGTATCTCCTCTGCCAATGGCACGCACCAATATCCAGAGGTGAGATCTAATGTGGTAAACACTTTTGAACCATGTACCTGAGCTAGGCCCTGATCAATGAATGGCAGTGGCCATCTGGATACTGGTACTCTTTTATTTAACTCCCTCAAGTCTGCACATAGCCGCCATTGACCATTTGGCTTTAACACACCTAAAATAGGTGTATTGGATGTGCTATGAATGGGCATGATGATTCCCCGAGCTTCCAAATTTTTTATAATCTCTGCTAATGATTCTAAACATGCCAGCGGTAGTCTATACTGGCATACAAATATTGGACTTCTGCTACACCCTTCTGGTAGTGTGGCCACATGTAAATCAGTTAAACCGCAATCATAAGCATCTTTTGCAAATACATTCTTAAACTCCATAAATATCTCCCTCAGATTGTTTCTATCCTCATCGCTGTCACATGCATCCGTTGATAAAATCTGCTCTTCTACCATTTTGGAAAATTCTGGAAAATCTTCTGGTAAGGGAATCTCGGCGCTTTCCTCTAACTGTGTGGCTGTGTCTTTTTGTAAAGCTGCCACTTTAAAATGTTTTGGCATATCAGCTTCCACTTCAATGGGCTGATTTTCTGTTTCATTTTCATTTAAATTAAATGTTATGCAATCCTCTTGATGGCAGCACACTGTCTCATTTGAATCATAAGGGTACACAGAATGAATTTTAAATATTCCTTTGGGCTGAGAGTCCAGGTATTCTGGTAACTCACCCTTGGCTTCTACATACTTTTCAGGGATATTTCCAATCACCATGTTATTTAGATCTGCAGTATAATGTGATTTTTGTATGGCCATTCCTAATGGGGAGTTTTCCTCTAAATGAATATCTTGACAACCCTTATTATTTACCATAATTCTTACAGGCCCTTCACCAATATCTACCAATGGAATGTATTCATAATCCAGACCTTGCTGTTTTATGGATTCATTCAGGCATACAAATGCATCAGAGTCTTTCATCTGCTGTCCATTTTTGCATTTCAGTGTTATTGCAAACTGTTTTGTAAATGCAGGAATAATAGTATCTTTCCTCATTTGTAATTCGATTGCATAAGGAACCAGTTGTGCATAATGATAAGCCCTTCTTTTGTCTTCAAATTCAGGTGCCGGCCCACCTAGGCGTGACCATATTTTTTGATTAAGGATATCTAACACCATACACATTCTGTGCATGATGTCATTGCCCATGTAAAAATCATTTTGTGCTCCACTCACTATCCATACATTATGGTAAATTGTTTTCTGCCCAATGCTAATTCTAAGCATGCATCTGCCTGCAATTCGGTTTTCAAAGTCTGGACTGTCCAACCCAGAAACATATTGGTTTTTAATTCTAAATTTCGGGATCTCCTCCCTCTCCATTATTTTTTGCAATAATTTCTCATTAATGAAGCTCCTCTCCTGTTCAAGCGCTAAAGTGGCTTTTATTATTTTAAAAACTTCATTTATACCAACATGAATCCATGGTTGCTCATCTTCCATGTGTATTTCAGCAAGAGTGGTAATGTGTTTTTCTGAATCTGCTTTAGGAGTAATATTTTGTTTGCATATCTTTTCTTTTAAATAAAAACGAATGTGTGCTCATCTATGGCGGTCTGCCAATTTTTCCTTGGGTCCAAGTATATTTGTACAGGTAGTATTTCATTGTCGCTCTGCATTTTGTCTTGACACATTAATATAACAGTGACACTAGGTATGCAACAATTCTGGAGATATACCTCCACAGCATCATTTGTTTTGGCAACGGTGTGACATTCATTTATGTTGCTGTTTTGTGATTTTAGTTTCTTAGGTCTCAATGGTTTTTTGGTTAAGGACAACAGCACTCCATTCACCCCATCTATGAGAGGAGACAATCTTTTCAGGCAATCTGTCCCCATCAGAAATGGAATTTCACAAATAGATGTGATCAATACCTCTCGTTTCATTCTGTGCTTTCCTATTTTTATATCAACCTCAGTTACACCTATGATGGGCACCTCCTCCCCATTAAAGTTATGCACTGGACCTTCATTTTCCTTCACTGTGATCTGATTCTGTGGGGATCTCCCTTCATTGATACTCTTTACCATCTCCTTGGACATAATTGTGGCCTGTGCCCCAGTGTCAATCATTGCAAATGTTTGGCATTTTTCTTCTACAGTGATGGGAGCATAATACCTGTCCTCAACTTCCTCTAATACACATAAGAAGTGTGAATTCTTACTGATTTCAGGACTCACCTTTCTCAGGCCTTTTTCACTTTTGGCTAAGCACATTGGTAAATGGAAAGACATTTTTCCCTCCTTTTTACCTATTTCTGCACGAGAGACTTTATTCATTTCTCCATGTTCAGAGGTTTTTTGGAATGTGGCCACTGTTCGCCCATCCATCTGGGTATCATCAGGGACCACATTACAACCTTCCAACTGAACATGTGTAACAACATCATTTAGTAATTTGTCATTGTTTAATTCTGTGCATTTGTGATCATTTAGTGTGGTACCAGCCCTTTCAGCCTCTTCAAAGATATGTGGCTCAAAGAATTCTTCAGGTGATTGATTTGTACCCTCCGTTTGAGTATTTATTTTTTCTGTCTGTGTTTGTTCACCGTTTTGACTGTCCACGGAAGGAGCTATAGCATCCCCACTTACTCCCTGTTCACTGGTATTCCCCATGCATGAGTCATTTTTCTTAAATCTGTCCCTTTGTTCTTTTGGAATTTCAGGTGTTTCTTTTTCATTTGCACAAACCTTCAATGTTTGATTTAGCTCTAGGTTAAACCGTACCTCTCTTTTAGAATTATTTGCACTTTCTGTTACATGTTCATTCATTGGTGCTTTCACTTTTACATCATTAGGCATCTCAGAGTCATTATGCAAAATTACATTAGGGCAATCTGTCTTTTCGGCGCTGTAGGTATCATGAGTACTTAGTCACTTTTCAGAAGAAGCCCCCCGGTCATTGCTATGGCCATCAGCCCCCTCCTTGGATAGTTGTTTTTGCGCTGTATAGAGCTTCCCTATTTGCTCAGCTAACATTTTCACTTGGGCGCTCGAGGCACTGGAACCTTTCCATCTCTCTAGAATCCTCTTTTTGTGGTCTAGGTCGATATTGGTTGTTTTCCCCCTGATTGGATCTATTCTGATACCTCTCAGGTGAGTGATTTCTATTGGGATAGTTCCTGAATTCTTGATTCATTTGTGGAGGGGAGCGGGGTGCACCCATCCTTTGGCTGTAGCCCCCTGTCGGGGAATCATTGTACTGACGTGGAGTGTAATTCATGTTCTGTCTCATGTCCTGTCTCTCATGTTGTGGGTACTGACCACTATGATGATTCCCATTATCAGCAAATCGATCCACATATCGGGGTCTATCCTGATTACCATATATCATGGTGTTGGGATCAAATCTGCTCTGTGTCCCCAATGTCTGGTAGGGACCATCATTTCTTTGATCTTGATTTTGTCGTTGGTTATTATTCATACCTGACATATCAGGCCGATATCCTGCCCGGGGTCTATCCCCTAAATACCTAGGGCTGATGTAGCTCTCCGTATTACTAGGATCATGTGATTGGAACATTGGTGCAGAGTGTGATGACCTTTGTTGATTAACCCTTTGTTCAGGTGCCGAATTATTTTTACCTGAACTTTGAGCAGACTCAAGGGACATTTTGGCTGACCTGATTTCCATCACTGTGGCTGAGGGTTCTTTAGATTTAGGTCTAGCATCTTTCATTTTATCACTTTCTCTACCCTGACAATAGAGTACCTCATATAGTTTTGTGCTTTGATGTACAATCCATTCAAGGGACTTGTCACGGTCAAATTCACGGACCAATTGTGATATGATGTCTTTCTGTAGCCCATAGAAGTAGGCAGTTTTTAACTAAAATTGGCCAGGGGATGTGTTAGGCCCAGCAGTAGTTGTGTAAGCGACTTTCTTTGCCTCCTGCAATGACTGAAAACGAGAAAAATGACGCCTAATTTCTTTTTCAAACTCCACCCATGTCATATTCTGCTGTTCATTTAATCCCCTTATGATGCTGGCCGTCGGAGCATCTAAAGTTAAATGAAAATATTTTCTGTACTGTTCCTTAGGTATCTGGAGTGCTTTAAAAATGTCATGAACCGCTTCTAAGTGATCCTCAATGCAGAATTCCCCTCCTTTTTTAAATGGTTTCATCAGGGCTTTAATGGATTTCATTATCTTTATGGGGCTACTTGTTGCAATACATGGAATTGCACCACTTTGTGATTCAATCCTGGTTTCAGGTGTATGGGATTGGTGGCTGCCCCCAATGGGAGTACCAAATCCCCCAAGGGCGCTGCAACCAAGTTCAGTCACCGGCCCAGTCACTGGAGCACCAGCTCTTTGGGCAGAACTAGAATTCACCTCCACTCCATTGAATGTAGTACCCTGCCGCCTCTCCTGGGACCTGGGAATGCACATTTGTTGTTCTAAGTCTTTGCACTTTTTAAGGAGCCTGCGTGCTTCATTTTGCAGATAGTTGTTTTCATCACTCATTTTATTTATTACCTCCTGCATGTCGCACATTTGCATTTGGCATTCATTGAATTCTTTGTTTCTCTTGTCTCTTTCTTGAATCATTTTAACCATTTCTTGCTCTGCACCTTGGAGATCACTTTCTTTTTCAAAATTTTCTTTTTTTAAAATCTGCATTTCTGAAACAATGTCATTTTTATCCTGTCTAATGTGATCCACAAAGGCCTTTAAGTGTACCAATTCTTGCTCACTGTCTTCAAACTGTTTCTTGCTTTTGGACAACTGAATATCAAAATCTCTGCATTTTAATTGCATGTCTTTCTGACATCCTTCTAATTCTGTTCTTAACATCTCCTCTTTTTTACTTGCCCCATCTAAGTCAGTCTTTAACCTGTTAATTAGCTAAGTATCATTTTCTTGCATTCGCAGGGACCTATTCAATATAAACCAGATCTTGGCACATAGCCGTATCAGACAATCTTTCTCTGCATGTTTGTCAGCTGCATTTAATAATCTCAGAAGGCAGACCTGAATTATGCTGCCTGCTGCAAAAATACTGTCTAGTTTTTCTTTCTGCACTTCATGAATGCAGTCGTGCCATTCTGTGGCATTGTTCGATGACCACATCCCATGTGCAAATAACTTTGCCTCTAAATATTGCACTAGCTCTGGGAATGTGGCTTCCATTTGAGACATTCTAAAATTCGTTTTTAGTGGCACCTGCTATTATGAAATGGGTTCCCTTTAATGTACAGATGGCAGTGTGAGACACGCTTGCCACGCCCGGTAGGTGCTCTATGATCACGTTCCCGGCCAACGCACCATAAGTATGTTGGGTATTTTGTATAGATTTGGGGCCTAGCAGTATTTTCTTACCGCCAAAATGAAAATAATTCAGTAATAATCACTCTTTGCATTCAGATTAGATTTGGTATATAGTACTACAGCATACATACATTATTTCAGCACATTGATACATTTAGTGGTATACATTATGTTGGTATGCGTTATTGGTGGTATTTCTGGTGAGCATAATTCCTTTGTTTTATATGTGGCCCCAATATCCAGAACCCCTTATTTTTGCTTAGTTTGTTCGTGTGATCACTAGAGAGGCCTCAGGCTTACATTTCAGGAACACCACATTTTCAATTGGAGTGCCACCATGGGCTGTCCTCGCTGTCTTATCTACGGCAGCGAGCTAACATGCAGTATTTATCACCAACTTATTTACATCGGTGAACTATGTCCAGGGCCTCTCTTTCTGCTGACTCATGTACCTCCAGCAGCAGTCTATTTCATTATATTATTATTATATTCCGTTCAGAAACATACACTTATATACTAAATGGAATCATGCACACAGCTACCACTAATTCTTATTTTTAGCTAGCTTAAAAATGACAATTGCACTGTCTAAACCTCTCCCCACATCATCAGCACTGTAATGGTAAATGTACAAAGGAATGAGAAAATAAAACACACTACCCGTCTGCTTTCAGATATTTTTGTGTATTATAAAAATTGCATTTAACACGATCTTACTCTTTTTACAGAGATAAATGAAATAGCACAGTCAACATTATCTGTAACAAAATGAGAAGAGGGCGACGAGAACAGTCGCAACATTAAACCTGTTGGTAAGACACTGGAATTCTTTCTTCTACACTGACTGAATAGTTTTGCATTCACGCACATTGCCACCGTACTAACAATCTAGAGGAACTAGTCTTCAACCAGAAGATCACTGAGCCCACCCATATCAAAGGGAGAACTCTGGACTGGCTAGCTGTGCACAACTGCCCAGTCATAGTCTCTACCATACTCCCGCAGCCTTGGACAGACCCTTACTTGATCTCGTTCACCCTAGAGGCAACCCCAGCACAAGCTAACAGCACAGCTCCAGCTGTCCAATCCCGAAATAAAAAAAACATCACCCCCGAAAACTTGATCCCGCCAATCACACCAACTAATAAATGCGTCTTTCACATCAGGCACCGTACCCAATAATTTAAAACAGTCCTGGGTCCTCCCTCTGCTTAAAAAAATGAATTTAGACCCATCAACTCCAACTAACTACCGCCCCATTACCACAGTACCGTTCATTCTTAAAATCATCGACAAAATAGCATACCACCAGATCCAACACTACCTTGAGCACTTCCATCTCCTAGGCGTCAGACAATCGGGCTTCATGCCACAGCATGGAACCGAAACTACACTTATAGATCTCAAGGCACAGATAGACGAGCTGAGAGACCAGGGTAAGACAGCACTACTGCTACTCCTTGATCTCTCTGCGGCCTTCGATCTGGTCGACCATGAGATCTTGTGCAACCACCTACAAAAAGCTGGCCACTTCTCTCAAGAAGCAACCAATTGGATCCAATCCTTCCTCAATAACCACACGATGAGAGTCTTCTCATTGTCAGCAGCAGCTGACCCTACACCTATCACTTGCGGCATGCCTCAAGGATCTTGCGTCTCCCCTACACTTTATAACATTTTCACAAAGCCCCTTTTCGATGATCTAGACGATCTGGGTATCACCTACACTAATTACGCCGATGATACCCAGATCCTCATCCCGTTGTCGGGGGATTACGACAAGGATTTGGCCTTCGTTAATAAAGTGTACCTCATCATCCAGGCATGGATGGCCTCACACGGTCTATGCCTGAATGATGACAAGACGGAACTCCTTATTCTAGGCTCTACACACTACCTCAACAAGCTGGGCCACAAATACTCATCGTTCATAATTGATGATAACAAGATCAAGGTAGCTAAGGAGGTTAAAACCCTCGGCTTCTATCTAGATTCCGCCCTTACATTCAACAAACAAGTGAATGCAATGGCCTCCGCCACCTCCTACACTTGCAAACTCATTAGGGCAGCCAAACCCTTTCTCTCCCCCACCAACTGTACCACCTTAGCCAGGGCGCTGATCCTGTCCAAGTTGGACTACTGCAACGTACAATGTCTGGAGGCAATAGCTTCCCAGTAAAAGCAGCGCAATTCTGGAACTCCCTTCCTCCTACCTGCAGGGAGGACCTACCCTACCACCAGTTCAGAGCCAGGACTATCCACTGGCTCAAATCTTTCGACTCATACTGACCTTCCGATGCCCAAATGCGCCACTACCATGTGGCTCCTTACCTCATTGAATGTAAATATGTATATAGTACTGCCTATAGTGTTTCTGTTCTACCCTTCCTATTTGGCGTGATACGTCCGGCACTGTAACCGCACCCGGACCTCACCCTACTGTATGTAACTAAGTTTTGCAACCCTCTTGCTGCCTTTGCGCCTGGCTAACCCTGGGTTTGGTGCGCATTATAAATAAATAAATACAAATACAAATACAAATACATACCTAATCTGTTCAGCATGTGAAATTCTTCGGCTGGTCGCCTTCTGGATATGGCAATTCCCTCTTCAAGCACCCCCAGTGAGAACAGGCATCTGCCGTTACTCAAACCGGGGATTATTGTCTGGGATTCCCAGTCTCTGCAGCAGTGCAGCTGGGATCTGCTTTTTCAATCAGGAACTCAGCCACCAGCCAGGTCTTTCTCCCAGCTGTGTGAAAAGTCTTCTGCCTCTCTCTTTCCCCCAGATTCTACAGGAAAACTTGGTTACAGCCTCTAATATGATGCTTGTTCAATAAGAATCCCCTATGTCCTATCCTCCTCCTGCACACAATAGAAATCTTTTACAGTAAGCAACTGTAACAAAACTGATTTCCTGCTTATTCAATCTTTGCTTCATGCAAATACTCTGGACAAAGCAGCACAGAGAAAAGCAGTGGAGAACACATTATATTATTAAGAATTTAAGATCAGGTTAGTTTTGTTAATGAAGTTAGTTTATTAATTCTCAAATGTGTCTCTTGAAACAGAGGAATTTCAGGTGATAAAATGGTGTGCATTTTTAATGTGAAGAAATGTGTGCTTTTAAAATGAGAAAATGGTTTGTTTTTTACCTGTGTAGCCTGTCTTCATTTACATGTCCATAGGTTGCACTGGCAACACATATCTTGAAACAATTGCATCATAGCAATGCACCAAACCCATGCAATGGTGCTGCACTTCAAAAACATGCTATACATTGATTCTGTGCAGTGGTGCTGTGCTCTGTGTTCCCAAAACACGCTAATTAATCTTACAGGTCCTGGAATGGTAGAGGAAGAGGAGGTAGAGGCAGAGAGAGTGGACAGGATGTCCGGAGTTTTAGTGGTTAAATGAGATGCCAAAGCCATGCAGATGGCCTAAGAGGGAATAGGAGAGGTAGAGACTGCAGCAGGATTGGCCAGCTCCTTGCAAATTTTGAAAAGTTAGACTGAGTTGTTAGATGCCGCAGAGACACAGGCTTCGATGTAGGCTCTCTTCTTAGAGAGGACAGAGAGTCTGTATTGCCTTTGGAACAGGTTACAGGCCAGTTTGTCAGAGGGTGCGCTTGATGACCTCCATTTCCTCTCAGACACACTAAACTTGCGCTTAACGGTGACAAGGTCAGAATCATACCAAGAGTTATACTTGGATGGAGGCTTCAAACCGATCCTCATTACAGGGGCAAGGCCATCCAGAGTGTTAGAGATAGAAAGATGGAGGGTGGAGAGAGCTGTGTCAGAGTGTGAGTCAGCCAAAGGTGTAGGAGGTGGAGAGAAAGTAGCAGCAAAGGCCTCCACTGACACACGATTCATAGGCCGGATGACCAAGAAGGTGGGTGGCACTGCTGTGGTCGGCTTAGCCTTAGGGACAGAGAGCGAGAAGTGAGAGGAGAGAAGAAAGTGGTCAGTCCAGAGGGAGGAATGGTAAGAGGCTTGGAGAGGGGGAGGTCTGATGAAATCAGAACATCCTGGGTGTGCCCTGCAGATTGAGTCGGGCCAGAGGGTAGAATTTGCAGAAAGAAGTGGGACAATTGACAAGCAACCCACACAATCATAGTGTAGCTATCATTTCAGCTTCCTGCAGTCAAAGCATACTGAATACAAAATTCAGTTTGAAAGTGGTATATGCTTAAACCATTTTTCGTTAGTTCATTGCATTTCATAAACATTTCAGTGCTATTTGTAGTGTTTCTCTCGCCTGTATCAGCAGCTGCATGCTAGAAGTGCTAATTTTGCTTACAATACCTCCTCGCCCTGTTTCTTGATACTGGCTCTAATAATCTAGTAGCAAAGGGCTGAGTGATTTTACAGCAGGACGATTTTGAGGCTGGGTGATATCTAAAATCGACTGTGTACTCCTTCCTGACCAAATGGCTTTTAGCCCACTTTAGTCTGGCAACGTCTCAGTGTGTCCTTCCTCCTGAACGACAAGCATGTTCAGATATGATATAAGGCCAGAAGTGAAAGACTTGTCATTCTCCTAAATCGTAAACGCTCCCGCCCATGGTAAAGTGCAGGATCTGAGTTTTACCAGGGACTAACCCCCACCACTGTTACCATGGTTCAGTTAAATCATTTTTTTTCCATTCACTGAGAGGCAATATCCAACAAAATGCCCCTTTTGTAGGATGTGAACGTTTAAGAGCTTATAGTGCTCTATGGTTGCTTAGGTTGTCTAGGGTGTATGCGGTGCTGGTTGAGCTAGGGTCAGTGAACGGGGATGCTAGTGTGAGCCATGGGTGCTGCGGTGAGCTATGGTGTGTGGGAGTGCTGGATGAGGGAGGGTTTTTCAGAGTGAACTAGAGTGGGAGATGGGACTGGAGCTTCCTGTTAAACCCGTAAGAGTGCATGCTACGGCACACACGGTCAAAGCACGTAATTTCAAGAATATTACTCCCAATATTTTAATGACTTGTGTAGAGTCACTGATGAACAAAACAGACAACCTTGATGACCCTGAGAGACTTATAAAAGTCTATAATGTAGTCATGTTGGAAATGTTGGATAAATATGCCCCCATGAAAGATAAAACGGTTAAAGACCTGCTCAATCACCATAAATGTTTCTCTCCTGCATCAGCTGAACTTAAAACCAGCAAAAGACAGGCGGAACATACTTGGCACAAAAATAAATCAAATGAGAATCTGCTAGCATGGAAACTCATTGAAAAGCAGTACAAGATGATGATTATAGAGACTAGGAAATCCTCCTATGATGATCAAATAAATCAGGCTGGAGATAAGACAAAGGAACTTTTCCGTCTTTTTAGAACATGGGAGAAACCTATGGTCTGTAACACCTCCATTAAACCTACTACTGACGACTGTAGTAGAGTCCAGAAGGCTTTTGCAGGCAAACTGCTAAAGGCTGAAAAGAAAATTGAACAGGAAACATTAACTCTTCCATTGCCAGATCCCTTGCCCATACCTTAATCACCTAAAATAGGTATTTCCACCAACCTTCCTGGCAATTTCAATTTTATAAAACCCAATTTAACCGTAATGCTGGAGTTACTAAAAACTATGCACCCCACAAATTGCCCAGGGGAAATGTTCCTCTCTTAATATATATTGGAGCATCGAGAATTGTTTGCGCCATTCCTTTGTCGGTTTGTCAGCTCTTCTTTCCGTACTGGCTCCATTCCCCACTCCATTAACAATGTGGCAGTTACCCCTCTGCTAAAAAAAACGGGTTTGGACCTGTTGGATGCGGCTAACTTAAGACCCATCACGAACACTTTATTTTTCCTTAAGCTTATTGATAAGGCAGCCACTACACAGCTGCAATCTTACATACTTAATACCGATAAATTGCATGTGAAGCAATCAGCCTTCCGGAGCTTCCACGGAACTGAGACCGCACTGTTGGATTTACAAACACATATGCTCCGTAAACTGGAACACAGCAAGTCAGGGCTGCTGATGCTATTAGACCTATCGGCAGCCGTTGACTTGCTGGACCACAAAATTCTGCTCAATAGGATGGTTATTGTTGGCGGACTCTCCAACAATGCCATCACTTGGCTCAGATCTTTCTTGGAGGGTCGCCAGTCACGTGTCTATTGGGGCGGTTGTGCCTCCGAGCCACAGACTACAATATGTGGAGTTCCCCAAGGGGCATGTCTTTCCCCCTTGTTGTTCAACATTTACATTCTTCCATTATGTGTTGAGCTGGAATCTCTGGGGATGTTTTTCTGTAATTACGCAGATGACTTTCAGTTGGTACTGAATATAACCGGGAACCATGATGTTGATCAACAAACCTTAGCTGTAGCATACCATGTCATCAAACAATGGATGTCAGCAAATTGGCTTTGCTTAAATGCTGCCAAAACTGAGTTGATTCTCTTCGGTTCTCAGCACGCTCAATCTAAACTAAGCCAAAAATACAATTGCTTCACTATAGAAGGCATTCAAATTAAAATAGTGCAGAAAGTCAAGACCTTAGGCACTTACATGGAGGAAAGTCTTGATAGTGAGGCACATGTTACAGCCATCTCTACCAACACTAACTACCATTTAAAGGTTCTTAGACAAGTAGCTCCTTTAATATCGGTGGAAAACCATATAAAACTTGTAAGGGCAGTGATACTGCCATGTGTGGACTATTGTAATGCCTTATTGGGAGGAGCCAATAAGGCCAATATCCAACAGTTGCATGAGATACAAAATGCAGCCGCGCGAATCATCTTTCAGATGAAAAGCTCTGAACCCACTAGTGCTGCAAGAAAAACAGTCACTGGCTCCCGGTGGCAGCTCGCATCCAATTCAAACTGCTCACTACATGCCACAAATGTATCTTTGGAAATGCTCCTCTATATTTGAAGGAGAAGATTAGCATCTATCAATCGAAGAGATGCCTAAGATCTACTTAAGGATCCTTGTTGGCACTGCCACGGATAAAAAGATAGAGGATCATCTCGCCTTTCGCAAACAGCTGGAGACAATTCTGTTTAGCTAGGATAAATCTCTAGTCTTCTCGTCCTACTTCTGTCTTTTGGCGTCTGGATGCCTGTGGGCTTTGGCGCGTTACAAATTTGATTTACATAACATAACATAACTATAGCCCTGAGTGTCCCAAACATGTCAGCATCCAGAAAAATGCCTTAAAATTCATCATAGAGCTCTGAAAGTTCAGAACATTTTGGAGGCCCAAACAATGCCCGTCAGTATATCCTAGACCCCAGAAAATCCAGAAATCGTTGGTGTTCCAAATGAAGTGTCCCAGAGCCGTGAATACCCTAAAAACATCAGCAGCCTAAAAAGACTTGAAAATGCATCGTAGACCACAAAAGTCCACCTTATATCCCTTGAGAAGGCCTTAAATTGCATCTTAAAATCTTGGGAGAATAGCTCAGAGTCAACGCGTTCGCCTTGGAAGCAAGACGACATGGAGCAACACAGGTTCGATCCTCGGGTCCGCGCTTAGAAACCTCTGGGTATTAATCGTGTTATAAATAACCAATCAATCAATCCTAAACCCCCAAAATTCCCAGAAACATTGGAGCCCTGAAAAAGGCCTTTAAATGCATCATATACTCCGAAAGTACAGAAAAATATGATTGCCCAAAAAATCAGTCCCAGTGTCTTTTGTTGGTCCTGAATTCTGATAAGAAATCATTGTAGGCTCTGCTACTGTTTAAAATGCAGAGTAGATCCTCAAAAGTACAGAAAACAATGGTGGCCAGAAACAATGTGACATAGAGCCCCAAATGTCCAGAAAGCTTTGCTGCTCGAAAAAGTCCTTAAAGTTCAAGGTCCCGAAAACGTTGCTGGAACGAAGAATGTGTCCCAAAAAGTCAACATCTAGAAGAAGGCCTTCAGAAAACTTTGGAGACCAAAAATGCCTGTAAATGTATCCTAGACCCCAGAAATTCCCAAAAACATTGGTTTTCCAAAAAAAGCGTCCTAGAGACTTGAATTTCCTAAAATGATCAGCAGCCTAAAAGAACCTGAAAATGCATGGTAGACCCTATAAGTAAAGAAACAAGTGATGGCCCAGAAGTATTGTCTTGGAGCACCGAGAGTGCTTACAAATGTTCAAGCCCCCAAAAAGGCCTTAACCCCTTATGTGCTAAGGTTGTCTTATGGTCCTGAATTCGCATAAGAAATCCTTGTAGGCACTGCCCACTACTGCAGTTAAGTGTTTCAAATGCATAGTAGACCTGCAAAAGTCCAGGAACCACTGGAGGCCAGAACAATCATCAAACCCTAGACCCCCAAAAGTCATAAAGACCATATTCCCCAAAAAATGTGTCCTAGAGTGCTGAATGTCCAGAAAAACATACACAGCCTGAAAAAGACCTTAAAATGGATTGTGGGTCCCCGAATGTGTCCTAAGGCCCCAGAATGTCCTGAACATTTAGCAGCTCGAAAAAGGCCTTGAAATGCATGGAAGATCTCTGAAAGTTCAGAAATCTTTGGAGGCCCAAAATAGGCCTTTAAATGCATCCTAGACCCCGAAAGGTCTGGTAAACTTTGGTGGACCGAAAAACATGTCCTACAACCCAAATGTTGGGAAAATTTTGGCAGCTGAAAAAAAGAGCTTAAAATGCATCACAGATCCCGGAAAGTCAAGAAAACCTTTTAGTCAGGAAAACGAGTTCTATATCATCAAAAGTCGGGAAAACATTGCACGCGAAAAAGGCCTTAAATAAAATGCATTGTAAATCCCCGAAAGTGTAGAAAACTTTGGAGCCCTGAAAAAAAGGACATACATTTGTCCTAGAAGCTGAAAGTCCAGAAAAAAGGGATGGCCTCAAACAATTGTCCTGGAGCACTGAAGTGTCTATTCTCAACTTGGCGCAGTGAAGGTGCTAAACAGCATGATTCACTGCACCAAAAGAGGATGCCCAGGCTCCACTACTATTCTCAAGTGGGCCTGGGCGTCCTCGTAGAGCACAACAGTGATCGGTGAGGATTGCGCCTGTTTTTAGTTCTAACGGGCGCAATCCAATCTCGGCAGCATTTTTGTAAAATAACGGCATATTTGTTATTTTACAAAAATGCTGCCGAGAACACAGATGAACACGTTCCTATACACCAAAGCGAGCAGCTTCAACATTGCAGCATGTTGAAGCTGCTTACTTTGGTGTAAATGAAAGTGTTCATAAACATTTACACCAAAGTAAGCAGCTTCAACGTTGTAGGAAGCAACGTTGAAGCTGCTCGCTTTGGTGTACATGAAAGTGTCCGAGTACAACACAAGGGTGTATATGAACACTTTAATTTACACCAAACAAGGCTTCTTGTGGCACTTCTCCAGTTTAATGGCACCAAAATGGTACCGTATATGTGCGCTAGTTGAGCGCACATATTAAACTGGCGGAGTGCCACAAGAATAAGCTTCCAAAAAGCCATTTTACGAATGTGGCGGTTGCTATGTTGGTTTCCAACCCATCCCAGCAAATGCCACATGTATTCCAAAAGTGGCACATTCCTTCCGACTTCGGAGGAATGCGCCACCTTCAGAATAGGTCTTAAGTACCGAAAAGGTCGTTAAGCCTTTTAACGTCCTTTTCGGTACTTAACACCTGGATGAGAATAGGTCCACGAGTGTCCTGAAAAATTTGGAAACCCAAAAAAGGCCTTCATGCTGAGCCCTTTTTTGGACATTGCAGTGTGTTGGCATTCAATCCCTTGTAACATTTTGTTACAAGTCATATCCTACCCAAAGTTGCACCCTTTTCTTCCCACGTGGTCATAATGCCACTAAGGATTTGTGGTTTGCTATAAGGAGGTGTGAGAAAATAACAAAAAAGTGACAACATTGCTTTACTGGCCTGAAAAACGTGTCCTAGAGTGCTGAATGTCCAGAAAAACATACACAGCCTGAATAAGACTTTAAAATGTATTGTGGGTCCCCGAATGTGTCCTAAGGCCCCAGAATGTCCTGAACATTTAGCAGCTCGAAAAAGGCCTTGAAATGCATGGAAGATCTCTGAAAGTTCAGAAATCTTTGGAGGCCCAAAATAGGCCTTTAAATGCATCCTAGACCCCGAAAGGTCTGGTAAACTTTGGTGGACCGAAAAACATATCCTACAACCCAAATGTTGGGAACATTTTGGCAGCTGCAAAAAAGAGCTTAAAATGCATCACAGATCCCGGAAAGTCAAGAAAACCTTTTAGTCAGGAAAACGAGTTCTATAGCATCAAAAGTCTGGAAAACATTGCACGCGAAAAAGGCCTTAAATAAAATGCATTGTAAATCCCCAAAAGTGTAGAAAACTTTGGAGGCCTGAAAAAAAGGACATACATTTGTCCTAGATGCTGAAAGTCCAGAAAAAAGGGATGGCCTCAAAAAATTGTCCTGGAGCACTGAAGTGTCTATTCTCAACTTGGCGCAGTGAAGGTGCTAAACAGCATGATTCACTGCACCAAAAGAGGATGCCCAGGCTCCACTACTATTCTCAAGTGGGCCTGGGCATCCTCGTAGAGCACAACAGTGATCGGTGAGGATTGCGCCTGTTTTTAGTTCTAACGGGCGCAATCCAATCTCGGCAGCATTTTTGTAAAATAACGGCATATTTGTTATTTAACAAAAATGCTGCCGAGATCACAGATGAACACGTTCCTAGACACCAAAGCGAGCAGCTTCAACATTGCAGCATGTTGAAGCTGCTTACTTTGGTGTAAATGAAAGTGTTCATAAACATTTACACCAAGGTAAGCAGCTTCAACGTTGTAGGAAGCAACGTTGAAGCTGCTTGCTTTGGTGTACATGAAAGTGTCCATATACAACACAAGGGTGTATATGAACATTTTCATTTACACCAAACAAGGCTTCTTGAGCACTCCTCCATTTTAACGGCACCAAAAGAGTACCGTATATGTGCGCTAGTTGAGCGCACATATTAAACTGGCAGACTGCCACAAGAATAAGCTTCCAAAAAGCCAGTTTACGAATGTGGCGGTTGCTAGGTTGGTTTCCAACCCATCCCAGCAACTGCCACATGTATTCCAAAAGTGGCACATTCCTTCCGACTTCGGAGGAATGCGCCACCTTCAGAATAGGTCTTAAGTACCGAAAAGGTTGTTAAGCCTTTTAACATCCTTTTCGGTACTTAACACCTGGATGAGAATAGGTCCACGAGTGTCCTGAAAAATTTGCAAACCCAAAAAAGGCCTTCATGCTGAGCCCTTTTTTGGACATTGCAGTGTGTTGGCATTCAATCCCTTGTAACATTTTGTTACAAGTCATATCCTACCCAAAGTTGCACCCTTTTCTTCCCACGTGGTCATAATGCCACTAAGGATTTGTGGTTTGCTATAAGGAGGTGTGAGAAAATAACAAAAAAGTGACAACATTTTGTGTTTTTTCAGAAAATGCCAACAAAATGATGTACAGAGCTAGGAACAAAATGTTTGCTTTTCTGAATATATCATTTTAGAAGCTTTCAGTGTGGAAACAAAAGAACATAATTTTTCATAAGTGTATCTTCAGTATTGTGAGAGGTAGGCGATTTTTACCTTTTTTTCAATGGGACATACTTGCATGGAATGGAAGAGCAGAGTAGGAAAGCTCAATGGGGGCACAGAAAAGCATACATTTCTGAAAAGTAGATACAATTCGAAGTTCAAGAAGGAGTCATTTGTGCAGGTCAGGCAACAACTATGTTACCATCATTCCCATAGTTTGGCAACACATTGGAAACTTGACAGAAAAAAAGAATGTGCTGGACATCTTTACACTTGTATGATAATGGCTTCCGTGAATATTAAGGAAAGCAATTGAATGCTACTTTCCCCTGACTCTTCTAGTTAGGAAATTACACATTTTTCATAATGTTTCATGAAACGAGCATTACCACGAGCCAAAAACCAAGCCATGGTGCACAGTGTGTGTATGCTGATGGCCTAAACTGACATATTTAGCATTTGAAAATAATGAAAAACAATGTGGTGAAGAATTCATTATTATAATTGTTCTTTTGTATGCCAAGTATACATTGTTTGAAAGAGCAGAGGCTGCCCTTTTGATGTATAGGTGACATGTGCACATCACAAAAGCATACAGTGCCTAATGCAGCGACTAAATGTAGGACTTATTTGGGAAATTAAAGGGTTGTGTAACAAACCGCAGTAGGAAATGTATGCAGCCAAGAGAAAACAACAAATGTCCAACCTTCCCACATTCCCACAGGGGTCCCGATGAAAATGGTAACTCACATGTGTAGGTGCACTGACCTGGGTACAAAGGGAAACGCTAAACCACTGGTACACCAAACACTCTGGGAAGGCTGGATTTCGCCTTGTGGACAACCTACACATCTGGGCCTGGGGTGTCGCAGCCACCAAGGAAACCCCATGCATTTCTGAAAATAAGACACCGGTGGGAATCCAGAGAGATCTCACTTGTGTGAATCGCATTACAATGTATTACCCAGAATGCCCAGCAAATTCCAAAATATAGGGGGAAAAAACAAATGTTCATATTTTTGCAATCAGGAAACCACTGAAACACAACAACACATGCCCTACCTTCCCACAATGCCAAGGGTGTCCCAATGAAAATGGTACCTCACATGTTTGGGTGCACTGACCTGGGTGCAAAGGGAAAAGGCTAAACCACTGGTCACCAAAAGCTCATTCCTGAAAAGAAGACAACTGTGTGAATCCAACAAGGTCTCACTTGTGTGAATCGTGCTAAAATGTATTACCCAGAATGCCCAGCAAAGTGCAAAATGTAGAGGAAAAAACTGAATTTTGAGACGTTTTTGACAAGGAAACCACTGAAACACGTGGGCAACAAGACATGTCCTACCTTCCCATGTTTCCACAGGTGTCCCGATGTAAACGGAACCTCACATGTGGGGGTGCACTGACCTGGGCATAAAGGGAAAAGGCTAAACCACTGGTACACCAAACGCCCTTGGAAGACAACATGTATAGTGGATTTGGCTTTCAGGACAACACACAGATTTAGGCTGGGGTGCCACAGCCACCAAGGAAAACAAAGCTCTAGGACACATTTTTAAGGCCAACAAAGTTCTCAGGCAATTCAGGGCTGTAGGAAACATGTTTTGATCCACCAAAGTTTTCTCGACTTTCAGTGGTGTACAATACATTTTAAGGCCTTTTTTATGCTGACAAACTGTTCTGGGCCTTTTTTGGGCATTCAATGTTTGTGCGCTTTCGGGGGTGATGCATTTTAAAGCTTTTTCCAGGCCTCTGAAGTTTTCAGGACTTTTGGGGTCTTTGATGCATTTTAAAGCCTTTTTCGGGCTTCCAAATTCTAGGGCATCTCTTTTGGGCCTCTGAAGATTTTTCAACTTTTAGGGGTCTATGATACACTTCAAGGTCTTTTTAGGGCTTCCAAAGTTTTTGAGACATTGGATCTTGTAGGTCATGATTTTTGAGACACCAACATCTGGACTTTCAGGGGACTATGATGCATTTTACTGCTTTTTTGGGCTGTCGAAGTTTTTGTGACATTCAGGGCTCTAGAATAGATTTTTGGGGCCAACAAAGTATTCTGCATATTTGGGGTTCTAGGACTCATATAAAGGCCTTTTTTGTGCTCCATTGTTTCTGGACATTCGGGGGACTATGGTGCTTTTTAAAGCATTTCATCAGGCCACTGAAGTTTTTAGGACTTTCTGGTGTCTTTAATGCATTTGAAGGCCTATATCGTGCTTCAAAAGTTTTCAGGACAATCAGGCCCTACGACATGATTGTTGGGCCCCCAAAGGTTTCTAGACTTTCAGGCATCTACGATGCATTTTAAGGCTTTTTTTGGGCTGGCAAAGTTGTTGTGACATTCGTTGCTCTAGGGCACATGTTTCAGGCCAACAATTTTTAGACCTTTTTCATGCTTCACAAGTTTTCAGGACAATCAGGGCTTGAGGAAATGTTTTGGGCCCCGAAACATTTCTCAGCTTTCAGGGCTCTATTTCCAGGGTCCAGAATGCATTTAAAGGCTTTTTCATACATCCAAAGTTTTCTGAACTTTCTGGGATATACAATGTGTTTAAAAGATCTTTTCGGGACTCCAAAGATTTCTGGAATTTTATGTGTCTATATAGCAGTTTCTGACTGATTATGGTTTTGTGACATCTGGGGCTCTAGGACACGTCATTTGGATCACCAAAGTTTTCTGAACATTTAGGGGTCTACAATACATTGTTAAGCCTTTTTAAGGCTGCACAATTGTTCAGGAAATTCGGGGCTGTATGACACGTTGTTCGAGCCACAAAGGTTTTCTGGACTTTTGGGCTTACCAGGATGTATTTGAAGGCCTTTTTAGAGTCTCAACAGCTTTTCTAGACTTTCAGTTGTCTACAATGCATTTTAAGGCTGTTTTTATGCTGTCAAAGATTTTGAGATATCCGGGACTCGTGCACACATGCTTTGGGACAACAAAGTTTTCTGGATTTTTGGAGGTCTAGGACTCACATAAAGGCCTTTATTGGTTATTCAATATTTGGGCACTTCCAGGGGTCTATGATGCATGCCTTTTTCAGGCCTCCAAAGTGTTCAGAACTTTTGTGGGCCTTTGGTGAATGAATTTTGAGATTTTTTTCATGCTTCCAAAGTTTTCGGGCCAATCAGGGCTCTAGGACATTTATTTGGGCCCCCAAACATGTCTGGGCTTTCAGGCCTTTTTTTTGGGTCTGTCAAAGTTTTTGTGACATACAGGGGTCAAGGACACATCTTTGAGGCCACCAATGTGTTTGAACTTTCAGGGGTCTAGAATGCATTTAAAGGCTTTTTCAGACATCAAAAGTATTCTGGACATTGAGGGATATACAATGCATTTAGAGGATCTTTTTGGGATTCCATAGATTTTTGAACTTTCAGGGGTTTATGAAGCATTTTAAGAAATGTTTCTGGCACCTAAAGGTTTTGGGTAATTTGGGGTTCTAGTATGCATCTCTTAGACCACCAAATATTTCTGAATGTTTAGGTGTCTACAATACATTGTAAAGCCTTTTTAAGGCTGCACAATTTTTCAGGAAATTCGGGGCTGTATGACACGTTGTTCGAGCCACAAAGGTTTTCTGGACTTTTGGGTTTCCCAGGATGTATTTGAAGGCATTTTTCGAGTCCCAAAACCTTTTCTGGCCTTTCAGGTGTCTACAATGCATTTTAAGGCCGTTGTTATGCTGTCAAAGTTTTTGAGATATCCAGGACTCGTGCACACATGTTTTGGGCCAACAAAGTTTTCTGGATTTTTGGAGGTCTACGACTCACAAAAAGGTCTTTATTGGTTAATCAATATTTGGGCACTAACATGGGTCTATGATGCATGCCTTTTTCAGGCCTCCAAATTTTTCAGAACTTTTGTGGGCCTTTGGTCAAAGTTTTTGTGACATACAGGGGTCTAGGACACATCTTTGAGGCCACCAATGTTTTTGAACTTTCAGGGGTCTAGAATGCATTTAAAGGCTTTTTCAGACATCAAAGGTATTCTGGACATTGAGGGATATACAATGCATTTAGAGGATCTTTTCGGGATTCCATAGATTTTTGAATTTTCAGGGGTTTATGAAGCATTTTAAGAAATGTTTCTGGCACCTAAAGGTTTTGGGACATTTGGGGCTCTAGTATGCATCTCTTAGACCACCGAAGATTTCTGAACTTTTTGGGATCTACAACACATTTTAAAGTCTTGTTAGGGCTGCCAAAGTTTTTAGGACCTTCGGGCTGTAGGACATGTTTTTCTAGCCACAAATGTTTTTTGGTCTTTTGGGGGTTCCAGGATGCATTTGAAGGCTTTTTCCGAGCACCCAACCTTTTTTCTTGCTGCTATAGTTTTTTTGACATTTGGCCTCTCTGGCACATTTTTCCGGCCAACAATGTTTTCTGGATTATTGGGGGTCGTACAAAGGTCTTTTTTGGGCATTCAATGTTTGTGCACCCTTGTGGGTCTATGATGCATTTTAAATCAATGTTTTAGATTTTAAGATTTTAAGATTTTAAGATTTTTGGTGGTTTGCGATGCATTTTAAGTCCCTTTCTGGGCTGCTGAAGGTTTCAGGACATTCAGGACTTTTGAGGATCTAGGAAGCATTATTTTTCAGGAAATATAGGGCTCAAGGACACTTTTATCAGGACATTAAAGTTGTCTGCTCTTTAGGAGGCCATGCTCTCATTTAAAGGCTTGTTTTCTGTCCTCTAAAGTTTTCTGGACTTTCTGTCTGTGGTTTAATGAATTTAAGGCCTTTTTCGGGCTGACTACGCTTTTCTGGACTTTTGTGGGTTTATGATGCATTTGATTTATTTTTTGTCTGTTTGCAAAGGTTTTTAAGACAGTCTGAGCTCTAGGACATGTTTTTCGGGCCACCAAAGTTTTCTGGTCTTTCGGATCTATGATACATGTTAAAGCTTTTTCCCACATGCTGAGGTTTTGGGGATATTCAGGATCTAGGACAAGTTTTTAAAGCCAGCAAAGTTCTAGACTTTTTCTAGGGACCTAGATGGACTTAGAGGCAATTTTTCCGCCTCCAAGGTTTTCTGGACTTTTGGGGTCTTAAGGTCTTTTTCAAGTTGCCTAAGTATTCAGGAACTTTTCTGCTCCAGGACGCATTTTTAGGGAAACCACATTTTCTGGAATTGTGGGGGTTTAGAACACATTTGAAGCACATTATTGGGCCTCCAAAGTTTTCAGGACTTTCTGGGATCTACAATGCATTTCAAGGCCTTTTGACGGGCTGCCAAATTTTTCGGGACATATGGGACTCTAGAGCACATTTTTCAGGCAGCCCAACTTGTGTAGACTTTCAGGGGTTCTAGAACATACTTAAATGGCTTTTTCAGGTTTGCAACGTTTCCTGACATTTCTTCGGTCTACTATGCATTTTAACCTGTTTCAACATGCCAACATTTTTCAGGACATTTGGAGCTGTAGGACACATTTTTCATGCCACCAACATTTGCATTTACCGGATTTGGGGGTCTCAGATGCAATTAAAAGGCCTTTTTTGGCCCTCAAAGGTTGGGGGCTCATGGACATGTTTTTATGGCCACCAAAGCTTTTGGGACCTTTGAGGATCTATGATGTATTTAAAGGGCTTGGAGGTCTACGATGACATCAAAGTTTTGCGGATTTTCTGAGGTCTGCGATGCATTTTAAGTCCTTTTCTCGGCTGCTGAAGTTTTCAGGACATTCAGGGCTCAACTATATGTTATTTATGGACTTTCAGGGATCTGGAATCATTTTAAGGACTTTTTAGGGCCTCCAAGGTTTTTTGAAATGTTCTGATTCTATGATGCATTTTAAGGCCTTTGCTGGGCTGTTGAAGTTTTCAGGACATTCAGGGCTTTAGTATACATTTTTCAGGACATTTTCAGTGATCTAGCAAGCATTTAAAGGGCGTTGCTGGACCTCCAATGTTTCCCGGAGTTTTGCATGTCTGCAAGGCATTTTAAGGCCTTCTTTGGGCTGCCGAATTGTTCAGGACATTCGGGGTCTAGGACACATTTTTCAGCCGGACACATGTTCTACACTTTCGGGGTCTAGTGCTCATTTTATTTTATTTCTTTGTTTTTTTTATAGCGTTCCTAATATCGTACCTGAGTTTGGTTTCTAATTGCACATCTGGATTCGAACCTCTGTTGCTCTGCGTGGTCTTGCTTCCAAGACCAGCACGTTGCCCCTGTGCTATCCTCCATTTATTTAATGGCTTTTATTTCAGGCCTTCAAAGTTTTATTTTATATTTATTTTGCATTTATTGTATCGCCCAAAACCCTCAGTCATCTAGGCATTAGTTATAGTAAGTGTGAGCAAGGGTACAAGTACAGTAGAACAGTCCACAGTGAGACTGAACATGAGAGTTACAACAAAAGGGCAGATTGTGAATGCAAAGGCTAGCAAAGTCTCACCTCATGTTGCAGGGGCAACATCAGGTATAGAGGTATAGGTATGTATAAAAAACAACATTTGTGTGGAGTGTGGGTGCACAAGCTGGCAAAGCCTCACCTCATAGTACGGGGAGCTACATGAAGTGTACAGGTAAGTATAACAAACAACATTAGTATGGAATGTGGGTGCACAAACTGGCAAAGCCTCATCTCATGGTGTCTAGGATGCATTAAAGGGCTTTTTTGGGCCTCCAATGTTTTCTGGACTTTTGGAGGTCTACGGTGCATTACCAGGCTTTTTTCAGGGGGCTGACATTTTTAGGGCATTCAATGCTCTTGGACATGTTTATTCAGGCCACAAACGTTTTGTGGACTTTAATGGGTTTAGTACTCATTTTTTTAAATGTAATTGTTTTTTTTATAGCGCGCCTAATACCTTACCTGAGTTCGGTTTCTAAGAGAGCATCCGTGATTCGAACCTCTGTTGCTCTGCGTGGTCTTGCTTCCAAGAACAGTGTTGCCCTTGTGCTATCCTCCATTCATTTAATGGCTTTTATCTCGGGCCATCAAAGTTTTCCTTTATATTTATTTTATTTTGCATTTATAGTATCGCCCAAAGACTTCAGTCATCTAGGCGTTAGTTACAATAAGTGTGGGTAAGGGTACAAGTACAGTAGAACAGTCCACAGTGAGACTGAGCATGATAGTTACAACAAAAGGCCAGATCGTGAATGCAAAGGCTGGCAAAGTCTCACCTCATGTTGCAGGGGCAACATCAAGTATACAGGTATAGGTATGTATAAAAAACAACATTTGTGTGGAGTGTGGGTGCACAAGCTGGCAAAGCCTCACCTCATAGTACGGGGAGCTACATCAAGTGTACAGGTAAGTATAAAAAACAACATTAGTGTGGAATGTGGGTGCACAAACTGCAAAGCATCTCCTCATGGTGTCTGGGATGTATTCAAAGGTCTTTTTTGGGCCTCCAATGTTTTATGGACTTTCGGGGGTCTACGATGCATTACCAGGCTTTTTTCAGGGTGCCGACATTTTCAGGGCATTCAATGCTCTTGGACATGTTTATTCGGGCCACAAACATTTTGTGAAATTTCATGGGTTTAAGACACATTTAAAGGCCTTTTTCAAGGGCTCCAACATTTTCTAGATTTTAGGGTTGTAAATAAGCCCTAGACCCCAAAACTTCAAAAACATTTCACCAACGTTTTCGGGACATTTTGGGATCTAGGAAGCATTTAAAGGGCTTTTTCAGGCCTCCAACTTTTTCTGGACTTGTAGCGGTCTATGATGCATTTTAAGGCCATTTGTGGGCTGCTGACTTTTTCAGGAAATTGGGGGCTCTAAGACATTTTTTTCAGGACATTCAAGTTTTCAGAAATTTAGGGGGTCTAGGACATATTCAAAGGCTTTTCTTTCTGGCCTCCAATGTTTTCTGGCTTTTTGGGGGTTTCATGCTTTTTAATGCCTTTTTTGAGGTTTTCTGGACTTTTGTGGATCTATAATGCATTTTAGGACTTTTTTAGGTTTCCAAGATTTTTGGGACTTTACGGGATCTAGGAGATGTTTTTCAGTCCACCAAAGATGTCTGTTCTTTCGGGAGTCTTTGATACATGCTAAGGCTTTTTGCCAGCTGCTGAAGCTTTTGGCATCTAGGATAAGTTTTTCAGGCCACCAAAGTGCTAGAATGTTCAGGGGCCTAGGAAGGATTTAGAGGCCTTTTGCGTGCCTTCACTTTTTTGGGTCTATGATGGATGGTAATGTCTTTTTAGGCTGCCAATGTTTTCAGGAACTTCTATGATCCAGGAGACATTTTTAGGGCAACCACATTTTTCTGGACTTTTGGGGTTTAGGCGCATTTAAATGCGATTTTTGGTCCTCCAAAGTTTTCTGGACTTTCAGGGATTTACAATGCATTTGAAGTCCTTTTTATGGAGTGGCAATTGTTTTGGCCATTTGGGGCACTTGGGCAAATTGTTCAATTGTTCAGTTTCCTGGACTTTTGGGGTTTCTAGAATGCATTGACAGGATTGTTTTAGGCCTGCAAAGTTGACTGGACTTTCGGAAGTCTACGATGCATTTTGTAGGCCTTTTTCAGGGTGCCAAAGTTTTCAGCACATTCAGAGCTCTGGTAACGCATTTTAGGCCACCAAAGCTTGCTGGACTTTCAGGAGACTTTTGGGGGTCTATGTTACATTTTAAGGCATTTCTCAGGCTGCCAAAGTTTTCGGGAAATTCAGGACATCTTTCGTGCTACCACAACTTTTGGGTGACTACGATGCATATAGAGGCCTTTTTTGTGCCTCCAAAGTTTTCACAACTTTTGGGAATATACAATGTATTTTAAGGCCTTCTTGGGTCTACCAAGGTATTTATACATTCAGTGTTCTAGGACACATTTTCAGTCCAATAAAGTTTTTTGGACCTTCAAGGTTTTAGGGTGCACTTACAGGCCTTTTAGGGACTTCAGGAAAAGGATTTTTTCAGTAAAATCTTGGATCTAGAACAGGTTTCTTTGGGTCCTGCACAAAGATTTCTGGACTTTCTTGGGGTTTAGGAAGCACTTAAAGACCCCTTTTGGGCCTCCAATGTTTTCCTGACATTTTGGGATCTATGATGCATATGAAGGTCTTTTTTGGGCCTTCAAATTGTCTGGAACGTTTGAGGGTCTATGATGCATTTTAAGGCCTTATCTGCGCTTTTGATGTTTTTGGGACATTCAGGGCTTTAGGACATGTTTTTCAGGCCCGTAACATTTTCTTGTCTTTTGGGGGTCTAGGGTGCATTTCAAGGCAATATAAGGGATCCCATGTTGACTTTTGGGTATATGCAATGCATTCTAATGTTTTCTTTGGACTGACCAATTCTTGGGATATTCAGGGTTCAAGGACAGGTTTTTGCAGCCACCAAAGTGTACTTGAATTTCAGTGGTCTAGGACGATTTTAAAGGCATTATATGGGTCCCCAAATGTTCTGGAATTGAAGAGAGTCTGATGCATTTTAAGGACTTTTTCAGCATGCCAAAGTTTGCAGGACATTTGTGGCTCAACTGCATGTTTTTTGGGTCCACCACAATGTTTTCTGAACTTTCTTGGTTTCTAGGATGCACTTAAAGCCCCTGTTTGTCCTTCCAATGTTCCTTTGACATTTGGGGGTCTAGGATGCATTTTAAGTTCTTTTTCAGGCCTCCACAGTTTTATGAACTTTTTGGGGTCAATGATGCACTTTAAGGCCTTTTCTGCGCTATTGAAGATTTTGGGACATTCAGGGCTTTAGGACACGTTTTTCGGGGCACCAAAGGTTTCTGGACTTTCAGGGGTCTATGGTGTATATTAAGGCCTTTTTCAGGATGCCAAAGTTTTCAGGACATTCAGAGATCTAGGACATATTTTTCTGGCCACCAAAGTTATCTGGACTTTCGGGGTCTACAATGCATTAAGGCCTTTTTGGGGCTGCTGATGTTTCTGGACATTTATGGTTCTTGGACATGCTTTTCTCAGGCCATTAAAGTTTTCTGTACTTTTCGGAGGTCTATGATGTAATCTAAAGCATTTTTCAGGCCTACAAAGTTTTATAGCCTTTGGGCAGTCTATGATGCTTTTTAGGGCCTTTCTTGGGCTGCCAAAGATTTTGTGCCATTCTAGGCCCTAGAACACATCTTAAGTCCCACCACAGTTTTCCAACTTGTGTGTGTCTAGGATGCATTTAGAGGCCTTTTTTGTGCCTCCAAAGGTGTCAGGACTTTTTGGGATATACAATGTATGTTAAGGCCTCATTGGGTCTGCCAAGGTTTTTAGGCATTTGGAGCTCTAGGACACAATTTTTGGCCACCCCAATGTTTTTTGGACTTCAAGGATTTAGGACACATTTACAGGCACTTTTAGGGCCTCCAATGTTTGCTAGACTTCTGTGATCTAGAATGCATTTTAATGCCTATTTGGGGCAACCAAAGTTTTTGGGTCTTTCACAATGTTTTCTGAACTTTTGTGTGTCTAGGATACACTTAAATTTACAGTTTGTGCTTCCAATGTTTCTTTGACATTTGGGGGTCTACGATGCAATTTAAAGCTTTTTCTGGGCTCTTAAAGTTTTCAGGACATCCGTGGCTCCATGACATGTTTCTCTAGGTCCACCACAATGTTTTCTATACTTTTTTTGGGTCTATGATGCACTTCAAGGCCCTTTTCGTGCTTCCAATGTTTCCTTGATATTTGGAGGGCTAGGATGCAAAGTTTGTTTTCTGGACTTTTGTGGGGTCTTGACAACACTTAAAGGCCCTTTTTGGGCCGCCCATGTTTTCTTGACATTTGGTGGTCTATGATGCATTCAAAGACCTTTTTTTTGGCCCACAATTTTTTTCAGACATTTGCGGATCTACAATGAGGCCTTTTTCAGGCAACCAAATTAGTTTGGACATTCTTGGCACTAGGACATTGTTTTTGGGGTCCTCCACATGGTATTCTGGACTTTTGTGGGGTCTAGAATGGATGTTGGCCCACCAAAGTTCTCTGGACTTTCAGGGATCTACAAGGCATTTGAAGTTGGTGAGGGGGGATAGCTCAGGGGCAACGCATTTGTCTTGGAAAGAAGACAATGCAGTGCAGCACATGTTTGAATCCCGACCCCGCGCTTAGAAACCTATCTCTGGTATTACGCATGGTATAAAAAAACAATTATTATAATAATTATAATTATAATTATAATTATAATTAATTTCTTTGTTGGGCTGTGTGAGGAACCTGAGGGCGTCCTCACTTCTTTTTCCCCAGGATTCGTCTCTTAGGTGGCCAGGGAAAAGCCATTGCTTTTGGATCCCAACCCTGTGGGTGGATATGCAAGGGGGGATCACCTGGGTGGAGGGATCTTGGGGAGTGGGGAGAGGACGTCCTTAGGTGAGACATGGTATCCCCCTTTCCTTTTCCACAATGAACCCTCTATTACTAAAGCCTTTGTAGGGTATTGTAAATCCTTTCCCTTTTCCTCCTTCCAAACAGTCTCCCAGAAAAAAATACCTTAGTACTGGGACGAGGAAGAGACCAACTCTGAGGACACATCCCCACTTTACTGATACACACACCTATCAGAGACAAAACAGAGTTATGAATACTACTTTTATTAAATCAGACAGTTTCCAACACCACGCGGTTACTGAGACGAAGAAGAGGACTATGGAGGCATACCAATGGAAAGAACAGACATGTCTGCCTAATGGAGTTCTTCATAGTCAGGCTATGGAACTCAATGACCCACACCTGGGGTCAATTAACACAACTGAGGGATATACAAATGCCTGCCACTTTTGGGGAAGAAAAACGGGCTGGAGGGAATGTAGCTGGAGACCCAGGTGCCGGAATGGTGTTGTGCAGGAGGAGGAAATGCCAGAGCTGTGGTTGGCTGTCCTGTCACCCTCCTGAGTGGGTCTGCTTAATGGAAGCTGTCAGACTCCCATTGACCCACCGCTGTTGCAGGAAGCCAGGAGAGCAAGCAATGCTCTCTGCAGAGGCGGTGAAGGAGATGTGGAGTCCGGGGATTCTAGGAAACCAAAGAAGACTCGAGAAGCCTGTTGCGAAGGACGCTGAAGAGACAGATGCTGCCGAGTGTGACCGCTGAGTGTAAAGCAGTTATACACTCATGCCGGGGTGCTCCTGTAATACTTAACAAAGTAACTAAAAGTACTTTTACAGGCCAGAACAAGTACTTTTAGGAAACCAAGTGAATGGAAACTGACTGAAAGCACTTTTGAATGCTTAACAGAAAATAACGTACAGTGAATATTCATAAATGAAATCCACGTGTTGCATGAGATAGAAATCAAGGAATGTGTTGTATGAAACAAATATGGACAAAATCAAGAGAATACCAAGAAGGGTATATATAGGAAGAATTCAAGTATTGGCCCATAGCCAAAAGGGGCCCAGGAATTACAGTCTAAGAGGAAACCTGTGTTGGCAAAAGCAAGAGTCATACAGAAAAGGATAACAAAGTGCATAATTGTTGATGGGAATAAAAAGTAGGGGTATTGGTTGCGTGACCTGTAATGGGTGGACTGTGTGTTCTGACAACTGCGCCTACACCGAGTACCCTACCTGGAAGAAACCAATGAAAATGTGCCTAAAGATGTTTATGTTTTGTGACAGCCCGAAAAGGAAAATTGAAGTTAAGAAATAGAACTGTCTAGGTGAACTGGTACAAGATCCTAATCTTACAGGAACTGGGAAGTGTCCCACATGTGAACCAGGGAAAAGCACAGAGGACAAAGGATATGGGAAGTGTCCCAAAGAACTGTTGTATTTTGTAAAAGCTGGACGATTTGAACTGGTCTTGTTTTATTTGAGAACTGAAAAAGTTGAACTTAGGGAAGTGAACCCTGAGACTTTGTGAACTGTGTTGAACTTGGGGAAAGGACCCCTGAGAATTTGTGAACTGTGGAGAACTTAGGGAAGGGGAAGCTGAGCATAAGCAAATAGATGCAAGAAGCTCAGAACTTTATTTTGATCACTATTCATTTTGATGCTAACCTCCTTACACTTTATTTACAGTGAGTTGTGAGGGCAAGTATAGGTGTTGGACACAGACGGGACTTCTGATTTGGACATCCTGGCACAGACTATCCTTAGTTTTCTTTAGGTAATCCCACCTTAGCATAGGGCAAGTTAGAACTTACTACATCCTACATTTGAGTTAAATAAAACACTTGTAATTGAATTTACATCTGTTTTCTGTGTCTTCCTTTATGATGCCTTCACAGCTGTTGAAGTTCTCGGGACATTCAGGGCTTTATGACATGTTTTTTTAGTCAGCAAAGTTTCCATGACCTTCAGGGGTCCAGGACACACATAAAGGCCCTTTTTGGGCCTCCAATGTTTTGTTAACATTTGGGAGTATGCAATGAACCTTGAGACCTTTTTTAGGCAACCATATTTTTTGGGTCCTCCACTATGTTTTCTGAACTTCTGTGGGGTTAAGGACATACTTAAGGTCCCTCACTGTGTTTCCAATGTTTTCTTGACATTTGGGGGTCTACGATGAATTTTAAGGCCTTTTTCATGCTTTCAAAGTTTTCGGTACTGTTTGGGGTCACCTTCAACATGTTTTTTGGGTCCACCACCAAGTTTTCTGGACTTTTATGGGTTCTAGAACGCATTTAGAGGCCCTTCTGTGCATCCAATGTTTTAATGATTTTGGGGCTCTGTGGTGCATTTTAAGGTCATTTTTGTGCTGTTGATTTTTTCGGGACATTCAGGGCTTCATGTAACGCTCACCTGACTCCCACGGAGGCGCTGGCCTGGTTCGCGCTGCTGTGACCTCATCTAAGGTGATGCAGGGTTCGGAAGACGGACTGGACCGGGCCCCCAAATCTGGCTTGTCTGGCTCGCAGAAGTATCCTTCTGTAGGCGAAAATAGGGGATTAACTGTCTGCGGGGTAATGCAATCAGCCTCCCACTTTCCCCTCTCACCCTCCTCGAAACCCTTCTGTGATTCCTCGTAGCGTCTCACCTTAGGGTCTGCAAGGACGAGCTCTCCATCCTGCTTCTGATGCAGGGGCGCGTTGGTATCCAGTTACTTCACTGGATTTTCGGATTGGTGAGAACCAAACTTGCTTGGCTTCCAGGTAAGTTTTTTGATAAGAGGTTCCCCTTGTGTCCATGCATTAATGTACTAATGCTAGTGTCTTTTTCCCCATAGGGGCCGGGGTACGGAATGCCGGGGAACAGGCACCGACCCGAGATGAGAGGTGAAATCCTTGTAGAAATCAGGTAAGTCTTTAATGAACGTTTTTTGGTAATGTCTTTTCATTCGCTCATTAACGCTGATGTCTCTTTTTCCCCTTAGGGGCCGGGGTCCGGAAATGCCAGGATGCGGCGCGGACCCGAAATGAAGAGGGAATGAATCAACAGGTAAGTCTTAACATGGAGATTTAGCTTTCCTTATTCCCTTCTCTCTCTCACCTTTTGTTCTGGTCTTTTTCTCCCTAGGCTCTGGGGCGTGACTGCGAATCCGGATGATCGCTGCTGAACATGGAGGCGCCCAGTAAAGGTGAGTGGAATGCGGCGCTGCAGCGATCGACGAGATGAGCTTTTAAATAAAAGTCTTCCATTTCAGGATTGTCGGCGAGATGTCTCCGCGATGCGGTATTTAGCAGCTAAGGACTTTTCCTTCTTCTGTTCTCTTCTTCTCAGGCGTGGCAGAAGTCAGGATGCAGGAGCAGACACGGTGAGCGTCCAGCTGCTAGATGCAGAACAACGCGAAGCACGTGTGGCTGTTCGGGTGGGGTTTAAATAGCCTTGGAAGAAGTTCCAGGTATGTATCCTTCCTCCAATCAGGTATGTATCCTTCCCCGACCACGCCCGGATGGTAAATTAGTCCCACAGGTAAAGTAGTTCCTTTCAGGCCTCAAGGAGGCCGGGATCCTGCAGCATGGTCTGCATCAGGTAAGTGCACCCAAGCACTTCCATAATGAGCCTGGCGCCTATGGCGCCAGGACTGATGTCTTTTATGAGCCTGGCACCATAGGTGCCAGGACACTGTCCAAAGGGCCCCTATATGGGGTTGCTGGGTCCTTCCTTGGGGACTGGATGTCCGCTTTCGGGGACGCAGGGCTTGAACCGGCTCCCCGGGAGCAGGCATCATGACAGCACTCCCCCCCAAGGCCCCTCCCAAGGTTGTTCCCTCCGGGGGTTTTGGTTTGTCTGGGAAGAGTCGGTGGAATTTCCTGACTAATCGAGGTGCATGCACATGGTCGCTGGGTTCCCACGACCTCTCCTGAGGTCCGTACCCCTTCCAATCAATTAGGTAGAACAGTTTTGACCTAAACATTTTTGAGTCTAAAATATTCTTCACTTCGAATTCGGGCTCCCCATCTATTAGAATAGGTTCTGGAGGTTTGAGTAGTCGGGTTCTGGGTACCACTGGTTCCAGAAGTGACACATGAAAAACAGGGTGAATTTGCATACTAGCTGGTAAATCAAGTTTAACAGCCACTGGGTTAATTATTGCCATAATAGAATAAGGTCCCAGATATTTTGGGTTAAAAGTTCGAGGCCCTTTGAGTGGTAAATGTCTGGTAGCTAACCACACTTGATCCCCAATCTGATACGGAGGTGTTTCACTCCGATGTAGATCAGCATTCTCCTTGTATTTTCTCTTGGCTTGTTGTAAATGCGTAGTTGCCTCTTTGAAGGCTTGGGTAATTGTAGAATGCAGATGCTCTACTGCAGGCATTCCGAGGTTCTGAGGTGAGTCAAGGTTTGAGGTTCGAGGGTGATGCCCAAACAAAGTATAAAAAGGACTGTGGCCAGTTCCAGAGTGTACCGAATTATTATATGCGTATTCGGCTATCCAAAGAATGCCTTTCCAGTTGCTTTCAGATTGCTGTAACATACACCGTAAGTATTGCTCAAGGGTCTGATTTGTCCTCTCGGTCTGACCATCGGTCTGAGTGTGGTGACTGGTCGATAATCTTACGTTGATCTGCGCCATTTGACAACATTTGCGCCAGAAGTGGGAAATTAATTGGCTTCCCCGGTCAGAGATTAGTATAGATGGGAATCAATGTAGCCGAACAATATTTTCGAGGAATTCTTTGGCTAGGACAGAAGTAAAAGGTAAACCTTTCAAAGGAATAAAGTGGGCCATTTTGGAAAACAAATCCACAATTACCAGAATAGTATTGTACCCCGAACAAGGAGGCAGGTCCGTAATAAAATCCATGATAGGGTGTGCCAGGGTGCTGGCGGTATGTCTAGAGGTTGAAGGAGACCGGCTGGTCTTTTCTTTTGACTTTTATTTTGGGCGCAAACACCACAGGACATCACAAAAGATTTAACATCTTTTCGCCAAGAGGACCACCAAAATTGTCGTTTCACCTTTTCCTCTCTCTTGGCAATACCGGGGTGTCCCTCTATTAATGCATCGTGATAACCGGAAATAACTAGTTCGTGTAATTCCTTATGTGGCAGGAATAAGCGTCCTTGAAAATAAGGTAAACCACTATCTATGGTAAAGTCTGATCCCTTTTGTATCCAATCCTGTAAGGTTGTAGGGTCCAGGAGTTGTTTCACTCTGACTTGAATGTCTTCAAGCGTCTGTAACGAAGTCATGCCTAGAATCCTCTGTTCGGGAATTATTGGTACTGGTTCTGAGTTTGTATCAGACTCTCCAATTCCAATTCGGGTAAGGCGTCTGCTTTGCCATTCTTGCAGCCAGGTCGATAGGTAATCACGAAATCAAATTCAGCGAAAAACAAAGCCCATCGGAGCTGCTGTGATGACTGAGCCTTGGCGGTTTTCAAATACTGTAAATTCCGGTGATCAGTGATCACTGTGATGGTATGTCGAGCGCCAAGCAGATAATGCCGCCAGGCTTTAAAAGCGGACTTACTGGCTAACAGTTCCTCGTCCGTGATTGCATAATTAACCTCAGGTGCCGAGAATTTTCTGGACCAAAATGCTACGGGATGCAGTTGGTTGGTTTCGGGATCTCTTTGGGACAGGACAGCTCCCATGGCTAGGCTGGATGCATCAGTCTCGACGACATAAGGGAGATCTGGACGCGGGTGTTTCAATATAGGTGCGGAGGTAAACTTAGCTTTTAAATCCTGAAAGGCCTGCTCGGCTTCTTCAGACCATTCAAAACGTTTATTTTTCCTCAAGAGTGCAGTAATGGGTTGTACCACGCGTGAAAATTCCGGGATAAACCTGCGATAGAAATTGGCAAAGCCGAGCATGCTTTGAACCCCTTTTACAGAGCTAGGTGATGGCCATTTGAGGATGGCATCCACTTTTCTTGAGTCCATTCGAACTCCTTTGGGTGTCAGGATGAAACCTAGAAATTCGACTTCTGCTGTATGGAAAACACATTTCTCCAATTTAGCAAATAGTTTGTGTTGGCGCAGTTTTTCAAGTACTGCCCTGACGTGTTTTCTGTGATCAGATTCCGAAGAGGAGTACACCAGAATGTCATCGATATATACGACAACACAAACATCGATGAGTTCCCGAAGGACATCATTCATGAAGTATTGGAAGGCAGCCGGCGCGTTACACAATCCAAAAGGCATCACCTGGTACTCGAATAATCCGTATTTAGTACGGAAGGCAGTTTTCCATTTGTCGCTTTCTTTAACTCGTACCAGATGATAAGCCCCCCGGAGATCTAACTTGGTGTATATGCAAGCGTCCTTCACCTGGTCAAGGAGTTCAGGGATCAGAGGCAGAGGATAACGGTTTTTAACCGTTATCTGGTTCAATGCGCGGTAATCGATACAAGTTCTAAGGTCGCCTTCTTTTTTGGGCACGAAGAACAAAGCCGAGGATGCCGGGGACTTTGACGGGCGAATAAAACCATTAGCTAGGTATTGATCCAAATATTGTCTCAAATGCAGATTCTCAGGTTCGGTAAGGGCATAAATCCTGCTACAAGGGGGTTGTGCACCAGGCACCAGATCGATTTAGCAATCGTACGATCTGTGAGGAGGTAATGTGTTGGCCTGTTCCTTTTGGAAGACGTCCTGAAAGTCTTGGTATTCCGGAGGTAGTTGCATGGAGGCAGAGGTTACAGATGCTAGATTAATCTTCAGGTTTTGTGGGTAGGAGGTTTGTGTACAATCCGGGAAGGCTATTCTCTTAGCTCGCCAATCACTTCAAGGATTATGTGTCTCTAACCAAGGGATTCCAAGAATAACCTGAAACTGTGGAGCCTTGATTACATCAAACACAACACCCTCCCGATGGCCGTCGGGACCAATAAGAGTCACCTCAGTAGTGGAATGTGTTACCGGTCCAGAGGCAATTTCAGTTCCATCGACTGTGGTGATGACATCTTTGCTGGTTTTAGGACGGAGAGGGAGGTTAATCCTAGAGACCAATTCACGATCCACATAGTTTCCAATAGCCCCACTATCGATGTATGCCTTTATTGCATGCAACCGCTTAGGCTGTTCTGGATCTACGAGAACCATTGGCACAATGAAATGCGAGGTCTGAGAGTTAGTTTTCAAGCTCGGCAAGCAGACCCCTACACTTGTCGGGCGGAGTCGTTTCCCGAAACAGAGTCTTCATGGTTTTTATCAGCGGCTCCTACCGCCTTTCGGGGCGATTTTGTCGGGCAATCTCGTAGAAAGTGTCCAGAATTCCCACAATAAAGACATAATTTTAACTGCCGCCTCCTTTCACGTTCCTTTTGAGTTAAGGGTCCTTTAACCCCTCCAATTTGCATAGGCTCAGAGACATCAACTCCCTTGGGATTAGCATGAGTCTTGACCAACACCCGGGTCTCAAACCTGGACCGATCTGCTTTTCTGTTTTGAAGTCTGTGATCCAATTGGACCACTAAGCCTATATACTCTGTGCATTCTTGGGGCGGATTTACAACTTGGGCCAAGACATCTTTAAGTTCTCTGCATAGGCCTCGATAAAACAACGTGACTCTTTTATCCTCTGGCCATCCCGTTTCCACAATTAGTCTATTAAAGGTTGCAATATAGGATAGGAGGTCCTGATTGCACTGTCGCAGGGATAGATGTTCGTCATCCAGAGCCTGCCCCTGAAAGTGTCGAGCAAATAACCTTTCCATGCTTGCTTGAAACCTTTGAAAATCACGGAGAATCGGGTCATCTTGAGTAACCAGTGGAACTGACCAATCGGCAGCGCAGCCGCTGAGATATGACAATACAAAGGCTACCTTGGTCTGATCATTAGGGAAGGCCCCAGGTCTGCATAGGAAGTGCAAACGACACTGATTCATGAATACGGCGAATCGTTTGGGGTCCCCAGCAAAGCGTTCGGGTGGGGCCAGCGGCATGTTTCCAGGTAGATTAATCTGCACAGGGTTACTGGAAACCACAGGAGCGGGGTTCCCTCCGGAACCGGGTAGAGGAGTTTGCCCAGCTTGACCTTGCAAAAGCTGTCTGGCCAGGTCATCAGTTCTTTCCTTTGATATTATTAATTCCCTCCTTAGGGCATTAGTCTCTTGACGAGCGGCATGTACTTCGGCCCGTAATTCCCCCAGTAATTGGGCCAACTGATCAGTCTCAGAACTTTCCATAGCGCCTGGGTGGGAATTTGTAGGAAGGCTTCGCATTCTGTAACGCTCACCTGACTCCCACGGAGGCGCTGGCCTAGTTCGCGCTGCTGTGACCTCTTCTAAGGTGATGCGCAGGGTTCGGAAGACGGACTGGACCGGGCCCCCAAATCTGGCTTGTCTGGCTCGCAGAAGTATCCTTCTGTAGGCGAAAATAGGGGATTAACTGTCTGCGGGGTAATGCAATCGGCCTCCCACTTTCCCCTCTCACCCTCCTCGAAACCCTTCTGTGATTCCTCGTAGCGTCTCACCTTAGGGTCTGGAAGGACGAGCTCTCCATCCTGCTTCTGATGCAGGGGCGCGTTGGTATCCAGTTACTTCACTGGATTTCGGATTGGTGAGAACCAAACTTGCTTGGCTTCCAGGTAAGTTTTTTGATAAGAGGTTCCCCTTGTGTCCATGCATTAATGTACTAATGCTAGTGTCTTTTTCCCCATAGGGGCCAGGGTACGGAATGCCGGAGAACAGGCACCGACCCGAGATAAGAGGTGAAATCCTTGTAGAAATCAGGTAAGTCTTTAATGAGCGTTTTTTGGTAATGTCTTTTCATTCGCTCATTAACGCTGATGTCTCTTTTTCCCCTTAGGGGCCAGGGTCCGGAAATGCCAGGATGCGGCACGGACCCGAAATGAAGAGGGAATGAATCAACAGGTAAGTCTTAACATGGAGATTTAGCTTTCCTTATTCCCTTCTCTCTCTCACCTTTTGTTCTGGTCTTTTTCTCCCTAGGCGCTGGGGCGTGACTGCGAATCCGGATGATCGCTGCTGAACATGGAGGCGCCCAGTAAAGGTGAGTGGAATGCGGCGCTGCAGCGATCGATGCGATGGGCTTTTAAATAAAAGTCTTCCATTTCAGGATTGTCGGTGAGATGTCTCCGGGATGCGGATTTAGCAGGTAAGGACTTTTCCTTCTTCTGTTCTCTTCTTCTCTTCCTTTGCAGGTGATCCAGGATGCTGGCAGGCGTGGCAGAAGTCAGGATGCAGGAGCAGACACGGTGAGCGTCCAGCTGCTAGATGCAGAACAACGCAAAGCACGTGTGGCTGTTCGGGTGGGGTTTAAATAGCCTTGGAAGAAGTTCCAGGTATGTATCCTTCCTCCAATCAGGTATGTATCCTTCCCCGACCACGCCCGGATGGTAAATTAGTCCCACAGGTAAAGTAGTTCCCTTCAGGCCTTAAGGAGGCTGGGATCCTGCAGCATGGTCTGCATCAGGTAAGTGCACCCAAGCACTTCCATAATGCACCTGGCGCCTATGGCGCCAGGACTGATATCTTTTATGAGCCTGGCGCCATAGGTGCCAGGACACTGTCCAAAGGGCCCCTATATGGGGTTGCTGGGTCCTTCCTTGGGGACTGGATGTCCGCTTTCGGGGACGCAGGGCTTGAACCGGCTCCCCGGGAGCGGGCATCATGACACTTCAGGGCACATTTTTTGAGCCATCAAGGTTTTCTTGACTTTCAGGAGTCTAGCATAATTTTAAAGGCATTTCATGGGTCACCAAAATTGGGACTTGAAGAGGGTGTAAGGTGCATTTTAAGGCCTTTGTTGGCCTATCAAAACTTGCGTGACATTCAGTGCTGTAGGACACATCCTTTGTGCCACCAAACTTTCGGGCTTCTAGGGCACATTTAGAGGCCTTTTTCATGCCTAAGTTTACAGGACTTTTGGGGATATACAATGTATTTTAAGGACTCTTTTTTGGGCTGATTAGGTTTTTGAGATATTCAGAGCTCTAGGATACATTTTTTGGCACACAAATGTTTTTGGGACATGCAGAGGTTTAGAACTGATTTAAAAGCCCTTTTGGGTCTCAAAAGTTTTTTTTTAGAATTCTGGGTATCTACAATGAATTTTGAGGCATTTTACAGGCAAACACATTTTTTGGAATATTCTTGGCTCTAGGAGAGGTTTTTTGGGTCTACCACAAAGTTTTATGAACTTTTTCGTGGGGTCTAGGATACACTTAGGGGCCCTTTTTGGGCCACCAATGTTTTCTTGAAATTTTCTGGGCTTTTGAAGTTTTCTGGACATTTGTAGATCTACAATATATTTTTTTGGTTCCACCACAAAGTATTCTGGACTTTTATGGGGTCTACAGCGCATTTAAAGGCCCCTTCTTTGCCTCCAATGTTTTCTTAACATTTGGGACCCTACGGTGCATTTTAAGGTCTTTTCTGCGCTGTTGATTTTTCTGGGACATTCAGGACACATTATTTGAGACACCAAAGTTTTCTGGACTTTCCGGGACTTGCATTGCATTTTAATGTCTTTTTCGGCCTGCCAAAGTTCATGGGATATTCAGGGCATTATGACATGTTTTTCAGCCCAAAACGTTTTCTTGACTTTCAGTGGTCTAAGATGATTTCAAATGCATTTTTTGGGTCCCCAACATTTCTGGGAATTTAAGAGGGTCTATGGTTCTTTTTAAGGCCTTTGTTGTGTGCTTTTTAAGGCATTTATTGCCCTGCCAAAGTTTTGGGACGTTCTGAGCTGTCGGACACATATTTTATGCTACCAGATTTTTCTAACTTTCGGGTGCCTACGATGCATTTAGCTGCCTTTTTCCATGCCTTTTAAGTTTTCGTAACGTTTTGGGATATCAAATTTATTTTAAGTACTCTTTAGAGCTGACTAGGTTTTTGGGATATTCAGAGCTCTAGGACACATTTTTTGGCCCACAAAGGTTTTTGGGACATTCATGGGCTTAGAACTTATTTAAGAGCCCTTTTAGGGCCCTGTAAAACGTCTCAAACATTATTGGATCTAGGACAGGTTTTTTGGGTCTACTATAAAGTTTTATGAACTTTTGTGGGGTCTAGGATGCAGTTAAAGTCCCTTTTTGTGTTTCTGATGTGTTCTTGACATTTGGGGGTCTACGATGCATTATAAGGCTTTTTTTGAGTTTTCAAATTTAAGGACTTTTCTGGGTTCTTTAAGTTTTCGGGACATTTGTGGATCTACAATGTGCTTTTTGGGTCCACCACAACGTTTTCTGGACTTTCGTGGGGTCTTTTTGGCCCACCAATGTTTTCTTGACATTTGGGTCTCTGCAATGCATTTTAAGTCCTTTTTAGCCTGCCGAAGTCTCAGGATATTCAGGGCTTTATGACATGTTTTTCAGCCACCAAACTTTTCTTGACTTTTAGGGGTATGAGATGATTTAGAAGGCATTGTTTGGGTCCCCAAAGTTTCTGGGAACATAAGAGGGTCTAGGGTGCATTTTAAGGCATTTGTTAGCCTGGCAAAATATTTGGGACATTCAGAGCTGTAGGACACATCTTTTGTGCCACCACATTTTTCTACCTTTCGGGTTACCAGGACGCATTTAGAGGCCTTTTTCATGTATTTGCGGTTTTTGGGACTTTTTGGGATATACAATGTATTTCAAGGACTCTTTTGGGCTGACTAGGTTTATGGTATATTTAGAGCTCCAGGACACATGTTTTGGCACAAGAATGTTTTTGGGACATTCAGGGATGTAGGACTTATTTAAAGGCCCTTTTTGGGCATCCAAAGTTTTTTTTTGGACTTGTGCTTATCTACAATAAATGTTGAGCCCTTTTACAGACAACTACATTTGTTAGACCATTTGTGGCTCTAGGGCAGGTTTTTTGGGTCTACCACAATAGTTTATGAACTTTCGTGGGTTCTAGGATGCACGTAAAGTCCCTTTTTGTGCTTCCAATGTTTTCTTGACATTTGCATGTCCACGATGCATTTTAAGTCTTTTTTTAGCTTTGAAAGTTTTCTGAACTCTTTGGTGTCTACAATGCATTTTAAGATCTTTTCTGCGCTTTGAAGGTTTCATGACATTTGTGGATCTACAACATGTTTTTGGGTCCACCACATAGTTTTCTGGATCTTTATGGCGTCTAGGACACATTTAAAGGCCCTTTCTGTGCCTCCAATGTTTTCTAGACATTTGGGGCTCTATGATGCAGGCAACTGCAATGCATTCTAATGTTGTTTTTGGCCTGTCGAAGTTCTCAGGATATTCAGGGTTTTATGACATGTTTTTCAGCCACCAAAGTCTTCTTGTATTTAAGTGGTCCAGGATGATTTAAAAGGAATTTTTGGGTTCTCCACATTTTTCTGGAATTTAAGATCGCCTACGATGCATTTGAGGCCTTTTTTGGCCCACCAAGGTTTTCTGGACATTCAGAGATCTAGGACACATCTTTCGTGTCACCATATTTTTCTATGTTTTTGGTGTCTATGACATATTTAGAGGCCTTTTCTGTGCCTCTAAGGTTTTCAGGACTCTTGGTGATAGACAATGTCTTTTAGGTCCGCTTTTGGGCTAACAAGGTTTTGGGGACATTCAGAACTCCAGGACACGTTTTTCGGCCCACCAAATCTTTTTGGACATTCAGGGGTTTAGAACTTATTTAAAGGCTCTTTTTGGGCCTCCAATGTTTTTTAGACTTTGCGGATCTACAATGAATTTGGGGGCCTTTTTTCGGGGGGGGGTGCACATTTTTCATGACACTCTTGGCTATAGGACAGATTTATTGGTTCCTCCACAAAGTTTTATGGACTTTCGTGGGGTCTAGGATGCATATACAGTCCCTATTTTGGCCTCCTAAGTTCTCTGGACATTCAGGGATGTGCAATGCATTTTCAGGTATTTTTGGGCTGCTGAAGTTCTCGGTACATTCCGGGCGCTCGGACACATCTTCATGCTATCACAATTTTCGATTGATTGCATTTCTAGGAAGCATTTAGAGCCCTTTTTTTCATGTCTCCAAAGTTTTCAGGACCTTTGGGGATATACACTGTATTTGAAGGCATATTTTGGTCTGATGGATTTTTTAGGACATTCAGAGCTCTTGGACACATTTTCCGTCCCACCAATGTTTTTTGGACATTCAGGGGGTTAGGACTTATTTAAAGGCACTTTTTGGACCTCCAAACATTTGAAGACTTTTCAGGATCTGCAATGCATTTTGATGCCTTTTTCAGGCAACAGAATTTGTTGGGACATTCTCGGCACTAGGACAGATTTTTTTGAGTCCTCCACAAAGATTTCTGGACTTTCGTGGGGTCTAGGATGCATGTAAAGTTCCTTTTTGTGCTGTCAATGTTTTCTTCACATTTGGGGGTCTACGATGCATTTTAAGGCTTTTTCAGAGCTTTCAACCTTTTCTGAACTGTTTGGGGTCTACAATGCATTTTAAGGGCTTTTCTGAGCTCTTGACATTTTCAGACATTTGTGGATCGAGAACATGTTTTTTGGATCCTCCACAAAGTTTTATGACCACCAATGTTTTCTTGAGATCTGGGGGTCTGTGGTGCATTTTAAGGCCTTTTCTGTGCTTGTGATGTTTTATGGACATTCGTGGATCTACAGATTTTTTTTTGGGTCCACCACAAAGTTTTCTGGACTTTTATGGGGTCTAGGATGCATTTAAAGGCCCTTTCTGTGCCTGGGAGATGTTCTTAACATTTGGGGCTCTACGATGTATTTTAAGGTCTTTTCTGCACTGAGCCACAAAGGTTTTCTGGACCTACAATGCATTTTAATGTCTTTTTTGGTCAGCCAAAGTTCTAGGGATATTCAGCGCTTTATGACATGTTTTTCAGCCACCAAGGTTTTCTTGACTTTCAGGTGTCTAAGATGATTTCAAAGGTATTTTTTGGGTCCCCAAAGTTTCTGGGAATTTAAGAGGGTCTGGGGTGCATTTTAAGGCCTTTGCTATCCTGCCAAAGTTTGCGGGACATTCAGAGCTGTAGGACACATCTTTTGTGCCACCACTTTTTTCTAAATTTTGGGTGCCTAGGACGCATTTAGAGGCCTTTTTCGTGCCTTTGAAGTTTTTGGGACATTTTGGGATATACAATGTATTTTAAGGACTCTTTTGGGCTGGCTAGGTTTTTGGGATATTCAGAGCTCTAGGACATATTTTAAGTCCCACGAAAGTTTTTCGGATATTCAGGGGTTTAGGACTTATGTAAAAGCCTTTTTTGGACCTACAAGGTTTTGTAGACTTTTGGGTATCTACATTGAATTTTGAGGCCTTTTATAGGCAATCGCTTTTTTTGGAACATTTTTAGACCTAGGACAGGTCTCTTGGGTCTACCACAAAGTTTTATGAGTCCCTTTTTGTGCTTCCAATTTTTTCTTGACATTTGGGGGTCTACAATGAATTGTATTGCTTTTTCTGGGCTCTTGAAGTTTTCGGGACATTTGTGGATCTTCGACAAAAGTTTTCATTTGGCATTTATCGAGCGCGATGAACCCGTAGGTATCTGTGCACTGGTTACAGGAGGACAGAGTTTTGACACATTGTTCTTAAAACAACACAAAACAGGTTTTACAATCAAAGAGGAGCATGCACATGTGAATGGTTAGGCATCTAACGTCAAAAGCCAAGTTTTAAGGCCTTTACGGAAGGACCAGAATGAGGCTTCTGGTCTCAAGGCGATTGGGAGAGCGTTCCAGTTTTTTGCCACCACCACTGGCAAGCCGCATCCCCCTGTTTTTTTGCAATTTAATCTAGGAATGGAGAGAAGGTGCGAATTGACAGCTCGGGTAGGTCTGTTGTATTGGTGTTTGGAACATTTTCTGGATAAGTATCTTGGGGCCGTGTTTGGCAGGCATGTATGTGTTAAAGAGAGTGTTTTGAACAAGGTGCGTTCACGGACAGGTAACCACTGTTCAGTACATCTTGCAGGGGAGATGTGCTCTTTTTTATATATATTCAATGCTAGGCAAGGCTAGGGATGTATGTAGAACCCCTGTGGGAGACTATACCAGCCTCTTCCTCTTGGCAATAGATACACAACTATTGGTATAGGTCTGCACTACAAAAGCTGGTGGAGTGATTGAGCAGCCAGACTTATCTCAAGATGACTAATTGTGAGCTGTAGAGGTGCAACATAGAGATTCACAGTTACATGTATTCAAATAACACATATGCTCAAGGTTTTCCAGAAATATAATAATTTAATTAAGTCAGTTTAAAAAAAGCTTTCTATAGAAAGGGCAAGGTACAACAATAAAATACACTTCAGATATACTTCTCAGATTTAAGTTAAGTAAGTAGATACCCTTTTGGGTTGTCACAAACACTTCCTACAACCTGAGGTGACTTCAGTTGCTAGGGCACTCTAGACAATGAAATATCTGTTTTTGGCACTTAAATGCAATACTGAGATTGTGGAAAAGAAAAGGGTTAGGAAAGGAAACAAAGGTTAACACATTTCTCTGAACAGGTAAGTACTTTACAATCCGCCAATTAAATATAGGTTATCCCTTTCCCAGCAATACAAGTAACTTATGTACCACCTATGAGGGACAGTTAAACACAAAGGAAGTGGGTAAGAAGACTCTGCAGGGTGACAGGCCAGCCAATGTCAATTGAACAAAGTCTAGGAGAGCTGAGGCACTTCTTGTAGATAGCACAAAAGTCTTGCACCATGTTATATAGAGAGTTTGTAGAAAATAATCACTGTTGGACCACAAGCTGTAAGGCTTGTAAAGCAAAGCTTCAAGCATTTCTGCAGATAAAGCAGCTACTGTAAGTCTCCAGTGAGACAGACAAGCTGCGGACCAAAAAGATAAGTACCCCTTCAGTCAAGACAGTACCTTAGGTTGGAAGAAAGGGGTCCAGCTGGCTTCTTTTCCTGCAGACCATGGGTTCCTGGGCCTCAGTCATGGGGACAAGAGCGAGGGCATCTGGGGACTCCTGCACTGCGGTTTGAAGGTCGGTGGAGTCAATGGGCACTTTCAAAATCAGCGGCACTTTGCGGTTTCAGCTACCGGTCAATAGCACCACTGTGGTTCTTGGACACCTTGTGGGCTCCCTTGCTTCTGGGGTCCAGCACTCTGTTGAGGTGGCTCAGGCAAGGGTTGTCCTGCTTCAAGGGAGTCCTTAGGATCTTCCTGGAGCTAGGGTCTGGCTTAAAGACGATGCACTCGTTTCTGGTATTCCTGTCTCCTGGTACTCAGTTCCAGCAGCAGCAAAGAAGTACAGCCAGCAGAGAGAGGGGTTCCAGTCAAGGTCGTCTTGGGATCAGTTGATCCCACTAACCCAAGGGAATAAGTTGTCAGTTCCGGGCTTCTCTAGTCGATACGTGTTTTGAAGCTTCAGCACTGCAGCAGGGTTTTGCCCTGCAAACCAATGGTCCAGGAGGGTGCAGCAAGCTTCTCTTCCAGTTTCTTTCTTTGGATTCATCGTCTAGTGGTTGACTCGGCCTTCTATCTGAGAGACCTTGCCTTATATGCAGGTTTCTCCCATTCATTTGCAGCCTAGCTGTCACTCACACAGCAGGGTGCCTGTCCTCCAAAGGCAGCCAGCTGGCCAATCACCTTTGGGTGCATTCAGGTAACCAAGGAGACTAAGCACAGGGAGTTTCGGGCACCTCCCTCACTTCCTGATCTGCCAGACACACTGGATCCAGAGACAGGCTTCAGCAGTGAATCCCGCCAAAGACAAAATGAACAAAGGGATCAGACCTAGTTTGGCGTGCAGAGTAAAACCCAAGAAAGAACTCACAAGCAAGAAATAGGGAAAAAAGAAGACCGGGCCATTTTGACCAAATGACCACCCTTGGGTGCAATACTGCAGCTGAGGATTCAGTCTGCAGTAAAAACGCACAATGGTAGGAAAGTTGAACCATTGCCACCAGCCATTAATTGTAGTGAGGGCAACATAAAAAATGTTACATGAGTAGGTAGACAAAGGGGCTACTAAGTAACTCCCAGCACTCCACATAAGATGGTGTGTGCTGGGTCTACAAAGAGAAAAAGTTAAGTAAAGTCAATTTGACTTTACTGCTCTTGGAAACAGTAGTTTATCCAAGAGAAGGTATTTAAACCTTAAGAGAAATCCAAAGGACTTCTCGGTGACACTACACTGAGGGTGCTGTGTGTCAGAATACAAAGGGTGATGCCTATGGAGTTTGTCAGACTCAAAAATCATAGAAACACAGAGTCCAGATCAGATCAAAAATACATGAGAGAGTGGGAAAAAAGGTCTCACTCACTCCAGGATAAATATTAAAAGTCCTAAAGTCCAGCAAAAGAGCTGGGGGTCTTTAAGGTTATTGGAAATTAGCACAGAAATGAGAATTGTCCCTAACATTCAATGCTGCTCTTAAGGCGTTATATTCAATAATATGTAATTGTTCTATATTCCGTTTGTTTGAGCCTGCAAATAGTGCATTGCGTAGTCTATTCTGGAGACAATAAGTGCTCTGGCAATTGTGATATAGTTTTCAGGGGTCAGGACTGGTCAGCATGCGTTATTAAGTCTGCAGGTGTACGCTGCTGCGGATGCAATGGTGTTTACCTGTCTTGTTAGGGATAGTGAGGAGTCCAGGTATACCCCCAATGTTTTCACTTCTTCATAGACTGGAATAATGTTTCCATCGATGATGAAAGAAACATAGTCTCTGCTGTGTTTTTTTAAGCAGGGTTGTGTTCCAATGAGGAGCAACTCCATTTTCTCGTTATTTAGGCATAAGGCATGTTGTGCCATCCATGCTTGGATGGTTTGGATAGATTTTGTTCAGAGCCTTGGAGTCGGTATTGTAATCACCTGAGATGGGAAGGAGGATCTGGGTATCATCTGCCTAGTTAGTGTAAGAGATGCCCAGATCATCCATGACGTCGAAGAGTGGTTTTGTGAATATATTATAGAGTGTCGGGGAGACACAAGAGCGTTCAGGGACTCTGCACGTAACTGGTGCTGCCATTGCAGCCGTAGTTGTGGAGAACACCCTCATTGTTCGATTGGATAAAAAACATTCAATCCAGGCTGTGGCCTTGGGAGAGAAGAAGGCAGCTGATGAAAGATGTTGGCATAAGAATGTGTGGTCTACTAAGTCCAATGCCTCTGAGAGGACAAGCAAGAGGAGGATGGCCAGCTTGCCCTTATCTTTAATGTCATCCATTTGGATTTTTAGATCAAGGAGTGCTGGCTGACTGTTGTTAGTTTCAAGGTAGTTTGGGATTTGCACATATGCTGCTCTGTCTAGGATTCTGAGTAGGAAGGGGACTGTAGTAATGGGGTGGTAGCTGGTAGGGCTATTCAGGTCTAGTTAAGGTTTTTTAAGGAGTGGGAGGACCCACGCAATTTTTAGCTTAGTTGGTATAATGCCAGACTTATTGATGAGTGGAGTAATGAATGGTGCAAGCTCTTCTGTCCAGTATTTTATCAGGGACGCTGGGAAAATGGCTCCCTGGCATAGAGATGGCTTCAAGCCTCTGATGATTTTTGTAACTTCTGAGATCGTGACTGAGGTAAACTCAAATAGTTGAGCGGGATGAGGAGGTTTGGGCATAAGGTTTGACGTTGTCTCCATTGGTTGTAATTTGTTGTTTTCTTTTCTGTGATTTTGGTTTGGAGTAAGGAGATGGTGTCCAGTAGTGCCTTTTGGATATAAGAGCACCATGTGGGATCCTTAAGGCAGCAGTCTGGGGGAGATACTGGAGATTTGAGTTCTCGCAGGATGGAGAAGAGTTCCCTCATTCTGGAGTTTGCCTCTTCTATTCTCTCATTATAGGTAGCGCTTTTGGCTTGGAGGATAGGTTTTGGAGAGCGAACTGAAATGCTCCTTGTTGCCAGCTGACAGTGATTGTCTCCAGGTACACTCAGCTACTCACTTAGTGTTGTGTAATGTTTTAGTATTAGGGGTAAACCAGGAGTTCAAGTGAGCTATTGGCTTAGGTTTTCATTTGCACATGGGTGCTACCTTATCGATAGTGAGTAGGAGGGTTTGGTTGTATAGATCTACCATAGAATTAGGATTACAGGTTGCATGTAGGTATTCCATCAACGGTTGCAGCAGTGGGAGCATTTGCTTGGGTGATATTCTGGGTGTTTCTGGAGAGGGAAGCAGGTGCAAGTTGGGGTGTGGCTCCGATTGGCTCGGTCATGGGGATAGTGAATGAGATAACATTGTGGTCAGACCATGGGCACAAGACATTGTATATGATTGTGATGTTGCAGTTAACAGCCAGTCAAGCATGCAGCCTTTGTCATGAGTGGGGGTTGTGATGTGCTGAGTGAAGCCCAGAGCTGCAATAGAGTTGGATAAGGATAGAGCATTATCATCAGTGGGGTCGTCGAAGCCCAAGTTTACATTGCCCAAGAAGATGATTCTAGAGGAGGTCTTGGTGTTATTTGAGAGGAGGAATATTGTGTCTTCCTCGAAGGATAGCAAATGGCCAGGTGGTCTATAAATGAGGTGGATGTTTAGCGTGGCAAAGTTGGAGAGGCACAGTCTAATAGAGAGCAATTCTACTAAGTGGAATGGTTGGTTTGCGAATTCTCTGATGGACAGCTGATTTTTGGCTATGATAGCCACCCCTCCTCCTTTGTAGGGCAGTCTGTCTTTCCTAATGATAGTGTAACTCTCCGAGATGGCGAGGGTGAGGGATGGACCAGCGACTGCGTGCAGCCATGTTTCAGTGATGGCTAGTAGGTCTAGGCTATTGGTGGTGATGAGGTCTGAGATGTCGAAGGCGTGAGCTAGGACGGATCTGGTATTGATAAGTGCTCCCTTAAGGTGCGTTGTGGGTCGATCTGTGTCCTCCAGGAACGTACCGCAGGCAGGGGATGGCTTACCATGGGAATGTGTTTTGTGGGTAAGATTGTCACTGGTGGGGATGCTAAGGTGTGTATGCCAGTTACATCAAGAGTTCCTGATGGTGGGGGTGGCTAAGGTGTGTATGCCAGTTACATCAAGAGTTCCTGATGCAATAAGTCTAGTAGACTCCACGGTGAATGGCAGGGTGATACTTCCGTCCTTGGTGCTTGTTGGGGATACAGACACCTGTGAGTGTGCGATTTCCCTAATTATAGGAGAGACAGGCGCCAGTGGGCAAATAGTATCCCAGATTACTAGGGTGTTAGAGACTTCAGTGTCCAAAGTGGCAGTAATCTTTAAGGTACTAGTGTTGCTTGGGTTTGATGTGCAAGAAGCGTCAGTAAATATAGTCCCTGTAGTAAGTATAGTAAGTATGGCCCTCCTCCTACCCCCACCTGTGAGGCTAAGAACCTCAGAGTCATTTTTGACTCCACCCTTTCCTTCTCTGCCCACATCTCTGGGGTCTCTAAAAAGTCAAATTTCCTACTGCACCTCCTCAGAGGTATTCTGCCTTTCCTCTCCTTCCCCCAGTAGCTCATGGTATCCCAAGCTCTGGTTCTCTCTAGCTTGGACTATTGTAACAGCCTCTTTCTAAATCTACCTGCCTCTACTCTCTGCCCTCTGCAACTAATCCAGAACAGGACTGCGAGACTTGTCCTTGGCCTCAAGCCCTGGGATCGTATCTCTCCAGCTCTGAAAACTCTCCATTGGCTCCCAGTGGATGCAAGGATTACATTCAAAACCCTCTGCATTGTCCACAAGGCTTTCTGGGGCCTGGGTCCAAAATACCTTCAGCTATCCCTCCGCAAATACCTCCCCTCTCGAGCTCTTCGCTCCTCTACCTCCAACTCCCTCAGGGTCAGTCATTTTCCAAAGAAACAAGCTGGGGGTAGTTCTCTGTCTTCGGCTGGAGCCTCCCTCTGGAACAGCCTCCCTGCCACTCTAAAACTTGAGGAGAATCATCTCTGGTTCCGGAAGCACCTCAAGACCTTCCTCTTTTCTTCTTCCTTCGCTCCCCCTATCCCCTTCTGATCTGTTCTCTCTTGGCACCCTGCACCTGGCCACCCTCTGTCCTCTGGGCCCAGGTACCTACTCACCCTCCCGCACTGCCTCTGGGCCACCCCTTGCATTGGGATCTTTATCTGTACCCATACAGCCCCCCCTTTTTCTTCCTGCACTTATCAGACCTACCCTGTCTGCTGCCTTAAACCTAGCACTTGCAAATTGCTGGCAGAGGAGAAACAGATAAATAACAATAAATACATAATAAAGGCAACAAACAGTGGTAGTACTGTTTGTTGCCTTTATTATTTATTTATTGTTATTTATCTGTTTCTCCTCTGCTTCGCACTTTCCACTTCTCTCCCCTTCCATGCACTTTTCCCCTCCCCCTCTCCCATGCATTTTCGTGTTCTCAATGTCACTGGGCCTAGTAAGATCGCTGTTTTGTTCTCCCCTGTTCCCCTCCCTTTCTTGTCGCGCTCTGAAACACTTGTGTACGAGCGCGATAGAAATAAAATATCAATATCAAAATCAATAGTGGCTGCAATAATAGGTTACAGGCAGCAGTAGTGTTGATAGCGGTAAAAGTATTCAGTATACAGGTGGCATCGAAGTTCCTGGTGGCAGCAGGGTTAGGTGTACATGAGCCAACCGTATACATAGTAGAAGCAGTGTTGGAGATAGGGGCGTGGCCAGCAGCCATGGAGTAGGATGGTATTCCTCGCAGATCCTGCCTGATCCAAAAAAGATCTGCTTAAAAAACCAACAAATAGCCCAAGGCAGCAACCCAGAACGTCAGCGGAACATAGTGAGAGTAAGGGGATTTGTCCGACGGCCTCTGCGGACTGTTACTCATTAAGTACCAGCAACTCAAGGATCTGACACTGACGGAATGCCAGACCGGCAGAAAATCAAGATGGCGCCAGTGACTTCGTATCGGAGTAGAGCTGCATGAATCCAAGTATGTGAGGGACAAGCGGACACACACATCGACCGGATCACCCCCGGGAAGCCTCCGATCCACAAGCTTGAGGAGCAATCAAGAATGACAAGGAGGTTGCCTGAGAGGTGTTAGCGCCTGCATGCACGGAAGGTAAGGGCACCGGAAGCATTGTCCCCCCCCATACTAGGAACAACGGAGCGCATGTATGCCTGGCAGCGCATAAGCAGGTTGTAACCTTGCAAGCTAGCTGCACACCACAAGCTGCACCTATTCGTCCCGCATGAAGATCCTGCATAAGAATAGATCATTGTTTTTTTAACTACCTGATGAGGTACACACATGGATGGACACAGAAAGAGTGGCGTCATCCACGGATTTACCCAACGGTCAACTCCATTAATAGATGTACGAGAAAGAAGAGTCCAATGGGACCCTGACGTCAAGTGAAAATAGACAAGACCGACAAGACTTAAAAAAGCCCTCAGAGGTTTGCAAACTATTTAGGGGGTAATTCATAGAATTCAGTGCACAAGTGGCGCACGCGGCTGGTGCACAGTGTGCGCGTGCAAATCCCTGCACCAGCCGCGTGCGCTAAAATCCATTTCCGCGCACAGCGTATTCATGGATTCCAGCCACCAAAACCAGCCGTGGCGCACAGTGGCGCAGCGACCCTGCAGCAGCGCCAGTTACGCCCCCAAGAACGCCTCTCGCGCAGGGAAAAGCCATCAATATACCCAATCCAGCGCAAAGGGCTGCGCTAACCCTGTACCAGCACAGCAAGCGGGCTACGTGTATCACTGGGGTGCGCGGGAAGTACCTCACGCGATTGGCCCTGTGCGAGCAGGGTACGCGTATTTCAGGGGTGCGCGGGAAGTTCCACACGCGATTTCATCATGGTACGTGTATTTCAGGGGTGCGCGGGAAGTTCCACACGCGATTTCATCATGGTACGTGTATTTCAGGGGTGCGCGGGAATTTCCACACGCGATTGGGCCCTTGGGAGCAAGGTATGCGTATTTCAGGGGTGCGCGGGAAGTTCCACACGCAATTTCATCATGGTACGTGTATTTCAGGGGTGCGCGGGAAGTTCCACACCCGATTCCATCAGGGTACTTGTATTACAGGGGTGTGCGGGGAGCACCACACGCGATTCCATCAGGGTACGTGTATTACAAGGGTGCGTAGGAATTTCCACACGCGATTGGGCCCTTGCGAGCAGGGTACGCGTATTTCAGGGGTGCGCGGGAAGTTCCACACGCGATTTCATCATGGTACGTGTATTTCAGGGGTGCGCGGGAAGTTCCACACACGATTCCATCAGGGTACGTGTATTACAGGGGTGCGCGGGGAGCACCACACACGATTCCATCAGGGTACGTGTATTACAGGGGTGCACGGGGAGCACCACACATGAATTGCATGTGTGGGTCCTCCCAAGTGTTCCCTCTACACCCTCTACACCCTCCATGGCCCCTGCAGGTGGCTCACACCACAGGGGCCTACCATGCACATGTCCTGCAGGCACCCCATCCACCATGGCCATGCCACCCAGCCAACCCACATGTCAACTTGCACTACTGCCCACCAACGCATGTCTCCCAGCAGTGCAGGGGCACCCACCACCAGGCCCCCACCCATGTCTCCCACCACCCCCACCCCCCAGCAGTGCAGGGGCACCCACCACCAGGCCCCCACCCATGTCTCCCACCACCCCCACCCCCCAGCCACCAGGGGCAGCCTCCACCAGGCCCCCACCCATGTCTCCCACTACCCCCACACCCCAGCCACCAGGGGCAGCCTCCACCAGGCCCCCACCCATGTCTCCCATCACCCCCACCCCCCAGCAGTGCAGGGGCACCCACCACCAGGCCCCCACCCATGTCTCCCACCACCCCCACCCCCCAGCCACCAGGGGCAGCCTCCACCAGGCCCCCACCCATGTCTCCCAGCACCCCCACCCCCCAGCAGTGCAGGGGCACCCACCACTAGGCCCCCACCCATGTCTCCCAGCACCCCCACCCCCCAGCCACCAGGGGCAGCCTCCACCAGGCCCCCAGCCATGTCTCCCAGCACCCCCACCCCCCAGCAGTGCAGGGGCACCCACCACCAGGCCCCCACCCATGTCTCCCAGCACCCCCGACCCCCAGCCACCAGGGGCAGCATCCACCAGGCCCCCACCCATGTTTCCCAGCACCCCCACCCCCCAGCAGTGCAGGGGCACCCACCACCAGGCCCCCACCCATGTCTCCCACCACCCCCACCCCCCAGCCACCAGGGGCAGCCTCCACCAGGCCCCCACCCATGTCTCCCAGCACCCCCACCCCCCAGCAGTGCAGTGGCACCCACCACCAGGCCCCCACCCATGTCTCCCAGCACCCCCACCCCCCAGCCACCAGGGGCAGCCTCCACCAGGCCCCCACCCATGTCTCCCAGCACCCCCACCCCCAAGCAGTGCAGGGGCACCCTCCACCAGGCCCCCACCCATGTCTCCCAGCACCTCCACCCCCCAGCAGTGCAGGGGCACCCACCACCAGGCCCCCACCCATGTCCCCCACCCCCAGCCACCAGGGGCAGCCTCCACCAGGCCCCCACCCATGTCCAACTCATGTTCCCCACCCCCCCACCCCCCAGCACTGTGGGGCACCTGCCAGCAGGCCCCCACCCATGTCCAACTCATGTCTCCCACCACCCCCACTCCCCAGCACTGTGGGGCACCTGCCAGCAGGCCCCCACCCATGTCCCATCCGTGCCCCCCTGCACCTGGGTCCCACCAATCCCCAATCATGTCCATAATGGGCATCCTCCCCTGCCAAAAGGCCCAACCAACTATCACATCCACCCACATATCAAAGGCAATGTTACACACCCAATGTAAATAATGCAAATGAACACATGTCTGTCACACACAATGGCTGCAAGTGAATGTTAAGACACCCAACATGACATGCATGAAAGCAATGAGATGATACGACACATTGAAGGATGAAAATAAAAATGTATTTAAAATCAACTTGAATGGAAATGAAATGAGAAAAACCACAAAGCAAAACAACCAAAAGAAGAAGAATGTCCATGAAAAAAATCAAAAACACACAGCACAATCCAAAAAAATGGTGTCCAAAGTCACAGTCAGAAAAGTAATCCAAGTGTAAATGATAAACAAAAACCATTGCTCCATGGCGATGAAACAAATCCAAAAAATAGACAAATCCATTGAAGAACTGTTTACAAGATAATCCCGGGTCCATGAGCCCAACCAAATGAAACCTAACTATGACAACTAACTAAAAACTGAACTACATACAAAAATGTGGCGCATTGTCCAATCGCAACCAAATAAAAAAAATAAATAAAGGAAACCTAACACTAACTATATAACTATATACAAAGGCGGCGGGCAAGTCCAGCGGCTCACTCCGTGGTGTTCCGGGCCAGGACATTATCGAACTCCTGTTCGATGTCCCGGAGGCGGTCCTGTTCCATGGCCCCGAGGGTCCGCAGGGACGACGCCGTCTCCTCCTCCAACCCCCTGCGGATTGCCTCGAGGCACTCGGCCCGCCTCAGGGCCCTCCGCATGGAGTTCTCCGCCCTGACCATTGTGAGCCGCGCCTCTTCCGCCCGCCGCCGCTCTGCACCTATCTGCTGGCCCAACCGCTGCCACACGGAAGACACTTCCCGTCCTGGGTCCTCCTGCTCTCCGGCCGATGCCTGCCCCTCCGATGTTGATGGCCCCGAGCCATGATGACTCCCACGTTGACTCTGCTGCTGCCTCCGACGCCACTGCCTCTGCCAGCACGACGGCATCCAGGCTGATGGAATCCACCGACGCCGTTGTGCACGTGCCCTGCCTGATGATGCCGGCACATCCTCCATCTGCTGGGGTACAGTTGCTATGGTGTCCACCCCTGCTGGACCTCTGTCTCCCGACTGTGGCAGGGATGGGATCCCCACCGAGCTGGCTGCATTGGTCAGGGCAGGCCCACAGGGGGCCCTGGTGGCATCTGGGCTGGAAGACGGCAAGGAGAACGACTGGCGTATAGTCTCCACAGAGGAGGAGAGGGCCGCCAGATTGGCCGACGCATGCAGGAAACCCCCGAACATGGACGATCCCAATTGGGCCACGTCGGCACGGTGCTCTTCGTGATGACGTGCGTGCTCCTCCTGGGAAGCACGCACGGCATCACGAATCACAGCCGTGCGCATCGCGACCCCAATCAGGACCTTCTTCATACGGCCAGGGGTCCCCTCATCCGCAGGTGGAGGGGAGTCAGATGACATGGACATCCCCTCTACCTGCGGACGGGCCTGGGACGGGGCATCCCTGCTGGTGCATGGTGGTGCACCCACAGGGTCAGGGACAGCGACATGCACAGGCCCCTCCACGGTGACCTGTGCTGCCTCCTGCCCCTGCCCCTGGAATGCACCACTTGCACCAGCAGGGATGCCCCACCAGGCCCCATGTGCGCCTCAGTGGCGGCCTCCTCCTCCTCTGTGGAAACCACCAACCTGGATGGCTCCTCACCGTCTTCTGCCGTAGCAGGCCCCTGTGGGGGCTCACCCACCCCTTCCGCTGCAGTCGTGGGGGCATCCCCGCCGCCTTGCTCCACAGCGCCGTCTCCGCCCTCTTCTTCACTAGCCGCTGCGTAGAGGGAGACATAGAACACAAGCATCAGGGTACTGTACAATGGTCCCCTAGACAGGAAGCAAAAGCAGATGAGTGCCACTGTCAAAGTACACTTCCATCATGTCCCTCCACAACACATGTGTCAGTCCAGGCAAAACACACACAGTGACAGTCATGGTGCATGCCATGGACATTTCCATACATGTCCAATGGACTCTCGAAACATACAATGTAATGGAACTCACATGCACACACTTCACCTCAGTCACATCCATCTGGCCCCGTACACCCCAATCACAGTGGATACAAGGATGACTAGGCTGCATCAGTGAATCTGTACATTGTCACAGACATGTGTCATGCATCCATGGCATTCACAAGTCACAGACACGCAGGTCAGGCACACAGACATGGATACCATATATGTACCTGGCATCAGCACCCATCCCTCACCCCCACCCATGTCCAGGAACAGAGACTGCCATGCTCTCATGTGTACAATCTGCATAGGGCTCCCCATGTCGCATTTAAACACATGCAACAACCGTGCGGTTCACACATTACTGGTCGCACATGCATTACCATGATGTCCCTGCACACATACATGCGTACATGGCCTATGTCACACATACAGGCAAGTATCAGACAACCAGCACACTGCAACATGCCCTGTCTCACACAGCAATGCTTGGCCACTTACCGCTCAACTCCAGACGGGTCTCCCTCTCAAGGACCTGGGCGTGGAGCGCTGGGTGTACGCGTTCCAGGACCCTCATCTGGATGGAACTCATGCGGCCCCGGCCCCCCTCCACGAGGCGCCGGGCCTTTATGAGGGTCCTGGACCTCAAGTCCTCCCAGCGCTTCTTGACCTTCTGGATGGTGCGGGTTGCCACCCCCTACGCATTGATGGCAACCACACAGTCGGCCCAGATCCTCTCCCGTCCTTCCTTGTTGGCGCGGGACGATCCGAAGAGGGCATCATACTGCCCCAGGACTTGCTCCACCAGGACACCAACTTCGGTGGCAGTGAAGCTGGTGCCCTCTGCCCCTCTGGCCGGGGGTTGCCACTGGTGCCAGATGTGGATGTGCCCGACATGGCAACCCCAGGGGCAGGAGTGGGTGGGCAACTGGGTTCTGGGGCTGGGCTGTGGAGCGATGTTATCCGAGTCGGGAGTCTTCTGTTCCAGCAGGGGTGGACACAGCAACTGGACCCCTGCAGATGGCTGATGTGCAGGCACCAAATGGCAGGGCACGGTGGCAGCAGGCAGGCAGGCAGGCAGGCAGCAGCAGATGGCACGTGGGAGGCTGCTCGGGGCACCGGAGGGCAGTAATTCGGCCTTCTGGGCAGGAGCGTGGTCTTCCGTGTGTTTTCGCGTGGCCAGCTTGATACAGAGTGATTTGGCACGTGAAAATCCTGCACGTCAGCGTGAAAATCGAGGAAAGGCCCTTAGCGCGTAAGCGCGTCAGCACGCGTACGCAATTTCATTGGACCAAAGGCCCTTACAGCGTAAGCGCGTCTGTGACGTTTTGCGCACGGGCTTTGCCCTGGCAGGGCTTGGAGATCCCGCGTGCCTTTACAGTGTTCTGTACGAGCTTTACGTGCGGTGCGTGTGTTTTCCATCCGTTGGGGTTCACACGCTATTACTTCACAGCGGGTGTTGGCTACGCGTTCTTCTACACGCAAGGCAGACGGTGAGTGGTACCCCGCTCCCCCAGGCCCGATCGCGTGAAAAACTTCACGCGAACCCCTGAAATACACGTAGCCCGCTCCCCCAGGCCTGATCGCGTGAAAAACTTCACGCGAACCCCTGAAATACACGTAGCCCGCTCCCCCAGGCCCGATCGCGTGAAAAACTTCACGCGAACCCCTGATATACACGTAGCCCGCTCCCCCAGGCCCGATTGCGTGAAAAACTTCACACGAACCCCTGAAATACACGTAGCCCGCTCCCCCAGGCCCGATCGCGTGAAAGAGTTCACACGCACCCCCGAAATACACGTGCCCCGCTCGCACAGGCCCAATTGCTGTATGTTGCCACTTTTGTAATGCGCAGGGACTCTACCGCCTGCCTTTGTGTGGCGGACGTGTTTCGGCTTGTGCGTGTCTTTGGCTGTGCGTGGCTTTGCCCTATTCGATTCCATGAATACGTGTGGTTCGAGTGCGTGTGGGCGTTCCGTCTGCTTCCCTGCAGTACATCCCCAGTTACGCCCTTATTTTCGCGCGTTGTTCCCCATTCCGCGTGTTACGCCCCGTGTCCCGCCCACTTTCTGGTGTATGCGCCGAGGTTGTGCGCTTTCACTGTGCGCGTCGCGCACGCCTTTCGGGATGTTGCAGTGACTTGTGCGCCATGCACGGGTTTGAACACGCGCAGGGACTTCCATGAATCGCACGCATGCGCGTGCGCCTGTTTCTTTGCGCTTGCGCCTGCTTGCGCCTGCTTGCGCAACGATTTTCGGCGCACGTTTGTTCCATGAATCGGCCCCTATATGGCAAGCTCATCATTTACTCAATTACCTAAGTACTAAGTCATGCACTAATTACTTTAATGGCAGGGCCGAGCTTGCATCCCGGAACATTGCAGCAGACGGAGGATGGTCGCCCCCGGCAGTTGTTAACACATCTTCCTTTTTTCTTTCTCTCTACGGCACTAGTTTATGGGTCCATCCACTGCGCACCATCCTCACAGCCTACATGATAGATATAGCCCTACTGCAATAAACGCATCACATGGCAGATAGACAAAACACTCTTAGCAAGAAATGGGGAGGACAATTCATAGGCTCCACATATTCTACCTATTCCAGAGGGGTTTTGATCTGGATAGCACCCTCAGTGCCCCTCAGAATGGCTCAAATTAAAACAGACAACAAAGTCATAATGGCACTTACATACGGGTACTTAGAAAATATGGAAATCTGTATTATTAACACATATGCTCCCTACTACATTACGGCCTCCTTTTTCCAGTCACTATACCCCGGATTTAGCCTATTTAGAAATGGCACACTGATTTGGGCGGGGCGATTTCAATTGCACACTAAACCCGACACTATACAGGTCTGATAACAAACTTAAGAAGCGGACTCCCCCAGCCAGAGCACCACATGGACTCCTGAACTCGTTCAGTTTGTCAGATGTCTGGAGAGAGCTCCACCCACATACCAGACACTATTCGCATTTCTCTGCTACACATGCTCTGCAGACTAGCCTAGATTATCTTTTTACCAGGGAAGAAACAGTCATGGAGTTTAGAGAGGCAGAATACAAAAGTAGAATCCTTTCAGACCATGCCCCGCTCCATCTGACATTAAAATATGCTCCTCCCAGGCCTCCAATTCCGACATGGAAACTCAGAAGTGAAGCATCACAGGATGTTATATTTAAAGAGCACATTGGAGAGAACATCAGAGAATACTTCACGTAAAATAAGGATAGCGTCCCCAGACAGGAACACTATGGGCGGCATTTAAGGTAGTCATCAGGGGAGTAGCAATGGCCAAATCGGGTGGTATACAAGCAGAGATCTGTAGGGAACTAACATCAGCCGAGAAAGAACTGGAAAAAATAGAACAGAATGGCACAAATCAACAGGACATTACTTCAAAAGTGACAGCTCTGACGCAGAAATGCTTGAGATGTAGGGAAAGATTAGGCATGCACAGCTACACTAAATACATAGAGAAACAACACGCAGAAGGGGATAAACCCGGTAGACCTCTAGCTTGGCTATACAATAATTATGTAAAGCGTGATCCTTTATGCTCTCTCCGTAGTAGCTCCGGAAACATCCATAATTCACAGGCAGATATCAATAAGACTTTATTTGAATTCTACCACTTCCTGTACCAAGACAACACCATTGTCCCTCACAAGGACACAGAAGAAGCGCTTGACTGAATTCGCCTTTCCAATCTAGATAATGTAGCACCGGAAAATTTAGAAGCTCCCATCACCTTAGCAGAACTAACACAAACAATATGCTCGCTACCCATCAGCAAAACTCCAAACTCAGATGGTCTACCGAGTGAGTTTTACAAAGAATTTGTTGCTAATCTCACCCCAGCTCTACTTACCATGCTCACTGAGTCATTTGACACATGCGTTCTGCCGCCTAGCTTGAGAGAATCAATAATTATACCCCAATTGAAACTAAATAAACTATCAGCGGACTGTGGGTCATACAGACCCCTGTCCATTCTCAACCAAGACGGCAAAATACTCAGGCTAAAGAGGGTTATTCATAAGTTAATACATCCCGATCAGATGGGGTAAGTGCCAGGAAGGAACATAGCGTGGAATCTTGGTGCCTACATCATGTTCTCGATGGTACCAACTCCCAGTATACACACTGTGCGATAGCGGCCCTAGACGCTATCAAAGCATTCAACTCCATCAAATGGCAATGTCTATATGCCACACTCAAACGATTCGGCCTAGGACAGACATATATAAGATGGATATGACTAGTGTACACTAAACCGGTTGCCAGAGTTAAAACGAACAGGCACTTCTCAGACCCTTGGGAAGTAGAAAAGGGCATAAGCAGGGCTGCCCACTCTCCCCACTACTTTACATGCTGGCCATGGAACCAATTGCAGTGTACCTTAGGAACAAATACAAGGAAGCGGGTATCAACATAGATGGGACATGCCATCTAATATCTATGTACGCAGATGATACGTTATTAAATATACAGAATCCAGAAGACAATTTGCAATTCATGCTAGATGTCCTTGCAAGGTTCACAGCACTTTCATGTACCGCAATTAGTGCTGCCAAATCATGCTTATTCCCGTTGGCAAAACTGGCCAGGCTGAAGAGGAACAAATTGCCGGTCCTGACACTACAATGGAATAAAGAAACATTTAGATACCTATGGGTACATATATACCACACACCTATGTTAGAACACAAGAACAACACAAAAATGGTGGATGAACCCACTTTGGACACTCAATTGCTCCAACCAGCAATACCACATTTTTACTTGCAAGAACTACTGCGGATGAAACAGCCCCAAGTTAGCTCGAGCCCATATCTTGTGACACTGGGAATTCAGTATGGCACAGGGCATTCAAGCTACTACAAAAAGCCTACTGGTTCTCTGCTCACATTCCCCTTGTCTTTGTAGTGTCAGGTAAGCCGCAGACGAGGCTGATTATACGTGCATACTGCGAAACATGTGGTATAGCCCCAATTGGAGACCTAGTACAGACTAACTCCTTCATACCTTTGCAGGAGCTTAGAGATAGCACGGGCCTACATCAAGGCCAGTTGCTACAGTACTAAACTATCACGGGTGCAATAGCACGCAGATGGCCGATGAACCCTAGAGTTCTTTTTACTCAAGGTAACATGTCGTACTATGGATGGGATGGAAAATAAACTTCTCAAACTAAATAATAATACTGACTCAAGAAGTTGGCAAACAATTCTGTTTTAATATCAATTGTCTAAAACAGTGAGTAGGCACCAAGATTCCACGTCAACTACTAGGTTCCCTAGACGTCTACACAAAAGCAAATGGCATAACAATTAACATTGCTAAGACAAATGTCGTCCAATTTGGCACCAAGAGGCAAAGCACATCTCAGCTATATTGGCCCCTTCAAAAAAGCAAGATCATTGTTACTAATGACTATGTGTATCTAGGTATGGTCATTTCCAATCTGTGTGCCCCTGATCAATATAATAAAAATGGGCTTCATAAATTGCAAATGTGTATCTCACAAGCCAAAGTCATTAAGGCGAGATACTGTAAATTCTCTCTTTTACCGATCCTCACGTACTTCAAACAAAAAGTGGTTCCAGTCATTTTATATGGCGCCGAGACCCGCTGCATTATGACATACACCTACTGGGCCATCAGGGAGGGTCGGTTTTGGAGACAAATTTTGCATTTACCAGCCTCACAACCTTTGCCACTTGTAAGATATGAGTTGGGGTTAATCTCACTATATGCAATCTATAAGTGGAATTTATGTGCCTTATACCGCAAATGCCTCCTAAATCAAGCCACAATAGGGATAACCAATATCATATCCATCTACCTACTAAGATCTATGGACACCTTTCCGAAAGCATGGCGGCAAAAAATCCAATCTATTCTAGAAAAAGCACAGATAGATTCAGCCTTATTACTAGAGAATCCAGACAAAGCGAAATCAAAAATTTGGGAGGCCGACTGGATTCACACACGTCTAGCCTGTACTAACTATAAAAACTTTGAGGTTTTTCCATTTGAACTTAAAAGTTATAATACAGTGGCTGACTACTTGGTGAGGTCTCCCAACCCGAGTCACCGTAATGGTTTTCTGAGATTTAGGCTAAATCTATGGTTGACCAACGAAGTGTTGAATCGCAGGGACAATATCAACAGCAATTTGCCCTGCCGATTTTGTGAACAACATCCAGAAACGCTTCAGCATCTATGCACTGAATGTGATAGACTAGTCTCAATTCGCTGTACTCATTTTAAACCCCTATTTTTGGCCCAAGAGATCCTGACCCCCAAGCACTTATGGGTCTTATTACTCCACACCAATAGAAAGGCCGTCAGATATGCTGTGGTAAATTACCTGTATCAACTTAAAATACCAATGTATGCAAAGCCAAAGCTCATGGCAATGTTTAAGCACATTGTGTAACATTCCTGATCTCCTTTTTTTACTTGTATCCTGTATATATACTGTATTTATGTAAATTGTTGTGAAATTGTACATACATGTTTTATCATTTGTTTTTAAAGTTGAAAGGTCTCGATTGATCGCGACCAAATCAACTACTAATAATAAAAAAATAAAAAAAAAACAGTGAGTACAACAGACATCAAAAGACGTCCCACAGCATGATCTCAAAACATTTCATGAAAAACAACAAATTTATAATAAAAGTTTGTCATACATGATGTCATACTACGTGGCAAATTAAGAAAACCTACGGGAGATTGGGTTGGCTCAAGGGGAATGTCTAAATATACTTTATATATGGGATAGGATCGTGATTGGGCTTTACAGTCAATTGGGCACTCATGCCCTCCCTCAGTGCAAGTCATAGTGCAAGTCATTTTTCCACAGTAATTAGAAACACAATGCTTCATTGGCTCTTAAACTATAAGGCTCTTCGTTATACGGCCTTCTACAATTGGTTGGCACACTTGTACCCTTCTGGAACACTTGATGCTCTTGCAGCACGTATGCTGGTAACCTAGGTGCTGGTGGGTGAACTTGACCGTATCTCCCCACCCAATTAGCCTGCCATCTTTCATTACTCATGCCGTCTGCCATTCACATCTTTGAACTCGGCTTTGTAGTAGCTTTTCGTCTCTGGGAATATAAGGAAGTGTGAGTACTCGCTATCTTCAATCTGGTGCACCATGCTCTCATCTATTTTCCTCCTTAGCTCACTTGATCAGAGACCATGAATTTGCTCATATTATAGCATCAAATAGTCTTTAATGAAGAAACTTGGCACTTGTGGTGTTCTCACTTTGCAACTTATTAAGGGATGCCTCGGCTTCTCAAGTTTTACTGTTCTTCACAGCTGATAACCAGTTCTTGGCTGCTTCTAGTCGTTGACATCAAGCCAAGCAGTCTCTTTTGTCTTGCTTTGAATTTGAGCCTATTCTTTGCTCCGACACACGCATAGCTTCCAACCCGTCTTTCTTCATGGAGACTCGCTTACTAAAATGTATCATCAAATGTCCAGAACTCTTATATACATATATGTTGGCAGCACCGCCTGCAGTCTATATACTATGTATAGCCAGCCTTGTAAACACTTAATCTACTTGCGTTGCAGCTTCTGTACAATTATAAAATGGCTTGTGTTTTCTGAAGTGCTCTTCACATGTGCAATCTTCATTCTGCACATAAAAACCTTCTCGATTCTTTACTTTGCCATCAGATTCTATATCACCTATGCATTCTCTTCTCTGCTCATCCTTCCCAATGTGTCCCTCTTATCTTTCCATGACATCATCAGCTTCTCCTTTTCACATCTTTGCACTTCTTCAGGAGCTCCTCTTTCAGGGTTACTTCTCATAGGGTCTGCTCAATGGATACCTTGTCACAAAGTTTCTTTGTGGTATAGGTACCATTACTGGTGTTGCACATGTCGCAATTTCCGGTTTCCAGCATATAGGCAGAATAGGGACGGGGCTTCCTATAGAGGTACTCGGCTGCTCCTCTACACTCCCCCCTCTGGTTGAGTCTTCAACCACTCCTTCATTAGTTTCCACATCTCAGCATTCTTTTTTGAAAAAGTGCTTCTTTGGAGTTCACATTTTCATTACTCCTTTCAGAGATGCTGCTGATTTTACATGTTCATCAACACTCCAGGTCATGTGACTACATTGTCCATTCGTGCTGCAGTAAATCCGTTGTCCCACATACTTCTTGTGGATCCTTGGATGCAGGAACTTCGTTCCCTCTGGTGCTAAGATACTGGCCTTTATATAGTCTCTGATTTCTTCATCTGACAACTCCTTGGGTCCAAATCCTGACTCGACATCTATCATGATCTTCATTCCTACTGATTTCTTTGCTGTCTTCTTACACTGTGTAATCATTATCCTGATTACACAGAATCCAAACATCACCATCACAAACATAGCTTTGAAGAGCTTGAAGATATTTGCCATCCATTGTGGAACCCATGAGAAGATGACGCGAACCTGCTATCATCCGCAATATCTTCTGTCTCATCTTCCATCTTATTGTGTAACCTCTTTAGCAGCGCTATGGCCCCCGTCAATGTCATATTTTCATCATCGTGAGAAGGTATGAACGTGCAACATGATGGCACAATTTTGGCGCAAACACCTCCATCCATCCTCCATTGTTATATCAAGTGCATATCTGTTCTGGAGGGTCATCAGCCTTATGACCCCCAATTCCTCCTTGATCGCATTGAATCCCTTAATAGTAGCGTTGATCATCTGCAAGAGTTATCATCTGGTGATCTGTAGCCATTTGGCATTGGCCATCGTCTGGCCATGCATTCTGGCTGAACAACCTGTGCTCATATGGAATGGCATTGAAGGCTTCTATTGATTTTTGCTGAAAAGTAATTCTCCCTCCTTGTCCAGTTGAGGAATCCTAATGATCTTCTCTTCCTCAAGTGGGCATCTCTTTTTGAAATTCTCTAATGTTCAAGTCACTTTTAGGAATCACTAATGCTGGAACATGTATGAGTACCAAGGAATACGTCCCTCCCCAATCCTTGGGCAGCTTCATGTAAGCTCTAAATCCAGAAGCCCAATATCGGTCCATCAGGATGGCTGTCCCTGCTCCCATTCCAATAACGTTGATTGTAGTCTTGCAGCCTTTGTTTCTTCCCACACAATTTTTCCCCTTTCTTTGGAAGCACAATGTCGCACTTATCAATGGAACCCCCATCACACCGGGCCTGATTCATCTTCTACCCATGTCAATAGTCTGGCATGGTTGGCCCAGGATTTTAAACAAGCATCATTAACTTCTGTACTTCTGGCAAATATTCTGACTTCAATAGGTGAGCTGTGCAGGACATTAGGCCTCCTTCCCATCCTTTTGTGGATTGCACTTGTCCAAAAACTAAGACTTGTGTTCATTCCTGGGGGGTATCTGTACTCCTGCCCTCTATATAGCAGAGCAGAAGTACAGAGCATCCCAGCCAAGATTCTCTAAATGGTAGAATGGACGAGCAATCAAGGCTTAAATTCTCAGAAGGTGATGCAGGATGGTTCTTAAGTACAGTGTAGACCCCAAGCCCCTAAAAAGGAATGTCCACACACTATGTTATGTGATAACACAGTTCTTTATATAAATAAGGTTCAATATATATACACAATTAATAACACACTTTGTGCTTTGGCAAATCTAATATGGAAATATGTACAATGTCTATGTGGTACTGACTCCTTTAAAATGCACCAACTGCTGACAGTTTCTAATGGCATACAAATCAAATAGTAAAGTGAATCAACATCAGACATAGGAAGAAAGACAAGTTGGGTTAAACAATGGCAGAATACTTTGTCCCTACCCAAGACACAGTTCTGTGTGAGGATCCCCCCACCTGGGCATCCTGTAAATAAAGTGTATCAACAAGCCCAGTCCATATGTGTTTAACATAGTCTTGTTTCCTGCTAAAATGTTCTACTACCCCAATGTACCTAAGTTTAGACACGTTTTTCGACAGTTCATTGATGGATCCCTCGTGAGTGAACTCCTTTTAAAGCAGGAGCCACAGGACATCGAGATTCTTCGAAGAAATGTGAACACCGTCGTCTAGATAGCAGCTTCGACCTTTGCGGTGCTCATCGATGATCAGTCGTGAACGTCCTGCAAAGACGAGGTGTGCAGTGACAAGAGTTTGTTGCTGCAAAGATGACTTGATGAAGAACGTGGGCCCGTCAGTGGGCGTCGGATGTCGGTGTTGGTGTCGATGATCGGGCCTCGACCACAGCTGGCTTTCGGATCTTCGTTGGTCTTTGTGGACTTCGGGTGGTGGGAAACCCACTGGTGGATTCTCCTGGGCTCATCGATGACCTCGACTTTCTCCGGCAGGACAAAGTAGTCGACGGTGATGGCAAGGGAGTCCTTCAATTTCAAATGTCTTAGGCAAAAGGTAGAGCGGCGTGACTCTGGTCGTCAAGCAGCACAGTGTCAAGCTGTCCCCACCTGGGCAACACAAATCAATGGGCTACCAGAGGTTACGTGTTACGTTCACCTGGTTCCCACGGGGGCGTCGACCGGAACTGGGACGCTGTTGTTTCCACCAGCGTGACGTGTAGCGCCGAGATGACTGACTGGACTGGCCCGCTCAGCCTAGTTTGTCTGGCTCGCAGGAATATTCTTCTGCAAAGGAGAAGAGGAATTAACCACCCGTGGAATTGAGTGTCAACCCACCTTCCCCACTCCCGTTGTCTCCCCACAGATCACTCTTGATGTCCCCTCCTTAGTCTCACCTGATGGTTTGGAAGGATGAGCTCTCCATCCTGCATCGACCGCAGGGGCGCGTTGATGACCAGTTACTTCACTGGCGTAGAGGAATTGGTGAGTTCCAGTATTGACTCTAAAGTCCAATTGTTCATAAGAGTTCAAATGTCTGATCTTCACTCTGTCCGATTCCTTGCAGGTTGCCGATTAATCCACTCAAAGATTTCCAAATGGCAATTGGTAAGATTCAGGTAAGTCTATTGTGGTTTTCCCCTTAGGGGCCGGGGTATGGCGATGAAGCAGAGTTGATTGCGCCGACCCGAGATGAGGTGAGTACCCCCCGTGGTAAATCAGGTAAGTCCTTGGGGGTAGCTTGTATAGCCTTAGAGAGTCCCCTTGCTCACCTTGCTGTCTTTGTCTCCTTAGGTGTCGGAGGGCGGCCGCGAGATGGAGAGAGCGTGATGGAATGCTGAAGTACCGCCAAGCAGGTGAGTTCAGCGTGGCGCTGTAGGAATGCGAAGCGATGCTTCAAAGACTTCTGTCTTTCAGCTCCGTGGCGAAATGGATCAGGATTCAGGTAAGGATTAAAGTTAAAACTCCTGTTCTAACCTTTACCCTTCTTTTCTTTTTGTTTCAGGAGTCCCAGGACTGAAGCGGGCGTGGCTGAAGACTGGAGCTGCTGAAAACACGGTGAGCGTTACGTTGCAGCAAGCAGAATAACGCAAAGCACGTGTGGCTGTCCGGGCGTGGTTTAAATAGCCTTGGAAGAAGATCCAGGTAAGTATTCTTCCACAGCTCCACCCAAGTAACAAAATAGTGCCTTCAGTAAAATAGTTCCTCCTAAGCCTCATTTGGCTTGAGTCTTCATGCAGCATGGTCTGCCTCAGGTGAGTATGCAGCATGGTCTGCTTCAGGTAAGTTATCAATAATGAGCCTGGTGCCCATGGCACCAGGACTGACTTTATCTTTATGAGCCTGGCGCCATAGGCGCCAGGACTGCACCCAAACAGCCCCTAACTGGGGCTTTTGGGCATGCTCCAAGTGGCATGATGCCTGCTTCTGGGGCTGCTGGACCTGGTCTGGTCTTCCGGGGGCAGGCATCATGACATTACGGCAAACCCCCGAACCCTGGCCGATGACAATGGACTTCGATGTACGTGTGCTTCACTACAGGATTCCTCAGTGGTCCATGTCTCCGGTCGACAGTGGACTGACTTCCAGGCTGCCTTGGTGAAGATTAGCTTTCTGCACTATGTTCCCTCTTAGCTCGGGGAGAGGTCTCATAAGCAGATCCTCTCTTGCGTCAGTCCTCGACATACTTCACAGCTTTCACATTGGGTCGACGGAAGAATCAGCAATTCTTCTTCTTCCAGCTGGCCTTCAAGGATAAGCAGCTTCAAGTTTCAACTTCAGCTTCTGAACAATTCTGGTGAGATATCCCGAGATATTCAGTTCTGTCTCTCATTCCCACTGCTGAGGCAAGCTCAGGCAGCCAATCATTCAGAAGGGCATTCATGCAGGTATTCAGGCCATTTACTTCCACCCAGACACTCACAACAAGGAATGTGGATTAAGACAAGCACCCAGCCTTTCAGCACACCAGGCTGCATTCATGTCAGTTTCGGGCAGGGCTGTCTCATTCTTTGTGTCACACACACAGATATCAGACACTCATAGCATGAAGTGTATATTGGTCACACACTCCATTCACCTAGGTTCTACCCCAAGGGTGTACCCACAACATACAGTCACTGGGAAGGCTCCAGACAGTCTGGCCTGGACTTCCCCACAATACCATGTATGGTTCTTCCACCCAACAAACCAAGGTAACAGGTAATAGAAACCAAGAGGCCACAGGGCCATCTTGTCTCCTATCAGTAATCCACTGATTCCTATGGCAGGGCCTGGGTATCCCAAAATGGAGGATACTCAGAGCACCTGTCAAATTCAGCATGGAGCTACCACCAGCCCATACCCTGCTCTGTGGGCCACACACAGGTCCCCAAAACCATACACGTGGGGTACAGGGTTGTACCCCTCACCCATGGGTGCCATAAGGGTATCCCAAGGGTCTCTGTTCACCACAACCAAAAAGAGGAAGAGCTGCACTGCCAGGAGTCCCACATGGACTCCTGTGCAGAAAACAACACAGAACACACATGATAAGGGAGTACAGGACAGGGACATGTAGGCCCTGTCCTTCCAATGCATTTCCAGCATCACAGTTCCCAAAACCCAGGACATCCTGATACTTCTGTTTTATCAGGGCAATTCCGTCTCTTCATCTCTGCAACTACCACCTCTTCGTGTTCTTTCTCAGGATATGTAAGCATCTTGCTTTTCCATGCAGGTTCCTTTTCCATCTGTGTTGTCTTGATATAATCATTCTGGAATGGAAATTACCATTTTGACCTCCATCACAAGGTGGCCCAGCTTCCTTGAAATTGGCCTCTTGTCATGCATGCTGCAAGATGACCGAGACATCTGGCATCGTATTCCGGAATTTCTCCTGAGATGAAAGTTCTTGTTTCATCCATGGCATAGGGTAGGAGTGCGCAGACATAGCAACACTCCTTAGATGTTCTTTCACCCACCTTTTTCATGTGCCGATACCACATGTTATTACCCAAGTGTGCTAGATTGTCTAGATATGTACTTATCCCATCATTATCTTCCTCTGCATTTCTCTTACTTCTCACTATTATCAAATCAGAGCTTAAGTAATAATCATGAAGTATATCATAAAGAGTTCTCTCTCAGAAACATAGGAGACTCTACCTCAATGGAAGTGAATACATCAAGAGCAGTGCTTGTAGTTGGAGGAATCACAGTAGTCCCTGTCTCAACGGGAGCATTAGTAACATAGTGAATGCTAAACAGAAGATTCAGAAAGACACTTTGGCACATACGTATACCATAAACCGACATATCAATCTCCACCATTTGCAACATTCTGGATTTAGTTGGGCTTGCTCATTCTCTGAAATTGTACCATTTTCAAGATTCCTCATCATGTCTCTATATTACTTTAAGGAAGGAATAAACCTTTTTAATCAGGCAATTCAGGTAAATCAGGCAGCTGCAGAATCTGTTCAATTATTGCTGTAAGCAGCCACCTTATCCCAGGGCCATTTTTAGGATCATGCAGAAAAGTATGTATGTTGACGCTATGCCCAAGAAGAGCAGGACAAGCTCAAATAATATACATGAAAACAGCAAGTAGGATCCTATGGCATCGTCATTTGTCAAAACCATAGATTCAACCAAACAATGCGTCTGATGAAAAGAATCAGCATATTGCTCACGCTTCCAATTTCTTATGAAATGCTGCTTAAACATATTCACAATATGTCAACAACTTTCTAAAGTTCATTTGCAAAGAACTCTGTGGATCAAGAAATGGATTTGCATGCCTGCTATAATATCTATAAGGAGTGTTTGTGAGAGCCATAGTCCAAATGCACATCTGCACTTTTTAATCAATCCGTTGGTTTATCGTTCATCTTCCTCATCATTGATCGAGTGTGAAATTCTTCTTCTTTTCTTGCTTCCAAATCGATCGTTAGGGGTGCATCGGCCTCTCCAATGCAGGTTTTAACATCACTGAGATGGATCCAATCGCACCTGCCTTGAACTTTTACTTTAGAGGGAGTAATGTCTTCCACGATAAATGGGCCAACAAATCTAGGTTTGTGCCATTGTCTAGTAAGGTTCCGGATCAGCACTGTATCACCAATAAACAACCTGATAATAGTTTAGAAACTCCAGCTGCAGAATGGCCTTCATCTGAGTACTGAGAATGACCCCACTGGTGTTTGAGTTGATCTGAAATGACAGAGATACTAGCGGTCATACATGTTAAGCACTCATTTAATTAATTTCCTAAGTTTTGCAGAACTCTGGGCATCACTTTTGCTCCTCGATGGAGGAATCAAAGGCATTCTCATTTTTCTACCTGTCACTAATTTGTGGGGTGTGAGGTGATCGTCTGAACCAGGACAATACCTTAGGGGATATAGCGATATGGGCAGGCTATAAAGCCATCCATTTTTCCATGTCAATTTTAGCTTGGCAACTCTCTCCTTTAGGAGGCCATTGAGTCTCTCACATATCCTGTTTACTTGCGGGTGATAAGCAGAAGAAAACATATGTTTGCTATTCAATAACAGGCTTATTTGTTCAAATACTTCATTAACAAAATGTGGCCCATTATCGGATCTCAGCACTTCACGCACTCCCCATCTTGGAAAAACATCACATACTAAAAACTTCACTGTGCAAGTGGCATCAGGGTGTGTACAAGGACCTACTTCGATCCACCTGGAGAAGGGACACACCACTACTATTAAATACCTATATCCACTAGATACTTGCAGCATATCAAATCAATATGTAAATGCTGAAAAGGACTATTCGGTCAAGGAATCACTCTGCTAATTGTTCGCAGTGGTAAACCCAGTGGTAAACATTTGACATGCAATGCAATTTACTACATAAAATGCAATGCGTTCTAACAGGTTTGGTACGAACTAGTCTTCTGCAATAGCTGCAGTAAGACTTTCCCTAGTTACATGCTGGGTAGTGCAGCTGTTCAAGCGCTATCCTCAATATTGCTATTGGTATCACCAGCTCTCCGGTACTGTCCTGTTGCCACAATGCTTCTGTGGGGATAAAGAACACCTCCTACATTTTCCATAACTCTTGCTCTTCCTGTGGTGCACTGCCTTGAATATCCATTAACTGAGCTGTTGATAAATGGTTAAACCCCTCTTTTACCATCACAATCTTTACCACCCTTTCCTTAATTTCTGGAGCATCAAAACCTGAAATATTTGGTGCATATGCTACACTCCCCAAAATGTACAAACCTCCAGTCAAATCCTTAAACCCCCTCTCTAATAACTCCACTAGAAACCAGTCGGCCCTCAGCCTATCACCAAAATCCCTCTCACCTCTCACAAAACTACTAACATCCAGCACCCACTCCAGCTCATCAGCCGACTCACCCGAGACCCTAATACCCACCCAAGACACCACTACAACACCCAGGCACTACCTATGGAGACCATACAGACTGGTATAAAAGGAGCTTTAATAAATGCCCGGTCTATGGTGGCCCATGCCACAGAAATAGCTGATGTAGTCCTAACAGAAAGAATGAACTTCCTCGCTATCACTGAATCCTGGCTTCACTCAGCAGCTGGCCCAGTGTTTATGTTAGCTATCCCCGAGGACTATACCCTTCTAAGAATAGATTGCACCACCTCCCAATATGCCATAATTACAAAAAGCAGCCTAGCACCGAGACTCATCCGCCCCACTAAATGCAGACTCATTTGAATCCCTTACTGCCAAACTGACCATTTCGGACAACCAGACCCTATCCATCCACCTCATTTACAGAACCCCGGGCCCTCTAGGCTCTTTTGAAGAAGATCTCACTAATATCATATCCAATAACCTTAAAAACACCTCACTATGCCTTCTCTTAGGAGACCTCAACCTCAGTTTCAAAGACCCATCGGATCCCAACGCTAAACAGATTAACGATTCCCTCGAGGAATTAGGGTTTACCCAAAAGGTAACAGTGCAACCCATACCAAAGGTAGGACCCTCGATTGGATAGCGGAGCACAATTGCCATACATCCATCACCTCTTTAACACTGCTGCCCTGGTCCGACCACCACCTGATCTCCTTCTCCCTAGAAGCCACAGCTCCCCGACATGCTGACAGCATAGCTCCTGCCATTCCCACTAGAAATAAAAAAACATCACAGCTGATAAACTCACTCCCCTGATTCTTTCCACCTTTAATTCTCTTCCTGCCCTCACAGACCCATTCATCTTGGTAGAAGAGTACAACAAAGTAATGCTATCTGCTTTAGACACAATAGCATCATTGAAAATTAGAAAGAGCAAACTGAAAAAACATGTGAATACATGGTTCTCTCCTCACCATTAGAATAGGGAAATGCAAATGCGAACAAATATGGAGTCTAGAACCGTCTGATACTAACAAAAATAACCTCAGCAGACTAGCCTCCCTGTACAAAAAAAGAAATAATCCTTGCCAAACAAGAGTCCTACAACCTGCGCATCACCCAAGCTAACTCAAATACAAAAGAATTCTTCACAATCCTCAAAGAGATAGAAACACCCATCCAAGCCCCAGACACTTGCCTTAAGGACACAAACTGGTGCACCAATATTCAGAGTGCTCTATCTAACAAGATAACGACCCTCCAGGCTAAGATTAACAATAAAAAACAATCTCTCCTCCATGTTTCTAATCCTAATAAAATCATTGCTCCTTTGCCCCTGAACACCCTACCTCCCTCTCTTCCTACTCTATCTACACCTCTCTTCAACTTCAAGAAAGTATCCACCTTAGAAGTTGAAAAAGTCATCTTAACTCTCAAACCGTCCAACTGCCACGGTGACCCTTGCCCAGTACAAATTATAAAAGATTCTGCACGGGACCTCTCCCCTTTCATTGCCAAGCTTATAAAGACGTCATTCTCCACCGACACTATTCCCAACAATCTGAAACAGTTGTGGGTCCTACCACTTCTAAAAAAACAAACACTTGACCCGTCTATACCCACTAACTATTGCCCCATCACTACAGTTCCGTTCCTGCTTAAAATCCTAGACAAGGTGGCGTACCTCCAAATCCAACAATATCTGGAATGCAACCACCTTCTAGGAGTACGTCAGTCAGGTTTTAGACCTCAACACGGAATGGAAACTGCACTTATCGACCTTAAAGCACAAATAGACACCCTGAGAGACAATGGTAAAACAGAACTACTACTGCTACTTGACCTCTCAGCTGCGTTCGACCTGGTTGACCATAAGACTCTCTGTAACCACTTGGACTCTGCCACTCACTTCTCACAAGAAGCCATAGGATGGATTCAATCCTTCCTTGACAATAGAACAATGCAGGTTTTCTCACCCTCAGCAGCTGCTGACCCCATACCCATTACCTGTGGTTTGCCCCAGAGCTCCTGCGTTTCGCCTACTCTGTACAACATCTTTACAAAGACCCTGTTTCATGATCTAGATGGCCTGGGTATCACCTACACTAACTATGCGGATGATACACAGATCCTCATCCCATTGACAGGAGATTACAACAAGGATTTGGCCTCTGTGAATAGAGTGTACCTCATCATCCAGGCATGAATGGCATCTCATGGTCTATGCCTGAATGATGACAAAACGGAACTCCTCATTGTCGGCACCACTGCTAACCTCAACAAACTAGGCCATCTCTACTCGAACTTCATAATAGACAATAACAACATCACAGTAGCCAAGGAAGTCAAAACCCTTGGATTCTTTTTAGACTCTACTCTTACCTTAAAAAAACAAGTAAACTCCATGGCCTCAGCTACCACCTATACTTGCAAGCTAATCAGAGCAGCCAAGCCTTTCCTTTCACCTAATAACTGCATCACAGTAGCAAGAGCCCTTGTTTTATCCAAATTGGATTATTGTAATGCCTTATATGTAGGGATTAACAAATACATTACCAATAAAATCCAGATTTTACAGAATAATGCCCTGAGAGCAGCCCTAAATATTCCCAAGAAAACCCACCTATCCAACCTTAGAAGATCCAACAACTGGCTCTCCATAAAAGACAATAGTTTCCTCAAAACAGCTTCCCTGACACACAAATGCCTACACTGTGCCACCCCACAATACCTCACTGCCAGATTCTCGAGACAATCTTCCAACGGCCCCTCAAGAACAGCTAACGAGAACCTTCTACTAGTGCCCAGATTTAAACACATGAAGACGGGTCGAAGTAGCTTCCCGGTCAAAGCTGCCCAAAATTGGAACTCACTCCCACCTACCTTAAGGGAAGACCTACCCTATCTACACTTTAGTTCCAACCTCATCCATTGGATTAAGGAACATGACACCTGACACTTTACTACACTCTGCTCAAACCACTTGCCCCTGCCTGTACATATTGTATATAACTGCTCCTTGATGTTTCTCGCCATAATATGTATAAAATGTATGATACTTTACAGCAATGTAATTCAAAGTAATGTATGTAATGTAATTTAATTTAATTTACAGATACTTCACAGCAATGTAACCAAAGCTGAACAACCCTCTTTATGCCTTCTGCGCCCTAATACCCTTGGGTCTAGCGCGCATTATAAATATTAAAACAAACAAACAAACAAACAAACAAATCAGAATATCATCTACGTTTTGTATCACAGTACGTTTCAAATCAATATTGCCAAGGTCCATCTGCAGGACTCTAGTTAACATCGATGGAGACTCACAGTACCCTTGAGGCAAACAAGTAGGTTTCAGTTGAATTTGGCAACACATAAAGAAAGTAAATTCTTGTGGGTCCTTGTGCAACAGAATTGAGAAAAAACATTTTTAAAGTCAATCACTGTGAAATATTGCACTATTTCTGGGATACTAGATAGTATTGTCGCCGGATTTGGACCTAAAGGAAACTCTGCCTCTACAATCTGGTTAATCGGTCTCATGTCTTGTATGAATCTCCACGACCCTCCCTTCAATTTCTTCACAGGTTACTCTGCGGTATTACACGATGACTCTGATAGTACCAAAATACCTTGCTTCATTAATGCTGAAATAGTCTCAAAATGCCCTCTTCTGCCACTCGCGACATTGGGCCTTACTCAAAGTAAAATTGCTCCTGGTTTCACCTTTATCTTAATCTCTCCCACTCCTTTTAATAGGCCTACATCATAAGGGCCTGTAGTCCATAAAATACTTGGCACCTTTTCCAAGTCCTCATCCAAAAATGCTGGATGCTGTCACATTATTTTCATGTGCTGTGAGATCTCCCTTTTCTCTATTCTGATCCAATACGTAATTCTCATAAAGAACACCACTTCATCGTCTGCTGGATCATCTATAAACATGTCGCTTTCAGTGACGTCAGTCAATCTGCACTCCTCCCCAATGGCAATGACAGTTCTCCATGGTTTACCCTCATTATCTGTGCCTTCAAGCAATACCATTTCCCCTTGTACTATGGCTGCATCTAATTCTAAGGGAATAGTCTGTCCCCCCTCTTCGTCCATAGGTACCTGTGGTCTAAACAGGAATTTATTAGGCATCCTCATAGCCCTTCCCACTAAGCCAGGTAGCCATGTTAACAGAATACTCACCCCATAAAGGAACACCTCTGACTCCATCAGCACCCCTCGCAGAGCCATTTGCTCTTTAAATGCCAATATAAACTCAATCACATTCATATAGTGTATCCCAGGAGTGCAGCACACTATACCTTTGGCAGTAAAAGAAATTGCCAAGTTAAGTTTTGTCATTAAGTCTCTTCCCAGAATATTAACTGGTGTCTGCCATGAATACAATAATCGAACAGACATATCAGATGCTCCTATAGAGACTGGTAAATTGTCAGTGAAAGGAACTCGACTTATAACTCCAGAGAATCCCTGAACATTAATGGCATTTCCCGACATTGGGTATTTTTCCTCTCGTATACATGAACGAGTAGCCCCAGTGTCCCCTTAGTTCCTCTTGAGGGTCTTGTTTCACGGATTGTACTGAACACATGAAGTCACCCTCTGAGTTGCCCTATTCTGGATACATACATACCCCTGCACCTGTAAAAGGATTCTCTCCTACCACTGTGACACAGCCTATTCTAGGTGTCAATGATTGTCCTGTGTTTGTGCTCTACTTTATCTGCCTGGGGGCGTACTGTGACAGCCCTTGCAGTGGATTCAATTATGCTTGTTGTAATTGCTGCAGTTTCTGTACCTGTTGTACTTGTGGTGCTTGTGCCTGATACACTGTCTGATCCTGGGCAAATCCATCCCTAGCTTGTGAGCTATATGCTGGAGGATAAGCTGTGCCTCATCCTGAATACTGACCATTTCGTATATATCCTTGGCTCCAACATGTGCGCGCAATGTGTCCTGTCATTTCACAAGTCCAACATATAGGCGGGTTTCGTCTAATTAGCCCCCCTTGGTTAAATCTTCCTTGCACATTCTGATTCTCATTCTGCCCATACTGAAACTCACCTTGAGTGTTTTGAAATCCACCCCTTCCTCGGTAACCCATGCTCCTACCTCGTGATATAAAATCCTCCTTAATTCATTGGGCGCTGATTATTTGCCTGCGATGTATCCACTGCTTTCTGAACTTCTAGCCCTTACCCACTTGTTAATACCGCTCCTTCTATGACGTATTTTGACATTTTTTCTGGACTAACTTAACTTCCTCAATTTTTCTAGCATTGTCTTTCTTTTTATTCTTCTCCTGTATCAGCCAACAGTGATGCACTATAGTCAACCGTATCTCAGGCCACGATTTTGCTTCCATCCCCACTAACTTCTTAAGTTGCCTGTGTACAGTTTCAGGCAATCCCTGACACTAAAATGTGGTAAAATACTGCCACTGTTTTACTCCACGGCTCACACATTTCAAGAGACCAGTTCTCTTCAATGTCTTGAATGTAAGCAAGCAGATCTTCATCTTCTTTCATCTTTCATGTCATAATCGCACCCATATATGATACATCAGGATATTGTACTCTAAGGGCTTTCCAAACATCTGCCCTACACTTATAAAATGGCGCTCCATCGTGCACCGTGTTTGGTGCCATGACACTCGAATAACCTGCTCTCGTCCAAATTTCATCTGCTCTTTCCGAAGAATAACTGCTAGGAGACCCTTGATAACCCCTATTGCCAAGGTATTTCCTCCAGTCATTTTCTCTAACCCATAAATTCATTTTCCTGCACCCGCCATTAAACTGGAGAGTTTACACCTTAAATTATCCTTGTCCATCTGTGGCCATGGAATATACTGTGGTCTCCCCTCTCCCTTCTCCAATAGGGGAAACTGTGTAAATCTTATTCTAAAATCCGTTCCCATCGTCTGCCTATCCATGGTAGGAACAATAGTTCCTGATCGCCTTCTTCCTGGCAGGGACCTTAACCGATTTACATATGGCAGTGATTCTCCCCTTTCACTTTACGATCATCCTTTAGGGTGCTCTGGACATTCTATAGGATCTGGAATCCTATCCTTAGGTTGTTCTAAATGAGACCATCTTACTCCCTTGCCTGTCTGTAAACTTCCCTCTGGGGCACACAGATTCCTTCCTTCCCCACTGAAGGATTCTCTCTCTTCATCTGATATGTCCAATCCCAAACTAGTATGACTCTCCTCTCTTTCACCCTTTTCTAAGGTTATCCTACTTAAAGACGGGGCACTATGCTCAGAACCAAATGAGCTTCCCTCTTCTCCTCATGATTGGGAGATTATAAATCGTTCTCCCTTTTCTTGACTTCCTGATTCACCTCTTTCTCTTAAATCCTGATAGGCTTTATCGATCCTATCTCCTATGCTCCCTATATTGAAATTCTCATCTAAGGTGACTTTAGATGGTCCTGAAGTTGCTCCCGGTAACGGTAGGAACTCTTGTATGTCACTCCATTGTATCACTGGACTTGGCTCCATTAATTCATTCTGAATGGGATCAATCTTGCATTCCCGCTGTCTCCTTTTTCGTTCAAATTCTTCAGCTACTTCTCTCTGCTTTCTTGCTTCCCATCTAATTCTTTCCTCTTCCATTCTCGTTTCTTCTCTCCTTTCCTCCGCTCTTCTTTCTTCATCTTTCTTTCACCTCTGTATCCTTTTGTCTCTTAATTTCTGCGCTTGCCCTTCTTCTCTCTTCCTATCCTGTCTATCCCGTTCTTCCATTGCTCTCTGTCTATTATCATACTTTCTTTGTTGCTCTGCCCTTTCGTCTTCCTTTTGTTGCAGCTGTTCTCGCCGCTGTCGGCTCTTCCTTTTCTGCTTATCTTCTTTTAATCTCTTTTCTCGTTCCCTGTCTTTTCTATCCTGCTCGTCTCGATCTTCCCTTTGCCTAACTTCCTCAATGCTTTCCCATCTAGTTTAAGCAATATCTATCCTCCCATCCATTCGTTCTGTATGAGTGTTACCTCGTCAGCTTTATCATTTTCTCCTTTCCATATCTTAATTTCTCATTCTATATCTGTCGATACATGTAATAACTCACCTTTCTCTTCCCTGTTTTGTAAGGCCTTAAAAGTCTCCTCTTTTCTCTTAGTCTCCTCTGGACTATCGTCACTGCTATAAGCAGGCGGTTCGCATATTGGATTACAATATCCCGTCGCTGCTTTTAGTTCTTTTAATGGATACAATCCTCGGTTCTGTACTAACGCTTTTTAATTCAAGTGAGGCAAGGGGAGCAGAAGGCAACTTCCTCTTTATACTGATTAAGCATCCAATCCTCAGGTGGTGGATCCTCTATCTCTTCCTGGTACATCTTCCAAAGTTCTAAAATAGCCAACCTCTTTTCTAATTTCTTTCCCGTGTACGGAGTGTGCAAGTATGTGCTCATGTGTTACAATACCACATGTGCCAAAGATCCCCCTTTTGGCCAAGGCATGTACAGTGTATCTGCAGTGCCTTTCACCCATTCCGCACTGTACTGTTTGAGCTTGGGCATATGTTTTGGCAAGGTTATACACATGTGCATCAAAGGAGTAACATCTTCCATTGTAACAAGTCTCAGTTGACTGTCAATACTTACCGGTGCTTTACAACAAAAATATGTTTATAAAAACAACAAATATGAGCACGTTCCAACAAACCACCTCTCAAAATCCCTATTTTCCAATAGTTTCAGTCTATCTTTAAGTCTCTTATCTAGATACTAGTCTTCTCAACCTTCTCTTAATTTTCTTTACTCTTTTGTTGCTCTTCCATACCTCAACACAACACAAATACAAACAGGCAGACTAGTCGACTCTTCACATTAATCCTCAGTGCTTTTTCGTTATCTTTGTCCCTAAATATACCCTGATGGGGGTTTAAGTCATTATTATACAGAGATCTATCATCTGCGTAGCCTAGATTACTTCAACTGAAGTGTATAACAACTTCTTCTGAAATTCCCTTGAACCAGGAATCCTTGGGCTTATCTCCTTTATCTCTTACCTATATACACAAACAACACCACTCATTATTTTTCTTACACTATTTTCTAAGTCCCCCCTAACATTTTAAACTACCACAATCCCATCCCCTCAATTTGCCATTCCCCTTAGTCTACTCACCATTCGTTCTCTCAGCTCGAGACCTTTGGTATCAGCTCCCCTCTCCAATCGACCCCTTTTGCCTTCCGTCCACAAAGCGCTTGTGGAAACCAGGAGGGATTTTGTCAAAGAGGGACCTGCACCACTTGTATCAATTTTTTTGCAAAAATTCTATATCGCCCACTCTCTAAAGGAAACCTTGCGATCTTCCGGCTAGATGGCGAAGGGCATTTGATCGTCCGAAGCACTGGAATCTATAGGTCGATTGGGTCTTTACGTCAACCATCCTCTGCTACCACGTGAACCATAGAGGCCCTTTTACTGAAGGTAACATGTCGTACTATGGATGGGACAGAGAATAACTTCTCAAACTAAATAACAAGACTGACTCAAGAAGTTGGCAAATAACTGTGTTTCAATATCAATTGTCTAAAATAGGGAGTACAACGGACATCAATGGACGGTGCACAGCATGATCTCGAAAAATCTCGAAAAATGTCATGAAAAATAACACATTTATACTAAAGCTTGTCATACATGACGCTCTACTATGTGACAAATTAGGTAAAACCTGCGGGAGATTGTCGCTGTCTCAAGGGTAACGTCTAAGCTTTCTATATGGGATAGGATCATAATTTGGCCTCTACAGTCAGGTGGGAACTCATGCCCTCTCTTAGTGCAAGTCATGGTGCAAGTCATTTTTTGACAGTAATTAGAAACACAACACTTAATTGGCTCATAAACCATAAGGCTCTTCATTATACAGCCTTCTACAATTGGTTGGCACTCTTGTACCCTTTTGGAACATTCGATGCTCTAGCAGCACGTAAACTGGTACCCCAGGTGCTGGTGGGTGAACTTGACCGCATCTCCTCACTGACGTCTCTCAGCATTCATGCCGTCTGCCATTCACATTGTCTTTGAACTCAGCCTTGCAGTAGCTTCTTGTCTCTGGGAATATAAGGGAGTGTGAGCACATGCTATCTTCAATCTGGTACAACATGCTCTCATCTATTTTCCTCCTCAGCTCACATGATCAGAGACCATGAATTTGATCATATTATAGCATCAAATAGTCTTTAATGAGGAAACTTAGCACTTGTGGTGTTCTCTCTTTGCAACTTATTAAGGGATGCCTCAGGTTCTCACGTTTTACTGTTCTTCACAGCTGATAACCAGTTCTTGGCTGCTTCCAGTCTTTGACATCAAGCCAGACAGCCTCTTTGGTCTTGCTTCAAATTTGAGCCTATTCTTAGCTGCGACACACGCATAGTTTCCAGTTCATCTTTCTTCATGGAGACTCGCTGACTAAAATGTATCATCGAATGTCCAGAACTCTTATATACATATATGTTGGTGGCACTGCCTGCAGTTTATATACTACGTATAGCCAGCCTTATGAATACTTAATTTACTTGCGTTGCAGCCTCTGTAAATTGTAAAACGGCTTGTGTTTTCTGCAGTGCTCTTCACACGTGCAATCTTCATTCCGCACATAAAAGCCTTCTCGATTCTTTACTTCGCTATCAGATTCTATCTCACCCATGCATTCTTTTCTTTAGTCATACTTCCCAATGCGTCACTCTTATCTTTCCGTGATGTCATCAGCTTCTCTTTTTCACATCTTCACACTTCTTCAGGCGCTACTCTTAGGAGACTATCGGCCTTTTGGGGGTACTTCTCATAGGGTCTTCTCAATGGATACCTTGTTGCAAAGATTCTTCGTTGTATAGGTACCATTACTTGCGTTGTGTATGTCGCAATTTCCGGTTTCCAGCATATAGGCCGAATAAGGGTGGGACTACCTGTAGAGGTACTCGGCTGCTCTTCTACACTGACCTACTGTGAAATTGCTCATGCAGACTTGACGGTGGACCGCATGTGGGAAGTGGCAGAGAGCGGACACACACTGTCTAGAATATATGAATTGCTCTTGGCTGGAGGGCCCTCTTCAGTACTTGCAAACAGAGACAAGTGGGAAATCGACCTAGGTGCCCCCTTTACGGACTCTGAGTGGTCAAAGGCACTCTATTATCATAAGCGTGTATCTAGTAATGCTAAACTGCAGCTAATCCAATTATTTATAACACACAGGGTGTACCTGACACCGTTAAGAATTTCCAACTTCCCGGGCTCCTCTGATCAGGGTTGCCCTAGATGTGATGCTGGAGAGGCAGGAATGCTACACATGTTCTGGACATGCCAGAGTATAGGCAACTACTGGGAGGGGATTGCGACCAGAATGAGCAGGGGTGGACTTAGGCTGGATACCCTATCCCCAGCCGCAGGCTTATTGGGAAAATGTACACGCCCAAAAAACGCACGCTACATACATTAAATGAATGATCTAGCGTACATACTGGCTAAGCGCAGAATTGCCATGTACTGGAAATCTCCAATAGTCCCTAGAATAGAAGATTGGTGGTGCGACCTACATAAATTGGCTTTAGCCGAAACGGCGATGCACACTAGTTGGTCAGGAACTGAAGAGGATATCACATCTTGGAATGCAGTGACACAGACCTTGTTTGCCCCTGAGGACACCCACCCGGAACCAGTAAGCCCATCTGTGGGAGCATCCTTACGAATATAGATACACATGCATCTTAGGAAGACCTTACACACTCACAGCTCTAGAGTTGTAGACAAACTCAGTTTAGGGAGAAGAGGGTGGGATGGGGTAGGAAAGTTGCGGGTACGGTCTTAGTTCTACAGTTTGGTTGGACAACCTAAGTGTATAAGCATGTAATTGTATAGCTCCTACACAGGTGATAATGATAATGATAATGTGATTGTAACAATCACTGGCAAAAGACAATAACGTTTTTTCAACAACAAAAAAGAAGCAGTGTTGGAGATACAGGAGACATCAGTACACATTGTAGTATCATGGTTTAAGATAACGGTGAGAGCATTTTTCATGGTGACAGTAGTGTCTGCAATACTTGCAGCCTTGGTGTATGTTGTGATCATTGGTATTCAAAGAGATAGCTGACTTTGAGGTAGGTATTGCATCGATAATTGTAAAGTCACCACATTTTGCAGTGCAGTTGGCAAAGTTTTTGGGTCCACCACAATGTTTTATGGACCTTATTGGACTCTAGGACACACGTAAAGGCCCTTATTGTGCCTCCAATGTTTTCTTGATATTTGGGGATCTACAATGCAGTTAAGGTCTTTTTCCTGCCTCTGAGGTTTTCTGAAAGTTTGGGGATCTATGAAGCATTGTAAGGCCTTTTCTGCGCTGTGTAAGATTTTGGGACATTCAGGGCTTTAGGACACGTTTTTCAGGCCGCAAGGTTTTCTGGACTGTCTGGGATCTAGGATGCATTTCATGGCAATTTAAGGGTTACAAGGTTTTCTGGATTTTCATAATTCTGTAATGCATTTTAATGTATTTTTTGGGCTGCCAAAGTTATCGGGATATTCAGGGCTTTAACACGTTTTCCAGCCACCAAATTTGTAGTGACTTTCAGGGTTCTAGGATGATTTCAAAGGTATTTTTAGAGGTCCTAAATATTTCTGGAATTTAAGAGGGTCTATGATGCATTTTAAGGCCTTTTTTGGCTCACCAAGCTTTTCAGGACATTCAGGGCTCTAGGACACATCTTTTGTGTCACCACATTTTTCTAACTATTTAGTGTTTAGGATGCATTTAGAGGCCTCCAAAGCTTTTGGGACTTTTGGTAATATACAATGGCCTCATTATGAGGTTGGCAGTAAGGGGTTAACGGCAACGGTAAGGATGCCGTTGCCGTTAACCCCTTACCACCGCATTACAAGGTCCCTTAGCGGGAGCCGCTAAGGGACCAGGGAGCTAATAACGGGCCCGCTATTAGTGGGCCCGTTATTAGCTCCTTCCCCATTCCCATTGAGCCCTATGGGGGCTCGAATGGGAATGGGGACTGGTTCTCAGAATGGGGATTTACCGGGTCCTCCAAGGTTGGAATGACCCAGTAAGTACCCATTCTGAGAACCCGGACACGGTATGCGGTAAGGGGGTAGCCATGGTGCTGATAGCACCATGGCTACTTCCTACCTCGTAATGAGGCCCAATGTCCTCTTTTGGGTTAAGAGGGTTTTTGGGACATTCAGAAATCTAAGACGCATTTTTCAGCCCACCAAAACTTTTTGGACATTCAGTGGTTTAGAACATATTTAACGGCTCTTTTTGGGTCCCAAGTTTTTTAAAATTTTGCAGACATACAATGAATTCTGAGGTTTTTTTCAGGGAACAACATTTTTTGGGACATACTTGGCTATAGGAGAGATTTCTGGGATCCTCCTCAAAGCTTTCTGGACTTTTGTAGTGTCTAGGATGCATGTAAAGGCCCTATTTAGCCATCCAAAGTTCTCTGGACTTTCAGGGATGTGCAATGCATTTTAAGTTTTTTTTTTGGGCTGACGATCCTCTCGGAATATTCGATGCTCTAGGACACATCTTTCGTGCCATCACAGTTTTCTATTTATCGGGTGCCTAGGATGCACTTAGAGGCCTTTTTTCGTGCCTTCAAAGTTTTCAAGACTTTTGGGGATGCATAATGTATTTTAAGGCGTCTTTTGGGCTGCCAAGGTTTTTGGGATCTTCGGAGCTCTAGGACACATTTATTGGCCCACCTTAGTTTTTGGACCTTCAGGGGTTTAGGATGCATTTAAAGGTCCTTTTCTGGCCTTTTTCAGGCAACCAAAATTGTTGGAACATTCTTGGCACTAGAACAGGCCCACCAAAGTATCCTGGACTTTCGTGAGATCTAGGATGCCTGTGAAGGCCCTCTCTGGGCCACCAAAGTTTTCTGCACTTTCAGGGATGCATTTTAAGTTCTTTTTTGGGCTGTCGAAGCTCTCAGGACATTCAGTGCTTTATGACATGTTTTTCTCACCCAGCAAAGTGTCCTTGACCTTCCGGGTTCTAGGAGACATGTAAAGGCACTTTTTGGGCCACCAATGTGTTCTTGAGATCTGGGGTCTACAATGCATTTTAAGACCTTTTCTAAGCTGCCAAAGTTTTTGAGACATTCAGGGATTTAGGACATATTTTTCCAGCTAGCAAAGTTTTGTTGACCATCAGGACACACTTAAAGACCCTTTTTGGCCTCCAAAGTTTGCTTCTACTCCAAGGATTCCTGAACCTTTGGGGGCCTATCGTGCATTTTATGGCCTTTTCTGGGCTCTTGGGACATATGTGACTCAATTACACATTTTCGGGGCATTTTAGCATCTTTTTCAGGCATCCAAAGTTTTCTGAACTTTTGGGTGTCTATAATTCATTTGAATGTTTTTTCTGGGCTGTTAAATTTTTGGGCCACCAGAGTTTTCTGGACTTTCAGGGTTCTAGGATTGTAATTGTAATTGGGTTTTTATAATGCACTTAATACTCAAAGGTTTCTAAGCGCGCACCATGGGGATCGAACCTGTGTTGCTCCGCGTTGTTTTGGTTCCAACGTGAGTGCGTTGCCCCTGAGCTATCCTCCCGAGACTAGGATACATTTCAAGGACATTTTCAGCCTCCAAAGTTTCTGGACATTCGTGGATATGCAATGCATTTTTAGGCCTTTCTTGGGGTGCCGACATTTTTGGGAAATTCAGTGCTCTTGGGCGTGTTTTTTGGGCCCATACACTTTCTGAACTTTCATGGTTCTATGGTGTATTTTAAGGTCTTATTCGGGCATCCAAGGTTTTCGAGACATTTGGGTCTCCATGACACTTTTGTTTCAGGCCACCAATTTTTTTTTAACTTTTGAGTGTTAGGATGTATTTAAAGCCATTTTTCGTGACTCCAAAGTTTTGTGGATTTTCGTGGGTCTACGATACATTTTAAGTCCTTTAATGGGCTGCTGACGTTTTGGACACATTAACGGGTTGACGATATGTTTTTCAGTCCCCAAAAGTGTTTGGGGACTTTTGCAGTCTATGATGCATTTTAAGGCCTTTTTTGGCTGCCAAATTTTTTCAGGAAATTCAGAGCTCTATGAAAAATGTTTCGGGTCACCAAAGTTTTCTGGACTTTTGGGGGTCTAGGATACATTTAAAGGCCATTTTAGGCTTCCATTGCTTTCAGACTTTCAAGGGTCTATGATGCATTTTATGGGCTTTTTCGAGCTACTTACGTTTTCATGACATTCTGCACTCCTGAAATACATTTTTCGGGCCACCAACATTTTCTGGCATTTTGGGGTCTAGTATATGTTAAGGCCTTTTTCGGGCTGCTGTGGTTTTCAGGGCATTCGATTTCTAGGTCATGTTATCAGACCACCAAAGAATTTGAACTTTTGTGAACGTACTTGCAGGCTTTTTTTTATGCCTCCAAAGTTTTCTGGCCTTCAGAGGTCTATGATGCATTTTAAGGCCTTTTTTGGGAAGCTAAAGGTTTTTGTGACATTGAGGGCTCTAGGACAAGCTTTTTTCAGGACACCAATGTTTTTGAACATTTGGGAGTATAACTCAAATTTACAGGCCTTTTTCATGCCTGAAAATTTCTCGGGTGTTTTGAAGGTCTATGATGCATTTTAAGACCTTTTCTGGGCTGCTGACATTTTCATGTATTTCAGGGCTTTTGAACACGTAACCAAAATTTTGGGTATTTTCAGGGGTGTAGGTCTTTTTCATGGTGTCAACGTTTTTGGGACATTCGTGGCACTATGACACGTTTTTCAGGCCACCAACATTTCTGGGACCTTTTGGGGTTCTAGTATGTATTTAAAGTTCTTTTTCAGGCCTCCAACATTTTCTGGACTTTCATCTACAATAAGGCATTATTCTCCACTTTCAGTGTTCTAGTAGATGTTTTTTGTGCCTACAAAGCTTTCCGGACTTTCTTGGATCTACGTTGGATTTGGTGACCTTTTTCAGGCTGCTGAAGGTTTCGTGACTTTTCAGGGTTTAGGATGCATTTGAAGGCCTTTTCGATCCTCTAAAGTTTTCTGGACGTTTGTGGGGTCGATTATTAATTTTAAGGCCTCTGGGGCTGCCAACATTTTTGGGACATTTGGGGCTATATGACACATTTTTTGTGCCACCAAAAGGACTTCAAATTAAGCCCTGAGGAACTTTCAGTGTGATCTACACCCATCCTGTAGAAGAGTCTGTACCAGAACCCCAATCAATGTGAAGACTTCAACATCCTTATAGACCATCTCTGCTGGGAATCTTCAAACATCTACACTTTGAGTACAGTAATATCATCACCCATCTATGTTGGAACATCAACATAATTACACCCCAGCTCTTTGAGTACTTCAATATCATGACATACCAGTACCAGTTGTAACTTCAATGTCATGGTAAGATGTACAGGGCAAAGGACTTAACACGATAACATCCCCCAGCTGTGGGAACTTTAATTTAATGACAAACGAATCATGCAGGAACTTCAACCCTATCGCATAACCTCATGGTGGGGATGTCAATATTTTCACATACCATCCAAATGGGAACTTCAATAGCATTTCATACTACCCATGTGGGGATAATTATCACACACAATATTCCCAAGGGCATTACACAAATATGACAAACAATCCATCAGGGGACATCTGGTCATCTCCCCCTCTTCCTGTAGAGACTTAGGGCCTCATTACGACCCTGGCACTCCCGTAATGAAGGGGGCCGGTAGGGGACCGGCCCCCTTCATTACGGGAGCGCCAATTACGAGTTTCCCTTTGCGGGACCCGGATCAGACGTCTGGTAAAACCAGATGTCTTTTCCGGGTCCCGCGAGGGGAAGGGGAAGATAACAACAGGACACTTGGAATGTGCCCGTTGTTACCTCCCTCCCCATTCCCATTGAGCCCTATGGGGGCTCAAATGGGAATGGGGAATGGTTCCTGCAAGGAGGACTTTCCGGGTCCTCCTATGTCGGAATGACCCAGTAAGTCCCCATTGCAGGAACCCGGTAAAGGAGCCGGGTTTGGAGGCAGCCATGGAGCTAATTGCTCCATGGCTACCTCCAAACTCGTAATGAGGCCCTTAGTCTTTAATATCATTACCAACTCACCCACCAAAAACTGTTAGAGGTGCAATATCCACTGACATTAATCCTGGTTCCACTTTAATAACATCCTGCACAAGATACACCTTTTAAGGATGTCAATATCATCACCCAAAATCTCGTTATGAATCTTTCTCTATAGCCCAGCACCATCTTGTAGGCAATTCAGAATTGATACAAACAATCCCTTTGAGACTCCAATATCATCAAAGAAAATTGGTAAATTGATTTCTTTTTTCTTCTTTTTTTAATTGAATTTAGCTGAGTAAACTCAACTTTTTTCAAAATGTTTAAATTTCAAAATGCATACAATATTACATGAACAAAAGGAAAATAAAAAGACATACCTTTGAAAAACTAATAAAAACATATAAAACATATAAAAACAGGAAGACTTCAACACATATATATGATGACTGGCAATGCCTAATACTAATGGCAGTTGATGTGGTTAATACGGTCAGATAGTTAAAGAATATCCCATAAAATCTAACACATATTAATTGTGCTATTACCTAATACCATCATAAAAAGCGGCTGTTTTCCTTTTGAACTCTACATAAACCCAGACTCACTCACAGCAATTAAGTTTAAAGCATTCATAAAATTGAAGGTGGCTACTCGGATACTCATAACTTTAGTAGCCAAAATCATTGGCCATCTATTTCCTGGATACATCAGACCAAAGTAAATCATATGCTTACAGAAAGATTTTGCTCTCAAGTCTGTGAGAGACGGACATTCCACAATTACGTGTTTCAAAGTTTTTCTAACTAACATGTCAGAGCAAAATGTAAAATAATTATCTTTTGGATCAATACGTTTCCTCCTTGCTAAACATCATGTGTCAGCTACAAATTGAAACGTAGATGCAAAATCGCCGATCTGAGCTGTGGTGACGGTGCTCTACATAAATATGGTTCTAAATCTTGAGTCTTTTTTGCTCAATTCCATGGGCCTGAAAATCCTTGTATGTTTTCATCTTCTTCTCGTATCGATCCAATCCAACCTGTATATTTTATCCTTAGCTCAATCCGGGATTGTGATAAGAATATCAATTGTCACATCAGCCTTCGCCAAAACTTCAAAGATACATGCTGACCAAGTTTGAACAAATGCATGTGATGAAGACAGCATATAGTCGGACAGAAGTGCCAAGATGGTATCATTTTGTGTATACATTAAACATTTACGGAATAGGGCACATAGACGCTAAATATATACATCCATTAATGAGGTGAGTCCCAGCTCATGTCGCAGCCACGGTCCTGCTATACACTGTGGAAGACGAAGGACGCCCCTCCAAAATCTTGCCTCTAATTTGTTCAAAAACATCGCTGAGATTATATTTTTTGTCTCTAAACCACAAAGGATTGTTGGCATAATCTTCTGGCGCCAATACATGACGGCTGATTTAATTTAAAATTTGCCAAATTTGTACAAGATTAACCGCTGTGATTAGTTTGTGTACAAGCATTCTTAATTGTGAATCAGTATGCAACATCCCATCAAACAATAGACCAAGGCAAGGATAGGTTGGTACAATCTCCAAACTCACATCTCTGATCTTCCGATCCATCTTGGCTCTATTGTTTAACCTTGGGGCTATATCACTATCTGAGTTTTTTGTAGATTAATGATTAATTCATTGTCATCAAGATAGGCACTTAATGCTGACAAGAGATGTTGCAGGCCTATTGGTGTTTTTGAGACCAAAACCAGGTCATCCACATGCTATAAGGCCTTGATAGCAATTCCATTCATTTTTGGAGAATCCGAATACACCTGTAAGAAGGCCTGCATCATATCATGTATAAAATAATTAAAGAGGGCCGAGGCAAGGATACATTCTTGCTTCAGCCCTCTTGATGTCGCAATTGCTGCAGAAAGTAGGCCCATTAGTGATAACCTGATTTTTATTGTGGTAGTAGAGTGCAACGCATAAATGATGTCACATAATGTAGCCGGACAATTTGGCTTTTATCAATTTTGTTATTAACTTAAGTCTTGAGACTGAGTCAAAGGCCGAGTGTAAGTCGACAAACGCGAATTAAATCGGTTGTTTAAAGGTTTGTGCGTGTGCTTTGAGGGCATTGAGAGTTAGAAGGTTCACTGTCTGATTTGGATCACGTTGCTTGCATGTTCGTGTCCACAGGCTAAAATCTCTCAAGACTAATCTTGAGAAAATCTTTCCCGGGGCATCGAGCAAGGCGATTGGTCGATAGCTTGTGGGTGCACCACGATCACCTTTCTTATAAATTGGAACGATCAAAGATGAACACCACAAAGCCGGTATTTTTGTAGACGTTAGGATCTGTTGAATTATGTTATTAAGAATGCTGGCCCCCTTTGTCGGATTCTGTTGAACATAAAATTGTTCAAGCCGTCTGTTCCTGCTGCACGAGAGGATGAGGATTTGTTTATGAATTCCTCTATTAGTTCTTCAGAGCATTGTAAGTTCCACCCCACTGTGGATTGGTTTTCATACCTATACTTATCAAAACTCTCATCAGCGTATAAGTGTGAAAAGTGATCAAGCCATTGGGCTTCCGTGACCCCATTCAGTTAAATACTTGCTTGTGTTTGATTGGATGATTTGCCAAGCAAGGCCCATACTTGCACAGAATTTGTTATGTAGCCAGCTCATAAATGCCTCGCTATCAGTTTGAAATAATTTGGCTTTTCTTGCGCAAGTCCAATTTCGGTATCTACACTTGGTCACTCTGCAAGCCTGATTACGTTCACTTAGAGGAAGTCTGGAAATGAATCTTGAATCTCTCCTATAGGCTACTCTTGTTTGCTGTATAAGTAAATCAAACCTGTGTTTGTGATTAGGACGTAGTGTACCTTTGTCAAAATAAATATTTCTAAAGAGGGACATGACATCTACATTTGAGTCAAAATTGCTCCTATTCTGATTTCGAACTATAGCCTCATTTAAGGCTAAAAGTGAACTATCTGACCATCCGAAGCGTGTTTTCACATTATTAATTGACAGTATTTGATTGGACCACTGTTGTTTATTTCCAGGAAACTTATTGGGCCTCATTACGAGTGTGGAGGTAGCCATGGTGCTATTAGCACCATGGCTGCCTCCATACCGGGCTCCAATACCAGGTTCCTGCTATGAGGACTTACTGGGTTATTCCGACATAGGAGGACCCGGTAATTCCTCCTTGCAGGAACCCATCCCCATTTGAGCCCCATAGGGCTCAATGGGAATGGGGAGTGAGCTAATAACGGTGCTGTTAATAACGGCCCGTTATTAGCTCCCTCTTCCCCTCGTGGGACCCGCTAAGGATGCCTGGCTTTACCAGGCATCCTTAGCAGGTCCCGCAAAGGGAATCTCGTAATTGGCACTCACGTAATGAAGGGTGCCGGTCCCGTACCGGCACCCATCACTGCGGGAGCACCAGGGTTATAATGAGGCCCATTGTCCCATTGCCAATAGAGTGTAAGAAGATGATGATCACTTACTGTTTGCTGTATAATTTCAAATGTTGTGACCTTCTGGAATAAGGTATCAGTCATATATATGCAGTCTATAGTGGATTTCGACATACCCCTTTCCCACGTATGGTGTGGTGGGATATCTCCCATTATGGAGAGATTTTCCATAAATACATTTTGATCCGCAACAAACTTAACCCACCTCTCCTTATCATGTGCATGTGATAGTTTTCTCAGCCCAAGGCAATCAAGATTAAGATCTCCTACCAATACTGTAGCCTAAATATTATGAGTTTGTGTTACCAATTCCAATACACTAGACAAATCTTTATAAAACGCATCCTCTGAAATGCCAACCGGATTGCGATACAAATTAAATAATGCTAGGGAGTGAGTGGAGTTTGAAATCCTGACCAATTGGATGAAATTATTCAGAGAGGCCCACTCAGTTATGGTCAACCCTCTGCTTGATTTTACCGCAACCAAGAGGCTGACGTGGGCCTCCCCCTTTGGGCAGTCATTGCTGGCAACAAAATTACATCATGGTCATCCCACAGTGGAGCTACCAGCATCCTGGTCTCCTGAATGCCAATATATCATATTGGTTTATGGGATGGTTTGCGCCCATTGCAGGTGAGTATGACCCCTGGTGTTCCAACTAACTAAAGACGATATAGTTATGATATCTTCCGTTAATGGTTATGCTTTAGTTGTATTTACTTTTTCTCGCTGTTGCATTGAAGTAGGGCCACAATATGAACATAAGCAAATAGTATTACATTGTGATTCTGAAATGAGGGTCTCTTTACATGCATTGGATACCTTACTTTCTTGTACCAGGCGTTCCGAATCGTGCGTGACTAGGAATCCCATTTTAAATAGATCCATTTTAGCTTTCCAAATCGTATTCAGGAGCAAGCCTGATTTGATCCAGAGTCGCAAAATGGAGAGATTTTGATCACAAACAAATTCAACTTAATCAATGTCACCTGTGGATATGTCTTCCAAATTGTCTACATCTCCGAAAATGTTCAATATACTTGAAAGGCATAAGTCATATCTTTCAAAAGGAGCATCACAACATTTTATAATGAGTTAATGACAGTTTTTGAAAGTTTTTTTTTATGCTCTTGGCGAATTGATCTGGTAGTAGAGATATTATTCAAATTTTTATGTTGTGCAGCTATTAAGGCATGATCAACTCGTGAGTGGGGTTCCTTTTGAGGCCGCAAGCATTCGTTTTATTTTTTAGATGGAAGGAGGCTGTTCGCTACTTCTTTGATTGTGGATTGTTTTGCATTCAACGATGTGAGAGTTGCCTCTCCCATTGCAAGAGTAGTGTCATGATGCCTGCCCCCGAAAGACCAGACCAGGACCAGCAGCCCCGGAAGCAGGCATCATGCCACTTGGAGCATGCCCAAAAGCCCCAGTTAGCGGTTGTTTGGGTGCAGTCCTGGCGCCTATGGCGCCAGGCTCATAAAGATAAAGTCAGTCCTGGCGCCATGGGCGCCAGGCTCATTATTGATAACTCACCTGAGGCAGACCATGCTGCATGAAGACTCAAGCCAAATGAGGCTTAGGAGGGACTATTTTACTGAAGGGACTATTTTGTTACTTGGGTGGGGCTGTGGAAGAATACTTACCTGGAACTTCTTCCAAGGCTATTTAAACCACGCCCGGACAGCCACTCGTGCTTCGCGTTATTCTGCTTGCTGCAGCGTAACGCTCACCGTGTTTTCAGCAGCTCCAGTCTTCAGCCACGCCCGCTTCAGTCCTGGGACTCCTGAAACAAGAAGAAAAGAAGGATAAAGGTTAGAACAGGAGTTTTAATTTTAATCCTTACCTGAATCCTGATCCATTTCGCCACAGAGCTGAAAGACAGAAGTCTTTGAAGCACCGCTTCGCATTCCTACGGTGCCGCGCTGAACTCACCTGCTTGGCGGTACTTCAGCATTCCAACACGCTCTCTCCATCTCGCGGCCGCCCTCCGACAAGGAGACAAAGACAGCAAGGTGAGCAAGGGGACTCTCTAAGGCTATACAAGCTACCCCCAAGGATTTACCTGATTTACCACGGGGGGTACTCACCTCATCTCGGGTCAGCGCAGTCAACTCTGCTTCATCGTCGTACCCCGGCCCCTAAGGGGAAAACCACAATAGACTTACCTGAATCTTACCAATTGCCATTTGGAAATCTTCGAGTGGATTAATCGGCAACCTGCAAGGAATCGGACAGAGTGAAGATCAGACATTTGAACTCTTATGAACAATTGGACTTTAGAGTCAATACTGGAACTCACCAATTCCTCTATGCCAGTGAAGTAACTGGTCATCAACGCGCCCCTGCGGTCGACGCAGGATGGAGAGCTCATCCTTCCAAACCATCAGGTGAGACTAAGGAGGGGACATCAAGAGTGATCTGTGGGAAGACAACGGGAGTGGGGAAGGTGGGTTGACACTCAATTCCACGGGTGGTTAATTCCCCTTCTCCTTTGCAGAAGAATATTCCTGCGAGCCAGACAAACTAGGCAGAGCGGGCCAGTCCAGTCAGTCATCACGGCGCTACACGTCACGCTGGTGGAAAAAACAGCGGCCCAGTTCCGGTCGACGGCCCCGTGGTAACCAGGTGAGTGTAACAAGTAGTGGGTTTAACCACCATAGCTTGTTTGACGCGTTGTAGTAAATATGCGTCAACTGCAACTTTAATTGATGTCATGCGGTCTTGTAAGGCATTATCTCCTTAACTTCATTTGATTCATTCAGCCATGGAATCGTTTCTAGTCCTGAAATCACTTCTACCTCTTATACAGTGTGTTGGTTGTCTTTCACCATTCTATGCAATTTATTTGATGATTTCCCAATTAAGTCTACTATCTCAGTCAAGGGCGCGTAATTGGAAGGAGATGTCCGATCTGGGTGATCTACATCAACTACTCTATGACTGTGCACGGCCACCGCTGGAGCATGAGTTACAATCGGATTCGCCACCACTGTTGCGGGTGCCTGTGAGAGCTTTGTCAACTGTGGTTGCTCTTTTGTTTGAGTTATGGGAGGCACCAAAGGCGTGGGCTTATCTGAATGGACTGGCTTATTCGATTTCCATTTGACCATTTTTGCTTTTGTTACAATCCGTTTACCACGATTATTATGACTCGGGTTTTGGAGGAAAAAAAACATCAGGGGAGTCACCACGTGCATTGGGCCGTGTTTTTTTTTTCGGTACTCATGTCTATACTAATCCATGAGTCGTTCAGATTGATGACTTCAGGTTTACCATGTTCAATAGGACATATAATCTTGAACAAAGGTAGCACCGAAGTGATGGGACTCTGTTCGAGTTTCTATTCAGAGATTGTTGTTCTTTAATTCCTTCTTTCTCTCTTATATTTCCACCATTCCCTGAGTTATTAAGGTCTGGAGGTAATTTAACAATCCAATCGAATATTTGTTGTATTTGACTGGATTGTTGCGTGATATTCATATCAAGACATTCAAATAATTTAAATAAACTTGCAATCGTGGTGTTTACAGCCGCCAATGTAATTTCAATGAGAGCCACATTTTCTGATGGATTATCAGAATTATTTATCGGGAGTCGGCGCTGTGCTGTCGGTTTTAAGAAGGAGTCCGCAATGGAATGGGTAGACATATCCATTGAACCGGGGGCGCCATAATCAGTTAGTATCGTGCCATGGGAGCTACTCAATTTACCAGAGCTTGCGTGTATTGATATGTCAGGTAACAAAGGAGTCACTTCACTACGCTCGTCCACTGGGGACATGTGCGTGCCATTACTTGGATGTTTTTTTGGCATCAAAATAGTGAGATCAGAAACACTTAGTGGAACCACCTCCTTACAGGGTCCACTCATGGAAGGTACAGAAGAAGCAGCAGTACCCGGGCACACAGGCAGCACCGCCTCTGTGTGCATAACTTCCGACATACACTCCTTTCTCTTAGTATAGAAGGAGCGGATGTCTCTATTAGAAAGCGGAGTTCTTAAAACTGGGGTGAGCGTGATAGTTTTTTAGAGGTGCGAGATGTTAGTTTTACCTTCTTGCTTACCGTTGAAGGGTTATTTATCAGTAGACCTAGAGAATCATGCATATTCGATTTCAAGGTATACAGGCAATGTGACATGAACTCGGGGTATCCCTCTCTCCAGAACATGTCCGTTTTACCCTGTAAACACAGTGCTCAATACAAAACCAGTTCCTCCCACTAACTCTGCATGTAGAAGTGTAGTAAGGTCAAACAATCCCCATATAGGTACCTAATCAAACGTAGCGAAAAACAGCAGCAACGCAGCACCGCAGTAAAGCGGCTAAGCAGTACTTGAAAGGTAGTTGGCTAGGTGCGCGCGCATGCACGATATATAGTACGCCTCAAAAAGGGGTGTGTTCTTTGCCACAAGCCTACAGAAAAACAAGGAAAAAGGTACAATAAGTAAAGTTTCCTTAGCGTAAGGCGTCAGTAATAAATTGCATTCACTTTGATCACCTTCTGGGACAGCTAGTTCCAATCCGAAATGATCCAAATGTTGTTGAGGTTTCCAGCCGGTGTAAAAACGCACAGAGTCTCGCGGCTAAGCGGTACTTGGCTAAATTGATTTCATTAGTATACATTTCAAATCATAAAAACAACATTCCATGTAAACTTTAATGGCGTCACTCACCATCTCATGTAACCTTCGGTATTATAGTGCACCATAACAGTGGTGACCCTAAATACATTACCATTCTTGTAGAACATCAAAATTGGCCCACATCAATCCTGTGAAGTATTTAGCATCTTCACAAGGTGTCCCTTAGTAAACATGAATATCATCAGAACAACTATACACAGGGATTTCAATTTTGGACCATCCTGGCAGGAACTTCAACCTCATCAAAAAATACCTCAATGGGAACATCCATATCCTCAAACACCATCTCTGTGGGAAATACAATATCATCATAGAGCTTCCATGTGCAAACATTTCTCTGATCACTTGCTTGGCTCTATTTCTTGAAACTGTCCTTTTGAGGCTGCACCGAAAAAAGTGCCTTTTCTGTCCCAGGCTGCCTTGAGGCAGCCCCCAATAGGTTTGTCATCATTGTGGAGATTCACCCCTGAAACTCTCGTACACCACGTCCCTGCCCCCACTTTTTCCATTCCTCCCTTAGGGGGTTTCATCCAAGAATACTACAAAAGAATCTTCCCCACCCTCCTTCCTCTCCCTGCCACGTCCTGCGAATCACACCCCCAATTCCTGCACACATAACCAAACTTCCTGATGCTCCCTCACACCCTAGGCCTTCACACACTAACCTACACCCCTGCCACTTTCAGCTTCTGGCTGCACTGGGCCTGCATCTCTTTGGTATGCAGTCTTCTCTAGCTGGCGTTTACTGGGGTATCTCTTTAAGAAACCTGCCCAGGAAATGTAGCCTATAGACAGTATACCAGCTTGCATATCATCACACACCATTTCTCTACATCATCATACACCAATACTGCATGTCCTTTGATATCAATATACACTTTATTGAATGTCCTTCAACATCATCTATATGGGGGTTATAATATAAATAAGAGTCAAAAGTGTGGTGATTTTATTACCATCCTACAAGCCAGGTAAGAATTTAGTATGTTCTCACAAAATGTTATCAGACATCTTTCAATGTAATCATTCACCTTCCAGTAAATAATTCAGTGTCATCATTGTTCATCCCTTCAGAGACATCAACATCATTATGTACCATCCCTGTTGGAACATCAATATAATCACAAACTATCCCAGTAGGGGCATCAATGCTAGCAGATACCATCCATATGGGAAATTCAATCTCAGCACATATCATTACTGTGGAAACCTCACCATCGCTGTGCATCATCCTCATAAGGACTTACCTTACAGATGATTTCTGCTTCATGGCAAAATACACCGTGTTTGTAGATTCAAGAATCTGTATGAAACTCTATAGCATTGTTAAGGATGCTATTCTCCAAAAGTGACAATCAGTTCAGAGATGTATGATGTGAGTGGTATTACTACTATGGAAAGAGGTAGGGGTAATTGGCCAATCGAAAATGCATTGTGCACCATTATACATTTGGCAGTATCTCCTCTAGAAAACCAGCCGAAATGTCCGCACAAAATCATAAAGCAATGAAGAGTTTCAAGTTTGAAACTCGACATTGGGGGGAGGGTAGGTGGGGGTTAAAACAGGCAGTATTGCAAAAAGACCTATGGTTTACCAGTGCTGCAAACCTCATAAGAACCCAGATGAAACTGTTTTTAGCGATCAGTCAGAAAATGTGTCTTAAGAAGGTGTGTGTTGTTATTCTTTTTTTGGATCTTAAATGTTAATATACTTTTTAGAGAGCAACTGTGGAGTAATTTCCTCCACTCGAAAACATGAAGAGTTTCAGTAATGAAACTCTTGGCAGAGTTGGAAAATATAGGAAATTCGAAATACTACATTTTTTTAAGACTATTGCAATACTAGTAATCACGCCTTACAAAACATTGTTAAAGGGGAATATACATGCCTTTGTGTATATACTAAACGCTAAAAATTGTCTACGCTTGATCTTTCTGACTGGCAACAGCATACAATATGGTCCGGTTTTCCCATATGCAACACTGATACACTGGCAGCAAAGTAATGAGAACCATATTTGACACAAGTTCCATATGGCCGGTACCTTCAGAACCATACGTGTCCTCTCTACTGGCACTGGCAGAGATCTTCCTGGACCCACAACTTCCCACTTACAACTCACACGTGCTCATCCACCTGATTCCTAGACAGATTTCTCTCACACCCTTCACTGGAACTACACCAATAACCTACATTGCCTAAAGCCCATCAACAATATAAGATAGTTCCACATTTGTACAGTTTGCACTTTTTGTTACAAAATAGAAGTTTCAAAATTCACTAGGAAAGCAGAGGCAGTCAGTGAAATGAATCTATGATGTCAGCACACAAAGTGGTAACCAGAGAAAGAAGTACATCATGCATATGTATAAACAGTGATGGAAGTGTGAAACACATCTAATGTTTCACTTCCTGAAATACATTACAGAGAGCCCAGGCAGAAGTGGTGTAAAACATTGAACATATTTCCAAAGGTGCACGTTAAAGAGGTATTATATTAGCTAATTGTGAACAAAGTGGTGCATTTGTATCATTGCCCCCTATTTTATAATTACTCCAGCTATGGTCCTAATCAGAGGAAGTCAAAACATGTTTCCAGTATCCCGGTTTAGGCAAAGTCCATATGAGTTGTAAAATGAAATGTAAACTATACATTAGGGGGCTGCAACTTTTGGCTCTCTGGATGTTTTGAACTACAACTACGTTTAGTGCTAGCCAGCATGGTCAATGGTGAGAAATCATGGATGGCATTGTCCAAAACAGCTTGAGAATCACGGTTACGGACTCCTGCTGTAGCTTACCATAAAATGTAAACACAGTTTTGTAAAACGGAAACCGTTATTAAAGTAAAGTGAAAATACACAATGGCGTGTGGAATCCATAGAACGGTCCCGCCTGACCCTTCTGTCGAGTATTTCAAAGTGAGATAGCTGCAAGGTGAACTGTTGCTTTCCTGCATGGATTTCTATGCCTAATTCAGGGATAGAGATGTTCTTTTTGGTTTAGCTTTCTCGAAGATTAGTCATTTGAAGGTAATCATAGTGAAATACCCTGCCTGCACTTATGTTGTTCATTGGAACTTTTGAATACATTAGTATTGGTTGAATGCTCACCAAAAGTAATGTAATAAAGGCTTCAAAAGCACATCATTTGCATTTGGACAACGGCGGGTGAAATGCACAGTTCACTTTTGTGAATATGGCACCTAAAAGAATGTGCATCTTCAGCACTATTTGAGATGCCTGATTCATCGTGAATCTGGATAGTTATCTTTTCAATAAAAAAACATTTTACACTGTATAGTAGCATACAAACAAACAAGTCAGTAGCACTGCAATTCATAATATCATCTACATGTACAAACTAGCAGCTACCTTCTAAATTCAAAAACTGCGAGGACAGAAGGTCATATTATGAATGGTTTATTGTGGATGATGCAAATCAATTAAGTGGATTCAAGAGGTATTCTGTGCACTAAAAACATATATCCAATATTTTAAAAGTTATGATCTCAAACATCTTAAATGAAATATTCTGAAAATATGCCAAGGGAAATGATGTTCAATCTTTAAAAGAAAATTAAATTGAATAGCACTTTGTTATTGTGAAACCTTATGCTGATTGCAATGTCACTTTTTACTTTGAAATGACTGTTTTCATTACTCTTAGTTTGGGTATCAGATTGCTGAAGAGTTTATTTTCACTCCATGTGTTGAAGACTGAATTACTGCCTCTGGTCTACGGGGGAGGGGAGGGCAGTTCCGAGAAAAGAAATTAACACATGAAAACAAACACAGGTCCCCACAAGGTAATTTTTTTGAAGGTTGAGAAAATTGGCACATATGTTTTTTAAGTCATTATAAATCATTTGGAAGACATTACCATTTGGGGACTTGGGTTGGGGTCCCCACAGTGAAATCTACGCACGTCCCCACAAAGATAAAAACACAACACCCACCCCCCACACACCCACTCCCCAGCCGTACCTCACCTACACCACCCACACTAATACTACCCCTTCACCAAGTCCATTCCCTCTCGAGCATATTAACCCTCCAATTATTTCTACCCACCAACCCAATCAAACCCCATGCCCCAACCTCATCACCCACCTACCTTCACCCCATTACCTCAAACATAATCCAACCACCTCTTCCCCCTGACTCAAACTAAGCCCAGAACTTCACATATCAAAACCCCTGAGCCAAACATATCACTCCCATCTTATTGCCCAAGCACCCATTCAACATCATCCCACCATGCCAACTCACTCCAAGCCATATCCCACCACATAATTTAATGCCACCAACTCACACCATCCCAACACTTCAAAAGAAAAACGCATACACCCACTGCATCCAACCACCTCACCACATCCCACTGATGCAACCAACATTACCCCAGATCATCACCTCAACCTGTCAACATCATTCCACTCTCACCCACCATAACCCTTCTTCCCTATTGCTCACTTAAGTAACCCACAGTCCATCCTGCCACTCCCATTCACCCTAATTCACTCCGGTGCTCCATTCACCCAGTCTAGTTCAACCAAGCACCACATCAAAGCTTACCCAAAACACCACTCAAACACCCACCCACCTTACCTTCCACTGTACCTAAACAACCCACCATACATTAATGTTAATGTTAAAGGTTTTTATACTGTTCACCAATGCCAGTTGTGTGGTCTCCAGGCACTCAGGCGGATCTGTAATGCACAGCGAGCGGGTGGGTGTTTGGTTGAGCTGAGCGGGAAAAGAGCAAGAGAGCTGTGATTTGCTGGCAGCTTCAGTTCGGAAACACTGTTCAATGAGCATGAACATAATTTTCGGGATTTGTCCACCATGCGCTGTTGTACCAGGTCTTGTGTGGTTTCACCACTGCACCCATACCTCACCCCAGCAACACCCATTGCACCCTATCCTCGCCCACCAGGTAACATCAGCACACCCCAAAAATGGCACATCTCCATCTCACTCCAGTCAAGCTCACTGAAGTACTTCAGCAATCCACCAACTTTAGGTTATCACAGCCTAAGCTAACCCCAGAAAGTATAGCCCACGCAACAAGAGAGCATCTGGCTCTCCCTACCACCCCACATTTCTTAAACTAAAATCCCTACCCACTCTCACTTTTAAAATATGTTATTTTATTGTTTTTTAGCATGGATCTAGTTCGTGAGCAGCGGAGTCAGCATTGGGGCTGGCATCTTTTAACAGTAGCACAGTACTGTGAGTTGGGGGGGCTGTGTGTCGGTCTGTGCATCCATTCAGAGGAGTCCTTGGTCTGGTGTTGTTGTAAAAGCCACATTGCAAGAGATTTGAGAAATTGGAGTATTGTCTGGGCATTACGAGCCAGTATGGAGATCGAGATCCAGCGTGTGGGTGCATGATAAGATATGGATTGTTTGTGGGTTCTCTCTTTGCAGACAAGATGTGATTTGGGCCAGTTGGTTGATTTGCTCCATGTGAAGTGGGTGCCACCAGATAAGTGGAACTTTGCTGCCAGGTGTACTGGTGTCCTACTCGTGACGGGTCTGTATTTGATGCATGCACAGTTGAACAGTGGGCCTCATTCCGAGTATGGCGGTAAGGGATAGCGGCCACCGCTAACGAGAGCGGTGGCGGTAATCCCTTACCGCCATACTCCGAGTTCCCTTTGCGCCATGGAGGTTTTAACACCTGCTTTTAGCAGGTGTTAAAAACCATGGCGCTAAGGGACCTTGATGTTAATTACGCCACCGTAATTTACGGTGTCGTAATTAACGCCTTCCCCACTCCCATTATGCCCTATGGGGCAAGAATGGGAATGGGGAAGGGTAAATGGGGATTGGGGAATTACCGCCCCGCCAACCTTGGAATGGGGCGGTAATTCCGCCATCCACCAAGGCGCTGCCGGTCCGGGTACGGCGTCAACCAAGGCGTTAATAGAGCCATTGGTTAGCGCCGTACTCGGAATGAGGCCCAGTATCTTTGCCTGGAGAATAAGGCAATGTAATTTGTGTAGGATGGGGAAGATTCTGGCACATTTGTGTGAACACATGATGAGATCTGTGGTGCTGTGGTAGAGTGATTTTATGGGGAGCAAGGTGAGTGGCTGGGAGCCCCGTCAGAAGTGCATTTCATACATCGATGTGCGAGACCACAAGGACCTGCACTACGGTTCGGAAGTCCTTCCCACAGCAACATGATAGGTTTGAATATGTGAATGGTGGAGATTTGGAGCTAGGCCGCTTGGATCTGCTTGATTATGTTTTTATGACTCATCCCACTATCTCACCTCACCCCAACTAAAACTTGCACTGACCCCATCATCTCTAAACCACACCACACCACTTCACATCAACCCATACAACAGCTCAGATCATGTCTGCACCAGACCAATACTCTGCACACCAGCAAAATTAAACAAGAGCCACCATAACCACCCTCATCCCACCACCAAACCTCCAATCCATTGACCATTAATGTAGAACTTCTCTTTACTCATCCAGAAAAGGCAGCCACCTAATCTCACCACATCACTTCACCTCACTCCACCTATCCACACTTTCCCCACCACCTCATACCGCCCCCACTACACACTAGGCTAACCTTCCCCACTACATCACACTACCACCCTTAACAAGTACCCCACAGCTTACCACAGAATCACAAAGTTCCCCACAACACCCCCACCCACCCTAGCTGATTGGTGCATACCACCCACCCTACCTGGTGCTTCACTCAAGCAAATCCAAGAGTACCACCCATTGACTCACAAAACCTAGCTCACCCAACACTGATCCCATCCCAGAACATCAGAACTCATATCATGACAAAACCCAAGATCATTCCGGTAACCTCCATATTTCATGACTGTACTCTAGTCACACAATCTCACTCCATCACCTCAAGCTACCTGCTCACCCCACAAACCATAACACCAGTATTTCACATCCCATCCTTTACATCCCAACCCCTGACCTCAGCCCATCCCTTATCCCATCTATGCATCTCATCCATTCTCACACTACCACATCACCAAATCACCTAACGTCATCTATGCCACCCACCTCAACTCACCAATTAATTTCACCCACCACTCAATGTCACCTCACACAAACACCTCACCACAAGCCAATACCTCATCTCACTCTACCATATGACCTCACTACCTCACCTCACTCACCCACATTTACTCAACCACCATAACTCACCCTGTAATCACTTCTCCATTGTACACCCATCAATCTTTACCACTTCACCTCACCCCAATTTCATTAATTGGACTTACCTCACCCAACCACTTAACCTACCATTACCTCATAAGTTTACCATAGCACATATCTCCCCTTTTTCTATACATCACTTGACCTCACTCTATCGGCTCATATCAGAAAATGTCTCCTCTCTCCATCCAACTTGGTTGTACGATCTCACCTCACTCATCCCGCATTCACACGATCAGCTCACACCACCTGACATCACTGCACCTACCTCACCCTATCCTCTCACCTTGCATACCAACCCTACCAACCAATTCAACCACACACCAACACCTCACAACAAGCATACCATGCACACACAATGTGTCAGCATGCCACATCACCCAGCAGCAACCTTACACAATCACTTCAAGACAACATCTCACCTCGCCCTGCCACCACATCCCACCACCAAACCTCACACCACTATCTTACCTCAACCCACTCACTGTCACACAAATACCGCACCTCACAACACCACCAAAACCACCCACACCTCACCCAACCCACTCCACAATGTCACCTCCTCCCACCCACCAAACCTCATCACACCACATCCAATCAACCTTATCCCACCACCCCATCTCATACCAACTAACTCAATTACCCAACTTCACCTTCACCTGTCCCCACACCACCCATCCTACCTCCCTCCACCACCTTCCTCACATGACCCACCAATTCCACATCCACTTAAGTCCCACAACTACAACCTCAGGTCACCCCCACCACACCATACACTGTAAAATAAGATGCAAACCCACCCACACCACTATCCCCGGCCCCCACCATCTCAACTCACCCCAACCACTAAACTGACATGCCCAACCTCATAACACCCCACTCACCTAACCCTCCCACCACATCATCTCAACCCACCCATCCAACATCACCCTATATTTCATAAAACTAACCTCATCATCCCTCATCACTCAAGTCAACCCACCATACCAATGTCACCCCATCACATCATTCCATCTGTATATCAGATACCTTCACCCAAGCACTTCACCTCCCATGATCTCTGCACCTCAGCACATTTGCCCTCACCTGCCATCATACAGAACCTAACCACTCCATCTACAACTTAACCACCCACAATCCTCTCACACATCCCAATCACAGAGCCTTACCTTACCACCTCATATCACCCACACCACATCACCCCATCCAGTCAAAGCCTAACCTCCAACAACCAATATGAACATATTACCTCATCCTCCTTTTACACCCTTACACCGCTTATCACCATTCCAAACCTAATCTCACCACATGAAATGTGCCATCCCCACACCTAGCAACACACCACCACCTCAGGACACCCACTTAACATCACCACAACACTCACCTTCACCCTCACCACACAGCCTCACCATATAAAAGCCACACAGTCAAACTCAGCCCACACCTCACCCACACCACCCACACAACACCCCCACCTCAACTGAATCCACAAACCACTGCCTCACCTCACCCCACTTCATCCCAACACCTCACCCAACCACCTCACCCACTCACTTGCATCCCACCACTGGCCCTTGCCATACTTACCAAAATGTACCATTCGACCTCACTACACCATACCTGCCCAACCAACCTCACTCCAACCCATCATGCACCCTACCCACCCAGCCAAAAACTACTTTCGATCACAACACTCCCACCTACCCTCACCACACCATCCCATAGCTCAAAAAGCACCACAAATACAAGACTAGCACCACACATCCACACACTCTAGATAACTAGAGTGCTCCACCCATCAATTCTAGCTCACTCCTGCCACTCCACCAAGCTCACCCTAGCATGCAACTCATCCACTCACCCAATTTAGCTCACCTCAGTACTCCAACTACACACAATAAGGCACTGTAGATTCTCAAAGGTCTCACCAGAACCACCCATAACTCACCCAGCAACCTACACCCAGCAAACCAAGTTCTGACAGCACCCCCAAACACTAACACATCTCGTCACCAAACCAGCAGAAACTCACATCTTTATCCCAGAAACCCACACACCATAACTCATCCAAGCACAAGCTCACTCCAGCTCACATTGATTTCTTAAAGTCAGATCTCACTGCAGCATAAACCCACCAACCCTAGCTCACCTTAGCGATGTAACTCTCCCCAGCACCAAGCACACCCCCGGATCACACACTGCTTGGTGAAAAACACGCCACACATCCTAACCCAACCACTTCAACTCACCCATGAACATCACCCGAAAATTCACAGCTGCCATTGCTCACTGCACAACCTCAAAAACTCCTTCCACCACCTCACATCACTCAGCCACACCATCCACCCGCACCCTACAACTGACACCTGACTCAGCCACCCAACTCACCCCACCCCAAAACGTCACCTCACCCTTTCTTAGATCAGACTCCACTTGACCCACCTACCTTGTTAAACGGTAATTATATAGTGCCTCCTATGATTTATATTATCCTAACCCTACTTGCACTACACAGAAAATCACGTTGCAAAGTTCCGATTTTTGGGTTGACTTCGCCGCCATTTTAAGATTCATCCACCATTTTGATTTCTACTCATGTGTTCGTCGTTCTAAAATGGTGGACTATGTTTTCAACTTGCAACCAAGCCTTTCCGACCTTTGAGTTCTGTTAATGTTTAGGCTATCCGAGAGCCAACTGTTTAGACTGAGTAATGAGACCTTGTGCTTCACATGAACTGTTGTTTAAGTGTTGTCTACACTCACAAGACTCATCCTTGTATACACATTGGGACAATGAAGAACAAACCTTGAGCGTATACATAGGCCGAACAGTATTGTAAAGGAACGTTGTACAAGGCTTACCGCGGGATTCGAGAACATACATCACTATTGTGCCTTCATGGAAATGCAAACCTATGTAATCATTTTCATAATATTGTATAATCTGTATGTGAACTAGGCATGAACTCTAGACCACGAATTATTAATGGGAAGAAAGGCTGGACAATATTACACAAATTGTATAAAAGCACGAATGTTTAGACGTCCAGCACTCTCTCACCTCTCCCTGTCGGCTGGTACACACTGCGAGGTGTTGGGAGCCAGATAGCTATCTGTTTTGCTTTGTAAACTGTACAGTAATAAAAGATCTTTTTAGCCTGTGATTGGTGTATTTCCTTTGTGGTACTCAGCCTCGATATTTCTTCGTTCTTTCAACCTAACCTCACCAAAGCACTTCACCTCATCTACCCACATAACCGCACATCAACACCTCACCACACCCACTTAACTGCTCTGCAGCATCTCACCTGACAAAACGTACCCACCCAATCCGACCCCACCAACTCACCTCACAGAATTACATCATCCTCCAAACTTTATCCCACTACCTAAGCCCATAACCTCACCATAACATACCGCCACTTAAATACATTTGGCTACCTAACCTCATCCCCTCCTCGTATAATTATCGTAATTACCATCCCACCCTAGCTCACCCATCATTCCAATCCACCCATGTTTACCATAGCAACTCCCATGAAAAGATGCTCCTTCCAATGAACAATTGAAAATTTGAAGTTACAGCATTAAAGTGAATGAACTGTCAAACTCCCCCCAGTGCAGCAAAACACTATTTATAATAATACGTATACATGATATTAGAAAGTTTGAAAATTAAATGTAACTAAATGTAGTTTAGTTTTGCCCAAATCACCAACCAAGAGGGTCCTTTGTTGTCCTTTGTAATCTGATCGGGCCTCCCTTAGTCCTTTGAATCAGGTGAGTTCCTAAGTATCCTGATATTTGGTTGTAGTATTGTACTCGCAAGCACAATCGGTGCCAGGTAACACCAGTAATCTGATATGCCTGGGAAATTGTCTGCCTGTTTCAGGCGTTATTCCGCAGAGACAGACAATCTTTGGAATTTGGCCGTCCGACACCACAGGAGGGGTCGCCTGCATGTACTATGTACTGTAAGCAACGCATTGGTAGTATAGTATTCAATATTTGGCACAGACAAACTAGACATGCTTCCGAACTTCAGTGGCCAATCAATGGTAGTTTTGAGATTGCCCGAATAGAGTATTTAGAATCCATATTGTTAAAGAAAAAAGCTAGATCTACAGCATTTGATGTAGTACAAAATTGGAAAAAGGAAGCTATACAGCAACTTAAGAGTAAAGAGAAGCATACACATCGACACATGTCAAACTCAGAAAAGGCATTATTTTATGATCAGCAAAAACAGTCAGAGTCTGTTAGAAACATGGATAGAGCTTTTCAACTTGGTATACAGAAAATATATCCGTCTAAAGATTTTCATGCCTCATATGAACTAATTGATAAACTCTTTAGTAAACGTAGGCCTGGTGCCACTGTACCACTTACTTATGTACCTATTCCTGCTGTCTTACCTCTTCCTGCTGTCGTTCCTCCTCCCGTAGCAATTCCTGTTCTTCCTGTTGCTCCTCTTCCGCCAGTTATTACTCCGCTTCCTGTTGTTGTTCCTCTGCCTGTACCTCCACCTTTACCGACTATTACTGTTCCGATAGATCCGGTTTGTTGCCAGCAATAGTGTCTCCACTACCTGTTGTACAGGATTTGTCTACTCTCTCTTTCCCAAGCGGTTCTGCTCCGCTTTTAGCTGATAAAGTAGCAAGTGTTGAATCAAAAGTTGTAATTCAGAACACAGTTTCCAAAGAGAAGAGGAGAGATTTGAATGCATGGGCAAGACAATGTATAGAGAAAGGTGAACAATCTACTGTCTTAGCTACACTCTCTAATCTAGAAAGTATTCCTGATCAGAACGTCTTTATTGAAGCGATGGGGATACATTTGGCTGCAATGTGGAATAGATTGACGGACACAGATATCCCACAAGGGTTGAGAGATTTAAATGTTTTAGCTTATTCAAGGGATACTGCGGAGAAAGTACATGAGCATGTCGAGAGGCTTTTTGATTTTAGAAGGGAGTTAGAACGGTTGCAGAATGATGAAATAGATGGTGATAGTTTGGACGCTTTTTACGTGCAGAAACGGTTCCTTATTATTTGTAAATCAACGAGTGAAGAAACGCAAATTTGCACAAGGGATGCACTTGGATGGATTTCAGATATGTTGATATCTCCCGTAGAAGTATATGATACGTATAGTCAGTATACTCCAGAAATGCAGAGGAAGTGTTACAGGTAATGGTAGAATACCTGCAGGATGAATGTATAAAGAAAAAGATTTGTTTCCCGCAGAATTATTGAATATCTATAAGAGAGCTTTTGCATCTGATACTACTTCCACCACTTTAGCGCTCGATTTGGCTCTGTTGCTTAGTAAACGTTCGGAGTTGCCTACTTCTCAGTTGCCTATGAGAGAGGTTCCTCCGTCATTTGTTCCCAAAGTTGAGATTCCAGCTAACGGGTGCAGCAACCTATGATATTGAAGCTCACTACGTATCACAGTTTGTTCACGTCCGGTTCTCAAGACAGGAAGTGAATACTATTAGACAGTCGATTCCAGACATTAGGAAACATCCAATAGGGTTTTACAAAGAAATAGAATCTGTCTTGCATTCGTCAATTTTTACTCTGGGTGATATAGACCTGTTGTTTCCCGTGCCCCTACCTGCTGATTTATGGAAACAGATTAGGACTGTAGATGATCCAGCAGGGTTAGGTGACACATGGGTTCACTTGGTTGGGTTAGATGGAGAAAGGACAGCTGGTGAAAAGGACAGCTGGTGAAAGACCACCGCAGGTGATACTGACTTTGCCAGATAGAATAGTATCAAAATTGAAGACTTTAATTCCTGAGAGAAGGATTGTTTGGGACAAACTCACTGCTTGTCTGAAGGTGCTACCGAATTCTTTAATCGGTTCAAACAAGTATTTTCAGATTTTAGCGGACAGGATTTAAGCTTCGATTCAGGAAATAGATTGTTTGTGGACAAATTTTTGCGTGGAATGTTGCCTGATATCCAGTCACAAATTATGACTTCCGAGAGTGCTTGGCAAGCGAAGTATTGCACATGGCTCAGTATTACGAGAATAGAGTCAACAATGAGAAAGAAAGTATTGAAAAGAAAATGGGAGATCTGAAAACTAAGTTATTATTGCAACAGATGGCTAGAGGGCCTACAGGGGGAAGTATGCAGTTTCAAGATCAGTTCGTTCCACAAAGTAATGTGCCGTTGGGTCCTGTACACGCGAACCAATGTGCTTATGCAGACAAGAGGGTCATTGGCGAGCACAATGCCCGATCCTCCAGCAAAGGTCAAATAACACATATGGTGTCATGGGTAGACGATCCAGAGGCCACCCTGGGGTAGGTGGTCATGGTAGAAGCCAGTTTGCTCAAAATTCTCAGTCTTTTTTTCGCAAGATAATCAGCAACCTAGTGTAGATAGCAGAAACATCTTTGATAATCCTTCAGCTGCCTATCTTTCTGAAGATCTTGTCTTCTATGATATATTGTTCTGTTAAGACAGCCCGAAGCAGGGACTGGAACCGACACCTATTCCCGTTATTCAGAAAGGTCCCTACGTTGAGACGATGGTGGGGAATAGGAAGCATCTATTTTTGATAGAAACAGGAGAAAAGAAGTGTCCATTGATCATTCAAGGGTTCCAGACATTCCACTGTCAGGGCAGAATAATGTTTCTGTAGGGTTTTCTGGTACGCCAGTGGTTAGTCCGTTTTCTCTGCCGGTACTGATTTTACTGCGTCCATTTACGGATTACTGTCCGTTTCTTCTGACAACAAACTGTGGAGAGAATTTGTTGGGGTTGAATCTGTTGAAAGAATTAAATGCGGTAACTCATTGTTCTTCGGATGGAGTGCGTTTGATGATTTCACCACAGCAATTTTCTGCCTCACATTTTCTGACTAGACCTATGCCGCCAGAATTTAGTGAAGTTCCTGCGTGTTTATGGGCGATCGACGACAATGATGTTGGTATTTTACAAATTGAGCCTGTTAAAATCGTTTTGAAACCAGGAGTTAAGTTGCCATGAATTCCACAATATAAGATTTCAATTGATGGCGAGCAAGCTTTGAAATGTATAGTTTCCGATTTTGTACATCGTGGAGTAATTGAAGAAATTGCAGGAAGTTTGTGCAATAGCCCGATTTTACCAGTGTATAAGAAAGGGGATAATGCGATTCCTTTCTGTTTCATTATCGATTTGCGCGCTATCAATAAGATTGTTGCTCCACAATTTCCAATTGTGCCTGATGTAATGACAATACTAACAATGATTCCAGCTCCTGCTACTCATTTCAGTGTTGTGGATCTTAACAATGCCTTCTTTAGCATTCCCATACACGTGGATAGTAGATATTTGTTTCCGTTTACCCTAGGGGGACACTTGTTTACATTTGCCCGTGCGCCACAAGGGTACACAGAGAGTCCGAGCATTTATAGTAGTGCTCTGAAAGAGCAGGTCGATACACTTGAGTTGCCTTCTACTTGTACATTACTACAATATGTCGATGACCTTCTCAGACTCAGAAAGTGCTTGCAAGGAAGGCACTGTGTTATTGCTTATTCATCTAGCAAAGCATAGGCATAAAGCTTCATTGAAAAAGGTTCAGTGTTGTCGACGGGAGGTCGTCTATTTAGACTATCTCCTGTCAAAGGAGGGAAGAAGATTGACACCTGAACAACTTGAGAGCATTTCTAGCATGTCTGTCCCAAATCCACCACACAAAACACAACCCACATGTACAGCTTCCCTCCTTTAGGTTCTAGAGCTGTCTATGACATCAGCCTGACACATACACAAACCACCCTTTATAACTTCAGGTAGGCACACAAGGTTCTTCAAAAAATATACATATTTTTATATCTATCGCATTTCATAAAAAACATAAAAAAGATCATACATTTGTACAAAACAGTGATTCACAAACAAGTATTGTGTTTCTCTCTACTAAACACCATTTCATTACAATCAGTATGCATTCTAACACATTATGCCATGTTCTTATACCCGACCCTTGCAAATACCCACAAATCGGTTATATACACAAGGTATGGTATTCCCCTCTTGTAAGGAACATAGTGTGTCCCAAACACACAGAAGGAAGTCAGAGCCTTGATGGGAATGGCTTCTTACTGTAGACAGTGGATCCCTAATTTCTCACTAGTGATCAAACCAATGTTGGCATTGGCAAAGAAGGGCATTTCTTTGCCACTACCGTGGAACTTGGAACACCAGAAAGCATTAATTTGCTCAAGACTGCACTGTGTTCAGCACCAGTTTTGGGCACACCAAATTATGATAAGGCCTTCAAGTGGTATGTGCATGAACGTGATGGATGTGCTTTGGCTGTGTTAACGCAGGAACACGGGGGGAAGAATAGACTGTGCAGATAATTTTCCTCCACCCTTGATCCTGTTGCATGTGCTTTGCCAAAATGTTTGAGAGCTGTCGCTGCTGCTGCTGCATCTGTAAAGCAGAGCAAGGGTATGATCCTAGGCCATACTTTAACCGTGTTGGTACCTCACTCTGTAGATGTTCTTCCACACGATTAACAAGAAATTAACACGATATGAACTTATCTTATTTGCACCGCATATTCAAATTAAAAGGTGTTGTGTATTGAATCCGACTGAATTGTTACCTCTCCCGCAAGATATTGCTTGCATTGACAAAATGTCACATGACTGCCTTTATACCACAGAACAAGAAACTAAAGGCAGGATTGATTTGAAAGATACACCTCTGAATGATCCACAAGGGGAGCTGTTTTGCGATGGCTCCTGCTTAAAACTTCCGGGTGGTACATCCACTGCTGCTTATGTCATCACTACATTAAGCACTATCGTGGAAACCAAGATAATTTCACATAACTGTGTGCAGGCCGGGCTTGTGAACTTTCCGAAAGGCTTAGAGTGAATATATTTAATGACAGCCAGTATGCCTTTGGGGTGGTTCACAACTTCTGTAGACTATGGGCAGAACAAGGTTTCTTGACCTCACATGGAACGAAAATCCAACATGGCACCTTGATAGTTCCCCTACTCTCAGCACTAGCGTTCCCTACACAACTAGCAATTATGACGTGGTAGGCACGGTGGGCAGTCATAATTTCGACAGTAAAAATGTTGACAGTCAAAATTTCGAAAAATAAATGTCGAAAAAAATAATGTCGACAAACAATAATGTCGACATTTTTTCGATATTTTTTCGAAATTTTCTATTTATTGTATAAATAAATAAATAAATATATATATAACTAAAATGTGTTGAGTATGAGGGGTGAGAGGGTGGTGCGGGGTGTGGGGGGTGGCAGGGGGTGTTGGGTGAGGGGAGTTGGGGGGGACACCCCATAGTAAATGATACTCTTTTTGTTTATTTATTTATTGAATAAATAAGTAAATAAATAAATAAATAAATATATAATTAGAATGTGTTGAGTATGAGGGGTGAGAGGGTGGTGGGGGGGATATGGGGGGTGGCAGGGCGGTGTTGGGTGAGGGGGGTTTGGGGGGGACCCCCCCATAGTAAATGATACTTTTTTTGTTTAATTATTTATTGAAAAAAAAAATAAATAAATAAATATATAATTAGAATGTGTTGAGTATGAGGGGTGAGAGGGTGGTGGGGGGGTTTGGGGGGGTGGCAGGGGGGTGTTGGGTGAGGTGTTGATAGTTCTAATTGACATTTTTTTGTCGACATTTTTTTTTCTAAAAAATGACTTTTTACATTATATGTATAGGATGTCGACATTATTGTTTTCGACATTTTTTTTTCGACATTTTTGTTTGTCGACATTTTTTTTTCGACATTATGGGCCTCATTACGACCCTGGCGGTAAGGGGTTTACGCCAGCGTTAGCTGCGCCGACCCCTTACCGCCAATTACGAGGTCCCTTAGCGCCATGGCGCTTTTAACACCTGCTTTTAGCAGGTGTTAAAATCCATGGCGCTAAGGGACCATGGAGTTAATTACGCCACCGTAATTTACGGTGGCGTAACTAACGCCTTCCCCACTCCCATTATGCCCTATGGGGCAAAAATGGGAATGGGGAAGGGTAAATGGGGATTGGGGACTTACCGCCCCGCCTAGGTCGGAATGGGGCGGTAAGTCCGCCAACCACCATGGCGTAAACGTAGTTTACGCCATGGTGGTAAAGTCACGGCCCAGGCGGTAATTTACCGCCTGGGTCGTAATGAGGCCCTATGACTATAAACCGGCATGGTGGCAGTCATAATTTCGACAGTAAAAATGTCGACAGTAGTAGATGATGTAGGGAAAGGGGACGCTTTTGCTGACAGGATAACTAAACAAACCGCTACTGATCTGTACTCAGAAATGTATGTTACAAAGGAAGCCACAAACGTACTGTAGATGAAGGGATTGACTCGATAAAAAATATTCAAGCTGATTGCACTCTAGAAGAACTTAAACATTGGGCTGAGGGTTTGGCAAAGTTGGATGAGGATGGATGTTGGGTATATAATTCAAAAGGTGGATGGATATTACCCGGTGCATATGTCACCACCAAGATCACGACACTGAGGGGTAGTTTTGGTCCATCCTCTGTGCCTTTTGAAGTAATTAATTTTGACTTCATCGAGATGGAGCGCTGCAATAATTACAAATACGTCCTAGTAGTCATTTGTGCCTTTAGCAAGTGGGTTTAAGCCTTCCCTGTAAAAGATGCTACAGCATGGTCCCACTCATATATGTGCTAGGAAAATCTGCAAACATTTAAGAATCTGTCTGGGTGAATGTCAACATCCCAAAAACAGCTGAGCGTTTTGTCCAGAATTGTATGGTTTGCTTACAGCATAATGCGGGGAAGGGTACGACGACACTGAGGGGTAGTTTTGGTCCATCCTCTGTGCCTTTTGAAGTAATTCATTTTGACTTCATCGAGATGGAGCGCTGCAATAATTATAAATACGTCCTAGTAGTCATTTGTGCCTTTAGCAAGTGGGTTGAAGCCTTCCCTGTAAAAGATGCTACAGCAATGACAATGGCAAAAACCATGCTTATGGAATATTTTCCTAGATTTGGTTTGCCGAGGCTCATCTGGTCGGATAATGGTCCACATTTTATCGCTGCTGTTATTCTGCAAGTATGCGCGGGATTACAGATCGATAATTGGTTCCATTCGGCAGACACGCTCAAAGTGCTGGACTTGTACATCGCCACAATGGTATCTTGAAGAATAAAATCGCCAAGGTATGTGCTAGCAGTAATTTGAAATGGCCAGACGTTTTACCTATAGCACTACTGTCCATGCGGACAAACCCACAGACTAGAACTGGACTCTCCCCCTATGAGATTATTATGGGGAGGCCAGCTAACATTTGGAGCCTGCCCAAGCCAAAGCAATTAAAGGATGTAGAGCATTTGCTTCTTTCTGAATACTGTGACCAGTTAACTGAAAACTTGTATTTGATTTATCAACAGGTGCGAGAAGCCCTCCCAGTTATATACGAGGGGCCAGGTCACAGAATTCGACCCGGCGACTGGGTGCTCACAAAGCAATTTGAGAGAGCATCCATCCTTGCACCGCATTGGAGAGGACCATTACAGGTCTTGTTGGCCACACAGACTGCTGTACGAGTAGCGGGAAAACGACATTGGATACACATGACACACATCAATAGGATACCTTTCCCTTTGCCACACGATGGAGAAGAAAAGCAGAAAACTACTTGCTCTGTTTCTGATGATCAATCGGTCTTGAACAACACCAAGGGTATTTCGGAGACTCTTCCTGAGCCGGAGGGGCCTGGGGAGACTGCTGCTTTGTCTCTGAATTCTTCTTTCGATCTTTCTGCACCCTTGAACGATACCTCTGTTTCACTACTTCCATCAGGAAGCAACGACACACTGTTCGCAGATCACGCAGCACCTGTAGTCTTAAGGTACGATCTGCGTCCACGGCACTAGATTTACTGCACAGCACGGCTGTGCCCACAGGAAATGACTGTTGAGCTTGTCCTTTGCCACTTTTGCGTGGAAACATAAGTGAGTGGCTGGTGCCGGGAAAAGCTATCTTCAGTCAAGATCACGTGATCAGCAGATCACCAGCAAACGAACTACGGTGTTTATCGCAGGAACTTTTTCGGTAAAGAACTTCGAGGAACAATGCCTGTCGCTATCTCTACTCGTACGGAGCAACTGATTGATTGTGTGGCTAACAAAGACATTGGACAGAAAAATACATGCTCCTTGAGGACGTATTGTTACCTTGTAATTATGTTAACCGGTCTGACAGTAGTAATTGCTCTTGGGTTTTGGTACATTGAAGGAGTGCGTCCAATTGAAACATTTTTTTTCTACTGAGAGTGTTCCCACTATGTCTACACCTTTCGTGCATCTGAACACTCTATCTCCTAGGGATTCCCAACACAGACAGAGTTACCATAATAATATACTTCTGTTTACACTTTAAGTGCCATGGGTATTTCCCCCCCCCCAGCCCCCAGTGCCAGGGCCTTTTTTGGTGATTTTGGTATGTGGCCATTCAATGCCTTGTAACTTTTTTGTTACATGAGATATCTTTGCCAAATTTGGCTCCTTTTTTTCCCACATGTAGGTGGTCGTAACGCCACCCAGGACTCCTAGGTTGCTGTAGGGGGGTGAGAGAAAATAAGCAAAAAGGGCAACAATTTTGGGTTTTTGTAAAAATGCCAAAAGAATGATGTACAAAGAAGCCTGTGTTTTTTTCCTTGTAAGAGCTGGGAACAAATGGTTTGCTGTGCTGAATTCCCCAATTTCCTGGCTTTCAAAAAGAGGTTGAGTGGAAATGAAAAAAAAATATTTTGATGTGGTTATCAACTTTTTTGTGAGAGGTAGGCGATTTTGGCTATTTTGGCCAATTGGACATGCATGGACGGAATGGAAGAAAAGGGTAGGAACGCCGAATTGGAGGACAGAAAGGCATATATTTCTGAAAGGTAGACAAAATTCCAGGTTTCGGAAGGGGTGGTTTGCGTAGGTTGGGCAACAACTAGGTTGGGGAAAATGCCATAGATTGGGGGAAAAGCGGGAAAATGACCAAAAAAAAGGTATGTGTTGGACATAGTTGGCTTGGTACAGCAATGGCTTCTATGAATTTTGGTAAAAGCAATGCTATGCTACATTCTCCCGACTCTTGCAGTTAGGAGACCGCACATTTTTTGTAGTCTTTTACAAAACAAGCAATACCACAAGCCAAACACTGAGCCATGGTACACAGGAGTTTTACGCTCACGGCCTGAACAGACGCACTTAGCATGTGTAAATCGGGAAAACCAATGTGGTGAGGAACAGAAAGCATACATTTTTTGAAAGCGCACAGGCAGACCTTTCCAAGGGTAGGTGAATTGTGCAGGTTACAAAAGTGTATGGTGGCTAAAGCAGAAACTAAATGTAGGTCACATTTGGGAAATGAAAGGGTTGTATGACAAAGGGCATCAGCAAATGGGTCAAAACATTATGAAAACCACAAAAACACAACAAATGTTATACCTTCCCGCATTTCCACAGGTGTCCCGATGAAAACGGTACCTCACATGTGTGGGTGCACCTACCTGGGCGCCAAGGGGAAAGCCTAAAACACAAGTAACCCCAAGTCTGTTTTCACACTTAAATTTCAGACTCTCTGCAGACGGGCACACCATACAGATATGGGCCTCGGGTGTCCCAGCCACCAAAGAAAACAGGGAACCCCATGCATTTCTGAAAAGAGGACACCCGTGGGAATCCACAGAGGTATGATTTGCACAAATCTGCCCAGAATTTATTACCAAGACACCCCCGCAAAGTCTGAAATGTCATTAAAAAAACACATTTTCCGCACATTTTGCTCGGCTCACCCATCGAGACACGCCCCCAACAGCACATGGCCTACTGTCCCACGTTTCCACAGGTGTCCTGATGAAAACGGTACCTCACATGTGTGGGTACACCTACCTGGGCACCAAGGGTAAAGCCTAAAATACGAGTAACCCCAAGTCTGTTTTCACACCTGAATTTCAGACTCTCTGCAGACGGGCACACAATACAGATATGGGCCTCGGGTGTCCAAGCCACCAAGGAAAACAGGGAACCCCACGCATTTCCGAAAAGGGGACACCCGTGGGAATCCGCAGAGGAATGATTTGCGCAAATCGGTCCAGAATGTATTACCCAGACACCCCCGCAAAGTCCGAAATGTGGCAAAAAAAACGCATTTTCGGCACATTTCGCTCAGCTCACCCATCGAAACACACCCCCAACAACACATGGCCTACCTTCCCGCGTCCCCACATGTGTCCCGATGAAAACAGCACCTTACATGTGTGCGTGCACCTACCTGGGCGCCAAGAGGAAAGCCTAAAACACAAGCAACCCCGTCTTTTTTCACACCTGAATTTCAGACTCTCTGCAGGCGGGCACACCATACAGATATGGGCCTCGGGTGTCCAAGCCACCAAGGAAAACAGGGAACCCCATGCATTTCCGAAAAGAGGACACCCGTGGGAATCTGCAGAGGTATTATTTGCGCAAATCGGCCCAAACTTTATTACCTAGACACCCAGGCAAAATCCGAAATGTGGGAAAAAAACGCATTTTCTGCACATTTCGCTCGGCTCACCCGTCGAAACGCGCCCCGAACAACAAATGGCCTACCTTTCCGCATCCCCACATGTGTCCCAATGAAAACGGTACCTCACATGTGTGGGTACACCTACAGGGGGCGCAAAAGGAAAAGTGTCACCAACTAGCAACCCCAAGCCTTTCGCCACAGCCCATTTTGTTCATGTGGGCAACCTACAGATTTGGCCCTAGGGTGTCGAGGGGTGTCGAAGCCAGCAAGGAAAACAGGGAACCTCATGCATTTCCCAAAAGAGAACACCTGTGGGAATCCACAGAAGTCTGACTTATGCGAATCGACCCAGAATTTATTACCCAGAACCCCCGGCAAAGACCCACATGGGAGAAGGGTGCCCAAGGCCAGGGATATTACCGCCGACTTTGCTTGAGCCCTGGCTGCCCTGCGTTACAGCTCTCCCAACCAAGGAGTCTCAGCAGTGTGCCAATACCTCCCCCGAAGGGAAAAGCTGTAATGCAGACCAGCCGCAACTCCAGGACAGTTGGAGGTGATGTCCCTGGCCTTGGACATCCATGTACCATGTGGGTGTACCGTCCCCTAAGCACATCAGCAGCTCCAGGGAACCCCAGCAGGATCCCCATTCCTCCCCGAAGGTGACATCTGTAACGTAGCACAGCCAGAGTTGGAGCCTGGCTTGCAGACGGACAACCCACATGGGAGGGATCTGCTCCCAGGGAAACACCAATGTTCTGGGGGCAATTTGTGGCCTGTCCCTGCAATTGTGTCCCAGCCCACCAACATATCTGCCCAGACTGCCCATTCCCACCCACACCACCAACAATCCAGCCCCAGTCTCACCCATCCCACTGACAGTGGGCCCTAACCATAGAATAATAAAAAACAGTACTCATATAAAGTTGCAGCTGCTCGCGTAGAAAAAGCTGTAATCAAAACAAAACACATGTGTTACCTACGGTCACACCACCAAAATGTAGCCCTCCCCGGGGGCAGATAAGGGGGAGGGGGGCTGTCCTGCACTCCTCCCTGGCCTCAGGTGTCTCTTCGTTGGAGCAGATATCTGGTCCCAGGGAGGGCTGCATGCAATGGCACCCACTCCATTGTTGGTGTTGGTTGGGGGGGGTTCAACGCCACATCCCATTAGAAAATGTTCTGTCCCTTTGGGGTACCCCACAGCACCTCCTAAAATGCATTCCACCATTTTCCCTTTTTTCCTTTAGTAACCCAACTCCCTTGGCGCAGAGGGGCACATTGGTGTGCCAATCTGGACCGGGGTGCCCAAACCAAATGGGTGGCGGGGGCACCTCATGCAGGCCTCGCTGGGCCTCCTACAAACAGCTGCGTGAGGTGCACCCCGCTTCCATTTGGGGTTGGGAGGGAGAGGGCCCCCAAAAATGGTGGGACAGGCCCCCCAGTGGGTGTGGCAGTAAGGTTTGGGCATCCCGGGGTCAGATTGGCACACCAATGTGCCCCTCTGCGCCAAGGCAAGTTTAGTAGAAAAAGAAAATAATTCAAAATGCCAGGCTGCCCTTTAGCGGGGGCTGAGGGGCCCCCTACACTGCTGGGGAATTTTCTAATGTGAAGGGGGGTGTACCTCTCCACCCCCACCTCAATGGAGGGGTGGCGCATCTCATGTAGCCCTCCCAGGGGGCAGATAAGGGGGGCTGTCCTGCACTCCTCCCTGGGCTCAGGCGTCCGTTCCTAGGAGCATATATCTGGTCCCAGGGAGGGCTGAATGACATGGCACCTACTCCATTGCAGCTGGGGGGGAGGGGGTCAATGCCCCATCCCATTTGAAAATTCCCTGACCCTTTGGGGTGCCCCACAGCCCCCCTAAAAAGTGTTCCACCATTTTCACTTTTTTCCTTTGGTAACCCAACTCCCCTTGGTGCAGAGAGGCACATTGATGTGCCAATCTGGCCCTGGGGTGCCCAAACCTTAATGCCCCACCCACTGGGGGACCTGTCCCACCATTTATGGGGGCCCTCTCCCCCCTCACCCCAAATGGGTGGCGGGGGCACCTCATGCAGGCTTTCCTGGGCCTCCTACAAACGGCTGCGTGAGGCACACCACCCCTCCATTTGGGGTGGAGGGCCCCCAAAAATGGCACTTAAGGGGTTAATAATGAATGCAACTCATGCAATCCTGAATAGAACTAATTGTTGGATCTGTTCGCATTTGCCACAACACAGGGAAAAAGGTTTGGGTTGGTATATTCATCCTTTGCCTCTAACTACTGCATGCTATGTCTCTCTAAGGGCGTTATTCTTTGGTCGTTGGAACGATAGCATCTCAGGAAACTTTGATGGGACTAATTTGAATGAGTTCAAAAGGAGAGTCCTGATGCCTCTGGGATGCTCTCTTTTTGCAAATAGGAGCAAGCTTAATGTTGCTTTTATTAGGCCTTCCGATAGACTATCTAGACCTTTTCAATCGTTGATCTCTTTCAAGATGGCTCCCGTAGGCAACCGGGATGCCACGCCTCCTTCCTTTACTATCAATCATAGCCCCAACTCTGTTTTCTTCAGCATACAAAGGAATGGTTCTCAGTCAATGGGTACTTTCGAGGGTTGTACCAATGTTGCGAACTTGACCAGTGAGGACAGACCTTTTTATGTAGGTTATCCTGTTTATTTCATTCGCGGTAATGAAGCTTATCCGTGGCTACCTAGGGATCGGCAGGGTACTTTTTATTTGGCTATCTTGCTACCAGGGATATATGTAGCCAGTACCTCTGAGGTCTCTAGGGCTCGTTCAAGGCGGGACGAGAACAGTGATACTCCTTCACATGTCATGGGTGATGTAGCGAAATCCTTTGTGCCATTTTGGGGACAGATCATGAATTCCGAGGATATTAGGAGACTAGCAAGAGTATTGGAGAGAACCATCAACCGGACCACCGATATACTCTACAACATGACGCTAGAACAGAAAGCGATTAGATTAGTGGCTCTACAGAACCCGATGGTGTTAGACGTCATCCTGGCTGAGCGTGGTGGAGTATGTAAATTGGTGAGATCTGCTTGTTGTGTTTTCGTACCTGACTCCTCCTCGACCATATTCAAGGCAATATAAAATCTGCACATCCTAAGTACAGAAGTGCATGTTCCCGAGGGAAACTGGAATCTTAGTACTTGATTCTGGGACTTTTTACGGTCTTGGCGATGGAAACTTCTTTCAGTCTTAATGGTAATCCTTGATATATTGTTGTTCTCTTTTTGTTGCATACAATGTGTTCCTGCCATATGTTCGATGTTAGGGGGATGTTGTGCGCAAACTGTAGGAACATTAGGACCGAAAATGCACACACTTGAGGAGATGACTAATGTTTTTTAATGAAGGATATTACTGTTAAGGAATTGATGGCGATTGATATATCTGATGAATGTGATTCAGGATGTACGGACATTGAAACGTGGAGTTACGAGTAAAGCAAATTTTTTTAGTAAGGCTTTTGGCTTTGGCCAAAAGGAGGGTTTGTTAAACGGTAATTATATAGTGCCTCCTTAGTATTTATATTGGCCTAAGCCTACTCTCGCTACACGGAAAACCGTGTTGCAAAGTTCCGACTTTTGGGTTAACGTCGTTGCCATTTTAAGATTCATCTGCCATTTTGATTTCTACTCGTGTGTTCGTTATTCTAAAATGGCGGACTATGTTTTCAACTTGCAACCAAGCCTTCCAACCTTTGAGTTCTGTTAATGTTTAGGCTATCCGAGAGCCAACTGTTTAGACTGAGTAATGAGACCTTGTGCTTTATATGAACTGTTGTTTAAGTGTTGTCTACACTCACAAGACTCATCCTTGTATAAACATTGGGACAATGAAGAAAAAACCTCGAGCGTATACATAGGCCGAACAGTATTGTAAAGGAACGTTGTATAAGGCTTACCGCGGGATTCGAAAACATACATCACTATTGTGCCTTCATGGAAATGCAAACCTATGTAATCATTTTCATAATATTGTATAATCTGTATGTGAACTAGGCACGAACTCTAGACCACACATTTTTAACGTGAAGAGAGGCTGGACAATATTACACGAATTGTATAAAAGCACGAATGTTTAGACGTCCAGCACTCTCTCACCTCTCCCTGTTGGCTGGTACACACTGCGAGGTGTTGGGAGCCAGATAGCTATCTGTTTTGCTTTGTAAACTGTACAGTAATAAAAGATCTGTGAATCGTTTTAGCCTGTGATTGGTATATTTCCTTTGTGGTACTCAGCCTCGATATTTCTTTGTTCTTTCAACCTAACCTCACCAAAGCACTTCACCTCATCTACCCACATAACCACACATCAACACCTCACCACACCCACTTAACTGCTCTGCAGCATCTCACCTGACAAAACGTACCCACCCAATCCGATCCCATCAACTCACCTCACAGCATTACATCATCCTCCGAACTTTATCCCACTACCTAAGCCCATAACCTCACCATAACTTACCGCCACTTAGACACATTTGGCTACCTAACCTCATCCCTTCCTCGTATAATTATAATAATTACCATCCCACCCTAGCTCACCCATCATCCCAATCCACCCATGTTTACCATAGCAACTCTCATAAAAAGATGCTCCTTCCAATGGTAAAATAAACAATTGAGAATTTGAAGTTACAACATTAAAGTGAATAAACTGTCAAACTCCCCCAGTGCAGCAAAACACTATTTATAATAATACATATACATGATATTAGAATGTTTGAAAATTAAATGTAACTAAATGTAATTTAAATAAACAACAAATCCAATAAGAAAGAACATTGCAAAGTCAACATAACGCACAAAAAGAGTACAAATGAAACAAACAATGGAAGAAAGATGTATACAATTTGCTTACAACATTTCCATCAAACTGAATAAACAAAATAAGCAAAACATGTGTTAGGGATAGATACAACATATCAATAAAAAACCAATAAACCAACATATATGTGTATATACATTTTTATCTAACTGGCTCGATTTGGTAAATCTTTACAGTTAATTCTCAAGTTGACTTTATTAAGAAAACAATGGTTGCAATGTAAATAACCAATGAAAAAAGCCAATGAGAAAAAAATACAAATTCAACATTACATAACTAGTAAAAATGACACAGAATGAATGAAAGATGTGAGAAATTCAATGGAAGTGAAGAACAAATTATGCGAAAAACACATGCTATAAATACATACAATGCATCCATGAAAGTGACCAATGAACCATAATATGCATGTATGTATATCATATCTAACTGGCTATCTCTGATAAATCATCAACATTCATCCTCGGGGGCGTGGCCAACCACGAGGCGATGCAGACGTGAGTCCCTTCGGCTCCCGCTGCTGCATGATACATCCTGGAAAACCAGCCTGATATGTGACCGCTAGCCGTGCTCCAGGAGGGCCGCAAGAAAGAGGGACACCCGCGGCACAAGTCTGAGAAGTTGTGGTGACTGGGGAGGCGGCTGCGTTGAATCCCGGCGACACGAAGTCCGAGGCCCAGAGCGGAGTCCCCGAAACAAGATGGCTGCCGCTCGAGATCTGTGGCTCCGACCGGGCTGGTGATGCCCTGCTGTGGGGACTGGAGACCTGACCGCAGCTGGGCCCGGGGCTCGGCGGGGCTGCAGAGGCGGCGCCTACCTCCGGTGCCCTGAAAGCCAAACCGATCCGGACCTGAACGCGTCCCCTGCACGGCCTGCTACCCCGGCGGAGTGGCTGTCCCGCCGCCATCCGGGGCCCACGGGGGGATTGGCGGTGGTCCCAGACGAGCCTGAGTCCGCAAAGGACACAACCGAGGAGCAACATCGGGTGGGTCAGAGGCGGCGCCCGCTCCGTGACACGCTGCCGGGCCAGACCGATCCCTGGGGCGGTGCCGCTCCCGTGCTCAATGCCCAGGGGTGCCCGCTGGGGACCGCAACAGCAACGTGTGCGGGTGATTCAGGGCGGGTCACCCACGGCGCCACGGCCCACTGAAGCGGTGTGGACAATTAAGTACAGGCCCGCGGGCCGCTGCTGGATCTCCCAGAGAAGAACTGTAGGGTCCTCCGTTGACCGGAACAAACAACGTCCAAGTGGAACAGCACAAAGCGTAACACCACCCGCACAGAAAAGGACAATATAGCCGGCTCCCCCCTGGGCCCTGGGGCGACGGGGCAGTGAAAGCCGGTGGGCCTGCCGAGCCTAGCCGGAGAGACTGCAGGGGGCGCACACCGGCCTGACCCGGAGCAGCCTGGAATACGTGAGGGGTGCCCCCATGTACATCCAGGAGGTCCCTCCGCCATATACCACTGGTGAGTGTGCCGGGCTGGGCGGGCGGTCAGGAGTGAAGAAGCACCGCCCCGCCACGGCCCAACATGTTCCCGTTCGTGTCCCGACACTAAGACAGTAGGATTAGGACCAACAGACCGCTACTGGTGGCGGGACGACTGGGCCACTCTCACCACCCAAGGAATTCCCCCTTGCCCAATAGCTCGAAACCACCGATTACGCATAAACATCCTGAGAACCAGACAAACTTTGGGTTAGTGGGAATACCTGCCAACATAGCGGAGTGCGGTGGCTTGGCATCGGAGCCTGCAATCATACTTGAACTAACAATAAACAGCAAAACCCAGCCTCCCACCTCATCATTGTGTCGCGACCGAGCCGGCCGCACTCCTTGAGACCGAGGGACAGGAGCTGCGCCACGACATTACACCTGCCGACCGGGTTGAAACCATGGGCAAAGAAAAAACGAAAAAGCCTGGCATGCAGAATAGGATTGAACAATAAACGGTCACCTCCTCTCAGGCCACCAACCTTCAACCGCATCTCTCTGGAGACATGGAACCCGCCGACGTGCTCTCCCTCAAAGATGTCATGGCCGCAATAGCGGACTCACGCTTGTCCATGGAGCAGAAGATTGATCGGATACATTTGGATGTGTCCCTTCTCAGACATGACCTGCAGAAACTGTCCCCGCGTACCGGAGAAGCGGAGCAGCGCATCTCGAATACAGAGGATGGGCTACACAACGTGCAACACCAACTCCAGGGAGTCGCGGCTACACTCAAGACCTTGGAGGCGGGGGTCGAAGAAAGCGAAGGGAGGTCCAGACGTAACAATGTTCGTATACTCGGTATCCCTGAGAAAGAGGTGGGCCCATGTATGGAACTTTTTCTGGAACAACTACTAACAGACCTCTTCGACTCACACTCCTTCTCAAAATTCTTCTCCATAGAAAGAGCACACCGAATGCCCACGGAAAGGCCGTTGCCTGGTGCTCCTCCGCGCACTGTGATAGCTCGGTTCTTGAACTATCGAGACCAGGACGCACTCTTACAGCTGGCTAGGACCAAGGGCACGGTAACCTTCAACGGGTCCAGGCTGGCCTTTTTCCCTGATTTTACAAAGAAGGTACAGAAGGCGAGGCAAGCCTTTGCGAAACTTACAAGACAATTGCAATCTTTGGGTGTCAAGTATGGCCTGCTTTTCCCTGCACAATTGAAAATTTATCACAAAGGCACTACAGTTCACTTCGACGATCCGGGTGAAGCATGGCGCTGGGCGGAGCAGCACATTGAGGGGGACTGGTCGGGGCCCCAAGGAAACAGGCAAAGAAACCCTAGAACACCCCCGGAACAACTACCCAGACCTGAGCAACCAACACCCCCTGACCCTCCGGTGCTCGGAGGAGTTGGGGCTCCGCCCTGACCCCCCCTCGGGGGCTCAACCCCCTGCTGTCAGGCAACCATACCATGGAGGCCACCACAAGAGGCCCTCGGAAGGATGCCAAAGGCGTGTCACACACCTACAATGCGGTGAGCGGGGATCTGCTACCCTCGCACCTGGGGTATCTTATTCCCCCCCCCATCAGTTCTAGTTGAACTTCTATAGGGGCTGTTATATGCTGAAAATCTACTCTTTTTCTCTCTGATTGTCAGCACATGTTGGGGCGACAGGTACTTCGTGTTGGGGTGGAGTATGGGGAGGGAGAGGGAAGGTTTTGTTGGGAAGAGTTCCAGGTTGTTTCAAGACCAGCTTATCCCTGCGACTCCCAAGGGACAGCAGTATTTCTGGTTAGTTGGGCTTATAGCACGCCCAGGCAGTGACTCAACCATCAATTTTTGTTTATTTTACACTACACCACCATGCACCGAGACAATATCCCCGTGGGCCACCCGCCTACCCCTCAAATAATCTTGCAAGATGACACCTGACGATTCTCAAATGCCACTTACTACACGTCCCAAGTCCCTTAAGATCCTCACCTGGAATGTGAACGGGATGGGCTCCGCGATCAAGAGATGCCTGATTAAGCAAATACTCTCTAGACACTCCGCCGATGTGGTCCTGATTACCGAAACTCACTTAGCGCGATCGCACTGTAATTTCTTCCAGCGGACCAATTATAGGATAGCTTTCCACGCGGGATATACCATGGGATCCAGGGGTACCCTCATTCTCATACAAAAACCCGTCCCGTTCGCACTACATGAACAGGAACAGGACCCCCGGGGTCGCTATGTGTTGGTCCTGGGTACACTCGGGGGGGGAAACATATGGGTTTGTCTCAATCTACTCCCCACCGGGACTGGGGCAGGTGCTTTTAGAAGAACTGACCACCCTTATGGGTAAACACCAATCCGATAAATGGTTCCTGGGAGGCGACTTTAATGACGTCATGTGTAACTCCGTGGACCGCTCCCATCTTAAACAGCGTGACCCGACTGTCCCCACAAGGCTTTCCGGCTTTGTATCCGCCCTGGGTCTCTGTGATGTGTGGCGGGAACTCCACTCTGAAACCAGGGGCTACTCATTCCATTCAGGTGTCCATGGCTCCCTCTCTAGGCTCGATTATCTATTCGTCCCGCACACAGATCTTTTCAGAATACTCTCGGCGGAACCACTTCCCCGGGGAATCTCGGATCACTCACCCCTGATGGTGGAATCACACCTACAAGGTACGGCCCCACCTAGAACGTGGAGGTTGAACAGTTACTATCTGAACTGCCTAGAATCGGTGGACCTCCTCACAGACGTCTCCACCGAGTACTTCGAGATTAACGATACAGGCAAAAACGACCTGGTGGTGATCTGGGAGGCTTATAAAACAGTGTTACGGGGGGAAATTATCTCCTGGACGGCGGATAGGAAGAGGGAGAGGCTCCGGAAAAATAAATGAGGCCGAAGCCGAGGTAACCCATCGGGAAAATGCACATACCCTCCATCCAACCCCCCAGACCTACATATCCCTTAAACGAGCCACCAATCAGGCACATTGGGAATCCAGAGCTAGGATATATGAGCTGGGGGACAAAGCGGGGAAAATGCTGGCGTGGTTAGAGAAGAGAGATTTTTTTTATTTTATTTCTTTTATTGATTTTATACAAACAAAACAACAAAAACCAAACAAGCAGCATAATCATAATAGTTCCATTACACATCAAATTATCTTAATCACTGCTCCCACTACCCCTCCCTCCCCCCATGAGCCTATTTGTCAATCTCATTCAATGTTTGGCACATGCTGCTGGGTTTCGTTCTCTTCGGAGTTAGTTGGATCTGATATTACTCCAAACAATTCTGCTATTAGCGTTTTCCAAGTCAACAGGGTGCCCGCCTCCCCCTCATCAGCCCAGCTACTCGCTTCTTGCCATGCCACCGTTTCAGCCTCCGCCCATTTCTGCATGTCCTTCCACCATACATCCACCCTGGGTTTGTGGCATTTCTTCCACCCCATGGCGATCCTACGTTTCGCAAGCACATACGCCAGATTTCTCAGTTTCTCAATATGCTTAAGTTTCCGTGGCCTAGGAAACCCGCCCAGTAAGCAGGCCCAGGCTGTATCTGTGACAAGAGTAACCCCTTTATCAGCCAGTTTCTGCACCACATCTCCCCAAAAACACCTAATGATCGGGCACGACCAAAACATATGTGTCATGTCAGCGTTCTCCAGGTTACATTTAGGACACACTTGTCTTCCAGCGTTTCGGAACTTAGATATCCTCAAGGGGGTCATGTATGCCCTATGCGTTACATACAGCTGTATTTGTTTTAATCTGGCATTTCTAGACACTTTTTTGTGGTAGCCCAGGGCATGCTCCCACACCCCATCCTCTATCGGGGCCCTCACTTCCGCCTCCCAGTCCAGTCTCAGATGTGTGAAATCTTTCCCCGCCTTAGCCATCACCATCTCATAAAGTCCCGAGATCTCATGACCTCCTTCGGATATATCATATATTGCTCCCAAAACTGCATCTGGTTCTTCTATCAAATCTGTCTCTGGCCAGGTGTTCTTAATCATCCGCACCAACCTAATGTATGTGACATATTGGCCCGTGTGTAGCCCCGCCTCTTCGTTGAGTTCTATGAACTCCTTAATGGATCCCTCTTGCCAAAAATCGCCTAGTGTTGCCAGCCCCACCGATCCCCGGTAGTTTCAAAGCAACCAGCGGTATCTGCGGGAGGCACGGGCATGGGACTTCCATCAAACGACAAGCCCTACGCCAAATTTTCCATCCAAGCCTCAACATCGCAGGACGCCCCCTCATTTCGGTTTCAGACAGCCAAATTATCTCTTTCAAATAAAACGGGGCGCAGTCCTGTCCAAGCACCCTGTGCTCAGGGGTCACTTCATCAGAAAGCCACTTAGCCACATATTGTAACTGTCCCGCTAAATAATAAACCTCAAAATGAGGCAGTCTAATACCTCCTTTTTCATAAAAGTTCTGCAGTTTCCAAAACGCCACTCTATTTCGGGTACCATGCCACAGGAAATCCCTACACATGCTGTTCAATTTACTGAAAAACTTCTTGGGTATTATGTATGGGATATTACTAAAGTAATGCAGGAGCCTGGGCAGAACTACCATCTTAAGCATAGCCCCCCACCCCATCATCGCCAAGGGCAATCTTGCCCAGAACTGCATGCTGTTCCTAATTTTCTCGACGGCTACTTCCGTGTTATGTCTGTGTTCTTCTTCCACCGTGTGATATACCTCTACGCCCAAGTAACGAAAAGAGCTAGTTTCCCATGGTACCTGTACCACTGGTAGTCTATCTACAGGGGTCCCCTTATAGCTACCTAGCGGGAATATGACAGACTTTTGGGGGTTCACCGATATGCCCGACAACTCTGCATACCTTTCCATCACTTCAAGTATGTATAAGAGATTTTCTTCTGGGTATTGCAAGTACAGTAACAAATCATCTGCGTACAAGGATATCAAGTGTCGTTCCCCTCCTACCTCAATGCCTATCGCATCATACTGTGCCCTAAGGCATATTGCCAGAGGCTCCAGGGCTAAGATGTAAAGCATTGGGGACCAGGGGCACCCTTGTCTGGTGCCTCTACCAAGTTGCCATCTCTCGGATATCACCGCTCCAGTTCGGACCCTGGCAAGTGGCTCACTATATAACATCCTAGCCCACCTGATATAGCCCGGCCCCATTCCATACCCTTCCAAAGCAGCCAATAGCCATGACCACTTGACCGAATCAAAAGCTTTAACTGCATCTAGAGACACTATCGCCATCTCACCCTCGTTTTTACTACCCCATTCGACCACCCGGTGAAGTCGCCAATGGTTGTGTGTTATGTTCCTGTTCGGGACATAACCCGTTTGATCAGGATGTATGAGTCTACCAATCACTTTCTGCAATCGATTTGCTAGGACAGCCGTGACAATCTTGCTGTCCTGACTTAGCATCGACAAAGGCCTGTAGGAACCACATCTATGCTCTGGCTTATTGGGCTTGGGCAGCGGTATTATGATCGCCTCTCTGAGTGACTCAGGCAACCGTCCTATCTCAAACGCTTCATTAAGCATGTCTAGCATTGGGGGAAAGATTTCCTCTCTGTATACTTCATAGAATTCGCTGGGGAACCCATCTGCTCCCGGGGTCTTACAGGTAGGCAAATGCTTCACAACCTCCTCTAACTCCTCCAACGTGATTGGCTCATCTAACTCCTCCCTCTCTTCTTCACTTATCTTGGGCAGCCCTATGTCTTCTAAAGTTTCAATTATCTGGCGTTGGTCACCCATCTCATCATCTCCATACAGCACTCTGTAATATTCCACGAATTCTTTGTTAAACCCCCCTCTTGCGTGGCCACCTCATCACCGTCCTCCCTAATGATGGTCCTAATCGGAGGCCTAGGGGTCTCGCTTTTGTATAGCCAGGGCAAAAGGCGGCCTGTCTTATCTCCCCCCTCGTGCTGCTTCTCAACATATTTCCTATAATTGAGATTGCAGAATCTTTCCCAATGCCCTGCACATTGTTGCTGTAGTTGGAGTACCAGCTACGTGTCTACGTCACCGCTCTTCAATGCTGTTTCTAGCTCAGTTTCCGTCCTCTGCAGGTCAGCCAAGACCCCACCCTGTAACCCTCTTGACTTAGCAATGGCCGCCCCACGCATCACCACTTTAAAAGCTTCCCATAACGTGCCCGCGGAATCAACACTCCCAGTATTCTCCTCAAAGAAATTAGTAATCTCTTCCCTTATATCTTCTCTAAAGACCGGATCTTTAAGTGCCTCCGCTTGGAGGCGCCATGTAGGGATCTTCGCCCTCGGGGGGCAATATTGCCATCCGAGGATCAGGGGCGAGTGATCCGAGAGGACCCTGGCCTTATATTCGATTTGGGTAATCTCAGACATCACATCTGCTGTAGCAAAGACGTAATCGAGCCTAGTGTGCAGTTGATGCGGGGCTGAATAGTGCGAATATTGCCTCTCAGTGGGATGTTTCATCCTCCATGCATCTGTAAAGCCAAAATCAGTTAGCAGTGTCTGCAACGCTCTCGCCGCTGGGCTAGGCTTACCCACCCCGCCATCATATCTGTCCACCACAGGATCCAACACACAATTAAAGTCCCCACCCCAGATCACCGCGCTCCCTATACACGTACTAAGATTGGTACACAGGGCTCTGAAGTATGCTGCTGTGTTTTGGTTGGGGGCATACGTATTTACTATGCATACCTCCCTGCTCTCCACCAGCCCTCGCAAAATAGCCATCCTTCCATCAGTTTCAACTACCTCTTGTGTTGATTTGAACGGGACATGCGGTGCCACCCAGATTAACACACCCCGAGCGTATGCAGAGTATGGCGAGCCCACTACAGTCCCTCTGCACTTTCTCTTAACCAGGTCCAACTTCTCTTGCGTCAAGTACGTCTCCTGTAGTAGTGCGATATCTATTTTCTGCCTTTTCAGATACATCATGATTTTGTTTCTTTTCAGATAACTGTTAAGGCCCCTGACGTTCCACGTTATTATCCTGAGGTCCCCCATAGGTCGTTAGTAAGCACCCTCCCGATCCTCCACCAATTTCGCCCCTTCGTGCACCACAAGTACAGGATCATGTTTTCCACATAGTTTGTGGGGTCTTGGCCTTCTTCCCCCTCCGGAAGACCAACCAGGCAAATGTTGTTCCTCCTCGCCCTTCCTTCCGCCACTTCCACACGATTTTCCAGGTTGGCGACCTGTTGTTTTAAGACATGAATCTCTTTCGCATTGCTCGTGCTAACATCGGTGTTTATCTTCACCCCACTTTCCAGACCACTGGCCCTTTCTGCAAGTGCCCTGACATCTTGACGTAGCAGGGTGAGTTCCGTACCCACAGCATCAATCTTATTCTCTAGAGCTGTGCGTAGGTCCGCCATTGCCAAGTCCCATTTAGCACTCAGTCCTGTTATAGCCTCCAGGATCTGGTGCTTGTCCCCTTCGGGGGCGTCTTCCGCAGGGGTCACGACCATGCTCTGCACCGATCTTTAGGGGGTCTGCTGTGTTTTCGTGAAAGCCTCCATCGTGGGTTGCTTAGTCTTGACTCTCAACCCTTTCGCCGACATGGCGCTGCCCTCCACTCCTGTTTGACTCCACCTTAGTGCAGCTGTTGCACTGTCCTTGGCCCGACAATGGTCTGGAGACCTGGGTCTGGCTCCCAGGCCTCCTGACTCACATTCGAGATGGCACTTCGAATTGTCTTACGGGTGGGCTATGGCCTCACACGCCTCGTTCAAATGTTATCTGCTCCTGCAGTCAGATCGCCGAGGTTCCATTAGCGTTTGCCAGGCCGGGCGCTCTCATGGTGCTAGTTCGAATACTCTGCCATATTTCCCTATTGTACTATTCCTCCAGGCAATTTTCACAGCCATGTCCCGCAGTTCCGGGGAATCAGTTTCGTTTCTCCTCGGAGGTCTCTCCTTTGTTAGCCGCCATCTTGGTGCCGAAGCGGCCACACAGCCGTACCAACAAAAACATGTATATCTCGCGATTCCTGGGGACTATGAACTTCTCCAACGAACTTCACTTGGCGTGTGGCTTCCGACGCCTGAACCCCAAAGTTCTAGGCGCTCGTTGCAGTTTCAACGGGTAACTTTGGCAAAATTAAAGTCGGATCATCAGGAGCTCCTCATGCGGCACGTCCTATTCAATGGCCAGATAGCCACGCCCCCCCGTTAGAGAAGAGAGATGAGGGACAGCGGTGCGTTCGGGAAATCATCACCCTGCAGGGGGAGAGATGCCGATTGGACGCTGAGATAGCGGAGGCATTCACCCAATTTTATGCTGCGCTGTATCGGGCCCCATCGGTGTCGCTTGACCCAACCCGTCTTGATGACATAGCAATCCCTACCCTCTCGGAACATCAGCGAGAGCGGCTGGACGGCGACATCTCCGAGGCTGAAATAGCAGATGCACTGGCACAATTGCAACCAGAGAAAACTCTGGGCACCAATGGGTTCCCGGCCGAAATCTGGCAGAAACTAGGGAGTAATAACATAGCCGCCACCCTGCATCGGATGCTGCTGACAGCCCAGGAACAAGGTTCCCTTCCACAAGACCTGTGCACGGCCACCATTGTGATCATCCCCAAACCGGATAAACCACAGAAGAAATGTGCCTCATATAGGCCAATCTCGTTAATTAACGGGGAAGCAAAGGTCCTGGCTAAACTTCTGCCCAACCGGCTCCAGCAAGCAGTCAACACCTTCATACATCCAGATCAATGTGGCTTCATGCCACATAAATCAACCCGAATGAATCTACTCCATCTGGTGCTAGACCGTGCCCCTATTCTGGACACCCCATTAGCCCTTTTAGCAATAGATTTTGAAAAGGCATTCGATTCAATCAGATGGGATAGCCTCTGGGAAATCATGGACCGTATGGGGTTTGGAGAGGGTTTCCTGGGATGGGTAAAACTGCTTTATACGAACATCCAAGCAGAGGTCAGGGTGAACGGGTGGACTTCCCGATCCTTTCCCCTGGGCAGAGGCACAAGACAGGGGTGCCCACTGTCCCCCCTCCTCTTTGCCCTCCCGATTGAACCGCTGGCCTTGTGGCTTTGCCAGTGCAGGAAATGGATGGGTTTCAGATGGCCCGAGGGGCATGAGGATCGTACTTCCCTGTACGCCGACGACCTCCTGCTGTACCTGGCCAACCCGGTTCGGACATGTCCCATACTGACCCAGGAGCTCATCAGCTACGGGGAATTTAGCAGACTGCGAATCAACTGGAAGAAGTCAACACTCTTCCCGGTGAAGAGAGGGGAGCAGGACAGCCCACCGAGCTGCCCGTATCGGATTGAAAGGCAGGGCTTCAAATACCTGGGAATTTGGGTTACCACTTATCTAACCAAATATGCGATGCATAACCTCCAACCGATCATAGAAAGGTTTAGCAATGACGTTCGTCACTGGAAGCTCCTTCTTCTGACTCTCATGGGGAGAGCTGCGCTTTTTAAGATGATGGCACTCCCTAGATTCCTTTACGTCCTGCAGAACGCCCCACTTATGATCCCTACCTCTGAATTTACCCGAGTAGACACCCTTCTCAGGGAACTTATCTGGGGGGAGGCCAGTCACGTATTGCATTGAGCACCTTGCAGAGATTGGTCTGGGAGGGCGGGATAGGGGTACCCCGCCTCCAGACCTACTTCTGGGCCTGACAGCTCGCGGTGGTCAACGACATGATCCACGGGGACCGGGCACTGCCCCACATCAGAGCCGAATTGGATGCCATGCAGGGCTTTGACCGGCTACAGATATTATATCAATCCCCACAACGGCCCCATCCGCAGACGCCTACAACCCACATCACCACCACTTGGCGACAGGCACACTTGTTTCTTGGGTGGGGAAATAAGATAACCGCAGCGCAGCCCCTATGGCAAAATGGTAACCTGAGGGAAATTGAGAAGCTTGAACCATGGCCACGCTGGGTAAGAGCGGGAATTTTGAGGGTGGAGGATACCCTGAGGGACGGGAAACTAGCCTCGTTCGAGGACATGCAGTGCAAATTTCAGCTGCCTACCACAGAACGATATCACTTTATGCAGTTGTCTCATGCCCTGAGAGTTCACATATCTCTAGAGGACACAGTCCCCGACTACACACCGATAGAGCGAAATATGTTCCCCGCCTACATCCCCACCAAATGCACATCCATCCTTTACAACGCCATTACATCCTTTGCTACCCCCCGAGCTATCGAGATTAAAGGCTAAATGGGAGAGAGATGTAGGGGAGATAGATCCAGAGGACTGGATCCAGGTTCTTATGCATCCACGTGAGGTGGCTATCTCCTCTAGGCTCAGGCTAGTGCAACTTAAAGTCCTGCATAGAATATACTACCCTAGAACTACTTTATATGGCTGAAAGAGGGCAACAAACTCGAACTGTCTCCGATGTGGCGAGGAGGAGGGTACCTTCTTCCACACTCTGTGGCTATGCTCCCGGATCCGTACCTTCTGGAATGCTTGCTGTACAGAGCTCTCCAGGGGGTTTTCTTGCGCCATTGAACAGAAACGGAGGGGCCTGATCCTCGGTGTGCCGGAGCCGTCCGACCTTAATAAATGGGACAAACTGCTACTGAATACTGCAACGGCCCTAATGAAGCGTAATATCGCACAAAAATGGGGAGTGCCAGACCCCCCGACACTGGAACAGTGGATTTTGGACATGGACTCATGTGCTATGATGGAACACCGGAATCTATGGCACAAGAGGCTGGCCAACCAAAGCAGTTAAAATATGGGGGAAATGGGACGAGTCAGGGCCCTGAGGCCAAGGTCAGCGATGCTTAGTGCAGGTACAGATGGAGATTGGGCTGGGGGAAGAACTCTTGGTGTTTGGTAACGCAAATGATATTCTGTTGATTTAAGATGTGGACGCTGTCCTGAAGTGCTTTTGTTCTGCCGCTTTGTTTTTGGTTTTTGTTCTTTTGTTCTGTGGCTGTTTTGCTTAAGGTCATGGAAAACAATAACATGTTTTATTAAAAAAAAAACATTCATCCTCACATTTAAGCATATTAATCTTGACTTGGTTAAGAAAAAATGGTTGACATACATAACCTTTCTGTGTCCATCTAGCTCCCACTAAAATATTTCTGGGCCTGAAAAAATGCGTTTTGAGGGTTATACGTATGCTGAAACGTACCGTACTTCGACACTTTTGAACCGTAGGCCCTTTAAGAAGAGGTAACAGTATTTGAGATGGATGGGGATGCAGATGTTACTCTAATATCAATAATCAGACTGTCTCAGGAGGTTGGCAAAAAGGTAACTGTTTTAATTGCAATTGTCTAAAACAGGGAGTTGAACGGACATCAACGGACTCCGCACAGCATGACCTCAAAGCATTTAATAAAAAAGCACAATGTTATACTAAAGATTCATCATCACTGACATCTTACTATGTGGCAAAATAAGAAAACCTAAACTGGATTGTGGTAGGCTTAAAGGAAACTTCTAAGTATACTTTCTATGGGGTATGGGTTCGTGATTGGGTCTCCAAGGTCAGGGGGGCACCCCTGGTGGAAGTCATCTTTTGTGTCATGAAAATACACAACATTTTATTGGCTTTCAAATGATAGGGCTCTTTGCTACGTGGCCCTCTACAATTGGTTGGCACGCTTGTACCCTTCTGGAATATTCCACTTTGAGCACTTTGAAACACTCGCCTGTGTATATGCACTATATAAATAAACATTAGAATTACCACTTGCTAGCAGCACGCAAGCTGGCACCCCAAGTGCTGGACGGGTTGGCCTGACCAAGCCTCCCCACCCAAATACCCTAACATCCATCATCACTCCTGCGGTCTGCCATTCAATTAGTCCTTTAAACTCAGCCTTGCAACGTATCACTGTGTCTGAGAATAAAATGGAGTGAGAGCATGGCCTTGGTCTCAGTGTAGCTCTCCCCAAAGTCTATTTTCACCTGACCATGTGACAGGAGACCGTGTTTGAGTTCCTTGTTCGCATTTACCGCTATTAAATGAATAAATCCTGGCACTTCTAGTGTTTTTCCATTACACCTCAACAGGAGCACGTCTTGCTTCTCACGTTCATTTTATCTCCTCGAATAGATAACCAGGTTCTTTGGTGGCCCTACTCTTGACACTGGGCCATGCAAGCCTTCTCGAATCTTCCTTCGACATCAACTGTTTTATTCAACTTCGTCGCACTTTCAGCCCTTCAGTTCATGGGGTCCTAGTTTGCTAAAATGCATCGTGGAACAACCAGATTCTATACACATATATATATATATATATATTGGCGGCACCGCCTGCAGTCTATTCACTACGCATAGCCAGCTTTATGATTACTTGGTCTACTTGTGTTACTGCATCTGTACAATTGTAAAACAGCTTTGCATTTTCTTCAGTGCTTCTCTGCATGTGCAATCTTCATTTTGCCATCAGATTCTATAAGGTCTATTAATCTTCTTCATTGACATCTCTTCTGTTGATGGGATTTTTGCATTTCAGGCCCCAGCTCTTTGTCCATTTAAAGGGTTCACTCTTCCGGTGGCAATTGTACCCTAGCAACTCCAGCACACCCCACAGCCCATCCCCCACTCTAGTACAAAAAAGGTAGCAGGAGCCCCTCTCTAGAAAGAACATGGCATGATAACCTGTTCTGTTGTTTTTTTCCCACTTTGAGAGTCCGCAGCCATCGCTTTTTGCTCACTGTACTTTTCACAAAGGAGGAATATCCATTTGCATATCAGTCTTTGTCCCACCCACAATGTAAGTACAGCACCGAAATGCCAGGCAAACCTCCTTTGAACAAGAGTACCAAGAGCAACACCAGACACGTGTTTCAGCCTTGTTGGGCCTCATCAGTGAGGTGGAGCTGTGCCTCTCTGAGCAAAGTGAGCAAGGGGTCCACGTCTGGGTTCCCCCAGGTAACTTAGGGTGACCAACCCCAAGTTCCTTGCAAAAATACAAAAAAGGTAGCAGGCGCCCCTTTCTAGAAAGAACATGGCGTGATGACCTGTTCTGTGGTTTTTTCTCACATTGAGAATCCGCAGCCATCGCTTTTTGCTCACTGTACATTTCACAAAGGAGGAATATTAATTTGCATATCAGTCGTTGTCCCACCCACAATGGCAGTCCAGCACCGAAATGCCAGTGTTTCAGCCTTGTTGGGCCTCATCAGTGAGGTAGAGCTGTGCTTCTCTGAGCAAAGTGAGCAAGGGGTCCATGCCTGGGTGCCCTCCAGGTAACGTAGGGTGACCAACCCCAAGTACCTTGCAAAAAAATTTCAAAAAAGGTAGCAGGTGCCCCACTCTAGTTCACTCCCCAAAACCCTCCCTCATTCTAGCACTCCCAGACAGCATAACTCACTACAGCGTCAATAGCTCACACTAGCATCCCCGTTCACTGGCCCCAGCTCAACCAGCACCCTATGGACCCTAGCTAATCTAAGCAACCCCACCCACCTACCGGAGCGCTATAAGCTACCAAACGTGCAAATCCTACAAGAGGGGCATTTTGTTGGATATTGCCTCCCAATGAATTGAATTTTTTTTTAACTGAACCATGGCCGTGACATCTAGTAGTGGTTGGGGTTAGTCCCTGGTAAAACTCAGGTTATGCACTTTGCCATGTGCTGAGCGTTTAGGATTTAGGAGAATAACCAGTCTATGTTCTGACCTTACATCATTTCAGGAGAGGGTGATGGTTCAACTACCACTCAATTAAAACATCGCAGATTAATTAGGAATTGTATGTACAGAGGTAGAATCCCAAATGCAACCATCTCTTGTCTAATCATTTTCCTAATACTTTGTGAAGAAGAAACCAAGTAATGTGTGTCTTTGAGGAGGAGGGATACCCTGAGACGTTGCCAGGTTAAAATGGGCTCAAAGTCATTACATCATACGAGAGAGCACAGACGATTTTAGATATCATAACCCATCAACATGTGCTCCAATATCGTCCTGCTGTAAAATCGCTCAACCCTCTGCTAATAGATCATTGGAGCCAGTAACATTGAACTAACGGAACAAGGTTTAAGCATACACCAAACTGTACAGTTCGTTTTTTTTATTCACTAAGCTTTGATTGCAGGAAGCTGCGCTGTTAGCTAGTTGTTTGTCAATTGCGAGTTGTTTGTCAATTGCCCCACTCCTTTCTGCAACTGCTAAGCAAATGCGGTTAGGCCAAGCTGCCATCACCTATCTCGAAACACAATGGCGCACCCCTCTCAATCCCACAACGAACGTCACTAACGCCGTTTCGTGTTTATGACTTGTATAGTTTCCAGAGGAAATGGGCCCACGCAGAGCGCCTGAGAACCCTGTCTAAGGGATGTGGCAAAGCTTCAAAGATGGCCTACTTGACTGTGTGTACGAGGAGGCTCAAGTCACGGAGATTACGCTGGCACCTGCAAGGAAAGTTGTTCCATTTTCCTGCTCTATTCTTAATTTGTACATGCCTGATGTATGATGGTTGAACAGCTTAAAAATATCACCTTTGACTGGTTGCAAGAACTGGAAAGTATGGTCAGGCACAGGTGCATCAAATACCCATTGTATGTGGTGGCATCGACCTCAATGTGCCCAGACATCAGAATTCCACACATCGCCCTAGTTAAAATGAATAACATTTCTGAAGAACTAAGCAAACATAAATTTGTGTAGAATGTCTAATTTAAGCATTTACTATGCTCTATGCACGCATGTACAGGGTACAAACATTTTAAAATTAGATAATGCTTGTGTGCTGATTTAGAAATGTCAAGGAAAGGCTTAAAGCTGCTAATCAACGTTTCTTTAAGAAAGAGACATGTACGTAAGTATTCATTAAGACCATATAATTTGACAATTTAAGCATGTGTAACTGTTTAATGAATGCTAACAGGCAGTGGATATTTTATAATCATCTTACTCAACGCTTAAATAATATGTGCGCTGTTTGTTGGAGGTAGGAATCAACTGTTATTTAAACATTCCACCTGTTTGATAAGTGTTTGAGAAATGTTAAGCCAGGTATGTTTGTCTAGGGTGGCTAGCATTACATTTCGTGTTCAATTAATGTGTTTACTTTTTTTTCTTTCTTACATTAAACAGTTTCCATGAGAAATACAAAGCATATGTTTGACAATATTGTTGTTGGTTTTTAAAATCGTATATGTCTGAACACTCATAAACACAGCAACACGTTAACCAAAAGTTGGTGTAAGGAAATATTCTACTGTATACATCATTGAAGTCATGTAATGCTAACACTGGCATTAGATAGAAAGAAAGAAACACAGCCTAAGACTGATATATTAAAGAGGTAATTCTGGAGAGAAAAGTTAAGTAGGTAAACAAAAACTTTCAACGAAATGAAGGAAAGATTATTCAAAAGTACAATGATAAAAACAAAGTAGTCATGTGTCACGCATAATCAAACAACGTGCATAATAGTTGCAGGCATTTTGAAGCAATCTATAATTTTGCAGAAGCGGGGGTACGGGATGGTGATGCGCTTAGCACCAATAATACAGTGATTACAATCACTAAAAAGTAAGAGGTAAATGATGACTTTAATTCATTTGCAAACAGCCAACACGTGTTTCGACACACTGGTCGTCTTCAAGGCAGAATCTGATCTGGTTCTGGGATTTGTCCCTTGGATTCTGTTCTCCGCTCGATTGACCGAACACTATAGTGTTACTTGCCAATTTGGCGTACTTGGTAATTTGAAAGCTGTGCTACATATACCTCTAAAGTGCAGCGATCTCAGCTTATACTTCACTGATTTTCAGGACTACTTAGTGGGAACAATAATCCAATTGTCTACCTTGAAGACGACCAGTGTGTCAAAACACGTGTCGGCTGTTCGCAACTGAATTAAAGTCATCATTTATCTCTCACTTTTTAGTGATTGTAATCACTGTATTATTGGTGCTGAGCACATCACCATCCCGTACCCCCATTTCTGCATTCATTTGTGCCAACCTGGGTGGATAGGCTGGTGGGATTTGAGTGATTGCTGCAGCATACAGTTAACTACTAAAATCAATCTTTGATAGATTTTGAGTGTGATCAAAAGGGCACAGATACTTAGTTTTAAATCCACCAATTATCACAATCTATAATGTTGCCTGTTATTAGTAGAATGGTCAGATTAATTACATTTGCCAGCACAGGTTGTTTTCCTGCACTGGCACCCTGATGTTGTTAAGGTGCGTTTTTTGGTGGTTTAATCGTGATTCCCTTCAAAGGTACCCCAGGATAGATTACAGAAACGTTGCACCACTGCAAGCACAAAGTTGCATGTTATTAACATTAGGGCAGAGTTTGCCCTATTTATAAAAACACTGGGGCCCTCATTTTACAGAAAAACTGCTATGTCGATGCTAACTAGTTTGCACAAGCGCAAACATTGCCCAGCCTTAATGTATGGCATGGGGAGCTGATATACAGAATGAAATGCACGCAGAAAGCTGCAGCGCAAAGAAAAGGTATAGTCGCTCAGCACACCCACTATACACACCCCAGTGCAAAACAAGAAATTGCCACACACAATATGGCAATAGGTCAATCATGAAATAGGGAATTCTGCAGGGCAATGTTAATCTCCATTCCGACCGCGCCTAATCTTCATTGTGAAACCCAATATTATTGGGCACAGAACTTGCATTGAAAGCAGAATTGGGGTGTGCATTTTAAGTTCCAGTACTGCAACGATGAAGAGTTGGTGTCAGAGGCATGGTTAGGGGTGCGCAGATTGGTAGGAAGTACTGTGACCATAAAGAGTGGCTGCCAGTGGCATGAGGATTTGAGGGTGTGCTTTGCAAGTTGAAGTACTGTGACCATGAAGAGTGAGTGTGGAAGGCATGAAGATTTTGGGTATGCGCATTGCAAGTGCAAGTAGTGTGACCACGATGAGTGAGTGTCGGAAGCATGAAGGTTTGGGGGGGGCAGATTGGTAGGAAATACTGTGACCTTGAAGAGTGAGTGTCAGAGTCCCCTCCATGACGGACTGCTCACCCTCCTGTCTCAGGAACAGGTATGCAACCTGCTCATCCCCCTCTGTACTCCCACCTGACAATGTGGGCAGGCCTGCATTGGCCATCTCCTCCTCTTCCTCCTCCATCAACCCTGACACCTCAACTGAAGTCACCAGTTCCTTGTCTGTCCTTTTGCTGCTGAGGGATCTATGTGATCACTGAGCCCCCGTAACTGCGACGGCCGAAAATGCCGACACCAGTTACGGTGCACGCAGTCATCATATGGACCACTGTGCCCGCTTCCCCCTGGCCTGCATTATCCCTCTCCGCCCCCGACTCCACTTACCTTTAGGGCGGCACACACAGAAGTGTGGCGCCCACACTCTGCGATCCCTGCAGTGTCAGCTCATCCCACTAACGTGGGTTGGAGCTGAAGCTGCAGGGTGCTTTTGTTTTTTTTCTTTTTCTTTCTTACGTGTCCCTCGCTTTCCGAAATGGTAAGTGGGGGAGACCCCACAACCCCGACCCCCGTTACTGTGCCCAGGTAGAGCTGTGGACACCCCCGCGACCCCCACTCTGCTTGGGCGCAGTAAATGTCACCCTCATTTTGTGCGCCTCCAAAGTCGCAGTGACTGTGGGGGCGCATAAATGAAGGCGACATTTTTGTACAATACCATGCTGAGCTGTCCTCCATGCCAATGGTACGAGGTCCTCCTCCTCAGAAGCAGTGCCATTGGATGTTGACGCTCGCCCAGGACCATATTCTTCTGAGGAGGTGGATGATAGTGGGCATGCCTGGGGTCTGCAGTGGTGTCTGGAGGTTTTGAGTCTGTCATGCAGCTCCACTGCACATGCGGATCCCTCTTTTTCACCAGCTGCCACTGTGGAAAAAGAAAGATAGAACAAAGAAATAAATCCCAAGTGCTTACAGATGTGTACTACCAGCAATTGGCTAAGTGGCATGCCCTCATCATAAGCCAATAGACAATTGTCACATATACACAAGCCCCACTTGGAAATCTGATGAGTCAAGCCTTACAAGTGAAAGATAAATGACACGTTTCAATGGTGAGACATTCACATGTGAACATGGCACCTTGATGTGTGCCCACCTACCCATGACAACCACCGCTTTGACATTCCATTAGCGATTAAGCAGTTACCCAAGTGTTTCCTGCAGGCAGGTTTATGTAAAGGGAACATGACTTAATGTTCTATTGGCATCAAAGTAACATCTTCATCCCACCACATCTTTCTACATGCAACCCTGACAGTCCTACATGAAATCATGCAAATCATACATGTCTTGTTGCCAAGTGTCTGCCTAGGATGTGCAAAGACTACATGATGGTGGTAAAAAGTTGGACTGTAAATACCTGTGCATAAAGGGGTACATATGACATCTGTTGAATGTAGGCAGCTCTGTATACATGTGTGTAATGTGTTTGAAGAGGTGCAGAAGCAGTGTGTGGGCATAAAGTTCCCATGGGGGAGTACCTATTTCTGAGGATAGAGCAGCAATGCTGCTAGCCGCAATACACAAACCTTTTTGGATGACATACCATGCACTTTCAGTGGCCTGCCTGGCCCATATGGTGAACCAGAGTGTCCAAACCTAGAGAATATGCCTGTCAAGAAAATCCTACACGTGTCAGTCCTTTCTGTTGAGCGGATATTATGCATTTTGCAATCCCTAAATGAACATTACATAGAGGATCTTTGCAAACAGCAATGACAGAGTGATGTGAGTAGCAAACAGGGTCAGAGGGGCGCACCACTCAACTAAGCAACATTAAGCCTCACATACTGGACAAGAACATGAGGACAGAAGTCATTCGATGATGTGAACGTGGACTAGTCCTTCTATCAGCCTCATCTGGTTAAGGGGGTTCAAAGTCCTTAATATTGATTCTCAACACCTGCAGGCCCAATGACAGTGGACTCATGATAGTTCCTCAGACTGCTCGCTCTGACATCCGAGCATCAGGATTGACACACTGTTCAGGAATCCTACTTGTGACATACACGAGTTGCTCCTGGTAAGGGCCTTTGTATGCCACCTTTCTGATATTGGCGGCACATTGTGGTCAGTTGTTAAAGGGAGTGGGTGACCAAACAGTGCTAAAAGGGTGCAGCACATGACCATGCAAAAAACAAGTGTCTCTATACACATGGGCCTGGTGTGCTCATCAATCACCTATAACAGCAAGTGTACTTTTGCCCGGATCAGTGTCACAAATGTAACACAAATGTTTTTGGGATAGAATTTTAAAGACATGTGTGCTATTGATCTTGTCAGATATCATTCACATGTATTTATTTATTCATTTATTTATTTATCATGTATTTGTTAGGCACCTATACGACAGAACAATGTTTCGAGGCGACACAAGGCATAGTGGGGAGGGAACAAGGGGAGCAAATAACAGTGGCAGAAAACAGTAAATAAATAATCATTGTCCTACCAGGACTTATGCATTCGGACGTGCAAGTGCAGTGAAGAGATTGCAGGAGATAGGGAACGGAGGTGTGGGGAGCAGGGTTTGGACATGTGCTGGTGGGAGCCTGGGGGGAAGGGCCAAGGGGAGCCAAGGGAGGAGACCACTGGCTAAGTGCTAGGGCAAAGGAATCCCAGGGTGCAGCGTCGGATTGGCCCCTCAGCCTTTCGGCCCATGGCTGGGCCGAAATTGTCTCTGGAGAGTGGGGGCCGGTTTCTGGACATTCCTGGGCCAGTATGGAAGAAAAAAAAATTGAAAAAAATGAAATAAAGTTCACATTTTTTTTCTCCAAAAAGCCTTTCATCCTTCTTAGGTAGATAAATGAGTACCAACACAGGTTGGGTGATATTGTATGCATATTTGTTCTATCAAAAAGAGCTTAAGCGTAAGTGCTATACAATAATATATCATTTGGCCTTGGACGTCTGCTTGGATTCACCGTAATTTAGTGTACTTAGGCACAATGCTATTTGATGCCACTTCCTGTTTTGTCAAGTGGTGAAAGTTCGTGTTTCATTGCTTCCCGGGATATCACTTTGGGGTGGGGTCAAATCGCATCATTTCCGGTGATGTCATCAGAGGTCAAGGGTCGTGAGGCAAGGGGTCAGCCACTTATTTGAGGCAACGGTTGGGCCACTTTTTGGGTGACGGGGACTATTTCTTGTCCTATTCCGACCCTGCCAGGGTGGGATGCACAGCCGCCAGCCAGGGGGCCTGCAAGGGCAGTGCTGAAGTGTGGGGGATGCTGGTGTCGACTGGGTAGAGGGCCTCGTAGCCTGTGTGAATCTTGAAATCTTGAAGGACCAGGCCACCAGTCTCAGCAGAAGTGGGGTAGTTAGCTGGGAAGGGAAAGAGGGGCAGAGGTAGAGAAAAGGAGAGTTTTGAGAAGTTTCTGGAACTTAATCTGGTCCGGCTCAAGTCTGAACGGGGCAGAGAGGCTGTTCCAAAGAGATGCACCAGCCGAAGAGAGAACCCTGCTTCCACTCTCTGCTTGGATAAACTTTTGACAAGTAAAGAGTTGGAGATATATTTGCAGAGGGCTCTAGCTGGGAAGAATTTAGAGAGGGAAAATTGGAGATAGTGTGGTCCCATGCCCCAGAAAGCCTTGAAGATGGTGCAGGGTGTCTTCAATTTGATCCTCACGGACACCGGGATCCAGTGGAGAGATTTTAGGGCTGGAGAGACAGAGTGTCTAGACTTGAGGCCAAGGATAATTTTTGCAGCCCTATTCTGGATTATCTGAAGGGGGCTTAGGGAGGAAAGGGGTAGATTGAGGAAGAGGCTGTTGCAGTAGTCAAACATAGAAAGGACCAGCGCTCTGGAGACATTGAGATTCTGGGGAAAGGTGAGGAAAGGGAGAATGCATCTAAAGGAGGTAAAGCTGGAAGTCGGCCTCCTTGGCAAGGTCCAAGATGTGAGGGGTGAAGGAGAGAGCGGAGTAGAAGATGACCCCAACGTTTTTGGCCTCACAGGATCTATTTGTATTTGTATTTATTGTTTGCTTGTTAGGCACTTATACAGTAAGAAAATACAGTTTCAAAGCAGGGCAAGGGAGTGAGCAGGAGTGGGTAGTACATTAAAAGACATTAAAAACACAATATATGAGAGCAGCGGGGGGAACAGGAAAACAGGACAAACCTGATATGCCTTGTGAGTATTCAGAACGTTCAGGTGCAGCTAGGAAGAAGGAAGGGGGTCAGTGCTGGTGAGTCTGAGCTCATGGGTGAGACACAGATGAAGTGCTAGGAATGCTGACTGCAGATAGACGAGCTGGGCTGATTGGGTGCGAGAGGACAGGGCCCAGAGGATCCATAAGTGACCAGGACACAAATCGCAGTAACTGTGGGATTAGCAGGGGAGAGAACAAGGGAAGGAGAAGGTAAAGAGGAGTGTCTTAAGGAGCTTCCGGAATTTAAGAAGATCCTGCTCAAGGCGCAGATGGAAGAGGAGGCTGTTCCATAGGTGGAAGCCAGCTGAGGAAAGAGAATGACCATCTGCCCTTTGTATAGCAAAACGCTTTACACACAGAGAGTTATAGCCAGAGGAGTTTAGTGGTCTAGATGGGGAATATATAGTAAGATAAAGTTGAAGAAAGTGTTGCCACCGGGCCCAGACCACTTGTTGATGGTGCAGAGGGATTTGAATTTAATCTGTGCAGCAACTGGGAGCCAGTGAAGACTTTTTAGTGCTGGAGAGATGCAGTCCCTGGGCTTAAGGCCAAGGATAAGTCTTGCTGCCCTGTTATGGATTAGCTGGATGGGTCACAGAGTGGAAGATGGCAGATTCAGGAGGAGGCTATTGTAATAGTCAAGCCTAGAGAGAACAAGGGCTTGGGTCACATTGAGTCTCTGGGGGAAGTGAGAAAAGTGAAAATTCCTTTGAGAAGGAAGAGCTGAAAGTGGGACCCAAGGAGGGTGGCCAGAAGGTAGGAAGGAAACAGGGTGCAGGTGCACCATGAGAAGGATCTTTGTCTTACTGGCATTAAGACAGAGATCGTTAGCCACACACCATGCCTGGATGGCGGTCAGATAATCAGGGATGAGAGAGGAGGAAGAGGAGCTAGTTGAGGGAAGTTTGAAGGAAAGCTTTGTGTCATCAGCATAACACTGTAATTGAGGAGAGAAGGAGAGGTAGATATTGAAGAGCCTCAGCAATAGAATAGAGCCCTGGGGGATGCTGCAGGTAGAGAGTGAGGTGGTGGAGGAGTAAGAGCCCAGTTGCAGCTGAGAGAGGTGTTCAGTGAAGAAAGAGGGCAGCCATTTCAAATCCCAGGCTGTGATGCCGAGGGTATCACATAGCCATTTTATGAGGATGGAGTGGTATCACAAACAGAAGCATTAGCTTTCAGTAAATGTACGCTACGGTGCCTCAAACTCACAATCTGTGTTGAGTCCTTGTATGCAGGCTTGCTGTCAGATTTCACATTGCATACACACAAGGCTTCTTTGTCACCCAAAGCTGCCTGATTTGACTTATTTACCTGGTTGCTTCACTTATGTGTGCCATAACATAGTTCCAGTTTGTGAATGATGCTGTATGCTAGTCACCACTTTTGGCACATAACTACCTTGAAAAGCACTGCCTTGCTCACTTCATGCATACTCATCCAGGACATTGTAATTCGGTAGTACAGTTCACCCTGTGAAAACTTACCAGCAGCTTGGATACAGGGCCAGCAGTTCAAGGACCTGGGCATGAAGCGCTGCAATGGCCCTCTCCAGGATATGGAGCTGAAGTGGTATCATTAGATAGAGGTCTGCAGAGTGAACGTCCAGTAAGGCTCCTGCCTCAGTGGCTGCCCTCACCTTCATCTTGCTCTCAATTCTTAGCTCTTCCCAGAACTTCTTGTCCACACTACAGCCTGCCACTCCCTCTGAGTTGATGACAGCTGTGAAATCCAAATCATTTGACGTCTGCAGGTCCCAAGCTGCTTCTGCAGATGGATGAGGGTCTCAAAATGGGCCAGGACCTGTTAACCCACATGCCAACTTCAGCAGCAGAGAAGTTGACAGTCCTCAGCCTTGCCACCTTGGTGGTGCTGGAAGATGTTGCAGACATGACACGCCTGAGGCTGAACCTGGGTCCTTACTGTACCTGAAACCTGGAGCAGCAATGGAAGTAGGGCGCTGCAGAAGTCCTAATAAGGCCGATGACTCAAGAGCCTGCCAGGTAACCCAAAGACCATGGAGGAAAATAAGGCACTCCAAAGCAGTGCAAGTGGTCAGAAACTAGTGACGTACTTCCAGGCATCAGGAGATGCTGATGAGAAAAGGCAAAATATAGCAGGAGGAGGCTCTAAATGACAGAGGGCAGGATGACAACCAAGCCACAGGTATCTCCAGTAGCTTAACAAGTCAGCAGAGTGAGTAAATCTGAGGAATGGCCCTATGTACGTAAGTTTCCCACCACACGCAGCAAATGCCACACATAAGTGAATCCACTGCATAACGCTAGAAATATTATGCGCAATCATGCATCACACCCGCATGTCATTTTCCTAACAGGCACGTACATGAAGTGATTCAGGGCTACGCATGAGAAACAACCTTAATTTAGAGTCTGTGCTACAAATGTTTTTTCATTGCACTATGAGTAAGAAGAATTCACAAAGAGTACGAGGGCGAAGCAGAAGAAGGTACAGCCTGCAAAATGTGGTAATTTGGTCTCAGGTGAACCAGTGCCAGCAAGGCCCACTAAGGCTAAAAAGGGTCAGACTACAGAGCAGGCACAACCAGGAACCTAGGAACAGCCACAGTTTTGGGAGAAGGGGACACCCAGAACTAAGCGCTTTCGAAGAGGAGTTGCAAATCCTCCTCGATTATGTCTACGAACATCAGGTTGACCTGTACCCTTGTGCTGGCAGTATCTTTTTTTAAAAAACATTTCTTTTTTTGATGTTTGGTTTATCACAAACCTTTCATAAATAACATTTCACATCTTATCAACATTCAGATCCAACATGTCGGACCTACGCCCATCCTAACCATGAAATCAATAAAAATATCTTCAAATCAAAACTGTCATTCCACTCCTCCTTATGTCAATCAAATAAATGTAAAGTTCTTAAATAACTTCCATGAATTTCATTGTTGCAAACATAATCAATGGGGTTTCAGCCACTATAAACATGTTCCACCACTCTTCGAGTGATAGAGAGTTGAACTCCTTTCCGACATCATTCATGTATGTATCTCCTTCTTAACATTTTTAACCCTGAACATTCCATGATCAAATGTTTGGTAGGCTCCATTATTTCCTTCTTACTGTAGTACCTACAAAAAGCCTCTGTTTTTTTATCTGCCTGTGTGAAGACATGACCTCCCGTGTGTGGAGGATATTCAGTCTCAATCGAATGAACAAGTCTCAATAGCGGCAACTAGGGAACTTGGTAAGGCAAGAAGGGAGTTCATTAAAGAATTTCATCTCTTTAGGGTCAGTTAATACTTTAGCCTTGTTTCTTGAGTATTTTTCCAGTACTGATCCATTATCTTCTGTTTTACCTTATCAGGTGTTTCCAATAGGATATTTCTTGTTAAGTCTAAGCTTAGAAGTCTTTCCATGCATTTTTTCTTCCATATATCTAACAGCCAATCCCTATTACCATTTCCCTTGTTACTCAATATCTTAAAGGGACCAGGCAAGTCCAGTTCCACACACTTGTTCAATAATGCCGGATTTTTCCAACCAATAATTGAGCCCACAGATTGCAGGCCCATCTATATCTAATTTAGGCAATTGGTAAGGATTGTGGGAGATGCAAAACCCACTTCCAGTAATAACTCTTCAATCCCTCCCAAAATTGTTTTGGCAAATTCAATGCAGTCTCTGCTCCATGAATGAGAATGGGGACAACCTTCTGTTTATAGAAGGTCACTAGAGATGCTATTGAGAATGTTCCATACCTCTTGTGCAACATAGAGGCCTGAATTGTCAATCTTTTACATTTAATTCTCGGCTTCTCCATCCATTGCATCTCGATAACACTAGAATGGATGGATGCACCCAAATACGTTATGTCATTTACACATTCAAGCAACTCATCATCCACAAACCATCTAAATTTGGGAGCCCTTTTCCCCTGCCTGTTGGTAGTACCATGAGCTTAATCTTTTTAGGATTAAGACGTAGACCATTCTCCTTCAGATATGCTACCAGCCAGTTCAGTCTTCGTTGAAGCCCAATCGGCGTCTGGTCCATAATTACCAGGTCGTTCGCATACATGATCCAGGGGACCTAGTGACCATAGATATTTGGTGGAAAAGCTTGCACTCCCGCTTGACTCTCTAACATATCTGAGATGTATAAATTAAAGAGAATCAGGGCCAGCTGGCAGTTCTGCTTCAGCCCCTGGATTATGTATTTGGCGGGACAACAAACCATTATTAGACAGTCTTACCTGGACTTCCGTTTGAGAGAATAGTGCTTTAATCACCTCTAAAAGGTCAGGTGGACATGCCCAAGCACTTCTCTCTACTTATGCTATCACATATCTGCTCCAGATCTATAAAGGCAATATATAGCTTAGCTTTATATTTCAAGGTCCTTCATTTTAATGTATTTAGTATAAAGAGGTTAAGGGGGTACCAACCCCTTTGGCAAAACCAGTTTGTCTGGGATCTAATCGGCCAAAATCATATGCCCAATGATTTAGATGCAGCAACAGGATCGAGGCAAAGATTTTCCCCATGGTATCAAAGGGGGCGATAGGTCTGTAATTGTCAGGGTTTTCTCTATCAACCTTCTTGAATATTGGGACGATCAATGCAGTTTTCCATGATGCTGGGACATTTCTTTCCTCCAAGATCTGATAGAATTATGGGAAGCAAAATTCAGCCCAATCCTCCACATTTTGTCCAATCAGATCATTGCTCCAACCATCTGGTCCCGCTGCACATGAGACTCGTTATTACATGGAGGATTTTTTTTTAATCAAATTCAATGGACCACTTCTCCCTCGAGGTCTTAGTCCCTACGCTGACAACCTCCTCTTTCGCCACCAGCAATTGAGAGAAATGGGTCACCCAATTTACCTCTCTAACTACTTACACAGAAGTAGCTTTTCGATATTCATCATTGCTATTTAGTAATGACCATAAATCATGTTCCTTTTTCTTATGGCCTTCAGCATTATTTCTGCATCTGTATGGAGGCAAAGGGCTTTAGTGGCCAAAAGGCAATTTTTGTATTGCTATTTGCTTTTTTTTTCAAGGCAATTTCATCTCCTTCTATTAGTCGATTTATTCTCCTTATGTCTGCTCTGTATCTTTTTCTACTCTCAACCAGATCTTTATTGAAGAAATGCAGCCACTTATATATATATTGGCGGCACCGCCTGCAGTCTATTCACTACGTATAGCCAGCCTTATGATTACTTGGTCTACTTGTGGTACTTCATCTGTACAATTGAAAAACAGCTTTGCATTTTCTTCAGTGCTTCTCAGCACGTGCAATCTTCATTTTGCCATCAGATTCTATAAGGTCTATTCATCTTCTTCATTGACAGCTCTTCTGTTGATGGGATTTTTGCATTTCAGGCCCAGCTCTTTGTCCATTTAAAGGGTTCACCCTTCCAGTGGCAGTTGTACCCTAGCAACTCCAGCTCAGCCCACAGCCCATCCCCCACTCTACCACAAAAAAGGTAGCAGGAACCCCTCTTTAGAAAGAACGTGGCATGATAACCTGTTCTGTATTTTTTCCCGCTTTGAGAGTCCGCAGCCATTGCTTTTTGCTCACTGTACTTTTCACAAAGGAGGAATATACATTTGCATATCAGTCTTTGTCCCGCCCGCAATGTCAGTGCAGCACAAAAATGCCAGGCAAACCTCCTTTGAACAAGAGTACCAAGAGCAACACCAGACACGTGTTTCAGCCTTGTTGGGCCTCATCAGTGAGGTGGAGCTGTGCCTCTCTGAGCAAAGTGAGCAAGGGGTCCACGTCTGGGTTCCCCCAGGTAACTTAGGGTGACCAACCCCAAGTTCCTTGCAAAAATACAAAAAAGGTAGCAGGCGCCCCTTTCTAGAAAGAACATGGCGTGATAACCTGTTCTGTGGTTTTTTCCCACATTGAGAATCCACAGCCATCGCTTTTTGCTCACTGTACATTTCACAAAGGAGGAATATTCATTTGCATATCAGTCGTTGTCCCACCCACAATGGCAGTCCAGCACCGAAATGCCAGTGTTTCAGCCTTGTTGGGCCTCATCAGTGAGGTAGTGCCTCTCTGAGCAAAGTGAGCAACGGGTCCATGCCTGAGTTCCTCCTAGGTAACTTAGGGTGACCAAACCCAAGTACCTTGCAAAGACATTTTTTAAAAATAAAAAAGGTAGCAGGTGCCCACTCTAGTTCACTCCCCAAAACCTTCCCTCATTCCAGCACTCCCAGACAGCATAACTCACTACAGTGTCAATAGCTCACACTAGCATCCCCGTTCAATGGCCCCAGCTCAACCAGCACCCCATGGACCCTAGCTAATCTAAGCACCCCCACCCACCTACCAGAGCGCTATAAGCTACCAAACATGCAAATCCTACAAGAGGGGCATTTTGTTGGATATTGCCTCCCAATGAATTGAATTTTTTTTTAACTGAACCATGGCCGTGACATCTAGTAGTGGTTGGGGTTAGTCCCTGGTAAAACTCAGGTCATGCACTTTGCCATGTGTGGAGCGTTTAGGATTTAGGAGAATAACCAGTCTATGTTCTGACCTTACATCATATCAGGAGAGGGTGATGGTTCTACTACCAATCAATTAAAACATCGCAGATTAATTAGGAATTGTTACATATAGAGGTAGAATCCCAAACGCAACCATCTCTTATCTAATCATTTTCCTAATCCTTTGTGAAGAAGAAACCAAGTAATGTGTGTCTTTGAGGAGGAGGGATACCCTGAGACGTTGTCAGGTTAAAATGGCTCAAAGTCATTAGATCAGGCGAGAGAGCACAGACGATTTCAGATATAATCACCCATCCACATGTGCTCCAAAATCGTCCTGCTGTAAAATCGCTCAACCCTCTGCTATTAGATTATTGGAGCCAGTACCACGAAACGGGGCCAGGTATTGCCAGCATAATTAGTACATATAGCATGCAGCTGCTGATACAGGCGAGAGAAAAACTAGAAATAGCACTCAAAGCTTCACCAAATAAATTGCACTAACGAAACAATGTTTAAGCATACACCAAAATGTACAGTTCGTTTTTCTATTCACTAAGCTTTGACTGCAGGAAGCTGTGCTGTTAGCTACACTTTGATTTTGCGAGTTGTTTGTCAATTGCCCCACTCCTTTCTGCAACTGCTAAGCAAATGCGGTTAGGCCAAGCTGCCATCACATCTCGAAACACAATGGCGCACCCCTCTCAATACCACAACGAACGTCACTAACGCCGTTTCGTGTTTATGACTTGTATAGTTTCCAGAGGAAATGGGCCCACGCAGAGCGCCTGAGAACACTGTCTAAGGGATGTGGCAAAGCTTCAAAGATGGCCTACTTGACTGTGTGTACGAGGAGGCTCAAGTCACGGAGATTACGCTGGCACCTGCAAGGAAAGTTGTTCCATTTTCCTGCTCTATTCTTAATTTGTACATGCCTGATGTATGATGGTTGAACAGCTTAAAAATATCACGTTTGACTGGTTGCAAGAACTGGAAAGCGTGGTCAAACACAGGTGCAGCAAATACCCACTGTATGTGGTGGCATCGACCTCAATGTGCCCAGACATCAGAATTTCACACATCGCCCTAGTTAAAATCAATAACATTTCTGAAGAACTAAGCAAACAAAATGTTTGTAGAATGCCTAATTTGAGCATTTCCTATGCTCTATGCACGCATGTATAGGGTACGAACATTTTTTAATTAGATAATGCTTGTGTGCTGATTTAGAAATGTCAAGGAAAGGCTTAAAGCTGCTAATCAACGTTTCTTTTAGAAAGTGCCATGCAAGTGAGTATTTATTAAGACCATATCATTTAACAATTTAAGCATTTGTGTAACTGTTTAATGAATGCCAACAGTGCATATTTTATAATCATTTTACTCAACGCTTAAAGAATATGTGAGCTGTTTTTAGGAGTAAACTGTTATTTAAACATTCCACCTGTTTGATAAGGGTTTGAGAAATATTAAGCGAGCATGTATGTTTGTCTAGGGTGTCTAGCATTACATTTCGTGTTCAATTAATGTGTTTACTTTTTTCTTTCTTACATTAAACAGTTCCCATGAGATATACAAAGCATATGTTTGACAATATTTGTGTTGGTTTTTAAAATCGTATATGTCTGAACACTCATAAACACAGCAACACGTTAACCAAAAGTTGGTGTAAGGAAATATTCCACTGTATACATCATTGAAGTCATGTAATACTAACACTGCCATTAGTAGATTGAAAGAAAGAAACACAGTCTGATACTGATATATTAAAGAGGTAATTCGGGACCGAAAAGCTAAGTAGGTAAAGAAAAACTTTCAACGAAATGAAGGAAAGATTATTCAAAAAGTACAATGATAAAAACAAAGTAGTCATGTGTCACACATAATCAAGCAACGTGCATAATAGTTGCAGGCATTTCGAAGCAGTCTATAATGTTGCTTGTTATTAGAAGAATGGTCAGATTAATTCCATTTGCCAGCAGAGGTTGTTTTCCTGCACTGGTACCATGATGTTGTTAAGGTGTATTTTTTGGTGGTTTAATCGTGCTTCCCTTCAAAGGTATCCCAGGACAGATTACAGAAACTTTACACCACTGCAAGCACAAAGTTGAATGTTATTAACATTAGGGCAACGTTTACCCTATTTATAAAAACACTGGGGCCCTCATTTACAGAAAAACTGCTAAGTTGATGCAAACTAGTTCGCACAAGCACAAACATTGCACAGCCTTAATGTATGGCATGGGGAGCTGATATACAGAATGAAATGCACGCAGAAAGCTGCAGTGCAAAGAAAAGGTATAGTCACTCAGCACACCCACTATACACGCCCCAGTGCAAAACAAGAAATTGCCACACACAATATGGCAATAGGTCATTAATGAAATAGGGAATTCTGCAGGGCAATGTTTATATTCAAATATCACTTAATGGTAATCTACATTACGACCACGCCTAATCTTAATTGTGAAACCCAATATTATTGGGCACAGAACTTGCAGTGAATGCAGAATTGGGGTGTGCATTTTAAGTTCCAGTACTGCGACGATGAAGAGTGGGTGTCAGAGGCATGAAGGTTTAGGGGTGCGCAGATTGGTAGGAAGTACTGTGACCATAAAGCGTGGCTGCCAGTGGCATGAGGTTTTGAGGGTGTGCTTTCCAAGTTGAAGTACTGTGACCATGAAGAGTGAGTGTGGAAGGCATGAAGATTTGGGGTGTGCGCATTGCAAGTGCAAATACTGTGACCATGACGAGTGAGTGTATGAAGCATGAAGGTTTGGGGGGGCAGATTGGTAGGAAATACTGCGACCTTGAAGAGTGAGTGTCAGAGTCCCCTCCATGGCGGACTACTCACCCTCCTTTCGCAGGAACATGTATGCAACCTGCTCATCCCCCTCTGCACTCCCACCTGACAATGTGGGCAGGCCTGCATTGGCCATCTCCTCATTTTCCTCCTCCATCAAGCCTGACACCTCAACTGAAGTCACAAGTTCCTTGTCTGTCCTTTTGCTGCTGAGCTGTCCTCCATGTCAATGGTATGAGGTCATCCTCTTCAGAAGCAGTGCCATTGGATGTTGACGCTCGCCCAGGACCATATTCATCTGAGGAGGTGGATGATAGTGGGCATGCCTGGGGTCTGCAGTGGTGTCTGGAGGTTTTGAGTCTGTCATGCAGCTCCACTGCACATGCCGTTCCCTCTTTTTCACCAGCTGCCACTGTGGAAAAAGAAAGATAGAACAAAGAAATAAATCCCAAGTGCTTACAGATGTGTACTACCAGCAATTGGCTAAGTGGCATGCCCTCATCATATGCCAACAGACAATTGTCACATACACACAGGCCCCACTTGGAAATCTGATGAGTCAAGCCTTGCAAGTGAAAGATAAATGACACGTTTCAATGGTGAGTCATTCAAATGTGAATATGGCACCTTGATGTGTGCCCACCTACCCATGACAACCACCGCTTTGACATTCCATTAGCAATGAAGTAGTGACCCAACTGTTTCCTGCAGGCAGGCTTATGGAAAGGGAACATGACTTAATGTGTTATTGGCATCAAAGTAACATCTTCATCCCATCACATCTTTCTACATGCAACCCTGACAGTCCTACATGAAAGCATGCAAATCCTACATGTCTCATTGCCAGGTGTCTGCCTGGGATGTGCAAAGACTACATGATGGTGGTGAAAAGTTGGACTGTAAATACCTGTGCATAAAGGGGTACATATGACATCTGTTGAATGTAGGCAGCTCTGTATACATTTGTGCCATGTGTTTGAACAGGTGCAGAAGCAGTGTGTGGGCACCCATTTCTGAGGATAGAGCAGCAATGCTGCTAGCCGCAATACACAAACCTTTTTGGATGACATACCATGTAAGTTCAGTGGTCAGCCTGGCCCACATGGTGAACCAGAGTGTCAAATCTGGAGAACAAGCCTGTCAAGAAAATCCTACAGTCCCTTCTGTTGAGCGGATATTATGCATTTTGCAATCCCTAAATGAACATTACATAGAGGATCTTTGCAAACAGCAATGACAGAGTGCTGTGAGTAGCAAACAGGGTCAGAGGGGCGCACCACTCAACTAAGCAACATTAAGCCTCACATACTGGACAAGAACATGAGGACAGCAGTCATTTGATGATGTGAACGTGGACTAGTCCTTCTATCAGCATCATCTGGTTAAGGGGTGGGGTTCAAAGTCCTTAATATTGATTCTCAACACCTGAAGGCCCAATGACAGTGGACTCATGATAGTTCCTCAGACTGCTACCTCTGACATCCGAGCATCAGGATTGACACATTGTTCAGGAATCCTACTTGTGACATACACGTGTTGCTCCTGGTAAGGGCCTTTGTATGCCACCTTTCTGATATTGGCGGCACATTGTGGTCAGTTGTTAAAGGGAGTGGGTGACCAAACAGTGCTAAAAGGGTGCAGCACATGACCATGCAAAAAACAAGTGGCTCTATACCCATGGGCCTGGTGTGCTCATCAATCACCTATGGCAGCAGGTGTACTTTTGCCCGGATCGGCGTCACAAATGGTCCACAAATGTTTTTGGGATAGAATTTGAAAGAAATGTGTGCTATTGATCTTGTCAGATATCTTTCAAATGTATTTATTTCTTCATTTATGTATTTATCGTGCATTTGTTAGGCGCCTATACAACAGAATAATGTTTCCAGGCACCGCAAGGCAGAGTGGGGAGGTAACAAGAGGAGCAAATAACAGTGGCAAAAAACAGTAAATAAATAAACATTGTCCTACCAGGACGCATTCGGACGTGCAAGTGCAGTGAACTGAAGAGATTGCAGGAGATAGGGAAGGGAGGGGTGGGGAGCAGGGTTTGGACATGTGCTGGTGGGAGCCTAGGGGGAAGGGCCAAGGGGAGCCAAGGAAGGAGACCACTGGCTAAGTGCTAGAGCAAAGGAATCCCAGGGTGCAGAGTTGGATTGGCCCCTCAGCTTTTCGGCCCATGGCCAGGCCAAAATCGTCCCTGGAGACTGGGGGCCTGTTTCTGGCCATTCCTGGGCCGGTTTGGAAGAAAAAGAAATTGAAAAAAAATAAATAAAATTCACATTTATTTTTCTCCTAACATTTAGAGCAGCATCAGATTGCTGTAAACCAAACGTCATTGCACGTTAAGCCTGCTGTTAACAGCAACGCTGTAATTAGCATGGGTGATGTTCTTACGCATAGCCCTGAAGTATCTTTGGTGGCCCTAGAAATGGAGACTGCCGCTGCCGCTCTTACTTGTAAGTCTCACAAAGAGCGACGTTGATTAAAGAAAAGAGGACATGGAAATCCTTGCCTGTATACTATTGACAGCTGAGGTGGATGTGGTGGATACTCCTATAACCTCCACAACATTAGCACTCTCACAAAAATCAAAAAAGCAGAGGAGAAGGGAGATTCACCATAAGACAAGAAAATAAAGAAGTGTGGGTACTCTTACTAGTTGGTTAGTCAAGGAGGTACCTTCAGCACCAGTAGCGGGGTCAAAGGTTTTGCTCACTACCAACATTTCATCTGCAATTCCTGCTACAAACGAGCAGACTAGTAATGTGGAGCAAGTAAATGGCTGTGGGGTGTCCCATGTTGAAATGTCCAGAAATGGGGTACAAAGCCACAGCCGGATCAATACATCAGATCCTCCCATTCTGGATCATTTAATTTTGTCCATTGCTTCAGTGAAACCAAATCGAGGTGTAAAACATTTTAATCGCTTGAAGTGTTGAAGCTCTTGGCTATGATACCTACGCTAAGGATTCTTAACACTACAGATTTTTGTTTTTATTGAGCAGCTAAACCTAAATGGTGGGAAATTGACTTGTCTTCACTGTTGTCTGCTGGACACAGCCGCATTGATATGCCTACTAAGTCAACTGTTGGTTCAGTGGGCTATGAACTCGATACCAAGGTCCCTGAATGAAAGCAATATGATGCTTGAAGCAAAGAGTGTGATGCCTGTGCAATTACCCATGTCTACTGCATATTCGCAGGGGTGGGATTGGTTAAAAAGCTTCCTTCCCCAGCAGTGTTACGTCTCTATATGATGCTTAAAACTTGTTATCTGGAATACCAGAGGACATGCTCATCTATTCTCTGACGTAGGAACCCTGCCCTTATTATATGAGTATGATATTATTATGTCTCAGGAGACATTGAAGTTTTCATTGAACGTTTTATAATACATGAGACTTTGGCAAAAAGGCTACCTGGGGACCATATAGGGGTCTCATGATTGGGGTCAGGCAAACCATCGGGTCTCAATGTTTATCCTTCAGTACCCACGAAAATAATGTTATGGCTATTGAAATTAATTTGCGGGGTAAGGGTGGCAGTAAAGCATGTTGATAAATGTGTATGCTCCCTCATGGGGTTTGGTACAAACAATATCTTTACATACATCAATGAAGTATGTGTAGATTGGGGGGGGGGGTATTGACCATGACTTGATCCTTTTAGGAGGAGACCTAAATGCACATTGTTTGATGGCGATCTCTGTCCCTCCTTCGAGAACATCTGCCCTGAGTCTAAGCCGAGGGCAAATGCTCATGGACGTTCATGGGTCGACTTCCTTAAGGAATGGGAACTGATCATAGCAAATGGAGGAGCTAGAGGGGACAGGCCTGCTGTCTGGAACTGGAGGAGTGGCCAAATTAAGGCAACATTGGGCTACCTTTTCGGCAGCAACGCCTGCTTAGAATGTTGATCTATCTGGCCAGATATGCAAAGGAAAATGATCTTGTAGTTAATATCGAAAAAAACAAGATCCTCGTAATATCCGTTAAGAAGGTAAACAGGGTGAAACTGTATTCTTCCCTGGGAAACGTGGCATATGTAGACCATTATTTCTATTTTAGGTTAGAAATGAGTGCATAGACCATCTATCCCTATATCATTGCAAACAAGAAGAGGAAAGCAGCACTGCTGACCCATCTTTTCCACAGATTTGCCCACCAGATGTCGGGATACTCCTTCGAGGCCATACTAATCTTTTATAAGCAGTGCTTCTGCCTGGCTATGTTATACATCTTGAGGCACTGAGAATGAAGGATTTGAGATGGTTGAATTGTCTCGAGAATGTTTTCTGGAGAAATGTATTGAGATTGAGATCTTCTGTCCCTATGGAGGTGGTCTTCCTGGAGTTGGATTTGTTTTCTTTGGGAGGACAGGTCGAAAGGAAGAGGGCAGAATCATGTCTACACCAGTGTGCCCTATTTTGAAAATGCTGGGTGCAAATTGTGGGAGAAGTGGACCCTCTAACATTGATATGTTCGACGATCTTTGGATATCAACTTTCCAAGCAATACATTGGTGGAATTCAGGGGTGGTTATCAAAATTTAAAACCATCATTCAAAGCTAAAATTTGATTAATTCGATTGGAACAAAAATGTACGAACATATTGCCACCTTAAAGAGTTTGAGCCATGTATCTAACGTGGTTCATAGTTACGAAAGACCTCAACTGAATATTATTTTGAGTCCCAATCTAGAAGTACGCTGGCTTATGCTCCGTCTTCATATTAACCAACTCCTGCTGTTATCTATTTTGGGTTCGCAAATGAAAATACTGCTGGAAGACAGATATTGTCGTATGTGCAAGAACAACAGTAGCTTGGATACTTCAAAGCATTTGTTTACCGAGTGCCCTAATTTAAGTAGATTTTTATATGTGTATTTTTGAGAAATTTGTCCATAGCTATGACACTATCAAATCTGGCAATGACTGGGCTTACTGTCTGAACTCTCCCTCTGCTTCAGTTCACATCACACTGGTGCCATATGGTAAAGGTGCCATATCGAAAAGGTGTTGCCTATTGCTACTGTCCTTCCGAAGTCCATGTAAGTATCATGGGTTAAAATGAATAAATGTATTAAGCAAGTGCAAATGTGTTTGTCTTGTATTGAGGTTTGTACTTGAATTTTCATTAATATGATTTTGATGGTTTTTAGGGTAGCATTATAACTACCCTGTCATAGGTGCTCAACTGTGAAATTATTAACCGATTGATATTTTAGATGGGTTTTTCTGGATTGATTGACCCTTTTATTATGTTGGTCGGACTTGTGATTAAAAGAGTTGGAATCTGTGGTTATGTTTGCACCAATGTATGTGTATTAAGTGTTTATGTTTGTAAAAAGCCAATTGACTAATTACAATGATAATACATCAAATAAATAAATTAATGAAGTGGAAAATGGGCTCAGAAATTAAGTATGGAACTCAATGTGTCTCCTATTACATCTTCCACTCACATATATGCATATATGTATGGTCACCTACTCATCCAATCCCTGGCTTGATTCAGGACCGGGTGTTCACTGACATGATGGAACTGCGTATTGAATGTTGAGTACCCGCGCATCCCTGCATTCCACATGTACAGCTCACATTTGTGTGTGTATTCTATGATGGGCAGAACCTGTACACACACATCCATACTGTGTTATTGTATACTATGCAAGTGAGGTCATGGGCAATCCTTTCAGGCTGAACAGTGGCAGCAGTCAGTGTGTATTCAGTATTGTGTCTCCAGTCAGCGCAGGCCTTTCACAGTGTGCACGGCATCAAGACTCCAATATGGAAATACCATAGCAACAACAGTGCCAAGGCAGTTTACAGCACATGTAATGGGTGTTGTGAGTACACAATCATGAGCTTCCTGTACTGCGTATGAGTGGCCAGTGCTCACTGTACCAAGCAGCTACTTAGCAGTGCAGAAGAGACTGACAGGGAATGTTATTTAGAAGGCACCAGAGAACAGCATGCAACATCCAAAAAATATTGTACAGATTTGCCTGCCATGTTCAACTGCAATGAATAACTAATTTGATGCGCAGCAAGATTACATGATCAACATGAATGTTACATGTAGTATCCTTAAGCTGCTATTATGTGTGTGCTAACAGTGACATTGATTTAGAACATTACTGAATGGCCAGTTTGAATGTCTGATGCATATGTACCTGGCCCATTGTGTCTATATGCTTTTGAATTTCAATATGCATGTTTAACTGGCTAGGCCTCTGAATATTGCTGTCTGACTTTGTGCAGGTGAGGACACAGTGAATGATGATGAGGACAAGGGACAACATTGCACCACTGCAGCCTGAGACGCTGTGTCTAATTGGAATCCCCTCCTGTTGCAAGCCATCATCAGCAGGCCAGCCAATTCATCTTCTAATGATGCTGCTGAATCTGATGTGGAAGGGGGCATGATGAAGGGAGTAGCACCCAGTAGTCCGGATCCTATGGAGCTCCTTGAGGTTCCTGAGGCTTATACATCTGAGGAGTAGTGCTTGGAAGCCCTGGTTTTAGTAGTGGAGTGTACTGCATCATTGGTGGCTTCTGTTTCTTGCCTTCTTTAATCATGAAGGCAGCAGCAGAGGCTGATTGCAGTGGAACGTTGTAGACTGCCAGCCAATGACAATGCGCTCAATGTCTATGATGGTCTACAACCTGCTTGATTATCGAAAACATTATCAGATTTTTAAAGATGACTCCACTATGGAAATTAGTGAGATTATTGCTGAAACTACCTGCTTTGGCCTGACATGGGAATGGATAACAAGAAAATCATTTGAGTTTATTATTACCAACACTTATAAAATTCCCATTTCCAACTCACCACCCAAAATCCCCCAAAAACAATTAAATACACAGAGTCGACTGATAGTTTCATATAGGCTCTATATTTGAGCATTTATATCATTTTGAAGATTTATTTCTAACCCCTCTGAGCCATCAAACTAGGTATTACCTTAAGGATACCAGAGCAGTTATACATATCTTTGAAAGAATGGCATTCAATAGCACGACTGAACTGCTAGTAATAATGGACATTCAATATTTATATACTAGCATTCTCCAGGATGAGGTTGTTGAATGTATCTGTCAGACACTAGCAAAAAGTGATGTAGAACATCAAGCCCCAACTGAATACATTATTGACATCATGAGAATCGCTCTTGAAAATAACTACTTTCAATTTGACAGTATGTTCTACATTGAAAGATGTGGCACAGCAATGGGAGTGGTGTTTCCACCTCCTCTGGCCATTTTATACAATCCACATTTGAGGACAATATCATTTTCACATACAAAAATCCATACCTAGTCCAGATAAAAATATGGAAATGTTATATCAATGATATCCTCTTAATTTGGAAAGGGGGCACTACCAGCCTAGAACTGTTTTCAAATTGTATAAACACTCTTAACCAAAACATAAAAAACACTAAAGATTTCAACAACTGCCAGATCAACTTTCTAAATGTAACCATCACAAATATGAATGGAACATAATGAGTACCCTATATAGGAAACCCACTAACAGAAATACCTGGCTCCATTGCAAATGGTTCCACCTCCGCAACCAAAGAGATAATCTCCTTTTGGGTCAATTCTTAAGGATGATTTGAAAACTGCAATTCTCAGATGGATTACTAGACTCATGCCCACATTTTGGACAAATTACTTAAACAGAGAGGATATCCTAAAAACGTAGTAGCCCCATCAGAAAAAGGGCTATGTACACTCCCAGAGTTGTATTGCCTACCCTGACCTAAATAAATAAAAAAACAAAGACAGGTTAACATGTGTCACCACCTATTGTCCATATAGAGTCAATATAAAAAATATATATAAATAAAAATAAAAACAAGATTTGCTGCTAATCAGACTAAGCCTCCAAAATGAGTATCTCCCATGCTTTGCTCTAAATAGATTTCAAAATCTTCGGGATGTAATGGTTCATTCTGACTGTTCAAAAATCTATCCCCACAAGACTATTTGGAATCTCATTCCACTGGTGGGTCACTATACATGTGGATAATGCCAACATGCAAATTCACCAAAAAGATCCAACATTTCCAGATATGCAACAAACAATGGCACTTTATGAAAATGACGAATTGCAACAGCAACAAAGTTTTCTTCTGCTTTGAATGTCCCTGCCCCAAAATATACGTTGGACAAACATTTAAAATGAGACCAGTTCTGTAGATGAGGAGCCAAATGGCTCTATCAGAAATCCTGCCCCTGTTTTGCCTATATGTTGGAAGCTGGAAATTGCGACATGCACAACACCAGTACTGGTACCTATCCCACGAAGAATCCCCAGAACCAGGTATCCATTGAGAAGGTCCTACATGATGTACCCACGGTGAGATGACAGTCTCTTAAGGGCGGTCCTAGAAGACGTTTAACGTGATGGTGACGTGACATGAAGCAGAAATGATGCACCAAAAAGAGATGCCAAGGGAGAAAGTATATAGACATTATAGAATCTGAAGACGAAGTGAAGAGTCGAGTAACATTTTGTGTGCGGGAATGAAGATTGTACGTGCGAAGAGCACTGAAGAAAATGCAAATCACTTTACAACTGTACAGATGCTGCAATGCAAGTAGACTAAGTAGTCATGAAGGCTGGCTATACGTAGTGAACGTGGCCGTGCAGTTATGGTTAAGTTGATAATCCCATAGGAAGAGCACTTTTTGGGCGGCTTATAACTTTGCTTCCCCTGGACGATTCCTCACCAAACTTTGCAAAAAAAGTATATGGCCCATTCTGAATGGTAATTGGTGAGGTTTGGTCCAGGGGTGGCAAAGTTATAAGGGCGGTCCCAACATTTTTTTTCCCTATAGACTGAATGGAGGAAAAAGTTTGCACACGGCTACAGATCAAACCGCTGGATGGATTTTCACCAAATTTGCAGCAGGAGCAGTGGTTTGGTCCTGAAAGCATGCTTTTGTAAATTTGATGAAAATCCTTCCAGTAGTTTTTTGTTTTAAACAATCAAAAAGTAGGTCTAAAAAAATTAGTGATATCTATGTCCGCTCTGCGGACACACTTCCCTGTTTGCTCCGCGGAAGAGATAACGATTGGCTAATCGTTCACGTCATGTCCGCGGACATGTGACTCATTCGCTCTATGGATGGTGAAGAGTGTGAAGTGCGTCAGATTGTTCCGATGCGCCTGCCATCTTTGATCCGTGTTTTGGTGTCCGCGGACATTGCTGCAAAAACATATAAAAAACACAACATTGTTGTTAAACTTATCAAATACTGTCTCGGAAGGTGAGGGTTGATGAGGATGGGATGTGGCAGCAAGAAGTAAAAAAGTGGTGTTTTTTTGTCACGAATGTCACGGTACATTTGGAGGTGTTCCTCAATTTAATGTGGGTAAAGTACAGGCGAAGGACTAATGTGTCTGTGTTACAATGTATTTAAAATAATATTGGAGTCAGTCTGGTGCCCCCTAGAGTTTGGCATCTGAGGCAGCCACCTGCAGTGTTTGATGGAAACAGCAGCACTGCACGTGTATGCGAGTACGAGTTCTCATGAATGCGTTGAGCCATGTTGTTGCAAAGTGAAAATGTATTTAGATTCTGAGTGAAGGTCACCAGCTTTGATTTTTTGGTTGTGAGCTAAGGAAGCCCATGCATGGGACAGAAACTATAAGGGTCAATTGTTTTTTGACCTAGAGAGAAAGGGAATATTCTGTGAGGAATGCAGTGAGAGGAGGTTTGTAATAATGAACATTTGATAAGGTTATGCATTCCAAAAGTGTGTAAGGAACATGTAAAATCAGTTCATGAAGATTCTTTGGTGCGAGCGCATTGAGCATTACGGTATGAGTTACACGAAGAGAATGGAGACGGAGAATATCATGTAAGTTTGCTTTTGACGACTGTACACCGGAACAAGTTTTAATTTATTATTATTTGAAGATTAATTTTGGCAATGTAACTCAAGTACTATCTTTCTGTGTGGTTGTCTTTTTTATGTGGTTATGGGGAGTGTAGAATCTAGATGTATGTAGACTATCACTAGATTCACCCAGGTTCAACGCTAATATTTCTTTAAAATGTCAAGTATGACCATATTGAATTGTGTATCAGTTTCCACGTTCTTTTTGTCTTTTTTGAGATTGTTTGATTTGTGGGTTAATCGTTAGTTTAAACTCTATGCCGAAGTAAGAAATCAATAGATATATTGTAATAAAGGTCGGGTATTGATACATATTTTCTGTTATGTTTTCCAAATAGCTACATGCTGCCCTACTGCGTTTGCCATGGATTCCAGATGCCAACTGATGGCTTCTTCATTCGCCAGGTGCACGTAGTTGTCAACGCCTGGATCACCGTGACTGTTTTGTGGGACGATCGCCCAGGGCCCAGGGCCCATGTGCCCGTACGCTGCACTAGCGATTAGGAGTAACATAACATCTTTTATGGTGGTGTAGGGAAGGGTAGGTCAATAGGACCCCCTCCCACTACATGTTCCATCCTGGTTGAGACCCATGACTCGTCGGCACCCCCCGGCCTCCCGGTCCCAGGCAGCGGGCGGCTGCTGGCCAACACGTGGGGCTGCACCATCACCTTATGTGGCTGAGAATAGATGCCATCTTGTATTAAGCCATCTCCATCTTGCTAGAAACGTGCATATCTAACCCAAGGCAGATACACTGAACGCTGCAGAGTGACCCCCACTTGACCGCGCTCACAGAGGCCCACACTTCCCCCACCTCCCACTGCATGGCAGATCCGTTGAAGACTCGTTCTCCTGAGTCACCAGACGTGAGCGAACAACAAAATAAAAAACTGTAGCTGTTGACTTTCCGCAGTACATCATTGCCCCAGCTATAAACGAGAATACTAGGATGTAACTGAGATCAGCCCAAACCCTGCAGGCCCTGACCCCTGCACCATGCCCCCAGCTATAGACGGCGTGGTGCCCTGCACCCATACCCACCCCGAAAGCCCTTCGAACGTGAAGAAACCATTTATGTAATTTGTGCCTTGTTGACTAACGTTCGCTGCTAATATAAAGGAGAATGGGTAAAGAGAAAGCTGTGCAACCGATATTACATGTAATGAAGAGATATACAAAGACTGGACAGCTCATAACTGTGAACAATAACTTGTGTTGCTCTCTTAATACACTCTTTGCACACACCTGGTTGACACTATCTCATGTTCGTATGTCAACTGTAAATGTGAAATGCTATGTAAAAAAGTATGATCATCAGCTAGTATCCCATGTAAATACAAATACATATGAGTGCTTTCAGGAACCCCATGTATTGTTAGTTGCCCCTCACCCATACAACAGTAAAACCACCTTGTGCAAGATGCCAAGCACGGAGCTGCAAGGCCATTTCACCCTCCCCCTGCCCAGGCTCTCTCGAGATAGATGGTGTTGAAACAGCAAAACCTTGCCTTCCCTCCCGACCCTGCTGGACCTGTTTCAAGCATCCGCCACCCTCCCCCGTGTCAGAGGCTGCCGCAGCCTGACTCTGTGACTTACAAGCTACCTGGTCCTAAATCCCACCACCTTTCTGGCACCGGTCACATGCCCCCCACGGGTCAGTGGTAACTCCGTCGACCCCGAGTTAATGACCCTAGAAAGAGGGGCACACACACGTGCACCAACAGATCATAATACCATCCCTCACCGAAATTGCCAAGGATGGTTAGTCAAGCACCCCCGCCCATGCCCCTGACTACGCTGATGGGACCTGATTGTTTGAACCTGAGGCGCCTCCTGAAGCGATGTATTAAGACACACCAGATCGCATGTCAATGTTCCTGGCCATGTATTGATCTAAGGTCAGCCATTGCAACTCAACAGGACACATGAAGTGTGATGAATGGGTGGGAATGTGTGGCCAAAAGGGCAAATGTTAGTTTAGCTATCAATCAATGTTACAAGGCATTTCTGGCCCAGCGCTACATCCCGATGAGCCCAGCTGACCTCCCGCCCCACGTGGCCCAGCACCAACTTCCGCCAATCGTGGAGAAGGAACTGTATACAATGTATACCACCTAGCCATCACCACCCAATCCCTGAGACTCTGTGGACCCTATAGCTTACCTCATGCATGACAGGTATTTGTAATATAATTAACTGTCTTTGCTATTGTCAGACAGAGCGCTCTCGGAGTTTGCAGAGTCCTTTGCATGCCCTATATTGAATTATATAAAGCTCTTTTTGATCTTACCCGCACTTGGTCCTGGCCTCATTCCCCTTCTGTGCGTTTCTGGGGACACTTACATTCAGTGGTGACCCCATAGACGTGATTTGTTTTGTTAACTTTAAACTGTCCCCTTGGCACGAGACGACCCCGGCTGCAGTGGAGACGCACGGCGTGCCCGCTCAACAGAGCCGCCCACCTACGGCAACTGTTACGCAGAGATGTTCACACGCAGTTAGGGCGAGAGGGTACAGGTCCCGTTTCAAAAAACCCTTAGTACCGCTCACCGGAGCCGGGTGGGGCCATTGAGTGCGAGGCCGCGCTGCTTGGACGGACCAAATCCGGAGAGTCTCGGATCAAGACAGGCACGTGAGTATTAAGTGCGAGTGATTTTAAAAGGGGAAAAATTTAAAATTTAAAGAACAGGGGGAAACGAGGAAAAGGGAGTGGGGGATATAAGGGGAACTTTCTTACTTCTAATATTTTCTCTTTCTTTGCATATGGCCATTAGGACAATAAAGTGAAAAGGGAAAAGGGGACGGGAACCTAACTCTGGAAGGGAGTAGAAAGCGGCGCCGCGTAGTGCTATCTCGACTAGTGCTGGGAATAAGTAAAACTGTGAAAAGATAATATAAGGGTGTCTAAGTGAAGGGACACGGAAAATACATCAGAACTAGCTTTTTTTCTCTTATTCTTCTCTAAATATCTCCCAATTAGGGGCAGAAACAAGGTCTTAAAAAAAAATAAAAAAAAATATATATATATATATATATATATATAGATAGATAGATATATATATATAGATAGATATATATATAGATATATAGATATATATACAAAAGAAGTGTGTGAGGGATAGAGGGGGTCGCCGTAGAAGATATATATACAAAAGAAGTGTGTGAGGGATAGGGGGGTCGCCGTAGAAGGCGAAGGGCAAGAGAGGGAAGGCGAATGCTATATGTGTATGCTGAAGTATGATGAATGTCTGCAGTGTGTTGTGCACATTGTATGGTTGTGATCTTCTGTAATTATGTGACACTGTATAATTGCACTGTTTTTAAGCACTTTCATAGGGGGGTACGGTCATTGTAAGTGTGGCCTGGTAAGATTTGACAAACGAACATCTGTTCATTGAACAAAGTGAATTCAGTGTGCTAACAGTGACATTGATTTAGAACATTACTGAATGGCGAGTTTGAATGTCTGATACATATGTACCTGGCCCATTGTGTCTATATGCTTTTGAATTTCAATATGCATGTTTAACTGGCTAGGCCTCTGAATATTGCTGTCTGACTTTGTGCAGGTGAGGACACAGTGAATGATGATGAGGACAAGGGACAACATTGCACCACTGCAGCCTGAGACGCTGTGTCTAATTGGAATCCCCTCCTGTTGCAAGCCATCATCAGCAGGCCAGCCAATTCATCTTCTAATGATGCTGCTGAATCTGATGTGGAAGGCATTCTGAGGGGCATGATGAAGGGAGTAGCACCCAGTAGTCCGGATCCTATGGAGCTCCTTGAGGTTCCTGAGGCTTATACATCTGAGGAGTAGTGCTTGGAAGCCCTGGTTTTAGTAGTGGAGTGTACTGCATCATTGGTGGCTTCTGTTTCTTGCCTTCTTTAATCATGAAGGCAGCAGCAGAGGCTGATTGCAGTGGAACGTTGTAGACCGCCAGCCAATGACAATGCGCTCAATGTCTATGATGGTCTACAACCTGCTTGATTATCGAAAACATTATCAGATTTTTAAAGATGACTCCACTATGGAAATAAGTGAGATTATTGCTGAAACTACCTGCTTTGGCCTGACATGGGAATGGATAACAAGAAAATCATTTGAGTTTATTATTACCAACACTTATAAAATTCCCATTTCCAACTCACCACCCAAAATCCCCCAAAAACAATTAAATACACAGAGTCGACTGATAGTTTCATATAGGCTCTATATTTGAGCATTTATATCATTTTGAAGATTTATTTCTAACCCCTCTGTGCCATCAAACTAGGTATTACCTTAAGGATACCAGAGCAGTTATAAATATCTTTGAAAGAATGGCATTCAATAGCACGACTGAACTGCTAGTAATAATGGACATTCAATATTTATATACTAGCATTCTGCAGGATGAGGTTGTTGAATGTATCTGTCAGACACTAGCAAAAAGTGATGTAGAACATCGAGCCCCAACTGAATACATTATTGACATCATGAGAATCGCTCTTGAAAATAACTACTTTCAATTTGACAGTATGTTCTACATTGAAAGATGTGGCACAGCAATGGGAGTGGTGTTTCCACCTTCTCTGGCCATTTTATACAATCCACATTTGAGGACAATATCATTTTCACATACAAAAATCCATACCTAGTCCAGATAAAAATATGGAAATGATATATCAATGATATCCTCTTAATTTGGAAAGGGGGCACTACCAGCCTAGAACTGTTTTCAAATTGTATGAACACTCTTAACCAAAACATACAATTCACTAAAGATTTCAATAACTACCAGATCAACTTTCTAAATGTAACTATCACAAATATGAATGGAACATTAATGAGTACCCTATATAGGAAACCCACTAACAGAAATACCTGGCTCCATTGCAAATGTTTCCACCTCCGCAACCGAAGAGATAATCTCCTTTTGGGTCAATTCTTAAGGATGATTTGAAAACTGCAATTCTCCGATGGATTACTAGACTCATGCCCACATTTTGGACAAACGACTTAAACAGAGAGGATATCCTAAAAACGTAGTAGCCCCATCAGAAAAAGGGCTATGTACACTCCCAGAGTTGTATTGCCTACCCTGACCTAAATAAATAAAAAACAAAGACAGGTTAACATGTGTCACCACCTATTGTCCATATAGAGTCAATATAAAAAATATATATAAATAAAAATAAAAACAAGATTTGCTGCTAATCAGACTAAGCCTCCAAAATGAGTATCTCCCATGCTTTGCTCTAAATAGATTTCAAAATCCTCGGGATGTAATGGTTCATTCTGGCTGTTCAAAAATCTATCCCCACAAGACTATTTGGAATCTCATTCCACTGGTGGGTCACTATACATGTGGATAATGACAACATGCAAATTCACCAAAAAGATCCAACATTTCCAGATACGCAACAAACAATGGCACTTTATGAAAATGACGAATTGCAACAGCAACAAAGTTTTCTTCTGCTTTGAATGTCCCTGCCCCAAAATATACGTTGGACAAACATTTAAAATGAGACCAGTTCTGTAGATGAGGAGCCAAATGGCTCTATCAGAAATCCTGCCCCTGTTTTGCCTATATGTTGGAAGCTGGAAATTGCGACATGCACAACACCAGTACTGGTACCTATCCCACGAAGAATCCCCAAAACCAGGTATCCATTGAGAAGGTCCTACATGATGTACCCACGGTGAGATGACAGTCTCTTAAGGGCGGTCCGAGAAGAAGTTTAACGTGATGGTGACGTGACATGAAGCAGAAATGATGCACCAAAAAGAGATGCCAAGGGAGAAAGTATATAGACATTATAGAATCTGATGACGAAGTGAAGAGTCGAGTAACATTTTGTGTGCGGGAATGAAGATTGTACGTGCGAAGAGCACTAAAGAAAATGCAAATCACTTTACAACTGTACAGATGCTGCAATGCACGTAGACTAAGTAGTCATGAAGGCTGGCTATACGTAGTGAACGCGGCCGTGCAGTTATGGTTAAGTTGATAATCCCATAGGAAGAGCACTTTTTGGGCGGCTTATAACTTTGCTTCCCCTGGACGATTCCTCACCAAACTTTGCAAAAAAAGTATATGGCCCATTCTGAATGGTAATTGGTGAGGTTTGGTCCAGGGGGGGCAAAGTTATAGGGGGGGTCCCAGCATTTTTTTTTCCCCATAGACTGGACGGAGGAAAAACTTTGCACACGGCTACAGATCAAACCGCTGGATGGATTTTCACCAAATTTGCAGCAGGAGCAGTGGTTTGGTCCCGAAAGCATACTTTTGTAAATTTGGTGAAAATCCTTCCAGTAGTTTTTTGTTTTAAACAATCAAAAAGTAGGTCTAAAAAAATTAGTGATATCTATGTCCGCTCCGTGGACACACTTCCCTGTTCGCTCCGCGGACAAGATAACGATTGGCTAATTGTTCACGTCATGTCTGCGGACATGTGACTCATTCGCTCTATGGATGGTGAAGAGTGTGAAGTGCGTCAGATTGTTCCGATGCGCCTGCCATCTTTGATCCGTGTTTTGGTGTCCGCGGACATCGCTGCAAAAACATATAAAAAACACAACATTGCACTTGTTAAACTTATCAAATACTGTCTCGGAAGGTGAGGGTTGATGAGGATGGGATGGGATGTGGCAGCAAGAAGTAAAAAAGTGGTGTTTTTTTGTCACGAAAGTCATACGGTACATTTGGAGGTGTTCCTCAATTTAATGTGGGTAAAGTACAGGCGAAGGACTAATGTGTCTGTGTTACAATGTATTTAAAATAATATTGGAGTCAGTCTGGTGCTCCCTAGAGTTTGGCATCTTAGGCAGCCACCTGCAGTGTTTGATGGAAACAGCAGCACTGCACGTGTATGCGAGTACAAGTTCTCATGAATGCGTTGAGCCATGTTGTTGCAAAGTGAAAATGTATTTAGATTCGGAGTGAAGGTCACCAGCTTTGATTTTTTGGTTGTGAGCTAAGGAAGCCCATGCATGGGACAGAAACTATAAGGGTCAATTGTTTTTTGACCTTGAGAGAAGGGGAATATTCTGTGAGGAATGCAGTGAGAGGAGGTTTGTAATAATGAACATTTGATAAGGTTATGCATTCCAAAAGTGTGTAAGGAACATGTAAAATCAGTTCATGAAGATTCTTTGGTGCGAGCGCATTGAGCATTACGGTATGAGTTACACGAAGAGAATGGATACGGAGAATATCATGTAAGTTTGCTTTTGACGACTGTACACCGTGTAGGGGAGGAGTGGTCCAAAAGCCCCCCCCTTGCCTACATCTCCACCCCGGGCGAGGGCCATGGCTCATCGGGCGTTCCCTCCTACCACCAGGGCCCAGGTGGTGGATGGCTCACCTGCTGAAGACATTGCCCGCACGTATTAAATTTAGCTAGGCCTCAGAAACCATTTTCTGTCTGATAAAGATGGTGTGAGCTCAGTGCGCTGCAGCGCGGCCCCCACCTTCAGATAGTTCCAGTCCTCCCTGTCTCCGCAGCACCATGGTAGATCCGCTGCAAGCACGTTCCCACGAACAAGACGGGCATGATCTAGCGTAATACATTAACATTGTAACAGTTCACCTTCCGCAGTGTATCACTGCTTCCACAATGACCCAGTCAGCAAGGCCTGGGCGATGGGAAAATCTGTAGAATGGTCATCTGCTGAAAGCAGACAGGTACCCAAACATGAATGTAAGAAACCACTTTTAACACATGTATCCTCTCCATACAACCACTCTTACTAAAGAAATCTGTGAAATTGTGTAATTATCGTACATGACACCAGCCGTGAAGGACCCACACCCCTGCAGGGGTGTACAAATGTTAAACGCATTTCCGGGGGATTATTCTTCATAAGTACCACTGAAAGCCCCACGCCCCGCGGTCCCGCACCACAACTGAACTGATGCTGCTAGAGTACACAAGAAAACGAATGTAACCATACCCATGACACATGTGAAGAGTATGTGAGAATGCACTCGTCACACGTGTATGTCTAGGCCCCTCATGTGCCATCTCCGCCACGTACAGTGGCGGGTTACTTTCTATGTACTCCACCAACCCTAAAACTACCTCACTCACTGCAAATGTATATGCATATAACTAAATACTGTAAATTGTTAAGACATAGTGTATGAATAAGGTGCTCAGACTGGGTATAATCGAAACACATCCAGCAAAGTTTAAATGCATGTTTCAAAATGATTTGAATAAGGATTATAGAGTGTTCAAATGTTTGTGATGTTTTTACCTAAAATCGGCAACACACAAGGGAGATACCTTTGTGAAATGCATGCAAGGCCGTTCCCCCTCCCACCCTGAGAAGGCTGCCAAGACATGAGAGCAGAGGCCCGCGCTGCGCTACTCCGCCTCCCCCAACCAGACTGGAGCCGCTTCAAAGATTTGTAGCCCCCTCTGCAGCACCCAAGGCCACGGCCTGCCACCTGCACTATTTACAGCACAGCAGTAAACCTCTGCCTGAACACACACGTCTAACGGCGCCCCCTCGTAAACCCCACAGCCAACCGGATCATCTTAGACTTATGGCCCTGTGCAATCAGGACACCCAACACTTTGACAACACACAGCGGAACATCCATAACAACTTCTAACAAGGCAGAAAGACCTGCACCGCCCGTCCCAGGCCCTGAAGCTTAGCCCCTCGACCTATAGCCCCGGTCAACAGAACACTGGTAACCATGTCCTGACGTATTACCTCCAGACCCCTCACAAGGTACATTCCTCCTGTGTTGCATTAACCTGTAGAATAACCTATTGGAAGATTTACTAAAGAAGATAATATTGCAATGACTGAATGACTGCGGTGTGCATGGCCCAGGGCAAATAAGTCAGGAAAGGACATTCATCTCTGACACTGGCCACGATTGCACAACAACACCGCCCGGATGAACCCAGCCAACCTGCCAGGCCCAGCCCAACCCGCGAGGCTGACCAGTGACGTCTTCCAGCCAAAGCCAACCACATCGCAGCAGCACCTATAGTTAGTCGTCGCCACCCAATCCCATTGAACTTGTGCCCCCTATAGTGTGTAGGTTCTTATGATGTTTTTTGTAAATATATACGCCTGTCTTTGCTATTGTCAGACAGAGCGCTCTCAGAGTTTTGCAGAGTTCTTTGCATGCCCTATTCTAATCGATAAACTCCCATTTAAGCTCACCCGCACTCTGTCCTGGCTTTATTCCCAATTTGGGAGAGTCCTTTATTGTCTCTCATTGCGGGGAGGATCGTGCTGGTTGGGGACGCTTGCCTTCAGTGGTGACCCCGAAAGCGTGATCATTATTATTATCATTTTCCTAACATTACCGTCCCCTTTTGGCACGAGAATCTCCGGTCGAAAAGGGATACGCACGGTGAGCCGGCTCCGGGAGGCTGCCCGCCAACGGCGACCGGTACACTAAGAAGTGCGCACTCAATAGGGAAGGGGTACGGGATCCCGGTTGAAAAATCCCCTTTGAGTACCGCTCGCCGGAGCCGGGGCTGACTGTTGAGCTGACGGCGACACTGCCTGGACGGACCAAGTTTCGGAGACTATCGGTTCAAGACGGGCACGTGAGTATTGAGTGCGAACGATTGTAAAGGGAGCGGGAAAAGAAGTGTAGGACAGGTAACGAAGAGGGGGCACGTAGATCTACTAAGGATCATCTTAAAATGTCCTTACTTTTTCTGTGCATATGGCCATTAGGATTACGAGGTGATTAAGAGATAAAAGTGACGGGAACCTAGCTCCGAAAGGGGGTGGAAGGCGGCGCCTCATAGTGCTATATTGACTAGTACTGGGAATATATGAGGAAGTGGAATATAAGATAAAAGTGTTCAACAAAAGGGGGCACTGAGAATATATTAGTGACCGCTATTACTTCTTTCTTTTCTTTTCTTTAGGGGTAGGGGGAGAATAAAAAGTGAGATTAGCACAAACTTAGGGGGAAAGTAAGAGAAAAAGAGTCCTACTAGAAGGGGGGGAGAGCAGGCTAATATATATATATATATATGCGCATCCATATATCCAAATAAGACGAACAGGGACAGCCGGCTAGGGAGGAAAGGGAGGGCAGCTTGAATGGTGAATTGAGTGGTACCAAGAGGTGTGTGCACCTCGTATGTGTCAGGAGACAATTTGATGTTGTGAACGTGTAAAACGGTTATACATGTATAGTAGTTAAATGGTCATGGTAAGTGTGACCGGATAAAACTTTTTGAAGACAACGTTGATACAGTGAAGTGAGTGGGTACCTTTTTGATTCCCGGGTTGATATTGTCAAAATAAATGATGGGTTGCTCTTGTATGTGCCCACCAAAGAGAATAGAGTAGAAACTGTGTACAGCCAGTTTTGTATTGTGCAGGCAGGGGGGGAGAGCCCAAAGGAGCCCAATATTGAATGTGAAGTAGAAAACGAAAAATAATATTGATAATAAATTTACATTGTAGTTGAAGACACACAGAGACACAGAAGCACTAGGGCGGCGCAGAGATGGGGGCTGAAACACCCCTATCACATATTTGTAAGAATCTCCCAGGGTACGCGGAGCAGATTAAGAAATATCACGACCAATGGATAACCGAGTTGAAGGGAGAGGGGTTACCCCAGATATGGCCCGAGGGAGGGTCATTTGATAAAAGTGTTCTGGATATGGTGGCCACATGCATTTGTTTGAAGTACAAGGGGAAGCAGTTACAAAATAGCAGGGAAGTATTAGATCTTTGGAGGTTATTTGAAGAAATACCACGGCCTAAAACACCAGCATTAAATCCTGATCTCCCGTCCACCACAGATAATCCACTAATGATACAGAAAGATGTCAAAGAATTGTCAAGTGTAGCGCCACCAGTAGAGGTAATAAGTTTGTACCCGATATTAAACAAGCCTGTGCCCGCAGAAGGATACAGTGACCCCACATATGTGCCTCCCCCGACAGCTACTACACCCCACCGGCCCACGGCACCCCCACCATATGAAAGTACGAGAGAGCGAGGCCAGACGAGTACACAAAGGGACATAGAGAAACTCACAGATGATTTACAGTCAAGACTCTCAATAGCAAAAGATGAGCTCTCGAGGATAAAAGACATGTGTGGACAAACAGCACTTAATACGGCTAGATTAGGGCGCACGTCTAGAGCGCTAGGTGAGAATAGAAAGCCTGAAGAGGGGTGGAAAAAAGGCGAGATACTGTTCAGAATTGAAGAAGAACCGACACGAATAATTGAAATAGGGACACAAGAGGGAGATACTGACAATGAAGAAAGGCCTATGGGGGACAGAGAGGAGTTGCTGTGTGACATAAGGGACGAGTTAGAAGAGAGCGACAGGCTGAGCATGGCAATGGGAGGGGGAAGCGAAGGGGGGGATGGTACGTGTTCAATGAGAACACTGGATGATGAGTGGACGGGGCGATTAAGGAACAGAGTGGGGAAAATGGCATCACTGGGAACCTCAGCAGCAAGAACGGGTGTAGAGGCAACGACAAAAGGAAGGCTACAGCTCCCATTGATACATAGGGGAGGAGGGAGGCCTAACTACATCCCATGGGCTCAGATGGATAAAGCCAATTTATTAAAGCTATTGCCCCCGTTATCAGGAGGGGCAAGTAAGTGGATATACGCCTTTGAGAAAAACACTGCCGGGGTACCCCTAGCTATAGGAGATGTGAAGAGTTTGCTCGTATCAGCAGTGGGCGATCAGGCTGAAAGAGTATGGGTTAAAGCCGGTTTCCCGGGAGTAACATTAGACTGTGACCGCCATGATGGGGCCTCCTTTAACACAGTGCGTGCCAGGGTGTGGGATGCCTTACACGAAACATTCCCAGATACACCGGACTTACAGTCCGTGATGCAGTGTACAATGAATGACGGGGAGGAGGCTATGGATTACATTTTTCGGGTCCAAGAGATGTGGAGAGCTGAAACGGGCACGCCCTGGTATCAATCGACATCTTTATTTTACTTCATTATAAAAAGAGGGCTCCCAAAGGAAGTGCAGAAGGTGCTCGACAAGATAGCAGGTATTGAAGCAAAGGGATGGCCTGAGATTCAGAGCATAATAGTACACCATTGTAAAAGAATCAAGGAGAGGGAGAAGGAGGTGGCGCAGAAAAGATTGGCAGACGAGGCGAAGTTAGTACAGACAAAGTTGGTGAAGGTTGCAGCGGCAGTAGCCGCGCTCCCACACAGCAGGGAGGGAGACGATGAGGAGGAGGGGCTGATAGCACTACAAGGAAGGGTGGCAACTAATTGGGCGGGAATGGGACAGTGGCAGTGGAATGAGCAGGAGCAAGGCGGAGGTCCGCAGTGGCAAGAGTGGACCCCTCGAGGGGGACGAGGTGGGTACAGGGGCCGAAGAGGAGGTGGATCAGGGTACGGGGGAATGGGAGGAAATGGATGGCAAGGCCCTAGAGGAGCGCAAGGAAGTTGCTGAAACTGCGGGAGATGGGGGCATTACTCTAGAGAGTGCAGAAGCAGACCCAACAACGGGTTCCAGGAGGTAGAACAATATGGCCATCCCCATCCGGGAAGCCCATATGGTCTCCCAATGGGACAACAGCAACTAAGAAACCCAGGCCAAGGTAATGCTGGCCAGCAACAGGGACCCCAGTATAGAACACAGAACCACCCACAAAACAATGACAGTATGCAATACATGCCAGGTAACCCTTTCGCGACAACAGCAAACGGGGCCCCCGCACCAGCACCTTACAACGGCATGTCAGTGGTTTCAGGAAGTGTCTTTAATGAGGGGGGGGCGATGAGACACCCCGCATAGGACAGCCCACAGAGAACACTTGCGTGTCCAGTTCTATCTACCACCTACAATGCAGCAGAGGAACCATTGGTAGGGGCGCAGATAGGAGACAAGCAGTTCATATTCATGGTTGATTCGGGAGCGGAGAAATCATGTATCAGAGAGGGCCGGTTCCCGTTATCTAATCGGAAGTTAGAGACGCAGGGGTTCTCTGGGGCTGTAATTGAAGTTCCTTACACCGAAGCGTTGGATGTAACAGTGGGGGGTAAAACGGTGAAGGCACCCTTACTGTATTACGAACATTCCCCAATAAACTTGTTAGGGAGGGATCTCCTGAGTAAACTTAACATGACTATATCATTTACTGAGAGGGGAATAGTGTGTTCTACTCCCGGGATATGCCCCTTGCGTGCGATGTTGGTAGTGCAAGCCTACACAACCACACAGGAAATACGAGGGCTGCCACAAAATGAGGAAATGTTTATTGAAGGGCTAAAGACTTTGGCCCTCATAATCCCAGAGCTAAGAAGAATGGACTGGAGGATTCCAGCGGAGTTCCTCTTCCGCCCCATAGTGTGTCCCAACGCAGCACCAGGATCAGTGGTATCATTGGACTTGCACGCTGTACAGGTATCAGCGAAAAGGATCGCTGTGATTGGAGTAGACAGGGAAGGATGTGAGTGGCGCACAGTGCTGTGTACAGACGCCAACATCGCCCTACGAGAGTTAACAGATGAGGATCTCTTTTCAGACACAGAAGGGGATGGTGAGATAGTAATGGAAATAGCGATGCCCTGTGACATTTTGATTCAAGCCAGGGAATCCCCTGTCCAATTGATGGCAGTGGTAGGAGCACCGCCGTCATTTTTTGATGACGACATGAGGCTCGTACCAAACAATTTATGGACAACAGGCCCCCATGATGTAGGGCTGTTGCACGGAGTACAACCTGTGGTAATAAAACTAAAGCAAGGAGCAATCTTACCCCGAGTTAAACAGTATCCATTGTCCCGTGAAGCTGAAGAAGGGATAAAAGAAACAATAAATGCACTACTAGCACAAGGGATAATAGTGCCTTCAAACTCCACATGTAACACATGTATTTATCCAATCAAAAAAGCAAAAGGAGGGTCTTGGAGGATGATACAGGACTTACGCCCCCTCAATGATGTAATTCAGAAGGAGTTCCCTCTAGTCCCGAACCCTGCATCAATACTATGCAGCATCCCGAAAGTGGCATCACATTTCACAGTCGTAGACTTGAAAAACGCATTTTTCTCAATACCCCTGGCTGAAGAGAGTAGATACCTCACAGCATTTACACTGGGGGGTAAGAGATATGAACACTGCAGACTACCACAAGGATATTGTGAGAGCCCGAGTATATTCAACCGCATATTGCATGAAGACTTGGGAAACCTATCAGTTGAGAGTACGATTATTCAGTACGTAGACGATTTATTAGTGTGTGCACATGACGAGGTAACATGCAGAAAGGATTCGACAACGCTCCTGACCCTACTGGCAAACAAGGGGTACAAGGTAGACAAGGAAAAGTTACAGTACTGCCTGACAGAGGTCTTACACCTGGGACAGCTCATATCAAAAGATGGAAAAAGAATAATTCCCGACAGGGTAGAAGCAATAAGATCAGTAGGAGAACCCACAACAGTGAAAGACATGCAGAAATTCTTGGGGATGTGCAACTATTGCCGAGCATGGATATTAGATTATGCAGCATACACGAGGCTCCTCCTACAAGCACTCAAGGAAGCTCAACAGGAGAATAAAAAAATAGAATGGTCAGAAGAAATGAGCACATCATTCCAATCATTAAAAGAGCTAATTTCAAGCGCTCCAGTGCTAGCAAACCCTGATTATGGACGCAAATTTTACCTATTCTCACACTGCAAGGGAACACTTATGACAGCTGTACTGACACAAAAGACGTCCTTAGGACACAAGCCATTGGCTTACTATAGTGGTACTTTGGATGCCGTGATGCAAGGCCATTTCGCGTGCGAGCAATCACTCGCTGCAGCCGCGTTCGCGATTGAGAAGAGTGCCACAATAGTAATGGGTTGCCCTATGACGTTGTTTGTAGAACATTCATTATTCGCAATACTTGAAATGTCAAAGAGCACACTGACAACACAGCGGGCGACAGCCTACGAGATTATATTGTCTAGCGCAAATATCCATGTAGTGAGATGCAAGACAGTGAACCCCGCCACATTCATTACAGAAGCGTGCACACTAGAGGACATGCAGGACCACGATTGCGCAACCTACACAGGAGAAAGAGGGGAGGACACAGTGGTGTGTGAGAACGCACTGAGCGAGGGGGAAGTGTACTTCGTGGACGGGTCTGCATCAATTGACGTGGACACAGGAGAAAAACACGTTGGCATGGCAGTAGTGAGGTTAGAAGACGGTGAGTATGAAACACTAGTACAATACCGCCTCCCATCACATTACTCCGCACAAGCAGCAGAACTGATTGCGCTCATAGAAGCACTACATGCAGCAAAGGGTTGTGCAGTGACAATATACACAGACTCAGCTTACATGACGACAACAGTACATGGAGGTCTAGCAAGATGGGGGCGGAGGGGATTTCGACGGGCAGACGGAACACCAGTACAGCATGCAGAGTTGTTGAAAGAGCTAATTGAGGCCCTACAAAACCCTACTGCAGTAGCAATAGTAAAATGCCAAGCACATACATCCAACACAGACGTTGTGTCTTTGGGGAACGCGGCAGCGGACGCTGCCGCCAAGGAGGCTTCCTATTTTCAGAAATCTGACGCAGGTGAGTACATGCTACAGCATAAAAGAAACGAAGAGCCCCCAGAAGGGTACAACATGATGCCCATATCACAAATACTAGAATTACAGGAAGGCGCTAGCGCAGATGAAAAATTGATGTGGACTAAACGAGGGTGCAGCAGGTCGGGAACAGACTTGCTATGGCGGCAAAATAACTCAGGGAAAGTGGTGATGCCCATCCAGTTACTAGAAATTGCGTTTCAACAACTACACTTCCCCGCACATAATACCAAACAGCACATTGCAGCAGAAATACAGGAAGAATGGTTCGTGCCCTGTCTCCAGGAGCACGTATCTCGATTAGCAATGGAATGTACAACATGTCAGATCTACAATTCAGGAATGACACTACGCACACTCCGGGGAACAATTCCTAAACCCACTGGCCCATTCAGAGAACTGCATATAGATTACGCAGACATGGGGGAAAGATGTAATGGCGCACGGTACATGATCGTGGTTGTGTGCCCATTCTCAAGGTGGGTGGAAGCTGGACCATGTGCACGGCCTGATGCCAAAAGCGCCGCCAAGTTCCTAGTGAGGGAAATATTCCCGCGCTGGGGAATTTGTGACGTGATTCGCTCAGACAATGGCACTCATTTTGTAAATGAACTTTTCAAGGAAGTAACTGCATTATTGGGAATAAAACACAAATTGTGTTCGATTTATCATCCTCAAAGTAATGGCGTAGTGGAAAAGATGAACGGACTGCTAAAAGGCAGGCTATCAAAACTCTGCTTTTCATTGAAAAAGAACTGGATCTACTGTCTGCCCCTTGCGCTATTTGAATTGAGAAATCAGCCAAGTAAAGATCACCATTTGTCCCCGCACGAAATCGTGACTGGGAGACGAATGCACACAGCACACTCCCCGCTGCGCGAACACTCAGATGCACATAGAAGCGCCGCGATATTAGGAGAAGAATTCACCGACTATTTGAAAAAACTAACAAGGGCAGCGCGCGTAATATCAAGGCAGCTCTCCCCACCCTTCACTAGAGAGGAGGGAAACATAACAGAGTCTGTCACAGAACCTGAGTAGCAGCTACAGCTAATGCCAGGCGAACTAATCTATGTCAGGGGTTTTGTGCATCGATGGAATGCACCACGGTTCCACGGCCCATACGAGGTAGTGTTCTGCACGCCCACAGCTGTAAAAGTGAAGGGCTTGCGGTACTGGATACACTTGACAGATGTGCGAAGAGCTTACAATAATGTGCAAGAGGAGGCAGATGAGGAGGCACAGACAACAGCAACCAATTTAACTGAACAAAATGTCTGAACATTGACTTGTGTGTGTGTGCGTCAGCAATGAACACGAATGGGAAAGTGACTGATGAAGTATTGTTGCATTCTCTTGTTTATTTGTTTTTTTTGTGTTTTATCCTATCATGTGACTGATGAAATGATCAATTTATAACTTGTTAACACCCTTGTCTGTGAATTCCCCTCCCTACAACCCTACCCGCTCCCATTACCCGTCAACATATAACGGCCCTAATGGTGCCAACAAAATGTTTACATGCATGCACTTAATGCACTTTTATATCTCAAACAGGAACTACCATGGCATCTAACAGGCAGCCTGCAACGGATAGAATTAGCAGAATGAGAGAATTATTAAATGAGAGATGTAGATATTCGTATGAGTGTGGATTATCTGTGTGCATTACGACGTTTTTTATGCTAATATTTGGCCTGGTCACATATTGGTTTGTCGCGTTCATCTCTATCGAGATGAACGAGGGGGGAGGGATTAACAGCACTGGGATCAACAGCACCACTGGGACCAATGTAACTACAAGTGTCAATACGAGAGAAGGTGATTTTCTGGTATGGGATGGAACTAAACTTGTATGGGGTTATCACACCACACCATCCAATGCTGTCGTATCAGAAAAGAAAGAGCCACAGGGTGGAATGCAAAACAACACAGTGTCTCCACCAGTATAATGCTCGCGGCTTAAATGACCGAAATCCGTCTGCAATATCGTGGTTGTATGATACCCCCACCAGTCAACCTGCCCCCGTCTTAAAAAACAACCTGCAAGAGAAACTCAGGGACGAAAAGGAAAAGATGATAGCAGCACACAAAATTTTATACGATGAATGGGCCACGGGGGGCGGGGATGAGAAAGGGGGTCTATTTTATCCTTCGCCCAGGGAGTTGGGAAGTACATGAGGAACAAGAACAACAGACGGAGGAGGGAAGCAGGGAGGAGAAAGTATGATGAGTACTATGGGCTAGGTTTAGATAAGATGGAAGACCCACGACACCCCCACCAAACAAATAAATGGTATGCGGATATGAGTGCTACAGCTAAGCAAACAACAAATGAGAGCTGCTATGTCTGCTCCCTCATTCCTCACGCTTCAGGTACACCAAAAGTATTGCTACCCAAAGAGTTGCCAATTATAGATGCCCAATGTCTCCTTCATCTCACGTTATGCAGGATTAAGAACACCTTCCAGGCACACAAAGTTATTTTTCAAATGCTGCAGAACAAGAAGACATGCTATCCAAAGACGGCAGGGGTGATATGTTTGAAAGAACCGTTTTTTGTAATACAAGGGACACTTTTTTCTGATAACAAGTGGAAGGATGAAAAAATAATGTGCAAGGCGGAAGCACTGAGAGGTGTGGCACCAGAGAAATTGCAGTGGATAGAAGAAACATGCACACCAGTATGGAAAGAACACATTTCAAAACTAACTTGGGTAACCGCCATCGAAAAACCTTTCAAACTACAGAGCCAAATAGACTATGAACTGTGTTTCAAAGGGGAGGGGAAGACCTCCATGGGAACAAACAAGAACTGTAACAAGACCCTCACCATCCCAGATCCGAGAAAAGGGACAGCGGCCCTTATGGACACGTACTGGGCATGCGGCAACCAAGCATACCTACACCTCCCCCCGTCGTGGAGTGGCAGCTGCTCAATGGCCACTCTACACTCAGCCCTAATGGTAATACCAGAAAGCCACATTGACGGGAACAACAAGACACCGGGACGCGGCAACAGAGTGCAGCCCAGCCAACTGCAGAGTCACAAATGTATGTCCTGTCTTCTGGAAACAACGGAGAAATGCTGAACCGTAACAAACGTGCATCAAACTACATATCAAAGGAATCATCAGAACTATTGGCTCAGATCCCAGATAAATATCGATTATTTAGTTCAGCAGAAACCTTCTTTGCCTCACTTGTCTCAAGTGTCCAAGCAAGAGCAAACGCAAAATGGCTCCAGATAACACGATGGGAATTGATTCAGCTGGCGAACGACACTGAAGAAGGATTTAATGTAATAAAAGTGGAACTAAGAGCTTTACGACTGATGACCATGCAAAACAGGTATGTCCCGGACCTGTTGACGGCGATGGATGGAGGTGTTTGCCGAAAAATCGGAAGTGCCTGCTGCACGTTCGTACCTTCCGAAGACGTAGAAAATGGCTCCCTGTCCCATGTGATCGAAGCAGTCCACAACCTAGGAGAAAAAATTAAAATGGAAGGTGGAGCGGAAGACAGTACATGGTTCGATAACATCTTCTCCTGGGTCCCCTCATGGCTTGGAACAACTGTGAAGTTTTTGATGCCAGCTGTGGTGTTCCTCCTTTTAATTTTTTGCCTGTGCCAGGTGGGTCTTCGAGTTTGTGCTAACGCAGTACCAAATGGTGCAATGATGATGGTGACAATGGGCAACACCCGTGGGACAATACAAAACATGCAGGAAGTACAGGTCCAAACAGGAACAGATGACACACCACGATATCAGCTAGTGCCTATCTATCACGACAAAGATATCATAGATAAAGCATGGCACACCACCATTAGAGAGCCCCGTGTATTAGAATGGTACCAGGAGGTGTGGGTAGACTTGGCGGGAGATGGCGGATGTATCTACCTGACTTGTACCCCAGATGAATATGCCAGAAGAGGGGAAAGCTTTCGGGGGGTGTGCAGAGCATGGATGCCCATAAAAGGCACACCTGCATGGGACGAGGCAGTGATGGACGAAGCGGAGTGTAGGAGGTTGGAGGAGTTAAAGTATTCGTTACTTAAGTAACGAAAGGGGGGAAATGTAGGGGAGGAGTGGTCCAAAATCCCCCCCCTTGCCTACATCTCCACCCCGGGTGAGGGCCATGGCTCATCGGGCGTTCCCTCCTACCACCAGGGCCCAGGTGGTGGATGGCTCACCTGCTGAAGACATTGCCCGCACGTATTAAATTTAGCTAGGCCTCAGAAACCATTTTCTGTCTGCTAAAGATGGTGTGAGCTCAGCGCGCTGCAGCGCGGCCCCCACCTTCAGATAGTTCCAGTCCTCCCTGTCTCCGCAGCACCATGGTAGATCCGCTGCAAGCACGTTCCCACGAACAAGACGGGCATGATCTGGCGTAATACATTAACATTGAACAGTTCACCTTCCGCAGTGTATCACTGCTTCCACAATGACCCGGTCAGCAAGGCCTGGGCGATGGGAAAATCTGTAGAATGGTCATCTGCTGAAAGCAGACAGGTACCCAAATATGAATGTAAGAAACCACTTTTAACACATGTATCCTCTCCATACAACCACTCTTACTAAAGAAATCTGTGAAATTGTGTAATTATCGTACATGACACCAGCCGTGAAGGACCCACACCCCTGCAGGGGTGTACAAATGTTAAACGCATTTCCGGGGGATTATTCTTCATAAGTACCATTGAAAGCCCCACGCCCTGCGGTCCCGCACCACAACTGAACTGATGCTGCTAGAGTACACAAGAAAACGAATGTAACCATACCCATGACACATGTGAAGAGTATGCGAGAATGCACTCGTCACACGTGTATGTCTAGGCCCCTCATGTGCCATCTCCGCCACGTACAGTGGCGGGTTACTTTCTATGTACTCCACCAACCCTAAAACTACCTCACTCACTGCAAATGTATATGCATATAACTAAATACTATAAGTTGTTAAGACATAGTGTATGAATAAGGTGCTCAGACTGGGTATAATCGAAACACATCCAGCAAAGTTTAAATGCATGTTTCAAAATGATTTGAATAAGTATTATAGAGTGTTCAAATGTTTGTGATGTTTTTACCTAAAATCGGCAACACACGAGGGAGATACCTTTGTGAAATGCATGCAAGGCCGTTCCCCCTCCCACACTGCGAAGGCTGCCAAGACATGAGAGCAGAGGCCCGCGCTGCGCTACTCCGCCTCCCCCAACCAGACTGGAGCCGCTTCAAAGATTTGTAGCCCCCTCTGCAGCACCCAAGGCCACGGCCCGCCACCTGCACTATTTACAGCACAGCAGTAAACCTCTGCCTGAACACACACTTCTAACGGCGCCCCCTCGTAAACCCCACAGCCCACCGGATCATCTTAGACTTATGGCCCTGTGCAATCAGGACACCCAACACTTTGACAACACACAGCGGAACATCCATAACAACTTCTAACAAGGCAGAAAGACCTGCACCGCCCGTCCCAGGCCCTGAAGCTTAGCCCCTCGACCTATAGCCCCGGTCAACAGGACACTGGTAACCATGTCCTGACGTATTACCTCCAGACCCCTCACAAGGTACATTCCTCCTGTGTTGCATTAACCTGTAGAATAACCTATTGGACGATTTACTAAAGAAGATAATATTGCAATGACTGAATGACTGCGGTGTGCATGGCCCAGGGCAAATAAGTCAGGAAAGGACATTCATCTCTGACACTGGCCACGATGGCACAACAACACCGCCCGGATGAACCCAGCCAACCTGCCAGGCCCAGCCCAACCCGCGAGGCTGACCAGTGACGTCTTCCAGCCAAAGCCAACCACATCGCAGCAGCACCTATAGTTAGTCGTCGCCACCCAATCCCATTGAACTTGTGCCCCCTATAGTGTGTAGGTTCTTATGACGTTTTTTGTAAATATATACGCCTGTCTTTGCTATTGTCAGACAGAGCGCTCTCGGAGTTTTGCAGAGTTCTTTGCATGCCCTATTCTAATCGATAAACTCCCATTTAAGCTCACCCGCACTCTGTCCTGGCTTTATTCCCAATTTGGGAGAGTCCTTTATTGTCTCTCATTGCGGGGAGGATCGTGCTGGTTGGGGACGCTTGCCTTCAACCGGAACAAGCTTTAACTTATTATTATTTGAAGATTAATTTTGGCAATGTAACTCAAGTACTATCTTTCTGTGTGGTTGTCTTTTTTATGTGGTTATGGGGAGTGCAGAATCTAGATGTATGTAGACTATCACTAGATTCACCCAGGTTCAACGCTAATATTTCTTTAAAATGTCATGTATGACCATATTGAATTGTGTATCAGTTTCCACGTTCTTTTTGTCTTTTTTGAGATTGTTTGATTTGTGGGTTAATCGTTAGTTTAAACTCTATGCCGAAGTAAGAAATCAATAGATATATTGTAATAAAGGTCGGGTATTGATACATATTTTCTGTTATGTTTTCCAAATAGCTACATGCTGCCCTACTGCGTTTGCCATGGATTCCAGATGCCAACTGATGGCTTCTTCATTCTCCAGGTGCACATAGTTGTCAACGCCTGGATCAGCGTGACTGTTTTGTGGGACGATCGCCCAGGGCCCATGTGCCTGTACGCTGCACTAGCGATTAGGAGTAACATAACATCTTTTATGGTGGTGTAGGGAAGGGTAGGTCAATATGACCCCCTCCCACTACATGTCCCACCCTGGTTGAGACCCATGACTCGTCGGCAGCCCCCGGCCTCCCGGGCCCAGGCGGCGGGCGGCTGCTGGCCAACACGTGGGGCTGCACCATCACTTTATGTGGCTGAGAATAGACGCCATCTTGTATTAAGCCATCTCCATCTTGCTAGAAACGTGCATATCTAACCCAAGGCAGAAACACTGAACGCTGCAGAGTGACCCCCACTTGACCGCGCTCACAGAGGCCCACACTTCCCCCACCTCCCACTGCATGGCAGATCCGTTGAAGACTCGTTCTCCCGAGTCACCAGACGCGAGCGAACAACAAAATAAAACACTGTAGCTGTTGACTTTCTGCAGTACATCATTGCCCCAGCTATAAACGAGTATACTAGGATGTAACTGAGATCAGCCCAAACCCTGCAGGCCCTGACCCCTGCACCATTCCCCCAGCTATAGACGGCATGGTGCCCTGCACCCATACCCACCCCGAAAGCCCTTTGAACGTGAAGAAACCATTTATGTAATTTGTGCCTTGTTGACTAACGTTTGCTGCTAATATAAAGGAGAATGGGTAAAGAGAAAGCTGTGCAACCGATATTACATGTAATGAAGATATATACAAAGACTGGACAGCTCATAACTGTGAACAATAACATGTGTTGCTCTCTTAATACACTCTTTGCACACACCTGGTAGACACTACCTCATGTTCGTATGTCAACTGTAAATGTGAAATGCTATGTAAAAAAGTATGATCATCGGCTAGTATCCCATGTAAATACAAATACATGAGTGCTTTCAGGAACCCCATGTATTGTTAGTTGCCACCTCACCCATACGACAGTAAAACCACCTCGTGCAAGATGCCAAGCACGGAGCTGCAAGGCCATTTCACCCTCCACCTGCCCAGGCTCTCTCTCGAGATAGATGGTATTCAAACAGCAAAACTTTGCCTTCCCTCCCGACCCTGCTGGACCTGTTTCAAGCATCCGCCACCCTCCCCCGTGTCAGAGGCTGCCGCAGCCTGACTCTGTGACTTACGAGCTACCAGGTCCTAAATCCCGCCGCCTTTCAGGCACCGGTCACATGCCCCCCACAGGTCAGTGGTAACTCCGTCGACCCCGAGTTAATGACCCTAGAAAGAGGGGCACACACACGTGCACCAACAGATCATAATACCATCCCTCACCGAAATTGACAAGGATGGTTAGTCAAGCACCACCGCCCATGCCCCTGACTACGCTGATGGGACCTGATTGTTTGAACCTGAGGCGCCTCCTGAAGCGATGTATTAAGACACACCAGATCGCATGTCAATGTTCCTGGCCATGTATTGATCTAAGGTCAGCGCTTACAAGAAATTGCAACTCAACAGGACACATGAAGTGCGATGAATGGGTGGGAATGTGTGGCCAAAAGGGAAAATGTTAGTTTAGCTATCAATCAATGTTACAAGGCATTTCTGGCCCAGCGCTACATCCCGATGAGCCCAGCTGACCTCCCGCCCCACGTGGCCCAGCACCAACTTCTGCCAATTGTGGAGAAGGACTGTATACAATGTACACCACCTAGCCATCACCACCAAATCCCTGAGACTCTGTGGCCCCTATAGCTTACCTCATGCATGAAAGGTATTTGTAATATAACTAACTGTCTTTGCTATTGTCAGACAGAGCGCTCTCAGAGTTTGCAGAGTCCTTTGCATGCCCTATATTGAATTATATAAAGCTCTTTTTGATCTTACCCGCACTTGGTCCTGGCCTCATTCCCCTTCTGTGCGTTTCTGGGGACACTTACATTCAGTGGTGACCCCATAGACGTGATTTGTTTTGTTAACTTTAAACTGTCCCCTTGGCACGAGATGACCCCGGCTGCAGTGGAGACGCACGGCGTGCCCGCTCAACAGAGCCGCCCACCTACGGCAACTGTTACGCAGAGATGTGCACATGCAGTTAGGGCGAGAGGGTACAGGTTCCGTTTCAAAAAACCCTTAGTACCGCTCACCGGAGCCGGGTGGGGCCATTGAGTGCGAGGCCGCGCTGCTTGGACGGACCAAATCCGGAGAGTCTCGGATCAAGACAGGCACGTGAGTATTAAGTGCGAGTGATTTTAAAAGGGGAAAAATTTTAAATTTAAAGAACAGGGGGAAACGAGGAAAAGGGAGTGGGGGATGTAAGGGGAACTTTCTTACTTCTAATATTTTCTCTTTCTTTGCATGTGGCCATTAGGACAATAAAGTGAAAAGGGAAAAGGGCATGGGAACCTAACTCTGGAAGGGAGTAGAAGGCAGCGCCGCGTAGTGCTATCTCGACTAGTGCTGGGAATAAGTAAAACTGTGAAAAGATAATATAAGGGTGTCTAAGTGAAGGGACACAGAAAATACATCAGAACTAGCTTTTTTCTCTTATTCTTCTTTAAATATCTCCCAATTAGGGGCAGAAACAAGGTCTTAAAAAAAAAAAAAAAAAAAAATATATATATATATATACAAAAGAAGTGTGTGAGGGATAGAGGGGGTCGCCGTAGAAGGCGAAGGGCAAGAGAGGGAAGGCGAATGCTATATGTGTATGCTGAAATATGATGAATGTCTGCGGTGTGTTGTGCACATTGTATGGTCGTGATCTTCTGTAATTATGTGACACTGTATAATTGCACTGTTTTTAAGCACTTTCATAGGGGGGTACAGTCATTGTAAGTGTGGCCTGGTAAGATTTGACAAACGAACATCTGTTCATTGAACAAAGTGAGTTGTTTAATGTAACGTGGAAGGGGTTGAAGCCATATGTACGCAGTAACACACACATAGTGACAGAACAGATTAGTACAAACAGAGTAACACCGACTTAGGCATGGGAGCGGAGACACCCCTAGCGCACATCTGTAAGAGTTTACCAGGTCATGCAGGAAGAATAACTAAATACCACGACCAATGGTTAACGGAACTGAAGGGGGAGGCTCTCCCCCAGGTCTGGCCACAAGGAGGATCATTTGATAAAAACATCCTGGACATGGTAGCCACCTGCATATTCCTAAAATACAAGGGGAAACAATTTCACAATAGGAGAGAGATAGTAGATCTATGGCGATTATTTGAGGAAATACCCCCACCAAAGAAAATAGACACCACACTTGATCAGCCCGCCCTCACGGCTACCCTATCAGCGCGAGCAGAGGGTAGCAAGGAGGACGAGGGAAAAAAGACGGAGTCATAGAGGTGGCTCGATTGTACCCACTCCTAAACAAACCCCCACCCGCTGAAGGTTACAGTGACCCCACATACATGCCCACTAGCACTCCCACCCCCACAGCAAGACCAACTGCACCACCACCATACGAGTGCCCCCAATCAAATTGGCAGGTGAGTACCCCCTCGGTAAACATATGTAAATTGACAGAAGATTTAGACGCCAGACTCTCAATAGCAAGGGAAGAGTTGTCAAGGATACAAAGCCTATGCGAACAAGGTGAGCCAAGTAAACAAGGTCAGAACGATTGTCCCGGTCACACCCCTTAGATAAGTCAAATGAGGAAGGATGGAAGAAAGGGGAGATACTATTCAGAATACAAGAGGAGCAAACTCAGATAGTAGAACTAGGAGCGAACAGTATAGGAGGAAGTGTAGGGGGGGAAGGAGTGGAAAGTGATGTGAGAGAGGAGCTGTGGTGTGACATAGATGAAGATGAGCAGGAAGCTGGGAGATTGGGAATAGCGGCAGGTGGAAGTTTAGTGGAATTAGAGGAAACACCACCGGGGAGGACGCTAGAACCAGAGTGGACAGGGAGGGTAAGAAACAGGATGGGAAAGCTAGCTATGGTGGGAAAGAAGGGAACAAAGGTGAGTATTGGTAGAGGATGTAAGGGTCGACTACAACTCCCACTAATACATCGGGGGGCGGGGAGACCGAATTACATACCTTGGGCACAGATGGATAAAGCAAACCTGTTGAAATTGCTGCCCCCGCTATCAGGTGGAGCTAGCAAATGGATATATGCCTTTGAGAAACACACTGCAGGGGTGCCCCTGGCCATTGGAGATGTAAAATGTTTACTTGTGTCAGCAGTGGGGGACCAATCAGACAGGGTGTGGACAAAAGCAGGCTTCCCAGGAATAACGTTGGATAGTGACAGACATGATGGCGCTGCCTTCAATACCGTGAGCGAACGCGTTTGGGACGCATTAAGGGAAACATTCCCAGACACGCCAGATTTACAATCAGTAATGCAATGCACTATGAATGATGGGGAAGAAGTTACGGATTACATTTTCCGGGTACAGGCGATGTGGAGAGCTGAAATGAGTACGCCATATGACCAATCAACATCACTGTTTTACTTCATAATAATGAGAGGGCTCCCAAAAGAAGTGCAAAAAGCACTTGACAAAATAGCAGGGATCGAAGTGAAAGGATGGCCAGAGATACAGAGTATAATAGTGCACCATTGTAAAAGAATTAAGGAACGAGAAAAGGAGGTGGCACAAAAGAGGCTGGTAGACGAAGCCAAGTTAGTACAAACAAAACTAGTGAAGGTCGCAGCAGCTGTAGCAGCACTCCCACACGACAGAGACCCAGAAGAGGAGAAGGGGGAGGATGGCTGAAAACTGGGCAGACAATGGGCAAAGGCAGTGGAATGGACAGGAGGAGTATGGAGGACTGCAGTGGCAAGCATGGCACCCGAACAACAGAAGACTTGGGTTCAGGGGGCGAAGAGGGGGTGGACAGGGATATGGAGGTAATAGCAGAAATGGGGGACAAGGACCCAGAGGGGGGCAAGGAAATTGTTGGAATTGTGGGAGGCGGGGAAATTTCTCACGCAAATGCAGGAGTAGGCCTAACCCAAGTTACCAAGATGATCAGTATTACGGGCACCCCATCCGGGAAGCCCATACGGGTTGCCCCGAAATGGAGGACGAGAACAGCAAGACGAAAGAGGGCAAGATCAATACAGGGAAAGAGCACACCACACTCAACAACATCCACAAAGCAGTGAACACATACAATACACACAAAACAACCCATTTACCACGACACCTAACGGCGCGCCTGCCCTATATGGAGGAGTAGCGGTAGTTTCAGGTAACGTTTTCAGCCAAGGGGGGACAACTAGGCATCCAGCATAGGACAGCCCACAGAGAACACTTGCGTGTCCAATCCTATCGACAACCTTCAATGCAAGCGAGGAACCATTGATAGGAGCAGAGATAGGAAACAGACAATTCATCTTTATGGTAGATTCGGGAGCCGAAAAATCGTGCATACGCGAGAGCCGGTTTCCGCTATCTAATCGTAAATTGGAGACGCAGGGGTTCTCTGGGGCGGTGGTCAAAGTTCCTTACACAGAAGATTTGGATGTCACAGTGGGCGGAAAAACAGTGAGGGCACCCCTATTGTATTATGAACAATCACCCGTGAACCTGCTGGGAAGGGACCTCCTCAGTAAGTTGACCATGACCATCTCGTTCACAAAAAGGGGAGGGATTGTGTGCTCAACCCCAGGGATGTGTTCTATGCGCGCCATGATAGTGATATATTCAAGAGCAACGTGCCCCGAGGTGCGCGGCATACCCGTGGACCCAGATATGTTTATTCATGGGCTGAAAACATTAGCCAAGGTGGTCCCAGAGTTGAAAAAGCTAGAATGGAGAGTACCAGCAGAATTTGTCTTTCGCCCAATAGCCAGCCCCAAGATAGTGCCTGGAACAGTGATGTCAGTGGACATACATGCCGTGCAAATCACAGCCAAAAGAATAGTTGTAATTGCAATAGATATGCACGGCTGCGAGTGGCGCACGGTATTGTGCATAAATGCTGACATTGCACTCCAAGATCTGTCAGATGAGGAGCTTATCACAGATTCAGAGTGACGGAAAAATAATAATGGAAATAGCCATCCCTTGTGAAATTATGATACAGCAAAGACAGCTCCCAATACAGCGGATGGCAGTGGTAGGCGTCCCACCTTCATTCTTTAATGATGACATGCAGTCAGTACCCTGGCAATTGTGGACGACAGGCCCCCATGACGTAGGGCTACTACATGGGGTCACACCAGTAAAAATTAATCTCAAGCCTGGAGCAATTCAGCCCCAGGTCAAACAATACCCCCTGTCCCAGGAAGCAGAGGAAGGTATAAAAGAAACTATAAATGCTCTACTCACACAGGGGATGATAGTACCCTCGAACTCCCCGTGCAATACATGTATTTACCCAATCAAAAAAGCGAAAGGAGGGACCTGGAGGATGATCCAGGACTTACACCCACTAAATGACATCATCCAGAAAGAGTTACCTTTGGTTCCAAATCCGGCATCTATCCTATGCAGCATACCAAAAGAAGCATCTCACTTCACTGTAGTGGATTTAAAAAAAGCATTTTTTTCAATACCTCTTGCAGAAGAGTGTAGATACCTGACAGCATTCACCCTAGGGAGGAGGAGGTATGAACACTGCAGGTTGCCCCAAGGTTATTGCGAAAGTCCCAGCATATCCAATAGAATATTGCATGAAGATATTGGGAACATGACTGCCGACAGCACAATAATACAGTATGTGGACGATTTATTGATTTGCAGCAAAAACGAGGAAGAGTGTAGAAAAGACTCCATAGCCCTGTTAACATTGCTATCGCAAAAGGGGTACAAAGTAGACAAGGAAAAATTACAATACTGTCAACGTGAAGTGCTGTACTTAGGGCAATTGATATCAAAAGATGGCAAAAGAATAATCCCAGACAGAGTAGCGGCTATTTCAGCCGTAGGAAGACCAAAGACAGTGAAAGACATGCAAAAATTCCTAGGGATGTGCAACTATTGTCGAGCATGGATATTGGATTATGCTGCATACACACGCCCATTGCTCCAGGCACTCAGGAAGCACAAAAGGAAAAAACAGAAATACAGTGGGATTCAGAGACATGCAATGCATTCACATCACTCAAAGAACTCATTTCAAGCGCCCCAGTTCTCGCGACGCCAGATTATGAACGCGAGTTCTACCTATTCTCGCACTGTAAGGGGGCACTCATGACCGCAGTCCTAACACAGAAAACGTCTCTAGGTCACAAGCCTTTGGCATACTACAGTGGAACACTGGACGCTGTAATGCAAGGTAATTTCGCATGCGAACAGGCTCTCACAGCCGCCGCGTTCGCAATTGAGAAGAGCGGTACCATAGTAATGGGATGCTCACTGACACTGTATGTAGAACATTCATTGTTCACCATACTATCAAGCGCTAAAATACATGTGGTAAGATCTAGATAGGTTAACACCGCAAGATTTGTCTCAGAGCCATGCACTGTAGAGGACATACAGGCACATGATTGCGCAACATATCCGGGCGAGGACAATGGCACAACTGTGGTAAGTGAGAACGCACTGACAGAGGGAGAGGTATTTTTCATAGATGGGTCAGCTTCCATAAATTCAGAAACTGGAGAAAAACACGTGGGAGTGGCAGTAGTGCGAATGGAAGAAGGTGAGTATGAGGTCCTAATACAGCAGCGACTACCAGCTCATTTCTCAGCACAAGCAGCAGAGCTGGTAGCGTTAATTGAGGCCTTGCGAGCAGCAAAAGGATGCGCAGTAACGATTTACATGGATTCAGCATATATGGCCACAACAGTACATGGAGGACTTGACAGGTGGGGAAGAAGGAGGTTCAACAGGGCAGATGGCTCACCCGTACAACCTGCAGATTTGTTGAGGGAACTCATAGAAGCATTAAAAGAGCCCACAATGGTGGCAATAGTGAAATACCAGGCCCATACCAATAAGACTGACTTTGTCTCATTGGGAAACGCAGCAGCAGACGCGGCTGCCAAGGAGGCATCATATTTGAGGAAAGAAAACACAGGTGAGTATTTAATGTGAAGAAACGCGGAGGAAAGTATCCCTGACGGGTACAGTGCATGCCAGTGTCTCAAATACTGGAACTACAGGAAGAGGCACATGAGGACGAAAAAGAGTTGTGGGCAAAAAGAGGATGCAGCCAGTCGGCAACTGATTTATTATGGTGGCAAAACAACACAGGTAAAGTAGTGATGCCAACTAAACTATTAGAAGTAGCATTCCAACAGCTACACTTCCCAGCACACAACGCAAGGCAGCACATCGCAGCAGAGATACAAGAAAACTGGTTTATCCCAGGATTGCAGGAACAATTCTCCAAGCTAACAATGGAATGCACAACGTGTCAAATATACAATACTGGCATGACTTTGAGAACACTGAGAGGAACGATACCCAAGCCAATAGGACCCTTCAGAGAACTGCATATCGACTATGCAGATATAGGTGAGAGGTGCAACGGAGCGAGGTACATGATAGTGGTAGTGTGCCCCTTTTCACGCTGGGCAGAGGCAGGTCCCTGTGCCCGCCCAGATGCGAAGTGCGCTGCAAAGTTTCTCGTGCGAGAAGTATTCCCCCGCTGGGGAATATGCGACGTAATTCGCTCTGACAACGGCACACGTTTTGTGAACGATCTCTTTAAAGAAGTGACATCATTGCTAGGGATAAAGCATAAATTATGCTCGATTTATCACCGGCAAAGTAACGGGATAGTAGAAAAGATCAACGGATTACTAAAAGGGAGACTGTCAAAACTATGTTTCACACTCAAGAAAAATTGGGTACACTGTCTCCCCTTGGCCCTTTTTGAGCTGAGGAATCAGCCAAGCAAGGACTACCATTTGTCGCCCCACGAGATCGTGACAGGGAGACGAATGCACACAGCACACTCACCCCTCCGGAGGCATTCAGATGCACACAGAAGTGCAACTGTACTGGGAGAAGAATTTGATGACTACCTGACTAAACTTACTAAGGCAGCACGCATGATAGCGAGACAATTTGCACCACCATTCATAAGTGATGGGGAAAATGAAACGCACACTCCAGAGAAAGAAATCCCAACAGGTCAGCTGGTACCAGGGGAGATGATATACATCAGGAGCTTTGTGCGTAGGTGGAATGCTCCAAGATTTCATGGCCCATACGAGGTGGTGTTTTGCACACCCACAGCGGTGAAAGTGAAGGGCTTGAGATATTGGATACATTTAACAAACGTCAGGAAGCATTTGACAGCGTGGGGTCAGCAGAAGGTGCAGAAGGCCCTGACGGGTTAAATGTGCACGAATAAACATTTTTTTTTAAAAAGAGCATGCAAAATGTATTACACTGACAACTGTATTATAATAATGTTTATGACAGCGTGTAAATAAGTTTAAAATGATTTCACTCACCCTCTCCCCTTCCTCACCCTGCAATCTCTCTCTCTATATATGTGTCTATCCCTCTATCTCAATATCTCTCTCTCTATATGTCTCTATATCTCTCTATCTCTCTCTCACTCTAGAGTAACACTGAAAAGTGGAAAATGCAAAAATGATTGCACTGTATGCTTAATGCGCCCTTTTCTATGTTTCAACATATAGGAGTAACCATGGCAACGAACAGGCAGCCTGCAACGCTTAGCAATAGGGACACTAGGAATAGAAATGTTTTTGACTTACGAAAATATTCATACGAATGTGGGTTGACTGTCTGTGCTATTATATTTTTTACACTCATGTTTGGCTTGGCAACATATTACCTAATAGCATTTATCTACATTGAGATAAATGAGGGGGGAGGTAATGGAACTAATATGGAAAATGTAAGCAAACCATTTAAGGAAGGTAACTATTTAATATGGGATGGCTTTTAGCTGGTATGGCCCGCATCCAGACGAGGCAAAACGTCAGAACAATACTAACAATAAGCCGACCATCTGCCCCTGGGCCTGGCTGCGCTTTATAAATAAATAAAATACAAATACAAAGCCACACCACAAATGTTAGCGTACATGAACTGAATGATCGACACCCATCTGTTATATCATGGTTATATGGCACCACTGCTACCCCACCCGCAATGACAATCAGTCCTTCCCGAGACAAGGACTACACCACAGAGAGAATGAAGGAAAATATTTAAATGGCTAACAAATTCATTACTCTGTATGAGGAATGGGAGAAGGAGGAGGCTGGGGAAAGGGAGTCCCTGTTGCACGCAGCCAGACATGCTAAAACATTCCTTAACAACAGGAAGAAGAGGGAAATAGGTAGAAAGAGATATGACAAATACTATGGCCTGGGGCTTGACACGATAGAGGATCTCAGGCACCCACACCAGTCAAATATATGGTATGCAGACATGAGCTCCACAGCCAAACAAACAACTAATGAAAGTTGCTACATGTGTTCCCTGATCCCCCATGCCTCAGGCACACCTAAAGTCTTAATGCCGCTAGAATTGCCTCTTGCAGACGCCCAGTGTCTCCTCCATCTTACTCTGTGCAGAATTAAGAACACCTTCCAGGCACACACGGTATCTTTTGAAATGCTGCAGAACGAAAAAACGTGCTACTCAAGACCAAAGGGAGTGGTCTGCTTAAAGGAACCATTTTTAGTAATAAAAGGAACACTATTTTCAGAAAACAAATGGACACATGACGTGGTAACGTGCAAAGCTGAAGCATTGCGAGGGCTGCCAGCCGAAAAACTAAAATGGATGGCAAAGACGTGTGCCACGGTGTGGTCATAACATATGGCAAAATTGACCTGGGTGAGCGCTATAGAAAAAGCAATGAAACTACAGAAAGAAATATCAAGTGAACTTTGATTCCTAGGAGAAGGGAAAATCGACATGGGAAGAAACACGAACTGCAGCAAGAGCCTAATGATCACCGACATGAAAAAAGGAACAGCAGCCCTGATGGAAACTTACTGGGTCTGTGGCAAACGGGCGTACATGCACCTCCCACCATCATGAAGGGGCACGTGTTCCCTGGCGACACTGCACTCAGCTTTAATGGTAATACCGGAGAGCCACCTGGGTCAGAGGTGCCGGAAAACGACTCAAGTTACAACCAACGCCTCACCTACTGAAGAGCCACCACTGTATGCCCTATCAGAAGGAACCGCCGACGAAATCCTGTCCAGAAAGCGGAGGTCATCAAACTATATCTCAAAGGCCTCCTCAGAACTCTTGGCACAGATCCCAGACAGGTACAGGTTATTCAGCTCAGCAGAAAGCTTCTTTGCCTCCCTCATTCCAAGCATTCAGGTCCGAGCAAATGCAAAATGGCTGCAGATCACACGGTGGGAGCTGATTCAATTGGCCAACGACAATGAAGAAGGATTCAACGTGATCAAAGTGGAACTAAGGGCATTGAGACTGATGACAATGCAAAACAGGTATGTCCTAGGCCTGTTGACAGCGATGGACAGAGGTGTTTGCCGAAAAATCGGAAGTGCAGTTGATGCAGATGCCCTGGAATTCACTGTGCGACCCAAGCGGTTCCTTTATCGAAAATGAACACTTTGTGTATGGAAAAATTGTGTATTCGATCACGAGCGAAGAAACAATTTAGTAATTTGGGAATAGTCGGATGTTCTCAGAGAGTTTATTGTGAAATAGAAGTACTTTACAAATTGTACAGTGTTATTGTTTTCTTTTAAAGACCAGTTTAATATTTCGAATTGTGATGTGCTATGTTGTTAGTCGATGTGTGTTCATTTTCAGGTTCTGCGTCACGTCACGTAGGCGATTATGGACGCATTTGGCTACACTGAAGAGGAAAGTCACAGAGAAAGGTGTTGAATATCACTAGGGTTGGGTATGTGAGGGTCAGGGGCGGGGCATATGATTTAGAGATGTCAGGGCAGTTTACATTAGGCAGAGATGCAGCAATGGATGAGAATAGCACAAGATGGACACTGATGCTATTTTAAGATGAATAGCAGTTTTGCTAAAAGTTTGTACTGTGTACTAGATTGTTAATGGATGAGTAGGAATAGGTGTTGGAGCTGTGCAAGGGAAATGTTGAAGTTGAAAGTTCCTAGATCAGTAGAAAATGCAGTTCCAAACTGTCCACGAAGCACAGATCTTACTGTGAAGTGCATACGGGTTCTCGGACACGTCATCATGCTGCGCGCCAGCATATGGTCATGTGGCACTCTCCGGAAGGTCTGCAATGAAGTCAGATGTTCGTAGACATTATGGTTAAGTTGCATTTCTAAAAACCTATGAAATTCAGTAAAAAAACTTTGTTAAAGGGACGTTATGGTTAAGTTGCACTACTAAAAACCTATGAAATTCAGTAAAGAAACGTTGTTAAAGGGACGTTGCGGTTCCAAGTAAAACCGAAAACCCCCTGAAATTCGCCAGTTATGGTAAGCTAAGCAACCATAACTCGCGCCACCACCGTGCACTGCTAAGACTAACACCCAGGACATCAAAGATGACATCACAAACTGAAAATGCGAGTCGCCAACCGCGAACCTCAGGTACTTTCTGTGCTTGGGAGGAATCGGCACATGAAAGTAAGCATCCTTGAGGTCTAGAGACACCAACCAATCCTGAAGTTGAAGGGCCTGGAGGACTTGAGAAAGAGTCACCATCTTGAACTTGTCCTTCCTGAGGAGCTTGTTCAACCCACGCAAGTCCATGATGGGTCTCAATCCTCTGTCTTTTTCGCGATAAAAAAATAAGGTGAATACCATCCCTTGTTCCTCTCCTCTACAGGCACCAGTTCTATGGCGCCTTTCTCCAGCAGGGATAGGATTTCCTGCGCAAGGAGCGGATCCAGACTCTTCAAAAGAGAGCTTCCCCGGTGGATTGTCGCGAGGCCTCTGCCGGAAAGGAAGACAGTAGCCGTGGGCAATGATCTCCAGAACCCACACATCTGAAGTAATGGCTCGCCATTCTTTAAGATGCTGCGCAAGTCTGCCCCCAAACGGCGAACCATGGGACATGGCCTCATGACTGAGCGGACACGGCTGCGGCAGTGCCTCAGGGCAAAGAGGCAACTGCCCGAGCGGCTTTGGCACCTTGAGTACCTTGCTTTCCACCTCTGGTATTCCTATGATGGCCCCTTTGACTGGCAGCCCCTCTCGATCTGCCAAAGATAGAGTAGTACCAAAAGGAACCTCCCCTCCATTGCTGTCCCCGAAAGTCATCGGTCCCGGCACTGGAAGCGCCGGGCTCATATTATGTATGCAGATACTTGGGTGGACTTACCTGCAGCAGACCATGCTGCTTACTTACCAGCCACTTAGAAGTCCTCTGTGAACAGGAACTACTTTCTTACCTGGGTGGGGCAAGCTCCACTCCCTGGATACAGCACTGGAACTCTTCTGGAACTGGAACTCTTTTCTTACCTAGGCGGGGCCGTGGAGGAAGACGCCTCATCACTCCAAGGCTATTTAAACCACACCCGATAGATGAAACGTGCTTCGCGTTATTCTGCATCTGCAGCAGAACGCACTCACCGAGTCTGTTCCAGCCTTTCTTCTTTCGATCCTGAACCTGCAAGAATTATACTTACCATTCCTGTATCCAGTCAACAACAGCACCTGCAAAGACAAGAAACAACAGGTTAGCAAGGCAACCTTTACACGCAGTGCTTACTCACCTGATCCATCGGCTGCGGCCATTTCTTCATGCTGCACCTCCGCCTGTGAAGACAAAAGCATTGTTATTACTTACCGGCACTCCGCGAATTCCGGATTTCTTCACGCTGCATCGCCGCCTGTGAAAACAAAAGAAGAGACATTAGACAGGTATTTACTTACACCCATCGCGCTCGTCACAATAGAACGCCTGCAAATACTCCGGCGTCTCTTCAGCACGAACTATGCAGCAAGGGAAAAAGACAGTTCGAGCGCTTGCATTTACTTACTCATTTCCAGGCGCTTCACTCCATCTTCCATCTCCAGAGTCCTGCAAGACAAAAAGGGAAAAGCATTATACAGAGTCCTGTTCAATATTAACGTGCTACGCACCTAAAGACTATAAAGACTAAAAAGGTGTCCGGAAACTCACCGCTCGTGCAGTTAACGACGGTAACGATCCTCTGAGTTCAAGAGGCCTATGTTTCACCAGTGAAGGAACTGGCAACGGCACCCTGCACCAGACGCAGATGGAGAGTCCAGCATTCACCTATCTAACGTGAGCACGTTGACCTGGGGCTCTATGGAGAAGCTAGGAAGAGAGGGAGAGAGAGAGGGACATTCAACAACCCAGACCTTTAACCCCCATATTCTTTCACCTGCAGAAACCTCACCCTTCGAGTTCGACACACAGTGAGAAGAGGTTCGACCCCAGAAGCCAATCGAGTCCTGCACATCACTTTTCGAGTCGCAGACACCTTCCTGCCAAGACCAGCGCCTCCGTGGGAATCGGGTGAGCGTTACAGAACGCGAAGCCCACCGCAAAACTCCTACCCAGGCGCAATGGAAACCTCAGACACTGATCAATTAGCCCAGTTTCTCGGGGAATTAAGAGCAGAAGTACATGCAGCTTGTCAGGAAACAAACTCTCTAAGAAGAGAACTGATAATTTCCAAGGAGCGAACAGAGGACCTCGCTAGGCAATTGCTACAAATGCAGGCAGGACAGACACCTTTGCCCGCTCCAGGAGGAAGTTATCCTTCTGCATCATCTTTAAATCCAGTGCAAATCAATCTACCCGGTAATGTGCCATTGGCTCCGCCCGAACGCTTTTCTGGTGACCCAAAGAAATTTGCAGTGTTCATCAACCAGTGCCGCCTACACTTCTTATCTCGACCAGCTGCATTCCCAACAGATCAGACAAAGGTGGCTTTCGTGTTTTCTTATCTCAGTGGCAGCGCAGCAGATTGGTCGATCCCTTTAGTCACCCAGGATGATCCGGTTTTACATGATTTCCAGGCCTTCCAGTCCAGCATGGAGAAACTGTTCGCAAGACATGCACAAGGGCAGGCCTTGGACAATGAACTTCTTTCATTACGACAGGGTAATCAAGACCTCTTGACTTATATAGCCTCATTCAACAGACTTATAGTGGAAACTCAATGGCCCGAGGATAAGAGAATAACGCTTTTCTACCGAGGCTTGCGTGGAGAGCTCAAGGATGTGTTAGCTCAAGTTGTGAATCCTCCACAAGAATGCTCAGACTATATTGACTTAGTTGTCCAATTAGACCACAGATTACAGAACAGGAAGGCTGATCGTTCCAAATTTGATACCCGAGTGTTTTCTAAACCACAGACCTCTACTAGGGGAGCTGACACTGTGGAACCCATGCAAATAGGGGGCATGAAAGGACCTTTAACCCAAAAGGAGCGGGAAAGAAGAAGACAGCTGCAATTATGCCTCTATTGCGGAAACTCGGGGCACTTTCTTCGAGACTGTCCAGTGAAACCAGCTAAGAAGGCTGTAGGAGCCGCAGATACCTGTACCACAAATTCTGAGCAGGGAAACGACCTAGCCCGACAAGTGTAGAGGTCCCCTTGCCGAGCGTTAAGATCTGTCCCGTGACCTCGCATTTCGTGGTGCCCATGGTCCTCATTAGTCCTGATCGTCCGGATCGTTTGCATGCAATTGAAGCTTACATCGACAGCTGAGCAATCGGTAATTATGTGGACCGTGAAATGGTATCAAGGATGAACCTACCCCTTGTCCCTAAGGCAGTAAAAGACGTCATTACTACAGTGGATGGCACGGAGATAGCCTCCGGACCAGTAACGCACGCCACCTAAGAAGTGACGCTAGTGAGCCAAGATGGACACCGGGAGAAAATCGTGTTCGATGTGATCAAGGCCCCTCAGTTCCAGATCATTCTGGGAATCCCTTGGTTAGAGAAGCAAAATCCTCAGATCGATTGGCGAGCAAAGACGTTTCAGTTTCCAGAATGTTTTACCACTTGTTATCATCGGCCTGATGTTTCACTGGCGGCAATCTCTTCTGAGGTTCCCAAATTACCTCCCGAATACTAGGAATTCCAAGACGTCTTTCGGAAGGACCAAGCTAACACCCTGCCTCCTCATAGGTCTTACGACTGTCAAATAGATCTGATACCCGGAACAACTCCTCCTTGCAGTAGGATTTATGCTCTCACCGAGCCAGAGAATCTTCACCTCAGACAATATCTGGACCAATACCTAGCCAACGGGTTTATCCGTCCTTCAAAATCTCCAGCTTCCTAGGCTTTGTTCTTCGTTCCGAAAAAGGAAGGAGACCTTAGGACTTGTATAGATCACCGCGCCCTGAATCAAATCACCGTTAAAAACAGATACCCGTTACCTTTGATCCCTGAACTCCTGGACCAAGTCAAAGACGCATGTATATATACAAAGTTGGATCTCAGAGGAACCTACCACTTGGTACGGATAAAAGAGGGCGATGAATGGAAGACGGCCTTCCGCACCAAGTTTGGGCTGTTTGAATATCAAGTTATGCCCTTTGGACTTTGCAACGCTCCTGCCGCCTTCCAGTATTTTATGAATGATGTCCTTAGAGAACTCATAGATGTGTGTGTTGTTGTCTACATTGATGACATCCTCGTCTATTCATCATCTAAAGAATCACATTGGAAACATGTTAGAGAGGTCCTCAAGAGATTACGTCAACATAACCTTTTTGCTAAACTCGAAAAATGCGTTTTTAATGTAACTGAAGTTGAGTTCCTGGGATTCATATTGTCACCTAACGGAGTCCATATGGATTCAAAGAAAGTCGATGCAATTATCAAGTGGCCTTCACCAACCTCTATAAAGGGAGTCCAAAGCATGTTAGGCTTCGCTAATTTTTACCGCAGATTCATTCCTGAATTCTCTCGAATAGTCCAGCCCATCACTGCTCTGTTAAAGAAAAACAAACGTTTTGAGTGGTCTACTGAGGTGGAACAAGCTTTTCAGGACTTAAAAACTAAATTCATTTCTGCACGTGTTCTAAAACATCCTCGTCCAGAACTCCCCTACATCGTAGAAACAGATGCTTCAAGTCTTGCTATGGGGGCAGTTTTATCACAAAGAGATCCAGTCACACATCAATTACATCCTGTAGCCTTTTGGTCCCGCAAATACTCGGCTCCCAAGATCAACTATTCAATTACAGACAAGGAACTTTTAGCTATCAGATCGGCCTTTAAAGCCTGGCGGCATTATCTTTTGGGAGCCAGACACACAGTCACCGTAATGACTGATCACCGCAACTTACAGTATCTGAAGACGGCCAAAGCTCAGTCTTCCAGGCAGCTTCGCTGGCTCTGTTTTTGGCGGAATTTGATTTTATAATTACTTATCGACCTGGCAGTAAAAATGGAAAGGCAGATGCCCTTTCCCGGATGGGAATAGATGAACATTTGACCAATCCAGAACCAATACCCATAATCCCTAAACAAAGGATTTTGGGTTTGGTCAGCGCTCAATCCTTTGAAGACATCAAGACCACAGTCAAATCACTTCTAACTCAGGTCGACTTACAGGACTGGCAAGTAAGGGGAAAAGAATTTTCAGTGGATCAAGACCTACCTTTTTCCGAGGACGATTGTACTTGCCCAGTGAGAAGATACAAAGACAGGTAATCTCCTGTTATCACGATTCACCAATGGAGGGTCACCCTGGCATAACCAAAACCATGGAAAGGTCAAAAGACATTTCTGGTGGCCATCATGGAAAAAGGATATTAGAGACTTTGTAATCTCTTGCGGTGTATGCGCCCAAAATAAAAGCCTGAAGGAGAAACCAGCCGGCCTCTTACACCCATTAGACATCCCTCCCTGTCCATGGCATACCCTGTCCATGGATTTCATCACGGACTTACCTCCATGCTCAGGGTATAATACCATTTTAGTAGTCGTGGATCTATTCTCCAAGATGGCTCACTTCATTCCCCTGAAGGGCCTACCTTCAGCTTCAGTATTGGCCCGAGAATTCTTAGAAAACATCGTTCGGTTACACGGTTTTCCCTCGGTTTTGGTTTCCGATAGGGGAAGTCAATTAATCTCCCACTTTTGGCGAAGTTGCTGTCGTTTAGCCGAAATAGATGTGAGACTTTCTACCAGTCACCATCCCCAGACTGACGGACAAACCGAGAGGACAAATCAAACTCTAGAGCAATATCTACGTTGCATGCTCCAACAAACTGAAAACCCTTGGAAGGACATTCTTTGGATTGCTGAATACGCTTATAACAATTCGACTCATTCTGGAACCGGAAAGACTCCCTTCTTCTTATTATACGGACACTATCCTAGAACCTCTAACCTGGATCCTCCCCAAGAATTCGAGGCACCTGCTGTGGATCACTTGCACTCGGAGATCACTCGTGCTTTTAAGGAAGCCACTGACCATCTGCAAAGAGCTAAAGCTCAATTCAAGAAAGGAGCAGATCAGCACCGTAAAGAGGCCCCTCACTACGCAGTGGGAGATCAGGTCTGGTTATCCACTAAGCACCTACCTCTAAAAGGACCCCGCACTTTTATCCCGAGATACCTTGGACCCTATCTTATCTCTGCCATAATTAATCCAGTGGCTGTTAAATTGGAATTGCCTTCGCATATGAAAATACATCCAGTATTCCATGTCTCCTTACTAAAACCAGTACAACCAGGAACCCGATTGACCGAACTCCCAGAACCTGTTTTAGTAGATGGAGAAATTGAGTTCGAAGAAAAGAACATCCTAGACTCCAAAATCTCCAAATCTAAATTATATTACCTGGTTGATTGGAAAGGATACGGCCCCCAGGAAAGGTCTTGGGAACCCTCAGAACATGTCCACGACCTCGTCTGGTCAAGAAATTCCATTTGAATCACCCCGACAAGCCAAAAGCCCCGGAGGAGACACGCTTGGGAGGGGCCTTGAGGGGGGGTGCTGTCATGATCAATGCTTCCAAGGAGTCAGGAACAGCCCAACATCCTTGGAAGCAGGCCCCTAACCGTTATCTTAGGCACCAGCCGGTCCCCACTGGCACCTTTTGGACCTTGTCCTGGCGCTGGTGGCACCAGGCTCATCAAAGTCATCGGTCCCGGCACTGGAAGCGCCGGGCTCATATTATGTATGCAGATGCTTGGGTGGACTTACCTGCAGCAGACCATGCTGCTTACTTACCAGCCACTTAGAAGTCCTCTGTGAACAGGAACTACTTTCTTACCTGGGTGGGGCAAGCTCCACTCCCTGGATACAGCACTGGAACTCTTCTGGAACTGGAACTCTTTTCTTACCTAGGCGGGGCTGTGGAGGAAGACACCTCATCACTCCAAGGCTATTTAAACCACACCCGATAGATGAAACGTGCTTCGCGTTATTCTGCATCTGCAGCAGAACGCTCACCGAGTCTGTTCCAGCCTTTCTTCTTTCGATCCTGAACCTGCAAGAATTATACTTACCATTCCTGTGTCCAGTCAACAACAGCACCTGCAAAGACAAGAAACAACAGGTTAGCAAGGCAACCTTTACACGCAGTGCTTACTCACCTGATCCATCGGCTGCGGCCATTTCTTCACGCTGCACCTCCGCCTGTGAAGACAAAAGCATTGTTATTACTTACCGGCACTCCGCGAATTCCGGATTTCTTCACGCTGCATCGCCGCCTGTGAAAACAAAAGAAGAGACATTAGACAGGTATTTACTTACGCCCATCGCGCTCGTCACAATAGAACGCCTGCAAATACTCTGGCGTCTCTTCAGCACGAACTAAGCAGCAAGGGAAAAAGACAGTTCGAGCGCTTGCATTTACTTACTTATTTCCAGGCGCTTCACTCCATCTTCCATCTCCAGAGTCCTGCAAGACAAAAAGGGAAAAGCATTATACAGAGACCTGTTCAATATTAACGTGCTACGCACCTAAAGACTATAAAGACTAAAAAGGTGTCCGGAAACTCACCGCTCGTGCAGTTAACGACGATAACGATCCTCTGAGTTCAAGAGGCCTATGTTTCACCAGTGAAGGAACTGACAACGGCACCCTGCACCAGACGCAGATGGAGAGTCCAGCATTCACCTATCTAAGGTGAGCACGTTGACCTGGGGGCTCTACGGAGAAGCTAGGAAGAGAGGGAGAGAGAGAGGGACATTCAACAACCCAGACCCTTAACCCCCATATTCTTTCACCTGCAGAAACCTCACCCTTCGAGTTCGACACACAGTGAGAAGAGGTTCGACCCCAGAAGCCAATCGAGTCCTGCACATCACTTTTCGAGTCGCAGACACCTTACCGCCAAGATCAGCGCCTCTGTGGGAATCAGGTGAGCGTTACAGCTTCCTCCTCGGACCCACTGCTCTCCCTCTGCTTTCTTGACTATCACTTTACATCTCACCAATCACTCTCCCTCTTTCTCCTTTCCCTCTCATAGTGTAACCATTTTTTAATTTTTTTATGTCGATTTTGACCCAGATCCTCAAAAAATTGGGCATTTAAAATAGAGCCGAGGATATGCTATTTTTAGACAACCCGTTTTTGGAAATAAACAGGTCACCTTATTCTCAAAGGTGACCGGCGCTTTTCCACAGGCTTGAGCTGTAGCGCAAATTGTGCACTGGTCATCTGCCTTGAATGGTGTTCTGGGTTGTTTGACCGAAGTGTAATTATTTGCGGTGGAATTGACCGTAGTCAATTTCATCGCAAATTGATTTGCACTTCAGCCAAACAACCCAAAATGTACATTTCACCACCACCTCCTCCCCTACTTAACTGCTTGGTCACTGCCGCTTCCCCTGCAACCCTGCGTTGTCAGATCTGTCCCTCTAACGCAGGTCGATCCGACTCCGCATGGTCCATTTTTTGTTATTTTCTTTTTTTTTCTGTCCCCGCCTCCAATTTTGAGGAAATGGGGGTCACCCCTGCAACCCCCTAATCCAAAAATTCTGAACTTGGGGTGCGGGTGACACCCCCGTAACACACGTTTGGTATTTATAAAAATCGATCGAATAGTACTGGATGAAATAGGTCAAATTGTACCATTCGATTGATTTTTTTCATCAAAATGGGTAGTACCTTGAATAGAATCGCTCTCCCGACAGTGTTCTTCAAGCTCCCAGCACCTTTCACTGAGACAGGCCCTTCAGGGGCCTGCCACTGTAAAATGTGACCCAAAAAATGCATTTTTATCCTGTTTGAGGAACAGAAATGCAAGCGACACAGCGGCGGTTCATACCTTAAAAGAAATGCATGACAGGGTAAGGAAAGACCCTGTCATGCAGTGGCACCCCCAAATCCTATGCACCTAGGGTTGCCTAGAATTTCTGCACATTTAAAAGTGCATCTTGCTTCGAAATGAGGGATGCGATTTTAAATTGGCAGAAACGCCACTTTATTTGACCATGGAGGTGAAAAAGGCCATCTGAATGGGCGCACATGTTAAATGGCCCATTCATGTGTCCCTTGTGGATTGGACTGCTCTTTTTTGGGCGTAAATGATGAGATGTATTGGCGCATTTAATTTCTTGCGTAAAAAAAAGTTGAGAACCTGGCACCCTGAGTATTTTTTTTTAAACAGTAATTTTTGCAATCTTTTTTTTAAGATGCTGTTTTTGCCCAAAACGGCTGTTTTCATGGCATTTTGTGCAAAACGGCCATTTCGTGGCATTTTGCGGGATTGCAAAATCTCTATAAGCTGGAGGGTCTGGTTATGGTTAAGTTGCTAAACCCATAGAAAGAGCACTTTTGGGGCGGCTTCTAACTTCGCTCCCCGTGGATGAATCTTCACCAAACTTTGCAAAAAAAGTATATGGCCCATTTTTTTGCAAAGTTTGGTGAGGTTTGGTCCGGGGGGGCAAAGTAATTGGGGGGTCCCAAAATTTATTTTTTTCCCAGAGACTAAATGGAGAAAACATTTCTGTCGCGCATACAGCCCAAACCGCTGGATGGATTTTCACCAAATTTGCAGCAGGCGTGGCGGCTTGGTCCCGAAAGCGTGCTTTTGTAAATTTGGTGAAAATACATCCAGTAGTTTTTAAAATGACCAAAAAGTAGATGTAAACATTTTTTTGATATCTATGTCTGCTCCGTGGACACACTTCCCTGTTCGCTCCATGGACAAGACATCGATTGGCTAATCGGCTTGAGTCATGTCTGCGAACACACAATGTGTTCTCTTATTGGCTGGAATGAGGCGTGAGGTGCGTCACATTGTTTTGATACGCCCGCCTTATTGAATCTGTGGACGTCCGCAGATAGCGCAGCATGCAAGTGAGCATAAATCCACTTTGGGGAGTGTGTTGTGTGTATGAGTGCTTGGAGAGGGTGGGGGAGTAAGAGATGAGTCAAATTATGTTTTTGTTTAGGTGGGAGAAGGCAGTGATGTGTTTACGGTGTCTTCGGTCACCACGGTTGTCCGCGGACATACTAAGCACTGGGCGCAATTGTGGCTATTTTCGTTTAGTATGATGTTGGTTTTGGGTCGTTAGAAGAGTACTGGGTGAAGAGGGTATGTATTGCAGAGTCTGTGCATTGGTTGTAATCATTTTTTAGAATTTTAATTGAAGAGGATAGGTTTTGAGGTGGATGTATTATGTTTTTGGGTTGTGTTCATTTGGTAGGTGTTTGTTTCTATGGGTGTGTTATGCTGTGGTGGTTGTGACCAGGGCCTAGAGTCTTGGGTGCATGACCGAAGGGCTGTAGACCTTCGGACATGCACCCAAGACCTAGGTCCTGGCCACAACCACCACAGCATAACACACCCATGTTACCAAAGATTTTGACTGCAGTATGTGGACTGCTTAGGGGATATGTTTTCAGCAATGTGTGTATTGATTGGTAGTAGTATAATAGTGGTTATAGGATAGTGAGATGATGTGTTTGTTGGACTGTGTTCAGAATGTTAGTATTGAAGACATTAGGCATTTTGGCTTGTATTTATTGGTGAGGTGTTCGTTTGCATGGCTGTGTTATGTTGCAGTGTTTGTGAGTTTAATTATTATATACTTACTGTTTCCTTTGTTGAGGCTGTATGAAGAGTTTTGGCCAGGCCATGCAGTCAAGATTGTAGTGTTTGGCAACAAGGGCTGCAGCATAAGATACCCATGGAAGCAAACATTTTGGATTGTGGTTTATGGTCAGGTGTGTGCTTGAATGTGTGTGTTATGCTGTGGTGTTTGTCATTACATACCTACTGTTTGACTTTTTGTGGTTGTATGCAGTTTCTTCATGACATGAGTAGTTGGAGCAGACATTTTTTTTCAATCACTGTGATAAATGAAAAAAACACATGTCAGTGTAGGTAGTTTATAATGAATATTGCATTGCATAGTAGACATTTCGTATTTTGTCGACCCTCATAGTTAATACTTTAGTAGTACTATAGTTTAAACCAGTGTAGTGTATTTGCTCAGTTCCTGTTTTGTTGATTAAATCATTGGGTCTGTGGGAATAAAATCCATGCTGGATTAAAAAAAAACTTTCTACGTTGTGGTACAATATATTACTTTCATTGAGTTCAGTAGGAGAAATTGAATATGTGTATGGTTTTTGATTTGGAAGTGGTGGTAGTATTGTTGCAATTAGATAGCAGTTGTATTCTATTTGTTTATTTCTTTTTCCATTTTAGAGGTATTCATCTATCTGTTGGCTTGTTGCAGAATTTTTGAGCAGTTAGATACCTGTTTGCGTATTCTAACTGTTTATTTCTTGTTTAATTTTAATGGTATTCATTTATCTGTTTGCTTGTTGCAGAATCTTGAGGCAGTTAGATACCTGTTGGCGTATACTAACTGGTCATAGTTTTGAAGCTCAAGTTTTGTTTATGTTAATACACAGATTAGTTATTAAATATTGGTTTTAAGAATATTAAGTAAGCGTTTACAAGATTTGCTCGTAATCTCTGTTTTAGAGTAATGTTAGTATCATTACATTCGAACCATCCACATTTCTTTTTCATATATGTAGTGTATTGACTTGCATTGGTTGTGGCTCCTGCATGGTAGATTATACCTATTGTTGCAAAGGTTTTCTTACCAAGTGATACTTGACCATGTTGAATCCAGTTAGCTTGCAGTTGTTTTTGGTACTATCTGCATTATAACGTAAAAGCATTACTGTTATGTATTTACTATGGCCCTCATTCCGAGTTTTAATAAGTAACGCTCCTAACGGCATGGCGTAAATAACGTGTCCGGGCAGTCATCAGTCCACTAATAGAGGACTATTACGACTTCGTGGGCACGAGCTTTACTCCATGCCGGTAAGGTCATTCGCACCATGCCGTTAAAGGCACCTAAAATGCCCTTAGCGGTATCAAGCATAGCGCAGATAACACTACCGTCATGGTCCAATGCGCCATTAGCGGTGACCGTTATTAGCAGTGACCGCTAATAACGGTCACCGATATTAACATTCACCGCTAATAAGCGGAACTGGAAGTAGCGTCATCGCACAGGAATGGGAAGGAGCATGACGGCCATCTTTAAAAACACAATCCATTGCCATCCTCACCACACAGGACCCCTCGGACACTGTTGTTTTTGGGAAAAGATCCACCTGTAACACCACTATGCCCAAGGCCTTGAAGAAGGGAGCTGGTCGCCAGTGGAAATAAAGTTTCAATGAGGACGAGCTGCAGATGCTGGTAGACACACTGCAGGATCATGCTGCCATAGTTTTCTCTAATAACATGAAGAGAGAGGCAGTACTGAAGAAGAAGGAGATCTGGGCACTTGTTGCTCAGAAGGTCAGTGCTGTGGTGAACATCCCACGCACGATCAAAGACTGTCACAAGAGCTGGGACGACCAGCGACTTAGGGTACGAAACATCTCCTCAGTGAACCGCAGCCAGGCAATGGGAACAGGAGGAGGTCCCAGTTCCCCAATCAAGCTCACCCCATGGGAGGACATCTGCGCCAGCATGATTGGAATGGAGGGGATCGAAGGTGTTGGCGAGATGGAGTGTGGTTCCACAACATCGGGCGATGGAGGTGAGTGTCCAAAGTAAACATTGTAATGCCAAATCTGATGAAAGTCAACCAATATGTCAGTTCAAAGATTCAAGCCATGATCCAACACACACACACACTCCCAGCAATGTAGGTGGATGCAATACAGACACATGCAGATGCCTGCTGCAAGGCAATATCGTACATGACACATACCACACAAAGATGTAAATGCCATGAGTCACACAGGGTGCAGGCCCAAAATACTATGCATGTCAGATAGCACTGCTCTTGGGCAACATGAGTGACACCAACGTATGCCTGCATAAACCACCCATGTATCAAAGAACATGCTCATCCAAACACAAATGCCTATCACCCCCAATTGTGTGGAAGAGCAATTGTCCTAATGTATGTATGATGCCTATGAATACATCACTCATGCCGTCCCTCTCTTCGACCCCCACAGGCACTGACCATGACAGCGATGGGCAGGACGCAACCCCTGCACAGTCCACACCCCGGAAGAGGGCCTGGAATGACAGCAACCGCCCTTCGACCTCGAGGGGACAACCCAGGGGGCACCGGGAACCAACAGGCAAGCCACCCCAGGTACCCATTACACCGGTGCCACCAAGGCCCGTAGAGGGCGAAGCACCACCACCACCAACCATTGGCCATCCTGATGATACAGGCGGGCACCACGATCTGAGGAGTCGCGTTTGGCTGGGGAGGTGGCAGCCACAGCCCCCTGGCTGTGGAGGACCCACAGGATGACATATGGGTGCCCATTGAGGATGACATATCGGAAGTGGTCCGTACCCCAAGTCCACTGGTATCCCACAAATATCGTCACTCGATACACCCTGGAGCAGTCTGGACAGGAGCAGGTGGAAGGACACGTCAGTCCAATCTTGACTACTAGGGAGGCTGAGCAGGCTGGGCAGGACAGCCAGGGACCGACAACCTCAACAGGTCTGACCTGCTTACTGCCCTTGTGCGGGAGTTTGTCGAGGACAACAGACTGGCCAGACAGGAGTGGTGTCGGGACTTAGCCTCACTAGGCAGGTCCATCACAGACAACACTGTCTCCATGGCCAAATCATTTGCTGACAACACCAGCTGCCTCTGCAAGGCGGTCTTGGCCTTCCAGCAGGTCTTAGGCCGCATAGCAGATGCCATGGAGGCAGGGCATCCCGCTACACAATCACAGCAGGCGGCCACACCGTCTTCCTCTAGTTCTACACAGACAAGCCTGCTCTACAGGTCAGCACGTACCCTGCGCCGGCAAGACATGCCGCCCCCTGGACCAGGGAGTGCCAATTAATCGTCAGAGCAGCCTCATGTAGGCTTTGGAGACTCAATGGACATGTGTGGGGGAGTTGTGGGGGGAGGGGGAGAGGGTGAGGGTGTGTGGGGGAGTAGTGGGGGGACCGGGAGGGGGTGATGGTGATGGAGGGTTTTTGCACTTACGTTTACATTGTTAGATTTAATACACCCGTTGTCTGAAAACCAACACCTGAGTGGACATTCATCATTGCGCATGTGTCATTTATTCATTTACAGTGCATAGTGTAAATGTACCCCCACACCCAGTGCCCTCTGTCCAACCATCATATCACCCTCTGCTGCCATGTGTGTCAGTAATATTGTGCAATCACTGACTGGTGCACAGCACGTCCCTCCTGTGCATCGGCACCACGATGATGTCTTGCCACATCTTCTTCTTCCCCTTCATCATCACTAGGTGGTAGCAGTTCAATGTCAGGGGGCAGGGGCACGTTCCGGCGGATGCACACATTGTGCAGCATGACACATGCTATGATGATCTTGGCCACCTTCTCATGCCTGTAGAGTAGTGCCCCACCCGACCGGCTGAGGCAGCGAAATCGTGCCTTCAACAGGCCAAAGGTCTGCTCGATGACCATACGGGTACGGGTATGGGTACGATGGTAGTCCTCCTCGTGCCTGTTCTGTGGGTTTCAGACAGGGGTGAGGAGCCACGGCTTCAAGGGATAGCCACTATCACCTGCATGAGAGGCAATACAAGGTAAATGTTAGGCGATTCATGATGGACAGCTGTACTAGTCACACATGCCTGCAGGTTATCGTTGCCCACATGCACATGTCCCTGGATGTATTGACGCCATTTTCAGTCCCTCAATGTGTCCTGTGCTATGGACTAATGGTGTGGGTTGCATCTTCAAGATGATACATGGTGTGCACTGACATCTTGTTGCACATGCATCGTGTATGCATACAGTTGTTTTAGTGTCAAATTAGTGAGGTGTTGTGTTCTGTGAGATTTACTTAGAGGGAGCATTGGCAGTACTCTGTGCAATATTGGGCAATCAGCGCTGAACATTCCCATGGTGACATGCAGCACTCCTGTGGGTGTGCCGGCCCTGTCACAGACAGTGGATTCCCTAGTAGGTTCAGTTTGATGCACTCACAGGGATGCTTGTCCTGTGTGGTGATATGCTGGAGACAGCAACATAGTGCATATGCACTGCATGGTGCTGGATGGCGTTATGGAGGGTGAGGGCCGCTGATGAGTGGTGCACGTGTTGTGGGATGTGGGGTGGTTTCCTGTTAGTCATGTAGTGATAGGTGTCGACCTTTTCTCATTCATTTGGGATTTGGGTGTCATGGACCGTTTGTGATGCTTTGGGGCACAGTGTTCGGTGATGTGCACATCGTGCAGTCACATCAACATGGGCAGCATGGTGGTGTGTGCATCCCTCCCCCATTTCAATGCCATGTGCCAGTCATGCAACTAACCAAGCAGCCAGGCACGTCGTCCAGCATGTCGCACCATGAAGCGTGGTAGTGTGGAGTTCCGCAGGACCATAGAGTCATGAGTTGATCCGGTATATCGGGCACAAGAATGTGTTATGATCTTGCTGGCGTTGCATACCATCTGCACATTGATGGAGTGGTATTGCTTGCGGTTGCGGTACACCACCTCCATGGCATGCAGGAGCACCAACTCCACGTGGGTGCAGTCGAGGGCACCTACACATTTTGGCATGCCTGCCAGTGCATGGAAGGCAACTTTTGTATCAAATTTCTCCTGGGGAGTCCGTGGTAGGGATAAGTAGTCCCTTGTGTGCTTGAGTAGGGCATCCAGCACTTGGTTCAGTATCCGAGGAAATAAGGGTTGTGATAGGCCATGCATGTGCCCCACTGTGTGCTGGTAGGTGCCTGTGGCAAGGAAGTGGAGAACAGACACTACCTTCAGTAGAGGGGGTATGGCGGAGCGTATTTCAATGAGGCTCACTATGTCGTCGTGTATCAGGTCCACTATGGTGGTGATGGTGTCCCAGTCCAGACGGTTCAGGGAGTGGATCTGCTCAGGGGTTAAGTTGAATGGGCTGGCTCTGATGTGAGGGATTGGGGGCTGCCGGCGTGGTGACGGTGGCTGCACTGATGGGGCATGCTGGGCCTGTCTCACCCTCCTTCTCCTCCTGCGTCTCCTCTGTGGTGCCGGCTGTTGTTGTTGTTGTTGATGTTGTGGCAATGCAAGCATGTCCTCCAGCTCCAGTTATGCTACTATTATTGGATTCATCTTGGTGTGGGAGGGGGTGTGGTGTGTGGGTGTGCTCCTTTTGTACTGGGCCAGACTCCATTGCCTCCACCTGTGCTGATTGTGTGCACCTGTGGCAGTTGGTAACCCTGCTCAAGGCATTTTACGGTAGGTCAGCGATGCCGGTATTTACAGCATGCCAGTAACCACTTTTTCCGCCTTCATGAAGCCGTTATTTACATGTCTGCTTCACTTGTGATCTACTCCAGTTTACGGCATGCCACTATTTTATTTTTATTATTTTTATTGTGATATATGGTTATACAATTAACAACCTTTGATCACGTTGATGAAATTAAGAACAGTTTTCCAAAGTTTACTTTTCCTTTTAAAATAAAGTTCACAAATCTTCAAAAGCTGATAGCTGTTTCTGTATGGCAATGGAGAATTTGAACACAGCTAAGGTTATTGACGTTTTTTTCCTGATTGCAGCATTTTCCACCATAAATCTTTTGATTTGTGTCGATACTTTGTGATGATGGGAATCATGAAAATGTCCCTTTGTGGCGATAAAGCTGGACAGACCATCATCAAATGATGCAGATTTTCTATTGACTCGTGATTTTTGCATAGTCTACAATTCAAAGGACCAGCTGCGTGGTTCCGAGGCCAGGTGGTTTCTCTTGTTTTGATTAAATTAAGCTGAAATCTAAAAAATTGGTCTCTGAAGTACCAGTGGGGAAACAATCTTAGATAGCTGGGTAAGGAATTTGGTATTTTATTGTCCTCCCATGGTTTGCCATATATTTTGCATGTTGACCATTCTTTTTCAGTCCTAAACCAATCAAAGGAGTAGAGCTTTTTTTTTACTTTGTCTGGGTTGTTGATCAGAGTATCAGCCTTCTCTCCTGTGATTTCTAGTAAGCTTCGGCAATCTGCTTGCCATAAGGTCAATATCTGATCTTGTTCTTCCATGAGCGCTTTTTTGAGGCATTTGAAACCGCCTTTAGGGTTTTCCTCTATGCATTTTCTGTAGAATGAGAGTGTCTTCCACTCTTCAATAGCTAGCATGGAGGTTAAACCCAGCTCTCTTCGTATTGCTTGTATTAGTGTGCCTTTGGGAAGGCGAAGTGTGTTTTTCCAAAAGTGGCCTTCTAGAGCTGCCAAATTTTTGTTTTTGAAGTTAAAAGAGGTTTCAGCACCATAAGTAAGAATCGGAACCACCTTGGCTTTGTAAAATTTGATTAATGGGATTAAGCTGGGAAACAAGCCGGTCAAGTGGCACAGCGAGTAGAGCGCTCGCTTTGACATCAGTGCAGAGCTTGCGAACGCAGGGTCGAATCCTAGCAGCGCCAAACTCAGCGTTTCATCCTTCCGAGGTCGATAAATGAGCACCACACACCGTGGGTAATAATAAGAAGCGCTCAGATACCTGAGGGTTCGTAGCGCTATATAAATGCTAAATTATTATTATTTTTTTTATTATTAAGCTGAAACCACAGTAACATCTCAAGATGATTTTTCCTAAACCTGTCAAGTTCATTGCTTTCTTTTTTAGTATTTGAAGCCGGGCAGCGTCGATACTACTTGAGTTGACACATACCCCTAGGTATAGAAAGGATTGCACAATGGGGATTTCCGTTCCCAATAGTGACCAACACATCGTTTTTGTTCGCAACTGGCCCTTTGAACACCAAGGGGGAAAAACTGCAGATTTTTTCGGATTGATTGTAAGTCTGTTCTTTTCCACATAGAGTTGTAAAGCATTTAACTGTCTTTGAAGACCTATTGGAGTCTGGTCTATAAGGACCACGTCATCGGCATATACTAGATGACTGACTTGGATATTTGCTATTGATGGAGGAAAGCATCTAATGTTGTTTGCTGCAGAATCTATGTCAGAGATGAAAAGATTAAATATTTCAGAGGCCATCGGGCAACCTTGCTTGACGCCTTTATTAGTTGGAATGGGCTCGGTTAATAGACCTGTTTTGTTCAACCGGACTCTGAGAGTGGTGTCTTGATGAAATTCTTTGATGGGGTCCATGATGGAAGCAGGACAACCCCATTTTCTCAATTTGGTCCATAGCCGTGGGCGTGAGATGCTATTGAACGCTTGTGTTAAGTCAATGAAGGCAATGTACATTTTTAAATCTTTCCTTCTCTCTGTACGACTTTTCAGCAGGTTTAGGATGAAGATGTTTAGTGCTGTCCCGATGCCTCGCACAAAGCCTGATTGCCATGGATCAAAATGACCAGAAGATGTTGCCCATGCCCGCAATGCTTGAAGTACGAGGGTACCAAAAACTTTGCCCATGGAGTCCAGCAATGCTATAGGGCGATAGTTAGCTGGAATTTGTCGATTGCCCTTTTTATGAATGGGTATGATTATCAATTCTTTCCATGAGATTGGTATCTTTTGGGTTGTTGTGATGTAATTGAATAGAATTGATAAAAGCTTGGCCCATTGATGTGAGTTTTCATTAAGGGTGGCATTGCTTATCCCGTCGGGTCTGTATGCATTTGATTTTGACAACTTCATGATTACATTCTCAATGGTGTCCACTGAAGTGTCTATTAAATTCCATTTCTCATTCTTTTGTGAAAATGATGTGTCATCATGTTCTTGGTTAAAAATTGTTTTGAAATGGGAGATCCAAGCTGCGGGAAGGATTGGTGTCGTTATCAACAAATTTTGATCTATCTGTCGCTGGTTTATCTGTCTCCACATGTCTGTAGTATTGGATGATCTGATGATGTGGAGCATTTTCTCCGTGTCATTGCGGTCTAATGCCCTTTTGTAACGACGTAACCAATTCCGATAATGCTGCTGAATTTGTTTCCTTTTGCTTATGGCTAGTACAGACTTATCTCGTTTTAAACTGTTTAAACTCTGCCTCAAGGATTTTTTTTGGGGGATGACTTGATGGTGGAAAGTGTGGTGATGTACAATTTGCTTCGGAGAAGACAGTTTTGGTTTTGTCTCGTATGTTCTGAACAAACTAAAATAGTTCAAAGGTTCTGTCCCTCCTGTCAAATGTAGATGATTCACTAGGCTGGTTAAGTTTCTGGTCACTGAGGGTAGTTTAGTGGGCGGAATTTTAATTCGTTTTTTTCCCATGTTGACTTCTACCATCATCATATTTGTAAAAGTTACATTATTGAAGATTGGTAGTAGTCTGACGGAAAGCAAATTGTGATCACTGTTGTCCATGTGTTGGACCATCATCTTATTTTCTGCAGAGATCAGTTCCAATGAAATATATATAGTCTATAATGTGGCCACCATTTAGATGTTTTCTGGTGATGTTGGCTGGTATATCTCCAATGGTGTTTCCGTTGAGTAAATTTAGTTTGTTCGCATTCATGATGGTATTCCAGTGATAGCCACTCTTTTCTGCCGGTGTTGCTGCGAAGATGTTTAGTGTTATGAGGCCTCTGGTTGCGTCCCAACATTTGGAGTTCAGATCACCATAGATAATGAACCATGGATCCACCCATTTTTGTTTGCAGTGCACTAGCCATTTTTCAATTTGATCTGGAAAGTTCAAACTTGCAATAGAGGCTGGGTTCCAATAAAGGTTTACGACAATAAGCGTTTTCCTTGTTTTTTTGTTGGCAATTTTGATGTATCCCACTATAATTTGAATTGAGGAAGTTGGCGTGATTTCCTTTGCTATTACAAAATCAAGCTGGTTGTTAATGAGGATAAGTAGGCCTGACGTCGGTCTACTAGTGTCTCCTTTGATTGCTGGATTGAGATGACTTGAATAGCCTTCAACTATGGGTGGAATACGCATCCAAGTCTCTTGAAAGCAAAATATATCATGAGTTTCGATTTGATTAGTTCCTGTTTGAAACAAATGAGTGAAGCCCCTTGTGTTCCATGATGCTATTGTAAGGGGCTTTAATGCTGATGAAGGCCCGTCCTATGGAATCTTCATTTTGTCAACCACTAACCCCAAGAGCCATTTCCAGTTCTCTTCTGTGGCAACCACTGGGGTCTTCGCATCATGTTTGTTGGATGATCTTTCCTGACTGTAGCCTTTCCTAGGTTGTGGCAACACTGAGTTTCTACGCCTGTTAGAGTTTCTACAATGGTTTGTATTGGCTCTATCTGACCTGTAGCGGTCCGAGTGGTGAGGCAGGTTCTTATGCCAGTAGTTTTTATAGCTATGTCGATCATGAGTATCGGTAGTGCTATACCTCATTATGTGGTTTCTAGAGGACCATTTGTTGTTGTGCCCATAAGCGGATTTTGATTCAGGTTTTGAGTTCAGCTCTGAAGAAGTATGAGTAGTTTTTGATGAACCATACACTGTTTTTGACTTGGTAAGATCAAAACCTAATGATCTTAATTGAGATATTTCTTTTTTCAAAGATTGTGTAATTAGAGGCGTCATCGGATAAATGAGCACTCGGTCCAGTGTGTTCTCTTCCGGAAATTCGAATCTCGCTAGATAATTAGATGTTAATGAGCGAAGAGATGGAAGATGGTGTAATAGTCTTATGACATTTGTGCGATTCATAATCAGCCCATCTTCTTTTGTACTCATTCTTTCAAGTAGGAGCCCATCTTCAAAAGGATTTGAATTAATACCAAGAGTTTGTGATTTGTGTGCCTCTTGATTTTTCGAGCCAGATGGTAGTTTGAGTGGTGAAATCTGGTAGATGTCTTCACTTGGTTCCACCCCAGAGTCATTATGCGTGTTATTTTGTTTAGTGGGGGTGGAAATTAGATCACCCTCTGCACCCGCGGATTGACTTGACTCCTTGTTCAAGACATTGTCTTTTTGCATGTTAAGGGCAGTTTTGTTAAATTTTGAAGTCTTTTGAGGTGGTAGGCTCAGTTCGTCGCATTTTGCACATACCTGGATGGATGCAGGGTTTGGCATGGGCTTCTCTATGTGCAGTCGGAGTGGCCCTTTTGGAGCTCTCTTCTGATCAGGCTTGTTGTTGAAATTTGAAGGTCCATCGTCCATGTTAGTATGGGCTGAGGAGACACTCACATTAGCCTCATTGTCTTCATCTAGATCTGCACTTGATAGGGTGCAACTATCAACGGAGTAGGTTGACAGGTTCATCAGATCTGATGATGATGCATCAATTTCATTGACAGTTTCTTCCTACACGCTATTTTCTTCCATATCTATTGTTTGAAGAGGTGTATCCTGTGAACTTGGGTGTCTGCAATTATTATTCGTGTTTTGTTGTGAGTCGTCAATAGGTTCCTCCGACACGCAACTCTTTTCCATGGTTGTTAGTTGAGAATGTTTTTCTTGTCGACTTTGTTTTCTACAACTGTCGTGCTTGTTATGTGTAGATTCCACATGAGTTTTTTCTGGTGATGTTTTTGTTTTTTGATTTGTCTGTGTTGTTGACGAATCAACATTTATTGCCACAAAAGCCTGCTTTTGTTTACTTTGATTTGCCAAGTGTGCTGAGTTAGTCTCAGGCAGTGTTTTGATCGTAAGTTGTGCCCTTGATTGCTTTTTAGTTAACACTTGCTTTGACTCAGGTATTTTCGTTTTGGAGTTTGGTTTGATTTTGGATGCCTTCGTTATGGATTTTGGTTTAGATGTCATTGCACCTTTTACAAAGATGGGACATATTTGTTGAGGTAAGTTATCACAAGGGATATGAACTGAGCCCGTACCAGCTACTGAGGCTACTCCCACTGTTCCTGCCCTATAGTGCATCCCATCATTGTCAGGAGTTGCATTAGTTTCCATTTCCAAAGTGGATGCAGAACCACTAGGCCCGGGGGCATTGGGCTTTTGGTGCAATACGGTCATTGATAATAAATGTTCTAAAATCTCAAAAGGATCTGTCAAATGGTGACTAGTTTTATTGGTACTGGGTTCAACTTCAATTGATTTGAATTGTCTAGATAGATGTCGATTTTCCTTATCTTTGATCACTGGATCAAGAATCGAATGGAGGAGAGCTGCCACTTTCGCTTGGCTCATGTCAAGATCCTTTGGATAGCTGTGATGAAGGCTTCAACTAATATAATTTTTGAAGTCATCATGGCTATGAATGTCTTCTGGTTTTTTAGTTGTTCTGCCATTTGCTCATGCAGCTTCATGAATAGTGCCATGACAGCGGTCATAGTTAATATTATGGTGAAGTTATTTTCCGAGGTAGCCTTTGATGGTGTGTCGTTCAGTGTGTCTTTTTCCGGTGCACTGACAGTTTGAGTGGCATTGTCCTGTCCTGAAGGCTCACTTTAGGTGCTGGTAGCTCGGTCGAGTCCTGACTTGAGACATCCCTTGGTTGGATGTTTGATTTTTGTAAGGAACTACCTTATGGAATTGAGGTTAAACAGTGAGTTGACTTTCGCAGTTTTTAATTGAAGTTGAAAACGCTTGAGCTCTATGAATGCATTTTACCAGTGGCACCCACAGGCAAGTCTTTCAGTCTGTGTTCTTAGGCTTACGATTTTGAGGCAGAGTCTAAAAGTTGTTGATCAGAGACTTCTGAGTCACCGGGTGGTGGAGCAGGAAAACAGGTAGAGTGGAAACGTTTATTGCTTGGGTGCCAGTGATCACAGTTCCAGTGTTCCATATAAAGAGATGGTAGGGCATATATAATTGCTTTCTTGGAAAGAGATAACATTGCTTAGTCATGCCCCCTCGTAACATCGAGTCAATAAGGCACCTGTGTCCATGAACTTCAGCTTGCAGTGACATCATGTCAAAACCAAATAACCGGTCATTATTGCCAGAAGGATCAATTTGAGCAGGTGTTGATGTGCTGGGATTAGCCACTTTCTCCGGAATATAAATGTGGACACACTCGAGGATCCTGGGTTGAATAAGAAGTAAGTGAGGTCTTTCCAGTTTTTGAAGCAATTTGTTAATCATTAATATGCACAGCAAATGCAGGCTGCGTGTCATTTTTTATCTTGTCCATCCTGGGTTTAGATGCTGGCATGATTTCAGGTTTGTTGCATAGGTCATTGACCTGGAAATCAATAGACAGAGTATCAGGAGGGGATAATGAGAATGTACTTATTGCTGACACATGTTGCCGAGTATCAGACTCGATGTTTTCTTGCAACTTATTTAAATGCATATGAGGTGAGTCGCAAGGTTCTCGTGGTGCGGCGGAGACAGCATGCTTGTTGTGCATGAAATTATTATTCCCCGTGTCTTCTTCGGTATTAGCAGGGAGAAGAACCGGTACAGTTATTGAATGCGAGGATGGGTCCATTGTGCAGTTACGAGGCGAGGACATGAGAGTTTGTGAGGGAACTGTCGGGTTGAACGGCTGCGCGGTCATGAGCGGTGATATAGTTTTGGCCGCAATAATTATGTGTATGTTGTTTAGCGGACATGGGGGCAATTTACAATTTGTGTTCAGCGCATCACTCACCTTCATTGCCTCTCCCATATCAGTGGCGGCAGAAGGGACTTCCGAGGTTGCTCCTATCAGGGTAGATCCCAAAGTAGTTTCCATGACACACAGAAATGCACAAGTGTGCAATTTAGAAGAATTTTATTCGGCAACAATGTTGTGGTTGGAGTGGTGAGGTGCCAGGAAGCGGGGCCGAGTTACGTGGGAAACTCGGGACAAGCTTCACGCAAGCCGAACACTTGGCCAAACACTCCACCTTGCTCCACTTGTGGCGAGTGTTTTGATGGCTTGGGCTCCTCCTCCAAGTAAGCAGAGTAGACAGACTCTGTGCACGTTCCAACAAAAAAGAAAAAACAGCAGTCGCCAGTCGTGGCCGCACTTGGCCAAACACTCTGCCACGCTCCGCTTGTGGCGAGTGTTTAGATGGCTTGGGCTCCTCCTCCAAGTATACAGAGTAGACAGACTCTGCACGTTCCAACAAAAAAGAAAAAAAAGCAGTCTCCAGTCGTGGCCACACTCGGCCAAACACTCCGCCATGCTCCGCTTGTGGTGAGTGTTTTGATGGCTTGGGCTCCTCCTCCAAGTAAGCAGAGTAGACAGACTCTGTGCATGTTCCAACAACAAAGAAAAAACAGCAGTCTCCAGTCGTGGCCAGACTCGGCCAAACACTCTGCCACGGTCCGCTTGTGGCGAGTGTTTTGATGGCTTGGGCACCTCCTCCAAGTAAGCAGAGTAGACAGACTCTGTGCACGTTCCAACAAAAAAGTCGGGCCGATCAGAATAGCCCGTAGCAGTATTCGATGCCAATATTCCTTTAGCGGCATCGTTGTTCCCTTAGCATCAACCTCAGAATGACCCACTATGTGTCTGTATTTGTAAGGTGAAATGATTATCGGAATTGCAGGTAGTGCATACATGGTTTTGCATTTTGTACAAGTTGCTGAAATGGAATGGATTCACAGTTAGGTATGGATGCATACACGAAGCGTTAATTCGGAAATTCTTCTTGTACTACATGCCTGCAAAGAGTGCATGCATGTTTCCACATGTATGAAATCTGGAAGATTTCATTTATAGGTATGTTTTTGTTTTCTAGTACTTGTAGTAAGTACATTAGGCATTCTTGTGGATCTTCTTGTGAGTTTATAGTGAATTTGACCATTCCAGCACAGTAGTCCAATTCCTGCCTTATTCCAGAAACACTGTAAGTGTTGTCAGGATTGTTGGTTGCATTTCTATGAAGGACTAACATTTTTAAACACAATTGGTCTGTACCGTGTAAGTAAATGTTGTCAATAATTGGTGGCAATTGGAATAGAATATTTATTGCTACATTTTCGTAGCAATTTACTCCAGTTGTATTAGAAAATGTGAATGGACCTGACAGTTCTGTGTCCAAGTCATTTGTTTGTAGTGTGCGTTGTTTCTTTGAAGAGGTAGTTGAGTTACTTTGAGCAGTACATTCTTCTTTGGTTGTAGTCCTTGATGAAGTATTAGCTTCTTTTACTTTCTTTGGAGGAATTGCTGTGAGAGCTTGCATAGTTTGAGTCTGAAGTAGTTTTCTTTTACAACATTCTGCTTTTTGTGGAACAGGATAGGTTTTTAGATGGGGTTGTAGAGTGAAGTCAGTCTATTGTATTCTAGAATGCAAGAAATATCAGCATTTACTATACTTGCATCAAAGTTGATTAGAAATAGTCTGTCAAGTGTATGTAAGCGTGATAGTGCTACATAGCTCATGCCTTCTTTAATGACTGTGCTACCAATATCTATCAATGCTTTATCTAGGGTAAGAACTTGTGATTTGTAAATCGTGACTGTGTATGCTAGAGTTAGAGAAAATTGTTCTATGCGTACATACATGTCTTTGAAAAGAAGGAAGCCGGCTGTGGAGCGTCCTATCCTTTTAAATTTAGATAGTTTGTCGAAGAGAAGATTGACAAACTGAATGTTGTTGTCACTTGGGTATGTTTGAAAGCCAACAACTGTACCAAGTGCTCCATTAACTAGTCCTTGGTCCATGTCAAGGTTACGTTTAAGCATTACTCTACAGTTTAAAGATAGTTTTAATATTTTCTCCAAACATTAAATTTTGAACAGCTTGCAAGAGTTGGCATCAAGGACATACAATTGACATTTGTGTGTGCTAATTGTTCCATGATATCAGTAGCACATGAGTTATGGCCATAGAGTGCATGGATGTGCCTGGTTTTTAATATAGATTGTGATTCTTGAGATAGTACACCAACTCTAATACTTTTTAAAATGTTGGGGTATGTGAGGTCTGCAGACTGACACATATTTTCAGTTAATTCTCTGTATTCGAAATGTGGCCAAAGGTTGACATTTCCTATGCTGCCAAGAGTTTTTACGGCACAGTTTGTGCCGTAAGGTTTTAAAAATAGGTTCACCTTTCGCTGGTGTTAATTGAAGAAGATCTCCGAAAACAATAATGTGTTTTCCCCCAAAGAGCTCTTCCTAGTCTGGTTTGAGGACCTCTTGTAATATGAGGCCAACATTAGGTAGGAGACCATGCTCACCTCATCTATTAGCAGCATTTTCATTGTTTGAAAAGTCTGTTCCTTTGCAGCTTCTGTAGAAAGTTTGTAATATTCTAATTTGTTTTGGTGTTCTACTGGAAAGAGTAGTAATTGGTGTAAAGTGACGCTGTCTGTATTGTAGGCAGCTAAACCTGTGGGGGCAGTTACAACAGCTGACTGTTTGTTGTCTGTCAATTGTTGGAAGAACTTGCTGATGATTTTGATTAAGAATATTTTGCCCTAACCAGCCTGACCACTCACGTATAGCAGTATAGGTTTGTAGTCTTGGCAGGTACAGTTTTTATTTTCATGTTGCACACCACCATGTTCAATTTGTTTTGTTACTTCTCGGAAAATGCTACACTGCTCATTGTTTAGTTGTGATTTCAGAACAGCAAAGTCTTCTGTAGATTGCTCATACTGACAGATGGTGTTTGCTACTTCTGCCATGGCTAATTCTGCCTCAAATGCTATTCGTGGCTGTCCAAGTAGTTCTTGGCTTCCTGTTACAGAAGGTTGACTACTGTCAGGAGTGTCCACATCTAGTTGGGCCTGGAGTATTTCTTCGTGTTGCTGTTCATTGTGCAACATTGTTTGGTACTGTGTAAAGTGTCTGTTATAGTGCTTTCATTTGCTTTGAAAGCGTCTTCATAGGAGTCATAGGTATCTAGTAACTCTTCTTCTTTTCTCCATGGTTTAGAAAGTTGTAGCAGGGACATGTAACATAAAATCAGGATGGGAGACCCACACTTTGGAGATTCAGTCACACAACTCCACCCCTTGCATACTTGTACACACCTGTTGTTGTGTTTTTTCCCTATGACAATACCCATGGACCAACTGAGGTCCTGGGCTGCATTCACTCTTGTGTTGTAAACCCTTGCTAACTGTGTATCCAAGAGATCTTGCACCATCAGAAGGCTTGCACCCTCCACACTCTTGAGGGTAGTACCTAGTGGTACACCTACATATCAAATGTACAACTGTCCGTCTGTCTGTTATCATGCTAACAATTGATATATTATATGTATCATCACCAAAATTCAGAGATTAAACTAAAATTATCCTGAATCTCAAAAGTGGGGTCCCCCATCCTGATTTTTTGTTTGAATATACGTTCAGCCTCCTGGGCATATCAGGACCTAGCCAGGCGCCCTGTATTATTACCTGCAGGGACATGTATCAATCAATCAATCAATCAAACAAGTTTATTCGGATGTATAAAAACAACCATTAAACAACAAATAAGCACAGTATTGCACAGTTCCAAATTACAAATTCATAAAAATTGCCTCTCCATAAAAATACAATCAATAAACATTTCCAAGGGCAGTGTACAAATACAATTGGCTATCAAATGGTTGCCTCAACAGGGGCTACATAAAAAAAATCATTGAGTGATGGATCATACAAAAAGCTATACACATACCTTATGTCCCATTACAGATGCTATTATGCTTTATTTACAGGCCTTCACCACCTTGCAATTTCAGAATACTATTTCTGAAGTACATCGCTCTTTTCAAGAACGTCAAAAGATGCCAAGCTGTAAAAACTGTTTCAGCGCTCAAAAGGAACACCAAAGCAGCCCTATGTGTACGGATCACCGTCTTCTTAAGGGCAGGAATCAAGGTCAGTTTGCGTATACCGACATACCCTGTACAAAAAAACAACAAATGAGAGAGATCCTCTCTACAGTGACCATAGACCGGGCAGCCCGCTGTGTCAGGAAAACCCCTCCACTTATAAGTGTTACCATTCAACCGAAGGCAATCAAACCGTGCCGTAGAGATCAACCACCTGTCCTTTTTCAACGTACTCCAAAGCAGATAAGGTTGGATTCCAGTTAAACAACTACTGCTGGCGTGCAATTCGCCATTTCTATGGCCATACTCTAGCATAATTCTTTTTCTTGCTTTAGCTTCACCCAACATGGCTTTGTAAACGATCCTCTCGCTCTTAGATATGAGTGAATCAGGCGGAAAGAGGGTACCTAGTTTGGCTTCCCCCAGAGATGAAAAGACATACGCTAGCCAGGGGATTTTTTTCCAGCCACTTTTGCCCAGCACAGTGCGTAAGATGGTTTGACACAGTGTGGCGTGCTCATTAGCCCACAGCCTGACCCAGAATAACAAAGGGGCCAGTGCCCACTGATCTTCCCAGGACTCCACACCCAACTCCCTGTGGACAGCTATTCCTGATGCACTGGACGGGAGCCCGAGCAGGTTTTTAAAGAATTTGCTCTCCTTACTCTGTATTTCCGCCACATACTGGAAACCCCAGATAGCTGCACCGTACAAAGTGGAGGCCACAGTTTGGGTGCCATAAATCTTGAGAATCACATCCAATGGCTGACCCCTACACTTTGACATAAACCGAGAAATACCACCAATCTGTTGTCTCATCTTGACAGATTGTTTGGCCACATGCTCTTTGCCATTTAAGGCCTCTGCAAACCGTATGCCAAGGTATTCAAAGGACTTAACTCTGGGAATAATCTCTCCTGCACAGAGCATGGGTTTCATAGGCACAGGAGGTTTTCTACCAACACACGCCATAACCGCAGATTTCTTAGTATTTATTTTTAGGCCCAGATTATCCATAAACGTGGAATAGGCATTAATTAAGACCTGTAGGGCCCCAGGTGTTCTTGCCAAAAGGACAATGTCGTCAGCATAGGCCAATACTGGGAACCCCCTACCACCCAAAACTAGACAGTCGGCCAGTTTAGCTATCAGGTCCTGTGAGAGGCCATTGATGTAAAGGCAGAACATGTAATACAGCTCTTTATGTTGAGGAGTTTTTAATGACAATTTGATATGATTAATTAAGCTGCGTTTGATAAGTTTCACTAAGCTGCCTTCACAATTTGCTACTCTGTATCTACCTTTCTTTTCATCTGGTTTAATATTATTTTTGTATGTGAAGTTTTGGGCTATGTAGTATAGAAACATGGTTTCCAAAGTTGTACTCCTGTTTGGGTAGTAGTCTTGTTTTTCAAAAGGTCTTGGCTTTTGGTATCATTTTTGGCTATTGCTTCTATGTCCTCATATGATTTGAAAACTCTTCTTCTAGATTTAGCAGGACCAAGACTTAGCCATACTATATTTTCAGATTTTCCATACAAGGCAGTACCGGTTAAACGGCCTGCAGCTTCATAGCTGGCACTTTCTCTATGAGAGAGCATTTTTCTGCCTAAGCTGTAGAATTCCTGTGATAGTGTTTTGTAAGATGATATGTCATCCCAGAGGTCCTGAAGCTGTGTTTTCTCTGCTTTGGTCAAGTAGGCTCTGGCATATCGTGCAAGTGCAGTGGAATTGTCTGCAATGTACTGCACATCTATGTTTGCATTCCATAGGAGGGCAATGATTGCATTGTAATCATTGATGTATTTTGATTCGTCTGTTCTTTTTATGTAATATGTGTTCTTAGGTGATTTACATTTGACACTATGGGCCTCATTACACGGTAGGCGGTGCACCTTGGTCTATGCCGGTAAAATACCGGCAGCGCCTTGGTGGAAAGGGGAATTACCGTCCTATTCCAAGGTTGGCGGGGCGGTAATTCCCCCTTCCAAAATTGCCCTTCCCCATTCCCATTTTTGCCCCATAGGGCATAATGGGAATGGGGAAGGTGCTAATTACGGTATCGCAAATTTGCGGTGCCGTAATTAGCACCAAGGTCCCTTAGCGGGTTGGTTTTTAACGCCTGCTAAAAGCAGGCGTTAAAGTACCAACCCGCTAAGGGACCTCGTAGTAAGGCGGTAAGGGTTAACGGTCACCGGTACCATTACCGGTGACCGTTAACCCTTACCGCCTACCGTGTAATGAAGCCCTATGTCTAACTGAAGACATGAAGTTGTTTACTTGACCTTTTGTTCAAACTGGTCTAGGGAAACCAAAGCAGCATTTGGTGTAGTATTTCCCTTTGTTTTCATATTTGCGAGGACAATATTTCCCACATTTGCGTTTTTGGAATTGTAAAATGTGTGCATGAAGGTCACTATGTGTTATTTGTGAAGGGATTTCAACAGTGACATCACTGTCCTGATCATATTTAGGAGCATCTTTAATCCGCAAAAGCATGTGTGGTGCTCCTCTGGCTTGGTATTCTTTTCTCCAAAAGAAGTGTTGCACTTCTCTGTGGGGAGGAACAGTTTTATTACAAATGAAGTGTAGCATAGCAATGAAGCAATGATGGCAATATCTTGATACATTTACAGGATCTAGAGAGCAGAGTTCTCCTGGTGTTTTTATATCTATGTTTGTTTTGTTTTTGTTTGCTATGCGTAGGAAATCATGTAAATATTCCCATGCATATTCTGCACAACTTAATGTCATAAACCAAGTGGGTGGGCCAAGGTTTCTTATCATACAGCGTACATCTCTGTGATGTCAGAACCAGTATTCTTTTGTACCACGCATGTTTGCTAAAAGATTTGTAATGCTTGACTGTAAAATCTCATCTTTTTCTTGCACCTTTTGTAGTAATTCCGCAGATGACATATTTTGAAAATGGGTACCTGATTTCAATGTGTGTGCAACTCTGTAGCATAGAGTTGCTAGTTCACTTTCAAAGAGAAGATGGAATATGTATTCACGTTTTGTCTGAATCTGGGGTCTTCCGAATACCTTCATAAAGAGCGGTATTCTGATGCTGTTGTTTGTGTGGGTCTATCATCGTACCTTCCTTGCTTTTCCAGTGGGAAAGAGTAGAGGAAAGGCACGTGCTTCTATACTTCTTTCTCATATGCTGATTGGAGATCCTTTGGCTTGTCACATTTGGTACGTTTCCAGTGCATCATCTATGGTGTCTTTAGAGTGTAGTGGGTGAATTGTGAAATGGTCTAAAATATTGGATTCTGAGCAGGATCTAGAAGTTGAAATTGACCAGTTTCTGATGACTCTTGAATTATTTCAGTGGTTTCCCTCAGGTTTTCTTCAATATTAATTTCTCTGTAGTATTCATTGTTGTCTTTTAGATATTGCAGGGCTTGTCTAACTTTATGTAAGTCCACAAGTTGTTGCCAAATTGCTTTGTCTTTTGTAGTTACGCCATTTACTAAGATAATTAAAGATTGATCTATTGGACGTTGCACTTCCAGAGTGTATACATTTTCTTTGAGATCTAATGGCAAATAAACTACTTTGCCACAAATGCCTTTCACTAATTCAGAGGGAGGTAGTTTTGCTGTTTTTGGTTGAAGGCATATTATTGCCTGAAATGGGTGCACTGTTTGAATTATGATGCTCCCATATAAGTTGAGTTGTTGCAGGGGTTTTGGTAATGGGAATATTTCCAAGTTATTCGTGATAGCATGTGAAGGTGTTTGGTTGTTGTCAAGTTTTGCAGTGCAGTAACTTCAAAGTATTAAGGGGTCAGTAATTTCGTATTTGTTTTCTGCTATAAGATAGAGAGCTAATTGGAACCATTTGGAATCTTCATTGTCTTCTATTTTGTACGTTATGTCTACAGTTTTTGTGCTATTTTCATAAAAGGTCCTGTGGCAACACACACACAAATGGTTTGATACTTCAGCAGATGTATTTTTAAACTTTAGTATTTCTTTTTTGTATGTGTGTAATTGAAGGTTGCCATCTGTACAGTTGTTGCTAGTCTGTTGTAAACCTCTTGCATTTTGTAAGTGGCTTTAAGTTCAAAAATATTTACTCTGGATATGCTCTATTTCTTCGAGTAGTTGTTTGGCTGTACCACGTAGAAGATTGTTATTAAAATTGGCCAGTGCTAAAGCAGGACTTTTGGCATAGTACAGTTTATGGATCAGATTTCTTATAGTTGAATGATGTGTTGATATCATTTTGATATGATGGAAGGTGCTTTGTAAATAGGTCCAGAAATGCAGGCTAATGTATGTCCTTGTAGTCCTGCGTATTTGCGCACTGGACAGGGGTACATATTTTGTAGTAGTTTCATTTTGAATTTGTCTTTGCCTTTCATATACTGATTGAGGAACTGGCATACAGATATGAAAGATTTTCTGGCAATGTTACACGTTGATGTGCACGGCCATTTGTAGACTGGACGTATTGGTTCAGTGGAATGGACAGTTGATACTGAGTTTTCTGGGGATATTTTTGTGAGCAGTGTTTCTTGTTCCATAATGGTATTATTACGTTTTTCATACCCTCGTCCACTGCTATGTATGGCAATTGGGTTCATTTGCTTTGTTTGTATGCTTCTTCATTGAAATATGGTTCTGTGCTCGTGGTATGACTCCATTCACCTCCACAGATGTTTGTGAAGCTATCTTTGTTGATATTCCGTTTATTGAGAAGTCTTTTTTGTAGTTTAGTACTTAGTTTTGTTAGTGGTTTCATTCTGTTTAAAACTAAAATAAATGATTTTCTTTTTAGAAGGATTGCACTGTCTATGAGAGCTTGTATGATTAATTTTCTATGGTAGGTTTTAAGGGTTGTGCGTGATTTCGCTCCTGTTTTTATAAGGTTCTGAAGGACTCTGTGGCGGAACATTTTTTGTAAAATATTTTTTTTGTTTTGCTTACTTGCCGCTACATCAAGATTTATAGGTTCAGTGTTAGCACTAGTGGTTGCTGCAGTCTTTTTAATCCCTTTCTTTTTCGTTTATCATTTTGAAAGAGGAGGCAAAGTTTCTGTACTTGTTTTGTTTCACTTAATGACTGTATTAGCTGTTTTGTTTGAACTTTTTGTGCAAATTCACCTAGAGGTGTATGCTTATTTTGGAGAGTTTTAGTTTGATTGCATTTACTTTAGCATTGCTTTCTATGGAGTTGGTTTTTACTAAGCATTATTTGGGCTCTGTTGGAGAAAAAAAAGTGTGGGTTGGTTGCAGTGTATGTGTGCTTTGTGCATGAGTGTCTGAGTATGATGGTAAGGATGTAGGTAATGGCGTGTGATTGTGCAATGGACAGCTACATCAGGTTGGGAAGGCTATTCTTGTATTTGTGTGTTACTATACTGGGCTTCAGATTACAATACAAAGTATGTAGCTGGTGAGGGGAAGCAACAATACTGAATCTACTGTTGCAGGGTTAATACAATTGTTTGTTCTAGAATACTAGAATTCTACAGTGTTTAAGTAACACTTAGAGCATTATGGCAGTATTGCACTAACTTTTTTGAGAATGTTTCTTCTGAGTTCTCGTTCGTACTTCAGACGCTGCTGCTTTTCAGGGGAGTGGACTTCACTGCAAATGTGAAAGAAAGAAGTTAGTAAATATGTGTGTTAATAGCACTGTTGTTAATGTAGACATGGATTTCTTCGTTTTTGCAGTAGAAGTGCTTTCTGATAACTGTGCATAGCATGTACATGCACTTTCCTTTGCCTAGGTGCATTCTGTATATTTCATTTAGAATCTGTTAGGTGAATGTGCTTTAGAAATGAGTGCAATAGTAAGCGCACAGAGCACACTTGGCTTCTTAAGGCGGTGTTATTGGATGTTAGGAGATAGAAGAAATAATCGCATGCTTTGTTTGCTATTTTTGTAGGGCAAATGTCAGGAACTGTATGGAAAAGTATGCAATGTATGCAATAAAGCAGAAGAATTTGATGGAGTCAGCAGCTTGTTACTCAGTAGGTGATTACCAAAGTACTGGGTGATTCTGTGGTGCCTGGAGATGGGAGAGTCTGAAATAAAGTAAGGGTTGCAAGGAAGGATCTGGTGCTTGTGTTGCAGACTGAAGGGGAGGGGGAGATGTTGTATGTCTTGCTTTGCAACACTGTACATAGTTGTAGATGATGTTATATACATGACTGCACCTGTGCATAGTTGAATGCTGTTGTAAATTCTAGAACAGAATGGGCAACCAGCTGGAATGACAGAGCTGTCAAGATTGGGAGAACAGTTGTAGAGGCAGTGGTGTTGTTTCAGCTGGGAGCCTTTCAAATGATATTGGCTATCTGTGTGCATAAATAAAGATGCATGTACTCATCATGGCTGCGTGTCATTTTATAACACACTAGAAAGAGTTTTTTCATAATTATACTGTTATTTCTCCCATCTTTTAACATGAAATGGCACTTTGTTAGATAGCTGTGTGTGTTGTGTCTGATTGCTAATATAATCATTTGTAAAGGAAGTTGAAATGATAGAATGTATGTTAAATGCAGAATGTATAGAAAGGAAATTGTATGTACATTTTATGCACTATAATGCATTAAATGCTATTATGGTTCAAATGTGGATAAATAGGTGGCAGTGGTTACACAAATGAGAATGAAGAAAATAACAGTTTGCACATTGCAGTTAATAATATGTGTAAATAGAAATTTGGAGAGCAGACAACTTTTGCAAATGAAACTTGATCATAGCAGATGGGAAAAAATGACAGTAAGCTTGTTTTACAGGTTATACAGGGTACGTGGCAGTTACTCTCTTTAAATGCATTTATACAAGAGATGAAAATGTACTGTGCAGAAAATATTCATACCTGTACTTTGTATTCATGCATGTGGATGTGCATGAATCTGCAAGTAGAAATGTGGGAGAGTTTACTAGTAGTTGCTGTAGGTGCTTTGCAGTCACAGCCCAATTGCATTCAGAGTGATCAACAGTACATCTAAAGTGCTCAATTATGGCGATGGAGTTAGATGTAGAGTTCTTGGATGTGATTGGTGGATGGTTATGTGACTGCTTAACAGTAGCCAATGAGGGAATGGTGCAGAGAGTGAAGTGGAAAGGGTAGAAGGGCTGCCCCAGTGTTACGCGGCAGGGTGTGTCATATCTGGGGTTTCTCAGCAAATCCAGCATGGAAAGGGGACTGTAGGGATTAGCCAATGAGATGTTGAGGTTCTGCTTTGTAGTGAGAGAGGCTGTGTGTAGTGAAGATGTCAGAGGTGGAGAAAGTCAGGGTGTTGGTGCTTGGAGATATGTTTGTAAATGGTTTGGAGCAGTATGCAAAATGTAGGAATATGGGAAACAATTTTGATGTAAAAGGAGTGGAGGTGGTGTGGAGCACTGTGCCTGGTTTCAATTTGCAAGCAATAGTAGAAGATTGTCAAGATATGGCTAGGGTTAACAGTCCACATGTGGTTGTCCTGCACTGTTGTGCTTTGCGTTTGGGTTATGTCAGTGCCCCTACTTTGTTGGAAGATCTGCAAAACTTGGTTCAGATAGTAATGAAACTACTTCCAAATGCCAAGATATTTTTTTCTGGTTTGATACCTAGGGCAATATGGGACAATAGTGCAGTTTTTTGTCCTCAGCTAAATGTTGCTAGGTGGTTAATCAACCGAGGCATGTTTGTTTTTATGACTAGAGCTGGCATGTTCTTTTGCAACAATGACACCATTGACTCTGGTAATGTTGATTACTTTAAAGAAGATGGCATGTCTTTATCTTTAAGCTAATGTGAAGATTTTTGGAGGAAAATAAGGGAAACAAACAAGACAAAATACAAAATAAAAGGTGTTCTTGAAGCATCTGCAAAAAAAAGGCTCTTTTCAGAGCCAACCTCAAAGGGGAAATGGGGCAGACTATTTAAATTTTAATTCCCCATGCTCAGATTTTACGAATTGTCCGCGGACACCGCGGTTGTCCGCGGACAGTGCGTATTACATACAGGATTTTTGAGGTTGAGAGGCATGCAAATGACACTTAGCAGAGCAAGGGATTGGTCAGTAGGGTTTACTGGGTGTGATGTGTGAGCAGAGACTTTTTCAGAAAGTCTTTTTCCAGAGAGGAGAGCAGATAGCCATGGCAGTGTGTTTTAGAAAGCAGATTGTCTGGATTTTGCGAGATTCATGGATAAATTAGTTGGAGGTGCATGCAGATTGCTGTGGAGTGGTTGTACATCTTGGATTCCCTCATGTGGAAGTGCTTATGATGGTGCTTATGCACGAATTTCGAGCAACAGTTCGCCCTTGCAATCCAAGTAACGAGTAAGTGTACTCTAGTTGTGATGTCACTTAGGCCCCTACCATTTCATGGTTGACTCCTATATTGTCATAACTTTGATTTATCAATGCCAAATGAATGTAGTCTTGCAATTCTATACATCACTCGTAATTTGGGGAAATCACAGTGGTCTCCTTATGTTTATTTCATGTACAGCCATGAAACGATCTTTTTTTGTGTCCCAAATGTAATGGAATGCATAGTCATTCAATATTCTACAGTGTCTAAGTAACATGTGTACTGGTAACAATGCCATTGGATACTAGATTTATCATTGTCAACTAAGGTTTAATACACTTATCTTGTTCATTTAAAAACAGTTTATATCTTTCTCTTTCACAGGTGGTACAGGCTGGTGGCCTATTGTTCGTTTACATGGTGGCTTCATGGGAGGCTTGGACACTGCGTTCGATGAGTAATACCCACCTGTGTCGTTGGTGCCATTAGAGAAACATTCCCCAGTGACAGCGGTCAGTACAGGGGATTTTCCCTAACTGTGCTGCAACCAGAACTTTATAATGTATAGTACATTTGTTCCATCAAAATCAGCAACAAAATAAAGCACAACGGAACTTTCATCAATGGCTGTTTCAATTTTTCAGTGAATCAAGTGTGTCTCCATTCAGCAGTGTTCCGGCCCTTGCCGCATTGTGTGATTGTGTCTCTGACTCTGTCATTCTTTCAAAATAAGAATGTATTGATTTAAATCTTCCACTGAGATCACTGTCCTGTGTGTGTCAGGGCCAAACCATGACTTGTAGTTGTTCTTCCATCTCAACAAATGTTCCCTGCTGCTGGAAAATGACTGCTTGTTGAATCGTGTGCCCCTCCAAAGCTATTCTTTTCATGTACCAGATGTGTGATCCTTCCTTGCTGACCACCCCAGAGTTCCTCCCAATAAAACAAGACCCCAGTCACAGTATATTCTTTCCTAAACTAACATGTGTCACTCCACCCCTTTTCTAGCTCTGGTGTGCCAGACCTGTCAGCTATTAATTCCAACCCCCGCTGGTTGCCTCAGGGGCAAGACCCCCACACCCTTCACTTCGCTAGTGACCCAAAGTGGGATAGTACAAACACACGTGTGCAACTTATAGGCCTCTAATATATAACTGCGGCCATGGGTTCAGGGGACCACAGCGTGGCCGGAGGGGGTTGCAGCAGGGCTTGCTTGGACATTCTCGTACATGCACATTTTGTCAGGGCCCGAGACTTGCTCCTTGCGAATAATGTTTACGTGATTTGCTGTGTGAACAGAAGATGGGCTGAGCTGACAGGTGTGTGGGCTGGCTGTGGTAGTCGCTGGGATAGTGCGAAGTTCTCCAGAGGAACACAGTAAATCACTAGACATTTTGCACGCCATTGGTGAATGGCAGCAAACAATTCATATGTTTTTCAAAAATATTTCTAATGCCACTATGGTCTAAAGGGCTATTGGCTCCCATTCTGAGTGAAGGTCAGAGGCTTTGAATTTTTGCTTGCGAGCTGAACAAACCCACGCATAGTACACAGTATAAGTTCAATAGTTTTTCGACCTTGAAAGAAAGGGAGGATTCCAAAAGGAATGAATGAAGGGAGGGGTGTAAAACCGTCAAATATGATACGGTTCACAATTCCAAAACTGGACAAAGGTACATGTAATTTCATTTTATGAAAATTCGTTGACCTGAACAGAGTTTCTGCGTTATGATGAGACAATGGAAATGCCGAATATTATGTAAGTTTTACTTTCGACGATTTTATAGACCAACGAGTCAACTTATCATTCGCCGACCATTATTGCTGGGTTACATTGTACTCGGTTGTTCTATGTGGCATATTGCAACGACACGCAAATACAACCTGTGTGTGTACTTGTCATTGTCCCGGGCACATGGGCATTCCAGCATCGAGATGCATGTAGTCCGCCACTGGGTTCCCCCAAGTTCCACAAACGCCTAATTCAGCGCTAATATTTAATAAACTTTCTGTCTATGTGTTCTTCTTGCACTTAGCTTGCTCCCTGATTGTAGCGTCAGCCTCCGCATCCCATTTTGAGCTAAACATACTCCATAGGACTAACCTCTGAAGCAAATTGTGGACTACTTTCCACGTTGTTTTCTCTGTGTTTCCATTGTTTCATGTCTGTGTTCATCATTAGTTTTAAAACGGGGCCGAATTAATGAGTAAAATGATAAATTGTAATAAAGATCGGCTTCTGAGACACATTTCTGCTATGATTTTCAAACAGCTACATCCTGCCTTTCTGCGATTGTCATCGATTCCAGATACCAACTGATGGGTTTTTTAACCGGCAGCTGCAGATGCACATGAATGGCTGGATCACAATGATGCTTTTTTGGGATGATCGCCACGGGCCGATATGCCCTTACACGGTACCAACGATAAGGAGCAACCTGACATCGTTTACGGTGGCCTAGCGCCAAGCTTATGCCAAAGCCTTGTGATTGATGGTGCGTCCAATGCGCTTCTTGTACCCAAAAGAAACACTGCACAATAAACGTTTGTGGATCGAGAACAAAGAAATAAAATACCCATTTGCTTCAATATGGTAATCACCGGATGTTCTCAGAGCGTTTATTGTGAAATGAAAGTACTTTACAAATTGTACAGTTTTGCTGTTTCCTTTAAAAGTATAGTTTTATATTCAAAATTGGGACGCACTGTGTTTTGAGATGATGTGTGTTGATATTCCGGGTTCTGCGTCAACTAACGTTAACACGTAGGTGATGACTTTGTGAATTTGGCTACACTGCCCAGTAGCGTCCTGGAGATAGGCAGAGAATAGCACTAGGTTTGGTGATGTCTCCCTCAGGTGCGGGGCATATGAATTAGTGCTGCCAGGGCAGTCCACTTTGGGCGATGCAGCACTGGATAAGATTATCACAAGATGGCCGCGCCCTGATTTTGCATGTGTAAAAAAGAGGAAAACTACGGTAAGGTGCATAGGAAATGTTTGTATGATCGATCAACATATGCTTAAAAACACATGCCCGAACCGTCGGGACAATAATATTCATGAGTGCACTATTCCTTTAATAGATCTATTTTTGGCTCAATTCGCTGCAGTTGATTTTCTAAGGTCTCTGTTTCTGTATTATTTTTAATGTCTGTATGGTCTGTTAAAAAAATAAAAATGTTGGTGGCGTGAGTTATAGTTGCTTAGCTTACCATAACTGGTGAATTTCTGCGGTTTTCCGGTTTTACTTGAACCATAACATCCCTTTAACAAAGTTTTTTTCACTGAATTGCATAGGTTTTTAGTAGCGCAACTTAACCATAACGTCCCTTAACAAAGTTTTTTTAGTGATCTATATATATGTGTATAGAATCTAGATGTTCCACATCATATTTTAGCAAACTAGGACCCCATGAGCAAAAAGGGCTGAAAGTGTGGTGCAGCAAAGAAAGACGGCTGAAGATAGAGGAAGAATCGAGAAAGCTTCTCTGGCCCAATGTCAAGGGTTGAGGCAGCCAAGAACTTGGTTATCTATTTGAGAAGATACAATGACTGTGAGAAGCGAGGCAAGCTTCTGTTGAGGTGCAATGGAAAAACACTATGAGTGCCAAGTCTTATTCATTTAATAGTTTTAAATATGAAAGAGTAGCTGAAACACGGTCTCCTGACACATGGGGTAGATGAAAATAGACTTTGGGCAAACTACATCAAGGTTGAAGATAAGAACGTGCTTGTACTCCCTTTTATTCCCAGGCACAGTGATTCTTTGCAAGGGCGGGTTCAAAGACAATTTGAAAGGCAGACAGCAGGAGTGATGATGGATGATGGGCTAATTCAGGTGGGAAGGCATGGTCAAGTCCACTCACAAGCAGCTGGGGTGCCAGCTCGCGTGCTGCTAACAAGTGGAATATTCCAGAAGGGAAAGAGAAAAGTGAGTCAAAGCTACCCTAACCAAAAGCGTGACATAGGGTCCCCAGGTTTGCAGTGGAGCTAGCTGACTATTAGCGCAATAGACAAAAACACACCTGAGGCTACAGGAATGGCAACAAAGGGTTTTTTGAATTTACACTAACATAGAACAAAATAATTTTACAAACTGCGCCGTGGTGCTAAAGATATGCATCATTAAGCACATTTTGGTCTGCATATTTGTGAGTTAGTAGGCAGAGTGACAAACAGTGTTTATTTCATGTATTGTATTAGATGGCAATACATTTAACATTATCGACACACAATTTTGTGTTTCTGGTTCGGTAAAGATAGCTGGAAGCAGTGGCTGTGAAAATTGGGACAGCGCTGCTTAAGGGGACCGAACGGTCTTCAGGATAGTTTGTTCAGGTCGGGTCGATGTTAAGAGAAGTGCCTCCACCTACAAACGATAGGGGACTAGTTAAGAGAGTGATGTCTGTTTTCTTTTTAAAACTGCAAACGTGAGGAACTACCATGTACAGGTAAGTATGCGCCTTGGTCGTGGTCTTGGTGATCCAGCAAGTGATTTTAACTTGAAGGCTGTCTGCAAACGTCAGAGGCCTGGAGCTAAGTGATGAAGAAATATATTTAGGGCATGGCAGGTGGCCACAATGCTAGAATAAAATTAAAATTACTTTAATAATGCTGTTGTGGTGGAAAAGAGGTGGATACTCTGCTGCTAGAGTCTTCTTTGAGTGCAGTCCAGATGGTTTAGGTGCCTGTGGTGCAGGAGGTGCTGGTGGTGGGTACAGATGGATTAGCGGTCAAAAAAAGGCAGTGGGATCCATGCACGGTGAAGTCAGAAGCTATAAATAGAAGTAGGAAGTGAAGATAGGGTTGTTTGTATAAACCTGTGGCAATTTAGGTAAATGTGTACTGAGCTTGTCTATTGGTGTCTGGCGGCAACAATTGTGAAGTTAAAAAGCTAGGAATAGAAGTGCCGATGGGGTTGTTTATTCAACCCATGGCAATGTGGGTGAATTGTAAAATTACTGACATGCACTGAGCTATTGGTGTCTGGCGGCAACAATTACGAGATAGTGACAGGTGACCCATGTGGGTGAATGCTGAACTACAGCATAAATCAAGATCACGTTCCCGTGCGGGATGTAATTACATGAGAAAAATTACCTGATCCATGTAGGACAGAGGTGGACGACGGTGGCAGCTCTTCAGCACAGTGAAAAATGAGCTGTGTCACTGTTAGAGTGTAGTGCGCATGTGTTGTATTAAATGCGCGGTCTGTGTTTCGAGCGCGCATGTCAGGAAAAGCGATTCAAATGATGCGCATGTCAAAAGGAGAGCAGTGTCCAATCCCGAGATATGAGTGTGGTTCTAATGAGAATCACGTCACGTAGTGAATGTCTGCATCTTGCAGAAAACATATGGCTTAACTGAAAATGTCATGAACTAGTGAAAAAAGCATTTGCTAAATACATTCTGTTTCAAAAAATATACATAATAATTTGAAGAAGCATTAAAAACCAATGTCACAATGTCTAAAATCATGCTGGTGCATGTAAGTGGAACAATTTAGTGATTTTATAAACTGTCTATGGCCCAATGTCATAAAAGTATAAAGATAAACAGTTACATAAACTAGACCAAAAGCACCTGCCTGTTTAGTGGTCAAGACTTGATGGTGCATGTGGGTGCGTATAGTTAACGCTTGCATGGAGCAATACTGTTTTAGACAACATATTCAGCATGACAAAAGCTAATTTCACCTGCTTGTTAGATGGGTTAGACATAATAATGCAAGTGAGCACACATTGTGGCAACAAAAAACTTTCAGAATGGCAACAAAAAACGTATCTCTATGTCAAAAAAGAAACTCTTAACTAGAGAGCGAGGTGACACAACAGCGTGGTGAGCTCAATGTTGAGGGGACACCCGAAAGGCAGTATGACCAGGCCTTTTCTCAGTTTAATGTCCAGTCTGGTCTGATGGGATAGGTATTTAAGGAACATTATTTGTTGAAGAAAAGGTTCCATTCAATTGAAATATTTAGACCTTGTCTGACAGAATCTAAATGATAGGTCCATTTCTGTTCGCGCTTGCATAAGGCTAGGTCTCTGTCACCTCTGAGGAATGGGTTGCCCACTGTTTGTAGTATTGCCCAAAAAATGTTGTTGTGGGTGTGATTCTTCACTTTGAAATGTGCCACCAATGGTTTATCTTCAACTTGGTTACGCACACAAGACCGGTGTTCACAAATACGTTGCTTTATTTCTCTTTTGCACCTTCCCACATAGATGGGATCACAGGGGCATTTGATTATGTAAACTGACTATTTGGTTCTACAATTGGTGAAAGAGTTGAGAGTCCAGGGATTTCCTTTTAGATCAATGGTTTTGAGGTTGGCTGTCAAGGGACAGTCGGAACAAGAGCCACACTTAAAATGTCCTTTGACTGCAGGGATTTGCCATAGCGTTGTTTGTTGATGGCTTGATGCGTCGACTTCTGTGTATGTGTGCACAAGATGGTCTTTCAGGTTCCGACTCCATTTGAAAGCAAACCAGGGTTTCTCTGGGCGGAAGGAATCAGTTTGTAGTTTGTCCCAATGTCTGAGGATCACTTTTCTGATGGAGTTACTCAGTGGGGTGAAGGCAGTCACGCAGGTCATCTTGGTTGTAGATTGATCTCTTTTACTTGGCCTTAAACAGGACTCTTGACTTGTGTTTTTCCCACGTTTGCGGGCTTGGCGAATTATGTGTTTAGGGTAGCCTCTTTCTTTTAGCCGGATGGCTAGTTTTTTGCTTTTTGATGCATTCTCACAGGGGGTGGAACAGTTTCTCCTTATTCGTAGAAATTGACCATATGTGAGATTCATCTTGAGTCCTGAAGGGTGAGAACTTGAGTATTCTAGCAGGGTATTTTTAGATGTTGGTTTCCGGTAGAGTATAGTGCCTAAAGAGTTGTCTTGATTTTGTAAATTTCCTGGTCTAGAAAATGTATGTGGATTTTACTGTGGTCGATGGTGAATTTTATGCAGTTATTCTGTGAATTAAGCTATTGAAGGAAAGAGAGTAGATCAACTTCTGTCCCTTTCCAAATCATGAACACATCATCTATATATCTTAGCCAGCTTCCAATTGCTGTTTTAAAAGGGTTGGCTTTGTTGTAAATTGAGTCATTCTCCAACGCGTCCATGAATAAATTAGCTTCATTGGGGGCAAAAGTAGCCCCCATGCTGGTTCCTTGACACTGCTGGTAGAAGGTCTGTTTGTAAATAAAGTAGTTTTCCATGAGGGCTAATCTGGTACATTCAAGGAGAAATGCCATGGGTGGTTCTGTTTTTGTTCTTCCATCCAGGTACTTTTTGAGAACTTGTAGGCACTCTATCTGGGGAATACTTGTGTAAAGAGATTCCACATCCAGTATTACTAGTAGATCATTTTGTTCTACTTGTATACTGTCTAACTTCTTTATCAGGGCTGTGGTATCTTGGATATAGGATGGCATCTTGCTGATGAAGGGTCTTAGGAAGTGGTCAATGTAGATGGATAAAGGTTCTAGCACTGAACCGATGCCGGCCACAATAGGTCTGCCTGGTGGGTTTGTTTGGTTTTTGTGGATTTTTGGAAGTAAATAAAATGCTGGAATGATGGGGTGTTGATTGACCATGAACGCCTTCTTATCTTCATCTATCCACCCCTCGTCGTATGCGTGACTCATGAGACTTGTTATTTTGGACAGTATCCTTAGAGTGGGATTAGTGGGTAACTGTTTGTAGAATCTTGTATTGGAAAGTTGGCTGGTGACGTCTTTGTCGTATAGGATCTGACTCCAGAGGACTATCCCGCCTCCCATATTGGCTGGTTTGATGAGGAAGGTCTTGTTACTCTCTAGTGCCTGTAGTACGAGCCATTGGGTGGCTGAAAGGTTGTTTTTGAAACGTATTTTGTTGTCTAAAGTCTTGTGTAATTCCAGGATGATGCGGTTTTCATAAGATAGTATCCCCACTATGGATAGGCAGACGATGGGAGCCGATTGTGTTCCCTTTATTGGAGAAAGGAGGGGTCAGACCGCAGTATATTCCTTGGCTACAAATGGATAAGGATAACTTGAAATGTAAACTTCCCAGTTTAACGGCTGGTGCAGGAAAATGGATCTATGAGTTAGAGAAAATGACAGGGGGAAATACGTTAGCAATAAGGGACATTAAGGGTCTCCCAGCAGCTATTCTTATGGGGAAAAGCTGATGACATTTGGACGAGAGCAGGCTATTGAAGTGTCACGGCACAGAACACAGTGCACATTGGAGCGCCATTTAACAATTGCAGAGCAGATGTCTGGAGTGCACTTAGGGTTGAATACCATGACACGTCAGACATGGGTGCACTTATGGCACATAAAATGAAAGATAAAGAAAGACCTGCTTGCTTACATTCAAAGTATTCAGGAACGGTGGACACTTTTAACGTGGGAACTGTGGGGAAAATCAGTGGCAGTATTTTACCACATTTTATGTCAAGGATTGCCGGATCAGGTACAAAGGCAACTCAAGAAATTAGTGGGAATGGAAGCAGAGCCATGGGCAGAAATACAGTTGACCATAGTGCAACACTGTCGACTGTTGCAAGAGAAAAATAGGAAGAAGGAAAATGCGAGAAAACTTGAGGAAGCCAAGTTAGTTCTGAAAAAATTGTCAAAGTACGCCATAGAAGGGGGAGTACTGACAAGCAGAGAAGGATTGGGAATGCAGCAAGCAGTGGGTACATCACAGGCAAATAATCAACGTCATATGGATCAAGGAGGGAATGGATTTGTGCCACGAGGCAGTGGAATGGGCTACAGAGGAAGGGGTGGTTTTTAGAACAATCAAGGTGGCTTTCAGAATATGCAAAATGATAATCATACTGTGCAAGGAGGACTAAAACAAGGGGGGAGGCTAGTCAGAAGAGCTCCCCTTGTATGATGAACATGTGGGATGACAGGCACATTGCACGCACATGTGGAAGCCAAGGGTATGTAGAGAATGGGCAATTCTCAAGGGGGGGACAGCTTATCCTCCAGCATATAGCTCACAAGCTAGAAATGTATTTGCCTAAGACCAGACAGTATATCAAGCACAAGTGCAGCAAATGCAACAGACATTGCAACCACAGCAGGCACACTTAAATCCCCCACAAGGGCAGTCAGAGCACGCACCCATGCAGATACAGCAGAATGCAAACATGGGGCAGTCATGACAGCAGTGTTTACACAGAGTACTACACTGGGGTACAAACCTCTGGCATATTGTAGTGGAATTCTGGAGCCAGCTAAGATAGGGCACTTTCTTGCAAACAGTCGCTGGCAGCAGCCGCGTTGGCAATAGAGAAGTCTACCAGTATTGTCATGCGATGGTTCATGACACTTTTTGTAGAGCATGCTTTGTTGGCCATTTTAGAAAAACCTAAGGGTACATTGACATCTCAGAGAGCTTCTTCATATGAGGTGGTTATATCAAATCCTGTAATCAAAATAGTCAGGTGTAAAATAGTGAACTCTGCCACGTTTGTAGCTGAGCCTGTGGCAGGGGGTGAGCATGTGCATGATTGCGCTAACTACAAGGAATTCTATGATGATATCCCGAGTGTAAAGGAAAATGCGTTAGCAGGGGGGAGATTCTTTTTATTGATGGTTCTTTGAAAATCGATCAAATTAGTGGGGAAAGGCATTCTGACTCAGCTGTGGTAAGACACAGAGCCAATGGTGAGGTTGAAGTGGTAGCAAGTGCAAAACTACTGTCACACTTTTCAGTGCAAGCAGCAGAATTGTTGGGGCTTATTGTCACATTGGAGAAGCGTGAAGGGCAGGAAGTGACGCTGTACAGTGACTCCACCTATTTGATGTCAACGGTGCACGTAGGGTTAACACGTTGGAAAAGGAGGGGCTACCTCAGAGCGGATGGCACTCGAGTGCAACACGCAGCATTATTGGACAGGCTTATTAAGGTACTACAACTCCCAGTAGCCAGTCGCCATTGCAATAGTTACATGCGCAGCACATACTAAGCGTACTGACTCTATCTCTCGAGGGAACAAAGCCACAGATGAAGAGGACAAAAAGCTTGCATATTTGGCAGATATTTCAAGTTTTGATACTTCCAATGTAGAGGAGAAGGTAATTATAATTATGACAGTAAATTAAGGGTTTAATCATTTGTCAAGTACAAGTTGATGCAAGTTCAAAGCAGTGCGCCACAGGAAAAGCAGGAATTGTTGAAACGAAGGGGGTGTTCTTTGTCCCCCTCTGAAGCATTATGGTGACAGTACAGTGCTGGAAAGCCAGGGATGCCAGTAGCATTGTTAAAGGTAGCGCTTAAACAGCTGCACTACCCTCCGCAAGTAACTAGGGAAAGCCTCATAGCAGCTATTGCAGAGGACTGGTTCGCACCGAACCCGTTAGAACATGTTGCATTGTATGTAGTAAATTGCAACGTATGTCAAACGTTTAACGCTGGGCATACACTGCAAACGATCAGAGGAGTGATTCCTCGACCGAATGGTCCTCTTCAGCATTTACACATCGATTAGGTTGACATGCTGCAAGTATGTAGTGGATACAGGCATATGATAGTGGTGGTGTGTCCCTTTTCCAGGTGGATCAAAGCAGGTCCTTGTACACACCCTGATGCCACTTGCGCAGGGAAGTTTTTAGTCTGAGAAGTCTTTCCAAGATGGGGAATATGTGAGGTGCTGAGATCCGACAATGGGTCCCATTTTGTTAATTAAATATTTGAACAGATTAGTTTATTGCTAAGTATAAAACACAAGTTTTCTTCTGCTTATCACCTGCAAGCGAACAGAATATGTGAGAGACTCAATGGTCTCCTTAAAGAGAAAATTGCGAAATTAAAATTGACACTGAAAAAGGGATGGCTGTATTGCCTGCCCCTTGCATTATATGCATTAAGGAATCAGCCTGGGTCGGACCACCACCTCACGCCCCATGTGCTAGTGACAGGGAGGTGAATGAGAACTCCTTTGTCTCCTCCATCGAGGAGCAGAAGTGATGCCCAGAAGACTGCAGAAATGTTAGGAAATGAGTTACGTGTTTATTTCACATGTATGACCTCTAGTCTCTCTGTCATTACAGATCAACTCAAACGTAAGGGGGGTTGGTCTCAGGACGCAGATGAAGACCATTCAGCAACCAGAGTTCAAGAAGTATTTCCTGTACCTAGACTTTTTATTGGAGAACCGGTCCTAGTAAGGAACTTCACCCAGAAGTGACATGTGCCACGCTTTAGTGGTCCCTACGTAGTAGAAAACATTACTCCCTCAGCAGTAAAAGTCCAAGAGAGACGTGCCTGGATCCACCTGAGTGACACAAAGCTATACGCTGGTGAGACCGACGCACCCGAAACTTTTGAATTGGAAGCAAGGCAAGAAGAAGAAGTTCAGCATGTGCAGACCCGATCAATGACGAGGAAGAAGGACGCTAAGGTTGCTGATTGAATAAATGCAGGTGTGCATTTGGACTGTGGCTCACCCCGGACATTCTTTATAGATATTATAGCAAGAGTGCAAACCCAGTTCTTGAGTCACAGGAATCTTTGAATTGGACTTCAGAAAGTGTTGACATACTAAATATTCCAAACCTGGAGTTTAAATTTGACGACTGGAAACCTGAGCAGTTTTCAGACTCATTCCTCACTGAGTTTCTGTTTGGTTGATTCAATCGTCTTAACAGATGTTGATGCCCATAGGCTACTTCTCGCTGTTTTTGTTTTCATTCTTCGAGCTTATCCTGCTCTTGTTGGGTGCAGTGTTAATCTACACACTTTTCTGCATGATCCAAAAAATTGGCCCTGCGATAAGGAGGCTGCTTATGGCGATAGTTGAACAGATCCTGCATATAGTTGAGCCTGATCATTTAACAGGGTTGCCTGATTTAAAAGTTTTTTTCCCTCCTTATAGCAGTACACAGGCACAATGAGGAATGTTGAGAATGGTACAGTTTCAGAAAGTGAGCAAATTCAATGACTTGTCGAAAATCGTAAATGGTGGGAATTAATGTATTGTTGCGTAATATATGCGTGCTCAGCATTTATTGTTGTTTTCCTGATTTTGTTAATCCAAACTGTTTACTTCATTGGTCCAAGCACCATAGAAGTTCCTTTGATTCTTCCAACTCCAGTGACTCTCGATTTTCCCCACACCAGTGGCTCGTGGGAGGTTTCCTATTGCTAAAGCGAATGTACCGATGATCTCCCCTGTAGTAAGAACCCTTACTGATATACTTCTTGAGTATTATGTGAGCATTCATTTTGCAAGAGCAAGACACAAGAGAAGCACAAAGGAAGATGATCATGAATTAAATAATTATTTAGACAGCACAGTGCACTTGAGTAATAACATGTGGTATCAGCACATAAAAAAAGGTGGGAGACAGGACGTCCAAGGAGAGTTGGTATTTTTGTGCTCTCATACATGGGGAATTCTAAGATATTTATAGCTATAGAAGTAGCATCCACAAAGCTCATTGTCTAACACAACTTGCACTTTGCTATTCAAGAGGTCAGTTGCAGGGTCGAATGGCATTCTTGGTATGGGTGACTGAGAAGACGGCTCCAAGAGAAGATGACTATGTGCAAGATTTAAAGACAAGAGAGAGGCCAGCAACAAAGAATCAAGTGATAAGATATGAACAGCCTGGAATAAATGTAGCAGGAATCAGATGGGAAGAACCTAAAATGCTCACTTATCAAGGAAAGAAGCATGAAGAAATATGAAGATGAAAGGAAAGAGGTCAGCTGCAAATCAAGGGAACAATGCTGACCCCAGAAGGATGGGCTGAAGGCCTGATCATATGCAGAACATTAGCACTTATGGGATTCTATGAAGCAGTCATAGATACTGCTGAAAATGAATGCAAGCATCATTGGACGAAAATTATGAAATTGCTGACATGGGTTGATCATAAAGGAGGGCCGTAGCAAATGCAGAACTGTGCTTCAGAAACAATGGCACAAGCAAATTTGGAATGAATCAGCAGTGCAGCCGGACATTCAATGTACCAGGCATGAAGGATGGAACAGTAGTGATAATGGACCACTACTGGCCAAGTGGATCCAGACCATATATGAAGTTGTCCAATGACTGGGGAGGGCTGTGTTTCATAGTTCTCATTCATGTTCCAGCATTGGTGATTCCGAAGAGTGACCTCAGTATTGAAGAATTCCCAAAAGCAGATGCTCACCTAAGAAAGAGGAGATCAGTTGGATTTCTCAATCAAACAAAGAGGCAGAACTACTTTTCAGCTGAATCCATAGAAGCCTTTGATTCAATTCCGTATGAACACAGGTTGTTCAGTCAGACTGCTGCAGTATTCACAACTATCTTCATGCCAGGGATCCAGACGATGGCTAATGCCAAATGGTTACAGATTACCAGATGGGAACTAGGATTGATGACCCTGCAGAACAGATATGTCCTGGACATGATTACTGCAATGGATGGAGGAGTTTGTGTCAAAATCAGAGAATCATGTTGCACATTCCTACCTTCTCACGACAACGAGAATGGGTCCTTGACTGTGGCCATAGCAATGCTAACAAACTTGCACATCAAGTAGGAAGATGAGACAGAAGATACTGCAGATGACAACTCGCTTGCACTGATCTTCTCACGGGTCCCACAATGGATGGCAAATATTTTCTAGTTTCTCTGAGCACTATTGGTGATGATCATGTTTGGATTCTGTGTGATCAGAATAATAATCATACAGTGCAAGAAGACGGCGAAGAAAGTAGTAGGAATGAAAATCATGATCAATGTTGAGTCTGGGTTTGGACCCAAAGAGCTGACAGATGAAGAAACCAGAAAATATATAAAATCAAGCATTCTAGCACCTGAGGGAATGAAGTTCCTTTATCCAAGAAACCACAAGAAGTATATGGGAAGATGGGTCTAGTGCAGTCTGAATGGACAGTATAGCCACATGACCTGGAGTGTTGATGAACATGTAAAAACATCAGGATCCCTGCAGGGAGTAATGAAGATATGGACTCCAAAGAAGCACTTTTTCAGACAAGGATGTCTAGATGTGAAGACTGATGGGAGAGTGTTCGATGAATCAACCAGAGGGAGGAGTATAGAGGAGGAGCCAAATGCCTCAACTGGAAATCCCGCCCCTATTTTGCCTAGATGTTGGAAGCCGGAAATTTGGACATGCACAACACCAGTACTGGTACCTATCCCACGAAGAATTCTCAAAACCAGGTATCCATTGAGAAAGCCCTAAATGATGTACCCAGAGAGAGATGACAGTCTCTTAAGGGAAGTCCTTGAAGAAGTTTGAAGTGATGAACGCAAGAGAATGGTGACATCACATGAAGCAGAAATGACGCACCAAAAAGAGATTCCAAAGAAGAAAGTATATAGACATTATAGAATCTGATGACAAAGAGAAGAGTCAAGTCACATTTCATGTGCAGGAATGAAGATTGTAAGTGCGAAGAGCACTGAAGAAAATACAAATCGCTTTATAACTGTACAGATGCTGCAACGCAAGTAGACTAAGTAATCATCAAGGCTGGCTATACGTAGTCAATAGACTGCAGGCGGTGCTGCCAATATATATATGTATATGTATATTACATGGCCTGCGGTAGCGGCCATCTAGTTATGGTTCCGTTGCTAAACCCATATGAAGAGCACTTTCTGGGCGGCTTATAACTTTGCTCCCCGTGGACAAATCTTCACCAAACTTTCCATAAAAAGTATATGGCCCACATTTATAGGGGGGCCCCAAAATCTCTTTTTTTCCCATAGTCTGAATGGAGAAAAGAATTCTGTCACGCCTACAGCCCAAACCCCTGAACGGATTTTCACCTCATTTGCAGCAGGAGCGGCGGCTTGGTCCCAAAAGTGTGCTTTTGTAAATTTGGTGAACATTTTTTAAAACGACCAAAAAGTAGATCTAAATAAATGTGTGATATCTATGCTCCGCAGACAGGACACTGATTGGCTAATTGGCTTGCGTCATGTCTGCGGACACGCAACGTGTTCTCTGATTGGCTGGGATGAGGCATGAGGTGCGTCCCATTGTTTCGATACGCCCGCCATATTGAATCCACGGACGTCCGCGGACAGTGCAGCATGCAAGTGAGCATAAATCCAATTTTGGGGAGTATGTTGGTGTGCATGAGTGCTTGGGGAGAGTGGGGGAGTAAGAGAAGGGTCAAATGCTGTATTTGTTTAGGTGGGAGAAGGCTGTGATGTGTTAGCGGCGTCTGTGATGTCATCAATGACATTTGCGATGTCATCTTTGATATCCTGGGTGTTTTAGCAGTGCACGGTGGTGGCGCAAGTTATGGTTGCTTAGCTTACCATAACTGGCGAATATCAAGGGTTTTTCAGGTTTACTTGGAACCATAATGTCCCTTTAACATTTTTTTACTGAATTTCATAGGTTTTTAGTAACGCAACTTAACCATAATGTCCCTTTAACAACATTTTTTTCACTGAATTTCATAGGTTTTTAGTAGCACAACTTAACCATAATGTCCCTTTAACAACGTTTTTTTCACTGAATTTCATAGGTTTTTGGTAGCCCAACCTAACCCTAATACCCCGTTAATAAAGTTTTCTCACTGAATATAGATATTGATAATGTAAATGTGATAAATGTTTACTAAGACTCCCTTAGCTTACATACATATAACATAGAACATGCTAAACCCCCTTCCCCCGCTAGTGATTTGGATGTCCACGGACCGTGCGCATGTCCACAGACGGACGCGGTCACCATCAACACTATCCAAAAACTCAGGGGGTATCTTACATTATTGTATCATACAATAAAAACACCAAATATGTTTGAAAAGCACCATATGAATACATTACATTTAATAATAAATAAAAAGTGGAAACTGTATATGTAAGACACCAACCATCCACTGAAATAGGGTTTGCAATATAATGGAATATACCCACAAAAAAAATGCCTCCAACAGAATTACCTCACAGAAACTGTTAAGCAAAAAGCAAGAGCATACCTACACAGCAGTAACACCAAAAGTTTGTAAGAAACTAGTAAGTACACTATATTTATTTCATATATGTATACATTTTCTGTATTAGGTACACTAAAACTCATTTCTTTTTTTGTTTACACAGAAATGTCCAGTACTTTGGAATGGCTGGAAGAAAATTTAACACGAGATGAAATGAGCGCAGACAGTGATACTAATGGTATAAACAACATTTCTCTATATAAGCCGATTAATAACCATTACTTTATGTGTAGTTAACATATATATTTTTTTAATAGACCATACAGACAATAAGTATAACATACCAATAGAGACATTAGAAGATCCTCTGAAACGAATGGAACTAAAAATGGACATGTTAATGAAAAATATCATTCTTATAAACAGTTCATTGAGGACCACATTAAAGAAAACCTTAAATATCACTGTCCCACATGTACCTGTTCCCCATCTCCATGTCCCAGCCAACGATCCCCAAACCCTCCCCAGCAAGAAAAATGTTACAATGAGAATTCCTCTGTATTTGTTTCAGTTTCTGCTTCCCCCCTCTCTTTCGTAATTTTTATACTGTTAAACAATAATACAATTTGAAGTGTGTTCTTAGTATATGCCTGTGTTTTATACCTGTTCTTACTGTTCGTACTGTTCGTAATTAAAATGGCGGTGTCCTTAGAACACACAAGATGTCCGCCTGTCCTTAATTAACCAAAATGCGGTTGTCCTAAGGACAATATACCTGTTCGTACTGTTCGTAATTAAAATGGCGGTGTCCTTAGAACACACAAGATGTCCGCTTGTCCACAATTAACCCAAATGGGGGTGTCCCAAGGACAATATACCTGTTTGTAATTAAAATGGAGGTGTCCTTAAAACAAACAAGATGTCCGCCTGTCCGTGATCACACAAAATGGGGGTCTCCTAAGAACACCCCCCCTGTTTGTAATATCTGCAACCAGAATTAATATATCCGTAGAACACATATCCCGTCCGCCTGTCCGCAAAATTTTGACGCACATTTATTTTATTCAGGGACTTCAACACTATTCGTAGAACACCCGCGCACATGAGTATCACACACTTGGGTCCTACGAACATCGCGCCGGTCCGCAACTGTCTGCCGCACGTGTGTCGCACTTTTAAATAGTTCAGGGACCCGAACACTGTCCGTAGAACACCCGCGCGCATACGCACAACCGTGCTCGTGCATTTTGTGTCCTGCGGACAGCCATCCCATTCGCGAACATGTCCACGACATCATCATGTGACCGCACCCACGCTGAGCGTCTGTCCTTATTTGCGGACACTGTCTGGGCCCCCGAACATTTAAAAGGTGCTTTTTTGAGCAATCCAAGGTATTTTACAGTAAAGGTTCACCATTGCACATGTCCCAGACAATGTCCCTGCCGATCTACATACTTTTTGGAACTTTTTTAGCCCTTTCTTGCTGTTCGATCTGTCTGCGAACAGCATGGGTGTCCGCAAAGCGCGCACCTGCACCTCTATAAAAGGCCACATCCCAGAGCTGATCCTCATTCTGCTTTTGGATTTCCAAGATTTACAACAGGATAATTGTGCAGGGTGCTGTTCTTGGTTCCTGGTTATTAACCTTCCAGATGGCATCCCAAATTGCTTCTGCTGCTACTGCCTCGTCATCAGCACCCCCACCCCCTCCACCACCACCACGTCCCCAAGGGCCTTCAGAGGGGAACAGGCATGAGAATGCAGAGGAGAGGGATGAAGAGGATGAGGTAGTGGAAGTCCCTACGACTAGCACTCATCGTGAGTCTTGGGTGTGGCGGTTATTTACCACCGTTGATGGAAAGCCAAAAGCTCATGTGAACAAGGTGATCTGTTTCAGTGCTGCATGGTGCTGAGTCGTGGCAAGCCTGGTTCGTATAGCTATGGTACTACATCAATGAAGCGACACCTAAAGTCGTTCAACGGTGGGGCTATTCGTAAGGTTGTACCTTGCGATAAACGTAGTAGTTTGAGTTCCTCTGCAGCATCCTCCGTTTCCGCTCCTGTCACTACAATAGACACTCCTGTGGGACAGTGAATCCCTCCAGCTGCCTCGCAGGCCATTCATGATGCTGTTGACCCTTACCTTTCGAGGGTCACAATATTGTGCATGTACTGCGATGCAGTACTTTGCAAGGGGAGAACCTTCGGACTACTTTCGAGACTGCGGTCAAGGAGCATGAGAAGGTCTGCAACCTTCCTCAATAAGGCCCACCCTACATCTTCCTCTCTCCATCTGCCCTTTCTTATCCCCATGGTTGGTGTCCCTTCCTTACCCTCCTTTCCCCTCCTTTCCTTGTGTGTCCTGTTTAAAAAACCCAAAAATATATAAAACAACAAAAAAAGGCTCTTTTCAGTGCCGCCTTTCACAGTTTAAAAATACAAGTGACAAATAAATAGTGCAGGGTCCTGCGCATTTTTTAAAAGTCCACGGACATTTATTTTTGGGGATGCTGCCCTATCAGAACCATTGCACTTTTCTATGGGAGGATTTGGTGGCTCTGAAAAGAGCCATTTTGTGGTGTTTTTTTGTGTTTCAAAAACTTCAAATGGTCAACACCTGCTGCAAAATGCATTGCTGTAATTCCAAAAAAGTTTTCAATGCATTTTGCATATTTCGCCAAAAAATCTGATTGCCAGCAAAAGTAAGATGTACTCCATCTCAGCGAAAAATGTGTGTACTACAAAACATAATGTTTTCATTCTGGGAAGAGGACCTACCAACATCTCTCAAAAAGGCACAAACAGCCTTGTTAACATTACGCCTTGTTTTCTCCATTTGTGGACCAAATGAAAAAGAATGCAACCACATTTGTCTCTTTGCAATATGGGAAAAAATTACTCTGGAGTTTGGATACATGTCCATGACTTTCCCAAGTGCTTCTTTCATTGCAAATTACAAAGAGATTCCAGACACATGTCCTAATATGTTTCCTCCACAATGAATAATAATGATGTCTGGATGACGCTGTGTCACCAAAGTAGCACAGAGAGGTACCAAATCCAGCCACTTCATTCCACGCACTCCATGCCAGTGCACTTCCACATGAGAGAATTCAAGATGTGCAGCCACTCTACAGCGATCTGCATGCACCTCCAACCAATTTATCCACAAATCTCCCAAAATCCAAACAATCTGCTTTCTGAAACACACAGCCCTAGCTATCTGCTCTTCTCTCAGGAAAAAGACCTACTGACAAACTCTCTCCTTACACAACACACCCAGTAAACCTTATTAACCAATCCCTTGCTCTGCTCAGTCTCATTTGCATGCCTTTCAACCCCAAAATCCCTGTATGTAATAAGCGCTGTCTGCGGACAAATCGAAAAATCTAAACATGAGGAATGAACATTTAAATAGTCTGCCCCATTTCCCCTTTGAGGTTGGCTCTGAAAAGAGCCTTTTTTGTTTTTTGCAGATGCTTCAGAAACACCTTTTATTTAGTATTTTTGTGTTTTTATTTCTTATTTTCCTCCAAAAATATTCACATTAGCTACTCCAAAGCAACCCTTATGTTCCAAAACAGCATGGCATTTTCCATAAAATATAAGGAAATGCCATCTTCTTTAAAATAAACAACATTACCAGAATCAATGTTCTCAATATTACAAAAGAATATACCAGCTCTAAGCATGAAAGCAAACATGCCTCAGTTGATTGCACACCTAGCAATATGTTGCTGAGGACAAAAAACAAAACTATTGTCCCATATTGCCCTAAGTACTAAACCAGAAAAAATTACCTTGGCATTTGGAAGTATTTTTATTAGTGCCTGAACTAAGTGTTCCAAATCTGCCAACAAAGTAGGGGCACTGGCATAGCCCAAATGCAAATCACCAGAGTGCAAAACAACTACATGTGGAGTGTTCACCCTGCCCATATCTCCACAAACTTGTACACCCTGTACATTGAAACGGGCACAGTGCTCCACACCACCTCCACTCCTTTAACATCAAAATTGTCTGCCACATTCCTGCATTTATCATACTGCCCCAAACAATGCACAACATATCTCTAACCACCAACACCCTGACTTTCTCCACCTCTGCCATCTTCACTACACACAGCCTCTTTCAACACAAACCACAACCTCAACATCTGATTGGCTGATCCCTACAGTCCACTTTTCATGCTGGATTTGCTGAGAAACCCCAGATTTGGCACGCCCTGTCCACAGCCAGCCACGGTGCCCGCAGAGCGTGTAACACTGGGGCAGCCCTTCTACCCTTTCCACTTCACTCTCTACACCATTTCCTCATTGGCTACTGTTAAGCCGTTACACAATCCTCCACCAATCACATCCAAGAACTCTACATCTAACTCTATCATCACAGATCAGCACTTTAGATGTACTATTGATCACTCTCAGTACCAATTGGGCTGTGACTGCAAAGGACCTACAGCAACAACTACTATAAAACTGTAAGGATATTTGGCGTGTTACAGTACAGAGTACAGCACTACTGCACAGGTAGCAAACAGCACAGAGTACAGCACTACTACACAGGTAGCAAACAGCACAGAGTACAGCACTACTGCACAAGTAGCACATTTTTTTTTGCATTACCACCACAAGGGTGCGGTGCATTGCTATGTGGGTTACCAGATTAACAAGGAAAGACAGGCTGTTCAGTCAAAAACGATTTTAATATATAAGATGCAAATCTATTTTTACAGTTAAAAGCACACGTGCTCATTTAAAAATGCACACTATTTTCACCTGAAATGCCTATGGTGCGAGAGACACATTTGAAAATTAACAGCTAACCTATTAACCATTAACCTGACTAATAAAACCTTATTTAACATAACCCACTAATAAAATGTGTTCTCCACTGCAGAATTAGGCATACTCTGAAAGCCATTTAAATGTGTGTGCAGATTTTTTTCTCTGCCTGCTTCTCCGTGTTTTTGTGCACAGTAACTGCAGGAAGAAGGAAGTCGGATTTGCAACAATTGCAAATGTATAAGCGAAGCTATTGTTGAAGAGTAGGAGGATGAGAGATGGTGGATTTCATTGGGACACGTCATACAGAGGGCTGAGATGAAAGTTTTAGTGGGCAGTATCGGGGAAAAAGACAGGGAGACATTTTTCTGCACTACTGGGGAGAAGACCTGGCTGTGGGACTCCTGACTGAATGCAGATCCCTGCGTCCTGCTACAGTCAAGATTTGGCAGTCGAGATTGGAGAGAGCTGAAAGAAGGACCTTTCCACTGGCTGAGGCGTTCCTATCTGAAAAAGCTGAGAATTCCAGGCAATGAACCCGGTTTGAGAAGGCAAGCGTTCCTTTTTGCTGGAGTTAATCCAAGGGAGCCACATTCACAAAGAGAACAGCCAAAGAGAACAACTAAAAAGATAAGGTAATGAGAAGTGTGGGAGCTGAGTGTGTACGGTAATATGCAGTCAGTGTAGGATTCCTGTGCATGCCTTAATCAAATGCTATTGTTGCAATTTGAGTTCTGTTCTCCGCCACGCTCTTTGCAGTGTGTCATAGACAATGCTTTTACTGTACCATTTTATTTATTTCTGTAAAGAGTGAGATCGTGTTTAAATGCAACTTTTATAATACAGAAAAATATTTGAAAACAGACGGGTGGTGTATTTAATATTTACCATTACAATGCCGATGAAGTGGGGAGATTTTTAAACAGTGCAATGGTCATTTTAAGACAGATGTGTGCATGTCAGATTCAGTATGAACAGTTGTGAGTGATTGTAGCATAGCTCGTTGGAGGTACATGAGCCAACGGGAAGAGAGACTCTCTGAACATAGCTCCCTACCGTATATAAGGTAGTGGAAATTACCACAAGATTACCATATATAGCTCTCTGTCGTAAATAAGTCAGTGAGATCGCCCATGGTGGCACACTATCACTGAAAAATGTGGTATTCCTAGAATGTAGGTCTGAGGTCTCTCTAGTGATTACACGAAAAATCTAAGCAAAGATAAGGGATTTTGGACATTGGGGCCACAAATAAAACAAGGGAATTATGCTCCCCAAAATACCACCAACCGCGCCTACCACCCACGCATACCAAATATGCATGCCTGGGTGCTGAAATAATGCATGTTCACTGTATTATTGTTGTACATGGCCCAATCTGAATACAAGGAGTGATTGTTGCTAAGTTATATTTTGGCGGTAAGAAAATACCGTCAGGCCCCAAATCTCCACAAAATACCCTACAAAACTCACCAAGATTTCTACTTGCAGATTCATGCACATCCACATGCATGAACACAGACTACAGGTATGAATATTTTCTACACAGTACATGTACAGCTCTTCTAGGAATACACATAAACAGAGTAACTGCCACTTACTCTGTATAAACTGTAAAATGAACTTACTGTAATTTCTTCCATCTGCTATGATGAAGTGTCAATTGCAAACCTGTCTGCTCTCCAAATGTTTGTTTACACACACAGTTATCTAGAAATGTTTTATTTCATATTAAAAGATGGGAGAAATAACAGTATAATTATGAATAAGGCTGTCCAGTGTGTTATAAAATTACATGCAGCCAGGATGAGTACATGCATCTTCATTCAAGCACACACACAGACAATATCATTAGAAAGTCTCCCAGCTGAAGCAACACCACTGCCTCTATATGAAATCCTTCTGCTTTTTTCCCCACACCTTCACAAATGCATACATTGCATGCTTTTCTGTACAATCTCTGCCATTTACCCTGTAAAAATAGCAAAAAATGCATTTGATTATTTCTTCTATCTCTTAACATCCAATAACATAACATTAAAAAAAAGTGTTCTCTATACATTTACTAGTATACTCATTTGTAAAACATATTCAACTAACAGATTCTAAGTAAAATATACAGGATGCACATAGGCAAATGAAAGTGCATGTCCATGCTATGCTAAGTTAGAAGAAAGCACTGCTACTACAAAAACAAAAAAACAATGTCTAGATTAACAAAAATCCTATAAACACACATATTCACTAACTTCTTTCTCTTACAATTGCAGTGAAGACCACTCTCCTGAAAAGCAGCAACATCCAAAGTACGAACAAGAAAGAAGAAACGTACTCATTCCATACAAAAAAGTACGTACAATACTAACATTATATTCTAACTGTTACTCAAACATACTAACATTTTAGTATTGTACAACAAACAAGTGTATTAACCCTTTACCATTAGATGTAGTATTAGTGCTTCCCCTTACCAGCTGCATACTTTATATTGTCATCTGAAGCCCAGTATAGTAACACACAAATACAAGAATAACCTTCCCAACTTGATGTAGCTGCCCATTGCACAATCAGACATCTCCACAATCATCCTTACCCTCATACTCAGACACTCATACACAAAGCACGCATACACTGCACAACAGCCCAACCCAAACTTTCTTTTTTTTTCTCCAACAGACCCCATAGAATTCCTACCAAAAAGCAACTCCATAGAAAGCAATGCAGAAGTAGAGCAAATCAAAATAAAAGTGTCCAAAATAAGCATCCATCTCTAGCAGATTTTGTACAAAAAGTTCAAACAAAACAGCTAATACAGTCATTAAGCGAACCAAAACAAGCTTCCAGTAAAGAAACTTTGCCTCCTCTATCAAAATGTAAAATGAAACAGAAAGGGATTAACAAGACTTCAGCTACCACTACTGCTAACGCTGCACCTATAAATCTTGATGTAGTGGCAAGTAACCATACCAAAAAAAATATTTTACAAAAAATGTTCTGCCACAGAGTCCTTCAGAACCTTATAAAAACAGGAGAGAAATCATACACAACCCTTAAAACCTACCATGGAAAATTAATCATACACGCTCTCATAGACAGTGCAATCCTTCTCAAAAGGAAGTTATTTATTTTAGTTTTAAACAGAATGAAACCACTAACAAAGCTACCTACTAAACTACAAAAAAAACTTCTCAATAAACGGAATATCAACAAAAATAGCTTCTTAAACATCTGTGGAGGTGAATCGAGTCACACTACGAGCAAAGAACCATATTTTAATGAAGAAGCATATAAACAAAAGCAAACAAACTCAATTGCCATACATAGCAGTGGGGGAGGGTATGAACAACTTAATAACACCATTATGGAGCAAGAAACTCTGCTTACAAAAATATCCCCAGAAAACTCACTATCACCTCTCCATTCTGCTGAACCAAAACGTCCAGTCTACAAATGGCTATGCACATCAATGTGTAACATTGCCAAAAAATCTTTCAAATCTTTACGCCAGTTCCTCAATCAGTATGTAAAAAGCAAAGACAAATTCAAAATAAACTACTACAAAATATGGATGCCTGTCCAGTGCGCAAATACACAGGACTACAAGGACATCCATTATCCTGCATTTCAGGAAAATTTGCAAAACAACCTTCCATCATTTCAAAATTATATCAACACATCATTCAACTATAAGAAATCTGGTCGATAAACTCTACTATGCTTAAAGTCCTGCTTTAGCACTAGCCAATTTATATAACAATCTTCTACAAGGTACAGCCAAACAACTACTCGAAGAAATAGAGCATATCTAGAGAAAATATTTTGGAAGTGAAAGCCACTTACAAAATGCAATAGCTTTACAACAAACTAGCAACTACTGTACAAATGGCAACCTTCTAATAAACACATACAAAAAAGAAATACTAAAGTTTAAATGTACCTCTGCTGAAGTACCGAACCATGTGCGTGTTTTGCTGCAGGATTTTTTATAAAAGTAGCACAAAAACTGTATACAAAACGTACAAAATATAAGACAATGAAGATTCCAAATGGTTTCAATTAGCTCTCTACCCTATAGCAGAAAACAAATACGAAATTACTGACCCCTTAATACTTTGCAATTATTGCAATGCAAAACTGGACAACAACCAAACACCTTCACGTGCTATTACAAATAACTTGGAATTATTCCCACTACCAAAACCCCTGCAACAACTAAATTTATATGAAAGCATCATAATTCAAAAAGTGCACCCATTTCAAGCAATAATACGCCTTCAGCCAAAAACAGCAAAATTATCTCCCTCTGCAAAGTAGTTTATTTACCATTAGATCTCAAAGAAAATGTACACACTCTAGGAGTGCAACGGCCAATAGATCAATCTTTAATTATCTTAGTAAATGGCGTACCTACAAAAGACAATGGGCCTCATTACACAGTAGGCAGTAACCACTGCGCTATTAGCGCCATGGTTGCTGCCGGTATTTTACCCTGTCCGCCTTGGTGGATGGTGGAATTACCGCCCTGCTCCAAGGTGAGCAGGGGCGGTAATTCTCCATTCACCAAGGCACTTCCCCATTCCCATTTTTGCCCCCATAGGGCTTAATGGGTTGGGGAAGGCGCTAATTACGGTACCGCAAACTGCCAGCCGTTAAGGTCGGGTCCCGCAAAGGGAACTCGTAGTAAGGCGGTAAGAGTTTACCGGTACTGGTGCCCTTACCGGTACCGGTAAACCTTTACTGCATACCGTGTAATGAGGCCCAAAGAAATGTGGCAACAACTCGTGGATTTATATGAAGTTAGACAAGCCCTGCAATATCTAAAAAACAACAATGAATACTACAAAGAAATTAACATTGAAGAAAACCAGAGAGAAACCATTGAAATAATTCAAGAGTCACCAGAAACTGGTCAATTTCAACTTCTAAATCCTGCTACAGAATCCAATATTTTAGACCATTATACAATTCATCCTTTACACTCAAAAGACACTATAGATGATGCACTGGAAACGTACCAAATGCGATAAGCCAAATGATCTCCAATCAGCATATGGGGAAAAAGTATAGAAACATGGGCCTTTCCTCTACTCTTTCATACTAGCAAAGGAGCAAGGTACGATGATAGACCCACACAGATAACACCATCAGAATATCGCTCTTTACGAAAGTATTCTGATGACCCCAGATTCAGACAAAATGTGGAATACATATTTCACCTTCTCTTTGAAAGTGAACTAGCAACTCTATGCTATGGAGTTGCATACACATTAAAATCCGGTACCCATTTTCAAAATATGTCAGCTACGCAATTATTACAAAAAGTGCAAGAAAAATATGAGGTTTTACAGTCAAGCATTACAAATCTTTTAGCAAACATGCATGGTACAAAAGAATACTGGTTCCAACATCACAGAGATGTACGCTGTATGATAAGAAACCTTGGCCCACCCACTTGGTTTGTTACATTAAGTTGTGCAGAATATGCATGGGAAGATTTACACGATTTCCTACGCATAGCAAACAAAAACAAAACAAACATAGATATAAAAACACCAGGAGAACTCTGCTCTCTAGATCCTGTAAATGTATCAATATATTTCCATCATTGCTTCATTGCTATGCTACACCTTATTTGTAATAAGACTGTTCCTCCCCTCGGAGAAGTTCAACACTTCTTTTGGAGAAAAGTATACAAAGCCAGAGGAGCACCACACATCCACATGCTATTATGGATTAAAGAGGCTCCTACATTTGGTCAAGATAGTGATGCCACTGTTTTGCAGTTCATCCAAAAATATTTCACTTGTGAAATCCCTTCACAAACAACACATAGTGACCTTCATGCACACATTTTACAATTTTAAAGACACAAATATGGGAAATATTGCTGTCGCTAATATAAAAAAAAGGGAAATACTACACCAAATGGTGCTTTGGTTTCCCTAGACCAGTTTCAGCAACAGGTCAAGTAAACAACTTCATGTCTTCAGTCAGACATAGTGTCAAAGGTAAATCAGCTAAGAACACATATTACATAAAAATAACAGAAGAATCAAAATACATCAATGATTACAATGCAATCATTGCCCTCCTATGGAATGCAAACATAGATGTGCAGTACATTGCAGACAATACCACTACAGTTGCATGATATGTCACAGCCTACTTAACCAAAGCAGAGAAAACAGAACTTCAGAACCTCTGGGATGACATATCCTCTGACAAAACACTATCACAGAAATTGTACAGCTTAGGCATAAATATGCTCTCTCATAGAGAATGTGGCTGCAATGAAGCTGCAGACCGTTTAACCGGTACTGCCTTGTATGGAAAATCTGACAATATAGTATGGCTAAGTCTTGGTCCTGCAAATCTAGAAAAAGAGTTCTCAAATCATATGAGGACAATAGCCAAAAATGATCCCAACAGCCAAGGCATTTTGAAAAACAATTTACCAGACACATACTACCCAAACAGGAGTACCACTTTGGAAACCATGTGCCTCTACCACGTAGCCCAAAACTTCACATACAAAAATAATATAAAACCAGATGAAAAGAAAGGTAGATACAGAGTTGTAAATTGTGAAGGCAGCTTAGTGAAACTTACCAAACACAGCTTAATTAATTATATCAAATTGTCATTAAAAACTCCTCAACTTAAAGAACTGTATTACATGTCCCTGCTACAACTTTTTAAACCATGGAGAAAAGAAGAAGAGTTACTGGATACATATGACTCCTATGAAGATGCTTTCAAAGCAAATGAAAGCACTATAACAGATGTAAACTTTACACAGTACCAAACAATGTTGCACAATGAACAGCAACGCGAAGAAGAACTCCAGGCCCAACTAGAAGTGGACACTCCCGACAGTAGTCAACCTTCTGTAACAAGAAGCCAAGAACTACTTGGATAGTCACTAATAGCAAATGAGGAATAATTAGCCATGACAGAAGTAGAAAATACCATGTTTCAGTATGAACAAGCTACAGAAGACTTTGCTGTACTGGAATCACAACTAAACAATGAGCAGCATAGCATCTTCCAAGAAATAACAAAACAAATTGAACATGGTGTGCAACATGAAAATAAAAGCTGTACCTGCCAAGACTACAAACCTATACTGCTATACGTGAGTGGTCAAGCTGGTTCAGGCAAAACATTCTTAATCAAAATCATCAGCAAGTTCCTCCAACAATTGACAACTAAGAAACTGTCAGCTGTTGTAAGTGCCCCCACAGGTTTGGCTGCCTACAACATAGGCGGTGTCACTTTACACTGATTACTACTCCTTCCAGTAGAACACCAAAACAAATTAGACTATTACAAACATTCCACAGAAGTTGCAATGGAACTACGCAGAGTTTTCAAACAAATGAAAATGCTGCTAATAGATGAAGTGAGCATGGTCTCCAACTGAATGTTGGGTTTGATTCACCTCAGGTTACAAGAGGTCCTCAAAACAGACTACGAAGAGCTCTTTGGAGGAAAACACATTATTGTTTTTGGATATCTTCTTCAATTGACACCAGTGAAAGGTGAACCTATTTTTAAAACCTTAGGGCACAAACTGTGCCGTAAAACTCTTGGCAGCACAGGAAATGTCAACCTTTGGCAACATTTCCAATACAGAGAATTAACAGAAAACATGCGCCAGCCTGCAGACCTCACATACGCCAACATTTTAAAAAGTATTAGAGTTGGTGTACTATCTCAAGAAGCACAATCTATATTAAAAACCAGGCACATCCATGCACTCTATGGCCATAACTCATGTGCTACTGATGTCATGGAACAATTAGCACACACAAATGTCAATTGTATGTCCTTGATGCCAACTCTTGCCAACTTTTGCAAGCTGTTCAAAATTCAATGAAACAATGTTGAAAAAATAAATGCAACCAATAATAGAAATTTGCTCCACTGATAAACTGGACGTACATGGTATGACACTACCCATGTGTCGACAAGCCACAACAACACTAAATACCTTAGAAAACTCTATCTCCAACACAGCAGGTTTGAAGAAAATATTAAAATGATCTTTAAACTGTAGAGTAATGCTTAAATGTAACCTTGACGTGGAGCAAGGACTAGTTAATGGAGCACTTGGGACAGTTGTTGGCTTTCAAACATACCGAAGTGACAACAACATTCAGTTTGTCAATCTTCTCTTCGACAAACTATCCGAATTTAAAAGGATAGGACGCTCAACAGCACGCTTCCTTCTTTACAAAGACATGTATGTACGCAGAGAACAATTTTCTCTAACTCTAGCATACGCAGTCACGATTTACAAATCACAAGTTCTTACCCTAGATAAAGCATTGATAGATATTGGTAGCACAGTCTTTTAAGAAGGCATGAGTTATGTAGCACTATCATGCTTACGTACACTTGACAGAATATTTCTAATCAACTTTGATGCAAGTAAAGTAAATGCTGATATTTCTTGCATTCTAGAATACAATAGACTGACTTCACTCTACAACACCATCTAAAAACCTATCCTGTTCAGCAAAAAGCAGAATGTTGTAAAAGAAAACTACTTCAGACTCAAACTATGCAAGCTCTCACAGCAATTCCTCCAAAGAAAGTAAAATAAGCTAATACTTCATCAAGGACTACAACCAAAGAAGAATCTACTGCTCAAAGTAACTCAACTACCTCTTCAAAGAAGCAAAGCACACTCCAAACAAATGACTTGGACACAGAACTGTCAGGTCCAGTCACATTTTCTAATACAACTGGAGTAAATTGCTACGAAAATGTAGCAATAAATATTCTATTCCAATTGCCACCAATTATTGACAACATTTACTTACACGGTACAGACCAATTGTGTTTGCAAATGTTAGTCCTTCATAGAAATGCAACCAACAATCCTGACAACACTTACAGCGTTTCTGGAATAAGGCAGGAATTGGACTACTGTGCTGGAATGGTCAAATTCACTATAAACTCACAAGAAGATCCACAAGAATGCCTAATGTACTTACTACAAGTACTAGAAAACAAAAACATACCTATAAATGAAATCTTCCAGATTTCAGACATGTGGAAACATACATGCACTCTTTGCAGGCATGTAGTACAAGAAGAATTTCCGAATTAATGCTTCGTGTATGCATCCATACCTAACTGTGAATCCATTCCATTTCAGCAACTTACACTGTTCATGCGCGCTTGCGCCGTATTATACACCACGAACAGCTCCACTTCATTCGAATTCGGGACCTCGCCAGATTGACCACGCACAGCGCAGCCACCCCAGCCTTACCCACATGAAGCTACACACAGGGCCGCATAATCAAAATCGACCCACACACTTAGGCTACCACATGGATGTTTGTAGCAGCCTGCACAGACTATGACCTCTCCGCACAGCCTATGCTTATCACACCTACAGTTCTCTGGAAGCACAGGAGTTTCCACCCAGCTTCCAGGACAGGGAGACCTGAATATATAAGGCCCCAGAAGAAGATTGTGAATTAGAACAATCGAAACATCAGTGATCTTCGTGGGAAAATGACTTAATACCACATCTAAGGACCACACTGAATCTTCCTCACAGTTTAACAGACGCCGGACCAGTCTCTCTTGGTCGGGGATCAGCCACAGCTGACCACTCCTTCTAACCTTTACTACATAGACCAATATAATTGCCCCTAACCACAGCAACCTAGTTAGGGCTTAATATCTGTGCCTCACATCTAAAAGGACTTTGTGTTTTTCTAACTCTACTGGTCTGTTTGAATGTATCAGAAAGAAAAACAGTATTTTAAGACAATACTTCACAGCATTGAAACTATGAGATTGTGACCTTTATGAAGGAATATTGTGTACACCTCTAGTTCAATTATAACAATTACAAGAAGCCATTGCATATTGTTTGTACAGACCGGAGAACAATTGCACCTCTTTTTTGCATTGTTCACATTTACCTTTGCCTATACACACAGTTGTTGTCTTTGACCTAGCTATGTTAAGTTAATAGCACGGTGCTCCTCTGTGTTGTCTTGTTTTATCTGAACACCTAATATTTTTTAAAGAAAAGAAGATAAAAACTCACAAGACTAGCCACTAAAATAATAAAGAGGCTACCTTATAACCAGTCATAGTCAATGGTTGTTTCTTCACCTCATGATTAGGATTTATTTCCGCTGCATGGGGACCTTGGGAAGGTAGAAATCGCAAACTGCTTAAAAGTGATTGCAGTACGAAATTAGAGAGGACAGGAACATCCAATGTACACATATCTCGTTCCCTCAGCCCACTAGGTCCTGTCCAATTTTAGGGCTGTCCCTCCAGTTACAAGGCTTTCAAACATACCCATGTGACAACAACATTCAATTTGTCAATATTCTCTTTGACAAACTATCAGAAGTTAAAAGGATAGGATGCTCAACAGCCCGCTTCCTTCTTTTCAAAGACATGTATGTACGCAGAGAACAATTTTCACTAACTGTAGCATACGCAGTTACCATTCACAAATAACAAGGTCTTACCCTAGATAAAACATTGATAGATATTGGTAACACAGTTTTTAAAGAAGAAATGAGCTATGTAGCACCATCACGCTTACCTACACCTGATGGGCTATTTCTAATCAACTTTGATGCAAGTAAAGTAAATGCTGATATTCCTTGCATTCTAGAATATAATAGACTGCGTTCACTCTACACCCCCGATCTAAAAACCTATCCTGTTCCACAAAAAGCAAAACGTTGTAAAAGAAAACTACTTCAAACTGAAACGATACAGGATCTCACTGCAATTCCTCCGAACAAATGACTTCGACACAGAACTGTCAGGTCCATTCAAATTTTCAAATACAACTGGTGTAAATTGCTACGCAAATGTAGCAATAAATATTCTATTCCAATTCCCACCAATTATTGACAACATTTACTTACACAGTACAGACCAATTGTGTTTTCAAATGTTAGTCTTTCATAGAAATGCAACCAACAATCCTGACAACACTTACAGTGTTCATGGAATAAGACACGAATTGGACTACTGTGCTGGAATGGTCAAATTCACTATAAACTTACAAGAAGATCCACCAGAATTTCTAATGTACTTACTACAAGTACTTAGTACAAGTACTGGAAAACTAAAACATACCTATAAATGGTCGGCATACCAGTCTGGGGTGTGCTGGCCATAGTGAAATTTGACCAACCTGACCCATTTTTCCGTCACACAGCAGGGCCTGGCCTGGCCCTGTATGGGGGATTTGAGACCATTGCCAATTTTTTTACTTTTACAAAAATAGAAAGCTAGGACTCAAGGTTGGCATACCAGTCTGTGGTGTACTGGTGATACTGACATTTTACCAACCTCACCCATGCACCCTTCCCAGGGGTGGAGCGGGGTCCAGCCCTGTGCTATCAGTATAGGCACTTTTGGGAGATTGCTGATTTTGTGTTTTTCATAAATAGGAAGTTAGGACACAATATAACATACACATGGCTGCAGCAGGCCCCTACCTGCATCTCAGCTACAGTCCCGGGCCATGCCAGGGGGCTACTGCTAGTTCATTTATAAATACTGCAGCTGCATAAAAATTGTGCAATAAGATACAGTGCATACTGTTAATTAACTCATATGGTTGCTCAAATCTACAGCAGCGCAGTTGTGAACTAATGTGATAACGTCATTGGGAACATGGATAAACTTAACAGGCTACTATGCCATTGTGTCCTCGACCACGGGGGCATTCTGAGAAGATGTAATGGCAATATGGGGAAGTTGCAGGCCCTTTTTGGTCCAACAGACTGCAGGCATGTGCTAAAGAGCAACCAATCCACCAAGCGCGGGGTATTCTTTGAAAAATATTGTGAAAAAGAACAAAGAGCTGAATGGCGAGCTTAGGAAAATCAAGCACAACCAGATTTCAGTAGAAAGCGAGAAACTTCAGCACCTCTGGTCAGCCAAGCTGAGGTACAAGTCCTGGTTGAGGGGGGCACATATCTTCCACCAACTGTGCAGGCTGGAAGTTTATTGACTGCTTGATTAAGACCAACTATTCCAAAAAATGTTGGCACCTCATAAGTAGTCATGGGGTGGGAGAAGGGGCTAGGGAGCTTACTGCTATATCAGAAGTGCATTTGGGGCAGCACATTGAGACGTTGTTCAGGGCATCAGAGGAACATAGTGGGGCAGAAGAACAAAAGTCTATGCATGACACTGAGGTTAGTGCCCACATTTGAGAGGCCGATATGACTGTTAACATCATGAAGTCGAAGACCTCCATGGCCACGGGCCCGGACAGTCTCTGTAATTTAGTCCTGAAGTGAGATCCACCATGGTGGGCCTCTCTCCTTCACAAATTGTTCCTCCAGATTTGTGAAACTGGATTAGTCCCCCATTCTTGGAAACAATCTATTTCAAGCCCCGCCCACAAGAAGGGTCTATGCACTCAACCAGAAAACTATAGACTTTTGGATATGCAGGATTGCAGTTCAAAGATATTTGCTAGTGTAGAGGAGGAGCTAAATACTCCGACCAGAAGCTCTGCCCCTATGTTGCTGATATGTTGGGAACTGGAAATTTCAACGTGCGCATTACCAGTGAGGATGCCTATGCGCAAAGAATTCTTGAGAAAGGGTATCCATTGAGAAAACCCTATATGCATTCACGAAGAAGTAATAGTCTTCTGGAAGAAGTATGAAAATGAATAAGAAAGAAGACTGGTGACATCACACAACGCCGAACTGACACACCTAGAAAAGATGTGAATGAAGGAGGAATATAGACATTCTATAGGATCTGAGGATGAGGTATTGAAGAAGGCAACATTTCGGGATCGAAATGAAGATTGCTTGTGCGAAGAAACACTGAAGAAAATACAAATTATTTTACAAATGTACAGATGCTGTAACGCAAGTAGACGAAGCGATCCTGAGTCTGGCTAAGTAGTGAATCGATTGCAGCGATGCAGCAATGTATATACAGACGAAAGTATAGAATCTTGATGTTCCATAATGCACTTTAGCAAACTTAAACCCTGTGAATGTACTTGAATTGTGGCGCAGTTTGGAAAATAACTGATGGCGAAGGAGAATTCAAGAAAGGCTAGCTGAACCAGCACCAAGTGTTGGGGCCACCGTGTGCCTGGTTGTCTTTTAAGAAGCTACATGAACGTGGGAAAGAAACAAACTTCTGTTTGAGGTGAAATGGAAAAACACTGAAGGTGCCAAGAGTTCATCATTTAATAGTATTTTAAGCAACAAAGATCTCAGAAACGTGGTCTCCAGTCACATGGTCAGATGGAAATAAACTGTGGGTCGAGCTACACCGAAACCAGAATATAAGACCATGCCACACTCCCCTCTACTCTCAGGCACAGTGAACCTCTACAAGGCCGAGTTCAAAGTCTTAATTGAATGACAGACCACAGGAGTGATGATAGATGTTAGGCTAATTGGTGGGGAGGCATGACCTGGCCAACCCTCCCAGCACCTGGGGTAACCAGCTTGCGTGCTGCTAGCAACTGGAATATTCCAGAAGGGTACAAGCATGCCAATCAATTGTAGAAGGCCACGTATGAAAGAGCCCTATAGTTTGTGTAACCAATAAGGTGTTGAGTATTAGGATAACATGGAAGATGACTTGCACTTGGGATGGGCTTAGTTGCCCACCTGATGTCATGTTCTGTATGGCAGATTCTTATTCCGGGAAGTATTCCAACATGGCCGCCCTATCTGGCGATCATTGCAAACACAACAGTCTAGATGTTCTATCCCAGAACACACTGCAACTCACTGATGTCACATCCTCCCAAAGAGCTTATCAACAGAATCCTCCAAGAGTCCAGTGCGTTGCTACTCTCATAGGTGTGTACAAGCACTACGTGAGTTAGTTTGTTTGTGATTTACCTATCCTTACTTCCTTACTCTTGACTCCCTTTCTGACGCTCTCCATAACCTCGCTAACCCTTCCTTCTATTCTTAATCCGCAGACCGCTATGGCAGTTCGAGCCTCAGACGATTAAATCCACGCCCCTTAGGAGCGCGGTTTCAGCCCAGTTTCACTTTGGCTTTGGTATTCGGACCTTCGCTCTTCACAAGGTATTACGTTATGCCCTGCCTTGATCCTCCTTCCATTTGCAGTCTAGGGTACTCCGTAATCTGTTGTTCTCTTTTTCATGTTTTCCTTCTAGCACAGTTTTTCTACCACGACACTCCAGGCTTACAGCCACACCCCTGTGAGCAGTCTCCGGGTGGCTTCCCTTGTTCACAAACCGGTAGGCGTTTGTGTTTCGTTCTTTGTTGCTCCTTTGGATTGTTGCTTTTGTTTTATCATCTTTATCTATTCCTCATCTACCCTGTTTGTATTTATACTGTTCTCCTTAGCCCATCTATTCAGTATTCCTAGGAACGCCAGGCGGCCTCCCGCTTCCTTCATATCTATTACCCAAGACGCCTTTCTTTCCACAAACCGGGGGCAAGATATAGAATAGAATATTACGGGGGGGTCTGACAGCTTGAAAGGAAGCTTATCCTACTCTAACCTACTCTAATCTTTACCTTCATATCCAGTCCTTAGTTACGTTCGCTAAGAAGCCTCAAACCACAGAAGGCGGAATCACATCCCGCGCAAGAACATCTCGGGGAGACAACGCTCTCTAGCAGCTCTCCGCAGGGTTTTATTCCCTGTGAGGGTTTCCCTGGGGACCTCCCAGGGATCAAGCCTTTGTGCCGGACTCCGGAGGGGTTTTCAGGGGAATTCCTAATTACTGCAGGGAAGGTCACAGAGAGATTCATTACTGGATATCACCAGTCCACGGGACATTTCTCTCTGTTAACTCAGTTCAGGTAGGTGATTTTCTGTTTTCCTTCTCTGTTCACCTGGAGCAAATCTCATTTATGTCCAACAAAGTATAATCATTGACACCTGATCTTAGAGACTCAATCACAACTCCTGCCAGTATGGAACATATAACTAGATGTTCCTTTTTAACCTATCACATTCCCTAGTAGGTTTAGCTTAGTTTACCAGGTAGGATGACATCAGTAGTGACAAATGTTGAGTATAAGAATGGCTATTTTTCATGTAACACGATGAGTTTTCATGAGCGCGCAAAATCGAGCGAATGTCCGTTGATGTCTGTTGTGGCTCCCTGTTTTAAATAATTGTTAATAAAACAGTACATTGTTTTGTCAATTTCCTGAGTCGGTTTGATTATTGATGTATGAGTAAGTTCTGCAATCCCATCCATCTCTAAGTATTGCTACCTCGTCTAAAAGGACCCCAGGTCTTGGGGTACACATGGTAGCAGAGGTAGGATGCTTAAAGACCCATCGACCCAGTAGGCTTTTAAGGGTTTTGCAATATCGGATGTCCTGCGCCATTTAGCTGGAGGACCGCGAGGCTCACTGTGGACAGCGGCCGGAAAAAAAAAGATCTTGCAAGCCATTAGAGATAGGTGGGACGGGTCCCTCTTTCACGAAATCCCCTCCTTATTTCCACAAGGAACTGAGCAGACCGAAGGCAACGGTGGCCGGTTGAGGAGAAGACAATCCCGAGGGTCAGGGGCTGAAAAGTAAATGGTGAGTAGATTGAGAAAGGTGGCAAAAAACAAATGAGCATTAATTGGGGAAAGCGATAACGGGAAGAAAGTAACAGAGGGTTGATTTTGTTAATGATGAAGAGTGTCACGTATGGGTATTTAAGTTAATGACGAGGAGCATCACAGATAAGCCCAGAATCCTACATTCAAGGAATGTCTAGAAGAAATTATTTCAAATTCCAAGTCGACGACAAGTAGACAGGTCTACTAAAGGAAATAATTTAGACTCCCATCAGAGTAAAATATGGGGGCAGGAATAGCAGCGAAAAGTGCTGAGAAGAGATATATGTAAGGCCGGCCAGTCTTTCTGTTTGTATATGTTATGTGTTTTATGTATAGAGATCAGATGTTGAAGAGTGACAAATGATAGATTGTGTTAAAAGGTTGAGAGTAAAAAAGGTTTATTTATTTCATTATTATTGGTATCAATTGAACAGATAGATTGTAGTAAAGTGTAAAATGCGCAACGATTGGTGCGCACTTATAATTATTGTTTTTCTGAAAAGTATTTTTGTGTAAAATAATGGTAAGTATCGACAGTCGATTGAGACTTGTCGCAATGGGGGATGTTACTCCACTAATGCACCTATGTAAGCAATTGCCAAAACACGCACCCAAGCTTAAGCAGTATAGTGCAGAATGGGTTACGGGCACAGCAGATAAAATGTTCATGCCATGGCCACAAGGGGGATTGCTGTCAAAGGCAGTTTTGCAACACTTGACCACATATTTGCACACTGCGTACACAGGAAAGAAATTGGAGAATCAGTTAGCTAGCTTGGAGTTTCAGAAGATTTACTAGGAGGATTCTTAATCAGTGTAAAGAGGGGGGTGCTGACCCTTCTGCTCCCCTTACCATGCCTGAGGTAAATGGCGATAGTGCAAAAGATGAAGGATTGTATACATTAAGGGAACTTAAAGCAGCAACAGGATATAGTAAACCGATATATGAACCACCTGCATATAGCAGTGACGAGAGCCCAGAAAGAAATTCAGAAAGGGAAGTGATCTCTAAAGTCTTACAGGACAAAGAGAAAAGTGAACAGCCAAGTGTGACCTTAGACATAGAACAGAAAATTAAGAGATGAAAAGGAGAAAAGGACAAAGCTGATGAGAGAGCGCTTGCACGGAATATATGAATGTGTGGTCAGATACTGCTGAAACTTGATGGGAAGAGCATCGAGGAAGTAAGGCAAGGGGAAGATCAAGATGAACAGGATAAAAAAGACAGGGAACGAGAGAAACAATTGAAAGAAGATGAGTCTAAAAGAAAGAGTAGACAAAGACGAGAACAGATAGAAAGAAAGAAAGAGCAGAAGAAAATATGACAAAAGACAAACAGCAAACGAAGAACGAGACAGGTTAGAAAAGAAGAGGATAAAGAACAGAATTTGAGAGCCAAAAGAATGCAAAGACGCAGATACGAAGAAGTACATAGGGCAAATTAAAGAAGGCAAGCAAAAAGACAGGAAGAAGAAAGGGTTAAAGGGGAAGCAAAGATACAATGTTAACTTGTCAAAGAAATGGAACGAAAGAGAAGACCGAGAGCACGCAACATTGATTGCATTGAGAAAGAGCTAATGGAACCAAGTCCATAGTATTTCGGGGAGACTTAGAAGAGTTTGTCTGTTGCAATAAATGATGCCAGGATCCTCTAGGGTAAACCTAGAGGAGTATTTTGAGATAGGAAGTATTGGAGACAGGATCGATAAAGCTTATCAGGCGATGAGGACCAAGAGTGAATTGAGGAACCGAGGAAAAGAAGATCGATCTGAAATTGCCCAGTCGCAAGGCAAGGAAGGAAGCCTGTTTAGTCTCGAGCATAGAGTCTTGTCTTTGGACAGGCTGACTCTAAACAGAGATGAGAAAGATGACAGCCATACTAGTTGGGGAAAAGATATGTAAGACAAAGACAGGGAAACCTTCCGTGAGGAGGAGGGTGTCAGTGCATGCGGTCCTGAGGGATGCTTCCAGACAGATAAGTAAATGAGATAGGGCCTCATTACGAGTATGCCGGTAAAACCGTGTTCATTACCGGTATGCCGGAATGAGCGGGTCCGTGCACGTATGAACCCGCTAATAGCGGGTCATTACGAGTGCGTGAGCACGCGCGTTCCCCCATGCCGGTAGTGGCAACACAGCCATGCCGGTAAAGGGCCTCCAAGCCCCCTATACCGGCATCGCGGGGCCCGCCCATTGCGCTACCGCCTCACACTAACCCGTAAATACCGGCACGGTAATACCACCATGGTATTACCGTGTTCGCAAAAAACAGACCCGGAAATTACGTCATCGCGCAGGAATGGGAAATGGGCCGGCGGCCATCTTTAAAAACACAATCCATTGCCATCCTCCATTACTACCACTACACCCGTGTTGTTGAGTGCCAAAACAGAACCAGGATGTCAAAGGCCACCAGAAAAAGCAAACAAAGCAAACAAAGGAAGAGGAAGCAGCGCTTCTCAGATGCAGAATTGACAATGCTAGCGGACAACCTACAACAGCATGCTGACATTATCCGAAGCACGGACCTGGAGCATGCGGCCCAAACGCATAAAAAACAGGTGTGGCAGGAGGTTGCGCAGAGGGTAACAGCAGTGGGGTTACCCCAAGGAGTGTCCGGGATTGCAGAAAGCGCTGGGACGACCTCCGCCTCCGTGTGCGGAAGATCCTTGCGGAGAACCGGAGGGCCGCAATGGCGACAGGCGGTGGCACACACTCCCCTGTTAAGCTTACCACATGGGAGGAGATTGCAAGTGGATTCATCGATCCAGAATCCATCGAGGGGATTGGAGAGCAGGAGTACGGGGCAGCTACTACAACAGAGGAAGGTGAGTGAACCATCACATCCACCTATAACAAAACATGATGTGACACAAGTGAGGTGGGAGTCAGAATAGGCAAGGCAATTCCCATACCCAAGGCAACATCAACTCACCAACAGAATATTGATTGCCACCCCCTGCACCAAATGCATGCTGCGTGAAATCTGTAAACCCATCCATGCCCATGTCCCCCCCACACCTAGACAATCCATTGCCACCAGCCATGCAATCATTGCCAACATGTCCCCTCAGTACACCAAATGCCACACAACAGAAATGAAATCATGCCTGAATGTATCAAGATATAACACTGCCACAAATCACAGCTGCCATTTGGCAATCGCACTGATGACCTGCATCTCTTCTATCCCCCAGGCACCGATGAGGAAGGTGGAACCCAGGACAGGGGGCCAGGAACATCCAGTGCAAGCAAGGGGACCAGGGACACCGCAACCCCATCCTCCAAAAAATTTCCTCTGACCACTCCCAGTGTGCCACGCAAGACATCATCTCTGCAGGGGGCACCTGCTGCGACAGTGCCAGCTGTACCGCCGGCCACCACGGATGTCCTGTCCACAGAGGTGGTTGAAGAGGCCGAAGAATTTTCGGGATCGCCCAGCCCAACACCCATTGCCCCCCCCCCCACCCTGCAGATACAGAGAGCCTGGATGACCCATGTCTCCATGACTCCGACCTAGGGGACTCGGACATCAGCATATTTGAGGACGACAGTGACCAGGACGAGGGCCCCACGCAGGTGCCTGCCAACACCCAGCCCTCCGCCACCCAGCCCTCCACCACCCAGCCCTCCACCACCCAGCCCTCCACCGGTAAACCTGTGACAGAAACCCCCTTTGAGGTCCGTCTGGCAAGGGTGGAGGCCCTTCAAGACGAGATGCGGCAACAGGTCCTTGCCGGTAATGAGGCCATGAAGGCCATTGCCGCAAATACAGCAGCCGTGGAGGCATCCACGTCTGCATTCAGGCAGTGCATGGGGTCACTGACCGAGGCCCTACTAGCCAACATCAGGCAAGTGCAGCAGCCACACCATGGGTCTGACAGAGGATTGACAATTGACACCTCGACCACGTCAACACCTTCCACCTCTGTCCAATCAAGCCCCGTGTGCTTAACGCGCACGAGTGCACGGTGCATGGCCATGGCACCCCCAGACCTGAAAGTCGCCAAAAAGTGACTTTTTGAAAAATGGAAGAAATGTGAGGAGTAGGATTGTTGAAGGCAACCCTGTTTGTTGCACACATGGGGACATCTGGGATCTGTGGGGTGGGTGAGGGAGTTTGTTGGGCTGTTCTCTGGGGTCTGTGGGGTGGGTGAGGGAGTTTGTTGGGCTGTTCACTGGGGTCTGTGGGGTGGGTGAGGGAGTTTGTTGGGGGATCGTGGGAGGGGGGAGTGGGCACAGTTTTGCACTTTCATATAATACACAAGTTTTCTGGAGAACAATCCAAGGCTGGACATTGTCATTTTTGGTGTGCATCCATTTAATGTGTTACGGTGTTCAGTCTCAAAATTACAACATTCCCTTTGTGCATTTTCACATTGGCCCAGTGTCTGACTGACAAAAGTCATTCATGGTCCCTGTGTCTTAAAAGTATTTGTCAATTAGTGCTTGGCGTACAGCATGGCTGTCCCGTGCATCACGTACTGGCAGGGGGGCTCCTTCGCCTCCGTCTCCATCCCCTTCATCCTCACCCGGGCCATGCATGTCAATGTCAGGTGGCAGTGGTACATTCCTTTGGACGCACATGTTGTGCAGCATGACACAGGCCATGGTGATCTTTGCCACCTTCTCAGGCCTATATAGGAGTGCCCCACCAGACCTGCTTAGGCAGCGGAACCGCGCCTTCAACAGGCCAAAGGTCTGCTCAATCACGACACGGGTACGAGTGTGCACACGATTGTACTCCTCTTCATGGCTTTTCTGCGGGTTCCGCACAGGGGTAAGTAGCCACGGCCTTAAGGGATATCCTCCATCACCTGCAAGCAGATACAAATAGGTGTGTGTCACTCTGAACTGACACCTTCAGGGAGCACGGTCATGGCAGCAGCTATTAGGTGTGAGCATGCACATGTCCCTGTACGTGTACCAAATAGTCACCTATATGGGATGTATACTGGAAAGAGGTGTGGAACACTGGATGGGGTTGAATAGATGATGCAGGGTGTAATCATGCATGCTGAGGCAGATGTGCTGTGGCAGTGCAACAATGTTTAGCCTCCAATTCATGCTGTGTACTCTTTACTTTGCATGGTCACACTGGCCGCATTGGCACAGTTGCCATCCTATTCAGTCATGCATTGCTTGCCATCACCATGGTGCCCCGGTTGTGCCTCTTACTTGTTGTCATCCATTTGCATTATTTGTGATATGTGGCCCAGTGATGTGTCATTTTCCGTTTGGCTGTGTCAGGTGAGGAGTGTTTAGCTCTGCATTCATTCTCCACTCACTGGCTATTGCCACCCAGGTGTACTTTTAACCCCTCCTTTCCCACCCTGGTAAACTACCCCCCCTTTCCCACCCTGGGGAACTATCCCCCCCTTTCCCACCCAGGTGTACTATCCCCCCCTTCTGCATCCGCACACATGAGTACCCCACAGCATAGCCATGGGCCTGTTGTGCAACTCACCGAGCAGCCAGGCACGTGGTCCAGCATGTCGCTCCATGTGACGGGGTAGCGTGGAGTTGCGCAGTACCATGGCATCATGTGTGGATCCAGGAAATTTGGCGCAGCAATGGGTGATGGTTTTGCTGGAGTCACATACCATTTGCACATTGATGGAGTGGTATTGCTTGCGATTGCGGTACACCGCCTCTATGGCATGGGGGACTACCAATTCCACATGGGTGCAGTCGATGGCACCAACACAATTGGGCATGCCGGCCAGTGCAAGGAAGCCTACTTTGGTTTTGGCTATCTCCTGGCCAATCTGTGGTAGGGATATGTGGGTGCTTGCGTGCTTCAGGAGGGCATCGAGCACTTGGTTCAGCATGCGTGAGAATAGTGGTTGTGAAATGCCATGCAGCTGGCCCACTGTGTGTTGGTAGGTGCCTGTGGCCAGGAAGTGTAGCACAGACACCACCTTCAGTAGTGGGGGGATGGCAGTGCGTATTTGTATGTGGCTGGCAATGTCGTTGTGTATCATGTCCACTATGGTGGTGATGGTGTCACGGTCCAACCGGTACAGGGTGTGGATCTGCTCAGGGGTTAGGTTGAATGGGCTGGGTCTGGTGCGAGGGATTGGTGGCTGCCTACGAGACACTGGTGGCTGCGCTGGTGGTAATTGCTGGGCCTGTCTCACCCTCCTTCTCCTCCTGCGTCTCCTCTGTGCTGCCTGTTCTTGCTGCTGTAGTTGTTGTTGTTGTTGTTGTTGCTGTTGTTGCTGTAGTTGTAGCAGTATAGGCATGTCCTCCTGCGCCATGATTGCAAATGCTAGTGGAAGCATTTTGGTGTAGGAAGGGGTATGGTGTGTAGGTGTGCTCCTTTTGTACTGGGCCACTCTGCATTGCCTACACCTGTGGGGTGGGTTGTGGTGTGTGGGTGTGCTCAGTTCATACTGGCACAGCCTCCTTTGACTCCACCTGTGGGGATTGTGTGCACCTGTGGCAGCTGCCTTGTATCTTGGTTGCTGTTTGCGGGTGGTCTGCGATGCCTGTTTTTCCGGCATCATGTAGCCCGTTATTACCGTGTTCGCGATGCCGGTATTTGCATGTTTGCGAGGGTTGTGATTGCCCCCTATTACCGGCATGCCGGTATTTACTACCTGAGGAGGCGCGTGTACGCGCCTATGCCGCTATTAGCGGCACCGTAAATAACGGTGCCGTTAATACTGGGTTTGTGGGTCAGAATGCTACGGAACGTTAAATGATGCCGGTATTTACATACCGGCATCATTTTTCCCTTACCGGCATAACTCGTAATGAGGCCCATAGTCAGATTTAGACCAACCTAAAAAAAGGATGCCAGAGCCTATGGCATACCCATAGTGACCTAAAAGGCAATCTCATAGTGAGAGGGGGTAAACGCTACCATATGTGAGCAGACTGAGGTAATTACCAGGAAGAAGGCGATCAGGAATCATTGTCCCTACTATGCATAGGCAGACGATGGGAGCCGATTGTGTTTTCGGGGTTTCCCTTTATAATAGAAAGGGGGGGTCTGACTGCAGTATATCCGCTGGCCTCACATGGATAAAGACAATTTAAGATGCATATTGACAGCTTAATGGTGGGTGTGGGGAAATGGATTTATGAATTAGAAAAAATAACATGAGGAAATATGTTAGCTATAGGGGACATTAAGGGTCTTCTAGCAGCTATTCTTGGGGAAAGGGAAGACGACATTTGGACAAGAGCAGGATACTCAAGTGTCACAGCACAGAATACAGTGCATGATGGGGCGCTGTTTAATAATTGTAGAGCGGCAGTCTCTAAAGCGCTTAGAGTACAATACCCTGATACATCAGATATGGGTGCAATTATAGCACGTATGATGCAAGGAGGCATAGATCCACTTGCATATATTCAAAGTTTCCAATAACTGTGGTCTTTCGAAACTCGAGAGCCTGGGGGGAAATCAATTACTGTATTCTATCATATTTTGTGTCAGGGATTGCCAGAGCAGGTACAGAGGCAACTCAAGAAGCTGGTAGGCAAAGAAGCAAACATACAGCTGACCATTGCGCTCCATTGTGTATTATTGCAAGAGAAGAATAAGAAAATGGAAGATGCTAGGAAGCTCGAGGAAGCTAAGTTGGTTCAAAAGAAATTGTTGAAGTACGCTATCGAAGGAGCAGTACTGATGATCGGAGAGGGATTGGGGATGCAGCAAGCAGTGGGTATGTCACAGGCAAATAATCAGTGTCAATTGGATCAAAGAGGAAATGGGTTCATACCGAGAGGCAGGGGAACAGGTTTCAGAGGAAGAGGAGCCTTTCAGAATAGTCAAGGAAGTTTCCAGAACAACCAAGTTAGTTTTCAGAATGTACAGAATGATAATCAAGGCATGCAGGGAGGGCAGATTAGAAGACTCCCTCCTGTGTGTTGGGCATGTGGAATAACAGGGCATATTGTGGTGAACATGTGGGAGCCAAGGGTATGTGCAAAATGGCCAATTCTCAAGATGGGGCATTGCTTATTTATATTGATATTGATATTGATATTTTATTTCTATCGCGCTCGTACACAAGTGTTTCAGAGTGCGACAAGGCAAGGGAGGGGAACAGGCAGGAAGAAAACATCGATCTTACTAGGCCCAGTGACATTGAGAATGTGCAAGTGCATGGGAGAGGGAGAGGGTAAAAGTGCATGGCTGGGGGGAGAAGTGTAACACTGAAACACTTGTGTACAAGCGCAATATAAATAAAATATCATTTAATTTCATTTCATTTCAAGTGGAAAGTGCGGAGCAAGGAGAACAGACAAATAATAATAAATTACAATAAAGGCAACAAACAGTGGTAGTGCAGCCAGCAAGTGGCAAGTGCTAGGTTTAAGGCAGCAGACAGGGTTGGTCTGATAAGTGGAGAAAGAAAAAAGGGGGGACTGTATGGGTACAGAAACAGACCCCAGTGCAAGGGGTGGCATGGAGGCAGTGCAGGATGGTGGCAGGGTGAGCAGGTACCTGGGCCCGGAGGACAGAGGGTGGCCAGGTGCACGGTGCAGAGAGAGAAGAGATCAGCAGGGGATGGGGGGGCGGAGGTAGAAGCAAAGATGAAGGTCTTGAGGTGCTTCTGGAACCAGAGATGGTTCTCCTCAAGTTTCAGAGTGGCAGGGAGGCTGTTCCAGAGGAAGGCCTGAGCTGAAGACAGAGATCTACTCCCAGCTGATTTCTTCAAAAAATGACGGACCCTGAGGGAGTTAGAGGTAGAGGAGCAAGAGCTCGAGAGGGGAGTTATTTGCGGTGGGATAGCTGAAGGTATTTTGGACCCAGGCCCCAGAAGGCCTTGTGGACAATGCAGAAGGGTTTGAATGTAATCCTTGCATCCTCTGGGAGCCAATGGAGAGATTTCAGAGCTGGAGAGATACGATCCTAGGGCTTAAGGACAAGTCTTGCAGTCCTCTTCTGGATTAGTTGCAGAGGGCGGAGAGTAGAGGCAGGTAGATTTAGAAAGAGGCTGCTACAATAGTCCAACCTAGAGAGAACCAGAGCTTGGGAGACATCAAGCTTCTGGGGTAAGGAGAGGAAAAGCAGAGTACCTCTGAGGAGGTGCAGTAGGAAATTTGACTTTTTAGAGACATCAGAGATGTGGGAATGGAAGGAAGTGTGGAGTCAAAGATGACCCCTAGGTTCTTAGCCGCAGGTGGGTGTAGGAGGAGTTATCCTCCAGCATGTAGCCCACAAAGTAGGGATGGGTTCACCCAAGATCAGACAGTGTATCAAGCACAAGTACCGCAATGCAAGAGGCTTTACATCCAAAGCAAGCACCATGGAGTCTGCCACAAGGGCAGTCACAGCACGCACCCGCGCAGATACAACAGAGTGCAAACACAGGACAGTTATTGACTCCTAGAGTAGCGGGTGTCACTGTCGCACAAGGGAATCCTTTCACAGGTATGGGAATAAGCATGTACCCACAATAGGAAAGCTCACAGGGTGACTTGATGTGTTCAGTACAATCGGTAACCCCAAATCCTCAAGAGGAACCAAGGGTTGATGTTACCATAGAAGGCAAATCCTTTTCTTTTCAGTAGACACTGGGGCAACCCGCCCATGTATATGAGAGGGAAAATGTTTGTTATCTGGAAATGCCATGAATGCTCAAGGATTCTCTGGAGCTACAAGAAGAGTTCCTTTTACTGAGAAATTACCAGTCTCTATAGGAGAGTGTGATATGTCTGTGCCGTTGTTGTATTCAAATATCAAAAAACAGCACCTGGCAAGGCCCTGATTTACCCAGGTGGGTATATACTTATAAATTCAGAAAATAATCAGGCTGCAAGATCGCACACACTTCCATCACTGTACTCCTACGGAATCAAAAAAATCTCTAGATTTTTTGAAGGTCAAAGAGTTTTGTTGGCCCTGAGAGTTTTTAATATACATTTGTTTGTCATAATAAAAGAGCAACAACCAAGGACACTTATCGATTTACAATTTTGTACATAATACACATGAGTGCAGTCCAGTCAAATAGACTGAATATAAATAAGCATAGAACACATTTCTCCTTTTTGATCGACGGGATTCAATATACAAATAACATGTGACTACACAAAACAAAGTTACAGTGAACACATTTTAGTGTTAATAATTGACACTGAAAGGATGGAACAAACAATGACACTGTTGTGTTTCGGCCAAAAGAATTAAGCTGTTTGATAGAGCTTAAATGTGGTTGGCGTTCATCAGGACGGTGAGACTGGTGGTAGAGAAGAGTGTCCTGCGAGTCTCGTATGCAAAACTTTGCTACGGTGCAGGGCTCATGAGCTGATCTCCTGTTGCAAATGTAAGAGAAAGATGGCACCAGTTGCTTGGTGGAGGCGGAATGCACCATGCTGCCTTAATTGGAAGCTGCGCACTTCGTTCCTTGTTTGTGCCAAAAGGATGGGCACAGATAGGGTTCAACAGCGTGCTGGGGTCTAAATCAGAAGTTTTAAGAACCAGTGCTAGTGCGTTGCTGTGTGACACTGTGATCGGGTCCTAGACGCTGTAGGGAGTGATGGATCAAGACGATTCTGCCGTCATGCTCATTCTAGAGATTTTTTTAATTCCGTTTGAGTATAGTGATAGAAGTGTTTGTGATCTCGCAATCTGATTATTTTGTGAATTTAAAATTGTTGTATTCGAGACAGACAGCAGTTAATATATTTGGTCGAGACTTAATGGCGAAACTAAATATGACGATTTCCTTTACTGATGAAGGCATAGTGTGTTCCATGCCAGAAATACATTATTTAAATGTGGGCAAATTTATCATGGCATTTACAGGACAAACAGCTCTATGATGAACGCTGTTAGAGCCCGACATTTTTCACTATGGGGTACGCATTCTGTTTACATGGCTACCCGGTTTGGTGGGCAAGATTATGAGGTTATCTGATGCATTTTTGTCCAGCCCACAGATATCAATGGATGAAGAAGGGAGACAGATTTTTCCCCTACAATTGCAGTTATGAGAGGTCACTTCCTGTGCGAACAAGCACTGGCAGCAGCTGCACTCGCCATCGAGAAATCTGCAAGCATAGTGATGGGGTTTTACATGACTTTATTTCTTAAACATGCTTTGTTTGCTGTTTTGGAGAAACCTAAGGGTACACTGATGTCTCAAAGAGCTTCAGCTTATGAGGCGGTTATAACAAATCCAGTGATCAAAATAGTCAGGTGTAAGATAGTGAATACTGCCACGTTTGTAGCCGAACCATTGGCAGCGGATGAGCAAGTGCATGATTGCTCTAACTATGAGGAATTATTTGACGAGATTCCAAGGGTAAAGGAGAATGCTCTAGCAGCAGGGGAGGTTCTCTATATTGACCGGTCTTCAAAAATCGATCAAACTGATGTAGAAAGGCATTCAGTTTCGGCTGTGCTAAGGCACGGACCCAACAGGGCATTGAAGTTGTAGCAAGTGCAAGACTACTGTCTCACTTCTCAGCACAGGCTGCAGAATTAGTGGTGCTTATTGTCACGCTTGCGAATCATGCCGGGCAAGAAGTAACGGTTTACAGTGACTCTGCATATGTGACATCAACAATGCACGCAGGACTAGCATGTTGGAAAAGGAGGGGTTACCTCCGAGCGGATGGAACTCCAGTGCAACACGCAGCATTATTGGACAGTGTTAAAATGGATTTCTGAACTCTGACCTGGTGGGCAGAAGTTCAGAAGGCCAGCCTAGTTTCTTGGAACAGGGTAACCTTCTGGACAAGCCAGACCAATGAAGGTAGCATTGGCGACGGTCAAGACTAGGTCTCAGGAGGGGTGAGGGTGACTGAAAGACCTCAATGAGCACGCAGAGTAAAGGACACTTACAAATTACTCCAAGTCAGATGTATATATATTAAAAATACAAATACATTTATTTCAAGGCCATTGAGTCTCAACACACAATAAAGAAATCACAATAATACTTCTAAGCCAACACAATCCTATCAATATACATATATAAGAGACCAATGGCATATAAAGGATTGATGCACAAAATGGGTCCACCACGTAAAAAGGGAAGGAAACAGGCATTGCAAATAATATTTAGTCTCTTCTGCATCAATCCCAATCCTAACTGAAAGGCAGTCCAATTCCTAAGAAGAGTGGAGCCTATTGCTCAAATGTACTTGCAATGCTGGCGCACGCGGTAATACCAATGGGAAAAATTGGGTCTCTTAAACGGTCTTTAGCAGCTCAGGAAGGTGGGTGAAGTGATGCAGAATAAGTTCCCACTATTCGTGGAGGGTCTCCCCAACATGGCAGAGAAGGTTCCAGAGTTCGGAATACTTCGCTAGTTCGCTCTAGCTATAGAAAGGAGAGGGGCCCTCAGGGGCAACTTGTGCGTAAAAATTGATGGATGCGCTAGGGGCCACCAGTTAGGGTTGCAATTACTCACTGACCCCTGGTGCACTCTGGACCGAACTTTAGCAGTCGAGTCCACTTCGGTTGCAGGTTCAAATGCAGCAATCTTCTGGCTCTGTGGCTTTCAGCGACGAAGATACAGCATTGATTCCCAAACAGGACAGTGGGGATTTCTCTGCTCCTGGCGGATGGATCAGGACAGTTCCGCTGTAGCAGGCTTCAGGACACAGAGCACCACAGCTGCAATGAACTTGCAAAGTTTGTCACCACAGCTGGGTGACACGGTGACAGCGTATACTTCGGTTCGGGTGCACACACTTTACTCCAGAGCTGAGAATGCCACGTGTACGAAATACGGTGTGAGAGTGCCGTGAACACAGAGCTTGCGATCCACCAAGTTTCAAGGGTCTCCTCTAAATGGCAGCGGTATCAGGGCAAAGGTCCTGCGCAAGCTGGTAAGCCCACTGGTTGGTCCAGGGACACTCTGAAAAGGCTTACTCACAGGTTTTGATGAAAGTGGCGTTAATAGTTGGTCCCACTATTCTAATGGGTCAAAGGGTCTTCGCAGACTTTCTAGGATGACCAGATGCAGAGGGGTCCCACAGGACGACAGCGGGCTCAGGGAGCCAAGCCTTCCAGCGGGTCACAAGCAGTTCCTGGACTCGGCTTCTAAGTTTCAGGATACTTGGATCCTATCCTTCGTTCACTGAGAACTCCAGAGATCGACATGGTATGGGTGTTTAGAGCCTTATCTTATCCAAAATCTCCATTCCAAAATGAAGAGGACCCAATGGGAGATCTGCTCACGTACAGGCATACCATACATGCTGGGAGCAGGACTGTCTCCTTAGGCCTTCCAGAGATGGGCACTCATGTTGGCCCTTACTGAAGTCAATCCTGTCAGGACCACCTTCTACTAACAAGTCTTGTAGTTCAGTATGGCCATTGGGATCAAACACTTCAGGCAACACCTCTACCTCATCAGGTCCTGGTGTTTGACCAACTACCTCCATCTCAGTGGTAGGGGAGTTAGGGGAAATGTTCTCTTTCCCTCTTCTGTCTTTCTTGACTCCTTTAGCCTTTTGTTTCCCCTTTGGCTTGGGCAAGGCAGTGGACTTGGCCAGTGCAGCCCTTGTTTGTGACCTTGTGCAGGGTACCACAAGCCCTAAAGCTCTGAGATCATTCCCAAGCAAGCCCTTTCCAGGGACATCGCTCTGAATGCTCACTGGAATCCTGACCACTGTACCATGTATAGTAAGATTTACAGGCATAACTGGGAACTTGAGAGGTGGGCCATCAGCCAACTTAATGGGTAACAGAGTAGCTCTGGCAACTTCCTCTCGGTCTACTAAGGTAGAATCCACTACAGTTCTGCTGCACCCACTATCATTAAGGGCAGGAGTTTCTACTCCATTAAGCAGCACACTGCCCTTAAAGTAGTGCTTGGTATTATCAGGAATCCTAGCATAAGCCTCTGAGACTTTAGGCTCCCAGGAACCCAGGGAAACTAAAGCAACCTCAGCTTCTATCCCACTGGGCTAGGAGTCTGAGGAGAAGGATGCCCCTGTAATCTCTTCTTCCTCATAGGAGGAGAAGGCCAGATTAGCAGAGTGGACCACCAAGGTTTGACCTTATATCTGGGGTCCTTCTTCACATGATCACTTACTCCCCAAACCACACAAGATCAACTGGGTCTTGGGACATAGGCAGGCTTACTGTAACTAGAGTTCTGTTTTGGAGGATAACCTCCACTACCCTGTGTGTTCTCTTGTGATTTACCCTTAAATAGCTTTTTGTGGCTCTTTTGGGAGGAAGTTTTATTAGATCCCCCACCATCCTTATCTTTGGACGTTTCCCCTCCTCCTGCTTACCAGGATGAGTCTTGTCCTTATGGGACACTCTATGTGACACCCACAAATCTGCTGCTATAGACAGTTTCCTAGAATCTAACTCCTTTGAATATGCCAAATACTGCTTAAGCTCAGGGGAACAAGATGCAAAAATATGTTCAAGCATGACAAGACAAATCATACCCTCAAAGGTGGAGACCTTATAGTCTTCAACACAGCCAGTCATGTTATTTAAAGAATCAGTCACATATGACACCCAAGTACTTCCTTATTTCTTTTTGTACTCTCTGAACCTCGTCAGGTATTGGGCAGGAGTCTTCCCAAACTTTAAGATGAGAGTTTGCTTCAACATTGCAAAATCTACTCTTTCAGCTTTTGACATTTCCATAATAGCACTTCAGCCAGAATGGGGCAGTCTGCTGAGCAACCATGCAATCTTTTTAGCATTTACAACCTCTTGAACTTCACATGCATATTCAAATGCAGTCAACCAGTTAATAATGTCATTCTTCTCATCATACACTCTGAGCAGATCTTTAGGACATCTTGGATGAGAGGAGGACCCAGACCCATGTCCAGATCCCTTGGATCCATTTGAAAATTGAAGCTTGGCCAGTTCCAACTGATGATCCCTGTCCTTATGTTTTTCTGCCTGCTCTACTTTCAGCTTAGTCATGCGAAATTCAAGCTCCTTCTGCTTAAACAGTAGCTCTTGTTTCGTGAATTCCACCATGGCCTCAGCATCAGAGCTTGCAGAGGAAACATTGGACATTGCATCTTCCCTGTCCTCATGGGCAGCATGGATGAGGGAAGCGACAGAACTGTCAGTTCTGCCAGTGGGAGCAGCCCCACCTCCTTCTGCACTCTCATCAGAGGCTATGGCACTGAGTTGCAACTCTTGCCATTCCATGATTTTCTGAATCATTTCCGTATTTTGTACCTTGAGCAGGTAAACCTCTCTCAGTACACATCTTTCTCAATGTTTGTGACTTAGAAGCATTTAAGGTTATAAAGTTACTTGTTTACATTATATTAGATAGGTCTATGGCCTTTTTCAGTTATCACTACAAAGTTACTATGTGTCCTGGGTAGGGGTAATCTGAAATGCCTTCACTAGTGTGCAACACTGGATACCTTCAGTCCTATCCCACTGCTGTACACCAATTTGTTAAGATGGATTTCTGAACTCTGACCTGGTGGGCAAAAGTTCAGAAGGCCAGCATAGTTTCTTGGAACATGGTAACCTTCTGGACAAGCCAGAGCAATCAAGGTAGCATTGGCGGTGGTCAAGCCTAGGGGTCTGATCATGACTTTGCAGTCACAACGGCGGTATTACCGCTGGCGGTATTAGCCCTACCGCCGAACTCCCCGGCGCTAATAGCGCCGGACCACGAGTTTGGCAGTAATGTAATTCCTCATTCCCCATTGAGCCCATTCGGGAATGCCCCATTCCCCATTGGGCTCAATGGGGAAAATGCGTGCTCTTACCGCCGGCAGATTTCCCGCCAGCGGTAATAGCGCGAATTTTCAGCGGATTTCCCCCCAGGCAAGAGCTGGGGCGAAATCTGCCAAAGTCCTGATTTGGTGGACCCTTAAATCCGGCGGTAATAGCGCTACCACCGGATAAGGGTTACCGCCAAAGTCGTGATCAGGCCCTAGGTCTCAGGAGGGATGAGGGTGACTGAAAGACCTCAATGAGCACATAGAGTAAAGGGCACTTACAAATCACTCCCAGTCAGGTGTATATATATTAAAAATACAAATACATTTATTTAAAGGCCTTTGAGATTCAACACACAATAAATAAATCACAGTAATACTTCTAAGCCAACACAATCCTATCAATATACACATATACATAAAAGACCAATGGGGTCTAAAGGGTTGATGCACGAAATGGGTCCACCACCTAAAAGGGGAAGGAAAAAGGCAATGCAAATAGTCTTTAGTCCCTTCTGCATCAAACACAATCCTAACTGAAAGGCAGTCCAATCCCTAAGAAGAGTGGAGCCTATTTCTCAAATGTACTGGCACTGCTGGTGCATGCGGTAATGCAGATGGGCAAAATGGGGTCTCTTCAAGTGTGTGTAGCAGTTCAGAAAGGTTGGTGAGGTGATGCAGAATAATTTCCCAGTATTTGTGGAGGGTCTCCCCAACAGGGTCAAGAAGGTTCCAGAAAGCAGTGGAAAGGAGATGCATAGAAATGGATTGATGCGCTAGGGGCCACTGGTTAGGGGTGCAATTACTCACCGACCCCTGACACACTCCGGACCAAACTTCGGCAGTCGAGTCCACTTCGGTTGCAGGTTCAAATGCGGCAATCTCGCAGCTCTGCGGCTTTCAGCGACGAAGATAGAGCGTTGATTCCCAAACGGGACAGTGGCAATTTCTCAGCTCCTGGTGGATGAATCAGGCCATTTACACTCTAGCAGGCTTCAGGGCACAGAGGACCACATCTGCAATGAACTTGCAAAGTTCGTCATCACGGCTGGATGAAACAGTAACTGCGTATACACTGGTTCGGGGACACTCACTTTACTCTAGACCTGGGAAAGCCAAGTGTACAAAATTTGGTGTGAGAGTACCGTGAACACAGAGCTTACGAAGTACCAAGTTTCAAGGGCCTCCCCAAAACAGCAGTGGTATCAGGGCAAAGGTCCTGCGCAAGCTGGTCAGACCATTAGTTGGCCCAGGGACTCTTCCGAAAAAGGCTTACTTGCAGGTTTGATGAAGGTGCAGAGAATAGTTTGTCCTACTATTCGAATGGGTTGAAGCATCTTCGCAGACCTTCTAGGACAACCAGATGCTGAGGGGTCCCAACGTATGACAGCGGGCTCAGGATGCCAAACCCCCAGCGGGTCACCAGTGGTTCCTCGACTTGGCTTCTTAGTTTAAGGACTTGGATCCTCTCCTTCATTCAGTGAGAACTCCAGAGATCGACATGGTTGTGTATCTCCTTCGTGGCAAAACGAAGAGGACCCAATGGGAGATCTGCTCACATACAGGCATACCATACGTGGACCAATCATGGACCATAGTGGTCTCAGATATTCACAGAACACCAGACTCTCTGGCACCCAGGATGTGTATTAGAAGTAGACAGTCCAGCCCACATCCAGGGGGCGCCCACTCAAGGCGTGCAGAAGCCCACGAAAGCTTGGCGCTTTGTGGGAAAATTCATGCCCAAATAAGGACTGACCCGGGTTGGCTTGACCTGGGGAAGGTGAAGGTGCAAGATGGCTAAAGGACTGGACAAAGAACCTTGTGGCATGGCCTTTTTGGAGCCAGGCCACCTAACCGTACCAAATGCGGTATTCATGGTTTACCTGGCAGGGAAGGGTTAAAAATACACAAAAAGGTAAGCTGCCACCAGTCCTGTCCAAGGCAGATCTCCTAAAAATTCCTTCGAGAGTAACTAGGGCCTTTAGAAATGACAGGAAGACTCAAGTGCATTATACTGAAAGGTACATTGCGCACTTTTAACATGTTGCAGAAAAGTTGCAACATTGACAAGGACTAAGGGAAACAAAACCTCCCAGTACTGACTGTCTTTAAGGTCAGTTTCCCCATAACAAAGTGAGTGAAAACCCCAGAGGAGTGCAGCAGAAGGCTGTGCTCCTCTGGCAAAGTCAGACTATGGTGTTTAAACAAAGCAAAAAGTTGGGGGTTCACAACTGGAGCGAAAATTATACATAGAATGGAAATCATTCCTAACAGACTGACTTTATTTCACGCTGAATCCAAGCCGCAGACGAAGAGGCCAAAAGAGTTGCATATTCATCTGATAATTTTAGTTTTGATACTCCTGATGTGAAAGAAAATTTTTTTGTGATTATGGTTGTGAATGAAGGGTTTAATCATTTGTCAAGAAAGCAATTGATGGAAATTCAAAGTGGAGCTCCACAGAAAGAAAAAGAAGCACTGTGGTGACAAGACAGCACTGGTAAACCTGTGATGCCTGCCTTATTAAGGGTGGGGTTAGAATAGCTACACTAGCCTGCGCATGTTACTAGGGAGAGCCTCACAGCAACCATTGCAGAGGACTGGTTCGTACCGAACCTATTAAAACACATTGCTTTTTATGCAGTAAAATAGATCATATGTCAAATGTTTACTGCTGGGTACATGCTGCGAACAGTCAGAAGAGTAATTCCTCGACCAAATGGTCCTTTTCAGCATTTACATATTGACTGTGTTGATATGCTGCAGGTTTGTAATGGGTAGAGGTATGCCCCTTTTCGAGATGGATTGATGCTGGTCCATGCACACATCCTGATGCCACTTGCGCTGCTATGTTTTTAGTTTGAGAAGTATTTCCTAGATGGGGAGTAATTGAGGTGCTGAGATCAGATAATGAACCTCATTTTGTAAATAAGGTATTGGAACAAATTAGCCTATTGCTTAACATTAAACACAAGTTTTCTTCTGCTTATCACCTGAAAGTGAACGGGTTATGTGAGAGACTCAACGGTCTTCTCAAAGAAAGGATAGCAACGTTGAAATTGACACTGAAGAAGGGGTGGCTGCATTGCCTGCCCCTTGCATTATTTGCATTACGAAATCAGCGTGGTTCAGACCACCACTTCAGACCCCACAAACTAGTTACAGGGAGGCGGATGACAATGCATCTTACTCCTCCATCGAGGACTAGGAGTGAGGCCCAGACACCTGCAGAATTATTAGGAAATGAGTTACAAGAGTACTTAACATGTATGACCGCTAGTATCTCTGTCATTTCAGATCAATTCAACCGGAAGGGGTGTCGGTCTCAGAACACAGATGAAGACATTACAGCAACCAGACGTGAAACCCTATGTGTACCCAAACATTTTACGGGAGACAATTTTCAAACCAGGAAGTTCACAAGAAAGTGGCACAAGCCCATATTTAGTGGCCCCTTAGTCGTAGAAGACATAACTACTTCAACAGTCAAAGTCCAAGGGGGGCAAAATTGAATTCACTTAGGAGATGTGAAACTCTACGCTGGTGAGGCCGACATATCCCCAACCCATTCTGAAGCAAGTCAAGAGGAAGAAGTTCAGCATGTGCAGACTCGATCGATGACGAGGAAGAAGGACACGAAGATGATCCAGTAGATAGACGAAAGTGGACATTTGTACTGTGGCTCCCCTGAAACACTCCTTATGGATATTACAGCTGGAAGTGGGAGTGATTGTTCATGAGCCACAGGAGCTTTTTGACATTGGACCTTGGAGTGCTGAAGTAAAGGAAAAATGCCTGATTTAGACTTCCTTTTTGGCGACTGCAAAAGGGAGCTGTTCTCCAACTCATTTCTCACTGAATTTCTCTTTGGAGGTGCCTATGGTTCTGTCAGATGTTGATGATCACAGACTACTTCTTGCTGTCTTTGTTTTTATACTTCGAGCTTACCCTGCTCTTGTTGGGCGCAGTACTGAGGTGCGTACTTTTATCCAAGATCCTAAAAATGGCCTGGCGATTAGAAGATTTTTGGCAGCAATTATAGAGTAAATCAGACAGCTACCTGAGCATTTAATGAGATTGCCTAATTAAAGACATTTTTATTTCCTTAAAAGTAATTACCGGCATCATGTGGTCGATTGAACATATTGCAATTCCAGAGAAAGAGCAGAGTCAACAACGTGTGGAGAGACAGCGTTGGTGAGGTCTGATGTATCGGTGTATAATATTCCCCTGTTCAGCATTTATTATTGTTTTTCTGTCCCTATTGATTCACACTGTTTGCTTTAACTGTTCCAAAAGGGAAGGATTTCCGTTAATCCTTCTCGCACCAGTCACCTTTGCAGAATTAGACACTGTAAGAAGACCAAGGCCATATGTGATTGTTCCTACACCAGTAGCACATGTGAAGGCACCGATTTCTCTAACAAATGTTCCTAGGATTCCTGTTGTAGGACGATCTGTTTTGGATATTCTTAATGATTATCAGATACCGGCTCTTTTAGCAAAGCAAAGAAAGAGACCCAAGAGAAGTGCAAGGGAGGATGATTACGAATTAGATGACTATTAGACAGTACAGCACATATGGAAACAACTAGTGGTATCAACACATGAAAGAAGTGGGAAAAAAGAACTTCTAAGGAGGATTGCTATGTATGTGCTCTCCTGCCTTATGCTATGGGAAAGTTTAGGATATTCATAGCTATTGAGATAGACGTCCAAACAGCTCATTCCCTGACTTACCTTGCATTCTGTCATGCAAGAGGTCAATTCCAGGGTCGAACAGCCTCGTTGGTATGGGTGACAGAATGTTCAGCTTCAGAAGAAGATGATTATGTTCAAGATTCGAAGACAAGAAAATGAACACACACCAGAGATCGTGTTATAAGATACAAATAGCCTGGCATGAAGGGAGCTGGAATTAGAAGGGAGATAAACAGAAAACTCAACTGCCAAGGGAAAACTGATGAAGAAGTTAGAAGCTGCAAGGCAAGAGCCAGATGCGAATCTGGGGCACAGTACTGTCTCCAGACGGTTTGGAAGAAGGCAGACCTGTGGCAGTAACTGGTCATCATAAAACAGTTATTAAACGAGTGAAAAATGGATGCAAACCTCTCTGGCTGAGGCTTGCAAAGCTTCTGACGTGGGTCAAAGACAAAAGAGGTCCTTTTCAGATAGTGCCTTTGGCTAGTGTGGAGCTATGCTTCAGAAACAATGACAGGAGAAAAATCAGAGAAAATCAGCAGTGAAGTAAAATCTTTGATGTGCCAGGAATGAAAGATGGGACAGTAGTGATAATGGACCACTACTGGGCCTGCAGATCCAGAGCTTACATGAAGCTGCCCAGAGATTGGGGAGGACTGTGTTCTATAGCGATTGTTCATGTTCCAAAAAGTGAACTGAACATTGGCGAGTTTCCAAAAGCAGATGCTCGCTTGAGGAAGGAGAAATCTGCTGAACTCGTTGATCGAATAAAAAGAGAAAACTATTTCTCAGTTAACTTGATAGAAGCCTTTGATGCTATTACATATGAACACAGATTGTTCAGCAAGACTGCTTCAATTTTTACAGGTTATCTTTATGCCTGGGATCCAGATGATGGCAAATGCCAAGTGGTTGCAGATCACCCACTGGGAGCTTCTGCAGACGATTAACACCACCGTAAAGGGATTTAATGCTATCAAGGAAGATCTGAGAGCCATACGCATGATCACTCTTCAGAACAGATATGTCTTAGACATGATTACAGCTATGGATGGAGGTGTTTGTGCCAAAATCGGAGAATCATTTTGCACATTCATACCTTCTCATGACAATGAGAATGGCACCTTGACAGAGGCCATAACGATGCTAACAAACTTGCATGTCAAGATGGAAGATGAGGTTGAAGACATTGCAGATGACAGCAGGTTTGCATCAATCTTCTCATGGATTCCACAATGGATGGCAAACATTTTCAAGTTTCCTGGAGCCCTGTTGGTGATGAAAATGTGTGGATTCTTTGTGATCAGGATAATAATCACACAATGCAAGAAGACTGCACAGAAAGCAGTAGGAATGAAGATTGTGACTGATGTTGAATCAGGATTCAAACCCAAAGAGTTGACAGATGAAGAAATCAGAAACTATGTAAAGGCCAGTATTCATGCACCTGAGGAAACAAAGTTCCTGTATCCGAAGAGTCACAAAATGTATGTGGGAAGATGGATCTACTGCAGTCTGAATTGACAATGCTTATGACCTGGAGTGTTGACGAGCATGTGAAATAGGCAGGATGCCTGAAAGGAGTCATAAAGATATGGACTCCAAAAAAGCACTTCTTCAGACAAGGATGTCTCGATGCGAAGACTGATGAGAGAGTGGTCGATGAATCGCTCAGAGGGGGGAGTGTAGAGGAGGAGCTAAATACCCCTACCAGAAGCTCCACCCCTGTGTTGCCTATATGTTGGGAACTGGAAATTGCGACATGCGCAGTACCAGTGGGGATGCCTATACTGCAAATAATTCTTGAGAAAAGGTATCCATTGAGAAAACCCTATATGCATTCAGAAAGAAGTGATGGTCTTCTGGAAAAAGTCCCGGAAGAAGTTTGAAAATGAATAAGAATGAAGACTGGTGACATCACACAAAGTAGAACTGACGCACCTAGAAAAGATGCGAATGAAGAACAAATATAGACATTCTATAGGATCTGAGGATGAAGTATCGAAGAAGGCAACATTCCGGGATCGAAAGGAAGATAGCCCCTGCAAAGAAACACTGAAGAAAATGCTAAGTTATTTTACCAATGTTCAGATGCTGTAACGCAAGTAGAAAAAGTGATCCTGAGGCTGGCTAAGTAGTGAATAGATTGCGGCGATGCTCCAATGTATACATATGTGAATGTATAGAATCTGGATGTTCCATAATGCACTTTAGCAAACTTAAACCCTGTGAAAGGAAAGGGCTGGAAGTGTGGCACAGTTGCAAAAAAAATGATGGTGAAGGAGAATTCAAGAAAGGCTGGCTGGCCCAGCACCAAGAGTCGGGGCCACCATTAGCCTGATTGTCTTTTAAGAAGCTACATGAACATGAGAAAGAAACAGACTTCTGTTTGAGGTGAAATGGAAAAACACTGGAGGTGCCAAGAGTTCATCATTTAATATTATTTTATGCAATGAAGAGCTAAAAATGTGGTCTCCAGTAACATGGTCAGATGGAAATAGACTGTGGGTCAACATAGACCAAAACCAGAAGATAAGAACATGCCACACTCAGGCTGAGTCCAAAGCATTAATTGAATGACACACCACAGGAGTGATGATAGATGTTGGGCTAATTGGTGGGGAGGCATGACCTGGCCAACCCTCCCATAACCTGGGGTAACCAGTATGCGTGCTGCTAGCAACTGGAATATTCCAGAAGAGTACAAGCGTGCCAACCAATTGTAGAGGGCCATGTATGAAAGAGCCCTACAGTCAACCAATAAGATGTTCAGTATTAGGATGACACGGAAGATGACTTGCACTTGGGATGGGCTTGGTTGTCCACCTGATCTTAGAGACCCAATCACAACCCACGCCAGTATGGAACGTATACCTAGATGTTCTTTTTTAACCTATCACATTCCTTAGTAGGTTTTCTTAGTTTGCCACGTAGGATGACATCAGTATTGACGAATATTGATTATAAGCATGCTGTTTTTCATGTAACACATATTTTTTTCTTGAGTGCGCAAAATCAAGAGAATGTCCGTTGATGTCCGTTGAACCTCTCTGTTTTAGATAAGTGTTAATAAAACAGTACAGTGTTTTGCCAACTTCCTGAGTCAGTTTGATTATTGATGTATGAGTGATTACTGCATCCCCATCCATCTCTAAGTATTGCTACCTCGTCTCAAAGGACCCCAGGTCTCAGGATTCCCTAACATACTTCTGGAGCTGCTCTCCAGATGGGTCAGAGAAAGAGGCTTATTGAATTTTCAACAAACGGGTTTTAGGATAGTATGTGGGACCACACACTCAATATGGACTCTGCTGACCTTGATCTCTAACTCCCAACCTTATACGGGATCTATGCTATACATATGTTTCATTGATTACTCAGTTGCGTTTTACTGTCTTATCAGAACAAAACTTTGGGAAAAGTTGACACACTGGAGTATATATCCCTCAAGTCTATATTTCATCATGGTGCTCTACACGGAGACACAGGTCAGAGTAAGACTGTCTCAAGAGGGTGAACTCTCTGACCCCCTCGCTACCTCACAGGGGTTGAAACAGGGGTGCCTGTTGGTCCCCCTGCTTTTCAACCTTTACATCTCAGAGCTGCCTCTGGCATTGAAGCCAGTTAATAACCACCCCCTTGGTTTGGCAAGGACCGTGTCCGCTGTTTAACATATGCAGATGGCACAGTGATCTTAGATTGTAAACCAATAGGCCCGCAGCACTCGCTTGATGCCTTATTCGCATTTCCCAGAGATCATGCCCTTAAGACTAACGTATCAAAGACCAAAATAATGGCCCGTGTGAAAAGGGCCTATGGCGACCCGTCCTTTGTTTGGAAAGTACAGGAAATCAAGTTAGAACAGGTTCACAAATATAAATATCTGGGGGTCACCATTGGGGCCTCTGTGTCAGATTCTCAGCTGACAGAGAGGATATCTCCTAGGGCCTGGCACAAGTGGCTCGCACTGAAAAGAATGACAATCATGGGGGTTGATCAATAGAAGCAAAAATCACCTTATAAAGTTTCAATCACCCCGGGCATACTTTTTGCTCTGGAAGTGTTCCCACAGAGATGAGTGGAGTAGCTCCCCAACTTGGAAGCAAGATTTCTCTGTTCACTGCTGGCCCTTCCAGGCTGTGTCCCTGTTGAGACTATCAGGTTGGAGTTGGGAATCTCATCCTTGCTCTCACTCGGGAAGATCGCAGTCTGTAAGTTGCGGACTACAATACACTTCCTACCATGGTAGTGATACTCTGCTGAGTCGGGCAACCCTCCACTCCAATAGATTCTTTAAGAGTATTTGGTATAGGACCCTAGAGGCAACAGTGAAGCCCCATCTAGATCAGATTGGTGTATATAGAGTCCCAGCATCATGGCTAGATTTTAATTTAGCGAAAATAGAAGATACTCAAACCACCAAGACGCTAGAGAGGCCCTGGATTACCTTGACAAACTTTCTAAGTTTGGTTTCTTTCCACAACCGAGTTTCTCCCTGGGTTCCCCGAGGTCCTACTTAACAAATATCCATGCACTGGCACTGACATGGTTTATATTATCACTGCAACTGTCCACACTCCCTGTCTGGTTAATTATAGGGGCTTGGGTCGAGGTCCCCAGGTGGGAGAGATTGTGCAGACTTTGCCATAAGTGGGAGGAGATGCCAGAACACATCCTGACACAATGCACAGCACTCTGTTTAGAGTACAATAAAGTGTACAGTAATTTTACCACTCATGAGTTGGAACAATTCTGGGGTAAAATTTATGGTGCAGAGTCCTTAGTAATCACGGTGGCAGCCATGTGTGGCAACTAGTGGATAGGAAATTGTCCATCAAATACTAAGGGCTTAAAAGCAGATCCGGAGTGTCCTCGTCCAATTCTACATTGAGTTTAAGGTCAAGGGTGATGGGCGTGGGAAACATATACTTATTCAACTAGGAACAGTTGGAATTCTTTTATAGAGAGTCCCTTTTATAAAAAAAAGTTGAAATGAATGTGCTGTGTAATGAAATGCTATTTTAACTAATATTTGCAATTTTTAAAACCTTGTTTTAATATGAGTTAATATGTGAATACTCAAAATGTGTGTTTGGGGAATTTGTTTTAACAGTGTAAAAGGTACAGATGTAACCAAATGCACTTAATAAAAAAAAAACAAATACAAAAAAGATGACGTCATTGCATACACTGGTGCATGTCATCACTGAAAAAAAGACTGGAATCTTCCTGTGTTTTATTTAAACTTAAATACATACAAACAGGAACATAGTTTGTCGCTTTCCTACACCTGGTGTCGTTGTTGAGTCTGGTGTTGTCATGCACGTTCAACGTCCTAAACATGAAAAGAGGTACAGGCTGCTTAAATTCTCTTAGCATGGAGAGAGCTGGTCCTTTTAGCGTCAGGAGTTTTTGCCATTTGTTTAGCATTTCTGTCCACATGTGAATTGCACTTAGTTTTGACACCTTTTTATAGAGCATTATCCACAGCAAAAGATTCTGGCAATTATATTTAGAACCTAGTCCTATGTAACTTCAAGGGTTTCTTAGCCAGCATCATTGATTTAGGTTGTGCTTTGTTTGCAGTTAACAAGGATTGAATGTGCTGTTTTTGTAGTTGGGCAAACCTTTTGTTAGTTGTTGAGTGTATGGCAGCAGTGCCAAGAAATGCAAGCATTAAGTAGTAATGACAATTGGGCCACATTACAAGTATGGCTGTAAGTGGTAAAATTGGCAGTAAATCTGTTACCGCCAACTTTACCATTACACCAAAACATGACTCACAGAAAAATTGAGTTAATTCCACTGGCAGAATAACCTCCAGCTGAATTATTTCCAGCTGTAATCCCTTCGATAATTGGCAGAATTAGCGCAGGGAATAATTCTGTCTGCGGAATTACCGCCAAAAATGAACAACCTTTACAAGAAGAAAATCAGTGGAATTACCTCCAAAATTGGCAGCAATTCAATCAAATGCACAGCATAGTTACATCCACCGAAAAGGTGGAGGTAAATGCATACAGGTGATTGACATCAAGGCACAGGTGCTCCAGATCCACTCAGGAGCCACAATTTCCCCAAACACACATCCAAGAAACATGCAGCCACAAGCAGACATTGATAATGGGATCCACAACATCATACTATTCATCCATCTACAGTAGCAGGCAAGACCCCAGCATGGAAGGAGATAGGCACCACAAAGGCGCAGGAGACATGTGCTTCGGATACCATGTCTCAGTCCATCTCATTGGATACTGAGGGACAGCCAATTAGTGACCTTCTATCGTTTGGACCATCCCACCTTCACAGACCTGCTATCCCTGATCCAAGCTGATCTCCAGAGCGCCATCGCAATCAGAACTGCCACTCTGCCTCACTGAAGCTTGTGTCCGTCCTACACGTCTGTGTCATGGGCAGATTCCAGCACACTGTTGGGACTAGCCAACTTTCTTAAAGGTTCTGGATCAAGTCCTCGATGCGCTTATGAGTCATACCCATCAGCACATCTCCATGCCCATCACCCAGGCACAGGTGCACGCAGCAAAGGCACGTTTCGACACCATTGCCTAACACCATAGTGGCATTGGATTGGACAGCTCTCTCAAAATTTCACCTCTCCATCTCCAACACTCTTGACATTCTTGACCCTGTCATGAGGGTCCACCTGAAGCCTTCAAAAAAGTGCAACTCTTGGTACAACTCCATGCTGGCTGCCCTTAAATGAAAGTGCAGAGCAGCAGAACGGAAATGGGGATCTTCATGTGCACCATCTGACAAACTGGCCTGCCGCCTTCTCCAAAGTCAACATAGACTCTGCATCCGCTCCAAGAAAAGAGTCTATATTTAAGCCGCATCTCAGCAGCATCTAACAACATGGCTGAACTCTTCAAAGTCTGCAAGGTACTGGCTAATCTACTGCAGCCTCTTCCTTTAATGCACCCACCCAGGACCTTTGCTCGGCCCTGGCCGCTCATTTCACTGCTAAAACACAGGACACCCTGTCCTCTCTCTCCCCCACACCTTCCCCTGCACACACATCTCTTGGCCCCCCCTTGACTGCCCCCCTTCTTCTCTCCTCCCTCTCCCCTGTCACACCTGAGGAGGTCTCTAGACATGTCTGGTCCATGAAAGCCTCCTCCAAACAGGTTGACCCATGCCCTCCTACAACCATCAAGGACAACATTGATTCTCTTGTTCCAGCCTTGGCCCACCTCTGCAACCTATGTTTCGCCACTGGAGTTATCCCCACTTCTCTCAAACACTCTCTTGGGCACCTTCTGCTCAAAGAACCCTCTGTTGACCCCTCTAGCCCAGCAAACTGTCGGCCAATCTCTATCACTCCTTTCCTGGGCAAACTCCTGATGAAATTAGCTATCTCTCTGCTTACCCTCCACACTGAATCGATTCTGTTGGTTGTCTTCATGACCATCAATCTCACTTTAGAGCATCCAGAGACATTGAAACTGCTCTTCTGAACACCTGTGAAGACCTGCTCTCAAATCTTGACTCTAACTCTCCTTCTGTCCTCATTCTTTTCGATCTCTCTTCTGCCTTCGACACAGTAAACCACAACATCCTGATCTCCCATCTCCGTAATACCCTGGGAATCACAGATCTGGCCCTGGTGTGGCTTGCCTCCTTTCTCTCTTACCGTACTTCCCAGGTGGAACTTGGGTCCTTTATTTCCTCTATCACTCTCTCTACTTGTGGCGTCCCCCAGGGATCTAACCTATCCCCTTGGTTCTTCAATGTCTACATGGCCCCTGTGAGCCACAGGATCTCTACCTTCACCTCTAACTTGAACAGTGTTATGCGGATGACACACAGCTCTCCTTCAAGCTACCCTTGGCCTCTTGCTCCTCCTCGCTCATTCCCGACTGTCTGTCCGCAATTCAGTCTTGGTTTGCTGCTAACGATCTCTGCCTCAATGCCAGTAAGACAGCGATCATCCTCATTGGGACCCCTGCCCCCGCTTTCCTAATTTCTCACTGGCCAGCTTCCCTTGGCCCTGTACCTCCACCTGCTCGTGAGGCAAAAAATGTGGGGGTCATTTTCGACTCCACTCTCTCCTTCTCTTCTCACGTCTGGGAAATCTCCAAAAAGTCCCACTACCAGCTCCAACTCCTCAGAGATATTCTACATTTTCTCAACTTCCCCAAAGGCTCACTGTCTCCAGACCCCTGGTTCTCTCTAGGCTGGACTACTGCAACAGCATCTTTCTCAATCTTCCTACTTCTTTTCTCCGTCGGCTACAACTCATCCAGGACAGAACCACAAGACGTATCCTTGGCCTCAAGCCCAGGCACCGCATCTATCCAGCGCTGAAATACCTCCACTGGCTCCTAGTGGCTGTTAGGATCAAGTTCAAGACCCTCTGCATAATCCACAAGGCTTTCTGGGTCTAGGGCCGCACTATCTACAACACTCTCTTCCTAAATACTCTCTTTCTAGAGCACTCCACTCGTCCTCTTCCAACTCTTTGCGCGTGAGATGTTTTTCCATACAGAGATTTTGGGGGTAGATCTTTATTCTCTGCAGGTACCTCCCTCTGGAACAGCCTCCCTGCCTCTCTCTGCCTTCATCCGGAGCTCTTTAGGTTTTGGAAACTCCTCAAGAACTTCCTCTTCTCTTCTCTTCCTCTTTCTCTTTCCCCTCTCCCCTGCTAACCTCCCCTCCCTTTCTTTCCTGCCTCACTCCTACATCTCTCCCCTAACTCTGTTCAGCTTTTGTTGACTGGTCACGTGGCTCACCTCCAGAATCTAACAGGTCCCAGGCTCCTCTGCCAGTCTTTGCACTTGCCTCCGGGCATCTGCACTATGCTCAGCACGACTGCACTTTCAGCAGATGTTCTATGAGATGGGTAACCTCTCTGTACTTAACCAAGGGCCCTGCTGGACTGGGCACACTTGTTCCCTCTGCCCCCTCCCTTGCACTTCCATCCATACACTTGCATGACCTGAATTTACTAGGCGTAGTAAGTTTTATCTTGTCACCCCTTTGTCTGCCCACCCTAATCTGGTTGCGCTTGAGACACTTCATGCACTTGCACTAAGAGAAATGCCGTCAGGCCTAGTACACTAGTTATTTTTTGTGAAATCATTCGGAAACCTCAAGGCCTAGGAATGACAACTGTATTCCCCGTTCGATACCCTGGAGCTACACATGATGCCATGATACTGAAGAACAGCACCCTAAGAGCATAAATGGACACACACATAGGACAGCTTACCTGGCTTGTGGGTAAGTAGTAGTCAATCTGAATAAGATATTTCACTGTGACTCACATGGGGAACGGAATGAGGAGTAATGTGACACAATTACAAGCCCCATGATGCTTCTCCATGAAAGCACTGAACAGGCAATGAGCAATGACTGACTAACACCAGTACACATACTGAACTCGGGTGACTACACAGGACATCCTTGCATGTAAGGAAGCAGAATGCAGTCTGGGCACCCATCAAACGCATTCCCTGACAAAGCATGGTCATAGGGGGTACATGGCCTACTACCCCATCAATAGCAAAAATGGCATTGGTGACGTCAGCGCATAGACAAATATACAATGAATGACGTCTAATGTGAATGACTAAGTGTATTATGTAGGCCAATGCCCATCCATCACATGCACAGATGTGCACACATTGGCCAACATTACATCAGACTCAAAGACATGTACCCCGACCAACAAACCGCCTTGTCTCACACTGTCCATTTATGTTTTGTAGGTGAAGCAGGCTATCCGGAGTTACCATGGCTTACAACACCTGTGAGGAACGCTGGTACACCACATGAGACAGCCTATAATGAGACAAGGCTGTGTATTGAGCACACCATTGGATTACTGAAAGCCAAATTCATGTGCCTCCACCACACAGGTGGTGCCCTCATGTACAGCCCTGAGAAAGTTGGCAAAATTGTAGTCATATAGGCAATGTAGACAACTAGTGCATACAAAGGAACATCGAAAAGCTTCCAGATGATCACAAGCCGACCTGGCTCAGATGAGGAAGATGTTGCAGGTGATACAGGGCACATGAGAATATATGTGGGAAGGTGAGGGAAGGATGAGTGCTCTGCCAGGACCTCATGGACAATTTCTTCTTACTTAGGACAAATGCACTTCAGACATCACTGTACATACAATGAATGCACATGTATTGACACCATGGGATAAACACTGTACAAATAATCATGACTCAACTGTGTTTTATTTTCCTATCAACTAACCCTGACCCCCAACACAATCATCCACACCACACACACTGACCCCAAACACAATCACCCAGCCAACACTGATCCCCAACACAATCACTCACCCTGCAACCTGACCCCTAACACGATCACCCACCCCACACTATCAGTCTGTCCCATGTGCTGTAAACTAGCACTTCCCTTTGTCCCCTTTTTCCGCAGGCAGGGGAGCTCAAGATGTGTGGTGCTGTGAGCGCCTGGTCTGGTCAGTGTGCTGGCCAGCGACCCCTCAGTTGGGGCAGCAGTCACTGAACTGCCTTGCGCACTGCCCCAGAGGTGTTCTATTGCAAGATTAATTCCCCTGGCTCTGTGAGGATGATATCGGTTCCTCCAGCTCTCTCACCCTCTCTGGCACAGCCGATCGATGAATTAGGACACCCGCCTTACGGCCCTCAAGATGATGTCCCACATGGTCCAATTGCTCTTGCACAATTGCAAGCATTTGAGCCTGATAGCCTGATGTTGCTCCATCCTCTCCAGATGCTCCCAAATGGCTTGCCGCATGGAGCCTGGCACTGGCTCAGGGGATTGTTGTGGGCCCAGACCAACATTGTGGGTTACACAGTGAGGTTGCTCTGTATGGCCATGGAGAACTGCATGGGTGAGAATCTTTGCAGGGGGAGTATTCTGGTGAAAAATGTCTCACGGGTGAATGAGGTTGACTGGTGGTGGGTGAGGATGATTGTGACTGCACATCTGAATTGGTTGCAGTGGGTTGTTCACATGGCATGATGTTGGACCCACTTGTGCCGGTGTTTCACCAGTGTCCCCAGCAGTGGTTGTGGGTGCCCCTGTTGGAGGTGGAGATGCAGGCAAACTATTGGCCTGAGTAGGTCTTCATGTTGTGTACGTTGCACCAGTGGCCATGGACGTGGACAACATTTTTGTCTGAGGCCTGTTCTTGGGGGGTACGCTCCCACTCCTGGACACGTCATAGCCTGTGGCCTTGTGGAACCTGTTGGTGCTGATGTTGTTGAGGTACCGGCACCTTCTGAAGGTTCCTGGGTGTTTTGTGTGCCTGTTGGGAGACATGAAAATCAGCATCAATACATGTATGATAATGTGCTTGGTGAGTCGACATGTACTCTTGTGTGGGCTATGGGGTCGCAGGGTGGTAGGCCTTCAGGCGGACATGCCTCATGTGACTGGCAGTTTGGCAGTCTTCTGCATTGATCAATGTGCGAGCATATGGTTGGTGTGGGGGACCTGATTTGCTTGGGACGTCCAGTCCTGTGCATCAATGACCTACAGGGCCATGTTTGCACATGTAGGTCAGGATGGTTGTTACTTGCTTATCCTGTAGTGCCGTCAGTTGATGGGTGATCTGCTAGTTGTGGTGTAGTCATGTTGACATACGATTGGACATCATTGTATCCAAGTGAGCCTTTGTGCTACTTTTCAGTTTCAGTGGTTGTTAGCCTGATACATACTTCCAGTGGTGGTCTTTGCTGGACCTGCGCTACTTGTTTGGTACCATGCTTGCTGTGTTGTCTGTGCATGGGTTATCAGTGTTCAGGCAAGGGGTGGTTGTGATGTGCACTGTAGATGTGCATTAGTCTTTGTTACTTGCAGTGCAATGGTGGGACGAGACTACATCATGCCCTCGTCATCCTGCTTGGTTCTCATGTAAGGGGTATCATGTCTTCAATGACTCATGATGCTATGGCCTGCATTGTCACGTGGTTGGATCATACATTGTCAGGGTTGATGTTGCATGAATGCATGGCAGTATGTGTATGTGTTTGCAGTTGAGGCTGCAGACTCTGGACTTAAAGTCATTCCTACATCAGCATCACCTTTAACGTGTACTACGGCCACCACCTTTCCCGAATTTCTGGCCAGGTGGCATTTTTCCACTGCTGGCTGGTCTTTCTATGTTGGGCCCCATAAAGTTCTTCGGAGTGTCACTCTGCCAGAACAGTGAGGTCCTACTTATTAATTTTCTGTTTACGCATCGCATAACAGGCCCCCTTGAGTTGCCTTTCTCTTAACATGATTTCAGTGGTCTCTGGGACTGAATGGTACTCCTTCGGCCTGATTCTGAATGGATTCAAGTGCGTATTTCACATGGGACATTTGTTTGGTGAGTCTCTTTTAGCCCTTTCTTTGGTAACCTTGAAATACCTCTATCCATTAAAATTTTGTTTTAACTATTTCCACTGTGTTGTATCCTCTGCCCCCCTTTCTTTTCCAAACATACAAGGCTCTATCAAATATAGATGTTGGTCCTGAGGAGGTGCTGAGTGTTTCTTAACGTAGACCAACATATATATTTGATAGAGCCTTGTATGACACATTCCAACAAATCATGTTTGTATTTGCATTCATTTCTCGTTGCCATGTACATTGGACCAAGAATGTATTTAAATCATTTACCCACAATCTTATTGGACATATAATCACAATATCTACATTCTTCATTCTCCTCGTACATTAGTTCGATAACACTTCCCCATCATGTCCACAACTGATACATTACAACCTCTTTTGTTCTATTTCCTAGAATATTATTCTATCCCAATTGAGTAAAGCAAACCCGTAATATTCTCACCTGTTGGTGCCCCCATTTTAATGAAGAGCAGAGTTGCACTGCATTCTGCATGTCCCGTTTTCGTTCCGGGCACCATTTTAGCTTTACCTTTTTATTATTGTTTACAATGTGACATCACAATGACGTCATGTGTATTGGGTCGCCATTTTGGACAGGTTCCTAGCATCGTATGCTCTGACCTGGCTATTTTAAATTGAATTTACAATGTTTCAGATATCATTTGTGTGATCTCAATGCTTTATGGATCAACTCCTTATAACATTTTCAACATTATTTTGTGTTGGTAAGTCTACACATCTAATGTTTTGTCTCTGCTAAATCCGGGGGGATCAAGTCTGGCCCAGCCGGTTTGCCATTTTTCAGCGACTTAAGGGCAACTGCCACTTCATTCAATGAAAATACACGATTTTGACAGGGAACAGGCTTTCCAGAGTCCTGCCATAAGGATGGTGTGCACTCCACTCCATATAGTTTTGAAAGTGGCACCACCAAGCATTTTCGTAATGGAACAGTGTATATCCAGATCCTGGTTCAAATCTTTACCTGAAACCAATTTTCAAAAGTGAAAAACATCCCCCATTTCCAAAGCACTATTCAATAAACGCCACTTTACCCTGACAAAATCTCTCTTTTTCAATATAAATATCCCCTTACATTTAGATCTTATGGAGCATAAAGTAAACTTATCTGTTCGCCATTACACTCTCCCACAAGCTTCATTATCCCCTTTTGGCTTTACAGTGGTCACTTTCATCCAAATCAGCTTTTATTTTAGCCTGCTTCTTGATTTCACTTGGGCAAACAGATAAAGGGGATTACATTATTATTAAGCTTCTTGTACTTCTCCAGGATAGTTCTATCGCTGGAGTGCTCATCGCATGTGGCTAAAATTTTATCTAAAATATAAGAATATATATCTGGTTTTACAGCGTGATTCAACAGGTTGAACCATATAACCAATTTTCTGGTGTGTCCGTTGAACTCCAAGGGTTGGACAAAGGGTGAATACCTGGTGTTACCTTTTTCCCCAGAGATGCCCATAACTTTGAGCGCCAGGGGATAGTGGTCACTTTCCGTTCTCTTGCTAATCATGAAGTCTCCAGCTCTTGCCCAATCTTTCCCGGAGATCAACAGATATCTATCAGAGAGCTTCTTTTATGGCCGCAAAATGTTTTTTGGCATGTTGGTCTCGTAGAAAAGGCCCATTAAAAAGATTTCAGGCTGACTCTACTGCAAGATTGCGTGTGCAGGGGTGCCGGAGCATTTAATACAGGGATATCCCAGGCCTGGTTTTCTCATAGGTATAATAGGTCTTTCAGGGTTTCGATTTGTAGGTTGAGGTCTCCGGCCACAAGAGTATAATTAGAGCACCGACCCGAAGGGCATTTTTTTGTTAATTGAATTCTGGAGACAATCTAATGTTATCAATCCCATCATGGGTCTATTATATATGTTATAGCGGTATAACAGTTCATCAGTGGCAGTACAGATCTGCAATCATTGCAGATCTGGGCTGCCGGTGTCCTCCACCTCAATTCTCCAACCGAAGGAAATGTCCACCCACACTAACAAGCCACCACTTGGCCTACTGTGTTGCCCTTTACTAGCCACCATAATGAAGGTCTGATAACCCTGGATGAAAACCGTTTCAATTGCCCAGGTTCCCTGTAACACTACGATTTGAAAATCGCTAATGAAGGCACCCCACCCCGGATCTGCCAAGAGTCTAGACACACCTGCTATATTCCTCAATAACAATGTATAGCCCAGAGTATTCTCCACATGATATGCTGGGTTCCCACACAGTCAGTCCACTTCTCCCAGGTTTACTGATAAACCACCTGAACCTGCACTGGGATTACTTAAGGGTAAACTAGAAGAATCAGATTGCATATAACGATGCAAGCCTACTAATATTTGACAGAGCTAAAGGGGCTGACAGATGATTTAAAAACCCAAAAGATCCAATACCAATCTTTGGGGGGTAGGATCTAAAAGCAATAGACAAAAGGTCATTGACTAGTTTTTCGGTTGTTAGAAAGACATGGACAATGTCATTTCTAACAATGGATAGGCAACCCCTAGTTGGCAGATCTAATGAATACACTTATTTTTCAAGCTTTCAGCATCCTTAAAGACATTGGGAGCCAATCTTGGCACATTAACCATTAGTACTGATGGCTTGTCAATATTACTCCCAGTCCTTATGAGGTTAATTTTGGCCATGATGGTTAAGAGGCTCTGGGTGCCTTCCCAAGGGTATAGAATTTGGCCCTGACAAAGGGGGAGTGAAACCACCGTTCCAGCGTTGGGATCTTCCGTGAGTACTCTCTAAAAACTGTCTGGGGGCTGGGAATGGGTTTCCACACCTTGAATGGATGGATGCTCCTCTCAAGCGGGGGTCCGTCCCCAAAGGCCCATCCCACTTAGTAAATGAAATAACAATATGAGCCGACTGAACTTTACTGTGAGGTAGATTGGATAAAGCCACCCTGCTCGTTTTGCATAATCCTTTAAGTAAAGGGGTACTGCTCCCTAAGAGCCTTAAGTTCCACAACCAAAACATCTAGTTTACTAGAAATTACATGGGATATGAAGTCTTTGAGAGAAGAGGGTATGAGCTCAGGCTTGGAATGCAGGTTATTACAATTGGAGCAAATTTGAGAACCCATTTCACAAGTCCATGGAGCAGGCATCTGAAAAGACGAACACTCTTCATCAGGGGGAAGTCCCACAGGTCTTTTTACATGCCTTGTGGTACACAAGTTGCCAAGGAGGATACACTTTGGAGGAACAAGGGGCTACAGCAGGAAAGGCACAATTTGCAAGGGGTTTGTATTGGTTGACCATGGGCAAAATGTTAGCACTAATGTTTTCTGAAGCAGCAACTGGCTGTCCTTGAACCTCCTTTACAGTAACCTTTTCAATAAACAAATCAAGGTCTGGAGGAACTAACAAGGGACTACCATGTAAAGAAATGATTGCTGTGGTGTCGCAATGAATAGGGGAAAGCAACCCAGGACCGAGTGAGTACATTTCAATTATATCGGGATCATGGGCTCCTACCACCCTGCCATTGCCTTTACAGTTTGCCTGAAAAACAACATTTCTAACACCCTCTTGCGTTCGATTTGCAGCCACTTCAGAAGGTGCCCAATGGTCGTACCTTCTAAGGCACGTCCTACGTCCCTCTTGGCCCTCCCACTTTCCAAAGCAGTGTCACAAAAAGAAATTAGATCATCGGGTCGTAAGGTGACGCAGTTAGAAATGGTGACTGACACTTTTGCTTCTGACATCCCTATGAGTATCTGTCGTTGAGACACTCCCATTCACATCATTCACACCATCAATGCCGTCTTTGCCAAACAACAGATCCTTGATTTTTGTGATCAATACATTCACATCAGAGATTAGTTTAAGCATCCTAGATTTTTTGTCTGCCTCCCCTCCCCAGAGTAGAACCCTCTACTTTCCTTTTCACCATGTTTCCACCTATATGTTCACGATAAAAGACATAAAAGAGATCTAAAAATGTAATCTTTTAAACCGGAAACCTGCAAAAATCTGGTGTAGGTTAATAATACATTCTACTATAACATACTAGGTAAAATAGTATGACAAATATAACATGTTATGAACATCATCAATATCTGAGTCACCAAAAACACATAAAACCTGAAAATAAAATGTTCAAATAGCAAGACTTCAGTAGCAGTGCAAATACAAGTAAACAGGTAGGAAACAAAGAGTTACTCCCAGAAACTGGCACTCGAGGCTTCAGTGTGCTTTCTAGAGTGAATCCAATATGTGGAAATTCCAGCAGTCTGACAGCTCTCCAGCACTCCTCCAACAGTCCAACAGTCAAACCCAAATGGGAAGACGGGGAGAGCGTAAATAGCGGCAAGAAAAAAAGGATCCCCCGCTGAACGGAGAACACAACCCAGGAGGCGAGGAAGTAGCAATGCGGCAATGTAAAAAGAAAAAACTTCAAAAGGTCTTGTCAAGTAGCAGCACTGAAACAACAATGGGAGGGCTCTTCTCCCTCCAGCCACACCACAGCAGTTTGATTCTTCAGCATGAAACACGTCTAGCCACTGTGGCTAATAATGTGCCTCGTTGCATGATAGATATTATTCCATGCAGCACAGTTTTTAATCATGTGTGGGATCCTTCCCAGGGACATTTAAACATTCCTCATTAACTTCATCGAATCGAAAACTGTAGGAGGTATTTTAGTATTGTGGTATATTGGCGGTAAATTGGCATTACCTCATTTTGGTGGTAATTTAGTGGTGAGCATACCTTTCATAACATTGCCCTATATGTTAAGACAAACCTTCCCCCGTTTATAACTATGTCCTGTAGTTGGGTTGACTGTAGGCATCCACCCAGGCTAAGTTATAGGTAAGTTCATAAATAATGTGATAATGTATAAATTGTGCTAATGACTTATCTACGTCACAAGCCTATGCCCTTGGAGAGCTCCATTCAGCCTAGACATGCATGGTTGAATGCATTCACACAACACACCAACTTTCTAGCTTGTATGTATATGTTTTCCCTTTTGTCTCTTTTTTTTTTACCTCTGGCGGTAAATATTTTACTACTATGGTGTAGGGACTAGCGTGCCTCCTAGTTATCTCCCCTCAGTTAAATAATAATCCTTGGAGACATACAAAAAAATCCTTACACCAAGTCAGTCTTCACACTTTATGAATCTGTTAAACATCATGACATTTACAATAAAAGCATAATTCAATTGGCAACAATGCATTCCCCAAATCTTACCCACATCAACACTGCTGCGGTTACCTAGAAGAAAAAATATAAACAGGCATTGCAGTACATGGAAAACATTTATAACATGGCATTCTGTCCTTTTGTCATTTAGCGCGTGTAAAAGAAAATATCGAACATTTAGTTTTAAAAATAACCTCCTGTGCTAACTGATAAGAACTGCATTCAACCATCCATGCTCCTCATGTTTTAACTTCACTTACAATGAGTTATGAGACTTCTGCACTTCATCTGGAACAATCTCTTTTTGCCATGGTTTATCTGTGATGAAGTGTTACAATTCCTACGCTGCATGCTCGCACCCCCAAAGTCAGCTTTGGGATCCCAGCAAGCTTCAATGCCAGGGCAGCCAGCCTTCTCTCCGAACTCCCATCAGCAGACTGCAGTGCCAGGAGGCCAAAAAGCCCCCCTACCTTTTGTGCAGCTCTATTTATTTAATTTGACTGTCAATCCCCACAAAACTGCCTCCCTTTCTGACATATCTAAACACCTCCTATGCTCCTGATCCCACTGACCAATCCTCTGCAGGAGTTGGTATATGTATCAACTGGCTTTCCTGCTTCCTTCACACACAAAGGACTCTCAGAATACATTCATTTCTCATTGTGTTTTTTTTTCTAGTGCAAATTTCTCTTCCATGAAGAAAAACTAAGACAGAATTTACCTGTTAATCAGGCAAACTAATTAGTCATTGGGGTGTTAATAATAGGGAAGTCAGTTAATTAGTATAGGTCATTTTTCTAATGCAACTTTACACGGATGGGAATTCTCATAATCCATATACATAATGCACTTTGAATACACTGTCTTTTTGCAAACATTCTGCTTTACCATGGAAGGCCCAATTCACTGTTATAATGAATCAGTGTGGCATTTCACCTGTTTCATATAGTTTACCGTCTCTTTTCTGCATTTCCACTACCCATTCGCACCCATTTGACTGGCTGCTTTTAAAATGACTGTCATCTGCACAGATTTTACTGGCTGCTTTTAAAATCACTGCCATCTATCCCTACATACTGCCTTCCTTTTCTGACAACTATAACTGCTTGCAATGTCATAGTTGGAGGAATACACACCAATGTATCTGGGATAGCTCACCATCAATCATCAGAAAAATAACAGTTAAAAATAATACCACTGTATTGAAAATGAACATATGGGTATTTCAAATTGAATAATAGAGTGCAGAGCAAAAATAACTTAAATGTGTATATCAGTCTTCACATGCATATGCATATGTATGAATAACATATGTGCGCACTCCCGACTGAAGTGTATACATCCAATAGTTCACATGTCCATGGATTGTTCAAATCCCATAATATCACAGTTTTTAAATCATAGTCCCAGCATTTATGTACTTTATGGGATATGCATTTTCTTTTTTTTACGCAATATCAACCGTTATGCACACACAAAAACAATAAGATAAAATAATAATAAAAATAAACATAAAGAACTTCCATTGTTTCCCAGTTCAAGTCCAAGCTGGCAGAACACAACACAGTAATACACTCTATCAGCAATAAATGAAGAACAAAACGCACTGAAGACGAATATAGAACTCCTTGCTCCCCACAGATGACCATGACCTCAAGTGAAGTTCCAGTAACTTCTTTATTTAGTTCCAGTACATTATGATAGTCATATAATGTCAAGTACATCTGGGTTCAGGGCAACATACACCTGCATCCTCCCAGGTAGGCTTACATCTCCCAACGGACTCAAATAGAACCCCAGTCACACATAAACATTCTAATCCTTAACACTCCATTGTCAATCAAGACACTGACTAAAGGTTCCATTAGAATGCAGGATAATACCAAATCCCTACATATCTCCCTTCCTTAGGGACATAAAACACAAGAAGATAACTTAACCATAACGGCTAAAAACAACACGCACACAAACAACCCCACGTCCAATGCACTTGCATCATCACTCCTAACTGAGAACATTCTGCTAGTCTCATTCTATATTCCAAAATCGTCCTCACAGCTGTGGGACACAATTATAATCAATGCCCCTTCCTCTTTCTATCAAGTGAAGAAAAGGCACCCAACTGCTCAAACATCCTTACTTATACTTTTACACATAGAGGCACCCATTCCTCTCTTCCTAAACTTGACTCCATCATCCCACAAAAGAACACACACACATCTCCCTCACACCCAACAATGCAAACCGGTATGTGCCTAAACCCACACCACCTCCAACTAGACTGAGTATCCCAGATACCCGGGTAACTACTTCACTACTAGTGACACCATTACCCCTAAATTGCCCATGTTGAAAGTATTCCTCAATACAATACAGCTCCTATTAGGGAAAACCACACTTCATTCACACCAGCATCATACAAACATCAATATCTCTACTAAAGTCTTGACTGTATCATCATGAAACACTGCATGGTTTCTAAACAAAACAACTAAACAAAAACTTTGTTTAACACTCAGCACTCTAAAGTTTAGCATTAAATAAGGTCTCAATACATCTGGATTACAAAAGTCCCACCTGTGTAAATAAAACATTAGTGTACATAACTCTACTTCAGTTTCTACATACCAAACTCTAGCAATGCTGAATGTGCAACTTATACAGCAATTAAAAGTCCATCTGTGGAAGGAAAAGTGTGTTAGTCGAACATCCACCATATTTCACTACTAAACATTTTTTTAACAGAGGCCACGACCTTAACATTCCACCCGTGCACACCTATAGTTCATCATTCATGCACCACCACTTGCGAAAGAAAAAAATGTTCCTACCACATGAATACTGAGAAACATTTTAGAATATTTCTAAATTACCATGTTACTATCTCTCACATCAAGTATGTCACCTTAAAATCTCCCTTATGCTCCTTAGCGTACGATCACTTAAAATCGGGGCACTCCAATATCATGTCACCACGTTCAACAAAAGACCAAATCCGTCATCTTCAGATTTACACTCACACTCATTCATGCTTTTACATGTCAATAGCAGGCTTTAATCGACAATAAATATTTGTAAACACTTAAACATAACCGTTAAATTAATCCATAAAAGCAACCACATTTTCTACAATCACTTTTCTTCGTGGCAGCGTCATCTTTTATACCCAAAAGTACCTCTCCATCTCCATTACAGCAAAATACTTTCTTGTTTGCCACCGGTCTCCTCACAAATTGTATGTTCATAATGCTGCTTTTTCTTGCTGCCAGTCGCCTACTTTAAAAAATTTAAATTATATTGCTGCCTACTGCCACTGTCAGCATCCCCAAAATTGTTTCCCACTTTGCTGCCATTGCCGCAAGATGCTTCTAGAAATTGAATTCCACTTACTCGCCGCACTGTCCATTTCGGAGAACGTTTCCCAAAACGTTTATCTTCTCACATATAATCAGGAAGTGTTCCTTTACCGTGACGTTGGGCCACGTTGCAAGGTCCTTTTCTTTAATGACTCCGAACTTCCCTTGCAGTAACGATCATTCTCGTAGTACGAACGTACTACTCCAAACGTTCCACCTGATCGCCAAATCCCCCGGTTAGTCGGAGTGACGTCATCATTTTCACTCAGCATTTATGGAGCACAGACCTCCAGGCCCCCAACCATCGCCGCCACGACCACCGCAACATGTTACAAATCCAGTACATAACGCCGCTCCTGCAACCCTGCGCCCTCGACACAGATCTCGGAGCTTCCACTGCGCCGCGCCTCACAGCACAGCCGGCACTCCACCCGCAGTGTTATACAGCGCTCCTTGACAACGGAACGTGCCAATCTACACCAAGGTCAGTACCATGTCTGCTGACTTCACCATTATAGCTGTCATACTACTTTTAATCACTAGTTGATCCCTCAGTCCTTTAGTAGGCTCCAAGCCCCTCAGGAACTACTCACAACATGCCCTCAAAGTTCCTCATCACCTCATATGAGTGATAGCTCCTCCAGGCACCTCCTTAGCGATGTTGCAAATGGGCTCCTAGCCCCTCCAGGCATTACACATGTTGTCTTGGGCACTATTCCCTTCATCGCTGCACATGGGCTCTAAGCCCCTAAGGTGCAGCAACGGGCTACAAGTCTCTTAGGTGCAGGTATGGGCTCCAAACCCCCTCAAACGCTGGAATGGCCCCCCAGGACCCTCCTCTGCTCCAGGCACTTTTCAAATTTGCCACCAATCTTCTATTTAACATCTAGGCGCTGCGTAGGTTCCCAACTTCTTATGAAGCCATGGGATCCAAGCCTGCTGCTGCCTAACATGACTTCCTATGCTTTAATGTGCAGGCGCAGCTTAGGTCCTCAGCCTCTCCTGTTGCTACTGCCTTGGCTTACAGCCCTCAGCTGCACAGCATGGCTTCCTCACAATTTCCAGGCGTAACTAGACCCCAGGCCTCTTCAAATTGCTACTGCCATGGGCACCAAGCCCTCCATGCTGCAGCTAGTGGTCCCAGACCCCTTAAGCCATCAGTCTCTGGGCCCTCAGCCCCTCATCAGTCTCTTGCTCTCCTCTTTGCCTGACCTGTCCTGCTAGTGACAGGCCAGCTGGCCCCTGGCTCTGGCGCAGCCCCTTACTTTCTGCGCCTGTGTTCCATGCACTGGGCCCTTCTGCGCCTACAGTTTTAAGCGCTCGCCCTACCTGGGAGGTCTTCTTCTTGGGTTGGGGGGAGGTGTATGTGCCATCTTCAACGCTGTCCCCCCAGCACAGCCAGCATCCTCGTCGCCAATGTAGAACTCCTTGTTCCCCACAGATGACCATGACCTCAAGTGAAGTTCCAGTAACTTCTTTATTTAGTTCCAGTACATTATGATAGTCATATAATGTCAAGTACATCTGGGTTCATGTTCACTTTTTGATACCCAGAATCCTCATCACCACGCCTCCGGATGTCCTATCCATAAGTCTTTGCACCAATTTTCTGCATAACAGCATCCTCAGCGAGATTTCTCTGATTTGTCCAGTGTGACACTCCATGGAGTCCCCTTCACAGAAGTCATGACTTATGGTCATCTCTTTTGGCACCTCAGGCTCTTTATCTTCACCCCCATCCATCGGTCCGGGGGCTTCTCGGGGTCTCCTCCCATGGACAACAAACCACAGGCCTCCAATCCCGTGGCCTCCAATGGTCCATCGTCTCGAGGAACCAGCCCTGCCAGGATAATCAATTAGTAATTTCTAAAGTGAATAAAAAATAGACAGGTTAAGTACATAGTATAGAACAATTGTCTATCCCTCTTTCACTACCAGGCTGGGGAAAAATAAATGTTGGCTAAAACACCATAGCTCCCTGGATGTGCCACTTTGGATACCGGCAATTAAACACACATTATAAAGAAACAAAACAACATTTTATGCCTTGCATCACTATGCACAGTAATTCCCAATTAAATATACACCCATCTACAATATTTTCCATTTCCATTCATTTTCACCATGTTTCTTTGCTTATCTGAGACCCATGCAGTACATTTTACTACACAATGTTTTTTTTAGCTTAATCTGATTCAGCGCCCTTTATGAAAATAATGCACCATCTCTATCGGTTAGATGCAGCATTTTTGTTTGCTTCTACTTGCTCACCAGAGCGTACTCTTTATCACTCATGGGGTGAAATGGATACTACCTCATACATGCTTTTGTGTCTCTGTTCAATATATCTTCCATTACACCAAATTCTGTGCTTTTCTGATCATTATCCTAACTGCACTGTTAGCTTTATTTTCATTGCATTCAGTACATTCAACTGGTCTCCACCCACTCAAGTCTCTTTATCTCATGCTTTGGGTGGCAGAGCTTAATTTGGGTGACATGAACAAATTGCTCTGTCACAATCTCACCCTCCGTCCTGATTATCTTATATAAAACAGGGTATATCTTGTCTAGAATCTCAAATGGCCCTTGCCATGCCGCGAGAAATTTAGAATTTTTGTGCCTGTTCCTCCCAAAATGGTATTTGTACACTTGATCACCTATCTTATATTCTTTCACAGATTTTTTTTTAATCATAATAGGTCTTTGAACTTTTAGCAGCTCTCTCCAGATTCCGCTGTACAAATGCAAATGCATGTTGCAAGTGCTTCCTCAATTCTTCCACATATTCGTGAACTGTGGAGGCACTCACAAGTGTTTGCTTGTGTGTTCTGTACAATAAATGTTGTGGCAGCACCATTTTCTTCCTGTCAATACTTCATGGGGGCTGATGCCTGTTGCCTTAGCAGGGGTCGACCTAGTGGCCATTACATCCCAACTGGAACTTGCCTCAGCCACAAATTTCTTTAGTATCTCTACTATAGATCTGTTGCTTCTCTCCACATTTCCAGAAGAAGACGGCCTATATGAAATATGCAGTTTCCTCTTTACTCCCAATATCTGCCACACCTTGCTCATCAAGGCACTCGTGAAATGACTTCCCCTGTCTGATTATAACCTTTGGGGTAACCCAAACCTTGAAAATATGTGATTTACCAACAATGTGGCTGCTGTTTGTGCACTACAGTCTGGTGCAGGAATGCACTCCACCCACTTCGACATTAGACATACCACCGTTAACAAATATCTATTTCCTCTGGCTGATCTTTTCACAGGCCCAACATAGTCAATTTGCAAATCTGACCATGGAAGTGTTAAACCTCTTTTAATTAATGGAGCTCTGTGCATTGGTGAAGCAGGTTTAAATTGGGCACACACCAGACACCCCCTTGTGTATAATTCCACATCCTGGGACATATGTGGCCAGTAAGCATAGTCCCTCAATATTTCTAAAGTTTTTTGTGAACCCCTGTGTCCTGCAGTTATTGCGTCATGCGTGTGGTATAACATTAGCCCTCTGAATGAAAGAGGCACCACCCACTGTACCTGACCTGTCACAGATTCCCTAATCATGAGACCATCTTGTAGTTTACTCTTTTTTTGTTCTTCAAGAACACTCTCAGCTCTTCCTTTCCTTTGCATTCATTTTCAGATAGGGGATATTGTTCAGGGTCTATCAAATGATTATAAAAAACACTAGGTCCTCTTTTTGTGCTTTAATCAGATCCTGGTCTGGTGTATCATAACTCCATTGCACCACAGGTTTTTCAACCTCTTTTGGAGATTTGGAGGGTGTAACTGCACCCACCTGTATTTCACCAATTAGGTGTTCAATGGGCAATCATTCTCCCATGACAGCCCCAATTCGGGCTAATTTATCTGCTTAGTCATTTCCCTCCTTATCCACTCCTGGTGTCTTTAAATAAATGTCCACACATTTTCCTCCAGTGTATTATTACACCATTCTCTGACACTAATTTATCTATAGTTTGGATCATGTTTGAGGGGCTTTTTGTTATATGTGAGCATACCCTTTGCTTTCAAGTCAGGTAAATACTCTACAAAACTGTTCAGTGCATAATCAGAATCAATTACTAGGACAGTTTCTTTGAATCTGTTTTCAACTGCAGTAGCAACTGCCATATAAATGGCAGCTAATTCTGCTATATGGCTACTCCTGGCCCCAATTCTCATCCCTATACTAGGACTAGGAATGCCTTCACAGCTTATCCAGACATTTCCTATCCCTGCCACCAATAATTTTGTATATGGTACGCACATCCCTCTACATACACGGTTGGCACATCTTTGCACACATTTTCATTAAAAGCTTTGTGTGGTGATTGTTCAAATTCATTAAAAATGGGCTCTATTCCCATCTCATCAAAAGTACATTCAGCTGCACAATCATGCAGATCTGCTATCCCTTGAGCAAATGGGCTGTTTTTATTCTGTCCATATCTTATTCCACAGGGAATCCCTGCAACGCCAATGTCCAGGAAGTGATTCTGGACTGCGCTAGGTTGCCTGATCTAATACTTTTACTTTGTAAAAAATGCAACGTTTGGTGATTTGTTTCAATAATGACTTTCTCTCCCTGAATAAAGGGACGAAAATGTTGCAACACCCAGACAGTGGTCAGAAGAGCCTTTTCATATTCACTGAATTTAGTTTCAACCTGAGATAACGCCTTGCTTGCATAGGCGATAGTTTTATGATTTAAATCATGCTTCTGAGATAACACATCTGACATACACTGTTCTGTGAATCCTATTTCTACAAAGAAATCTTGATGATTCTTTATGGGATAGGCTAAGCATGGCGTCTTCATGAGACATTCTTTCAATTTCTCCACTGCCTCAGATGGCTCTTTTTCCCATTTCCAAGGTATATTCTGCTTCAATAATTTAGTCAATGGTTGAGTGATTTCGGTGTAATTCTTAATGAACTTCCTGTTATATCCTGTCATCCCTAGTAGACTTTTTAGACCTTTCACATTAGTAGGATGTCTGTATTGCTTCCACCTTTTTCTTCTGTGGATTCAATCCATGCTCAGTCACTTCATGGCCTAAGAAGTTTACTTTCTTTTTGCACCATTGGGCCTCCTGCAAGGATACTTTGGGTCCCGCTTTCTGTAATTGACCAGGCACATGCCTAACCTCTTCAAAATGACTTTTCAGGCTTTCATTTTTAATCAGAACATCATCCACATAGACTATAGTACCCCTTTACGCCGCATCTGGAAGTGCTTTTCTCAAAAATATGCCAAATTCGCTCCCACTATTATCATCCCCAAATGGTGTTCTGGACCAAGTGTACTGCATTTTATCAAATGAAAATGCGAATACATTTTGAATGTCTTCAGCCAATGGCACACACTAGTACCCAGATGTAAGGTCTAATGTGGTAAATACTTTTGACCCATGAACTTGTGCGAGACCTTGATCAATGAATGGGAGCTGCCATCTAGACATTGGAACTGTTTTGTTTAATTCTCTCAGGTCTGCACACAGACGTCATTGACCATTTGGTTTTGATACACCCACAATGGGAGTGTTTGAGCTTCTATAAATGGGCCTAATAATTCCTCTGGATTCTAAAATTTTAATGATCTCTGCTAGTGACTCCAAGCATGTCAGGCGCAACCGATATTGATGCACAAATTCCGGATTTCTACCATATCCCTCTGGTAATGTGCCAACATGCAAGTCAGTTAGGCCGCAATCATATGCTTCCTTTTTTTTTAACAGATTTGTATTGGTTTCGATACAAACAATATACATCCACCAATACATCATAATCGTTAACACAAAAGCATATTTTATATTAACACCCTCTCATCCCACCTCTGTTGCCTGTTCATCATCGTTGACCACTAAAGCTGCTTGTACGGGCACTTCCACAATATCATCCAGTGAGGAATCGTCATCCCCTAAATCACCCATAGTGCCTTCAAACGGAGAAGCTACCAGGTGTATCTAGCTAAAAAACATCTGTGCCTCCCCATCCCCTCCTCTATTTGTGGCTTCATCCCATGCAACCGTTTCAGCATTGGCCCATTTCCAGAGATCCTGCCACCATGCTTCCGCACTCGGTCTCATCTTAGCCTTCCAACTCATAGCAATCTTACGTTTCGCTAATATATATGCCAGGTCTTTAAGCTTGCTTACATGTTTATGGTTACGTGGTCTAGGGAACCCCCAATCATCCCAGCCCATAGGGAATCAATATTCAGGTTAATCTCTTTCTTCGCCAAGAGATGCACTACCTCTACCCACAATCTTCTGACTTCAGGGCATGTCCAGAACATATGCGCCATCCCAGCATTCTCCACCCCGCACTCGGGCATGACTGAGGTCCTGCATCCTTAAACTCAACTATCTTCTAAGGGGTCGTGTACGCTCTGTGGGTTATAAACAGCTGAATTTGTTGAAACCTTACATTACTAGAGACTTTTCTGTGATACTGCTGCACTAATCACATGCATCCTTGGCAAAAAAACCCTTAAATTCCATAAATATTTTCATCAATTCATTCCTTTCCTCTTCACTATCACATGCATCTGCTGACAGAATCTGCTCCTCTATTATTTCTGAAAATTTTGGAAAATCCTCCAATAGAGGAACCTCTGTGCTTTCCTCTAATCGTCGTGTGGCTGTGTCTCTTTGCAGAGTTGCCACTTTTAAATATTTTGGAACATCAACCTCCATTTCAATAGGCTGATTTTCTGTTTCATTTTCACTTAAATAAAAAATATGCAATACTCCTAATGACAGCACACTGTCTCATTGGAATCATAAGGATACACAGACTGAATTTTGAATATCCCTTTAGATTGAGAGTCGATTGACTCTGGTAACACAACCTGTGCATCTAAATACCTCTCAGGGATGTTCCCAATCACTGTATTGTTGAAATCTGAAGTGTAATGTGATTTTTGTATTGCCATTCCTAACATGGAATTCTCCTTCAAATAAATGTCTTGACATCCTTTATTATCTTCCATGATGTTGATGGGCCCATCCCCAATCTAACCCTGGGTATTTGTAGGGCTTTAAATATATCATGCACTGTTTCCAGGTGGTCCTCTACAGCAATTACCTTCCTTTTGAATGGTTTAATTAGGGCCTTGATTGATTCCATTAATTTGATAGGGCTACTTGGTGCTGTATTTGGAGTTGCATTATTCTGTTGTTCATTCCTTTTCCCGGTGTATGGGACTGGCGGCAACCCCCAATGGGTGAGTCAAACCCCCCAAATATGTTATAACCAGGCCCAGCCACCGGTATGGCCACTGTGACATTATTCCCCTGTGTAGAAGTGGTGCTGACCTCAATCCCACTGAATGTGATGCCTTGTTGCTTCTTCTGGGATCTGAAATTGCATATTTGCTGTTCCAAATCTTTGCACTTTTTATGAAGCCGGTGTGCCTCCTGACACAGGTATTTTCAATGTCTATTTTACTAATCACATCCTGCAATTCACTAATTTTCATTTGGCATTGATTAAACTCCCTATCCTTTCGTTCCTTTTCTTGGAACATTTTAGCTATCTCTTGTTCAATAGCCTGGAGCTCACCTTCCTTCTCCATGCTGTCCCTCTGTAGATTTTGCATCTCTAAGATAACATCATCTTTATCTTGCCTAATGTTGCTTATCAACCCTTTGAGGTGTTTTAGTTCTTGTTCACTGTCTTCAAATTGTTTTCTTCTCTGAGACAGTTGAGTGTCAAATTCATTGCATTTTGACTTCATTTATTTTAGACATAACTCTAGTTCTGATTTTAGCTTTTTTTCCTGCTCATTATCTCCATCGAATTCAATTTTTAGTCTGCTAATTATCTCAGCATCATTTTCCTGCATCCGTAAAGATCTATAAAAAAAAACCAGATCTTGGCACAGAGCCTTATCAAGCATTCGCTCTCAGCATTTTTGTCAGTCTCAGAAGACACACCTGAATTATACTGCTCTCTTCAAAGATGCTGTTCAGTGGTTCTTTCTGCACTTCTCCACAAATTCGGTCATGCCACTGTTTGGCATTGTCTGATGACCACACTCCATGTGCATACAATTTTGCCTCTAGCTATTTCACCAGTTCAGGAAATGTGGCCTCAATTTGAGACATATTGCTGTGCAGCACTACTCTAATCTCACAGAATTATTTCCTTTTAATGCACGGATGGCTGTGTGGAACATACTTGCCATGCCCAGTAGCTGCTTTACAGTCTGTTCCCACAGGGCCAATGTACCAAATATGTAGGAGGTTTTTTCTTTGGGCTATTACCTACCTTGGCGGTATATTAGCATTGTGGTATACTGGCGGTAAATTGGCATTACCTCATTTTGGTGGTAATTTCGTGGTGAGCATACCTTTCATAACATTGCCCTATATGATAATACAAACCTTCCCCGTTTATATCTATGTCCTGTACTTGGGTTGACTGTAGGTATCCACCCAGACTAAGTTATAGGTAAGTTCATAAATAATGTGATAGTGTATAAATTGTGCTAATGACTTATCTACGTCACAAGCCTATGCCCTTGGAGAGCTCCATTCAGCCTAGACTGCATGGCTGAATGCATTCACACAACACACCACCTTTCTAGCTTGTATGTATATGTTTTCCCTGTTGTCTCTTTTTTTTACCTCTGGCGGTACATACTTTACCACTATGGTGTAGGCTCTAGCGTGCCTCCTAGTTATCTCCCCTCAGTTAAATATTAAGCCTTGCAGACATAAAAAATCCTTACACCAAGTCAGTTTTCACACTTTATGAATCTGTTAAACATCATGTTATTTACAATAAAAGCATAATTCAATTGGCAACAACGCATTCCCCAAATCTTACCCACATCAACACTGCTGTGGTTACCTAGAAGAAAAAATATAAACAGGCATTGCAGTACATGGAAAACATTTATAACATGGCATTCTGTCCTTTTGTCCTTTTTGTCATTTAGCGCGTGTAAAAGAAAACATCAAACATTTTGTTTGAAAAATAACCTCCTGTGCTAACTGATAAGAACCGCATTCAACCGTCCACGCTCCTCATGTTTTAACTTCACTTACAATGAGTTATGAGACTTCCGCGCTTCATCTGGAACAATCTCTTTCTGCCGTGGTTTATCTGTGATGAAGTGTTACAATTCCTACGCTGCTTGCTCGCGCGCCCGAAGTCAGCTTTGGGATCCCAGCAAGCTTCAATGCCAGGGCAGCCAGTCTTCTCTACAGAGAGGGGGGAGGATCTGATTGCTCCTTTTGCTGACCTGGATTTTTGAGTGCAGGGACTTCAAAAGCTTCTTCTTTTTGTTTCTTAAGTATCTGTTTCTATTGAGCTTGATATGGAAGCATCAAGGCCTTAACTACAGCAGCTCAAACCCAATGAAGTATCTTATCCTGATTTGCCTTTTGTTAGCATCATAGTTAATCCAATTGACACCAAATCTCTTTTAAGGATTTTGTCACAGCCATTGGAGAAAATACATTTTTGAAACACCTACTACAGATTCCCCCAAGCTCTCCCAGTGTGTTATTACACCTTGAGCTCAATGTGTGTCCCACTGAAGAACTGGTCTCCCTTAACTCAGTATTCTATTGGGTTAGGACATGGAGCACCAAGGGCTTAGATCGATATCGAGAAGCCTTGAAGCACCTTTTGAGCTTGTAGAGGGCGGTATACCGTGGTTAACGTGCATCAAAAAACCTTGCTCAATATGAATGAGGTTGGGTTGTGGTAGAATCCATATGCTGCAGATAAAGCAGCCCTACACAGGATTAAGAGAGCAGCAATTGCCATGGCCAGGAAAAATCTAGTAGAAGCGACCAATAGGCTAAAAGTTGGCCAGGAAATCTCTCATGTAAACCAAAGTTTGGCTCTGAAAGATATTTTGACTATGTATGTATGTATGTATGTATTTATTTTTTGTATAGCGCCGATAGCCCGTGGGCATCAGGGCGCTTAGGCAAACAACGAAAAACAAAACAATACAATAGGAACGTCTGCGCTAAGCCATGAGGTGGTCATAATCCCCCGTATCGCAGTTCATTATCTGAAAAGATGAGTCTTCAACCCTTTCCTAAAAACAGTAAGGTTGGTAACGGTTCTGAGTGTTTCTGGAACACTGTTCCACAAGCTGGGGGCCTGCACCAAAAAGGAACTGCCCAGCCCAGATTTCAATTTAAACTTGGGGACGATCAACAGACATTTACCCTTTGAACGAAGATTCCTACTGGGGGTATGAAGCACTAAGCCCTTTTTCAGATACTCAGGAGCAGAGCCGTACAGGCATTTATGCACCAGGCAGAGAGCTTTGAATTGAATACGCTCCTCCACTCTGAGCCAATGCAAGGCTATTCTCTCTGCAGTAACATGATCTCTTTTCTTCAGATTTTTTACCAGCCTAACCGCGTTGTTCTGAAGCACCTGACAACTAGAAACATCCTTAGAGGAGGCCCCTAATAACAGGGCATTGCCATAGTCAAGCCTTGATCGTATAATGGCCCTGGCTACGGTGGCCATATTACTCTCATTAAGAAACGGCCTAATGGCTTTCATGAGCCTTAAGTAATATGCTGTATTTTTTTGTAGGTAGCTAGTCTGGGCATGAGAATCCACCTGTGAGTTGACCATTATTCCCAGGGTCTTCACTTTCTGGACCACCTGGATAGTGGCATTCTTGATTTTAAACGATTTATACTCAGCCCCCAAGTTCGCTAGCTGATGACTTGATCCAAACAGCATCAGCTCGGTTTTAGAGTCGTTCAGACACATCCAGTTTGTCTGCATCCAATCGTCGATTATCTTATAAATCCTGGCTATTATTTCACTGTCTGAATCATAGTGGCTGTCACCCAGTTCCAGAATGAGTTGGGTGTCGTCTGCGTAATTAGTAAACGACACCCCCGCATTCACCAGTAGACTGCACAATGTGCGCATGTATATGTTAAACAACATGGGGGACAGACTGGACCCTTGTGGGACTCCTTGTCATACCGATCGGAAAAACTACTGCCCCAATGTACTCTTGTTGGCGATCCGAGAGGAAAGACAAGAGCCAATCAATGGCTCCTTCCGAGCAACCCACATTCTCTCTAAGCGCCTTGATAAGAAGGGGATGATCCACCAGATCGAATGCGGCACTTAGATCCAAAAGCATAAGTACTCCCAACTTGCTTTTATCCATTAAGCTGAGCATCTGGTTCTGCAGGTCCAGCATGGCAGTTTCCGTACTATGGGATGCTCTAAATTCAGATTTTTGTTGATGCAGGATCTCCTCATTCTCAACAAACTGCTGCAGTTGTTGTGTAGCTACCTTGTCCAATAACTTAAGAACAAAGTTCGAATTAGTTATTGGACAGAGATTCCCAGGGTCTTTGGGATCCAGACCTGCTTTTTTAACTAGAGGGGTAATAGTAACTTTCTTAAGATCTCTAGGCACTATGCCCTCTTGAAAAGATGAGTTCACTATTCTCTGTAGAATAGGAGCGAAGATGTCTTTATGTTGTAGAATGATGTTTGGAGGCAGGATATTTTCTGCACAAGTGGTTGGCTTCATGTTATTCAGTACCTCTAACATCTCTGACTCTGAGATGGAGCTAAATATAAAAGACTGCTCTCTAGCAGAACCATCTGTTACTAAAGGGCAGGTGTCTAGATTAGCAGAGGATCTAGCTTTGATAATATTCTGTCTTGCTTTTTCTGTTTTTGCTTGGAAGGCATTTAAAACCATATTACAATCCTCCTCAGATGGCGTAAATGGAGGGGTGAGAGAGTCAGGCTTTTCAATATTCTTCAGAATATCAAAAAGCTTGCTTGTCTTGTTTTCTGCAAGCTCAATTTCACAATTGAAAAAGTCGGCCTTTGCTGATTTAATCTTATCTCTATATTCTTGTCCTTTTTTTTCCAGATAATTTTGCTCTCCGCGGCTTTGTCTGAAATCCATTTCCTTTCTAGCGTCCGTTTTTCCCTCTTCAAAGAATGAAGCTCTGGAGTAAACCATTTTTGGCTGTTGTTATTTTTCCTAATTAATTTCGAGGTAAGCGGAGCTTCTGCCTCCACTAAATCAGTGAGATGCTTATTATATTTATCCAGGAGGATAGTGCAGGAATCCTGATCCTGAAAAGAACCCGCTATTTTATCCGTGCAGGCTTTAAGGAGTAGCACATTCAAATTTTTAAAATCTCTCTTGGCTACTTTGATGTGGGGGTTTGGTATATATACATAGTGTGGTAGTTTTAAGTTAGCTGATATCATGTGGTGATCACTCCAAATGCAAGGGGATGTTCTGCAGTCTAGTCTAGTCTAGTCTAATCTATGTTGTGACCACACAACCAGTCTAACTGTTTGCCCTGCGGAGTAGTAGGTTCCTTGTTAAGAATGGTAAAATCCAAGTTATTCAGAGCTTTTTTCCAAGGCAATGGCACCCTTATCCTTCTTATTGCCTCGCCAAAAATTCACGTCGCCCATAACAACTGTGGATGCATTAGCAGTACTCAGGGTGTTTAAGTAAGAGCAGAGTTCCGACGAGAACTCTGAAACCAACGCAGGTGGTCTATAAATTGCTATTAGGTTTAAGCAGTTGTTGGGTGAAAACACTAGTTTAAGATGCAATGTTTCGCACCCACTGAGTCCTAATGTCACTTTGAAAAGTTTGAGACTGTTTTTGGTAATAATTGCCACCCCACCTCCTCTACCCTGCACTCTGTTTTCAAAATAAATAGTGTAGTCTTTAGGGATAGCCTGTTCGCAAGTAGGCCCCACTGGGTCCTTAAGCCAGGTTTCGGTTATACAGAAAATGTCGAAATTATTGGAGATAATCATCTCTTTAATATTAGAGGCATGTTTAGGTAAGGAGCGTGTGTTAAGTAAACCAATCTTGAGTTCAGCAAACTTCTCCACACACTCCCGTGGTAAATCAGTGTCAGTAATACCCCCCACCTCCTTACTTGTTGCTCTATTGCATTCATGAAGCCCAACTTCGCTTGCTACTTTTAATGCTGCCATTGCGTAGTCTGACCTTACATAAACACGAAACTCCAAAGTGCTCTAAAAGCCAGAGGGATATTCTATCGGACAGAAAATGAAGGGAGGCCAAACCTGACTCTGCCAACGCCAACACATCCGGCCACGGACCGGCACAGACCGGCTTGCCCCGATTCGCGCCGGCGCGTTAGCGCCGGGTTTGAGCTAATGAAGCAGTCACAAACTACAAGGCTGCTGGGAAGTGTAGTTTCACTGCCCAGACAGCACGAGTAGGAAAGTAATCGAAATTGCAGTCAAACTGCGCATTACGTAAAATACACTTTCTCACACTATGTCAGCAAAGCACACAAGGAAGTTACATGCAATTTACTATATGCTAAGTTTGCTATATGCTTTGGTTGCAATTTGAGTCAAATGAGGATAGCACCTATGAATCTCAAAGCAACTTTAAAATGACTTTTAAATGACTTTTAAAATTACCAAAAACGGCAAGAACACGGCGACATTAAAAAGGTGGTTCCATCTATATAAATCCACCTTACGAAAGAACTCTTTATGTCCGATTTAGAAGGACGATGCTACAAATTGCTACCTTCACTAAATCCTAGGGCCCTGTTGGGTTGGGATTCTGCCCTCTATGTGGTTTGGGTGATGAAATGATTACCTATTTTCTGTTTATCTGTCATGTGCTAAAATCACTGAGAACTTGGTATCTGACAAGCTTACTCAGGGTTGCTGGCAAACGCTCAACTTTGGATGCCCTGAAATTCTGTAAAAAGTCTTCAGTTCTGTATATAGTGTTCAGCGTGGTGCACTATATCCATCGGGTGTGCCTGCATAGATTGAACATGCTTATCAATAAAAGAGAAGCAGATTCATAGAGAGTCAATGTTGGGTAAAGCTGCAATTACTCATGCTATGTATGATATAGGGTCTGCAAGCTTGCTCTCCCCTTTCTGTTTTATGATGTTATATGTATTATAGTCCTTATCATATATACTAACCTAGACATTTCTGTACAATATGTAATTATCATTACAGTATTAACTTTGACATTTTGTAAAATTGCAACCGTTTTTTATATACTTTCTGGTTTTTATGCCAAATTAAGTATTTATTGATAGAAAAATGGAAAGGACATTTAATGGAGGTAGCACATACAAAAAGTAAATATTCTTACTTTATTATACACAAATAGAGAATTTTCTCTCAGAAATGTGCATCATGCTCAATAATGGACAATATGTAAAAACATCATATTGTCAGTGACAAAATTCATAATACATAAGTATCCAATAGAACTTCCCCAAAAGATATAGCTCTGTCCAAAAGGACATCATGTCGAAAAATATATCATAATATCCATTTTAGAAAGAATTCTGAATCCAAAAATGATCAAATTCTGAATCCTACTATTCAAAGGTTAGTCTATTAGCCCAGACAACTATAAGCTGTCTTATTTTGCTATTAGTCTGCCGACTCTTGCATTAATTAAAAAAAACTTGACTCTAATTGTTCTAGTTTGACTTGTTTGGAGACATGCTCCATGGTCCATGTTTTCTTCAGGAACAGAAAATACTCATGTTCTATTATTTCCTTGAGTGGAGTTGGATGAATCTTCCTGTGGCACATAGTTTCCTTCTTGTTTAGAAAGTTTGAATGTTAATTGCTGGCAGTTGTGTTGTGAGTTGCAGAAATGTTCAATTATTTGAACTTGTGCTGAGTTACAGTTCCCATGTGTCACCTCATTTTATATATTAATCCATTTCATCCTGCTCGAATTTCAAAGTGAAATGCGAGCAGGATGGACTTGATGACTATAAGATGATGCGACACATGGGAACTTTTCCTTATCAGTTTTATATGGTTTATTGTTAGGAAAGATTTCTTAATTGTGGTTAATTTTCCTTCCATGTGGCAACCCCTAAACTTTTTGCTGTTGTTTTCACCATGATCTAGACTTTGCCAGAGAAGTGCAGCCTTCTGCCGCACTCCTCTGGGCTTTCGCTCCATTCTTACAGGGAAACTGACATGCCCTTAAGACAGTCAGTACCGGGAAACGTTGTTTTCCGTAGTTTCTTTATCATGTTGCAGCTTTCGCGAAACATGGCACAAGAGGGCACTGTAAGCTAAGTTACTGCTCTCTTGGGTCTCTAGTCTTCTACAGGCCCTAGATACTCTCTTTGGATTGTAAATGAACGGCGCAAGTGAATCACGGATGGGATTGGTGGCAGCAATCGTTTCTTGTGTTTTTGAGCTCCTTTTGGCGTTTTAAGTGCGTTTCTCGCGCTTAGCCCAAAATGGTGGCCTGGCTCCCAAAATGGCCAGACCACGAGGCTCTTTGTCCTGTCCGCTGACCGTCTTGCCCCCTTCACTTCCCCCAGGTCGAGCCGACCCGGGGCCTTCCTTATTTAGGCATGTACTTTCCCACGAAACACAGATGTTTTCGCGGGCTTCTACAGGCCTTGTGTGTGCCTCCAGGATGGGGGCTGGGATGTCTGGTCCCAATACACATCCTGGGCGCCAGAGAGTCTAGGGTGGTGTGAATGCCTGGGACCCCCATGGTCCGTGATAGGTCCACATATGGTGTGAGTGTTTTATGAGCGGATCTCCCATTGGGTCCCCTCCGTTTTGCCGCAAAGGGAACCGTGGATAGGAGGGGGCTGGAAACGCCACTACCAGGTCGATCTCCTGAGTTCTCACGAACAAAGGAATACAGGAGCCAAGTATCCTGCAACCACGAGGGTGAACAGAGGAATCGCTGGTGACCCGCTGAAGGACTGCTCCTCTGCCCTGCTGTCGCTTGGTGAAACCCTTTCTACCTCTGATCGAACGAGAAGGCATGTACTGGTACTTCGAACCTTGGAATAGTGGGAACAACTATTCTCGGCATCTTCACCATCTCCTGCACGTAAGCTTTTGGAAGTGTCTCTGGGCCATCCAGCAGACTGACCAGCCTACCCAGGAGTCTTGCTCTGTAACCGCCGTCAGGTTGTGTTGTATTACGAGTCCTTGTCACTCTCACATGATTCGTACACTTGGCATTCCCAGGACTGAAGTGAGCAGTGTACATTTGGCTGAAATACACACGGCCGCTCCGTTGCCCTGCTGTTGTAACAAACTGTGCGGGTTCACTGCGTTTGGGACGTCCTCAACTCAACTTCTGCTGCTGCGGAATCTACACGACGCCGAGACGTACCCTGCTCGTATCTGAAGCTGCCAGCACTGAAACTGACGCGGAGAAGCCTGGGCCTGCTTGTATCGGGGACCGGTGAGTAGCATTGCTAGGAACTGGTCGCCCTCCTGCAGGAGCCCATAGCTTTTCCCCGCTGTGTCTAACAGCACGCCTTTCCGTACTCGCGCTCTGCTTCTGCCCACAGTGGAGGCTGCGCTTGAGTCGCGGAGCTCTGTTCATCTTCATTTGTTCACCAAACTAAACTGCCTGATTCCCTCGAAGAGACTCCCCTTTTTGCCTGTTGGCACGAGCGTGTGCAGGTACTTTGGAGGACAAGGCTCCACTCTTCGTAGGGCTTGGACTTCCTTTTAGTTAGGTGCTTCTGAAGGCAAACTGGGTCTAATTACTATTCGCACTGCCTGTTTTCCTCCCCATCTAGGTGGTCTACACATTTCGTGCGTCTACTCCGTTAGACTCGTTTGTATTTGTATATACATTGTATTGGTTTGGTATGTGTTGGTTTACTTTATTGTGATTTCTCGCTACGGTCAATGTTACAAAGGCCTTGTAATAAATGTATATATATTTTTAATATAACACCTGCTTGGAGTAATTTGTAAGTGTCCTTGCTTTGTGTGCTCATTGCAGGCTTTCAGTCACCCTCACCCCTCTTGAGACCTAGTCTTGACCGCCGCAATCGCTACCCTGATTGGTTTGGCTTGTCCAGAGGTTACCCTGTTCCAAGAAACTAGGCTGGCCTTCTGAACCTCTGCCCCTCCAGGACAGAGTTCAGAAATCCGTCTTAACAATCCCATATGACTCCACCCCATTTTGCTATTTATCTGTGCTACGAGTTAGGGGGACAATCTACCTATTTTATTTCTATTGACAAGTTTCATGAACTTGCAGCTATCTATGTAAAGTTTAAATATATTGTCGTATAGTATATTGTGCATGTTTCCATAAGGAATGAGTTGATAGGCGAGATATCAATATTCAGTGAAAAATGTTATTAAAAGGATGTTATGAATAAGTTGCATTAATAATAACCTATCAAATTCTGATAAAAAACGTTGTTAAAGGGACATTATGGTTACAAGTAAAATTTTAAAACCCAAGAAATTCACCAGTTATGGTTAACTATGCAACCATAACTTGTGCCACCACCATGCACTGCTAAGACTAATGCACAGGACATTAAAAATGACATCATTAATGACATCACGGATGACATCACATATTTCACAAATTCCACTAGAAAGTTTCTGCAAAGGGTTTTGTTTAGAATGTTGCTAGCAACATAGGAAGGGGGAGTGGGAGACCTCTTATGAACTACTGCATATACTACAAAATGTACTTATTGCAACATAAACCTTCAATTGAAGTGTTGCTGTTAATCCAGCAATATAATAAAACAAACATACATATAGACAATGGCTGCAGCATGGACCATTGAAGTAGAGTATTATTATTTTTTTAAATTCTCTTTATTGAATTTTTCAACAACTTTAACAATCCCCATAACTCCCCCCTCCCACCCTTCCCCCCTCCCCCTGGTGCTGCTTCGAAGTCTCCATAGCTCCCTGTCACCACAAAGTGTCTATTCGGGGTCATTCCAGATCCAAAAGTCTTAAACGTTGAGGGCGCCACCAGATCCTGAAATCATCTCTGAGAAAGGAAAGGACCTCACCCCACTCGTCTGCAAAGTTCTGTATTGTATTGTTCATTGCATAGGAGGCCCATTCCATCGCTACTATCTCCCAGACTTTGTGCAACCAGTCTTGAAACATCGGTATGTTCGAGCTCTTCCATCTCTGGGCTATGATTGTCATTGCTGCCAGAGTGAGCATCACCCTCGCTCTTTCCCTGCCCCTTGAACCCGCCGGCCCTTCTGCTGGCCTCAGGCCTAATAGTGACCATTCCGGGGGTATGCCTCCCTCTGCCCCAAACACTTGTTCCATCGCCTGCTTAATGTCTTCCCAGAACGGGGCTATTTTTGGGCATCGCCACCAAATATGTTCCGCAGTGCCCTCCTGGCCGCGTCCCCTCCAGCAAATTCCCAACGAATCTGGGTAGATCCTGCGCAGCCAAGCTGGAGTATGGTGCCATCCATATAATATCTTATACCAGGCCTCCCGGGTTTGCGAGGCTCTTGCTAGTTTGGGGATCTTCCTCCATAGATTTTCCCACTCCGTCTTCTCTATTTCCCTGCCCAGAATTTTTTCCCACCTTCCCATTTATGCCCATTGGGGCCTCGGGGTAGCCTCATCCAATATCTTATAAAGCTGCGAAATAAGGCCTTTCGAGCCGTCGTTGGTCATCAGTAATTTCTCAAAAAGGGTCGGTGGTCTAGTAGCCGCCTCCTTGTTTATGGGGTATAGAAGCCAATGTTGCAGCTGTGAGTATCTCAACCTTTCAGCTTCCCCCAGTGCGATATCCCTTTTACAATCTACAAAAGAGCTGATCGCCCCTCCTATAAACATGTCCCGCATCCAACGGCAGCCTCCCTCCCGCCAGTACCGGAATGCCCCTCTTTCCAACCCCGGGGTAAAGTCTTTATTATTGAAGATGGGGGTGAAGGGGGATGGGTAGGTTGTGATTTCCTTACGTTGGACCAGTCTTTTCCAATTATCTGCAACTAGTTTGGTGATAGAGCTCAGGTACATATGGCCCGGGCGATGCTGTCTGGGTAGCCACAAAACCTCCCCCAATTCGTGTCGCGTGACCGCTCTGTCCATCTGAACCCAGTGTTTTCCTTTCCCCTCCCGCAGCCATTCCCTAATCACCCTTAGCTGGGCCGCTTCGTAATATTGACGGAAGTTGGGAAGTCCCCCCCTTTCCTCAGGCCCGTGAGTTGCATCCTACTCACCCTTGCCCTTTTTCCCTCCCATATAAACTCGTTTGTCACCACTTGGAGCTCCTTAAAGAAGCTGGCCGGGACTGCTTGAGGGATAGCCTGGAAGAGGTAGAGAAGCCTTGGCAGGGTAACCATTTTAAGTGCCTCTAGCCTCCCCAACCAGGAGATCCGCAAGTTTCACCATTTAAGGAGGTTTTTTTTAATTATTTGCAGGAGTGGGGGGTAGTTTGCTGCATACCATCCTCGTAGGGCCGGAATGATTCTCACCCCCAGGTACGTGATTCCCCCCTGGTCGCTAGGCAAAGGGCATCGTCCCCTTTAACTCCTCCCGCTCTTCCCTTGCCAATGTCAGGTCCATCAATTCAGACTTATGCATGTTAATGCGCAATCCGGATGCTTCCCCAAAGTCTTCCAGTAGTAGCCTGCATTGCAAACTCGACTCTATGGGATTGGTCAGGGCAAGCAACATGTCGTCCGCAAAGGCCGCCACCTTGTGCTGCCTACCCCCAAACGGTATTCCCTGTATTCCTTCAGATTCCCGAATTGCCTGCAGGAGGGGCTCCAAGTAAACCACATATAGCAGGGGCGATAGGGGACATCCCTGTTTTGTACCTCTTTGGAGTTGGAATGATCTAGACAAAGTCCCATTAACCACCACCCTCGCTTGCGGACAGTCATATTTCGCCTTGACCATCTGTAAATAAGTGCGTCCTAACCCCATTTTTTCCATGGTTTTGAAAAGGAAGGACCACTCCACCCGGTCGAACGCTTTTTCAGCGTCTAAAGACAGAAGTGCTGCCGGGGTATGAGTCTTTTCCGCCTTTTCCACCAGATGGGCACCCTTCTAATATTGTCCGCTGTCTGCCTCCCCTTCATGAATCCTGCCTGATCCTGATGGATCAGATCTGGGAGAAGCCCCTCGAGCCTATTCGCCAGGATCTTAGTGTACATTTTTGAGTCTACATCAATAAGCGCTATTGGCCTATAGGAGGATATTTCGAGAGGGTCCTTGCCCTCTTTCAGAATCAGAGAAATCTTGGCTTCTTTCATAGACTGGGTGATTTGCCCACTACCTAAAAAAGAGTCAAAAAGGTAAGTCAACTGTGGAACCAGTACTCCGGCAAAGGTCTTATAAAAGGACGCAGTGTACCCATCAGGGCCAGAGTGCTTGCCTGCGGGCATCTTCCGAATAACCCCCCTCACTTCCTCCTCCGTTATCTTTTGGTGTAAACCAGTCTGGGCGTCCCCCTCAATTTTACGCAGGTTAACCCTTTCTAGGAATTTCTCCTGGGCCTGGTCGCAGGGGTGCTGTGAAGCATACAAGGTCTCGTAAAATTCAGCCAAGGCCTCTTGAATATCTTCTATTTGAGTAACCCTTTCCCCCTTATCTGAGTTTAGAGCCATGATTGTGTTTCTAGAGGCAGCTCCCCGAAGGAGGCAAGCCAGCAGGGCATCCGCCTTATTCCCTCTTGCATACAATTTTTGCCTCACGAAAAGCAGGGCCCCCTCCGCTTTTTTAGTCCGAAGGATCCCCAATTGTCCCACTGCCCTCCTGTAGTCCTTCTGGTTAGTCCTGCTGGGGTTTGCCGCTACCCTGCCTCTCGCTTCCTCAACTTCCGCTTCTAGCCGGGACTCCAAGGCCTGTAGCTGTTTCTGTATCTGTGCCTTAACTGCTATAATTTCCCCCCTCACTGTGGCCTTAAATGCGTCCCATCTTATATCCTCACCCATGTCCCCTCTCTTGTTGTTATCAAAGAACTCTCTCATCTTACCCACTATCTCCTCCCTTACCAAAGGGTCCCTCAGCAGGTGTTCTGGGTATTTCCAACCCCACATCCCCCTCCTCCTCTTTCCCAGTTCCAGCTGCATCGACAATATTTTATGATCTGCTATTCCCATGGGCCCAACCTCTATCTCTTTGACCTTACCCACCAGATTGGCCGAGATCCAGATGTAGTCAATTCTGGACTGGGTCCCATGAACTTCAGAAAGGAATGTGTAGCCCTCCTCGTCCCCTTTCAATTCCCTCCAGACATCCCTCAACCCTACGCTCTCCACTTTGTCCCGCAGTCCCGCCGAGGCTACCGCCCCTCCCCCGCGGCTTTTAGACCCTCCTGACCTGTCTTTAACCTTGACCCATGCTATATTCATGTCCCCCATAATGATTATCTGGCCTCTTGCCCAGTCAGCTATTTTCCCCATGAGGCCGCAGAGGAAGGAGTCCTGCCCTGTGTTGGGCACATAAAACACCCCTATTGTATACATCTCCTCAGCGATTGTGCCTTTTACCATAACAAACCTACCCTCCCTGTCCTTTAGGGTATCTTCCAAATGGAAGTTCACTGTGCCCCTGATGGCCAGTGCCACCCCCCCTGATTTCGTGGGGCCAGACACCTGAAACACCTGATCAAACCCTCTGAACCTTAAGCGACTCTGATCCTTGCGAAGCAGATGTGTCTCTTGTAATCCCAGAAAGTCCAGTTTTCCCCGCTTCGTAAATTGCTCCAGCTTTTTCCTTTTCAGCGGGGTATTGAGGCCCCTAACATTATGCGTTACCCACTTGAATTGTGATTAGACACTTGCCCCCGCTGTTCAAGTTCCCCCAGCAGCTCTCCACCCCCACTCATTTGCCCCCATGTCTATTACCCGGGTGCGTGGACCACTTCTAATTCGCCCCTCTGTAAGAAGATTCAATTCAACACTACAGCTAAGTCAATGCCTAGTCTGGGATACTGAATGGAAACCCTTACTGATATATCTTTATGTGCAGTTCATCAGTTCTGGATGACTACCCCTATATAACACCCCTCTCTTAGAATCCCCTGACCCCACTGAGCCAAGAAGTAGTTCTGTTTTGCAAGTTTAAAAGGTTTATTTGAGAAATAAGACAAAATATAGATACCACGCTTTTATAATAAATTAATAATCGATATCGCCCTTATAAATATAATGTTAATCAACAATGGGTAATCTGACACTAGCACACTTCTTTATAATCAATGAGGAGTTAGTATAAGATGGACCAAGTAGCAAAAATACTTTTATGATTTCAAGGGAAAAGCAATGAGGAATAAAATGCTGTACAGAAATACTTGAGATGATTTTAGCAAAAGATAATATAATCACTTTTTCTCTGGCAATTCACCCCCCTCCCCTATGCAATGTAAGACATGGAAGTAGATGGAAAGAGGAGCACACAGTTCTCAGGAATGCAATCAAATACAATACGAAATTCAGTTCCCCCCCAGCAAGCTTAGAGAAAACCGGTATGAGTTTTAAAACACAGGCCCAAGTGTTTTGAATGTGGTGGCAATGAAGTGAGAAATATGCTGAAAATGCTTTTAATTCCCTTTAGGAGGTTCAGGGTGAGTGAGAGATACTTGGGATGAGTTCAGGCTCACTTTAGCAATGATTCAGAGATGGTGATTAAGAGGCAAACAAATTTTTAGCAAGGAAAGAAATGACTGCTGATGGTTACACGTTGCTGGATTTTTAACCAAATCGCAAATCGCGGTAAAATTCACGAGTGCGTGAATCGTGATTTCGGCAAAAGTATAAGGAGTAGCAAGTCGGTTCTAGGTTCGTTGGAAAGCTGAGATTCTAAGCTTTCAGAGGAAAGTTAAACTTAACGGATTTAAAGTAACTCAAATTGACAAGTGACAGCTATGCAGCTTCAGAATTGACAGGTGACAGTTGTGCAGCTTTACAAATGACAGATGACACGATTTCTAGGAGGCTGTTCTACTTAGGTTAAAATAGTTTGGATTAGATTATTTTAACTGAGAGATTGGTTCTGCACAGTTCTGCTAGGTACTCACAATATAAATTTGAAATAGGCCTCGCCACGGATCTGGTCAGGTTTTGGACTGGACTCCGGTTCTGGTCTCGGCACTTCACAGTGATCTGGGTCAGCTCTCTGGTTCTCCTCACAGCGGTCTGGGTCACTCTGGATCTCTGGTCTGGTCTGTCCGTATACAGCGGTCTCTGCACGGCTCCTGGATCTCTGCACTGATCCTGGCAAAAGTTCTTGGCAAGGGATTCAAGCAGCTCGCCCGGCTGTGAGTAGCTTGCAATGATTTGAGGCCTGCTGCAGAGAACTCAGCTTGTGGTTTTAGGCCTCTGATTTAGGTTCTAAAGTATAAGTTCTAGGTTCTGGAGTATGTAGCTGGAGTCAGTCTGGAACTGGTATCTTCTGGATGTTGTGTGGTCCGGCAAAACGCTCCGCAGCAACTGGATTTGAATGTCTCTACCTGTCCCAGCAGTCTCTTTTTATGTGTTTTGGAAATGGGTGTGTGCCTGGGCCTAGCTAAGCCTGCCCCTCTCTACTTGTCACGGGCCCAATTCTCCCCTCTCCCATTATTGGGGGAAGGAAATGTGAGTCAGAGTGATGCTGTAGGTTTTATGGTCAGAGGATCCTCCCCTGGTCAGTTTGCCCACAAATCTATATTTGATTCAAATACATCCTTCCCAGATATACAATTTGTTGAAATTACATGTGCACATTATATATTCCTTAGGGTCCATGCTTGTCCGCCTCTGATCTTCCTGGGGGCTTGCATTCAAAAATGACAACATTTTGCGCTTTTTAACTGGTTTTGCAATATCAGACATTTTCCCAAATTTACACACATGTGCGCAAGGAGCATGGACATTAATTGATGAAGTGTCAGATTTTTAACATGCAGACATTTGGAGTGAGACCCTATTTTCCGCTAGCAACCCCCCAGAATACACCACAGGGTCCTAACGCATCTCAAAATGTTCACAGAAAAATCACAAAAATAATGATATTACTTATATAATTCTGACAAGTCCGCACTTTGAGTTATCTATCTTTTTAAAATTATGCCCTGGTCAAAAAGGGGTGTGGCTTCCCACATCACAGGGTGAAATAACTGGTTTATCCACTTCCCCCAAGCTCAGCTGCTAGCAGAGGCACTGCCCCTCCCAGTTTCCCCTACGAGGAAGCCACTTTACGGCCCCCCAATACACATTTGCCTGAGTCCAGGACAGGCCTTTGTTCAACTCCCTGTAGTCCCCAGCTGCTCCACCCCTAATCTAATCAACAGGGCCATGTGACCTCAGGATGCAGCCAGGCCTGGCAGCCAGGCCTGGGAACACAGCTGTTGATCCAGTATCAACTCCTGTCGGGGGTAGTTGTCAGGCAGAATTCAGTTTCATTAAGCCAGGTTTCAGCTAAATGTCACTTTTTGTTCCCAGTTTTCTACATTCAAATCAAACTGACCATTTTTACCTATACATTAACTTATTACTTCCTTCAAGTCATTTCAGAATATAGTTTTACATTGTATCCACCTCTTAGCAAGTCTTTCCTTGGTCTGGTTTTGTTTCATTTGCTCAGTTTTACACAAAAGTCTGGTGGTTTTAAAACGCCGGCTTTCTGATAGTGGTGAGTACTGGTAATGCAACCATTTTTGGGATTAAGAAAATGAATTCCCCACAAGAAGGTTGTATCTTTGGAGTGGTCTCGTGCCAACTGTGCAGTTCTCCTATTCTGGCGTGAATGTGGGCGGCGATAGCTCATCCCCCCATCCACCCAGTCTATTGATTTAGTTTGTTCTGGGATAGAATAATGGGCGGCGGCAGCTCATCCCCACATCTACCCAGCCTATTGATTCAACATGGGTCAAAACCCATGACAAATCCCCCCGCCCGACTGCGCTTTGATTCAAGTCGAGGGGAAGTCGGGTGCAAAGGAGGTTTTGAGCCCTTGCGCTGGTATGTCCCCATTATCTTCTTCCAATCCTGTAGGTGGTACAGTTCAGCATTTTTTCCTCCCTCCAGTCGATCAATCAGTTCTCCTTGCTGGTCCTGATGGGAGGATTGGGTGGTACCCTGGGCCCCTCGGGTCTCGGCTCCCGGTCCCCAGTCGTCCTCCTTGGTCAGTCTCCAGGTTTTCTTTCTCCTAGGACGACAAAGGAAAAGCGGCAATACCTATTCGTAGACATTTTTCCACCACTATTAATGGTGTGGCAGACATATACATTTTATACTTTAACATACCTAACATTTTACTTTTGAGATACAAGTTATCATTCAAAGACAGTGGCTTACAAGAGTAGTATAATATTTTAGAGACTATATGTGGGATATTTTTGGGTTGGAACTGAATTAATCTGGAGCGGTCCATTCTGGTATTGCAGAGGACTCCTCCAGTTGCTGCAAAGTGTGCCTGGGATGGCAACACTTTAGCTGGTTTATGTGGACCCACTTGTCTTCCCCCTCTGCCAAACCGCCTTTGGGGATGCGGATCTTGTAGGCCACAGGGGAGATCTTGTCTATAATCTCAAAGGGTCCCTTCCATGTAGGCGAAAAATGTGCGCTGTCTTGCCTGGTTTCTTTGGAAGTTGTATAAATAGACCCGGTCCCCCACCTGATATTCCTTCCTGGAAGTTTTCAGGTCATAGTGGGTCTTCAGACTCTCGGCTGATCTTTCTAGATTCCGCTGAGCATAGGCAAAAGCATGTTGAAGGTGTTTCCTTAAATTCTCCACATACTCATGAGTTGTGGAGGCATTTATCAGTGTCTGCTCTTGGGTCCTGTAGAGCAAATGCTGGGGAAGCACCATCTTGCGCCCGATCATCAACTCAAATGGTGACATTTTGGTTGCAGATGAAGGGGTAGATCTGATGGCCATTAGGACTAGAGGTAATCGGATATCCCAACTTGGCCCAGAATCTGCCACAAACTTCTTTAATATGCTCACAATGGTTCTGTTGTATCTCTTCACTGCTCCAGAAGAAGCTGGCCTGTAAGCAATGTGTAGCTTCCTTTTAACCCCAGTATCTCCCACATCTTTGTCATTACCTCACTGGTGAAGTGGCTACCTCTGTCTGACTCAATCCTTTGAGGTAGACCAAAACGGGAAAAGATGTGGTTAATCATCAGGGCAGCTGCAGTTTCTGCCTTGCTATTTGGGGCTGGGAGACATTCCACCCACTTGGTAAACAAGCATGTCACCGTCAACATGTACATATTCCCCCTAGCAGAGCGAATCATGGGGCCTACAAAGCCAATTTGCAAATCTGACCATGGCAGTGTCATCCCCCTCTTTTGGAGAGGCGCACGGTGTGTGAGGGATGATGGCTGAAATTGTGCACACACAAGACACCCCTTCAAGTATTGGTCGAGGTCCTGCCCCATGTGTGGCCAGTATGCAACCTCTCTTAAGATTTCCAGTGTTGTGTGAAACCCCCTATGACTGGCGGTGGCCGCATCATGGGCGTGACTTAACATCAGGCTTCGGAATGAGGTAGGAACCACCCACTGATCATGGCCAGCTTGGGATTTCCTTACCAACAAACCGTCTTGGATTCGGAACATTTTTGGACATTTCATCAACACTCTTAGGTCCTCTTTCCCAATGTAATCGGTATCCGTCAGGGGAAAGTTCTCAGGGTCCTCAAGGTGTTGGTAAAACTTACCAATAATTGGATCCCCCTTCTGAGCTGTAATCAAATCAGCATCAGGGGTCTCCTTGCTCCATTGGGCAGTTGAAAGATCATTGTGAGCATTTGTCTGGGACCTAGTGATAGCAGTGACCTGGATTTCCCCCAACAGGGACTCTATTTCTATTAGATCCCCTTGGATGGCCCCGGTTTTGATCAGCTCATCAGCTAAGTCATTTCCAGTTTTGTCTGGTCCCTCTACTTTGGAATGACCCTTGATCTTTTTCCAGTAGATGGTCATCCCATTCGATGTGACCAGATCATCAATGTTTTGGATTATCTTCCCATGTTTCAAGGGTTTGTTATTAGCACATAACATGCCTCTGGTTTTCCAATTAACCAGGTGCTCCACGAACCCGTTCCGTACATAATCCGAATCGGTGATTATGACCAGTTTGTGGAGTTGATGTTGGACAGCAGTGTTGATGGCCTGATGCACAGCCATCAACTCTGCCACCTGACTACTTTGGGGACCAATTTTGTATCCAGCTGAGGGTTCTGGAAACTCCTTCACCCAGGCATTCCCTACGCCGGCCACCAGTTCTTTCTCCCCGTTGTTGTCAACATGGTACAAGCATCCATCCACATAGACAGTGGGCATTACCTCACACTTGTCTTCTTCAAAGACTTTGTGTGGGGAATTAAGGTATGCCTCCGTGTTGTCCTTGATTTTTAGACTTTCGTCCACGAGACAGTTTTCTCTGGCACAATCATGCAAGTCAGCCAGACCTTGCGCGAGGGGACTCTTCTTGTTTTGGCTATATCTGACCTCCACAGGAAAGCCTTGCATTGACAGAATCCAGGAAGTAATTCGGGAATTACTCACATTTCCGGCCCGGATTCTGTCACTTTGGAGATATTGCAGAGGCTGGTTTGGAGTCTCCACTATGATGTGTTCCCCATGGATAAACGGGCGGTAATTCTTCAATGCCCACACCGTTGCCAGGAGTGCCTTCTCACAATCGTTGAATTTTTCCTCCACAGAGGATAAAGTTTTGCTCGCATAGGAGATTACTTTATTGACCTTGTCATGCTTTTGGTATAATACTGCCGTCAAGCACGTATAAGAGAACCCTGTCTCCAGGAAGAACTCCTTGTTTCTGACAGGGTAAGCTAGGCAGGGCGCTTGTGAGAGGCTTCTTTTGAGTTGTCTTACTGCCTCAGCTTGTTCTGGACCCCATTCCCACTTGACCCCCCCTTCAGGAGATGAATCAGGGGTCTGGTGATGTCTGCGTAGCCCTCAATGAACTTTCTGCTGTAATTAGTCAGTCCAAGGAGGCTCCTTAGTTCCCGCAGAGGTGTGGGGTCTTTCAGTTTCTGAAGTGCTTCCACTTTCTTTTCCTGGGGACAGAGACCCTGAGGAGTAATCTCATGCCCCAAGAAATTAACACGGGTTCTACACCACTGTGCTTTCTGAAAGGAAAGTTTTGCTCCGGCGGCCCTCAACTGGGTCAGAACATAACGGATCTCCGCTATGTGTTCCTCCACAAATGAACTTTTGATGAGGACATCATCTACATAAGCCAGGTTACCCCTTGCACCCAGGTCGGGCATGGCCTTGTGTAGGAAAATGTTGAATTCATTGCCGGAGTTGAGGTATCCGAAGGGAGTCCGGGTCCATGTGTACTGCTGGCCCCCAAAGGTAAAAGCCAGCTTGTATTGGTCCTCCCTACTGACAGGCACAGTCCAGTATCCATTGGTCAGGTCTATTGCAGTAAATACCTGTGACCCCTGGATCTGGGCCAGCCCTTGGTCAATGTAGGGCAGAGGCCATCGGGAAGTATGGACCCGTTTGTTGAGCTCCCTGAGGTCGGCGCAGAGTCTCCACTGGCCGTTTGGCTTCAATATTCCCAGCACCGGGTTATTGAAGGTGCTGTGAACTGGACGGATTATTCCCCGGGACTCCAGGTTCTTAATTATTTCAGTAAGGGACTCCATTGATGCGAGAGGCAAGCGATATTGCTTCACAAACACTGGAGTCATGCCAGGGTCCGTGAGGATTGTTGTTGTGTGGATGTCGGTGCGGCCACAGTCATATGAGTCTACCGCAAAGAGATCTTGGAAATCCAAGAAAACTTGTTTCAACTTTTGCTTTTGTTCCAGAGGCACACAGGCATCAGCTAGGTTGACTCTCTCTTCCACCATCTGCCTGAAGCCTGGAAAGACTTCTGGTTTGGCTATCTCAGCGGCCTCCTCCAGCTGGGTGGAGAAGTCCCTGGTCAGAGTGCTGATTTGGACTGGAGGCCTCAGGTGGGATAGGCAACCCTCATGGACCTGGAAAATCACCTCATCCCTCCTGAAGTCACAAGTCACATCTTCCTTACCATAGGGGCAGGAAGTGTACACCAGGAAGTTCCCCCCATGCCGGGTAAAAATCCTGTCTGGTGTTGTATTGTCATCACTGTCACTGTCAAAACAGTCCTTGGGGATTGGTCCTAACAGTTCATTTCCTAAATCAATGGAAAAATGTCGGTCATCAACCGCCATTCCAATAATGGTGCCTGCGGCTAGAGTAATACTCTTTAAGTCGCTGTTATCCACCTCTATTAGAATGGTGTCATGTTCTATGTTGACTAATGGAGTTGGGTTTACCCCCAAACCTTGCTGTTGGAGAGAAGCGTTTAGATGTATGTAAGCATCAGGGTTTTTCAAATGTTCTCCTCTTTTAACTTTCACTTCCAGGGAGAATTGTCGGGTCCTTTCTGGGATGGTGACTTCCTCTTTAATCTGAATTTCAACTGCATAAGGTAGCAATTGAGCTGACCTAAATGCTTTTTCTGGATCATCAAAGCCCATGGGATTATCCGCTAATCGGGACCAAGCTTTGAAGTTTATTAGGTCCAAACTAATGGCAAAGCGATTGAGAATGTCACTGCCTAAGTAAAAGGCGGCAGTGACCTCTCGCACGACCCAACAATTATGGACTATTCTCTTGTTGCCAATGGAGATTTTGAGCATACACCTGCTTGGCAGGAGATGTTTGGAATTAGGTGCTTCCAGGTCCATTTCCCATTTGTCTATCAGTTTGAATGTGGGAATGGCTGGATCTTTTGGGAGTTGGAGGAACATGGCTTCGCTGATGAAGCTCTTACCGTTGTTCACACACACTCGAGCGAGAACAGAGTTCTTCCCATCATTTAACTGGACAGGGATGAACAACTGCTCTCCAATTTGCTGAATATCAGCCAGGCTCTGAGCTGATTTCACATCTTTCTGGACTATAGGAGTGGGAGTTTCTGATTGTGGATTAGTAAAGAATTTCAGGGTGTTTCCCTCCAGTGTGGAATACCACCTTAAACTGGAAGGAAGGTTGATTTGCAGAAATAGAGAGGACCCCCCATCACCAGTCTGTTGTCCTACTGCTATTAGTGTCACGTCTGGAATTTGGTTGTTCTGGAAGTGAAATTCTACTTGGTCAGATTTTTGTTCAACCATGTGGCAGGTGCCGTTTAAACTAACATGGTTGACACTCTGTTTTAATTTTATTGGTCGGCTAGTCTGGGTCCAGAGGTCCTTGTTTACGCAATCTATTAGGGGTGACAACCTTCTCAGGAGGTCATTCCCTAGAAAACAAGGGGTGCCCTCTGGAGTCACTACTATGACCGGGTGTTTCACCTTGTGTCGCCCAATTTTAATGTCCAAATCTGCAGTCCCCTGGACAGGAATTTCCTTCCCGTCAAAGTTCTGCAGTTGTCCAGGAAGAGAGGTGAGAGGAATTCGGTAATTCTCCCCCCTTCCTGCATTTAGTTCCTCAAAGGCCCTTTTGGACAGAAGGGTAGCTTGGGATCCAGTGTCCACCAGTGCCAAAATTGTACCCTGCCCCTGTACTTGTACCAGGGCATAGTATCTTCCCTCCTTCTCCTCAAGGGGGCACAGATAATGCACATTTTTGGACAACTGGTGGGCTACCTTTCTGGTTTTGGACATTGCTAGCAAAGAGATTTGGGCAGAATTCTGTGGAGAGCCTGGGGAATCTGAAAGAAAAAGTTGGCAATTGGAGATCAGAGCCATTGTGGGTTCCCCTGGTTCCAGTTCTGGGCCGCCCCCCCCCCCCCCTTTTTGGAGGCAGTCACCAGGATGGGTTTGAACCAGGGGATTTTGGTATTGTCGGTTCAGGGATGAGATGATGGGCGGCGGTAGCTCAGTCTCCACATCTCCCCAGTCTGAATTGGCATCCCTTGGGACCCATTTTTCCTTGGGAGGAGTTCCCCCATCTCTGAAGGAGAAGATCCTTTTCCCAGGATCTTCTGAGGATCCCTCTCCCTCAAATTGGAAGACCTGTACCTCCTCCAAAAAGTGGGTCTGTTTGGGTCCTTTGTTTCTCCTACCTCCTCTCTGCTACTTGGGTGGCAGAATTTCAGGGGTAGGAGATTTTGTTTCTGGTTCCTGGTTTTCCAGGGGCTGTTTACAAGTTGGGAAGGAAGCTTCCTCCGAGGCTTTACACCCTCCTTCCCCTTGTGCCTCCTCCCTGGGAGCCGGTGGGTTATCGGGGTGCTGCCCCCGTCATTGTTCTGGAGCACCAGGTCCAGAGTTTGGGGCATTCTGCGGTGGCATGCTCATCTGAGGGTTCTGTTGAGCCCTCAGTATGTGACCCAGATCCCGTGCCATATTTTGGACCTGGCGCTCAAGTTGTGAAACCCGCTCAGGCTGATACAGGGCTCTATTTTCTCCCCTGGGCTGATCCCGGGAAGGGTAGCTATCCCTTCTCTGGTAGTACCCCTGGTTGGGAAGATTTTGGTACCCCTCCACCCTTGGCCTCCCCTCTCCCGGATTAGGTTGTCTGGGCTCAGGGAATTGGGGAAAGAAGGATGGATGATTTTGGGGCTGGAAATTGGGTGGATACCTGGGGAAAAAGTTCTGCCCACGATTTGGAGAATTTCTGCCCTCCTGTGGGAAGTTGGGAGGGAAGTTCCCTGGGTTAGGTGCTTGGCCGGATCCCCCCCTTGGGCTGGAGGAGTCTACACATAACCTAGGACTGGTCGGTTTCCCTTGTAGCAGGGACTTGCATAGTCAGGGGAGCGGGGGACCCCATTTGTGGGACTACCTCCTCGACTCCCTGTCTGTGACTGGCCCGAGGGCCTTCTGGGCTGTGAATTATTTGGTGCAGGCAGGTTTTTAGGCCCCCCCCATCTCCAAATCTAAAACGGGGCAACCTTTACCTCTGCCACCTTGGCAGCAGCAGGGGTGCTGTTGGTTTTGGGGTTTTTCGGCGCGTTATTTTTATTTTCGATAGGCTTCTGCACCTCATAGATCCGGGTAGCCTGTTCAATGACCCAGTCTAAAGATCTTTTCTCATGAAAATCTCTCACGAGCTGGGTCATTATATATTTAGGGAGAGCATGGAAAAACGTATTGACAAACTCTTTGCTGTCTGTGCGCACCCTTCTGGTGGTCTGCGCAAAAGCACGCTTTAATTCTTGCACAAACTCTTGTGGGGCCTGATCCTCCCCACATTGCAAATTGTAGGCTGCCTTGCGAGCCTCTTGAGGATTTCTGTGCACAGAAAAATGTTTCAAGATGGCCGCCCTGTAGGTGGACCATCTTAAATGATTTTGGTCCTCCAGCCCTGCAAAGAAACTGGAGTATTCTGGGGAGAATGTCCATTTGACGTACTGGATACAGCTTTGGCTGTCCTTCAAATGGAAAGTCTCCATCATTTGCTCGTAAAGCTCCAAGTGTTCCCAAACAGAATACTTGGCGTTCTTGTGATAAGGGGTGATGACACTCCTTATTGCCTTTATTTGTTTCAATGGGTCCTTAAGCAAGGCCCTTTTTGCCTTATTGGCCTTTTTGGTTCGGGTCACCCTGGTCCATTCATCCTCTGACTCCGAAGCACTGCTCCCAGAGGTGCCAGTCTGATCTTCCAGGTTTTCCCGGATTCTGCGAGCCTGGGAATGGCTGGTAGAAAGTGGGGACCTGGTCTCCTGTTTCCTGTACCGCTCAGAGGAGTCTTCAGATCCCTCCTTGCTGCCAAGATTTGCTGGGTACCCCCCCACTGACCTAACTGGGCAGAGGTTTTCAGGATGCCCTTAATGGGCCTACTCTACTAGACTCTATCAGTCTCTCCTGCATCGCTACCTGTTGCTGGAGCCTATCATTGTGCTGACAGAGAGCCTCATTTTCTCCCTGTGCCTCCTGATTGGTCCTGGAGTACTGGGCCAGGCTCTGCTGCAGGAGGGTTACCTCCTGAGCTGTGTCCCTATTGGCCTGCTCCTTTCTTGCCAGAGCATCCTCCACCCTCCTGGTGTGCTCTAACAAGTTCTGGTGTTCTTTTTGGAGGTCACCCAGTCCCTGGAGGGCCAGGTGATTTTCTTCCATTTTCCTTTTTAAGTGGCAGACTTCCTGGCCTAAGGTATCCCTTTCCTGACTAAGAGTCTGCATCTGTGCCGCCAGATCGTCCCTTTGCCTTTGGAAGGCACCAGCTTTCTGGTGTTCTTCATCAAACTCTGCCTGGGTATCCAGGTCTTTCAAAAATCAATGTATTGCTTTCCTCTTTCTCTCTGTCTAGTTGGATTTACAGGGTGGCTACCTGCTCTGTGCATGCCCTGTTGAAATTGATCTGTTGCTCCAGCTTTTTCTGGCTCTGCAGTAAGGAGTCCAGACTGTCTTGGTGCTCCTTCTGCAAAGCCAGAATTCTGGTATCCTGGTCCGTCTTTTCCTGTTGCAGGATATCCATATCCTTCTTTATTTTAATGATGTACTGTCTACTCTCATTTTCAGACTCCTGGCTTCTGTGCAGCCTCTGCTCAGAAGAGTCTAGATCAGATTGGGCCTTCTGTAATGCCAGCAGTTGCCTACTCGCCAGATCTTGGCCTTTAGCACATTTGTCCTGCATGGCTCCCATATGTAAATATAAATATGCCGCTACCCTGGCAATCTTGTTGTGCTCATCCTTGGCATTAGGGGTCATATATAGTTCACTCAGGGCCACATGTAAGGGACCCTGGTCTCTCCATATGTCTGACCCTGTTTCAGTGATCTGGGGTGCGATTGCCTGCAACCAGACCGTCTGGTCCTGATGAGTCCACTCACCTCTCACAAATAGCTTATGTAAGAAGTGCTCTCTGGCTATTTTCATATCTACCACGGTCGTCATTCTGGAATTTGAGTTCCTTCCTGACTTACAGAAGTTTGTATTTTATTTTTGCAAAACAGACCTTTCCCTTAGAGCGTCCTTTTGAGGAGTGTTTAACAGCGTAACACAGCGTGGTGATCCAACCAGATGTATGTATCTTGTCAGTTAGCACACTGTATTAATCTGCACAAGTGATAGATCTAATCCGGAATCCCAGGCTACGAGCCCCTAATTTGTAATAAGATTCAATTCAACACTACAGCTAAGTCAATGCCTAGTCTGGGATACTGAATGGAAACCCTTATTGATATATCTTTATGTCCAGTTCATGAGTTCTGGATGACTACCCCTATATAACACCCCTCTCTTAGAATCCCCCTGACCCCACTGAGCCAAGAAGTAGTTCTGTTTTGCAAGTTTAAAAGGTTTATTTGAGAAATAAGACAAAATATAGATACCACGCTTTTATAATAAATTAATAATCGATATCGCCCTTATAAATATAATGTTAATCAACAATGGGTAATCTGACACTAGCACACTTCTTTATAATCAATGAGGAGTTAGTATAGGATGGATCAAGTAGCAAAAATACTTTTATGATTTCAAGGGAAAAGCAATGAGGAATAAAATGCAGTACAGAAATACTTGAGATGATTTTAGCAAAAGATAATATAATCACTTTTTCTCTGGCAATTCACCCCCCTCCCCTATGCAATGTAAGACATGGAAGTAGATGGAAAGAGGAGCACACAGTTCTCAGGAATGCAATCAAATACAATACGAAATTCAGTTCCCCCCCAGCAAGCTTAGAGAAAACCGGTATGAGTTTTAAAACACAGGCCCAAGTGGTTTGAATGTGGTGGCAATGAAGTGAGAAATATGCTGAAAATGCTTTTAATTCCCTTTAGGAGGTTCAGGGTGAGTGAGGGATACCTGGGGTGAGTTCAGGCTCACTTTAGCAATGATTCAGAGATGGTGATTAAGAGGCAAAGAAATTTTTAGCAAGGAAAGAAATGACTGCTGATGGTTACACGTGGCTGGATTTTTAACCAAATCGCAAATCATGGTTTACAGCAAAAGTATAAGGAGTACCAAGTCGGTTCTAGGTTCGTTGGAAAGCTGATATTCTAAGCTTTCAAAGTTAAACCAAGTTCCTAGGACGAACGGTTCCAGAGATATGAACAATTTTGTAAGGGTCATTTTTTGGATTTAAAGTAACTCAAATTGACAAGTGACAGCTATGCAGCTTCAGAATTGACAGGTGACAGTTGTGCAGCTTTACAAATGACAGATGACATGATTTCTAGGAGGCTGTTCTACTTAGGTTAGCATAGTTTGGATTAGATTATTTTAACTAAGAGATTGGTTCTGCACAGTTCTGCTAGGTACTCATGATATAAATTTGAAATAGGCCTCGCCACGGATCTGGTCAGGTTTTGGACTGGACTCCGCTTCTGGTCTCGGCACTTCACAGTGATCTGGGTCAGCTCTCTGGTTCTGCTCACAGCGTTCTGGGTCACTCTGGATCTCTGGTCTGGTCTGTCCGGATACAGCGGTCTCTGCACTGCTCCTGGATCTCTGCACTGGTCCTGGCAAAAGTTCTTGGCAAGGGATTCAAGCAGCTCGCACGGCTGTGAGTAGCTTGCAATGATTTGAGGCATGCTGCAGAGAACTCAGCTTGTGGTTTTAGGCCTCTGATTTAGGTTCTAAAGTATAAGTTCTAGGTTCTGGAGTATGTAGCTGGAGTCAGTCTGGAACTGGTATATTCTGGATGTTGTGTGGTCCGGCAAAACGCTCCACAGCAACTGGATTTGAATGTCTCTACCTGTCCCAGCAGTCTCTTTTTATGTGTTTTGAAAATGTGTGTGGGCCTGGGCCTAGCTAAGCCTGCCCCTCTCAAAGTGTCATTGGCCCAATTCTCCCCTCTCCCATGATTGGGGGAAGGAAATGTGAGTCAGAGTGATGCTGTAGGTTTTATGGTCAGAGGATCCTCCCCTGGTCAGTTTGCCCACAAATCTATATTTGATTCAAATACATCCTTCCCAGATATACAATTTGTTGAAATTACATGTGCACATTATATATTCCTTATGGTCCATGCTTGTCCGCCTCTGATCTTCCTGGGGGCTTGCATTCAAAAATGACAACATTTTGCGCTTTTTAACTGGTTTTGCAATATCGGACATTTACCCAAATTTACACACATATGCGCAAGGAGTATGGACATTAATTGATGAAGTGTGTTAGGCGATCCTCTGCACACCAGGCCACGACACGTCAGAACACTGCTCACATTCCCCCGACATCTCCTCCCAAGCTTCGAGGCTCAAGTGATTCGGTGAACCCACAGAACCGAAAACTCCGTACCAGTGTACGGGCTCGATTGCAACCCTTTCTGCATTGGCAACTGCCTTGGAGAACGTATAGCAGAAAGGGCGGCCTTACGTCTTCACGCCGGTCACGTGATACACTACGGCGTTCCCCATGTGATCTTGGTGGACGTCACATGATCCAGAGTAGTCACATGACCCAGGGGCGGTCAGTATAAAGGTCTGAGAGACAGAACGCTCATTGCTTCTCAGCTGGCTTCGGACACTGTTTGGCGTTATAACTTGCTCCTTGTTACCTTGATCACGGAACTCTATCTCGGACTCCCTCGGACACCCCTTGGTACTTTTGCTTGGAACTGTTTACCTGTTGCCGGATATTTGGACTGCACCTCGACTTGTCTTTGGATCATCCCTTGGTACTTTGCTGATCTTCTACGCCTTTTCCCTACTGGGGATTCAAGTCAAGCCCTGACTCCCACAGGTGGCTACTCCTCATCCACGCTAAACCTGCGGTTCTACCATTCCAGGGACCGCCGCATCTAATGAGCCTCGAAACCTCCCTACTAGGTTACCTGGGTCTCCATTACATCAGATAGGTAAGACACTTTAGTTACTTTCGTTTACCTCATTGTATTGTGCTTGCCTGGTACTTAACCTCATTCCCTCTTGACAGCAGCATCGGTGTTCCAAGAGGCTCCGTGGATCTGAGAAGACATCTCTCACCTGTGGCCTCAAGGGTCGTACAGCGGGTTTCTATTAGTTCCCCTGTGCGTCACTTGGGGACGGAGGTCTCATCGGTCTACACGACACTCAAGTCAGAACAGACTGAGAAGCCGTTAAGTCGTGCTAGACGATGCAGGGATCCACGGATGAACCCATAGCTGCTTTGGTTCAGGCAATTACAGTATTAAGGGCAGATATGGCCGCTGCAAACACAGTGATCCATCAAAGGTTGGATTCCATACAAAGTGTTCAACACTCCCTTCCTGCAGATCCTGAGTTTGGAGATACCAGCTCCTCCACTACACCCTCTCCCTTTACTGCTCCTATAGTCCCAACTCCGATGATACTCCCAACTCCTTCCCCCTTAGCTGCTCCTGAACGCTATCAAGGGGATCCCAAGAAGTTCAGAACCTTTATTAATCAGTGCAAGTTACATTTCCTATGCAGACCTTTGGCTTTTCCTACAACCACTGCTAAAGCTGCCTTCGCCCTTTCCCATTTGGCCGGAACAGCAGCCGCTTGGGCTAATCCCCTGTTAGAGAACAATAGCCCAGTTCTTTATGACTTTGATTTGTTGGTCCTAGAAATGGCCCGAGTATTCGATACCCGACACAAGGTACAGTCTAGGGATTTGGAGTTGTTGGAATTGACTCAGGGTAAAAGGCCTCTGATAGATTACATCACCCGGTTCAATCAGCTAGTTGCGGAAACATCATGGCCAGAAAACAAGAGGGCGGTGGTCTTCTATAGGGGGTTGAGTAACACTATGAAAGATGCATTAGCAGTGATCCCTTCTATGCCTACTCAGTATCAGGAATTGGTTGATCTGGTCTTGCAGGTAGATGCACGACGATCGGAGCGTAGAGCTGAATTGGGGGCCTCTTCCTCTCCCACTCTTGTTGGCACTCCTGCTTCCAGTACTGAAGAACCTATGCAAGTGGGAGGGTTACGTAGTCCTATTACAACATCTGAGAGAGAACGTAGAAGGGTGGATAATGCATGCTTTTATTGTGGCACCACTGGACATTTCGTGAAAGAGTGTCCTCGACGGCCCAGGAAGAGTCAGGTTTTTCGGACGGCTCGACCTTAGAACCGGAGAACAGGTCGAGTGTTCCGTCATCTTCTCCGGGTACCTCCCTTGCCTTTACTCGTGTTCAACCCATTTCTGTAAAGGCTACCCTATGTCCCTCTACAGGCCTTCTTCATGCAGTCAATATCATTATTGATTCAGGTGCCACTGGTAATTACATAGATATTGATTTGGCCCATTCCCTCAACCTACCTTTAGTGGTAAAAACACGACCGGAACACGTCCAAGCCGTAGACGCCTCTGCACTGGTTTCTGGTCCTGTTAGACATCAAACTGCACCCCTCTTGTTAAACATACAAGAAGTACACACAGAAACCCTGAGTTTTGATTTGATCACCACACCCCAATTTGGCATCATACTAGGGATTCCATGGTTACGTGAACATAATCCATTGATCAATTGGCAATCAGGCACTGTAATCTTTGAGTCTGAAATCTGTCAGAATTATTGTCTTCCGGTCCATCAAGCCTCTGACACACCTTCTCGGGCCTTGGAGGCCTTAGCCCAACTCACACTGACTGTCGACGATCCAGAGCTTGTGCATACACATACTGTTGGGGGGTTGGTATCTGGGATTCCGCCAGAATACAGAGAATTCGAATCAGTGTTCGATCGGGGCTCGTCTGAGGTACTTCCTCCACACAGACCATATGACTGCCCAATCGAATTGCTTCCCGATTCCAATATTCCTTTGGGGAGGATCTATTCTTTGTCCCCTTCGGAGGAACTGGCGTTGAAAGACTATGTACAGAACGCCCTACGATTAGGACACATCCGCCCCTCCACTTCACCCGCGGCAAGTCCTATCTTCTTTGTACCCAAGAAGGAGGGGGATTTACGTCCTTGTGTAGATTATCGGTGTCTTAACGCTATCACTAAAAAGGATAGGTATTCCATCCCGTTAATCACTCCACTTCTAGACCATTTAACACATGCTTCCATTTTCACTAAGCTTGACCTACGCGGCGCTTACAATTTAGTACGCGTCCGCGAGGGAGACGAGTGGAAGACCGCTTTCTGCACTCGGTATGGTTTGTACGAATATCTAGTCATGCCCTTTGGCCTATGTAACGCCCCAGCCACATTCCAACGATTCATGAATGACATATTCAGGGATATTCTGGATGTTTATATGGTTGTGTACTTGGACGACATCCTAATCTTTTCTCGTGATCTTGATGAACACGTAAAGCATGTCCGAGAAGTATTAACCCGTTTGAGAGCACATTCCTTATTTGCCAAACCTGAGAAATGTCAGTTCCATAAAACTACTGTTGAGTTTTTGGGTTTTCACATCACCCCTGGGGCGTTATCCATGAACGAATCTAAGGTCAAAGCAGTATTAGATTGGCCAGTACCTCAAACACTCAAATCCTTACAGGCTTTTTTAGGATTCGCCAACTTTTACAGACGTTTCATTTCTTCCTTTTCCACAATTGTAGCCCCGCTTACGGCCCTGACTAGTCCTCAGGTACCATATCAATGGCAGAGAGAACAGCAGGAGGCTTTTGAGGCTTTGAAAACCGCCTTTACTACCGCACCGGTACTCCAACATCCAAATCCTGATCTTCAGTTCATAGTAGAGGCGGATGCCTCTTCCTTTGCCCTCGGTGCGGTACTATCACAAACATGTCCAAATACAGGCAAATTACACCCAGTTGCATATCATTCCCGTAAGTTTTCCAGTACTGAGTCTCATTATACCGTTACGGAGAAAGAACTCTTGGCTGTCATGGATGCCTTCCGTGTCTGGCGTCATCATCTTCTGGGGGCTAAACATCCCATCACGGTATACTCAGATCATCGGAACCTACAGGATCTGGCTTCTTTGAAATGCATCAATAGCAGACAGGTCCGATGGCATCTTTTCTTTTCCGCTTTTGATTTCCATATCATGCACCGTCCTGGCACTTCACATGGGAAGGCGGATGCCTTGTCACGTTCCCCGGGGGGGGTCCAGTTACCTACATTCCCCGACACTGTTCTCGGTAAGAGCCATGTGATTTGTCTCTGTACACCCTCATTGTCTCTAATAGATTCGGTTCGGTCCTGGACTAGCAATCATTCTGACCAGTTACGAGAATGGGATCCAGTGTATTCTGATGGTTTACCTTTCGTACATGAACGCCTGTTCCTTCCTACACCTGATACACGTAATCTAGCCCTTGAGTGGTCTCATGACGCTCCCTTTAATGCCCATCCCGGACAAGAGCGTACTTTAGATCTTCTCAAGCGTTGGTGTTGGTGGCCTTCTATGAAGCGCGATGTGGAGTGTTATGTCAGATCTTGTGCGGTATGTGCTCAGGCTAAACATCAAAGGGGTCGACCGGTCGGGTTGTTGCTTCCGCTTCCGGTACCTCCAAGGCCCTGGCATACATTGACTATGGATTTCGTTACCGATCTCCCCAAGTCAAAAGGCTTCGACACCGTCTGGGTAGTGGTGGACACGTTCACAAAAATGGCCCGTTTTGTTCCTTGTAAAGGTATCCCTTCGGCCCCTGTCTTGGCGGACTTGTTTTTTGAACATGTGTTTATGCTATTCGGCCTCCCTTCGGTCCTTGTTTCCGATCGGGGTTCACAGTTCACCTCTCGGTTTTGGAGGTCCTTGACGAAACTATTGGGCATTGATACGAGGTATTCTTCGGCTTATCATCCGGAGACCGACGGTCAGACCGAAAGGACGAATCAATCGATGGAACAGTACCTTCGTTGCCTCATATTGCAACATCAGTCCTCTTGGTTGGCCGTTTTGCGGCTTGCGGAGTTCGCGTATAACAATGCGGCTCATTCGGCTACTGGTTATTCTCCTTTTTACACCCTCTATGGTCAACATCCCAAGGTTTTGCCGGTCCCTGATGCCTCCGGTTCTTCGAATCCTGCGGCCACGACATGTCTTAGGGATCTTTCTGCTATTCATGCGAGTACTGTGGTTCATCTCACTGAGGCAAAGGCCTCTATGAAGGCCCGTGTGGATGGCAAACGTCGTGCTGCTCCCCCTCTGGTGGTGGGTTCTAGGGTCTGGTTATCTTCCCGTCATCTTCGCCTAGTGGGTTGCCGGAAGTTGCTGCCTCGCTTTGTCGGGCCGTATGTGATCTCGCAGGTTGTTAATCCGGTGGCTTTCCGTCTAGTACTCCCCAGCTCTTGGCGTATCCATCCTGTGTTTCATGTCTCCCTCCTCAAACCCTGTCCTGACTCAGTCCGTCTTCGTACCCCTGTTGCGCCGGTGTCCTTGACCTCTCCTGATGTTTTTGAGGTGTCGGCCATTTTGGGTTCTAGATGGTTTAGGGGTAAGCTCCAGTATCTGGTGGATTGGACGGGTTACGGCCCGGAGGAGCGTTCGTGGGTTTCCGCATCTGATTTGAACGCCCCGCGGTTGGTAGCCCGCTTCCATAGGGATCATCCGTCCTGCCCACGGGGTCGTGGGCCGTTGGGGGGGGCTATGTTAGGCGATCCTCTGCACACCAGGCCACGACACGTCAGAACACTGCTCACATTCCCCCGACATCTCCTCCCAAGCTTCGAGGCTCAAGTGATTCGGTGAACCCACAGAACCGAAAACTCCGTACCAGTGTACGGGCTCGATTGCAACCCTTTCTGCATTGGCAACTGCCTTGGAGAACGTATAGCAGAAAGGGCGGCCTTACGTCTTCACGCCGGTCACGTGATACACTACGGCGTTCCCCATGTGATCTTGGTGGACGTCACATGATCCAGAGTAGTCACATGACCCAGGGGCGGTCAGTATAAAGGTCTGAGAGACAGAACGCTCATTGCTTCTCAGCTGGCTTCGGACACTGTTTGGCGTTATAACTTGCTCCTTGTTACCTTGATCACGGAACTCTATCTCGGACTCCCTCGGACACCCCTTGGTACTTTTGCTTGGAACTGTTTACCTGTTGCCGGATATTTGGACTGCACCTCGACTTGTCTTTGGATCATCCCTTGGTACTTTGCTGATCTTCTACGCCTTTTCCCTACTGGGGATTCAAGTCAAGCCCTGACTCCCACAGGTGGCTACTCCTCATCCACGCTAAACCTGCGGTTCTACCATTCCAGGGACCGCCGCATCTAATGAGCCTCGAAACCTCCCTACTAGGTTACCTGGGTCTCCATTACATCAGATAGGTAAGACACTTTAGTTACTTTCGTTTACCTCATTGTATTGTGCTTGCCTGGTACTTAACCTCATTCCCTCTTGACAGCAGCATCGGTGTTCCAAGAGGCTCCGTGGATCTGAGAAGACATCTCTCACCTGTGGCCTCAAGGGTCGTACAGCGGGTTTCTATTAGTTCCCCTGTGCGTCACTTGGGGACGGAGGTCTCATCGGTCTACACGACACTCAAGTCAGAACAAAGTGTCAGATTTTTAACATGCAGACATTTGGAGTGAGACCCTATTTTCCGCTAGAAACCCCCCAGAATACACCACAGGGTCCTAACGCATCTCAAAATGTTCACAGAAAAATCACAAAAAATAATGATATTACTTATATAATTCTGACAAGTCCGCACTTTTAGTTATCTATCTTTTTAAAATTATGCCCTGGTCAAAAAGGGGTGTGGCTTCCCACATCACAGGGTGAAATAACTGGTTTATCCACTTCTCCCAAGCTCAGCTGCTAGCAGAGGCACTGCCCCTCCCAGTTTCCCCTAAGAAGAAGCCACTTTACGGCCCCCCAATATAACATTTGCCTGAGTCCAGGACAGGCCTTTGTTCAACTCCCTGTAGTCCCCAGCTGCTCCACCCCTAATCTAATCAACAGGGCCATGTGACCTCAGGATGCAGCCAGGCCTGGCAGCCAGGCCTGGGAACACAGCTGTTGATCCAGTATCAACTCCTGGCGGGGGTAGTTGTCAGGCAGAATTCAGTTTCATTAAGCCAGGTTTCAGCTAAATGTCACTTTTTGTTCCCAGTTTTCTACATTCAAATCAAACTGACAATTTTTACCTGTACATTAAATAATTACTTCCTTCAAGTCATTTTAGAATATAGTTTTACATTGTATCCACCTCTTAGCAAGTCTTTCCTTGGTCTGGTTTTGTTTCATTTGCTCAGTTTTATACAAAAGTCTGGTGGTTTTAAAACACCGGCTTTCTGATAGTGGTGAGTACTGGTAATGCAACCATTTTTGGGATTAAGAAAAAGAATTCCCCACAAGAAGGTTGTATCTTTGGAGTGGTCTTGTGTCAACTGCGCAGTTCTCCTATTCTGGCGTGAATGTGGGCGGCGATAGCTCATCCCCACATCCACCCAGTCTATTGATTTAGTTCGTTCTGGGATAGAATAATGGGCGGCGACAGCTCATCCCCACATCTACCCAAACCTATTGATTCAACATGGGTCAAAACCCATGACACCTCTGGCAGCACCTGAGGATCCCTCCCCCCTTCTCCTCCCTTCCCCTGCCCCCCTCCCAACCCCTAATGACCTTAAAACTTGGTGTTCCCACCTCCCCCCCCCCCCAGGATTCCTCGCCCTTGGTGATCCCATGATGTTTGCTCTTAGCACCCTCTCTCCTCCTTGTGATCAAAAACAGCCTTTGTGTCCACCACCCCCTGAGATTATTCAAATACCCGATCAGTTCTCCTCTGGTCCGGATCACTCCACCGCCGCTGGCTCCACATCAACTCCCTTCCCGGGGGGCCTCCGCCGCGCAGGCCTCCTCCTTTTCCCCTCGCCGACCAGTGACCATTCCCATGGCCTGGTTCGGACACCACTTCCCGCCTCCGAAGAGCCGCTCGGACCCGCCACCCTCAATTCCCCAAACAGCTCTTGATGCAGTTCAAGTTGAAGTAGGTCCGCTCCTTCCTGCATCGTGGTTATCCGCTTCTGAGAACCAGCCCACTCGAAGACAAGCCCAAAGGGAAAGGTCCACTTATATCTAATCCCCTTTTCTTTAAGCTTCAGGGTGAGGGGACTCCATTGTCGCCTCTTGAGCAGGGTACAGCTGGCGAGATCCTGGTACAGTTCAATACGTTGGTCGTTAAAGGATATCTGCTCTCTTTTTTCTAGCGGCCTTGAGTACTGCCTCTTTTTGAGCATATCTTGTGAACGCCGCTAACACGTCCCGCGGCCTAGACTTTGGGTTCCTATTGAGGAAGCCCACTCTGTGGACCCTGTCCAACTCGATCCGATCAGGTGAAGGCTGGCCCAGTAGCTCCGCAAAAATTCCTTGAACCGTTTCCTTCAGGTCCCTATCTTGCACCGTCTCCGGGAGGAGCTTCAACCTGATGTTGATTCGCCGAGACCTGTTTTCCATGTCTTCCATTCTTATTTCCAAGTTCTGCATTGCCGTGTCGAGCCTCTCCATTGCTTCACTGTTCTCTGTAACCTCTCTGCCTATCTCCCGCAGGCCTTTCTCGACTATGTCCGTTCTCTCCCCCAATTGACTCACTTCCTGCTTGATTTCGGCCAATGCCTGGTTGATGTCAGACCTCATTAATTGAAATTGCTCTGGAAAGATTTTCCCCAAGGATGCTTGAAGTGAGAGCAGCTCCCCGTGCAGATCCTGGCGTGAGATTTGTGCGGACGCCTCCGGGGTCTCAGCGTGCTCCTGCTCCATATTTCCCCCCTGTGTGGCCCTGCGTTCCTCGGCTGCGTCCTTGCTTGCCCAGAGGGCTATGATGGGGGCTGGGGCGTCCGCCTGAGACTGACCGCTTTTATTGGCCTTGCTCTTGTTTTTAGCCACAATAATTGTGGCTTGTAGACAGGAAGATCCTGTCAGTGCCTCCCCAGGGAGTTGCTCCTGACCGGGCCTGAATCCCTTCCCTTGCTGTTCCTTACCAGGTCTGAATCCCCAGCCTGCAGTGCTTAACATTGCCTTAGGGCCTGTTGAGGTTGCGTGTAGTAAGACAGTACATCAATGAGGCCGCGCGGGCCCGGGCCGGTATATGCAGCCCGGCTCCACATCAGATGGGGGAACCGATGTTAGCCCAGCAGCCCAGCTTAGATGTCACCCGGGCCCCGCTCCCCCCGCCGCTCACCGCACTGCTCTGGTAGTATCCTCTCGCCCCCCTGGGCTGCACCCTGCTCGATGGCCCGGCGTTCCTGCCTGGAGCTCGCCGCCGCTCCAAAGGACTTGCGCGGGCCCCCCGGTGTGCGCCCGGCTCCCGCAGAACTCCAATCTGAGGCTCCGCCGCCGGGCTGACAGCAGCTCCGCCGGTGTGTCCTTTCCCAGGGGCCCGCCGCCGGGTCTCCTCCCCCTCCCCGGCGGTCCCGATCTAGGCAGCCCCCGAGGGACGCATACATGCATAAATTTGGGAGGCACAGACAGGGAAACTCAAGTAAGGAGTAAACAAACACCATGACCAGAAAATGACACTCAGATTAGAGGTCATCATCATGTACAAAAAATGAATTGTATGTCTTGGGCCTGCTTATTGTCCCATGTATGTGCAGCAAGAGCATGAGCTCAGGCCAGACCCTAAGGAAAGGACCTTTGGAACAGAGCAGAAGGCTAAGGTCTACATATACAGAACCTTTAGAGTATGTGTATCATGTTTTCAATGCAGTATGACCAGATCACATACTCTGCTAAAAACCTGCACTGTCACTGAACAAATATAACCGCTCCAGATTTGTATTGTAACCATTCTTTATATAAACATTATTCGTAAGCAATATGACCATTCTATATTTTGACATAAATGCCAAGTGCACTTGAGTGGCTGAAGGAGTAGTTCCCCAGAGATTAAATAAGTGATGACCAAGTCACTAACGGTGCACAATATATGTTATAAGTGAACTTTATGTCTCCAAGATTCTAATGCGCTCAACCTCCTAATAACATGGTGGTGTGGATGTTACAAATGATCTATCATACAGATAGAATGTTCTAATTACCCAGCCTAGCATTTGAATAATGATCATGTACTCAATTGAAGATACTCACAATCATTTGATTTGGGTGATTCAAGCAACACAATTCAGCACTTATATCACTACATTACTAGGAACTATTTTAGCTCGTAGGCACTATGCAACTGCAATTTGGGACTAATCCAAGGCAAAGTATCCCAGAAAGGTGTTACCAGTTTGCATCCTAGCATTATGCATAGGATTTTTTAATCTCCAAAACAGTGAGAGCCATCTTTAATATTCTATATTAATTATCCTTAAATGTTGTCATTATATTATGTGAATTAATACCAAGACCCATTTTGAATTTGATATATTTTCACCAGGTTTTGCCATATGCTCTATCTGCGTTCAACAACCAATAACAATACTAATGTCTGATAGAATTTAGATATACAAAATTAAGAACTCACTTCATACGAAGTAATAGATACAGGCATATCATAGCGGATGAGACAATAGTAAATGCAGGGGCACTAAAATGGTGCCCGTGGATCGGAGTAGGGAAGAACACTCAGCCCATGACAACCATAAGATATATATCATGCACTTGTGTCAAGTGCACTTATATAACAAGAAAGATACACTGGGAAACCGGACTCTCTTTAACATAGGTAAGACAAATCTACAAGACTTAGATTTTGGAACTATTTATTTTTTGCAGGAATACGCTAAAACCATTGTGTGATAACGCTGCCACCTAGGTTTCAGTTCACATTATATACATTTATATCTTCACAGCTCGACTTTATTAGGCGTATGAGCCATGGACTATGTACTTTGAACACTATAATTCGACATATACTTTGACACACTGAATATTGCCTCATGGATCCACTTCTATACCAAGAGAGACGCAAATGGAAATAAGCACTCCTTAATTTGGCAAATACAAACGTGAGTCCCAAAATGAGCCATCCAAGCTTCCTTTGAACCCCGTTAACAAGTGATTTAGCATATCAATAATAAGTGCACTTTTATTACTTTACATGCAGCAAACCAATCTTCAGAAGCTATTTACTCACCTGAAAAATGTTCAATTCTTGATGCATTAATACAGCATCTCCCAACACATGGTTAGTGCAACTTGTATCATATTTATCACTTGGATATCTTGTAGTGAATTTAAATTGTGGAGGTTAAAACAACTAGGTTCTAGCTAGATGTGCACCTTCACTAATGCCATTTTGCCATGCTTAAACTTAAGTAACAAATACACTAGCGTTACCCACCATAGGGTTTAACCTACATGGACATGCATATTCAGACCGACACCCTCTAGGAGCATGCAGACATATCACATTTATGGGGAATCTCAATGAAAGCAAATTATTTCACCAATGAGGTGAATTGGACACTAAAGGTTAACAAACCAACCATAAGTTAATGTCCACAGAATAATTGAATACTCTTTCCTAATATTTGCTTTATCTTGTTCTTTGTTTGTTTGTCCTTATCTCATGTTCACATTATTGCATAGGTTTATGATGGCATATATCACTGAAAAATAGTTTTTGAATGCTTAATCATTCATACTGTTTTCTGTTTCCATTGCAATTTGGTGTGTGATTATATAAACTGACGGGCAGATGTAAATAGCACAACGATCATGTAGAATTTGCACAAAGTACTAACATCACTCACAAGAAATATTTGTATGATTGTTATTTACAGCTATATCCATTATTCTCATAGCCTTGATGAAGAGAAATAGTTCTAGATACACTTGTTGGCTCAATGTATATCAGCTTAGACCTATTGTACTTTGGCTCTGTTTACTTTAGGCTCATAAGGTTCACATATGAATCAATAAATACTGTTACCACATGCACATTTTTTGATGGTGTATTCTGTATGACAAACCATTTGTCACATCCACACCACCACGGTAATTGGAGGTTGAGCAGCGCATTTATCAGGTTAGGTTATCCCTATATCTCTTGCTTGATCACAAATATATGTTATAAAGCAAGTAAATAATGTAACTTATACATAACTTATTTAAATCTTAATTATACATTTTTTGTACTGTGTAATGTAGAAGAAGAAACCACACCCAAAATGAATCATGAAGAAGCTGAACTACTACAAAGAGAACCCCAATTACCAAATCTACAAAATCAAATCACCAACGTATCTTTACAAAAAAGGAGAACTTAGTAATCAATTTAAAGGACTTGTGGCATACGTCAAAAAACATGCAATTAGAAATGTTGATTTTCACTGCAGTAATTGTACCTGTCCTTTTCCCACAGCAAACAACTCAATCAATTGAAAAAATATATTAAATATAGATGTTCTGATGAAACTTCTCTCCCCGTCTCTCCTGATTATGTCAACTCCCAAATATCCCTATTTGCGTTTCCCACTCTGATTCCCCATTCCTTTCCTAAATGTACCTATGGCTCATATTATGTGTATATTATGCATATAAATGTAAAAAAAAATATTTTTTTAAATGCCAATTAACAGTCTGCGGACTTCGCACATGTCAGTGTCCTCATACTCTTGTCTCTGTGATGCAACTGTCCGCGGACGTCCCGCCTAGTCTGGACACGTCTGTTCCTGCATGGCACACTTAAAATTAGTCTGAAAATTCCACACTCCATCGCGGATGGTGCCACACAAACGCATGTCAGCATTGTATGCCTTTGACTGTGAACGTCACACCGTCCACACCGACGGTCACAAACGTCATCATGTGACCGCACCCGTGCGACATAATGATGTGTCTACGACCAGTGTCCATGCTTCACAGATGTTTTAAACCACATTTTGGACCAATCTAGGAAGTTATAGTTGAAACATTAACATGCAGGAGTACGCACATCTCCCCTGATTTTTGCCACACAAGGAAGGCAACAAGATGCAGGTAAGCCTTGCTAGACTTAATGACAAGGAATTTCTTTATTCTTAAAAGATGGCCGCCGCCGCAGCAACTACAATCCACAGAGCTCCAGCCTCTGTTCTTTGCCCACCTCCCCTCTACCCTGATTGGCCACCTGCCTGCATCATAGCAGGAAACCATGGAGCCCAGCAGGCTTCGCTGCCCCCCTCCGAAGGCCCACACGCAAGGCCCTTGAAATACTCTGTGGGTGTCCTGACCCACGTTTGGACAATTATGCTGCAACATTTGGTGCTGTGGGCTTAGGAAATCCAAGGGGCAGAAAAGCCCACATTTGCGCCAGAATCCAGGAGAACCGTGCAGTTTTGCACACACCAAAATGGTCCCTGACCTGCCACCCACCAGTGCAAAGAAAGAAGGTTCTGTTCAAAACCCGTTTTTATTAATGTCAAAAATTGCTAAAATCATGGGCCCGGAACCACCAAACAAAAATCCAACTATGGTTGAGTGTTTTCCTTTACTCTACTACAGATCCACATCAATGCCATGTCAAGCAAGGATCATATACTATCAAGTAAAATCCTTTCCTTTTGAAATGTATTAATTCAAGACAGCTGTCAAAAATAGGTGCAGTACCGGCATTGGACACTGACCGGCGCTGGCGCTCTATAAATCCTGACAGGAGACCTGTCTTGCAGAACTGTGCAGTGAACAGAAGGGGGTCTTATGTAATTAAAAGTTCAAAAGACATGCCTTTCCTGAGAACTCTTAACACCCCAGATACCCACACCAGAAGGCAGGATATCACATGGCCCTGTTGATTGAGAGGGAGGGGACTTCCCTGCAGCCTGCTGGACCCAACACAATAGACCCTTTCAATTGAATGGAGTATGCTGATTTTGGGTGTGGACTGTAAACAGAGCTCTGCCTGAAAGGAGAGACATGTGATCCCTGACTCCCCCAGTTCCTAGGGGCGGGCCAGACAACACTGTGGATTCATATTGCAGCCAATATATGTTTAAGTTAAATGCTTCTAAAATCTTGTATTAAGCTCAGAGAAATGTACAATTTGGGGATCCTGAAAATGAAAAATGCCCTCACGATTTGAGCCCAAATTCCACTGTATACAGTGTTCTGGGACGAAACCCCGCTATTTATTAATATTGCAGACACTGTGTTTAGGATAGAGACATAGTAATTTCCAGTAATATGCTCAGGGAAGGGGTGCAGGTCTGTGTAAATTTGGAGGAAAAACCAATATGGCGAAAGTCACTAAAAAGCACAAAATGTTGCCATTTGTGAAACCACGCTCTGAGGGGGATCAGAGTTGGGCGAGAGTGTGTCTTAAATTAATCTGTGAAATGTGTATGTAATTTCAACGACGTGTGTATCTGGGAAACCTGTTAGTTATGGAAAATTCATTTTCTAAGCAAAAGCAAAGGGGCGTTTCTTCAATAGACTGAAAGACTCTGACTCACTCTGACACACTATCCCTTCTCAAACCAGGTCACAGAGAATCCTTGACCTATCAAATCATGAGAGGGTTGGGCATGCAGAATAAGCCGACCCACCCACTTTCAAAGCACATAAAAAGAGACTGCTTGGACAGACATTCACTTTTCATATTCTTGCGGAGCGTTTTGCCAGACCACACAACATCTAGAATGAACATCCAGAATTTAGACTCCAGATAGACTACAGAACTTAAAGCAAAGGCCTAACCCACAAGCTGAGAACTCTTCTCAGCAGGCCTTCAGAATCCAGCCATCCAACTAAACTATTCTACAGCCGGGCGAGCTGTTGGATTCTTTGCCAAGAACTTTTGCCAGAACCGGTAGCAGACCCAGAAAGCAGTGCTGTATCCAGAATCCACTTGATCCAGATCAGCAGAACCACAGACCAGACCGCTATGAAGTGCCGACAGCAGAACCACAGACCAGAACCAGAGATCCAAACCAGAGAACGAGTACCAGAAACCGCCCGGAGTCCAGTCCGAACCTGCTGACCAGACCCTGACGTCCTATTTCAGATTCATAGTGTGAGTACTCAGCTAGAACTGTGCCAGAACCAATCTCTTAGTCTAAAATAATCTGATCCAAACCATTTTAACCTGTCCAGAACTGCATCATAGAATCGTGTGTCCCTTCTCCGATTTTAAACCTGTAAAAGGGTCATTTTGCCATTTTAAATCATTATTTCATTTCTGAAAAACTACCTTCATAAAATCGTCCGTATCTCTTGAACCGTTTGTGCTAGAAGCGGGTTTTAACTTACATCTTAAAGCTAAGATTCTATGCTTGCCAACAAGCCTAAAAATGACTTGCTACTCCTTATAGTTCCTCCGTAATCACGATTGACGCACTCAGAAAAAAGTGCCGCAAATTGACAGTTTGCTTCATTTCAACCAAGTGTAAAAATATCTGTCTTTTGCTTCCATTACTGAATCCCGTTTTAAACCTGATAACCATCCCTGAATCATTGGTAGGGCTGCCCTGAACGGACTTAAAGTATCTCTCACTCACCCTGAACCTCTAGAGGGAATTAAAAGAATTTTCAGCATATTTTTCACTTCATTGCCACCACATTTAAAAGGATCTTGCCTGCTTTAAAATCATACTTGTTTTCCTCTAAGCTCGCTGGGGGGAACTGGAAATTTGTATTGCATTTGTATTCCTGAGAATTGTGTGCTCTCCTTCCATCTCCTTATCTTGCATAGGGGGGGGGGGGAATTGTCAAAGAAAAAGTGATCATATTATCTTTTGTTGAAATCATATCAAGTTTATTTCTGTGCTGCATTTTTCCCTCATTGCTTATCCTTGAAACCATAAAAGTATTTTCTGCTACCGTATCCTTCCTATACTAACTCCTCATTGATTATAAAGAAGTGTGCTAGTGTCAGATTATCTATTATCGATCAACATTATCTTCATATGCCTAAGTGTGATATCAAATATTAATTTATTATAAACGTGTGATATTTATATATATTGTTTAATTTTTCTAATAAATGTTTTAATTTGCAAAACAAACCTACTTCTTGGCTCAATGAGATCAGGGGGATTCATAGAGAGAGGTGTTATACAAGGGTTTATCATCCAGAGTATAACTTGTCATAAAAATATATAAATAAGGGCTTCCCTTGGGCGTCCCAGACGAGGCACTGACTTAGTGGGATTGCTTTATTGGAGTCACAGATTGCGGGCTCCAGCCGGGGATTCTCGATTAGGCCTATCACTTGTGCAGATTAATACAGTGTGCTAACTGACAGGATATATAAATTCTGTTGGATCACCACGCCGCGTTACACTGTAAAAACACCCCTCAAAGGAACGCTCTAAGGAAACGGTCTGTTTTGCAAAATAAAATACAAACTTCTGTAAGTCAGGAAGGAAATCAAATTTCAGAATGACAACCTTGGTAGATATCTAAATAGCCAGAGAACACCTCTTACATAAGCTATTTGTGAGAGGTGAGTGGGCTCATCAGGACCAGGCGGTCTGGTTGCAGGCAATCACACCCCAGATCACTGAAACAGGGTCAGATATATGGATAGATCAGGGTCCCTTACATGTGGCCCTGAGTGAACTATATATGGCCCCTAAGGCCAAGGATGAGCACAACAAGATTGCCAGGGTAGCGGCATATTTATATGTATATATGGGGGCCATACAGGACAAATGTGCTGAAGACCAAGATCTGACAAATAGGCAACTGATGGCATTAGAGAAGGCCCGATCTGACCTGGTCTCTTCTGAGCAGAGGCTGCAGAGGAGCCAGGAGTCAGAAAATGATAGTAGGCAGTATATTATTAAAATAAAGGAGGATATGGATATCCTGCATCAGGAAAAGTCTGACCAGGATAACAGATTTCTGGCCTTGCAGAAGGAGTACCAAGAAGGTTTGGACGCCCTACTGCAGAGCCAGAAAAAGCTGAGCAACAACTGGACTTCAATAGGGCATGCGCAGAGCAGGTAGTCACCCTGCAAATCCACCCAGATAGGGAGAAGACAGAGAGCAATAAACTGATTTTGAAAGACCTGGATACCCAGACAGAGTTTGATCAGGAACGCCAGAAAGCTGGTGCCTTTCAAAGGCAGAGGGACAACCTGGCGGCACAGATGCAGGCTCTTAGTCAGGAAAGGGACACCTTAGGCCAGGAAGTCTGCCAATTAAAAGAAAAAAATGAAGGAAATCACCTGGCCCTCCAGGGGCTGGGTGACCTCCAAAAAGAGCATCAGAACTTGTTAGAGCACACCAGGAGGGTGGAAGATGCTCTGGCAAGAAAGGAGCAGGCCAGTAGGGATGGTACTCAGGAGGTAACCCTCCTGCAGCAAAGACTGGCCCAGTACTCCAGGACCAACCAGGAAGCGCAGAGAGAAAATGAGGCTCTCTGTCAGCACAATAATAGGCTCCAGCAACAGGTAGCCATGCAGGAGAGACTGATAGAGTCTAGTAAGGCCTTAACTGAGGAACTGAAAGTGCAGGCTCTTGCATTGCAACAGGGAGCAGGGGCTGACAGAGATGAAGTTCGCTGGGAACGGGAAACCGCTGAGCATAACCTCAGGAGCCCTAGTACCAGAGGCCTTCATCTCTCCCAGTCCTTGGACTCTGCCACCCCCATGTCCACTGGCGCACATGAGCAGATTACTATCCAGCCGAAAGTCTGTGGTTCATAGGCCAGTACCTCCCAGGAATGGATGGTCGGGCATCCGGTATGGGCACCCAAGCACAGTGCAATTTAGTGGGGATCCCCAGGAAAGTAGGCCCACTAAGGGCATCCTATAAACCTCTGCCCAGTTAGGTCAGTGGGGGGTACCCATCAAATCCTGGCAGCAAGGAGGGATCTGAAGACTCCTCTGAGTGGCCCAGGACACAGGAGACTAGGTCCCCACATTCTGCCAGCCATTCCCAGGCTCACAGAATCCGGGAAAACCTGGAAGATCAGACGGGCACCTCTGGGAGCAGTGCTTCTGAGTCAGAGGATGAATGGACCAGGGTTACCCGAACCAAAAAGGCCAATAAGGCAAAAAAGGGCCTTGCTTAAGGAACCCTTAAAACAGATTAAGGCAATAAGGAGTGTCATCACGCCTTAGCACAAGAACGCCAAGTATTCTGTTTGGGAACACTTGGAGCTTTATGAGCAAATGATGGAGACTTTCCATTTAAAGGACAGCAGTAGCTGCATTTAGTATGTCAAATGGACATTCTCCCCAGAATACTCTAGTTTCTTTGCGGGGCGGAAGGACCAAAATCATTCAAGATGGTCCACCTACATGGCGGCCATCTTGAAACATTTGTCTGTTCACAGAAATCCCCAAGAGGCTTGCAAGGCAGCCTACAATTTGCAATGTGGGGAGGATCAGGCCCCACAAGAATTTGTGCAGGAGTTAAAGCGTGCTTTTGCGCAGACTACAAAAAGGGTACGCACGGACAGTAAAGAATTTGTTAATACGTTTTTTCATGCCTTACCCAAAATACATAATGACCCAGCTCGTGAGAGACTTTAACGAGAAAAGATATTTAGACTGGGTCATTGAGCAAGCCACCCGCATCTATGAGATGCAGAAACCGGTGGAAACTAAGAATCAACCCAAAAACCCCAAAACCAACCGCACCCCTGCTGCTGCCAAGGTGGCAGAGGTAAAGGTTGCCCCCATTTTAGATTTGGAGATGGGGGGCCTAAAAACCTGCCTGCACCGAATAATTCACAGCCCAGAAGGCCCTCAGGCCAGTCACAGACAGGGAGTCGAGGAGGTAGTCCCACAATTGGGGTCCCTCACTCCCATGACTATGTAAGTCCCCGCTATAGGGGAAACAGTCCAATCCTGGGTTATGTGTGGATTCCTCCGGCCCAAGGGGGGGATCCAACCAAGCGCCCAACCTAGGGAACTTCCCTCCGCACTTCCCCCAGGAGGGCAGAAATTCACCAAATCCTGGGCAGAACTTGTTCCCCAGGTATCCACCCAACTTCCAGCCCTGAAATCATCCATCCTTCTTTCCCCAATTTCCTGAGCCCAGACAACCGAATCCGGGAGAGGGGAGGCCAAGGGTGGAGGGGTACCCAAATCTTCCCAACCCAGGGTACTACCAGAGAAAGGATAGCTACCCTTCCCGGGATCAGCCCAGGGGAGAAAATAGAACCCCGTATCAGCCTGAGCGGGTTTCACAGTTAGAGCGCCAGGTCCAAAATATGGCACGGGATCTGGGTCACATACTGAGGGCTCAACAGAACCCTCAGATGAGCATGCCATCGCAGAGTTCCCCAAACTCTGGGCCTGGTGCTCCAGAGCAATGACGGGGGCAGCACCCCGACAACCCACCGGTTCCCAGGGAGGAGGCACAAGGGGAAGGGGGGGTGTAAAGCCTTGGAGGAAGCTTTCTTCCCCACTTGTAAACAGCCCCTGGAAACCCAGGAACCAGAAACAAAATCTCCTACCACTGAAAGTCTGCCACCCAAGGAGCAGAGAGGAGGTAGGAGAAACAAAGGACCCAAACAGACCCATTTTGTGGAGGAGGTACAGATCTTCCAGTTTGAGGGAGAGGGATCCCAAGAGGATCCTGGGGAAAGGATCTTCTCCTTCAGAGATGGGGGACTCCTCCCAAGGAAAAATGGGTCCCAAGGGATTCCAACCCAGTCTGGGTAGATGTGGGGATTGAGCTGTCACCGCCCATCATTCTATCCCAGAACCAACAAGACCGAAAACCCCTGGTTCAAACCCATCCTGGTGACTGCCTCCAAAAAGGGGGGTGGCCCAGAACCGGAACTAGGGGAACCTAAAACCGAATCAATAGATTGCGTAGATGTGGGGATTGAGCTGTCCCCGCCCATCATTCTATCCCAGAACCAACAATACCGAAAACCCCTAGTTCAAACCCATCCTGGTGACTGCCTCCAAAAAGTGGGGGGCGGCCGAGAACCGGAACCGGGGGAACCCAATACTGCATCAATAGACTGGGTAGATGTGGGGATTGAGCTGTCGCCGCCCATCATTCTATCCCAGAACCAACAGCATCAAAATCCCCGGGTTCAAACCCATTCTGGTGACAGCCTCCAAAAAGGGGGGGGGGCGGCCCAGGACCGGAACCAGGGGAACTCGAATATCCTCTTTCAAGTTACCAACTTTTTCTTGCAGATTCCATGACTCTCCACAGAATTCTGCCCAAATCTCTTCTCCCTCAATGTCCAAAACCAGAAAATTAGCCCACCAGTTGTCCAAAAATGTGCATTATCTGTGCCCCCTTGAGGAGAAGGAGGGAAGATACTATGCCCCGGTACAAGTACAGGGGCAGGGTACAATTTTGGCACTGGTGGACACTGGATCCCAAGCTACCCGTCTGTCCAAAAGGGCCTTTGATGAACTAAATGCAGGAAGGGGGGAGAATTACTGTATTCCTCTCACCTCTCTTCCTGGACAACTCCAGAACTTTGACGGGAAGGAAATTCCCGTCGAGGGGACTGCAGATTTGGACATCAAAATTGGGCGACACAAGGTGAAACACCTGGTCATAGTAGTGACTCCAGAGGGCACCCATTGTTTACTGGGGAATGACCTCCTGAGAAGGTTGTCACCCCTAATAGATTGCGTAAACAAGGTCCTCTGGACCCAGACAAGCCGACCAATAAAATTAAAACAGAACGTCAACCATGTTAGTTTAAACGGCACCTGCCACATGGTTGAACAGAAATCTGACCAAGTAGAATTTCACTTCCAGAACAGCCAAATTCCAGACGTGACACTAATAGCAGTAGGACAACAGACTGGTGATGGGGGGTCCTCTCTATTTCTGAAAATCAACCTTCCTTCCAGTTTAAGGTGGTATTCCACTCTGGAAGGAAACACTCTGAAGCTCTTTACTAATCCACAATCAGACATTCCCACTCCGATAGTCCGGAAAGATGTGAAATCAGCCCAGAGCCTGGCTGATGTTCAGCAAATTGGAGAGCAGTTGTTCATCCCTGTTCAGTTAAATGAAGGGAAGGACTCTGTTCTTGCCCGAGTGTGTGTGAACAACGGTAAGAGCTTCATCAGCGAAGCCATGTTCCGCCAACTCCCAAAAGATCCAGCCATTCTCACATTCAAACTGATAGACAAATGGGAAATGGATCTGGAAACACCCAATTCGAAACATCTCCTGCTAAGCAGGTGTATGCTCAAAATCTCCATCGGCAACAAGAGCATAGTCTATATTTGTTGGGTCGTGCGAGACCTTTTACTTAGGCAGTGACATTCTCAATCGCTTTGCCATTAGTTTGGACCTAATAAACTTCAAAGCTTGGTCCCGATTAGCGGATAATCCCATGGGCTTTGATGATCCAGAAAAAGCATTTAGGTTAGCTCAATTGCTACCTTATGCAGTTGAAATTCAGGTTAAAGAGGAAGTCACCATCCCAGAAAGGACCCGAAAATTTTCCCTGGGAGTGAAAGTTAAAAGATGACAAAAATTGAAAAACCCTGATGCTTATATTCATTTAAATGCTTCTCTCCAACAGCAAGGTTTGGGGGTAAACCCAACACCATTAGTCAATATAGAACATGACACCATTCCAATAGAGGTGGATAACAGCGACTTAAAGAGTATTACTCTAGCCGCAGGCACCATTATTGGAATGGCGGTTGATGACCGACATTTCTCCATTGATTTAAGAAATGAACTGTAAGGACCAATCCCCAACGACTGTTTTGACAGTGACAGTGATGACAATACAACACCAGACAGGATTTTTACCCAGCATGGGGGGGACTTCCTGGTGTACACTTCTTACCCTTATGGTAAGGAAGATGTGACTTGTGACTTCAGAGGGGATGAGGTGATTTTCCAGGTCCATGAGGGCTGCCTTTCCCACCTGAAGCCTCCGGTCCAAATCAGCACTCTGACTAGGGACTTCTCCACCCAGCCGGAGGCCGCTGAGATAGCAAAACCAGAAGTCTTTCCAGGCTTCAGGCAGATGGTGGAAGAGAGAATCAACCCAGCTGATGCCTGTGTGACTCTGGAACAGAAGCAAAAGTTGAAACAAGTTTTCTTGGATTTCCAAGATCTCTTTGCGATAGACTCATATGACTGTGGTCGCACTGACATCCACACAACAACAATTCCCACGGACCCTGGAATGACTCCAGTGTTTGTGAAGCAATATCGCTTGCCTCTCGCATCAATGGAGTCCCTTACTGAAATAATTAAGAACCTTGAGTCCCGGGGAATAATCTGTCCAGTACACAGCACCTTCAATAATCCGGTGCTGGGAATATTGAAGCCAAACGGCCAGTGGAGACTCTGTGCCGACCTTAGGGAGCTCAACAAACGGGTCCATACTTCCCGATGGCCTCTTCCCTACATTGACCAAGGGCTGGCCCAGATTCAGGGGTCACAGGTATTCACTGCAATAGACCTGACCAATGGATACTGGACCGTGCCTGTCAGTAGGGAGGACCAATACAAGCTGGCGTTTACCTTTGGGGGCCAGCAGTACACATGGACCCGGACTCCCTTCGGATACCTCAACTCCGGCAATGAGTTCAACATTTTCCTACACAAGGCCATGCCCGACCTGGGTGCGAGGAGTAACCTGGCTTATGTAGATGATGTCTTCATCAAAAGTTCAACTGTGAAGGAACATATAGCGGAGATCCGTTATGTTCTGACCCAGTTGAGGGCCGCCGGAGCAAAACTTTCCTTTCAGAAAGCACAGTGGTGTAGAACCCGTGTTAATTTCTTGGGGCATGAGATTACTCCTCAGGGTCTCTGTCCCCAAGAAAAGAAAGTGGAAGCACTTCAGAAACTGAAAGACCCCACAACTCTGCGGGAACTAAGGAGCCTCCTTGGACTGACTAATTACAGCAGAAAGTTCCTTGAGGGCTACATAGAGATCACCAGACCCCTGATTCATCTCTTGAAGGGAATGGGGTCCAGAACAATTCGAGGCAGTAAGACAACTCAAAAGAAGCCTCTCATAAGCACCTTGCCTAGCTTACCCTGTCAGAAACCAGGAGTTCTTCCTGGAGACATGGGTTCACTAATACGTGCTTGACGGCAGTATTATACCAAAAGCATGACAAGGTCAATAAAGTAATATCCTATGCAAGCAAAACTTTATCCTCTGTGGAGGAAAAATTCAACGATTGTGAAAAGGCACTCCTGGCAACGGTGTGGGCATTGAAGAATTACCGCCCGTTCATCCAGGGGGAACACATCATAGTGGAGACTCCACACCAGCCTCTGCAATATCTCCAAAGTGATAGAATCCGAGCCGGAAATGTGAGTAATTCCCAAATTACTTCCTGGATTCTGTCAATGCAAGGTTTTCCTGTGGAGGTCAGATATGGCCAAAACAAGAAGAGTCCCCTCGTGCAAGGTCTGACTGACTTGCATGATTGTGCCAGAGAAAACTGTCTCAAAGACGAAAGTCTAAAAATCAAGGACAACATGGAGGCATACCTAAAAGGGGGATCCAATAATTGGTAAGTTTTACCAACACATTGAGGACCTTGAGAACTTTCCCCTGACGGATACCGATTACATTGGGAAAGAGGACCTTAGAGTGTTGATGAAATGTCCAAATATGTTCCAAATCCAAGACAGTTTGTTGGTAAGGAAATCCCAAGCTGGCCATGATCAGTGGGTGGTCCCTACCTCATTCCGAAGCCTGATATTAAGTCACGCCCTTGATGCGGCCACCGCCGGTCATAGGGGGTTTCATACAACATTTGAGATCTTAAGAGAGGTTGCATACTGGCCACACATGGGGCAGGATCTCGACCAATACTTGAAGGGGTGTCTTGTGTGTGCACAATTTCAGCCAACATCCCTCACACATCGTGCACCTCTCCAAAAGAGGGGGATGACACTGCCATGGTCAGATTTGCAAATCGACTTCATAGGCCTCGTGATTCGCTCCTCTAGGGGGAACAAGTACATGTTGACGGTCACATGCTTGTTTACCAAGTGGGTGGAATGTCTCCCAGCCCCAAACTGCAAGGCAGAAACAGCAGCTGCCCTGATGATCAACCACATCTTTTTGCGTTTTGGTCTACCCCAAAGGATTCAGTCAGACAGAGGTAGCCATTTTACCAGCGAAGTAATGACTACGATGTGGGAGATACTGGGGCTTAAAAGGACACTACATATTGCTTACCGGCCAGCCTCTTCTGGTGCAGTGGAGAGACACAACAGAACCATTGTGAGCATCTTAAAAAAGTTTGTGGCAGATTCTGGGCCAAGTTGGGATACCCGATTACCTCTGGTCCTAATGGCCATCAGATCTACCCCTTCATCTGCAACCAAAAGTCACCATTTGAGCTGCTGACTGGACGCAAGATGGTGCTTCCCCAGCATTTGCTCTACAGAACTCAAGAGCAAACGTTGATAAATGCCTCCACAACTCATGAGTATGTGGAGAATTTAAGGAAACATGCTTTTGCCTATGCTCAGCGGAATCTAGAAAGATCAGCTGATAGCATGAAGACCCATTACGATTTGAAGACCACCCGGAAAGAATACAATGTGGGAGACCGGGTCTATCTATACAATTTCCAAAGAAACCAGGCCAAACAGCGAACATTTTTGCCTACATGGAAGGGACCTATTGAAATTATAGACAAGATCTCCCCAGTTGCATACAAGATCCGCATCCCCAAAAGTAGTTTGGCAGAAGGGGAAGACAAGTGGGTCCATATAAATCAGTTAAAGTGTTGCCATCTCAGGCACACTCTGCAGCAATTGGAGGAGAACTCTGCAATACCAGAGGGGGCCACTCCAGAGTAATTCACTTCCAACCCTAAAATATCCCACATATAGTCTCTAAAATATTATGATTCTTGAATGAAAATGTCTTCTAATTATATCTTGGTTTTTTTGGTAAAATAAGAATGCAAATGTCTATTGATTTATAAAATGTATATGCCGCCCAACTATATCAATAGTGGGGGAGAAATGTCCACGAATAGGTATTGCCGCTTTGCTTTGTCATCCTAGGAGAAAGAAAACCTGGAGACTGACCACGGAAGACGAACTGGGGACCGAGAGCAAAGATCCGAGGGGCCCGGGGTACCGCCAAAACTCCCATCAGGACCGGCGAGGAGAACTGATCGATCCACCCTGATGGAGGAAAAGATGCTGAACTTTGTCATCTGCGGAATCAGAAGAAGACGATGTGCACATCCCAGCGTGTGGATCAAAACATCCTTTGCACCCAACTCCCCCTCGACTCGAAATCAAAGCGCAGTCGGGCAGGGGGGCTTGTTGGGTGTCCTGACCCAGGTTTGGACTATTATGCTGCAACATTTGGTGTTGTGGGCTTTGGAAATCCAAGAGGATGGAAAAGCCCACATTTGCGCCAGAATCCAGGAGAACCGTGCAGTTTTGCGCACACCAAAATGGTCCCCTGACCTGCCACCCACCAGTGCAAAGAAAGATGGTGCTGTTCAAAACCCGTTTTTATTAATGTCAAAAATTGCTAAGATCATGGGCCCGGAACCACCAAACAAAAATCCAACTATGGTTGAGTGTTTTACTTTACTCTACTACAGATCCACATCAATGCCATGTCAAGCAAGGATCATATACTATCAAGTAAAATCCTTTCCTTTTGAAATGTATTAATTCAAGACAGCTGTCAAAAATAGGTACAGTACCGGCATTGGACACTGACGGGCGCTGGTGCTCTAAAAATCCTGACAGGATAGCTGTCTTGCAGAACTGTGGAGTGAACATAAGGGGGCCTTATGTAATTAAAAGTTCAAAAGACATGCCTTTCCTGAGAACTCTTAACACCCCAGAGACCCACACCAGAAGGCAGGATATCACATGGCCCTGTTGATTGAGAGGGAGGGGACTTCCCTGCAGCCTGCTGGACCCAACACAATAGACCCTTTCAGTTGAATGGAGTATGCTGATTTTGGGTGTGGACTGTAAACAGAGCTCTGCCTGAAAGGAGAGACATGTGATCCCTGACTCCCCCAGTTCCTAGGGGCCGGCCAGACAGGACTGTGGATTCATATTGCAGCAAATATATGTTTCAGTTAAATTCTTCTAAAATCTTGTATTAAGCTCACAGAAATGTACAATTTGGGGATCCTGAAAATGAAAAATGCCCTCACGATTTGAGCCCAAATTCCACTTTGTACAGTGTTCTGGGACTGAACCCCACTATTTATTAATATTGCAGACACTGTGTTTAGGATAGAGACATAGTCATTTCCAGTAATATGCTCAGGGAAGGGGTGCAGGTCTGTGTAAATTTTGAGGAAAAACCAATATGGTGAAAGTCACTAAAAAGCACAAAATGTTGCCATTTGTGAACCCACGCTCTGAGGGGGATCAGAGTTGGGCGACAGTGTATCTTACATTAATCTGTGAAATGTGTATGTAATTTCAACGACGTGTGTATCTGGGAAACCTGTTAGTTATGGAAAATTCATTTTCTAAGTAAAAGCAAAGGGGCGTTTCTTCCATAGACTGTAAGACTCTGACTCACTCTGACACTCTATCCCTTCTCAAATCAGGTCACAGAGAATCCTTGACCTATCAAATCATGAGAGGGTTGGGCATGCAGAATAAGCCGACCCACCCACTTTCAAAGCACATAAAAAGAGACTGCTTGGACAGACATTCACTTTTCATATTCTTGCAGAGCGTTTTGCCAGACCACACAACATCTAGAATGAACATCCAGAATTTAGACTCCAGATAGACTACAGAACTTAAAGCAAAGGCCTAATCCACAAGCTGAGAACTCTTCTCAGCAGGCCTTCAGAATTCAGCCATCCAACCAAACTATTGTACAGCCGGGCGAGCTGTTGGATTCTCTGCCAAGAACTTTTGCCAGAACCGGTAGCAGACCCAGAAAGCAGTGCTGTATCCAGAATCCACTTGATCCAGACCAGCAGAACCACAGACCAGACCGCTGTGAAGTGCCAACAGCAGAACCACAGACCAGACCAGACCAGAACCAGAGATCCAAACCAGAGAACCAGTACCAGAAACTGCCCAAAGTCCAGTCCAATCCTGCTGACCAGACCCTGACGGCCTATTTCAAACTCATAGTGTGAGTACTCAGCTAGAACTGTGCCAGAACCAATCTCTTAGTCTAAAATAATCTGATCCAAAACATTTTAACCTGTCCAGAACTGCATCATAGAATCGTGTGTCCCTTCTCCGATTTTAAACCTGTAAAAGTGTCATTTTGCCACTTTGAATCATTATTTAATTTCTGAAAAACTACCTTCATAAAATCTAGAAGCAAGTTTTAACTTTCACCTTAGAGCTACGATTCTAAGCTTGCCAACAAGCCTAAAACCGACTTGCTACTCCTTATTGTTCCTCCGTAATCGCGATTGACGCACTCAGAAAAAAGTGCCGCAAATTGACAGTTTGCTTCATTTCAACCATGTGTAAAAATATCTGTCTATTGCTTCCATTACTGAATCCCGTTTTCAACCTGATAACCATCCCTGAATCATTGGTAGGGCTGACCTGAACTGACTTAAAGTATCTCTCACTCACCCTCAACCTCTAGAGGGAATTAAAAGCATGTTCAGCATATTTTTCACTTCATTGTCACCACATTTAAAAGGATCTTGCCTGCTTTAAAATCATACTTGTTTTCCTCTAAACTCGCTGGGGGGAACTTGAAATTTGTATTGCATTTGTATTCGAGAATTGTGTGCTCTCCTTCCATCTCCTTATCTTGCACAGGGGGGGAGGGAATTGTCAAAGAAAAAGTGATCATATTATCTTTTGTTGAAATCATATCAAGTTTATTTCTGTGCTGCATTTTTCCCTCATTGCTTTTCCTTGAAACCATAAAAGTATTTTCTGCTACCGTATCCTTCCAATACTAACTCCTCATTGATTGTAAAGAAGTGTGCTAGTGTCGGATTATCTATTATCGATCAACATTATCTTCATATGCCTAAGTGTGATATCAAATATTAATTTATTATAAAAGTGTGATATATGTATATTGTTTAATTTTTCTAATAAATCTTTTAAATTTTATTTTTTATTTTATTTTATTGAAAAACTACAGTTTTAGCAAACAGAATTTTTTTTTGTTTCTAGGCATTGTCACATCATTTCTATGCAGCAGACACCATGGTTTACCGGCCTCTCTATGAGTTACTAAGACTACACGATGGAATTTTCTTTGTAGTCGAATGGAAACTTTAGAAGTGCTGTTAGATAGTTTACAATGGTGCATACATGTTTAGTGTTTTGTCCAGAGGAAATCAAGAGCCACCATGTCGCCATATCCCCATCCAGGGGGGCGAATTCGCCTAGGTAGGCAGAGTGATGATCACATAGCGCTGGGCAATTTAGAATTAAATGCTTCAGTGATTCCACTGAAGCAGCACAGAAGCGACATAGATTATTTTTTACAGTGGGATGTTTCCTTTGATATAGAATTTCCTTCGAGTTCAAGATGTTTAAATGGAAACGTAGGAATTGTTCCCGATAAAAGCGGGTATAGCAATGAGTCAGATATTGGGCTTGGAAGTTGAGTTTTTTTTGTACATTGCCTAGCCATTTAGAGTTTGCTACCGTTGTCCTTTTCTCAACCTTGACGATCCATGACCATGCTTCAAATTTTCTTTTTGCAAGTTTGGGGCGAGAAAATAGGTCGAAGTTATTAATTTCTGCAGCCACGATACAGTCTTGAACTTTTTTGTGCCATTGGTCTAACATGCAACTGGAGTTTGGGTCACCAATAAGAGTACGTATTTTGTAGGCTGGCGCCCCACTCACGTCTTTTATTTTCCGCCACAGCAGGATGGACTTCCAGATCATATGGGTGAAGTGAGAATTTAACGATAGTTTGTGGCGTATCAGAATGATTGAGACACAGTCCAGAAGATTCAGAACACGTCTCCAGAAAAGCCCCTCTAGTTGGTTCCATTTTTGCTCACTAATATTCCAACCGGCTTCTGCGCCGAATGTTAGAATAGGGACTACCTTTTGAAGGTAGAACGTTAGTACTGGAGTTAGCGAAAATTTTCCAAAGTTGTTATTAAGCTTTGCCGCTTGGAGTGCCAATCTTGCTGCTTTCAGTTTTAGAACATTTAGCCACTGCTCTTCACAGAGTGAATTGTTAAACTGGACACCCAGATAACGGATCGAGTTGATTGAGGTTTGTCGCTGGCCGCCAATGGCCCAAATAAATGCACAATCTTTTTTGCTGGTTTTGGAACCTATTGATAGGATTTTCGTTTTGTCTGGATTGATTACCAGTTCATTAATAGTTAGGTAATCGAAAAGACAGTTTAATAACCGTTGTAGGCCAATCTGGGTTTTATCGATCAATACCAGATCATCTGCATATGCAATGTAGCGCACAGGAGACATATTTACTCTCGTGGGAAAACAGTGTGCCTGTTCGAGATGATTCGTGAGATCTGCCAGAAATAATTTAAACAAGTCAGCGGCAAGCGGACAGCCTTGCTTCACTCCTCTTGTGGTGGAGATGCTGTCAGATAAATCTCCGTTCTTGCTAAGGCGTACTCGAAATGAAGTGTTCGCGTGAAGAGCCATAATTGGGGTGAGAATATTCGCAGGACAGTTCCATTTGATTAATTTTGTCCAAAGCAGTTCACGATTAATGCCATCAAACGCTTGCTTCATATCAATGAAGGCTAGATGCAATTTGTTTTTTTGTTTTAGGGCATCGAGTTTCAGAGCTGTTAATATAAAGAGAAATCTTTTAAATTGCAAAACAAACCTACTTCTTGGCTCAGTGAGATCAGGGGGATTCATAGAGAGGGGTGTTATACAAGGGTTTACCATCCAGAGTATAACTTGTCATAAAAATATATAATTAAAGGCTTCCCTTGGGCGTCCCAGACGAGGCACTGACTTAGTGGAATTGCTTGATTGGAGTCACTTGACAACCCTGTCTGGCCCTGTCCGTATCCTGGCCGTATGATGCCAGTAATGTGATCTGCATGGTGGGCTGAAAGCCCTATGTGCCAATTCCGTCTCTTCATCCCAGCCACATCACCACCCACTTTCGCCTTTCCCGCCTCTCATTTCCTACCTGATGCCTTACCATCAGGTACTAAGCCCATATGCCCACACCGATGCCTGCTGTAACCCTTCCATGGAAGTATCCTCACTACTATTCAACACTCAGCATCGGAATGCTCAACTCGCATCCCTCACACTCTTGTTCTCTGTGCAAAATGTCTGTCAACTTCGGCCCGCAACTCCCGCGTTGGTTCCAGAACTGCTTTCCAAGGTAAGCCACCCTTGCTCAGCCGCTCTGGGTACGGGCACAGTTAACTCTCTCTCAGTAGATGCCTAAAACCAGACAGATCTAACTTGTGCCTTAAAATCTCAATGAAAAGGATTTCACCTGCCACCCACTGCCCACTAGCAGGATTGTGTAGTGATCCAGCACTCCCAAGTAAGAAACCTGACAAGCAAGACCACCCCCACAGGTTAGATTACATACTCAGTGCCACCCAACTGGGCACCATAAACTCAAACAATGGCCACAAATCTACATGAAAATATACTCATGTACCTAATGATTGTAATGCTCCTGTACCAGAACTCAGTACTGTGTGTACGTCAACAGTAAGTACATTTACCATGCCAAATGTTAGCTCTGCCCCAATGTCAATTTTAGGGTCTGTCTCTAAGTCAACTGCTAGTACAATTGTTATGCCAATTGTTAGCTCTGCCCCTATGTCGATCTTAGCCACTGTCACTAAGTCAACTGCTAGTACAATTGCTATGCCAAATTTTAGCTCTGCCCATATGTTGATTTTTGCCACTGCCTCTAAGTCAACTGCTAGAACAATTGCTATTCCAAATGTTAGCTCTTCCCCTATGTCGATCTTAGCCACTGCCGCTAAGTCAACTGCTAGTACAACTGCTACTCCAAATATTAACACTGCCCCATGTCGATTTTAGGCTCTGTCTCTCAGTCAACTGCTAGTACAATTGTTATGCCAAATGTTGGCTCTGCCCCTTTGTCGATTTTAGGCTCTGTCTCTAAGTCAACTGCTAGTACAATTGTTATGTCAAATGTTAGCTCTGCCCCTATGTCGATCTTAGCCACTGCCTCTAAGGCAACTGCTAGTACAATTGCTATGCCAAATGTTAGCTCTGCCCTTATGCCGATCTTATCCACTGTCTCTAAGTCAACTGCTAGTACAATTGCTATGCCAAATGTTAGCTCTTCCCCTATGTCGATTTTGGGCTCTGTCTCTTAGTCAACTGCTAGTACAACTGCTATGCCAAATGTTAGCTCTGCCCCTATGTCTATCCTAGGCACTGTCTCTAAGTCAACTGTTAGGGATTGGGGTTGAAAGACCGAATTAGAAATGTTCGAGGGTGAAAACATTTCTGACTTGGCCAAACCCCTGCCCACACCCCCACCCACACCTCTGCCCATAGCCCCACACCCCAGACCCCATCCCCCACCCCACTACTTACCTTGCTTTGGACTCGCTGATCCCTGTGAAGACTGTTCCCTTTCACTTCCGTGATCGGGAACTGGCATGCAGGGTCCTTTCCTTTTTTTTTTTTTGGGACAGCTGCAGTAGATACCCCTGAAACCGCTGTAAAAAATATATTGAGCAGGGGTTATGGGGGTCATGTCTGCAGCCTCTTTTTAAAATATATTTATTTATTTTTTCGGGACAGCTGCAGGGGACATGCCCGCAGCCCTTGTTTGTTTTTTTGGGATGGCTGCAGGGGACACCCCCACAGATCCTGCTCATGATATAGTTCAGAATTTTTGAATGCCTAAAATTTGGCCAAATCAGGCATTCAGTGATTTTTATTCAATCATTTTCGATGATTCCAACTGTCAGTACAACTGCTGTGCAAAATGCTAATTCTGCTCTATTGTCTAAACTAAATGTCACCCCTATGCCTTATACCAACTCCGCAACCATGACTTACGCTCGTAATCTTCCTCTGCCTAAAACTAACAACCCGAGCATCTCTATCCTACTACCTCACCTTCTACCTCTACTCATAACCTTAAACTAGCCCTCATCAATGCCCGTTTCTTGCCCGTAAATGCCCTAGACATCCAGGACCTTCTGATTAAAAACAATTTAGATGCCCTGGCCATCACTGAAACCTGGCTACATGCAGCTTCTGGCCCTATGTTAGCGCTCACCCTTCCCACAGGCTACACTATCTACAGAAGCAACAGACCAAACTCAAGAGGAGGTGGTGTGGACTTTATTGTAAAGGACCACCAGACTATCAGACAAATAACTGCTGCACTCAAGAACAACTGCAGCATCCTCTCACTCAAATTAACTACCCCCCCACTAACAAAATCTCGATTCTCCTCATCTACCACCCACCAGGCCCCACCGTCTCCTTTGAAGAAGGTTTGCTCTTCCTCCTAAGTGACAACCTCAAGCCTACTTCTGAAATGATCCTTCTAGAGGACCTCAATTTAGGCCTCAATGACCCTCTAAACCTTCCAGCCTCAACACTATCCACCACCCTCGCCTCCCTCGGGTTCAACCTACGCAAAAACAACCCCTCCCACAACAAGGGACGCACCCTGGACTGGCTTGCAGACATGAACTGTCACATTACCATTAAAGCCAACTCACCTTACCCATGGTCAGACCATCATATCATCACCTACTCACTCCCAGAAGGCCCACCGCCCAAACCCCGCATCAGCCCTGCTCCATCCACCTTTTCCCGCAGTGCGCGTAAACTCATGAAGGAAAACCTCACCCCGTTTCTCAATGTCCTCAGTCCCGACAACCTATAGATCATGGACGGAATGTTCCTAGTGCAACACTGCTCTACCACTCCCACTAGTGCCATCAACACTATTGCTCCCTTAGCTTCTAAAAAAAGTCTAAACCAGCTGTCCACATTAATGCCTGGTATACCCAAGAGCTCGCCACTCTCAGAACCTAGAAAAAAATGGTCTGAGTCCAATTGGAAAAACTCCCCGTCTGATTCATCCAAACGTGCCTTTTCCATCCTCATGAACCAGTACAAAAAGGCCATTCTACTCGCCAAGGCCTTATCCCTCAACCCGAGGATTGCCAATGCGAGCTCAGATTCCAAGGAACTGTTCACCATCCTCAAAGAACTGGAAACACCTATCCCCCATGTCTCCTTTATCCACCATTCAGAGCGCCATTCTAACCAAAATTGACACACTGAAACAAAAAATCCAGGCTAAAAAAGCAATTCTTATGCAATAACCCCTGCCCATGCACACGCCTTAGGCCTACATGGCTGGTTCCCCACTGTTCCACTTCAACAAGGTCACCACTCAGCAAACCACCTGTATCCTTCAATTCAAAGTCTAAAGCCCTCGAGATGCAAAGGGGATATCTGCCAGCTGCACTAAGACTGTGCCCTTGAATTAGACCCCTTCATCACAGCCTTCATCAATGCCTCCTTCAATACGGGCATCGCATCCTCCTGCCTTAAAGAAGCTTGGGTCCTCCCTTTACAAAAAAAACTACTCTTGACCCCACCATCACTAAAAATTACCAACCTATAACCACCGTCTGATTCCTACTTAAGATCCTAAACAGAGCAGCCGATCTACAAATTCAATGCCACCTAGAACACAATCAAATGCTAGGCACCCATCAATCTGGCTTCCTCCCGGACCTTGGTAAAGAGTCTGTCATCCTGGACCTGAAAACTCAATTAGACACCTACAGAGACAACGAGAAGCTGGCCATGCTTCTCCTCGACTTGTCTGCGCATTCGATTTAGTCGATCATGACATCTTATCCCACCACCTGACCTCATCCGCTCCCTTCTCCCAGGAAGCTGCCACTTGGATTGCCTAATTCTTCAAAGGGAGAGAAGTGAACGTCATTGCCGAAAAAACCTTTGCCATTCCATCCACAATCAGCTGCAGGGTTCCCCAAGGACCTGTATCTCGCCGACGCTACATAACATTTTCACAAAGCCCCTCTTTGACCACCTGGATTTGCTCGGCATAGACTGCACCAACTATGCCAATGACTGGCCGATTCTTCTCTCACTCTCAGGGTCATACAACACAGATTCCTCCACCCTAAGCTCTATTTACACCATAATACAAGCTGAGATGGCAACCCTTTGCCTCTGTCTCAATGATGAGAAGACAGAGCTCCTCATTGTCGGTCCAGCAGCTGCCTTAAAAACCCTTGACTCTCAATACTCCACTTTCAATATTGATGGATCTTTGATACCTGTCTCCCTCTCAGTAAAACACTGCACTGGGAGTCCACCTCGATGCCACTCTCTCCATGACTCGACAAGTAAATGCCATTTCCTCTGCAGCAGCCTACTCAACTAAACTGCTCAATGGCGCCAGGCCCTTCTTATCCAGAGACAAATGTCTAACTTTTGCCCATGCAGTGATAAGCACCAGGCTCAATAACTACAACGTCCTCTTCGCTGGCATATACACTCACAACATTTAAAAAATTAAAACCATCCAGGACAATGCCCTACGTGCTTCCCTTAATATCCCACGCTCTGAACACATCTCGGCCGCTCGAAGAGCTGCCCTCTGGTTACCCATCAAGGATACAATCCTAGGGGGGGGCATAGCTACGAGAGCCATGTGAGGAGTCACGTTCTGAAAGAGCTCCTGTGATCCGGAATCTGATCCTTGCTAAAAGTGCGTACAGGCATGCACATATGCTCTAAAAATTCATGTGCCCGCTTATGAATGCGGTGCACATGTCCATAGGAAACCTGCAGCCTGTAAGACGCATCAGGACGGCGCTGCAAACATTGTTCAGGTCGCACATCCGCGAGCGGCGACTCAAAATGGCGGACGGGAGGCATAGACAAAGGAGCCTGCCGATAGTGCGAGGACAGTGACTGGACTGCGGTGGAGCTGTTCGGACGTGGGTGCAGTGCACTGGAACCTCTTCACTACCCGCTAGGGCACCGATGAGCTGAACTTGGGGGCAAAAGAGTGGAACCTTATGCCACACACAGCGGGAGAGACCCCCAGTCGGATCGCCCCCGAAGTTAGCCTGCAGCAGGACATGGGTGCTCACTGAAGCCGGAGCGGTTGTAAAACCAGACACGCTGTTAAGGGGGGTCCCCAATGGGGGATCATGGCCCCACCACTCACGCTGCACAATATCTCACAACATTGTTGCAGGCAGTGGAGCGGCTCGAGGAGGAGGCGGATGCGCGTGGAGCACCTGGGTGCTCCATGAAGAAGAACATCAGGACGCCCGTGGGGCATGAAAAAGGACGGCCCGAAACTCCCTTGCTGAGGAGGAGCCACGGTGGGCACAGCGGGCGGCTGCACCTGCGGAGGAGAAACTAAGCGTGGGGCATAAGCGCCGGACAGTGCGGTAAGGCAGTGGTGGACCAAAAAGGCACACGCCCCATCTGAACACCGCAACCGGACCTGGGACATACACCTGAGGCACCCAAGGCGGGTTGCAAGGCAGGCACATCCTGCGGAGCCTGCAACTATACACAAAGGCGGCCCGCCTGGAGAGGCTGGCCGCGAACATACGGCTGGGCTGCGCACTTGGGAGAGAGTGTGGCTCCCGGGAAAAAGAAAAGCAATCTGGTAAACGGCGCACACGCATCGGTGGCTGCCACGGGGAGGCCCAGCGGACCCCGACAGCACCGTATCGTGGGGCAACCAGCGCAGAATTAAGGCCAGAGGAGCGCACGCACAACTAGGCCCAAATGCAGACCTTGGGCCCCGAAAACATATGGAAGCCGGTGGCTGCCGGCAGAACTGCCCGGTGTGCAGAAATTGGGCAGCAGGCACGACCTGGAATTGACTGGCATTGGGGGACTGGCTGGAACATGTTCCTTATGATAAAGGGCCACATGAGGAGGACATAGGTGCCGGGTGAAGACGACATCCGCTAGCCCATGCAAGGGGGGGGAAGAGGAGGCGTGAGGCGCACCCAGCAGACATCATCGCAGAACACCACACAATTAAGCAGGCTGCACCCGCGACCAGACGGCACTCACGGCTGGAGAGTGCCAAGCCCATAGCGACACCCAGAAAGGTCCACGAGCACTTGGGGGCCCAGCCACAGACTTGAACCAGCAGGAGTCGGGGCATATTGATGAAAAAGAAATGTTAGCACACAATTACGTGGAAGGACACAATCCACTCCAGGCATAGACGTAGAAGCACAAGGAAACCCCCAATCTAGCCCATCCAGGTTCCATTGCGACCGTGGAACGATCCGGAGGAGCCAAAGACCAAACGCTGTGGCGCCCGCATAAACACACACAGTAACATTAAGATGGCCAAAAAAGTGGCTAAAACAAAGGGCAAACAACCCACGCTTGAAGAATACGCCAGAACACCGCCTGTGGCAGAAGGGGCCAGGAGCAAGGAGGGAACGCCCCCGCGGGCACTGACGCCACAAGCAAAGATCAGCAGTTCTTTGAAGCAATTGCGGACCTGAAAGTGGCATGGGAAACCAAATTGGAATCAGCTATGGTCAAACTGAAGGCGGCACTGGAGCTCAAAGTAGGGGCTGTACAGGAGGAGGTGAATCTCCTCCGGCAAGACATCAGAGCGCTAGCAGAACATACAGGCAACCTGGAGAAGGAAGTGGCCCCGAACACAGCTGCATGTGCATCCCATAAATTTGAGATCCATATTTTAGACCAACGAGTGGGCAACTTGGAAACAGTGCAGAGGAGGCGGAGGGACGCGCCCAGAGGAACAATATTCGCATTGTAGGATTGCCCGAAGGAGCAGAGGGACCTAACCCCATGGAGTACATCAAAACAATGCTGCTGCAAGAGATAACCAGAGGGATGCTGACTCAAGGGTTTGCGGTGGAATGGGCGCACAGGGCCCTGATGAGGAATCCACCACCAGGAGCCCCCCCAAGGCCGATAATTGCCAAGATCCTGAACTATCGATACCGGAAAAAATCCTAGAGCATTTCCGAAAGGGAGGAACAATACAAAGGGCAAAAAACCTTTGCCATTCCATCGACAATCAGCTGCAGGGTTCCCCAAGGATCCTGTGTCTCGCCTACGCTATATAACATTTTCACAAAGCCCCTCTTTGACCACCTGGATTTGCTCGGCATAGACTGCACCAACTATGCCAATGACTGGCCGATTCTTCTCTCACTCTCAGGGTCACCCAACACAAATTCCTCTACCCTAAGCTCTATTTACACCATAATACAAGCTTGGATGGCAACCCTTTGCCTCTGTCTCAATGATGAGAAGACAGAGCTCCTCATTGTCGGTCCAGCAGCTGCCTTAAAAACCCTTGACTCTCAATACTCCACTTTCAGTATTGACGGATCTTTGATACCTGTCTCCCTCTCAGTAAAACACTGCACTGGGAGTCCACCTCGATGCCACTCTCTCCATGACTCGACAAGTAAATGCCATTTCCTCTGCAGCAGCCTACTCAACTAAACTGCTCAATGGCGCCAGGCCCTTCTTATCCAGAGACAATTGTCTAACTTTTGCCCAGGCAGTGATCAGCACACGGCTCAATAACTGCAACGTCCTCTTCGCTGGCATATACACTCACAACATTAAAAAAATTAAAACCATCCAGAACAATACCCTACGTGCTTCCCTTAATATCCCACGCTCTGAACACATCTCGGCCGCTCGAAGAGCTGCCCTCTGGTTACCCATCAAGGATACAATCCTAGGGGGGGGCATAGCTACGAGAGCCATGTGAGGAGTCACGTTCTGAAAGAGCTCCTGTGATCCGGAATCTGATCCTTGCTAAAAGTGCATACAGGCATGCACATATGGTCTGAAAATTCATGTGCCCACTTATGAATGCGGTGCACATGTCCATAGGAAACCTGCAGCCTGTAATACGCCCAGGACGGCACTGCAAACATTGTTCAGGTCGCACATCCGCCAGCGGCGACTCAAAATGGCGGACGGGAGGCATAGACAAAGGAGCCTGCCGATAGTGCGAGGACAGTGACTGGACTGCGGTGGAGCTATTCGGACGTGGGTGCAGTGCACTGGAACCTCTGCACTACCCGCTAGGGCACCGATGAGCTGAACTTGGGGGCAAAACAGTGGAACCTTATGCCACACACAGCGGGAGAGACCCCCAGTCGGATCGCCCCCAAAGTTAGCCTGCAGCAGGACATGGCTGCTCACTGACGCCGTAGCGGTTGTAAAACCAGACACGCTGTTAAGGGGGGTCCCCACTGGGGGCTCACGGCCCCAGCGCTCACACTGCACAATATCTCGCAACATTGTTTCAGGCAGCGGAGCGGCTTGAGGAGGAGGCGGTTGCGTGTGGAGCGCCTGGGTGCCCCATTAAGAAGAACATCAGGACGCCCGTGGGGCATGAAAAAGGACAGCCCGAAACTCCCTTGCTGAGGAGGAGCCACGGTGGGCACAGCGGGCAGCTATACCCGCGGAGGAGAAACAAAGCGGGGGGCATAAGCGCCGGACAGTGCGGTAAGGCAGTGGTGGACCAAAAAGGCACACGCCCCATCTGAACACCGCAACCGGACCTGGGACATACACCTGAGGCACCCAAGGCGGGTTGCAAGGCAGGCACATCCTGCGGAGCCTGCAACTATAGACAAAGGCGGCCCGCCTGGAGAGGCTGGCCGCGAACATATGGCTGGGCTGCGCACTTGGGAGAGAGTGTGGCTCCCGGGAAAAAGAAAAGCAATCTGGTAAACTGTGCACACGCATCGGTGGCTGCCACGGGGAGGCCCAGCGGACCCCGACAGCGCCATATCGCCGGGCAACCAGCGCAGAACTTAAGGCCAGAGGAGCGCACGCACAACTAGGCCCAAATGCAGACCTTGGCTCCGAAAACATATGGAAGCCGGTGGCAGCCGGCAGAACTGCCCGGTGTGCAGAAATTGGGCCGCAGGCACGACCTGGTATTGACTGGCATTGGGGGACTGGCTGGAACATGTTTCTTATGATAAAGGGCCACATGAGGAGGACATAGGTGCTGGGTGAAGACGACATCCGCTTGCCCATGCAAGGGAGGGGAAGAGGAGGCTTGAGGCGCACCCAGCGGACATCATCGCAGAACACCACACAAATAAGCAGGCTGCACCCGCGACCAGACGGCACTCACGGCTGGAGAGTGCCAAGCCCATAGCGACACCCAGAAAGGTCCACGAGCACATGGGGACGCAGCCACAGACTTGAGCCAGCAGGAGTCATGGCATATTGACGAAAAAGAAATGTTAGCACACAATTACGTGGAAGGACACAATCCACTCCAGGCATAGACGTAGAAGCATAAGGAAACCCCCAATATAGCCCATCCAGGTTCCATCGCGACCGTGGAACGATCCGGAGGAGCCAAACACCAAACGCCATGGCGCCCGCATAAACACACACAGTAACATTAAGATGGCCAACAAACTGGCTAAAACAAAGGGCAAACAACCCACGCTTGAAGAATACACCAGAACACCGCCTGTGGCAGAAGGGGCCAGGAGCAAGGAGAGAACCCCCACCGCGGGCACTGACACCACAAGCAAAGATCAGCAGATCCTTGAAGCAATTGCGGACCTGAAAGTGGCATAGGAAACCAAATTGGAATCAGCTATGGTCAAACTGAAGGCGGCACTGGAGCTCAAAGTAGGGGCTGTACAGGAGGAGGTGAATCTCCTCCGGCAAGACGTCAGAGCGCTAGCAGAACATACAGGCAACCTGGAGAAGGAAGTGGCTCCGAACACAGCTGCATGTGCATCCCATAAATTTGAGATCCATATTTTAGAACAACGAGTGGGCAACTTGGAAAGCAGTGCAGAGGAGGCAGAGGGACGCGCCCGGAGGAACAATATTCGCATTGTAGGATTGCCCGAAGGAGCAGAGGAACCTAACCCCATGAAGTACATCAAAATAATGCTGCTGCAAGAGATAACCAGAGGGACGCTGACTCAAGGGTTTGCGGTGGAATGGGCGCACAGGGCCCTGATGAGTAAGCCACCTCCAGGAGCCCCCCCAAGGCCGATAATTGCCAAGATCCTGAACTATCGATACCAGAAAAAATCCTAGAGCATTTCCGGAAGGGAGGAACGATACAAAGGGCATCGGCAAACATAACAGTATTACACCCTGCAGGTACAATGCCGGCACATGAATTTCGGTACAGTGAAAAGAAGATTGCGAGAAGCAGGTTACAAGTACATGTTGATCTATCCTGGGAAACTGAAAGTGTTCCACAAAAACAGAGCACTGTTTTTCGATACTCCGGAGGATGCGTCAGAATGGCTGGACACGCAGAGCTGCCCCCCGGAATTGGGTATCCAGAAGGAAGATGACGCAGATAAGTAACATGGAGACTGCGGCACCCAGGGTGTTGCAGTCTCAGACACTGGGACTAGAATATAAGACAGGGCAAACACTGCTAGAGCAGGGCGACCAGGGCTGCATATATATGATCTTCTGAGCACAGGAATTTATTGGAAGGTGTAGGAGCCTAATGGAACCAGCCCTCACACCCCCACAAACAGACCAGTTAGGTTACCGGTAGATCGGTGACACCCTGCTGGGTTTCTGATCTCCGCATTCCCAGGCAGAACCAAATGCGGGGGAGCCTGAGATCCAGGGATGGAGCTGGGCTCCAGTTGGGGACGGGTAGGGAGGAGGGAGGGAAGGGGATGTGTGCAGTCAACATAGTTGGGGAAGGAGGGGAGGGGGGGTTAGTTGGGGAGTTTATGTTGAAATTGGGAGGATACGATCCCAAACTCATGCCAAACTACACTAGAGAGAATACCCTGGAGGGAGGGAGGAGGGACAAACCACGCATGCAATAGGTAGTCTTAGAATAGTAACCTGGAACGTGAGAGGCCTCAACAGCTACCTGAAGAGGAATAAGGTAATGATGTACTTGAGAAGGCTGAAAGTGGACATAGCATTACTGCAGGAAACCCACCTTACTAAGGAGAAACTAGAAGTGGTTAAGAAAAAGTGGAGAGAGACCACCACGGGAGTGACATATTCTGCTTATGCAAGGGGGGTGGTCACATGGGTGGCACCTCATGTACCGTTTCAGTTGCTTCAGGCCACAGCAGACCCAGATGGAAGAATGATAGTGGTGCACGGGATGCTGGAAAACAGATAATTGAGCATTTTTTAAAACAGATAAAAAACAGATAATTGAGCATTGTAAATTCATATGCCCCTAACCAAGAGACGGTGGCCTATTTTAGGGCCCTATACGGCAAAACTCGCCCCCTACTGGGCGGCGCGATTTTATGGGGAGGGGATTTTAACTGTACGTTACACCCCAAAATGGATAGGTCAGATAGTAAACTGGATAGACCCACCCCGGCGGCGAAAGCATTACAGGCCCTGCTGAGAGATTTTGGACTAGAGGATATCTGGAGACAGCTACACCCAGAAGACAGGCATTACGCAAACCCACACAATCTGTATACGAGATTGGATTATATGTTTGTTGCCTCGGAGTTGGAAGGGAAAATGACAGGCTCGGAATACAGGCCCGAATACTATCGGACCATTCCCCCCTGGTCTTGGAGTGGAGACACCAGCCCCCTAGAGTGATAATCCTGACATGGAGGCTCAGAGCCGAGGCCCTGCAGGACTCGGTATTCCGTGAGGATCTAAGGGAGTCGATTATTGAGTATTTTGATACCAACACAGAGAGCGTGCAGTCAGAAGGCCTTATGGGAGGCCTTCAAAGTGGTAGTATGGGGTGCAGCCATATCCAAATCCAGAGGGCTCCAAGGGGGAATAGAGCTTGAGCTACAGGAGACAGAGAAGGAACTGGAAGAAATGATGCAGAGGGGGAGCACCTTACAGTAGGACGCCGAATGGGTGAATCTATTACAACAAACTAGCAGGGAGCAATGGGACAGACTATGTAAACTGAACTATAAAAAATATATATCGAAAGGCAACATGCAGGGGGAGACAAACTGGGAAGGCTGCTAGCATTGCTGTACAAAAATGAGACACCGAGACCAGTGGTCAGAGAGATAAAGGGGGAAGAAGGCCAGACCTGGGACACCCAGGAGGGAGTAAACAAGGGGTTCCTCAGATTCTACAAACACCTCTATAAGTACACGGGGGAGGAGATGGGTCGGGAGATTCAGGAAACACTGGAAGACATATGATTAACCAAATTAAACAAAGAGGAACGGGAGGACCTGGTAGCCCCAATCAAAATAGAAGAATTAGAGATAGTGATTCAGCACCTACCCACATATAAGGCTCCGGGGTCGGACGGGCTCCCAAGTGAATTTTACAAAACATATGAGCAGGAGGTACTCCCCCCGCTGCTCGCTATGCTAAATGAAGCGCTCGAATGAGGGAGGTTGCTGGAGTGTCTGAGGGAGGCAGTGATTATTCCGCTCCTAAAACCGGGCAAGCCAAGCATGGATTGTGGGTCATACAGACCCCTATCTTTGCTCAACCAAGATAGCAAAATCCTCACGGCAACGTTGGCAAACAGGCTCAAATGAGTTATTGGCAAACATATACACCATGATCAAACAGGCTACGTTCTAGGCAAGAATATAACCGACAATCATAGGAGACTCCACCACATCATTGAACAGACAGAGAAGGACCCCGGCGAAATGGTAATAGTCTCGTTAGATGCCATAAAGGCCTTCGACTCTGTGAGGTGCCCGTGGTTGATAGCAGCCTTGAAAGAATATGGGATGGGACTGGGGTACCTGAGATGGGTCAAAATGGTATATAGCTCCCCCATCACCAGGGTCAAAACGGGCACAATAATCTCAGATAAATGGCAACTTAGTAGGGGCACTAGCCAGGGCTGCCCCTGGTCGCCCTTGCTGTACATCCTCGCTTTAGAACCATTGGCAATCTGCCTCAGGCAACAGTACGGGGAGATAGGGATCCCTACAAAGGGGGGACCGCACCTGATATCATTGTACGCTGACAACATGCTGCTATACTTGCGCTTCCCAGAAGAAAACCTACAATATGTCCTGGAGGTGATGGAACGCTATGCCACCCTCTCGGGCATAGCGGTAAACCCCAAGAAATCAGGAATGATCCCTCTGGGGAAATATAGGGGGGCCCTGCATGGGAACCTACCGGTCTTGTCGATACCCTGGCAGACCAGGACATTCTGATACTTGGGAATTGACATATACCACATGGCTGCGGAGGAACACAAATACAAGACGGAAAGGGCAGTGGAAGGCATTAAGAATAGTATGGGGTTCTGGTCCAAGCTCCCCCTGGCCATGGTGGGTAGGGTGGCTTTGATTAAGATGGTGGTCCTGCCGAGATTGTTACACTTTTTCACGAACATCCCATACATGCTCCCCAAACGCTTCTTCGTGAAACTCCATAGCTTATGCAGGGGCTTCATATGGCATAACTCCATGAACAGGGTGGCCCTTTGGAAGTTGCAAAACTCGTGTGACAGGGGGGGGCATAAACCTACCGAACTTCGAGATCTACTACCTGGGGGGACAGCTCCAGTATGTGGCTAGATGGTTGTCCGAAGAAGAGACAGCTGAAGCCAGGCTATTGTGCAAGGATACCGCCCCCTTCTTTCTAAGAGAAGTGGTGTGGTTGCCTAAATCAAAGATGCAAGGAAGAGCGAGATTGCTGGAACTGGGCTGGAATATATGGAGCAAAGCATGGCAAATAGTGAGAAACCCGACCCCATGCCCCCTGCAGGTGCCGCTAGTGGCACCATGCGGGGAGGACTCGCAAATGATAAAAGGGATCCGTAGATACTTGGAACCGATGGGCCTCGCGACCCTCAGAGATGTATGGCAAGAGGGGGAGGTACTAGATTTTGAGAGATTAATGGAGGACACCGGGGTACATAAAGGCCAATATATTACATACACAAGAATGATCAAACGGGTGTGAGAGAGGTGGCCTGAGGCAGTGCTGGCAGAGCAACCCAATACGGTAATTGAGACGATGTACGATATCTCGGAGGGTGGGCACAAAATATCCCGCATCTACGCACTATTGATAACCAGGGTGGGCAAGGAGTTGCTCCAACTGAGGCGGGACTAGTTGGAGGAGGTGGGAGAACCTATGCAGGATGGACAATGGGATAGGACTCAAACGTATCACAAGAAGGTGTCCTGAAACGCGAGGCTACAGCAGATCCAGTTATATGTTACTCACAGGGCATATATGACCCCTAGCAAAATTGCCAGGTTTGGAAGTTCAGTGACACAGAAATGCCCAAGGTGCGAGGAGGTGGAAGCTGGGATTATACACATTTTTTGGGCATGTTCGGAGGTGGGTAGATTCTGGACGGACGTTAAACTACACCTGGCCAAAAAAGGGATTATGCTGGAGGTGGAGTCAGTTTGGGCATGCATGCTGGGGGGTTTTGCCAGACCACGCAACCTGAAGCACATAAGTAAGATGAAAGATCTGGCCTATGTCCTGGCCAAACGCAGAATTGCAATGGGCTGGAAAGCAGCCCAAAGACCCAGAATAGAGACGTGATGGGCTGACCTCCTGATATGGGCAGAAGCAGAAACAGCAGTGTGGTATGAAGCAATCAGTAGGGGAGGGGAGGAGGAAGCAGGACCCCTGATAGCGTGGAGACAGCTGGTGGCCACGATGGTGGGACCCTCCCAGGCCAAACTTAGTGAAGACAATACGAGTGGGAACAATGAGGGAGACAAACCCAGAGGCACGCAAGCAGGGGCATTGAAGTAGGGGCTCGAGTTAAGGGGGGGGCAGGGGGAAGGACTGTAACGCATAACATGTGAATATAATGATGTGAAGCTCATACGCGAATATCCTAAATGTTTGTAATGTTTGGAGTGTTGTTCATAAAAATAATAAAAACTGTTTAAAATAAAAAAAGGATAGAATCCTACTCAAGACTCTTTCAATCACCCACAAGTGCATCTCCAACGTAGCACCCCTTACCTAGTTCAGAACATTACCAAAGCACACTCCAATAGACCTACCAGAGCCCCATATTCCCACAGGCTGGTCCAACCTAAGTTCAAACAAACTAAAGTGGGAGAGTCCAGCTTCCCAGTCTTGGCAGCCAAATACTGGAACTCACTCCCACATGCACTCAGAGTGGACGAATCATACTGGGTCTTCCACAAAACCCTAAAAACCTGGTTGTTCGCATAATTCTACACAATAGTCCTGCAATGCAGCATGTTGGTAGAACATAATATGTATGTGCTGTTACGTCTAAAACTGTGTATCTGTACTCAGGTGATCTGTATTTGTGTTACCATGCCTGTAACTATATTTCTGTACCTATGCCTTTGCCCTAATCCTGAGCCCATGTAATGGATACCCACGACTGAAATGCCTGAAATAATGAATCTGCACTTATGCCTATGCCCAATCTGGGCCCATGTAACTGGTAAAAGTGCCCTGGTATCTACAGGTTTGTGTGCGCTCTACAAATGTAAAAATAAAATAATAAATTCCCCACTTACTAGCAATATTATTAATACTTCTACACACGTTTTACAACTTTTTATACTGTTCATCACGTGACCGCGCCCCTGCGTTGTAATGATGTGTCCATGACTGCTGTCCTTGTCCGTGGATGTTTTCATATCACATTTCCAGCAAATCTAGGAAGTCTGAAGTTAAGAGTTTACCCTTCCACACCCCCTAGTGCCATTCTTAGTTGATCTCTTAACTTTTCACAACTTTCCAAACCCTATTTTACACTCCTGAGTCTGTGGACTGGAAAACGTTTCCACGGACTGTTCCTCGAAAGGGACCCACCCATTTCTTTTACTCATTCTCAATCTGGCAGACCAGGAGAGAGCATCTTTTGGGAGCTACTTACTACCAAGACTGCAGAAGATTTATAATAGCATCTGTCATGGCCATCGCTCCTCCCCAAAGACCACCACCACCACCTGAAGGACATGGACAGGGGAACAGGGGTACTGAAGCAGAGGATGGGAAGAGGAAGAGGAACATGAGGTAGAGGAGGTACCTACTACCAATGCCACATGAAAGGACTCATGGGTGTGGCTTTTTTACCACTATGGGAGGGGTGCCAAAAGCTATGGCTGCTCGTTTTAAATGCCACACTTAGTCACAGACAAAAGTACTCATTTGGCACTGCCTCCAAGCACAGCCACACCTGCACATTCCACCCGGGTGCTCTGAGAAAGGCTGTTCATTTTTCAGGTAGCAGACTCACCTCCTCTACCCCATCTTCCTCAACTGCTCCTGCCACCACACAATCATACCGCTATGGGGCAGAGGATTCCTCCTGCTGCTTCGCAGGCCATACAAGAGGCTATTCATCCTTTTCTTCCGCGGACAACAGTTCTCTGTATGTACTGTGACACAGTCCTCTGTAGGGGGAGTAGCTTTGCAGCGCATGGAAGGCTGCTGTGAAGGAGCATGCAAAGTGCTGCCCCCTACCTTAGGTTTAAGATCAGGCTCAATATCTTCCTCTGTCCACCTGTTCCTCCCTATCAGTGGTTTCTGCCCTCCCCACTTGCGCACATCTTCCCTCCTTGCCTCTTGCCTCTCCCTACCTCCACAAAAAAATGAAAAATGAAAAAATGAAAAACTAAAAAAAGTTTCCACTGGGAACCACCTTTCTCAGTTACAAAATAGAATTTAAAAAACGTAATCTTATAGAGTCCATTTACTTAATATTTTCCGTAAAAAAGTTAGACTCTGTGAGATCCTCCAAAATTTTCTTCAGCATTTTGTTCCATGCTTATGGGAATATTGCAGCTTTTGTACAGTAGAGATAAAGAAACAATGAAAGAAATAATGTTCTGTACCAAATACATTTTACTACCATACAAAAAACAAACATAAAGTGTAACGTACGTGGTAAGTGTTTCATCCATACTCAAGGCTTTCAAACTTCCCATACATATTAGATTCATCAACACTATAGCTTCCCTATCTTTTTTGCCCCTATTCTGTCTGCAGATGGTAAAATAGCCTGCAGACTACACTCTGTAAAAAAGAATAGGCATTTTAACTTCACTTTACCACCTTGTTCTTTAATATAGTGGTGGTTCTTAAGAGAGCTTTTTTCTTTCTTTTAGAGCCTTTTTTATATTTTATGCTTTTTCTTTTTATTACTACCACATGTTTTTCTACAATCGTCTTTCCTTTTGATTTCTTTCACAAAAAACGGTTTCAAAGCAGTCTTGATATTAAACAGAAAAATATTATGTCCAATATTACTTAGATGTACTCCGACTCTTCGAAAAAAATGTTCACTCCATCATATTATATATTCTCACTGTTAAAATATGCCCTTCCTATATCTTGTACAACTGCACATACAGCTGTATTAACATTCTTCCTGGCTTTTTCATTCTGTCGACAAAACAAGTTTGATATTTTCCACATTTGCCTTTGAGTAGTCCATGAAAGAATAATCTTCATAGATGGAAACAGTTCCATTAGCCTTTTATAGGTATCTTTAATTGCAAATTACAAGGATATTCCAGTAACATATCTTAACTATTCACAATGCAATATAATTATTTCTCGATGTTTGAAATGCACCATATTTTCGCACAAGGGTAAAAATGAACTCCAGTTAATTCTAGGAACTCCATATCATAACACCTGCACTGCTTCAAATTCAAGATAGTCAGAGATGCCAAGGTGCTCTTCATATACCTTCACCCAATGAATCCACACATCTCCTAACAACCAAACAGTCTTCCCGTTCAGAGCCATGCTTCCAGTAGTTCAAACAATAAATGAAACTCTTCCTGCCCTGTGCTTTTGTACACTTAAACTCCTCCTCCACGAACATGAATCTTGATTGACTATTCCCTCAGCTGTCCATGGACAGTCCTCTTTCCGTGCAGAGCATCATTAAAGGACCCAGATAGCACGTGCGGGTCTGCAGACTACTGAGGCATCTATAGACATCATTGTATAGGAAAGCCCTTCTATTCTTTTAATTTTTACAAGCGTGACACTGTTACAGAAGAGGGATTTTTAAACATTGCTTGGAACACCCGAAAGTGTAACACATCAGTTGTGTCTGTCATGCCACCACCCCACAACCACCACTTGTGCGTGTCAGATGAGCATATTAAAAAACATGTTTGCACTTGTTGAGTAAATCCAAAGTGTGGAGTCTTTCCCGTCACTTACCCTTTTCAAGGTTAATGGGAATGAAACATGTCAGGCTAATGTTTTTGTGGGAATGCTGTCACAAGTATAACAAGGCATTTAAAGCTGTTACACACTTAGAACTATTGAAAGTGTCTCAGTATAGAAATAGAGATTCCAGATTAGACATCAAATGTGTGTTTTTTCTTATATGCTAATGTTGCATTTCTTTTATGTTATGTTGTTTTCGGTATACAATTGTTTGTTTTGTCTTGTAATTCTAACAGGCACTACAGAGAGAAATACTTTCTGTCTGTAAAAATTAGTTTTCTGTTTTCTTAGTTTATCTTGGCATAGGTTTCTATTACACTAATACACATAATCTTTTCGGATCCTACTCTAGGACTGTTTTTCAAAAAAACAAACTTGGTCTGCAAACTGTTTTTGCTGACTTCCTTGTTGTATTGTTGTCCAGCACATTAGGAGTTGTGATGGTTGTTATACTGTCTTTTCATTAAAAAAATTATATTTAAAAAAGGTTTTTAATCTAAATACAATAATAAAAAAATCTAAATACAAAAATAATAAAATAAAAAGAGATATATATATATATATTTTCAATTATGACTGTAGTGTTATTTGTTGCAATCGAGGAGGTGAGTTCATAATGTCTCCCCATAGATGAATTTAGATCTTAAAGGGTGAGTTTCTGAGAGGAGTTAAGACCCTTTGTTTGTAAATTAAACATTTTGGGCCTCATTACACGGATGGCGGTAGGGATTTACCGGTACCGGTAAAATACCGGTACCGGTAAATCCCTACCGCCTTACTACGAGGTCCCTTTGCGGGTTGGGGGATTTAACGCAGGCGTTAAAATCCAACCCGCTAAGGGACCTCGGAGCTAATTACGGCGGTGCCGTAATTAGCGCCTTCCCCATTCCCATAGAGCCCTATGGGGCAGAAATGGGAATGGGGAAGGGCAATGGCGGAAGGGGGATTTACCGCCCCTCCAACCTTGGAATGGGGCGGTAAATCCCCTTTCCGCCAAGGCGGTGCCGGTATTTTACCGGCATGAGCCATGGCGCTAATAGCGCCATGGCTCACCGCCTACCGTGTAATGAGGCCCTTTGTGTAGGGCGCTGTCTTAAGCCTTTGTTTTTTTTTTTTTAAAAACCTAGTCCTCTGTAAGTTTTTCAGTCTCTCTGTACAGGACAACGCTTGTCATCCTAGACTTCAGACAACTGGTTAAAGGGCAAACCCTTGAAGCTGGACATAGTCTAGCCACTGTGCAGACCACTTCTCCATGCTATTCTGAATCTTCACTGCAGCAGCACCTCTTGCAAAACAGAACATCCTCCAATGAAAATGGGTCAATGGAAAAAGATCAGTCTAGACAATCACAAGAACTCTGTTGCTCCAAGGCAGTACACTTTAGCAATTACATATTTCAGTACATACTTCAGAGACACTGCTACTTAAACAACAAAGAAACAATTTCAAACCTTCATTGTCCACGGGCCCTATCAATTACTATATGCATATTACTGTACCATAATAACTGAGAAAAAATGATTCTACTCATGGCCAATGTACACATTTCTGGAATCATTATAAACACTGTATACACTTCACAAATTCCCATCAACCTAGGCATTATATTGTGGTTGTAATGACTGAGCACAAATGGTAAGCTAAGGAACCATAACTCTCACCAGAATCGTGAACTGCTAAGACTAACACACAGGATATCAAAGATGGCATCACAAATGTCACTGATGACATCACATATGAAATTCATTTTGATGAAATGTCTCTAAAGGGGTTGTGTTTACAATGTTGGTAGCAAGATGAGAGGGGTGATTGTGAGACCTCTCATGAACTACTCCATGTATTAAAACATGTACTCATCTAAACAAAACATTAAATTGGAGTGTTGTTAATATAGGAACCAAACAATACATAGACGCAGGCAATGGGTGCAGCATGCACCATAGAAGTAGAGTATTTTTAATATGGTAATATTGTTCAGTAAAATAATAAATGCAATCCCATCAAAATGTGGATTAACATTAAACTTGGAATTAATAGCTGGCAATACAAGACAGTCTGCACACTTCTGTAAGTACAAACAATACATATGCAGAGCCACAATACACAGAAATCTGAGGCACATACAGGGAAACTGCAGTAAGGAAGAAAGAAACAACATCACCTTAAAAGGACAATAACATTACAGTTGATCATCATGCACATAAATGAATTCTGTGTTTGAGGCCTGCTTGTTGGCCAATACATGTGCACCATGAGCTGAGATCAAACTCTAAGAAAAGTATGTTTAGAACATATGAGAAGGTTAATGTCTAGACATATAGCACCTTTTCAATTTTTCAAATTCTCATAGTCAGTGAACAAAAACAATTAGTCTAGATATGTCAGTGAACAAAAATAAGTGGCTCAGCAGATATGTGATGTCATCAGTAAAGTCATCAATGATATTTTTGTTGTCATCTTTGATGTCCTGGGTGTTAGTCTTATCAGTGCACAGCGGTGGTTGCTTAGCTTACCATAACTGGAGAATTTCAGGGTTTCTTTGGTTTTACTTGTAACCATAACATCATTTGACAAAGTTTTTTCACTGAATTTCATAGGTTTTTATTAGTGCAACTTAACCATAATGTCCCTTTAACAACATCTGTTCACTGCATTTCATAGGTTTTTACCAGTTCATCCATAATTTTCTACATGTTCCTTATATTATACTCACCCCCAATGTAGTAGCTGTAGAAAATGTGGACAGTACAAAGTAAGCAGACAGCAGGTAGCATTCACAAAGCCCAGAGGAACAGGTGACAACAGAAAATGTTGTACCCTTCAACCAACAAACACATATACATAAAACAACATTACTTATATTTATTACACCCAAATATACCTTTTGTACAAATCATAATTTCAAAATGTACACATTATTTTTTTATTTAGCACACAATATAATTGAATTTACCAAGCACAAACCATAACTGTACACCTCATATTACCAGTTCAGTACAACTCTTCATACAGACTCACATACACCATACACATATATTCCAAGACAACCTCTTACCAAAAAGTAAGCAGACTGTATTTATTTCTCTGTTATTACCATTCATTATGTAAACATTTCTTATAAGTGAAAAGCACTATTGTTTTACCTTAACAGAAATGGCAAACACACTTGAGTGGTTGGAAGAAAATGTCCCAAAAGAAGAAATGAGTGATGATAACATCTAAATGGTAAACCATACACCTGTAAATATAAACAATAATGTAATGAATACAGAGTTCCTTCAAATAATAATATCTTCTTTTCTTATAGCACAAAGCTTACATGAAGAGAAAACACCCAATTTAATTAAGGAGAATCCCAAGAATCACAAACAAAATCTCTATCCCCAACTGTACAAAATTAAATCATGATTTTGTCTGCAAAATTGGATGAACTTAGTAATGAACTTTAAGGAACTTTTAAATTATGTTAAAAATAATGTTATTAGAAATGTTGATTATCTCTGTCCTTCTTGTATCTGTCCCCATTTTCCCCAGCAATCACCCCCATCAAATTCCCAAAGTGTAAATGAAAAATGCTTTGATGAAACCTAAGTCCCTCCCTCCCCTGATGATCTATTTATGTTTTCCATTCCGATACCCCATTACTTTCATAAATACATGTATTTGTTATACTATAAATGTGTTGTAGATTGTTCTGTCATATACATATATTTTATAATCAGCAGACCATGCAACTGTCCAGGGCATCCATGCACAATATAGGGTGTCTGCAGACATCGTGCCCTCTCCGGACATGTCCCGTCTCTCATGATGCACTTTTAATTGGTCCATGGACAGCACCCCCCGTTTGTGGACATCCATGTGCCCAGCAGTCTCCTGCCCAATGGTGTCCACGGATGGCCATCAGCGCCACGGATGTCCCCGAATGTCATCATGTGACTGCACCGTGCAGTGTGACATTGTGTCTGCGAACAGTGTCTGACCCCGTGGACAGTTTAAAACTGCGTTTTTGACCAATCTAGGGTGTTACAAGTTGAACGTTTACCCTTCCAGATCTCCTATAACCAATCTTAGAAGATCTGGTAACTTTTTACAACTTTCCAGGGACTATTTTCAACTTGGCAGTCCGCGGACAGTCGCACGGTCCGGGCAAGTTCCTTTGAATGGACCCACCCATTGCTTTCAGTCATTCTTAATCTGGCTATCTAGGAGAGAAATTCACCAATTTTCCACTTCCCTGCAAATAGCATCTGTTATGGCCATTCCTCCTCCCCAGCCACCCCTACCACCAACCCCATACCCATCTGGAGGGCCTGAAAAGCGAAACAGACATGGAGATGCAGAAGATTTATGAAGAGGAACAGGAAGATGAGGTAGAAGAAGTGCCTACCTCCAGAGCCCAAAGTGAGACCAGGACATGGCAGTTTTTTTAATCCCTGTTGGGGGTGTACCAAAGTGTCAGGAAGTCAGAGTGACATGCACTGAGTGCGGGGTCATACTCAGTCATGGAAAACCTGGCTTGTACTCCTACAGGACGACCTCCATGCACTGCTACACCAGAACCAACCACTCAGGTGCTCTGAGAAAGGCTGTTCCTTTCTCAGGAAGAAGCAAGTTGATGGCCTCTTCCTACCTTCCTCGACTGCCCCTGCCACCACACAGGCTACTCCTGTAGAGCAGAGGATCCCAGTGGCCATATGGAACGCTGCTTACCGTTATGTTTCAAACATCACAGTACTATATTTGTACTGCAACAAATCTATCTGCAGGGGGGAGCAATTTCAAAGTGCTTTCGAGACGGGGTAAAGGAGCATGAGAAACACAGCAACCTACCTTAAATTTGAGGCCCGCCCCAATCTTCCTCTGTCAGCCTGCCACTCTTTCTCTGTGGTTGGTCCCCTTCCTTCCCTCCCTTCCCTCCACCACCTTACCTTGTCTCTCCTGGAAAAAAACAAAAAAGCACAAAAAAATACAAAATCCCAAAACGCAAAAAACAAGGTTCCTTTAGAGGCCACCTTTCACAGTCAAAAAATAGAAATGAAAAAATTACAGGACACTTTGCAGCCTGCATAGACCATGGACAGTTCTGTAGTCTGCGGACACCTGGAAAATTCCAGGCGTGGGGTGGGAGAATAAAAATCATTTAAATTGTTTTTCATTAAAAAATAGTGGCTCTTAAAAGAACCTTTTTTCCATTTCTGTTTTTATATATATGTTTTGATTATTTGGTTTTATGTACTGAACTAACAAATGTTCTGTGTTTCTAACTTTCAGAAAAAGTGCTTCTACTTTTTTCTGTTTTTCCTTTTGTTTAATTCAACTTGAATCCATATTTTATGTATTCACAAAAACTGCTTCAATGCATTTTTTATGTTTTCAAGAAAAATCTGATTGCCCACATCAGTCAGATGCACTCCATTTCTTCACAAAATGTTGACAGTAGTGAATTTGAAATTTTCTTTATGAAAAGAAGTCATGGCAAAATCATGCAAAAAAGCACATACAACTTTGTTCACATTGCACCTTTCTTTTTTTCAATTTGTGGACAAAATACATTTTAACGCACCTGCATCTTTGAAATATGCGAGAAAAAACAGCCTTCCATGTGGAAACAGTTCCATCAACTTTTCAAATGTATCCTTTGTTGCAAACTGCAATGAAATTCCAGTGACATAGCCCAAACTGCTGCCTCCACAATGAGCAACACTAATGTCCGGATGCTTGAAAGAACCATATTCTCACAAAATGGAAGCAACTCTGCCCACTTCAGACCTGCAGACTGGAAAATATTGGTAACCCACAAAAAATCCCAGTAGAGAAAATTCGTCAGTGCTCCTGGCGTGCTGTGAACACCCAAAGTCTGGCTACCTCGATCTAAGCCAAATGCTGCAAGGAGTCTGCAGTGTCGTTATCCTCACTGTCCGAAGCATTTCTTGAGGTTGCTAATACTGCTGCCCCTCTTCGATTGATCCAACCCTGCAGACTGCCATCAGAGCCGTGGTTTACCGATCTTCTAAAAGAGGAACACCTTAAACTTCATCACTTGGAATGGAAGTGGCATAGAACATATGACCCCTTTCTCAAAGCACAGCAGAAAATATAATTGGCTACCTATTCGACCAAAATTAAAGCTGCTAAAATGCTATATTTCACCACCAACATTGAGTACTCTTTATCTCAGCCAAACGCTCTGTTTTCTGTGGTTAAGGCCCTTACCTCAGTGGAGAGAATTACCTTTACTGTCATGCCCACTCTAATTTCTTTATTACTAAGATCAACATGATTAGGCAAAACATCTCTTCTAATACAACATGGGCTGTACCATTAGATTGCTCCTTCTCTTCTCCCGTCAATGCTGATCTTAATACAGTCAACACCTGGTTTATCTACCCAGTTTTTTCACGGTTTATGAAAGAGATTGCTCCTAATCTGTTATCAGAGATCACAAATGCTATTAATGATTCTTTAGTGATGGGGTCTATCCCACGGGAATTGAAGTCATCCAGGGTGATTCCTCTCTTGAAGAAACCGACCCAGGATCCTGCCACTCCATCTAACTTTTGCCCCATCTCTCTTCTCCCTTTCTTGGCTAAACTCTTAGAGTAATTGGTGTCTCCTTTGCTCTCTACTTTTCTCGAATCTACTAGTCTTCTGGACCCGGTTCAGTCTGGGTTCCGTGCTGGTCGAGGCACGGAGAGTTTTCTTGTCGCCATTCTGGATGACATGACCAGTCTAGTTGATGCTGGTGGAGTGGGGGCCCTGATCCTGCTGGATTTATCAGTGGCTTACAACACCGTCAACCACTCCATCCTGTTATCCCGTCTTGCCCAGTTTTGTATCTCAGGGCAGTTGCTAGCATGGTTTAAGTTGTTCCTTGCGGATCGTACACAGACCCTCACAATGCCCCCTTTTCTTTATACTCCTTGTTACCTCAGCTGTGGGGTGCCAAAGGGCTCCTCCTTGTTGCCTATCTTGTTCAACATTTACATTTGGGCCCTTGTGTGTCTCATCCGCTCCTTTGGCGTCAGATGCTACTTGTGCGCTGACGACACTCAGATACTGATTCGATTACATCTTGATCAGTCTGAAGTGTCATCGTGCCTACGGGGGTGTCTGACTGCTGTTGGAGACTGGATGAACCACAATTGGCTGAAGTTGAATGGTGATAAGACTAAGGTGATGGTGGTGGGCCATTTTGGTTGTCCTCCTTTTGGCCCTCCTCTCTGGGACCCTTGCCGCTCCCGGTTAAGAAAGTTATAAATCTGGGTGTCATGCTATCGGCCTCACTGTCTATGGACCAACAAGTCACTGCTGTATGTCAGGCTGGTCACCTCCAACTGAAAATGCTGAGGAAGGTATTGCCCCTGATTCCGGCCCCACTGCATCCCCCGGTGGTAGCAGCTTTGATACTATCACGGATAGACTATTGTAATTCTCTGTATCTGGCCCAACCCAAGAGCTTGATTAAACAGCTGCTCGGGTAGCCACTCATACTCCCTATGGAGCTCACATCTCTCTGGTGCTTCAGACTCTCCACTGGCTCCCGGTGGCCCAGCGAGTGGAGTTTAAGGCTATGGGCCTCATTACGACCCTGGCGCTAATGGTTTAACGGCGCCGTAAAGAGCGTCGGCGCTGTTAAACCATTAGCGCCTTATTACGAGGTCCCTTAGCGGGTTGGAGGCTTTAACGCCTGCTTTTTGCAGGCGTTAAAATCCAACCCGCTAAGGGATCTTGGAGCTAATTACGGCAACCGTAATTTACGGTGCCGTAATTAGCGCCTTCCCCATCCCCATTATGCCCTATGGGGCAACATGGGAATGGGGAAGGGCAAATGGTGAATGGGGAATTACCGCCCCCGCCAACCTTGTGATGGGGGCGGTAATTCTGCCATCCACCATGCCGGAGACCGGCATGGACCATGGTGCTAATAGCACCATGGTCCAGCGCCAGGGTTGTAATGAGGCCCTATGTGTATTGTCCATCGTGCCCTTCATAATCAGGGAGCGGAATACCTCCAAGCCAAGTTCAGCCACTACCATCCCGCTCGCAACCTCTGCTCTGCCACGGTCGAACAACTTCTTGTGCCAAAACACAATCGTGACCGGGTTGGCAGCAGGGCCTTCTCCATCACCGCAGCAGCTCTGTGGAATAATCTCCCACTTGCCATCTAAAAAACCTCTAACTATCTGGAGTTTAGAAAGAGGGTTAAAACGCGCTTATTCTGATTCACCTGGGTGTCTGCTCTCTCTGTCCTCAATGCCATGATGCTTTTGGGCTACCATGTGCTTTATAAGAGAAGATAACATAACATAACATAACTTCATTCCTCGAACTCCATACCAAAGAAATTCAAATTCTTGAAATCCAAGATTTGCAGATAATGCACGCTGCTCACAATACACCTTCAACCAATTGACCCAAGAATCGCCCACAAGCCAGACAGTCTGCTTCCTCAAAGCCATAGCCATAGCCAGCTTCACTGCACACAACAAAGCTAACTCTTGCACCCAGTCTTCCTGCACACCACACCCACAAAACCTGATTGGCTGATCCCCCAACGCCCACGGACATCCATTATTGTCTGCCGTCTCCACAGTACCTTTCCATGCCTGGCATCCTCAAAAAACTGGGATGGCATGTGCGGTGTCTGCGGACAACCACAGTGACTGCAGATACTGTAGCACAGGGGCAGCCCTTTTAGACTTTGTACTTCTTTGTTCGCAACACTCCCTTATTGGCTGCTTTCAAACAGTCACACATCCATCCACGAATCACATCCAAAAACTTTATATGTAACCCTGTCATCTCAACTCAACACTTCAGATGTACTCTTGAACTATAAAGATAAAAACCAAGACTTTATATGCGCCTACATATTGAAATGCATCATGTTGGCAAGTGTACATGTACTGACAACATATTAAACTTCCACACAATTGCCACTTAAAAATGTTCTACACATCTTTTCCATCTGCTTGTCTTTCCTTTTACAAAAAGGTTACACACAGGGCTGCTATAAATGCACATATGAATTTTTTTAACTTTCATGAACATTCTTCTCAAAAGAAACATTTTTAAACGTTCAGCGTTTTCCATTTTTCATTCCATAAAAATGTCACACTTTGCAAACTCACTACATCTCTGTATACTGGCAAATTATCTACATGCAACACTTCACCTTACATATAAAGTACTCTTCTTTCCCAACCTACAAGACACCAAACACTACTGCAACAACAATTCGCCATTGCATTGCCACTACGCCACAGTTTCCCTATTCTTTAAAAACACTGCAACACGTTACAAATACATTGCACCACAAACACAGCACTTCTTTCATTGAAATCAGCAGCACAAAAATAACCTACACATGCACCTTTTTCTTACACCCATTGTTGCCCTGTTCCTTCTAGTATCCCAAACAGCACTATCCATACTTCAATTGTTCTAAAAACATAGTTAACATAAATACACCACCCATAACACAACTTTATTAACTTTTTTTTCCCAACAACTCCTCCTACCTTCATAAATAACAACCGCTCTTACTAAATGTACTTGACCATTGCCACATATACCAACTACCTTTCTTTTCCGATTACAGGACAGAAAAAGATTGCTGAAGACAGCTACCAAAAAAAGAACACTTTTCACATCCTATAAATTAAGTACATTAATATAGCATGTATATGTCTCTAATTGTAACAATGTACTTTCACTATACTTTAGCCTGGAGTATTAATTTTGAGTCAACATTTATTTCACTCTTACTCATTATATTGCAATATTCACTCTATTTCTATTCCCACCTAAACACCACCATTATAACACCCACTGTTTTCCTCAAAAGATCATAAAGTCCCTACTTATTCAATCACATCACAACTCCCTTACTCACTAACCTAAGCCCATCACACCTGTGCAGACTCTTACTCTTACAACCTTCCCGCCCACACCTATCATACCACTACACAACCACACAGCACTCTATTAATCTCTACAATCACACCCACACACCCATGCACAATGCATGCATGTACATTCCACAACGTTCAAACCCAAACTTCCTTTTTTCCAACAGAGAGAACAGAATACCTACTAAAGAGCAACTCTGTAGAAAATAAAGACAAAATTCAGCAGCTAAGAATAAAATCAAGCCATATTGTCATCCACCTTTAAAACAATGTCTCTTTTGCATTTATAGCAGCACACCAAACCCTCAGGCATCAGGGTGCTAGTTACAGTAAGTGTGAAGTGAAATACTTCAAGTTCTAGCCACTCAAGCATATTCAGCATACAGGTGGTTCTTAAAGCATCAGGCATACATGAACATGAGGAACAAAATTAGGTAGAAGCACATGCTGGCAAAGCTGTGCCCCTTGGTATGGGGGGATACGTCAGGTATACATATAGATGAGGCGCAAAATTAGGTATATGCACATTCTGGCAAAGCCGCCCCTCATGATTCAGGGTGCTACATCAGGTGAGCAGAACAGCAGAATGCAGCAAGTAGGCTGGATTAGATCCATATACTATGCCAGTCCCAAAGGCACACCTAAATTCGAATTTGAGCACAGAGCACTAAAATGCAGTAGACACATAGGGCCTCATTACGACCCTGGCGCTAAGTGAAAAACGATGGCGGTAAATGGTTACCGCCATCGTTTTCCGCCAGGTCCGATCATGACCCGTGACCGTTAACTACGATGCCATTAGCGGCATCGTAGTTAACGCTGGCGCTAACAGCGCCAAGGGTGCGCGCACGCGACCGGCCACACCGTACTTAACGCCATGGCGGAAAGGTACGCAAATGCCGACCCAAGCGGACATGCACCTAACGCCATCACCCAGCCCGTTAAGTACCTTACCGCCATGGTGCAAATAACGCCATCGCGAACCAACCGTAAAGGGCCATGTTAAGTGAATGCAGCTGCCACAGGTGCACAGAAACAGCACAGGTGAAGGCAATACAGACTCAGGGAAGCACAAAAAGAGCACACCCCACCCCTTCCCACACCCAGTCACACTCCACAATGATGCCAATACGACTAGCAATGTTGGGGCTGGAGGACCTGATAGCAATGCATGTGCTACAACAGCAACAACAACAACAGGCAGCACAGAGGAGACGCAGGAGGAGAAGGAGGGCAAGGCAGGCCCAGCAAGCCCCACCAGCACAGCCAGTGCCACCACGCAGGCAGCCCCCAATCCCACGCATCAGAGCCAATCCATTCAACCTCACTGCTGAGCAGATCCACACCCTGTACCGTTTGGACCGGGACACCATCACCGCCATCGTAGACATGACACACAACGACATCGTCAGCATGATAGAAAGTCCAACCGCCATCCCCCCCTACTGAAGGTAGTGTCTGTACTCCACTTCCTGGCCACAGGCACCTACCAGCACACAGTGGGGCACCTGCATGGCATTTCACAACCATTATTCTCACGAACACTCATCCAAGTGCTCGATGCCCTCCTCAAGCACACAGACGACCACATCTCATTACCACGGACTGCCCAGGAGATTGCAAACACCAAAGTGGGTTTCCCTGCACTAGCCGGCATACCCGGTTGCATTGGTGCCATCGACTGCACCCATGTGGAATTGGTGGTTCCACGTGCCATGGAGGTACCGTGCCGCAACCGGAAACAGTTCCACTCAATCAACGTGCAAATGGTCTGTGACTCCAACAAGATCATCACACATTGTTGTGCCCGATTCCCCGGATCAACCCATGATTCAATGGTCCTGAGGAACTCCACAATACCACGCTACATGGAGCGACATGCAGGCCCAAGATCCTGGCTACTCGGTGAGTCCAATGTCATGGAAGTGGGCAGGTGAATGACGTACCGATGCATACTCCACCTGGCAGAAAGGGGGGGGGTGATGCATACTCCACCTGGCAGAAAGGGGGGGGGGGGATAATGCATACTCCACCTGGCAGTAAGGGGGGGGGGATGATGCATACTCCACCTGGCAGAAAGGGGGGGGGGTGATGCATACTCCACCTGGCAGTAAGGGGGGGGGGTGATGCATACTCCACCTGGCAGAAAGGTGGGGGATGATGCATACTCCACCTGGCAGAAAGAGGGGGGGGATGATGCATACTCCACCTGGCAGAAAGGGGGGGGGGATGATGCATACTCCACCTGGCTGTGAGTAACACAGAGAACGGAGACAGCGGATGGGCACTCACAATGCACACAACCCCTCTGCATACATTGGGTGATGGCATGCAAAACAGGCCATGGGAGCCATGAGCATATACTGGTTGCATTGTGTGAATCAATCAGTGCATGTAGAAGTGAGCCAAAGTAACAGTTGGATGCGAGCCATGGCGGAACATCATGTTCCTGATCAGACAACATGACTGACACATACATTCTCGCCTACATACAGGTGATGCAGGCTATCCCCTGAAGAGGTGGCTCCTTACACCAGTCCGGAACCCGCAGAACCAGCACGAGGAGGACTTCAACCGTGCACATACACGTACTCGTGTGGTCATAGAGCAGACAATCGGACTATTGAAGGCACGGTTCCGAAGCCTCAGCAGGTCTGGTGGCGCACTCCTGTATGGCCATGAGAAGGTGGCAAAGATCGTCATGGCATGTGTCATGCTACACAATATGTGCGTCAGACGGAATGTGCCCCTGCCCCCTGACGCAGAACTGCAACCACCTGACGATGAGGATGAGGAGGGTGCAGATGGGGCGGCACCCCATGGAGGAGGCGATGCACAGGAGGGGCGTGCAATGCGCCAAAGTATCATCGACCACTGCTTCTAGCACACACGGCTGGTGTTTATCACATGGAGACTGCACTTGGGGCACTGTGTGTCTCTGGGACATGCACACTGTGGACTGTACACCAATAAAGCACACATACGCAATGAAAATGTCCACACATTACTTTTTTTGAAAGAATAAAGTGTATTGAAACCGTGAAATGTCGTGTCACACCCCCTCCCACCTCCCCCCTGCACACCCCAACACACCCCCTCCCACCTCCCCCCTGCACACCCCAACACACCCCCTCCCACCTCCCCCTGCACACCCCAACACACCCCCTCCCACCTCCCCCCTGCACACCCCAACACACCCCCTCCCACCTCCCCCCTGCACACCCCAACACACCCCCTCCCACCTCCCCCTGCACACCCCAACACACCCCCTCCCACCTCCCCCCTGCACACCCCAACACACACCCTCCCACCTCCCCCCTACACACCCCAACACACACCCTCTAGGTGTCAACAGATGCCTGTGACAGTGGCCACAGGCTGTTACAAGCCCCCTCTCCCGGCCCCCGGGGCACCCCTGGCTGTGGAGCGCAGGTTACGACCGGAACGTCGCACGGGGCTGCTCTGCGCAGAACTGGCAGTGGAGGATGTCCCTGGCTGCCCCTGTGCATGCACGTCCTGTCGTGTGTGGGTGAGGCCAGTGACCGCACGACGCAAGGCGGCAAGTTCTGCACAGATGTCCCTGGACATGGCCTGCATGGCATCCCTCAAGGTGGCAGTGCTCTGCGCCACTTCGGCCCTTAGGGTCTCCGTGGCCTGTTCAATGCTAGACCTAGCCCCCACACATTCCGCGGCATGCTCATACAGCATTGCGGACAGTTGATGCTGCCGTTGAGTGATGTCCTGGAGGGACTGCTGGCCGTGCTGGCCCATGGCCAGTGCTGGTGGAGTGATGGAGGGGCTGCTCCCCTCCTGTGGAGTGTGGACAGGGCATGGGGTGGATGGCCACTCCTCTACCTCTGTGTGCCCCTGTGTGTGACCCTCATGGGGGCTGGCGTCTGAGAAACAGGGGGAATGTAGTAGGTCAGTGGGGCTTCTGACCTCGTGCTCCATGTCCGAGTCTGAACATGCAGCTGTTGCAGCTGTCTCCCCGATGTTGCTGCTGGCCGCTGACCCCCTGCCTCCTGTGGCAGGCAATGTCGGTGGAGGTGGAGCAGCTGCTGCTGGCCTGCTGCCAACAGGGGTGCTTGCCGGTGGGACCTCCGGTATGCCTGCAGTGGGACCTGCTTGTTGTGGGGTCTGCCTCACTGCAGCTGAGGTTGAGGGTGCAGGGCCGTTGTTGATGGCCTTCTTGGCTCTCTTTGGCGCAGGGGTGTCCTGGTCCTCTGGGTGTGAATCTGTGCCTGTGGTGGAGCAAAGGAGGGAGGGCGTTATTGATGGGTCTGCGTACTTTGGAATGAAATGTTTGACATTATTGTGGTCAGTGGATGAGGAAGATTTCAGGCAGTGCCATGCAGGTTGTCTCCTTTTGGTGTGGAATGTGGATGCAGGTATGCGGGTGCCAGCAGTGTATGCAGGGTGGTGCTCGCATGTGGCTATGGGCAGTGTTGATATGTGTTGCATTTACACTCTAGGGCAACCTTGTGCTACACATGATTGGACTGCTGTGACTATGGCATGTCTTGTTTGAGGCACCTACCTTCATCGCCTGATGTCGGAGCTCCCCTTTCCATCCCTCCGACGCCTTCAATGGATTCCATGCCAATCGTGGTTGCACAGATCTCCTCCCACGGTTGGAGTTTCAGGGGGGATTCCGACCCTCCACCGGTACCCAGGGCAAGGTTGCGGTTTGCTGAGATGACGGCTCTGACCCGTATGCGTAGGTCATCCCAGCGCTTCCTGCACTGCTGTGGGGTGCAGGGTACGGTCCCCACCGCGCTGACGCGCTCAGCCACCAGGGCCCAGATGGCCTTCTTTTTCCCGATCGCTGTCCTGGTCATGTCCGGGGAGAAAACAACACCTGCGTTGTCTTGCAGGGTCTCCGCAAGCATGCAGAGTTCCTCCCGGCTGAATCTCTCCTGGCGCTGGCGGTCACATGCCTTTTTCACAGATTTAGGCATTTTTGGGTACTTGGATGGGTGGGTGGTTGGTTGGGACAGGTGTCAGGGTTGGGTCTGGTGTTGTTTGGTAGGATGGCGATGGATTGTGTTTTTCAAGATGGCCGACGGGCTGTTTCCCGTTCCGGCGCGATGACGCTATTTCCGGTTCGACTTTTTACGGCCGCCGCTAATTACGGCCGCCGCTACTTACGGTGGCCGCTACTTACGGTGGCCGCTACTTACGGTGGCGGAAGTGCACCTTGCTCGCTTAACGATGCCGGTAGGGGCCTTTTCCGCAATGGCGTTAATTGCATTACCGCCATGGCGTAATGCTCGTGCGCGATGGGTCGTAATGTGGCGCTCTTTACGCCATCGTCCCACGGCGTAAACGCTCATTACGCCATGGCGGTAATGACGGGCGATTACCGCCAGGGTCGTAATGAGGCCCATATACTGTGCAGGTCCCAAAGGCACACCTAGATTCGGTTTTGAGTGCAGAGCACTAAAATGCAGCAAAAGGATATGTGCAGATTCAGAGGACATGAATAGCATCACGTGGAAAATCAGCATTTAACTGGGCATGCAACAGTAGATCACAGATAGCAGATGTAACATATTATATAGACTGCATTGTGGAAGTGGTGCTATGCTTACAGGTTCGTGTGTGCAGCTTAAAATGGACAGAGTAGGCAGATAGAAAATGCAATTGCAGGGGAACATAAGGCAGAGCCAACATCAATTGAGAGCACAACAAGTTAGATGAGTGCCACAATGCTGGGTGGGTGGTAGCATCAAAGGGTGGAGCATGGCCCAGGAGAGAAGGAGAGGTGAAAGGAAGTCAATCAAGTCCTGGAGGTAAGCCACATTGGTGTGGGCCACTATGGAAGGGCACAATTGAAGGTGAGCAACAGTGCTGCACCACAGGTGGTGAAAAGGTCAAGCCAGACCTTTGTTTAAGAGAGCTTCCAGAATGTAGACTACAACCTTCGTAACTGCCCCTTTCGGCAACAAGAAGAGAACCTGTTATTTTAAATTCCTTGAATGAGATTCTTCCCATCGGCCTCCACGATACAAATTGATTGACATTAGCATAATCATTATGAAACTTAAGGGGGATGTAGACATTTTGAAACCGAAATATGTTAGCAAACATTTCTCTAGAACATATTTTCTACTAAAGGTAAATAAAGGTTACTAATGCCTCCACAAATAATTGATAAATGACTTAGGGCAACCAACTAGAGATCAACAGTCTGATGAATGTGCTCAAGGCCAGTTGTTAATCAGTTTGAATGTTATTCAGGCCAGTCATTAAGCACCTCTGCACTTTAAATGAGGCAAATGAATTGGTCCAGCTATTTAAGGAATCAGCCAAGGAGTATTTCAGAGAAACGTAGCTCATACATCCATTTGGCTGATGACAAAAGAGACAGCTTTATTAATTGTCTTTCAATCCAAGGAAACCGCATACTACATCTCCCGCGAACTGACTACTGCAACCTTACCCATCTTCCGGATCCCTCTTCTTTATAATTCACTGATCACCAGACAGAAGCAAAACCCAAGAACATTCTGCAACCTTCTGGCACATATATCTCACCTTAGACCAAAGCAATTTAATTCATTTACTCTAACTCATCTATATCAACTTCAATTAAACGTGTCGCATGACAACTTCCTGTCCAGCACTTTCCTTTTGAGGGGTCTATATACTCCACCAATGTGATGACTTCTGCAGAATGTAAAAACAGTGATAGCTCTGGATGTTTCCCTTCTGCTAAATAGCTCGTTTGACATGAGATTAATTCCAGACTAATTTAAGAGGGCATCCGGGACTCCTTTGCTTAAAAAACCTTTGCTAAACCCAAACCAATTTTCCAACTATCGTCTCATTTCTATGCTCCCAAATTACACCAAACTGCTGGAAGTGGCAGCAGCACAATTACACGCATATGTGAAAGCTCAGAAACGGCTGGATAATTCTCAGTCTGGTTTTAGACAAGGATGTAGCACAGAAATGGTTGTGGTTGCAGCAATGGATGATTTGAGATGGTTGCTCGATCATGGAGTACTGATTTTGTTGGACCTCTATGTGGCCTTCGACACAGTTGAGCATTTCATTCTCCTATATCGCCTCAGTGACTGTGGTATCAGAGACAAGGCCCTGGCATGGTTATCATTATTTCTGATGGGCAGAGTCCAGTCATTGGTTATACCATTTGTTTGAATCAACTGTTAAGCCAGTGACCTGTGGAGTTCCCTATGGCTCTGCTTTGATTCCACTTCTGTTTACAAGAGACCCTAAGCAAATCTTATCAGATAACTGAGAGTTAAGTTTGTATCTATGCCGATGATGCACAACTGATCTTTCATGTGGGACAGGAGGAAGGCTCTAGAGGGGAACACTTTAAGGTATCCTTGGGACAGATCAGTCAGTGGATGAATCAAAAACATCAGAAATGCTGGTGTGATCCTTAACTGTGACTAAGCAGACGTTCTCCCAAATAAGAAGTCTCCTCAAGTCCGGCATGGCTCTTAGAATTGTGCCCAGACCTTGCCCTTAAGGTCAGAAACTTAGGGGTGTGAGTTGTTATCTATTATTGACTAAATCCCCACAAGTTCATGTTTTATTATCTGCTTTTACTGAAGAGATACATGGATTACTTTGTATTCCAGGATAAAATCCAACTGCTAAATGCTTTTGTTTCTAGCAGATTGGACTTTTGCAATATAATGTATCTGTGTTTACCAAAGCCATCCATACACAGATTACAGAGGGTCCAAAATGCAACCGCAAGGATTTTGATGCATTTGGGTTGTAGGGACCATATTGCTTCAGCTCTTCGCTCCTTACACTGGCTCCCAGCTGATCAACGCATAAAGGTCAAGGCTCTGTACTTTGGGCCTCATTACAACCCTGGCGCTAAGGGATTACCGGTACCGGTAAGGGTACCGGTACCAGTAATCCCTTAGCGCCTGATTACGAGGTCCCTTTGTGGGTTCCCATTTTACCAGCCGTTAAGGAATGAACCCGCAAAGGGACCTTGGTGCTAATTACGGTACCGCAATTTGCGGTACCGTAATGACCTCCTACCACATTCCCATTATGCCCTATGGGGCAAAAATGGGAAATGGGGAAGGGCCATGGTGAAATGGGGAAGTACCGCCCCACCAACCTTGGAATGGGGTGGTACTTCCCCATTTCACCATGGCAGACTCGTTACAATACCGGCAGCAACCATGGTGCTAATAGCGCCATGGTTTAGCGCCGGTGTTGTAATGAGGGCCAAAGTCTTTTACAACTCTGCCCCATCTTTCCTGCCTAACAAGTGACAACGTTATCAAACTACTACAATACTCTGCTCAGCTTCTGCTGGCTTTTTGCTTATCTAGAAATTTAGATTGGAACAATGGGGGGCATCTCCTTACCCATTCATTAGGACGCCGAAATTCTCTGCCTGTGGATCATCGCTGCATCTCAAACCACCAACATTGCCGGCAGAAGACATGGATTAAAAATAAGAAATGAACAATATACAGTGCCCGAATCAGCAGTTCATATATCCAGAAGAACAGAGTGTCTAGTCAGGTATTATCAAACCTACAATTATGCTCTTTTTGATTTTTCCAGTGCATTCTGAAGGAAACCTGATTAAATCGTAGTTTTGTTATTAGCCTCCTTGCAGCTTTATAGTAAACACAGAGCAGCGGATCAAATTAATGACTGAAATGTAAGTACATGAATGGCAAGTATGCCCTAACACTTCAGTGTCCACATTTAATTCAGCCTGAGTTCATTGCTTCTTCTTAATATAGATCTAAAATCACTTTTTTTAAACAGGGATAACAGAGAGTGGGTTCTTGGTGAGTTTGAAGCATGCAACAATGCATTCTAGAATGTGCAAGGCTTTAAAGAGGTAGTTCGCTCATGGGGGTGTGGCTTGGCTTCCACAATGGCAGCCATCTATTGACACAGCTCTGTGGAGGTGGTGGGACCCTCGGCCAAATATGTGCCGTTCAGGTGGCCACTCATTTTCAGCGAACTGGTGAAAGGGGATGAGGTGCACTGAGTTTGAGCTGTGTGAGTTTTGATGCTAGCCCGACCAGTGCTGCATCCTCATGAGTGAACAGGCCTACTAGAGGAGCCAAGCACCGCCCACAAGGCTGACACGCTGAGAGGGCCCTGTACAGATGCTCTGCCATTACAGAGACCAGGCCACAGGTGAAGTGGGCGCCCCAATGACTGCTTTGGAGGTGAGTGCTTGTTAGGAAAGATTTTATAATTGTATGTAATTTTCCCTCCATGTGTACACCCCCACACTTGTTGCTGCTGTTTAGACACTATAGACTAACTTTACCAGAGAAGCACAGCCTTCAGCTGCACTCCTCTGGGCTATCGCTCACTTTTAATGGGGAAACTGACATGCCCTTAAGACAATCAGTACTGGGAGACTTTGTTTCCCTTAGTCCTTTTCCAATGTTGCAACTTTTCTGCAACATGTAACAAGTACACAATGGCCCTCATTACGAGTTCGGCAGTAGCCGCCGAAATCGCGTCCGGGTCCTCAGAATGAGGAATAACCGGGCCATTCCGAGTTCGGAAGGCCCGGTAATTCTTCCCTCCAAGGACCCGGACCCGGTCCTTCCCCATTCCCATTTCAACTCCGTACCGCCAGGGTCGTAATGAGGCCCAATGTACCTTCCAGTACAGCGTACTTTGGTCAGTAGTCATATTCCAAAGGCCCTAGACACTCCCAATTGACTTTCTGTGAGATGTGCAGATGTGTCATGGACAGGGCTAGTGGCAGCTATCCCTTCACATTATTTTTAACCCTTTCCTGCCATGTTAACCACTTTAACCGCGTTTGGCACGAATATGTGGCCTGGCCCCAAAATGGCCATGCCACAAGGTTCTTTGTCCTTTCCTTTGGCCATCTTGCCCCTTTTCCTTCCCCAGGTCGAGTTGACCTGGGTCAGTCCTTATTTGGACATGCAGTTTCCCACAAAACGCCAAGCTTTCGCAGGCTTCTCCACGCCTTGTGTGTGTGCCTCCAAGATGTGGGCTGGGGTGTCTGTCCCCAATACACATCCTGGGTGCCAGAGAGTCTAGAGTGCTGTGAATGACTGGGACCACCATGGTCCATGATTGGTCCACGTATGGAGTGTGTGTTTGTGAGCAGATCTCCCATTGGGTCCTCTACGTTTGGCGCAAAGGCAACTTTGGATAAGAGGAGGCTGAAAACACCCATACCATGTCGATCTCTGGAGTTCTCACTGAACAAAGGATAGGATCCAAGTATCATGAAACTACGAAGCTGAGTCGAGGAACCACTGGTGACCCGCTGGAAGGTTTGTCACCCTGAGCCCGCTGTCGTCCTGTGGGATCCCTCTGCATCTGGTCATCCTAGAAGGTCTGCAAAGATGCTTTGATCCATTGGAATAGTGGGACGAACTATTCTCGGCACCTTCATCAAAAACCTGCAAGTAAGCTTTCTCTGAAGTGTCCCTGGGCCAACTAGTGGACTGACCAGCTTACCCAGTTGCTTTCCTCTGTCACCGTTGCCGTTTTGAGGAGGCCCTCAAAACTTGGTATACTGTTAGCTCTGTGTCCACGGCACCCTCACACCGAATTTCATACACTTGGCATTCCCAGGTCTAAAGTGAGACGAGTGCACCAGGACCGGAGCATACGCGGTTACTGCATTGCCCTGCCGCGGCAACAAACTTTGAAAGTGTGCTGCATTTGTGACCCTATTGCACCTGAAGCCTGCTGCAGAGAAACCAAGTCGATTCATCCACCCAGAGCAGAGAAATCGCCACTGTCCCGTTTGGGAATCCTCACTGTATCACAGGAACTGAAAGCTGGAGAGATGTCCTTTTTGCCGCGTTCGAACCTGCAAGCGAAGTGGACTGAACTGGTGAAGTTTGGGTCTGAGTGCGCCTGGGACTGGTGAGTATTTCCAACACTAACCAGTGACCCCTAGCGCCAGGGCTTCTTTTTACGCACAAGTGGCCATTGAGGGTCCCTCTCCTTTCCACTGCCAGTGCGAACCAGCGACTCCATCCCGCTCTCTGGAACTGCCTCTGCCTTCAAGTGGAGGTCCTCCCTGAATAGTGGGAACTTATTCTTCATCTCCTCATCCACCTCTCTGAGCTGCTAGAGACCCCTGAAGAGACCCCATTTTTCCCATTGGAACAACCGTGTGCACTTGCATTGCATGTACTATTGAGCACAAGGCTCCTCTCTTCTTAGGGCTTTGACTGCCCCTTAGATGGGTGTGTTGCTGATGTCGAAGGGGCCTAAAGACTACCTGCACTGCCTGTTTCCTTCCCATCTAGGTTGTCGACATATTTCGTGCATCTTGTACATACATTGGGCCACATTAGGACCCTGGCGGCCGTGGAATAAACGGTGTCGGTAAGGGACCGGCACCGTTTATTTTGGGCCGCCTCATTATGAGGTCTACTGCGGGTCCCACTCAGGACCCCTGGCCAGACCAGGCGTCCTGAGCGGGACCCGCTAGCAGACCAGGATGCTAACAATGGGCCCGTCATTAACGGGCCTGTTGGTAGCATCCTCCTCATTCCCATTGAGCCCTATGGGGCTCAAATGGGAATGGGGATTAATTTTTACCGGAGCCCAGAAAAGGGCAATTACCGGGTCTGCCAAGGTCAGCATGACACGGTTATTGCCGTTTTCTGGGCTCCGGTAAAAAATCATTATCGGCGGCAGCCATGACCTTAATAAGGGCACGGCTCCTGCCAGGGTCGTAATGAGGCCCATTGTATGGATAATGTTGTGTTGATTTACTTCGTATTGCTGTGATTCTTTTGCAATGGTCTGAGCTACAAAGGCCTTGTAATAAATGTGTTTATATTTTTGATATAACACATGTCTGGGAGTAATATGTAAGTGTCCTTGCTCTGGGTGCTCATTGAGGTCTTTCAGTCACCCCAACTCCTCCTGAGACTTAGTCTTGACCGCCTGCCATAGCTACCTTGATTGGTCTGGCTTGTCCAGAGGTTACCCTGTTCCAAGAAACTAGGCTGGCCTTCTGAACTTCTGCCCACCAGGTCAGAGTTTAGAAATCCATCTTAACAGTGCTGAATTCTGCCTGGGGAGGAGGACGACTGCGGCTGGAGCATTGTGCCTGTATAGAAAAAGGAATATCCACAAGGTGCCCACCGGCCTTCCGGGCCTCCCAGAGAGTGAAGTATAAGTCTGTGCTGGCCACAGCCTGTGACTCGGGCTACGGGTGCCTTGTGATCATGGAGGAAGGAGGCTCACTGAGGTGCCCGCCGGCCCCAAGGGCCTCAAAGGCAGTGAAGATGAGGCCGGGCTGCGGGGAAGGATCGTGCCTGTTGTCATCCCAGAACAGATACTAAGGATGAGGGGTGTAGAGGAGGTCCCAAATAAAGTCTGCACTCCAATCACCCATTTTGAGGTTCCAGGAACGTTCACACCGAGATATGTGATGTATGATGAGCAAATAAACCAGCAGAGAGCCGCAATAGGGCTCTGTCCAGTACCTATCAGAAGAACAGCACCTATTGAAGTACCAATACCAAGGAAACCATGGACAATAAGGTACCCATTGAGAAAACCATATCAACAAATGAAAAGGAATGAAGATCGTCTGAGTACAGTCCCTGAAGAAATCAAAAAGGTCTTAATGGAAGACGAATGGTGATGTCACAAGAACCTAAAACTGACTCACATGTAGATGAAATGACAACCAGGGAATGACATAAAGAGACGAAACGCCATGAACAAGGATATTGTGAACTTAGAGTGTGAAGACGATGTCAAATGAAAGAAGCTCAAGCTGTAAGCATGCCAAAGATATTTGACCAGATTACACGTGTACATACACTTGAAACCGCAAGAAAGCTAAGAGAATTGTGCAGCTTGCTATGCTTAGTAGAGGGATAGTACGGCAAGCGCCATATACATATCTATCTCAAATAAAGCACTTTATATGAAGTATACTTCCACTTTGCGCAAAAACCAGAATCAACAAAATTCCAAAAGGCCATTCGAGAAAGGTTTCACAGTCAACGAAATCAGGAGCTGAGCAGCCGAAACGAAACTCAGCAGAGGCAACTCGTGCCTAAGAAACCAAGGTCGTATCCATCAAAATGAATGAGCAGTAGCTACAATGAACTGAAGCAAGGACCAGAATATACTGCTTTGAAGGGGCAAGATAAGAAGGCAAAGGCAGGTGTTGGGTGAACATAAAATCAAATACACAAATTGTTGAGGAAAAGGCAAATCCACGGTGTCTGAATGACGTGACCAGCCGCACGAACAGAGCAAGACCCCCACACCTACTCATGGCTGTAAGCCAGGAGAAGATATCGAGGCAGAAGATGCAATCTCAAGGCCAACCACTGCGAAATGATTGACACATAGCCACTAAAGTAATGATTGATTGGAGGAAGGCCGGGTGAGTTTAGGGGCACCCTGCACCTGGCCAACCACTCTGCGTGCTGCTAACCTAATCACAATGGACCAAATAATCTAGGGTCCTATAGTTAGTAGAACCAATAGGACATCATACTATTATTGACGTCTGCAGTAGTCATTTTGAAGGAAGGGCTTAGATGCCCACCTGACAAGTGTTTACCCAATCCCTTCACTCCGTTACCATATACAGATATAGTACCTATAGTAAAGTTACCTTTTCCTAACCAATAGAATTGCATGTTAACTTTTGAATGTTACACGTCAATGATGATGAGTTTTTAGTTTAAATGTTAGGATTTTTATGAAGTTCATTGGAGTTGAAGCGAGAAAGAAGATCGCACCGTTGCTGATATTCATAACTCCCCGTTTTTTGTACTTGTCATTAAACGGACTCCCTTTGCCAAACCGTTGAGTTGTCCTTATTGATTGGTGTTGGAGTAATAAATCTGCACCCCCATCCATCTCACGGGTTCCGCTATCTCGTCTTAAAGTGCTTCTGAGCAAACCCTGTCTCAATGGGCCGGGTGGGGGTCTCGGAGCACACTTGGTAGCAGAGAGGATGGTTATCGATTATCGATTAGAATAAGACACCCATTGACCGTCGACATAAAGTCACTCTAGGTCCTTGGCAATATCACAAGTCCTTTGCCATTCGGCTGAGTAGACCGTGAAGCTCCCGTAGACAGTGGTAGAATAAAAACAAAAATCTGCAGAACGAGGTCTGAAGGGACCCGTGCTTCCCCACACAACCCCTTCCCACTCCTACGGGCAGCTGAGCAGGAGAAAAGCCAAAGAAGGCGGTGACGAAGGCGGTGATCCCAAGGATCTAGAGAGGAAACATGCAAACGGTGAGTGAAAAAGACTAATGCTTTGGCAAAAGTGCATGCCTTAGAAACAAGTAAGGGAAAAGGTAACGGAGGGAGGCGGGAAAACAAAATATAGTTAGAAGTAGAGAATAATGTATATATATGGGGAAGGGAATAATGACTCAAGAATAATTAAGTAGACAGAGGGAACATACCAGGGAGGACACCCGAGAAGAGAGAGGTTACCGGGGAGTACACCCGAGGATCTGCCTAATTCCTACACTTTTAATACAAGCGGCTAGAAGAAACTTGTATACAGAGTCCCAAATAAAGGGGAACGAATAGGCCACCACAGCGATTAAAGGCGCCGTGAAAGGGATACGTTTAAACTCCATGCCGGGGTAAATTTAGAGGCAGAGATAAATGTGACCAGCTGGAGTTCGTCTAGTCTGTTAAACGTCTGTCTTATGTGTTGATTGTTGTGACGTCATAGGACGGAAAGTTTTCCTTTGAGGAACTAGCATATAAACTGCACGACTGGATATTTGGCATGTTGTAGAAGGTAACCTGATGTTTATTGAGTAAAAACAGAGATATAACATTTTGTGGAAAAATCGGGATTGGAGCTTGCAGTGATTGTTGCTCGCTCATACTGTTGAAATTGTTTGTCACGTGAAGCTTTGGCAAGTGTTATATAAAGGGAAAGGGAACAGATTTAAGCATGGAAGACATAACTCCATTAGCACACATGTGAAAACAGTTGCCGAAACATGCACCTAAACTGAAAAAATACAGTATAGAGTGGGTTAAAGGAACCGCCCACAAAATGTTTATGCCGTGGCCACAGGGCGTGTCCTTATCTAAAGCTGTTTTGCAACACATGACAACATACTTGCATGCCACATACACGGGCAAAGAGTTGGATAAAAGCCCAGCTATTCTAGAGCTTTGGAAAATGTATGAACAGGAGAAGGAAGAGGAGCCACCAATACATTGGATACCTAATGTATGCACAGAGGGGGGTGAGACGCCCACCGCGCCACCCGCCACCTCTGAAACAAAGAGTGAAGGCAATAAGGACAAAGGCTTATACCCACTGAGAGAACTTAAAGCAGCCACAGGGTATAGCAACCCGGCGTATGAGTCACCTACGCAAAGTAGTGACGAAAATCAAGGTAAAGATAAAGATAAGGATATAACCTCCACAGTCCCGAGGGACAAGGAGAGACACGCTGATGAAAGAAGTGACCAGACACAGACAAGTGCATCTCTTGACAAGGAGAGAGAAGGCCAAAGATGGAAAGGAAGCAAGGATAGAACTGATGAGGTAGCACTCGCAAAGAATGAATGGATGGGAGGGCAGATTTTGTTGAAACTCAATGGCAAAGGCATTAATGACACAAAACAAAAGGAGATATTAGACGATGTACAGTGAAGGGAGAAGAAGAAAGAAAAAGGATTGAAAGATGAAAGAATAAGGAAAAAACATAGACAGAGACAAGAACAGTTATATTGTGAAGAGCTAGAAAGGCAGCACGATCGTAAACAAAGAGCAGCCAATGATCAAGACATACAGGAGCAGCGTAAGTTAGAGGAAGAGCAAAGAATACGAGAGAAAAGAATAAAGAGACAAAGGGATGAGGAAATCCGAGGGGCGAATTAACGTAGAAACGAAAAGAAAGAGGAAGAAGATAGGGTCAGAGAAGAAGCGAGGAAGCGCAGAGAATCCGATGACGATGGAGAATGTAAGCGAAGACAGAGAACACGTGATCTTGAATATCTGGAAAGAGGGGTTAAAAAACCCGATCCAGTAGTAGATTGGGAAGACATCGAAGTATTCTTTTCTGAATACAATTCAGTACCAGGCACATCTAGGGCAAATATCGAGGATGACTTCGCACCAGAAGCAAAGAAACATCTCACTGTCAGAGGGGGTGCCATCACCACCCTATGTGTGCCGGCTAAGGACATTGCCAGGTAGGCGGCGATGCGAGAACATTATCCCTGCAATAGACAGGAGAACAATGAGAGAAGAGAGAGAGGGCTATGCATCCCAATTTCCGTTACTCGAGAAAGGGGGAGCAAGACCACAATATATTCCATGGCCACACATGGATCAAGAAAACTTGAAAAACAAGCTTCCCATGTTGACATCGGGAGCCGGAAAATGGATACACGAGCTAGAAAAAAATTATAGGAGGGAACACGTTAGCTATAGGGGATATCAAGGGTCTCTTAATCGCCATACTTGGTGAGGGAGCAGATGATGTGTGGACACGGGCAGGTTACCCTGATGTGACCACAGTTAATACCTCGCATGACGGAGCTCCATTTAACAATTGCAGAGCTGCTGTTTGGAAAGCACTACGATTGCTATACCCAGATACTTCCGGTATGGGAGCTATAATGACACGGAAAATGAAGGAGTCGGAGGATCCGTTGATTTATATACAGAATTTTCAAGACGCGTGGGTACTCGAGATTCATGAATCTTGGGGGAATCTATACCTGTGTTCTACCATATATAGTGCCAAGGGCTGGCAGAGCCGTTACAGACACAGCTCAAGAAATTGGTAGGAATCAAGGCTAAACCATGGTCAGAAATACAGCTGACCATTGCACACTGTTGCAGGCTGCTACAAGAAAAGAATCGCAAAAAAGAAGCTGCACGAAAGGGTGAAGAGGCAAAATGAGTACAGAAGAAATTATCAAAATATGCTCTCGAAGGAGCAATGATAACTAGCACAGAGGGATCGAGCATGCAACAGGTGAATAATCCACAGCAGAATAATCAGTGCAACACAGGGTTTTACCCTAGGGTGGAGGATTTAGATGGAGAGGATGGCAGAGTAATCAAGGAGGTTTCCAAAACATACAACATGGCAATCAAGATGTGTCAAACGGGCAAATGATCAGACCACCGCCAGTATGTTGGTTGTGTGGGATGATAGGGCATTTAGCACGTGTTAAGACGGATTTCCGAACTCTGTCCTGGTGGCGCAGAAGTTCAGAAGGCCAACCTAATTACTTGGAACAGGGTAACCTCTGGACGAGCCAGACCAATCAAGGTAGCGATCGCGGCGGTCAAGACTAGGTCTCAAGAGGGGTGAGGGTGACTGAAAGCCCGCAATGAGCACACAAAGCAAGATCACTTACAAACTACTCCAAACAGTTGTTATATTAAAAATATATACACATTTATTTCAAGGCCTTTAAAACAATGACCGTAGCGAGAAAATCACAATATAACGATAGTAAACCAACACATACCATATCAACACAATATATATACAAATACGACAGTCTCAAGCGTTAGATGCACGAAATGGGTAGTCCACCTAAAAGGGAAGGAAGACAGGCAGTGCGAAATAATGCTTAGACCCAGTTTGCCTTCAGAGGCACCTAACTAGATGGAAGTCTGAGCCCTGCGAAGAGTGGAGCCTTGTGCTCAAAAGTACCTTGCACGCGCTGGTGCCAACGTGCAAAAGGAGAAGCTCTTCGAGGGAAATCAGGCAGTTCAGTTTAGTGCACAAAAGAAGAAGAACAAGTTCCGCGACTCAAGCGCAGCCTCCACAGTGGGCAGAAGCAGAGCGCGTGTACGGAAAAGGGTGCTGTTTGACACAGCGGGGAAAAGCAATGGGCTCCTGCTGGAGGGCGACCAGATCCTAGCTATGCTACTCACCGGTCCCCGATGCAAGCAGACCCAGGCTTCTCCGCGTCAGTTTCAGCAGCTGGCAGGTTCAGAAGAGCAGGGAACGCCTCGTCGTCATGTTGAGTAAAAAGACGTCCCAATGTAAGAAACCCGCACAGTTTATTACCACAGCAGGGCAACGGAGCGGCCGTGTGTATCTGAGCCAAATGTACACTACTCACTTCAGACCTGGGAACGCCAAGTGTACGAAGCGTGTGAGAGTGACAAGGGCTCGAAATACTACACAACCTGGCGGCGGTTACAGAGCAAGACTCCCTTGTAAGCTGGTCAGTCAGCTGGATGGCCCAGAGACGCCTCCGAAGGCTTACTGGCAGGAGATGGTGAAGATGCCGAGAATAGCTGTTCCCGCTATTCCAAGGGTCGAAGTACCAGTACAGGCCTTCTGGTTCGATCAAAGGTGAAAAGGGTTTCACAAGGCGACAGCAGTGCAGAGGAGAAGTCCTTCAGCGGGTCACCAGCGATTCCTCGGTCCAGCCTCTTGGTTGCAGGATACTTGGCTCCTGTATTCCTTCGTTCGTGAGAACTCAGGAGATCGACATGGTAGTGGTGTTTCCAGCCCCCTCTTATCCACGGTTCCCTTCGCGCCAAAACGGAGGGGACCCAATGGGAGATCCGCTCATCAACACTCACACCATACGTGGACCAATCACGGACCACGGTGGTCCCAGGCATTCACATCACCCTAGACTCTCTGGCACCCAGGATGTGTATTGGGACCAGCATCCCAGCCCACGTCCTGGAGGCACACACAAGACATGTAGAAGCCCGCGAAAGCATCCGTGTTTCGCGAGAAAGTACATGCCCAAATAAGGAAGGCCCCGGGTCGGCTCGACCTGGGGAAGGTGAAGGGAGCAAGACGGTCAGCGGACAGGACAAAGGAGCCTTGTGGTCTGGCCATTTTGGGAGCCAGGCCACCATTTTGGGTTAAGCGCGAGAAACGCGCTTAGAACGCCAAAAGGAGCTCAAAACACAAGAAATGATCGCTGCCACCATTCCTGTCCCTGAATCACTTGCACCGATCAGATACAATCCTAAACGAGTATCTAGGGCCTGTAGAAGGCTAGAGACCCAAGAGAGCTGTAACTTAGCTTACAGTGCCCTCTTGTGTTATGTTCCACGAAAGCCGCAACATGATAAAAGAAACTACGGGAAACAGCGTTCCCCGGTACTGACTGTCTTAAGGGCATGTCAGTTTCCCCGTAAGAAAGGAGCGAAAGCCCAGAGGAGTGCGGCAGAAGGCTGCACTTCTCTGGCAAAGTCAAGAACAAGGTGAAAAACAACAGCAAAAAGTTTAGGGGTTGCCACATGGAAGGAAAATTACCTACAATTACGAAATCTTTCCTAACACTCACCCCTCCCAGACTATGGACAGGGGGAACTAATCCACCCCTGGATGAGTCTCTTGTTCGGGTCGGTTAAACATTCTGGACAACCCATCAGCATTGCTATGTTGGACACCTGGCCTATGCTCAATAGTGAAGTCGAAGCCTTGTAGACTTATGGACCACCTAAGCAACTTTGGATTCTCCCCCTTCATGTTCATTAGCCACTTTAAGGGATTATGGTCAGTTTGCACAGTGAAGTGGGTCCCATAGAGGTAGGGCCTCAGCTTCCTTAGGGCCCACACAACAGAGAAACATTCTTTCTCTACCGTGGACCATCTGAGCTCTCTGTCCTTAAGCTGGCGGCTAATAAAACCAATAGGGTGTTCCTTACCCTTCTAATCTACTTGTGATAGTACAGCTCCTATCCCAGTGTCAGAGGCGTCCGTCTGCACGATAAAAGGTCTTTGATAATCAGGGGCCCTGAGGACAGGGGCCTGGCACAAGGAGTCTTTTTAGCCATTGAAGGCCTTCTCACACTTGTCGGTCCAAGTTACCTTCTTGGGTTTCTTCGGAGTTGTGAGGGCAGTCAGAGGGGCAGCTATGGTGCCATAGTCTGCCACAAAATTGCGGTAATACCCCGTGAGTCCTAAGAAGGCTCTCACTTGGGTTTGCGTAGTGGGGGTAGGCCAGTCTTGTACTGCTTGTACTTTACTGGGAAGAGGCTGTATCCTCCCTCCACCTACTTCATGTCCAAGGTAAACCACTGAGCCATGTCCAATCTGGCATTTACTAGCCTTTATGGTCAGGTGTGCTTTCTGAAGAGCCTGGAGCACAATCCCGAGGTGTTTCACATGGTCTTCCCAGGTGGCACTGAAAACTGCTATATCGTCCAGATATGCAAGACAGAATTCGTCCAACCCATTCAACACATGATTCACAAGCCTCTGGAAAGTGGCAGGTGCATTCTTCAACCCGAACGGCATTACCCGGAATTGGTAAAGGCCGTCTGGAGTAGAAAATGCTGTCTTCTCCTTGGCATGTTCTGCTAAAGCTATTTGCCAATAGCCAGCAGTGAGGTCAAACGTGCTGAGGTACTTGGAGGCACCCAAAGTATCCACCAGCTCATCTGTTCGAGGCAAGGGGTGTGCATCTGTCTTGGTGACAGCATTCAGAGCCCTGTAATCCACGCAGAACCTCAATTCAGAAGTGCCTGCCTTTGGAACCAAAACCACAGGGCTGGACCAAGGACTACTAGAGGGTTCAATCACCCCAAGGTCTAACATCTTGTTGACCTCGGTCTTAACATAAGACCGTACTTTGTCTGACATCCTGTATCCCCTACTTTTGGTAGGTACACTGTCTCCTGTGTCTATGTTATGTTTGCACCAAGGTGTCAAACCAGGCGACTGTGAAAACAGGGGGGAAAACTGCCTAAGCAAACTTTTCACCTCAGCCTGCTGATCAGAAGTCAGGTGAGGGGCCACTCGGACACCCTCAAAGGAGCTATCTGAAGGACCGCTTTGGAACAGGTCAGGGAGAGGTTCAGACTCCTCTTTCCTCAACATCTGAAGCCAGTAGCAGTGCTGCGATTTCGACTCTTGGGACAAAAGCCTTCAGCCTATTCACGTGAAACACTTTTGGAGCCTGTCCAGGCCTTCCAAGGTCCAACAAATAGTTAACCTCACCCAGGGGCTCCACCACTGTGTAAGGGCCTGACCATTTGTCCTGTAAAGCCCGAGGCCTTAGGGGATTCATGATCAGGACTTGCTGACCAGGTGTAAAGTTGATGAGGGAAGTTTTCTGGTCGTACCAATGTTTCACCAGCGCTTGTCCTGCTTTCAATTTATCACTAGCCAAGCCCATCAGAAGTACCATCCGTTTCCTGAGCCCTAGCACATAATGAACTACGTTGGTAGTGACAGGGGGAGTGGGCATCTCCCATCCCTCTTTGACGATGGCTAAGGGTCCCCGTACGGGATGACCGAACAGAAGTTCGAAGGGGCTGAAGCCAACACCCTCCTGTGGTACCTCTCGGAAGGCAAACAGTAAGCATGGTAAAAGAAGATCCCATTTTCTTCTCTGAGGTTCCTCCAGAGCCCCAATCATGCTTTTTAACGTTCTGTTGAAACGTTCCACCAGACCATTGGTCTGGGGGTGGTATGCAGAAGAGAACTTGTAGGTGACCCCACATTCTTTCCACATAGCCTGCATATACTTCGACATTAAGTTGCTGCCACGATCCGACACAACTTCTTTAGGGAAGCCAACCCTAGTAAAAATGCCAAGTAAAGCTTTTGCGACTGACTTGGCAGTTACAGTTTTCAATGGGATGGCCTCAGGATATCTGGTTGCATGGTCGACCAGCACCAGGATAAACCTATTGCCCGAGGATGTTTGCGGGTCAAGGGGACCAACGATGTCGATCCCTACCCTTTCAAATGGTACCCCCACAACTGGGAGCGGTACCAACGGAGCTTGGATTGTCGCGCCAACCTTACCAGACAACTGGCAGGAGGCACAACTCCTGCAGTGACTTTCTACTTGCACCCCCATCTTGGGCCAGTAGAAGTGCATGGATAACCTTGGCTTGGTCCTCTTCATACCAAGGTGACCAGCAAGGGGAACTTCATGCGCCAACTGCAGGAGGAAGGGCCTAACAGCAAGGGGAACCACCAACCTCCTATGGTCTCCTTCTGTAGACTCTGTGGGCTCACTATACAGGAGTCCACCTTCCCAATAAATCCTATGCGTCCCAGGAGGTTCACCCTCAAGCTGGGAGCAGGCCTGTCTCCTTAGGCCTTCCAGAGATGGGCACTCACGTTGGCCTTTACTGAATTCGTCCCTATCAGGACCTCCTTCAACTAACACGTCTTTTAGTTCAGGATGTTCGTTGGGGTCAAATACTTCAGGCATCGCCACCTCCTCGTCAGGCCCGGGCGATTGACCAACTTCTTCCACCGCAGTGGTAGGCGAGCTCGGGGGAATATTCTCTTTCCCTCGTCTTGACTTGTCGACTCCTTTCGCCTTGGGTTTCCCCTTCGGCTGGGGCGGCGTATTGGTCTTGGACAATGCTGCCCGTGCTTGAGACCGTGTGTAGGGTCTTTCGGCAGTGTCTCCTACAAGCCCTAAAGCTCTGAGATCATTACCTAACAAGACCTTTCCCGGGACGTTTCTCTGAATGCTCACTGGAATCCTGACTGCTGTACCATTTAAAGTAAGATTTACAGGTATTACTGGGAACATACAGAGTGGGCCGTCAGCCAACTTAGTGGGCATCAGAGTAGCTCTGGCAACTTCCTCTGAGTCTACCAACGGAGAATCCACTACAGTGCGACTGCACCCACTATCCCTAAGAGCTGGAGTATCTACGCTATTGATCAGCACCCTGTCTTTAAAGTAGTGCTTGGTATTATCCGGAATCCTAGCATAAGCCTCTGCGACTTTAGGCTCCCAGCAACCCAGGGACACTAAAACTACCTCAGCCTCTATCCCGCTGGGAAATGAGTCTGAGGAGAAGGATGCTCCTGTAATCTCTTCTTCCTCGTAGGAGGAGAAGGCCAGATTAGCGGAGTGGACCCCCAAAGGTCTAACCTTACACCGGGGATCCCCCTTCACGTGGTCAGTTGCTCCACAAGCAAAACAAGATCCATTGGGTCTGTTTACATAGGGAGGCTTATTGTAACCAGAGTTCTGTTTCGGAGGCTGACCTCCACCACCCTGTGAGTTCTCTTGTGTCTTACCCTTATTTTTCTTTTTGTGGCCCTTATGAGAAGAAGATTTATCAGATTCTCCACCCTCCTTATCTTTGGACTTTTTCCCTTCCTCCTGCTTACCAGGATGAGTTTTGTCCTTATGGGACACTCAATGTGACACCCATAACTCTGCTGCAATGGCCAGCTTCTTAGGATCTATCTCCTTCGAATCGGCCAAATGCTGCTTAAGCTCCGGGGAAGAAGATGCAAAAATGTGTTCCAGCATGACAAGATTTATCATGCCTTCGAAGGTAGAAATCTTATAACCTTCGACCCAGCCAGTTAAGTTTTTCAAGGACTCAGTGACATAAGATACCCAAGTACCACCTTCCTTTTTCTTATACTCTCTGAAACGTTTCAAATATTGGGCCGGAGTCTTCCCAAACTTTAAAATGAGAGTTTGCTTTAACATTGCGAAATCAGCTCGCTCAGCCTTCGAAATTTCCATAATGGCACTACAGCCAGAATGGGGCAGTCTGCTGAGTAACCAGGCAATCTTATCAGCATTGTCAACTTGTTGAACTTCGCATGCATACTCAAACGCATTCAGCCAGTCCATAATGTCATTCCTTTCTTCATACACACTGAGCAGATCTTTCGGAAACCGTGGATGAGAGGAAGCCCCATACCCATGTCCAGGACCCTTGGACCCATTTGCAAACTGAAGCTTGGCCAGTTCCAACTGGTGATCCCTGTCTTTTTGTTTTTCTGCCTGTTCGATTTTTAGTTTGGCTATGCTGAATTCAAGCTCCTGCTGCCTAAACCGCAGCTCTTGCTTCTTGAATTCAAGCATAGCCTCCCCATCAGCACCGGCAGAGGAAACATTAGACATCTCGTCCTCCCTGTCCTCGTGGTCGCGATGGATCAGTGCAGCGGCAGAACCGTCGGTTCTACCAGTGAGAGCAGCCCCACCTCCTTCCGCACTGTCCTCAGAAGTTATAGCGTCAAGCTGCGCTTCTTGCCATGCCACGATTCTTTGGATCATTTCCAATTTCGTGCCTTGAGAGGAAACACCTCTATCCGCACACATCTTTTTCAATGTTTCTGATTTGGAAGCATTTAAAGTTAACAAGGTATATGTTTCCATACTGTTAGATAGGACTATGGCCTTTTTAAAGTTATACTACAACAATTCACTACGTGTCCTGGTTGGAATAACCTGAAATGCCTTAGTACGTGCGCAACACTGGATACCTTCAGTCGTATCCCACCGCTGTACAACAATTTGTTAAGACGGATTTCTGAACTCTGTCCTGGTTGCGCAGAAGTTCAGAAGGCCAACCTAATTACTTGGAAATGGGTAACCTCTGGACGAGCCAGACCAATCAAGGTAGCGATCGCGGCGGTCAAGACTAGGTCTCAAGAGGGGTGAGGGTGACTGAAAGCCCGCAATGAGCACACAAAGCAAGATCACTTACAAACTACTCCAAACAGTTGTTATATTAAAAATATATACACATTTATTCCAAGGCCTTTAAAACAATGACCGTAGCGAGAAAATCACAATATAACGATAGTAAACCAACACATACCATATCAACACAATATATATACAAATACAACAAGTCTCAAGCGTTAGATGCACGAAATGGGTAGTCCACCTAAAAGGGAGGGAAAACAGGCAGTGCGCAATAATGCTTAGACCCAGTTCGCCTTCAGAGGCACCTAACTAGATGGAAGTCCGAGCCCTGCGAAGAGTGGAGCCTTGTGCTCAAAAGTACCTGCACGCGCGGGTGCCAACGGGCAAAAGGAGAAGCTCTTCGAGGGAAATCAGGCAGTTCAGTTTAGTGCACAAAAGAAGAAGAACAAGTTCCGCGACTCAAGCGCAGCCTCCACAGTGGGCAGAAGCAGAGCGCGAGTACGGAAAAGGGTGCTGTTGGACACAGCGGGGAAAAGCAATGGGCTCCTGCAGGAGGGCGACCAGATCCTAGCTATGCTACTCACCGGTCCCCGATGCAAGCAGACCCAGGCTTCTCCGCGTCAGTTTCAGCAGCTGGCAGGTTCAGAAGAGCAGGGAACGCCTCGTCGTCGTGTTGAGTAAAAAAACGTCCCAATCGAAGATACCCGCACAGTTTGTTACCACAGCAGGGCAACGGAGCGGCCGTGTGTATCTGAGCCAAATGTACACTACTCACTTCAGACCTGGGAAGGCCAAGTGTACGAAGCGTGTGAGAGTGACAAGGACTCGAAATACTACACAACCTGGCGGCGGTTACAGAGCAAGACTCCCGTGTAAGCTGGTCAGTCAGCTGGATGGCCCAGAGACGCTTCTGAAGGCTTACTGGCAGGAGATGGTGAAGATGCCGAGAATAGCTGGTCCCGCTATTCCAAGGGTCGAAATACCAGTACAGGCCTTCTGGTTCGAACAAAGGTGAAAAGGGTTTCACAAGGCGACAGCAGTGCAGAGAAGTCCTTCAGCGGGTCACCAGCGATTCCTCGGTCCAGCCTCTTGGTTGCAGGATACTTGGTTCCTGTATTCCTTCGTTCATGAGAACTCAGGAGATCGACATGGTAGTGGTGTTTCCAGCCCCCTCTTATCCACGGTTCCCTTCGCACCAAAACGGAGGGGACCCAATGGGAGATCCGCTCAGCAACACACACCGTTCGTGGACCAATCACGGACCACGGTGGTCACAGGCATTCACACCACCCTAGACTCTCTGGCACCCAGGATGTGTATTGGGACCAGACATCCCAGCCCACATCCTGGAGGCACACACAAGACATGTAGAAGCCTGCGAAAGCATCCGTGTTTCGCGGGAAAGTACATGCCCAAATAAGGAAGGCCCCGGGTCGGCTCGACCTGGGAAGGTGAAGGGAGCAAGACGGTCAGCGGACAGGACAAAGGAGCCTCGTGGTCTGGCCATTTTGGGAGCCAGGCCACCATTTTGGGTTAAGCGCGAGAAACGCGCTTAGAACGTCAAAAGGAGCTCAAAACACAAGAAACGATCGCTGCCACCATTCCCGTCCCTGAATCACTTGCACCGATCAGATACAATCCTAAACAAGTATCTAGGGCCTGTAGAAGGCTAGAGACCCAATAGAGCTGTAACTTAGCTTACAGTGCCCTCTTGTGTCATGTTGCACGAAAGCCGCAACATGATAAAAGAAACTACGGGAAACAGCGTTCCCCGGTACTGACTGTCTTAAGGGCATGTTAGTTTCCCCATAAGAAAGGAGTGAAAGCCCAGAGGAGTGCGGCAGAAGGCTGCACTTCTCTGGCAAAGTCAAGAACAAGGTGAAAAACAACAGCAAAAAGTTTAGGGGTTGCCACATGGAAGGAAAATTACCTACAATTACGAAATCTTTCCTAACAGTGACAGCATTCAGAGCCCTGTAATCCACGCATAACCTCAATTCAGAAGTGCCTGCCTTTGGAACCAAAACCACAGGGCTGTACCAAGGACTACTAGAGGGTTCAATCACCCCAAGGTCTAACATCTTGTTGACCTCGGTCTTAATATAAGACCGTACTTTGTCTGACATCCTGTATCCCCTACTTTTGGTAGGTACACTGTCTCCTGTGTCTATGTTATGTTTGCACCAAGGTGTCAAACCAGGCGACTGTGAAAACAGGGGGGAAAACTGCCTAAGCAAACTTTTCACCTCAGCCTGCTGATCAGAAGTCAGGTGAGGGGCCACTCGGACACCCTCAAAGGAGCTATCTGAAGGACCGCTTTGGAACAGGTCGGGGAGAGGTTCTGACTCCTCTTCCTCAACATCTGAAGCCAGTAGCAGTGCTGCGATTTCGACTCTTGGGACGAAAGCCTTCAGCCTATTTACGTGAAACACTTTTGGAGCCTGTCCAGACCTTCCAAGGTCCACTAAATAGTTAACCTCACCCAGGGGCTCCATCACTGTGTAAGGGCCTGACCATTTGTCCTGTAAAGCTCGAGGCCTTATGGGATTCATGATCAGGACTTGCTGACCAGGTGTAAAGTTGATGAGGGAAGCTTTCTGGTCGTACCAATGTTTCACCAGCACTTGTCCTGCCTTCAATTTATCACTAGCCAAGCCCATCAGAAGTACCATCCGTTTTCTGAGCCCTAGCACATAATCTACTACGTTGGTAGTAACAGGGGGAGTGGGCATCTCCCATCCCTCTTTGACTGTGGCTAAGGGTCCCCGTACAGGATGACCGAACAGAAGTTCGAAGTGGCTGAAGCCAACACCCTCCTGTGGTACCTCTCGGTAGGCAAACAGTAAGCATGGTAAAAGAAGATCCCATTTTCTTCTCTGAGGTTCTTCCAGAGCCCCAATCATGCTCTTTAACGTTCTGTTGAAACGTTCCACCAGACCATAGGTCTGGGGGTGGTATGCAGAAGAGAACTTGTAGGTCACCCCACATTCTTTCCACATAGCCTGCATATACTTCGACATAAAGTTGCTGCCACAATCCAAAACAGCTTCTTTAGGGAAGCCAACCCTAGTAAATATGCCAAGTAACGCTTTTGCAACTGACTTGGCAGTTACAGTTTTCAATGGGATGGCCTCAGGGTATCTGATTGCATGGTCGACCAGCACCAGGATAAACCTATTGCCCGAGGATGTTTGCGGGTCAAGGGGACCAACGATGTCGATCCCTACTCTTTCGAATGGTATTCCCACAACTGGGAGTGGTACCAATGGAGCTTGGATTGTCGAGCCAACCTTACTAGATAACTGGCAGGAGGCACAACTCCTGCAGTGACTTTCTACTTGCACCCCCATCTTGGGCCAGTAGAAGTGCATGGATAACCTTTGCTTGGTCCTCTTAATACCAAGGTGACCAGCAAGGGGCACGTCATGTGCCAACTGCAGGAGGAAGGGTCTTACAGCATGGGGAACCACCAACCTTCTATGGTCTCCTTCTGTAGACTCTGTGGGCTCACTATACAGGAGTCCACCTTCCCAATAAATCTGATGCGTCCCAGGAGGTTCACCCTCAAGCTGGGAGCAGGCCTGTCTCCTTAGGCCTTCCAGAGATGGGCACTCACGTTGGCCTTTACTGAATTCGTCCCTATCAGGACCACCTTCTACTAACAAGTCTTTTAGTTCAGGATGGTGGTTGGGTCAAATACTTCAGGCATCGCCCCCTCCTCATCAGGCCCGGGCGATTGACCAACTTCCTCCACCGCAGTGGTAGGCGAGCTCGGGGGAATATTCTCATTCCCTCGTCTTGACTTGTTTACTCCTTTCGCCTTGGGTTTCCCCTTCGGCTGGGGCGGTGTATTGGTCTTGGCCAATGCTGCCCGTGCTTGAGACCGTGTGTAGGGTCTTTCGGCAGTGTCTCCTACAAGCCCTAAAGCTCTGAGATCATTACCTAACAAGACTTTTCCTGGGACGTTTCTCTGAATGCTCACTGGAATCCTGACTGCTGTACCATTTAAGGTAAGATTTACAGGTATTACTGGGAACATACGGAGTGGGCCGTCAGCCAACTTAGTGGGCTTCAGAGTAGCTCTGGCAACTTCCTCTGAGTCTACCAAGGTAGAATCCACTACAGTTCGACTGCACCCACTATCCCTAAGAGCTGGAGTGTCTACTCCATTGATCAGCACACTGTCTTTAAAGTAGTGCTTGGTATTATCTGGAATCCTAGCATAAGCCTCTGCGACTTTAGGCTCCCAGGAACCCAGGGAAACTAAAACTACCTCAGCTTCTATCCTGCTGGGAAATGAGTCTGAGGAGAAGGATGCTCCTGTAATCTCTTCTTCCTCATAGGAGGAGAAGGCCAGATTAGCGGAGTGGAGCCCCAAAGGTCTAACCTTATACCGGGGATCCCCCTTCACGTGGTCAGTTGCTCCACAAGCAAAACAAGATCCATTGGGTCTGTTTACATAGGGAGACTTATTTTAACCAGAGTTCTGTTTCGGAGGCTGACCTCCACTACCCTGTGAGTTATCTTGTGTCTTACCCTTATTTTTCTTTTTGTGGCCTTTTTGGGAAGAAGATTTATCAGATTCTCCACCCTCCTTATCTTTGGACTTTTTCCCTTCCTCCTGCTTACCAGGATGAGTTTTGTCCTTATGGGACACTCAATGTGACACCCATAAATCTGCTGCAATGGCCAGCTTCTTAGGATCTATCTCCTTCGAATCGGCCAAATGCTGCTTAAGCTCCGGGGAAGAAGATGCAAAAATGTGTTCCAGCATGACAAGATTTATCATGCCTTCAAAGGTAGAAACCTTATAACCTTCGACCCAGCCAGTTAAGTTCTTTAAGGATTCGGTGACATAAGATACCCAAGTACCACCTTCTTTTTTCTTATACTCTCTGAATCGTTTCAAATATTGGGCCGGAGTCTTCCCAAACTTTAAAATGAGAGTTTGCTTTAACATTGCGAAATCAGCTCGCTCAGCCTTCGACATTTCCATAATGGCACTACAGCCAGAATGGGGCAGTCTGCTGAGTAACCAGGCAATCTTATCAGCATTGTCAACTTGTTGAACTTCGCATGCATACTCAAACGCATTCAGCCAGTCCATAATGTCATTCGTTTCCTCATACACACTGAGCAGATCTTTCAGAAACCGTGGATGAGAGGAGGCCCCAGACCCATGTCCAGGACCCTTGGACCCATTTGCAACCTGAAGCTTGGCCAGTTCCAACTGGTGATCCCTGTCTTTCTGTTTTTCTACCTGTTCGATTTTTAGTTTGGCTATGCTGAATTCAAGCTCCTTCTGCCTAAACCGCAGCTCTTGCTTCTTGAATTCAAGCATAGCCTCCCCATCAGCACTGGCAGAGGAAACATTAGACATCTCATCCTCCCTGTCATCGTGGTCGCGGTGGATCAGTGCAGCGGCAGAACCGTCGGTTCTACCAGTGAGAGCAGCCCCACCTCCTTCTGCACTGTCCTCGGAAGTTATAGCGTCAAGCTGCGCTTCTTGCCACGCCACGATTCTTTGGATCATATCCAATTTCGTGCCTTGAGAGGAAACACCTCTCTCCGCACACATCTTTTTCAATGTTTCTGATTTGGAAGCATTTAAAGTTAACAAGGTATTTGTTTCCATACTGTTAGATAGGACTATGGCCTTTTTAAAGTTAAACTATAACAATTCACTACGTGTCCTGGTAGGAATAACTTGAAATGCCTTAGTTTGTGCGCAACACTGGATACCTTCAGTCGTATCCCACCGCTGTACACCAATTTGTTAAAACGGATTTCTGAACTCTGTCCTGGCGGCGCAGAAGTTCAGAAGGCCAACCTAATTACTTGGAACAGGGTAACCTCTGGACAAGCCAGACCAATCAGGGTAGCGATCGCGGCGGTCAAGACTAGGTCTCAAGAGGGATGAGGGTGACTGAAAGCCTGCAATGAGCACACAAAGCAAGGACACTTACAAACTACTCCAAACAGGTGTTATATTAAAAATATATACACATTTATTCCAAGGCCTTTAAAACAATGACCGTAGCGAGAAATCACAATACAACTCTAATAAACCAACACATACCATACCAATACAATAAATATACAAATACAAACAAGTCTATAGCGTTAGATGCACGAAATGTGTAGTCCACCTAAAAGGGAAGGAAAACAGGCAGTGCGAAATAATGCTTAGACCCAGTCCGCCTTCAGAGGCACCTAACTAAAAGGAAGTCCGAGCCCTACGAAGAGTGGAGCCTTGTGCTCAAAAGTACCTGCACACGCTGGTTTCAACGGGCAAAAAGGGGAGTCTCTTCGAGGGAATCAGGCAGTTCAGTTTAGTGCACAAATGAAGAAGAACAGTTCCGTGACTCAAGCGCAGCCTCCACTGTGGGCAGAAGCAGAGCGCGAGTACGGAAAGGCGTGCTGTTTTGACACAGCGGGGAAAAGCTATGGGCTCTGCAGGAGGGCGACCAGTTCCTAGCTAAACTACTCACCGGTCCCCGATGCAAGCAGACCCAGGCTTCTCCGCGTCAGTTTCAGTCGCTGGCAGGTTCAGGAGAGCAGGGTACGTCTCGTCGTCGTGTTGATTCTGCAGCAGCAGAGTTGAGTTAAAGATGTCCCAAACTAAGTGAACCCGCACAGTTTGTTACCACAGCAGGTCAACAGAGCGGCCGTGTGTATCTGAGCCAAATGTACACTACTCACTTCAGACCTGGGAACGCCAAGTGTACGAATCGTGTGAGAGTGACAAGGACACGAAATACTACACAACCTGGCGGCGGTTACAGAGCAAGACTCCTGGGTAGGCTGGTCAGTCTGCTGGATGGCCCAGAGACGCTTCCGAAGGCTTACGAGCAGGAGATGGTGAAGATGCCGAGAATAGCTGTTCCCGCTATTTCAAGGGTCGAAGTACCAGTACAGGCCTTCTGGTTCGATCAGAGGTAAAAAGGGTTTCACAAGGCGACAGCAGTGCAGAGGAGCAGTCCATCAGCGGGTCACCAGCGATTCCTCGGTTCAGCCTCTTGGTTGCAGGATACTTGGCTCCTGTATTCCTTCGTTCGTGAGAACTCAGGAGATCGACATGGTAGTGGTGTTTCCAGCCCCCTCTTCTCCACGGTTCCCTTCGTGCCAAAACGGAGGGGGCCCAATGGGAGATCCGCTCATCAACACTCACACCATACGTGGACCTATCACGGACCACGGTGGTCCCCGGCATTCACACCACCCTAGACTCTCTGGCACCCAGGATGTGTCTTGGGACCAGACATCCCAGCCCACATCCTGGAGGCACACACAAGTCCTGTAGAAGCCCGCAAAAGCATCCGTGTTTCGCGGGAAAGTACATGCCCAAATAAGGAAGGCCCCGGGTCGGCTCGACCTGGGGAAGGTGAAGGGAGCAAGAGGGTCAGCGGACATGACAAAGGAGCCTCGTGGTCTGGCCATTTTGGGAGCCAGGCCACCATTTTGGGTTAAGTGCGAGAAACGCGCTTAAAACGCCGAAAGGAGCTCAAAACACAAGAAACGATCGCTGCCACCATTCCCGTCCGTTAATCACTTGCACCGATCAGTTACAATCCAAAAAGAGTATCTAGGGCCTGTAGAAGGCTAGAGACCCAAGAGAGCAGTAACTTAGCTTACAGTGCCCTCTTGTGTCATGTTGCACGAAAGCCGCAACATGTTAAAAGAAACTACGGAAAACAGAGTTTCCCGGTACTGACTGTCTTAAGGGCATGTCAGTTTCCCTGTAAGAAAGGAGCGAAAGCCCAGAGGAGTGCGGCAGAAGGCTGCACTTCTCTGGCAAAGTCGAGAACAAGGTGAAAAACAACAGCAAAAAGTTTAGGGGTTGCCACATGGAAGGAAAATTACCCACAATTACGAAATCTTTCCTAACAACCCTCACCTGGGACTCAATCAGAACACATCACCCAAGCAACATACACATCGATTACACACGCATGCATGGGCACTCCCCGGACAATGCTTCAAAATCTGGCAGGGCTTCCACGCCTTGGATCTTTTCCTTTGTGACGAAGGTTCCAGCGACAGACTCATGTTCAGTGAGTTGGTCGTCCTCTGGTGGAGACCCACCGCCAGTCACCAGAGTAGAGGCATGATTGGAAGCCAGCGTGTTCTTTGCTCTGCGTTTTAGATCATTACACCACTTGTAGCAATCATCAGCTGTGTGCCTCACAAATCCAAGGGCACTAATGTGGTCCGCGATGGTCTGCAGTGGGCCCTACGTTGAGCAGGCATAGTCTTGCACCCTGCAGTCACCACCATTTCGCGGCTATGTGCCAACACATAGGCCACAAGTGCATCTAGTTCGGCGTCAGTGAAGCAGGCCTTCTGGTTCGATCAAAGGTGAAAAGGGTTTCACAAGGCGACAGCAGTGCAGAGAAGTCCTTCAGCAGGTCACCAGCGATTCCTCGGTCCAGCCTCTTGGTTGCAGGATACTTGGTTCCTGTATTCCTTCGTTCATGAGAACTCAGGAGATCGACATGGTAGTGGTGTTTCCAGCCCCCTCTTATCCACGGTTCCCTTCGCACCAAAACGGAGGGGACCCAATGGGAGATCCGCTCAGCAACACACACCGTTCGTGGACCAATCACGGACCACGGTGGTCACAGGCATTCACACCACCCTAGACTCTCTGGCACCCAGGATGTGTGTTGGGACCAGACATCCCAGCCCACATCCTGGAGGCACACACAAGACATGTAGAAGCCTGCGAAAGCATCCGTGTTTCGCGGGAAAGTACATGCCCAAATAAGGAAGGCCCCGGGTCGGCTCGACCTGGGGAAGGTGAAGGGAGCAAGAGGGTCAGCGGACATGACAAAGGAGCCTCGTGGTCTGGCCATTTTGGGAGCCAGGCCACCATTTTGGGTTAAGTGCGAGAAACGCGCTTAAAACGCCGAAAGGAGCTCAAAACACAAGAAACGATCGCTGCCACCATTCCCGTCCGTTAATCACTTGCACCGATCAGTTACAATCCAAAAAGAGTATCTAGGGCCTGTAGAAGGCTAGAGACCCAAGAGAGCAGTAACTTAGCTTACAGTGCCCTCTTGTGTCATGTTGCACGAAAGCCGCAACATGTTAAAAGAAACTACGGAAAACAGAGTTTCCCGGTACTGACTGTCTTAAGGGCATGTCAGTTTCCCTGTAAGAAAGGAGCGAAAGCCCAGAGGAGTGCGGCAGAAGGCTGCACTTCTCTAGCAAAGTCGAGAACAAGGTGAAAAACAACAGCAAAAAGTTTAGGGGTTGCCACATGGAAGGAAAATTACCCACAATTACGAAATCTTTCCTAACAACCCTCACCTGGGACTCAATCAGAACACATCACCCAAGCAACATACACATCGATTACACACGCATGCATGGGCACTCCCCGGACAATGCTTCAAAATCTGGCAGGGCTTCCACGCCTTGGATCTTTTCCTTTGTGACGAAGGTTCCAGCGACAGACTCATGTTCAGTGAGTTGGTCGTCCTCTGGTGGAGACCCACCGCCAGTCACCAGAGTAGAGGCATGATTGGAAGCCAGCGTGTTCTTTGCTCTGCGTTTTAGATCATTACACCACTTGTAGCAATCATCAGCTGTGTGCCTCACAAATCCAAGGGCACTAATGTGGTCCGCGATGGTCTGCAGTGGGCCCTACGTTGAGCAGGCATAGTCTTGCACCCTGCAGTCACCACCATTTCGCGGCTATGTGCCAACACATAGGCCACAAGTGCATCTAGTTCGGCGTCAGTGAAGCTAGGCTTCCTTGACGTGCCGGAGTGTGTAGCTGTGTCTGGGGTCCCAGCCTGTAGTGCAAGAGCACCCTTTTTCTTCTTGGAAGGTGGTGCGGATCCTGAGTGGCTTACGCTGCTCTGGTTGGTAGGGGCAGAAGCGCAGGTGGACTGGGTACTTGAAGTTTGCAAAGGCACAATGACCAAAGGTCTCGGTGCAGGCATTGGCTGAAGGGTGATGTTGGCCTAACCAACGTCGGTGTGATGGACTTGTACCGACACTGTCCTGGCTGGGAGACTTGGAGCTGGGGTGGATTGAGCTGCAGCTGCCCCTGCAGCCTCCTCACCCTGGCTACTTCGGGCAGCAGATGACATTGCTGCCCCAGATCCACATGGCCTGGTGACAGCAACTTTCACCGCCACACGTGGCTTAGACTTGGTGACCTGGAAGTCAGCCTGGGAGTCATCCTGTGCCGGTTCAGTTGACAAAATGGGCTGGTTTAACAAGGGCGGAGCTTTGATGGTGTCAGCTACATTTCCCACAACCATTGGGGGGGCATAGGTGGCCCCGATTGGTCCTCCACACACTGGCCTCTTGGGGCACCCTGCACATCCTTGCCACGTCCTCTACCGTGGCCACCTTTTGGAGGTCGACCACCTTTCCCTCCCTTACTGCTTGGTCGCCTCCCAACCATGGCACTGATGTTGTTGTGGGTATGGGAGTTGCAGTAAACAATTGTCCTGTGCAATTGGGGTGAAAGGGGTAGGGTACTAGATGGAATTTGTACCCTAGTGCTCTAGCAAGGCTGTCTGTGACCCCTGGGGGAAGATGACAGGTCACGCAACGCACAGGCACCCCAAAAACAAAAGTAAACGTGCGCGCAACCCCTGGTAGACTACGTGCATGGAAAAATGAACCCGCACTACGCTGTGGCACCCAGAAGCACAAAAATAAGCGTGTAGTGTTACACGCAGCCTACAATGACCTCTGAAGGGGTACGCGACACACGTGGGTAACCACAGTTGGAAAATACATGCGCGACTCACTGTCTGCCTGGAAAAAGAACGTGAAAAAGATGCGCTTGTGCGTGTTGGCAACACCCCACCAAAAGAAGAAATGAACACAGTCTGAGGAATCAGGGAGTATGAAATTGAACCGTTGTGAAGTAATCGCATGTGAACCGACAAGAAGTACAAGAATCACCCGCTCACTCTCCACAAAAAGCACGTACAAGAAAATGGCGTCCTACACGTACCTTTTAAGCCAGCCCACACGTGTGACATCACTTAGGTGCCAATCACACGCAGTGACACTCGGACGTGCAGTTTTTTCACATGTACAATTAACATGCACCCGTGTTGTGGGAAACGCCCGTGTGTCTAACGTCACAGGTGCGCTTACGCGCTAAGGGCCTTTCCTCGAATTACACGCTAACGTGCAGTTTTTTCACGTGCCAAATCACTCCATATCAAGCTAGCCACGCAACAACACACGGAAGACCACGCTCATGCCCAGAAGGCCAAATTACTGACCCCAGTGCACCGAGCATGCCCCCACCTGCCATCTGCTGCTGCCTGCCTGCCTGCTGGCCACATGCCCTGCTATTTGGTGCCTGCATGTCAGCCTTCTGCAGGGGTCCAGTTGCTGTGACCAGCCCTGCTGGAACAGAAGACTCCCGACTGAAGTACCATCTTGCTTCACCGCCCAGCCCCAGGACCCAGTTGCCCACCCACACCTGCCTCAGGGGTTGCCATGTCGGACACAACATCATCCAGCACCACTGGCAACCCTCAGCCAGAGAGGCAGAGGGCTACCAGCTTCCCTGTTGCAGAAGTTGGTATCCTGGTGGAACAAGTCCTGGGGCATTATGAGGCCCTCTTTGGAAGCTCACGCGCCTACAATGAAGGACGGAAGAGGATCTGGATCGACATCGTGGCTGCCATCAACGTGGAGGAGGTGGCAGCCCGCGACTTGCAACACGTCCGGAAGCTCTGGGAGGACTTCAGGTCCAGAACCCTCAGCAAGGCCCGGCGTCTCCTGAAGGCAAAGCATGCAAAGGGGCGCCGGGTCCACCTTACCAACATGCAGATGAGGGTCCTGGAATGTATAGACCCAGCGCTCCACCTCCAGGTCCTTGGGAGGCTGACCCATCCGGAGTCGAGTGGTAAGTGTGCATGCGTACTGATTGGATGCTGTGCATGTTGAGGTGTGGCAGGTGTGTGCAGGTTGCCCATATGTCTTGGAAGGACCATTTATGGATGTGTATGTACAGGGACATGAGCCTGCCGCATGAGAGTCCAGTCATGTGTGAGGCACATCAACGGTGTATGTGTACAAAAGCATTATGGCCAAATGCATGTTGGGGTGCACACATGTTTACATATCTGTGTATGTACCATGGCATGGTTGGGGTGTGACACATGGATGTGGGTTCCACCTTCATGTACGTGCATGGTGTACATGTGTGTGTAAGGGTATTTGACATGTGTACCAGGAGGTTGCTTGGCAGATGTGACATGGATGCCGAGGATTTCACTGCAACAAGTGGTGTAGATGTACATGTACGTCTGGTGGCGTGTGTGCATGTGTTTGCCAATCCCCGTGTTGCATGTGATGTCAGGCTAACCTTCGGATGGTCATGATGTTGTATTTGTATGGATGGAGCTGGCTGCTGCAACATTCCAGTTCATTTGCGCGTGTGTGTTGATAGAAATGATATGTGTGTTGGAGAGTCTGAGGCCATGTGTGAAGGTTGAGACTGCCACTCATCTGCAACTGTCATGTGTGTATCAGACCATTGTACAGTGCCCTGATGCCTGTGTTCTGTCTCTCCCTGTCTGCAGCATCAACTGATGAAGAGGGCGGAGACGGTGCTGTGGAGCACACAGGCAGGGATCCCACCACCAGCTGGAGAGGCAAGGCCCAGCTCCCCTCCCAGGTTGCCATCTCGTTGGGGAGTGAGGAGGCTGGTGCCGCCACCGCTGCCGCAGCTGCCGGGGGTAGGTCTATGAGGCGGAGGTCGGAGGTGGACTCCTCGGCAGCAGAAGGGGAAGCTGAGACCCCACAGGTCCCTACGGAGGAAGATGGCACGGAGTCATCCAGGTTGGTGGTGGGTGTGGTTGAGGAGGAGGACGTGGAAGTCACACACACGGGGCCTGAAGGGGCGGATTCCACTGGTGCCAGTGGTGCAGTCCAGGGGCAGGGACAGGAGGCAGCACAGGCGGCCGCGGAGGTGCCTGTGTGTAATCCTGTTCCCGATCCTGTGACTGCATCATCCGGCACCAGCAGGGATGCCTTCGTCCAAGTGTCACCCGGGCACCCTGTGGAGCTGTCCCTGACCCATCAGCCAGTCTGGTGGAAGACACATCCCTGCCACAGTCGGGAGTCGGAGGTCCAGCAGGGGTGGCCACCCCAACAACTGGACCCCAGCAGGTGGATGACATGCAGGCAACAACAGGCAGGGCACATGCACGGCAGCAGCAGGCTCAAGGTGGGAGCGATGATGTCTCGGGGCCAACAACATCAGAGGGGCAGGCATCGGACAGAGAGCAGGAGGACCCTCGATTGCAAGTGTTTTCCGTGTGGCAGCGGTTGGGCCATGCCATAGATGCGGAGCGGGGGTGGGCGGAAGAGGCACGGCTCACAATGCTCTTGGGCGGAGAACTCCATGCGCAGGGTGCTGAGGCGGGCCGAGTGCCTCGAGGCAATTCGCAGGGAGTTGGAGTTGAACATGGCATCGTCCCTGCGAAACCTCGGGGACATGGAAGAGGCCCGCCTCCAGGACATAGACCAGGAGTTTGATGATGCCCAGGCCCGGGAAATCGGAAAGTGAGCCATCGGACTAGCCTGCCCCCATAGTATATAGTTTGTAGTGTTAGGTTTCATTTTCATTTATTTTGGGGTGATTGGATTATGCCCCACACTTTTGTATATAGTTCTTTTCTTAGGTAGTTTTTTGGATAGGTTTCATTTCTTTCGTTGGGCTCATGGACCCTGGCTGAAATCGGTGTACATATTTGAACAGTGGATTATGTGAGGATTTTATTTTACTAATCACCATGGATCAATGGATTTTTCAATTTACAGTTCCTTTGGATTTCATGTGGTGGACCGTGAGATTGGACACATTTAGTTTTTCATCACTTTGGATTGGTTCTTCATATGTTTTGTTATTCTGTTTTGGACATACATTTCATTTCATGTTTGAAATATGTTTTATGCTTTCATTTCATTTCATTCATTTTGTTTATAATACATTTTTATTTCTTACTTCCATGTGTGGTATTCGCTCATTGGGTTACTGCATGTGAAAAAGTGGATTTAGACAATCACTGGCACCCAGTGTGTGTGTGTGAGGGGCATGTTTTGATGTGCATAGTTTACTTTTGGTTTGTGTCATGGAATAGCCATTTCAGTGTAGGGTGGATTGAGGACTTGATTGCCTCTCAAGACTGGGGTGGTGTGCTGTGGGATTTTGGTGGACATGAGGCCTATGATTGTGCATCTTTATGACGTTATGGGGGGGACATGAGTCGGGTCCTGCTGGCAGGTGCCCGTCAATGCTGGGTGGGTCGGGATGCAGAGGGACATGAGTCGGGGCCTGCTGGCAGGTGCCCGTCAATGCTGGGTGGCTGGGGGTGCAGAGGGACATGAGTCGGGGCCTGCTGGCAGGTGCCCGTCAATGCTGGGTGGGTGGGGGTGCAGAGGGACATGAGTCGGGGCCTGCTTGCAGGTGCCAGTCAATGCTGGGTGGGTGGGGGTGCAGAGGGACATGAGTCGGGGCTTGCTGGCAGGTGCCCGTCAATGCTGGGTGGGTGGAGGTGAAGAGGGACATGAGTCGGGGCCTGCTGGCAGGTGTCCGTCAATGCTGGGTGGGTGGGGGTGCAGAGGGACATGAGTCGGGGCCTGCTGGCAGGTGCACGTCACTGCTGGGTGGGTGGGGGTGCAGAGGGACATGAGTCGGTGATCACTAGTGCAAGGTGGCATGTGGGCTGGCTGGGGGGCATACCCATGGTGGATGGGCTGCCTGCGGGACATGACCAGGGGTGCAGGGTAGTCCCCTGTTGTGTGGGCTGCCTGCAGGGGCTGGGGAGGGGGTCGAGGGCACACCTGGGAGGACCCACACTGCCAATTCACATGTGTAACACCCCGTGCACCCCACTTGATACATGTACCCCGCTCTGCAAGCGAAATCTCGTGTGAAAGTACCCACGCACCCCTCAGAATACACGTAACCCGCTCTGCAAGCAAAATCGCATGTGAAAGTACCTGCGCATCCCTCAGAATACACGTACTGCGGTCTGCAAGCGAAATCGCCTGTGAAAGTTCCCGCGTACCCCAGAAATACACGTACCCTGCTCGCCCAAGGCCTATCGCATGTGAGTCTCCCCACGCACCACACTGGATACACGTACCCTGCTCTGCAAGCGGAATCGCATGTGGGAGTACCCACGCACCCCTCAAAATACACGTACCCCGTTCAGACAGCAAAATAACGTGTGAAAGTTCCCGCGCACCCCAGAAATACACGTACCCTGCTCGCCCGAGGCCTATCGCGTGTGAGACTCCCCGCGCAACACACTGGATACACGTAACCCGCTCTGCAAGCGGAATCGCATGTGGGAGTACCCGCGCACCCCTCAGATTACACGTATCCCGCTCAGACAGCGAAATCGCATGTGAGAGTACCCGCGCACCCCTCAGTATACACGTACCCACTCAGACAGTGTAATCACGTGTGAAAATTCCCACGCAACCCAGAAATACACGTACCACGCTCGCCAAAGGCCTATCGTGTGTGCAACTTCCCGCACCCCCCAGGAATACTCGTTCCCTGCTCGCGCAATTGCAGTGTAGTGGCCCTGTTAGCTGGTCCAGGGTTAGCGTGGCCCTTTGCGCTGCATTGGGGATTTCAATGGTTTTTCCTTGTGCAAGGGGTGTTCTTGGGGGTGTAACTGGCGCTGCGGGATGTTCTCTGCACCAGCGCTCAAAATGCCTTGGCAATTGCATGAATACGCGGTGCGCCAGAATGCTGTTTAGCACACATGGCTGAAACACGCTGGCACACGCTCCCTCTCTGTGCTGCTCACGTGCGCTGCCTCTGCGCTGAAATCTATGAATTACCCCGTTAGTCTCTTTAGTCTGATTTTACTGTATGCCTTTGAATCCATTGCTCGATTGAGATTTTGTTTCTGAAAAATTAAATAAAGTTGACTAAATAAAATAAAAAAATAAAAAGGTAACTAACCTAGCTAGAGTCATCCTATTCTCTAGGTTGAATAAGTAATTTGACCTAGGACAACCTTGTCGTCTGTGCAGATCGAGTGCCATAATGAAATGGGGTCTATTTGTAGTTGGCCTCTGGTGTAATGCTGTATTAGTGATATAAAAGCTCTGTGGCCGTTGCTGAGGAGACACCCAATAAGGAGCACAGACATTTTTGCACAGATGCTGCAACAGAGAGTGGGTGAGAAATTCCCCAAACACCAGCACCATAACAGGAAATGCAACCAGACTTAGCCTGATAAGCATTAATAGTTGGGAGAACTGCTCCGCTCCGGAGCAGTTGATTGACTTAACAATATGAGCTGACCAGGTGTTCATATCTTTGAATTAGATGCCTAAGTAATCAAACTTAATCAAATGTATGGATTCTTTTAAAATTAACATTCTTGACAGAGATGAATGTGTTTGACCTCTTATTTCTATTAAAACCAATTAAAACTTATTTAGAGCTATAGACTGGTTTGTCCCTGGACTTCATTGTATCTACGCAGGAGTTTAGAAGTACCTGTAAGGCATTGGGTGTCCGTCCCAGTAGGACTGCATTGCCTGCAAAGCCCTAGGCAAATACTGGGCCTCATTCCGAGTATGGCGGTAAGGGATAGCGGCCACCGCTAACGAGAGCGGTGGCGGTAATCCCTTACCGCCATACTCCGAGTTCCCTTAGCGCCATGGTGCTTTTAACACCTGCTTTTAGCAGGCGTTAAATACCATGGCGCTAAGGGACCTTGATGTTAATTACGCCACCGTAATTTACGGTGGCGTAATTGACGCCTTCCCCACTCCCATTATGCCCTATGGGGCAAGAATGGGAATGGGGAAGGGTAAATGGGGATTGGGGAATTACCGCCCCGCCAACCTTGGAATGGGGCGGTAATTCCGCCAACCACCAAGGCGCTGCCGGTCCGGGTACGGCGTCAACCAAGGCGTTAATAGCGCCATTGGTTAGCGCCGTACTCGGAATGAGGCCCACTGTGCCTAGAAATACTTGTGTACAGGCTCGTTATAAATGTCACATCATATCATATCATGTTATACCTAAGAAGGATGGAACATCAGCAGGGTTACTTAAAAGAGTTTCTCCAGGCCCTCAACATAACGTTTTAATAGGATGGGGGCCATAAAACATTCCTGGAGGACTCCTCTGCTCATCTTAAATGTATATGTGCATTCACAAACTTTCCCAACATACAATATAATAAAAGGCCAGATGTATGTTTGTTCAATCCAGCCATGCTCAGTAGAGACTGCTAGCTTTGCATGTTATCACCGCTAGAGGGAGCTGTTGCCTGAGAAATATATAAGGCCAGATGTAATATTAACACCCTGAAAATGTCTCTTCTAACGCACGTTGGCCCATGTATGCAGGCTTTCACACTAGTATGTAATAAAAGCCTTGGTATTTAAATATAATTGAATGAGACTCGTGTCTATATTCAAATCACAAAGGACTGACCACAATAGAGGTCTGTTCACCTTGATAAATGCCATTGAAAGCTCCATAAATGTCAAATACAAGGTACCCCCTTTTCACTTCATTGTATTTATCAATGGCAAGGGACAGGATTAGGCACTGCCCAGTAATTCTCTCCACCTGTTGGGAGCCTATCCACCAGTACGCACCCAAGATTTTTGAAGGCACCCCACTAAAGATAATAGATCTAAAGCAGGAGGGGTCAGTGCAGGGGCCCTTTTAGAGCACTGGAACAATGCTCAACAGTAACCCTAATGATGGGAGTTCTCTTGTAGAGAGGATAACCTTAATAAAATAAACAGGGGAGCTCAAATATCAGATGAAAGCTTTCACAGATCCCATGGGTCTCCATCTGGTCCAGGGGCCATGCAGGAGTGGAGACTAACAATGGCCTTACGCACCTCTAATAAAGTAATACTATCATCCAGCAAATTAGATGGTGAGAGGGAGATACATTGCCTAGTCTCCATCCCCGCACTGAGGCAGACATAAACCTTAGTATAATGCATTAGCCATTGTGCTCTGGTAATTATTGCCTGCCATGGGCTCTGTACTGGACCAATGTTCAGAGTTTAAAACTAAGGTCACTATGATCCAAAACTGAGTGGTATCTTTTTAATGGTAGGCTTCCCACATATGGGCTCAATACCAATGTATGTGTGATCTTTGACTCCTGGATAGCATGTCGATACTTTTTACAGGCCCACCCTATTTTGCAGCCTTAGATTCTGGGGTTTTTAGCAGCTTTATAAGCATAAGCTTTGCAGCTCTGCAGTTCTTCCTGAACCAAGTTTTCAGTTGTCTATGGGGCTTATTGGTCGAAAAAGGAACTGCGAACAATGTAATTTAATTCAGAGAATAGTTTGCCATAGTCACAACCTCTAAGGCTGTAATGTGCCACTAAGCATAGTACTGAATCAAAAAATAGTCAACTAGGACATTGAGTGATCTTATAGAGGTGTTATGTGCCGGGGGTCTAACATAAATTTAAATATTTTGCCTTGCTTGTTAGTAAAGGCCACTTTGGAAAACATTTCAAGAATACCCTAGACCTCACTTGTATTGTGGTCCAATACTTACCCCTCATTCAGGGTCACCGATGCAGGAACATATGAAACCCTGGTATTTATATTGCCCCCAAGCAGGAAAAACTGATCCGGAGCTAAAAAATACCATGTTTCAATTGAAAGTGTGTGTAACGTTGCTTGTAAGTCTGAACAGTGAACCACTGCAGTTGTTGTACATATTAATCATTACACTCCTGCTCTTATTCCTGTTCACAACTCTTAGAATTTGAAGGTTTGCCAATGACGTTGGAGCCAGAGTTAGATCAATAACTAGCAAGGTGGAATCCCAGGTTACAATGACACTCTTTGCTTTACCATGTGATGCATTTTCCGGCTGGAGTACACACTGCAGAACACCTTGGAAAATAAAGGCTCCAAGGTTTCTTACAAAAATATTATATTTAATGATGCAATATATGTACACCATTCCGGGTCCATTAGCTCAGTGTTTATGCCAGCAATGTTCAAAGATTCAACTTTCAGAGCATTAGAGATGTAAGAGGGCAATTCTACAAGCCCAACAGCCTTGTCCACTGCTGCTATGTCTGATCAAGAGGTACAGAGGTCAGATGGAATAGCAGTGTTGCCAATGGTAGGAAGTCAGTCCTCTTCATCAAGATGACTCAGAGGCTCAAATCTATTCCTGAGCTCAGGAATAATACATAGAGGAGTGGCAGCCCCACCCAGGGACTGAAGACCATTGATTTATTTATTTATTGGATATTTATAAGGAGCTGTACAACAGGAAAGTGTTTCAAAGCACCACCAGGCACTGGGAAGGGAACAAGGGAGAAAATAAACAATTAAATTGACAGTGAATAAATAGAAATGGACAGAGGTCATACTAGGCCTTGTGATATTTGAAGCGTGCCAGAGGTGCCCGTGGGGGAGATAACAGGTAAGTGCATGGGCAGAGACATCCCAGGCGAAGAGGGAGGTCTGCCACCCAGCAGTTAAGTGCAGAGTGGAGGCAAACCACCCAACAGGCGGGTGTGAGCCCAGAGGGCAGTGCTGGGGAGGTACTGGGAGTGATTAGGCAGAAGGCCAGGACCCTATTAGACTCTTGAGGGACCAGGCTGCCAATCACAGCAATAGAGGGGATGGTTACCACGGGAGGGTGAGAGGGAAGATGAGGAGAAGAGTTGTTTTGAGTTGTCTTGAGTTGTTTTCAGAACTTGAGGGGGTCTGTTTCTAGAGGGAGAGAGAGGGGGAGGTTGTTCCATAGGAGGGAGCCAGCTAAGGAGAGATAGCTTGCCCCGGCTCTCTGCTTGGAGAAGCGTTTGATCACCATAGAGTTGGAGGCAGAAGATGCTAGGGATCTAGAAGGAGCGTATTTAGTGAGAGAGAGTTGCAGGTACTGCAGTCCTAGGCCAAAAGACAGCCTTGTGGATGATGCAAAGGGTCTTGCATTTGATCCTTGCAGCAAACTGGAGTCAGTGGAGAGATTTTAGAGCTGGAGAGATACAGTCCCAAGGCTTAAGGCTAAGGATAAGTCTTGAAGCCCTATTCTGGATTAGTTGAAGAGGACGGAGGCAGATTGGGGAAGAGGCTGTTACAGTAGTCTAGACTAGAGAGGACCAGAGCTCTAGAGACATTGAGCTTCTGGGTGAAGGTGAGGAAAGGAATAATGCCCCTAAGGAGGTGAAGTTGAAAGTAGGCTTTCTTGGCAAGTTCTAAGATGTGAGGAGTAAAGGAGAGGGAGGAGTCGAAGATGGACCTCAGTGGAAGGAGGAGGGGCACCCATAGAGGATGGCCATAGTTCAGGACGGAAACAGGGAGCAGGTGTCCCAATAGGAAGGGTCTCGGTCTTACTGGCATTAAAACAGAGATCATTGGAGGTGCACCAAGACTGAATAAAAGACAATCAGTGAGGGATTATAGAGGAGGAGGAAGAGGGGAGCTTTGAATTGAAGAAGAGTTGTGTGCCACATGCATAACCCTAGAAGTGAGGAGAGAAGGCAGAGATCAGGTGAGCAAGAGGTGCAAGGTAGATGTTGAAAATCCAAGGCAAAAGGTTAGAGCCCTGGGGACACCACATTTAGCGAGAGTGATGGAGGAGGAGAAGGATCCCAAGAGCATCTGGGAAGGACAGTCAGTGAGGAAAACTACCATGAGATGTTGCATTATTTGCCATGTTTCTGGTCATATTCATCTGGCCCACACGGCCTCCAAATTCAACTGTTGGATCAAACAATGACCCGTATTAATGGGAGCAAAGGTGGTTGAAAATGATTAAAGAAAGGGTTTATAAAAAAAGGAAAGGAAGAATCCTAATTTGATCATGGATTTCAACTTTGGGCAGGAACCTCCATATGATATTACTAGCTATGGATGGATGTCTGTGTGTAATGGCCACATAGTCACCTTGGAAAAGTTTAGGTCCCCTTCCAACACCATTCACTCTGTGAGCCAGTAGTAGATGCCAGTTTGATTCTACACATAGGATAGTACTGCTGTTAATGAAGTAAATAGGTTGCAGACTTAGTGCCAATGTCGACTCTAATTGAACATGTCTTAGCTTTGTAACCTGGGCAGGGCCATCTTAAGCACTTTTGGGGCCCCGGCATGGACATCTTTGGGGGCCCCCCTCCACCAATCCAAAGGAATTTAGTTAAATGATCAAGAATATCAGGTTGCGCCCTCCGCCCATCGTCGCGATAACAACCCATAGATTGATATGCTGCCTTGCAGTATTCAAAATAAGCATGTTTACTCCCTTTAAGTCCCCTTACTATCTTCATATTTGCTCTAATCAGAAGGATTAATAAGTAGCATTTGAAGGCCAACATTATCAGTCTACGAAGAGGTTACCTCTGTTCTGGCATAGATACAGGAGACTTTATTGCAGCTTGTTGTATTAATGCAGGGCTGTATGTAAAAGGTGCATGTAAACAAGAATAGACAGAGAACTCACAGTAGCTGCCTCACAGAATGCAAAAGTGCTCAAGCATGAATAGAGAAGACTAATTGGAAAGAAGGAGAAGGCTACACATACCATGGCATGGATAGTGCGTGCAGATTAGAAGCTACCAGGAAGGTGTCTGTATCCAGACAGCCTGAGGTTAGAAGTGGGACATGGTTTTCAAATATTGCTGCCATTAGAGATCAAAGGAACAAGTGCCTTTGGTGTGCAATATATCAATGCTCACTATTATACCGGAAGCAACACCATAGCCAATGAAACCATGTGTGAGACGTTTTTGAAGATCATACCCTGCTGACAATTTTGAAAGGTTTAGGGACTGGCAATTTTGAGAGGTTAGGCAAAGCAAGATTATATTAGATGCCCAGGATCGCACATTGGTTAAGGTGTGAAGCTGGGATTTGTGCTAACACTGCAAAGTCTGCATTTGAACACTTTCTTTTCCAGTTTTTACTATGAACTAAAATAATCTCATTTTATGGAACTGACTTGGACAGTACACAAAACACATTAAAAATCATGACCATTTAAAATAAAAAAAATATTACAGAAGGGTGTTACGCAAAATGAGAATGATTCTTGGTTCATTTTCCGCATCCTCAAGGGAAGTATATAAGTACAAGCATACCAATGAATGTGATTCAACAGATTTCATCTGGGTTTGTCTTTTGTATTTTAAAGCTTTCAATACTTCCAAAACACTGGCATTTGAAATTGTCATTTATAAACATGCAGAAAAATCTTTGACTTTTACAAAAAAGCAAAGCGCTGTTTGTGTCAAACCAGCAGACCTTAAAATCTGCTTGCCCGAGGCCTGCAACATCTGGTCCACTCTCTTCTGTCTACCAACCCTTCCACTCAAATGGCCTCCATAAGAAGAAAGATCAAGTAATTGGCTAAACGATGCCACCAGCATGCGAGAAGGCAAACCTCACAGAAGACAGCACAGTAATATAAGAGTTATTAGATGATTTTACCAGGATCACTGTATCATCTGCTGGCAAAGCCAGGATACAAGCATGAACACTTTGGTTCCACAGTTTTGAATTTTGGATACTTATTCATCTCACAGTTTATAATCATCATTGGATGTGACTGCTTGGTTTTACAACACTCCATCTGAACAAACCAATTTCTAGACCTTCACCATACGGATGAGATGTTAGTTTTTATAGCAACAACTATCTGGTGCAGTTATATTGCTGATACTAGCACCTGTTGTGCTGCAAAACCAAGTACATGTGCAGGCAGGTTTATGAAGTTCAGACATAGCAAAGGCTCAGCTAGCCCTGCTGGAATGTGCAATTCTAATCTTGCATATGTACACATATTTCTGAAACGAGTGCTTAACACACTGAGCTAACTTCTGAACCATTGTGGCACTCAATTTATAAATATGCATTTTAACTTTGGCTATTGCACAGGATCAACATAATCCCCACAGGAAGGAAAGAATGATACAGGAGTTCTGCCGTAAGGAACACACAAAATATGCATACCACAGTGAACACAGAAATCATTACACAATTAATTGATCAAGCAAAACGTACTTGTCAAAACAGACAGGCAATAGGTTTAGAGCCTGAAAACTGGCATCCCCCACAATTACAGTTAAATAACCAAATAAAAGACACTAATGGACACACCCCAGTAGGGAATGAGACCAGGACCAAGTGCAAGTGAGGTAAAAGATAAGTCTTTATACACATTTAAAATGGGGCACGCAGAGGACTCTGCTACTCTGAGAGCGCTCTGCCCAAACAACGATAAATACACAAAAACACATCATCGATGACATGTTCTATAGGGGATACAATTAGTAATTTCATTGGACAAAGGGGATTGGTCAGTATGTTTTCGTATAGGGACGATGCTTCAGGATTGGTCGCTTCAGATTGTAACTTCGTGGAGCACGCGGTTCAGCTGGGCTCATCTGGGAGGGGTGCGGGGTCAGGCGATGTCCACGTTTCTGTAATTCAGACTATCTAACATTTGCCCTTTTGGCCACTCATACCTTAGCCTTATTCATAAATCTCAACAAGCAATATATATATATATATTATTGGAATTTTGACCTGAACAATAAAAAGTAAGGGTACATGGGTCCAGGTGTTTTATCTAACTTAGTATTTCAGTAGCACATTAATCAAGTGTCTCCTTCGATCTGCTGCGGGTCTATTACTGTTTGTTAGTGCGAGAAGAATATATGGCCACATGGGATTAGTGATAGGGGGTGAACTGGAGTGGTACACCGGCGAGGGGCATGCAACTGTTACATCAAAAGAGGTGTAGGGTTAGGGGGCTTGTGGTCTATATTTCTTTAGACATGCTCTTCTAGTGCAGAGGCAGATTTGTGTTTCCCAAGGAGATGAAGTCATTATTGTTCGTGTGGGCCTGGCACTTAACCAGGGCCACCATCGTTGGTTCTGTTAATGCTTCTATCAGCTCTTTTAGAAGCTCAGCTTGTTGTACCGGGGACCCATCTGCCCTCCTGAACTCTCTCCTCCCCCATCGTGACAATACCTGTGTACTATAGTGGTAATGTACACTGAGTCTGTGTAAATAGTTACTGCACACCCTTTTGCTGTGTGTAAGGCTTCAATTAGTGCTACCAATTCCACTGCTTGTGCTGAAAAATGTGCTGGCAACCGCTTTTGCATTATTATCTCATATTCCCCTTCTTCTAGTCTCACCACTGCTGTCCCTATGTGTTTTTCTCCTGTCTCTGGGTGTATTGACACTGACCCGTCTACAAAATACACTTCTCCTTCCTCCAGGGCATTCTCGTTTGCTTTGGACATGTCATCCTCTTCCCCCTTGTGTGTGGCACAGTCATGGTTTTGCATATCTTCTATGGTACATGCCTCTGTGAGGAACGTGGCTGTGTTTACTGTTTTGCATCGCACTATGTGTATGTTTGGACTCGAAAGAATACTCTCATATGCTGTGGCTCTCTGTGTTGTCAGTGTGGATTTTAATCTTTGAAGGATGGCAAACAATGAACGTTCAAAAAACAACATTACTGGACATCCCATTACAATTGTGGTGTTTTTTTCAATTGCAAACGCGGCGGCTGCAAGAGCCTGTTCGCATGCAAAATGTCCCTCCATTACCGCATCAAGTGTTCCGCTGTAGTATACTAGAGGCTTGTGCCCTACTGATGTTTTTTGTATCAGCACTACTGTCATCAGCATTCCATCACCTTGTGAGAACAGGTAGAACTCACGGTTATAATCAGGGGTTGCTAGAATGGGTGCTGTTGAAATCAGATCTTTGAGTGTGTCAAAGGATGTGCTAATTTCTGGGGTCCATATTAATGTTGTGTTTTCTCTCTGTGCTTCTTTTAGTGCATGCAATATGGGTATCGTGTATGCTGCATAGTCCAATATCCATGCTCAGCAAACATTTTGCACATGCCAAAGAATTTTTGCATTTGCTTTACTGTGTTGGGTTTGCTAACTGCACGCACTGCTGCTGCTCTCTCTGGTATTATTCTTTTGCCATCTTTTGATATGAGTTGTCCCAAGTACAACACTTCTGTTAGACAGTATTGCAATTTTTGTTTATCACTTTGTACCCGTTGTGGGCTAGCAAGGTAAGCAATATTATTGAGTCATTTCTGCACTGTTCCTCATTCTCTCTGCAAATTAGAAGGTCATCCACGTATTGAATAATTGTGCTTTTTGTGTCAATGGTCCTGAGGTCTTCATGCAGTATCCTGTTAAAGATACTTGGGCTTTCACAGTATCCCTGGGGCAACCTGCAATGCTCGTACCTCTTTCACCCGAGGGTGAACGCTGTCAGGTATTGTGACTCTGGGTCCAGTGGTACAGAGAAAAATGCATTTTTCAAGTCTACCACTGTGAAACATGTCGCTGTTGTTGGGATGCTGCACAGAATTGATGCAGGGTTTGGGACAAGTGGAAATTCCTTTTCTATGATGTCATTAAGAGGCCTTAAGCCCTGCATCATCCTCCAAGCCCGGCCCTTCACTTTTTAAATTGGATAAATGCAAGTGTTACAGAGTGAATTTGATGGCACGATAATCCCTTGCTCTAATAGGGCATGTATCGTTTCTTTTATCCCCTCCTCTTCCTCCCTTGATAGTGGGCATTGTTTTACAAAGGGCAGTATTGCACCGGGTTTGAGCTTGATCTTAATGGGGGTTACTTCCTGCAGGAGTCCTACATCATGGGGCCCTGTGGTCCACAGTATGGGAGGTACTTGTTGCATATCCTGGTCGAAAAATGCCGGCGATGCACTGACAATGGCCATGAGGGGTGTTGTCACTTGTCTGTGTTGAATCATTTTTTTTTTAAACGGTTTTTATTATTTTTTAAAACAAACAAACAATACAAACCAAACTGGCAGCGCTTTTTGCAACAATCACATGAACATCTATTAGTCAAGACCACTGCTCCCCCAATCCCTCCCCCCTCAAGAGCTTGTTTGTCCTTCTCATTCCGTATCTGCTGCGTGTGGCAGGGTATCACCTCCTTCTGAGACTGCAGAATCCGTTATTGTTCCAAACAGTCCTGCTATTAATACTCTCCATGCCAGCAGGGTACTCACTTCTTCTTCCTCACACATGCTACATGCCTAAGCCATACCGCCGTTTCAGCCTCCGCCCATTTCTGCAATTCCCGCCACCATACCTCCACCCGTGGCTTATGGCACTGCTTCCATCCCATGGCAATCCTTCGTTTTGCGAGCACATATGCCAAGTCCTTCAATTTCCCAACATGTTTAAGATTCCGTGTTCTGGGAAACCCTCCCAACAGGCAGGCCCAGGCCGTATCTATAATGAGCGTGACCCGTTTGTCCGCTAGTTTTTGCGCCACTTCTCCCCAGAAACTCTCAATCAATGGGCAAGACCAAAACATGTGTGTCATATCAGCATTTTCCTTATCGCATTTTGGGCACGCTTGTCGTCCCGCATTTACAAACTTTGATATTCTCATCGGGGTCATGTAAGCTCTGTGCGTTATATACAACTGTATTTGTTGTTATCTAGCATTTCTTGACACCTTCTTGTGGTATCCCATAGCACGCTCCCACATCCCATCTTGCATCTGTGCTCCCACCTCTGTTTCCCAATCCAACCTCAAATGCGTCAATTCCTTCCCAACCCGGGTCATCACCATCTCATACAATCTAGAGATCTCATGCCCCCCTTCTGATATGTCATATATTGTCCACATAGTGGCGTCTGGTTCCTCGCCAATACAGTCTCAGGCCAGATTTTATGAATATTTTCCACCAGCCTTAGGTACATGACATACTGGCCCCTATGCAAGCCCCCCTCTTCCCCTAGTCCTTCAAAATCCCTAATGGCCCCCTCTTTCCAGACATCCCCCAATGTAACCAGCCCGACCGACTCCCAGTAGGTCCTGATTATCATCCTTAGTTGTTTGTCTTCCCCTGCCCAAGCAAAAAACGGCACCTGCGGGGAACACGGGTACGGGTCCTCTATCATTCGACATACTCTACGCCACATCTTCCACCCCAGCAACATCATTCCTGGGCGCTCCTTCATTTCTGACCTAGGCAACCAAATAATTTCCTTCAGGTAAAACGGAGTGCAGTCCTGTCCAAACAGCCTAAATTCAGGAGTTACCTCATCAGAGAGCCATTTGACCACATATTGCAACTGACCAGCTACATAATAGGCCTCAAAATTAGGCAGCTTAATACCCCCCCTTTCATAGAAATTCTGCAACTTCCATAGCACCACTCTATTCCGGGTGCCATGCCATAGGAAGTCTCTGCACATACTATTCAGCTTGGCAAAAAACTTCTTAGGTATCATATACAGAATATTGCTGAAAAAATGTAAGAACCTAGGCAGGACCACCATTTTGAGCATCGCCCTCGCCCCATCATTGCCAACGGCAACTTCGCCCAAAACTTCATGCTTATATGGATTTTTCCCACAGCCACCTCGGTGTTATTCAAACCGCCCGTGGTATCGGTAACACTGGCAACCGCTCCGGAAGGGTTCCTCTATAGCTACCCAATGGGAATATGCTCGATTTTTGGGGGTTCACCGCTATGCCAGACAGTTCTGCATACCTTTCCATTACCTCCAGAATATATTGAAGATTTTCCTCTGGATATTTCAAATATAATAGCAAATCATCAGCATACAGGGGTATTAGGTGTTTCTCTCCCCCTACCTCAATGCCTATCATGTCATATTGTTGCCGAAGGTACACTTCCAGGGGCTCCAGGGCCAGAATATATAACATCGGGGACCAGGGGCACTCTTGTCTGGTGCCTCTGCTAAGTTGCCACCTCTCGGATATCACCGCTCCTGTACGTACCCTAGCTAGCGGCTCACTGTACAGCAACTTCGCCCACCTAACATAGCCCGGCCCCATCCCGTATTCCTTCAGGGCCTCCAGCAACCACGACCACCTGGCTGAGTCAAAAGCTTTGACTGCATCTAAGGACACAACCGCCATTTCGCCCTCGCTCTTGCACCCCCATTCAATCACCTGGTGGAGTCGCCTATGGTTGTGGGTTATATTCCTGTTGGGGACATAACCTGTTTGGTCCGGATGTATCAATTTACTAATAACTCTCCACAATCTATTAGCCAGGACCACTGTCTAAATCTTGCCGTCCTGGTTCAGCATTGACAAGGGCCTATGGGAGCCGCAGCTCTGCCCTGGTTTGTTGGGATTAGGGAGCGGTATTATTATCGCTTCTCTAAGCGATTCCAGCAACCGGCCCACCTCAAACGATTCATTAAGCATTTCTAGCCTGGGGGGGAGAACCTCCTCTCTATATGCTTTATAAAATTCGCTACGAAGTCCGTCCGCACCCGGGGTCTTACTGGTGGGCAGCTGCCTCACCACCTCCTCCAATTCCTCCAAAGTAATCAGTGCATCCAGCTCCTCTCTTTCTTCGGCACTAATCTTAGGTAATCCCATATCTCTTAGAGTTTCCCTTTTCTCCTCTCGGCTGCCCCCCCCCTTTGTCCTCATATAGTGCCCTGTAATAATCCAAGAATGCCTCATTGACTCCTTCTTGGGTGTTCGCTACCTCTCCATCCTCTCTGGTTATCGTGCTAATCGGGGGCCTAGGGGTTTCACTCTTGTATAGCCACGCCAAGAGACGGCCCGTTTTATCCCCACCTGCATGCTGCCTCTCAACATACTTCTTATAGTTAAGGTTGCAGAGCCTTTCCCAAAGTTCCACACACCGCTGCTGTAGTTTAGGTACTAGCTCCGCATCCCCCCCTCCCCTATTGAGTTCCCGTTCCAGTTCATCCTCAGCTTCCCCTAACTCTGTTAGGACCCCACCCTGCAGACCCTTTGATTTAGCAATGGCAGCACCCCGCAACACCACCTTAAAGGCTTCCCAGAGCGTTCCCGCTGAATCCACACTGCCAGCGTTCTCTTCGAAATAATGTATGATCTCGTCCCTGATATCCTCTCTGAAGACCGGATCCTTGAGCGCCTCAGCCCGGAAGCGCCACGTCGGTATCCGCACTCTGGGGCTGTAGTACTGCCATCCCAGGACCAGAGGCGAGTGGTCCGACAGGACCCTCGCTTTGTATTCTATTTGGGTGGTCTCTACCACCACATCTGGAATGGCAAAAAAATAATCAAGTCTCGTATACAGTTGAGTAATGCGAATACTGTTCCTCATTAGGATGTTTCAGCCTCCAAACATATGCCAGCCCGAAGTCGTCGAGCAGTGTCTGCAATGCCCTGGCCGCTGGGGTGGGCCTATCAATCTTATCATCAGATCTGTCTACTCTGGGGTTCAGCACACAATTAAAATCCCCTCCCCAAATAACCACCCCACCCACACACCCAGGTTGGTACACAGAGTCCTAAAATATGCCGCCGTGTTTTGATTGGGGGCATACTTATTTACAATGCACACCTCTTTATTCTCCACCAGTGCCTTCAATATGACCATCCTCCCCTCTGTATCCACCACCTCTTGTGTAAGTTGGAGCGGAACGTGCGGTGCCACCCAGACCAACACTCCCCTAGCGTAGGCAGAATACGGAGAACCCACTACAATACCTCTCCACTTCTTCCCCACCAGTTCCAACTTTTCCCGAGTCAGATGCGTCTCCTGCAACAGTGCAATATCAATCTTCTGTATTTTCAAATACATCATGACGTTGTTCCTCTTTAAGTAACTATTGAGTCCCCTGACATTCCACGTTATGATCTTAAGATCCCCCATAGCTCATAAGTATCCCCCCCCCTTCCGTGCAGCAAATCCCACCTGCCCACGCGATACAGATACAACCCTCTGGCTTTTTCTTGTAGCCTCATGTACAAACTCGAATTCCCCATAACTATGTACACCCCAAACTCCCCACTTCCCTCCCCACCCTCTACCCATCCCTTCCCCAACTGCTGCCCAGCTCCATCCATGGAACTCAGGCACCCCCACATCTATCCCTGCAAGCACCAACCAATGCCCAGAGCTCAGTAGGGTGAAGTCGCTCTAATGGCCACTTAACTAAGGTTACTAAGTGGGGTAAAGAGATCCGCTCTGCAAGGCTCCCCTAAATACAGCAATAGTCACAGTGCTCATAATATATTGTGCAACAGTCTGACTTTCTCTGCCTAAGGCCCCTCAAATGACTATAATCAAGTCCCAGAGACCTATTTCGTGCCATCTTGTACCGCCCTCCTCGTGCACTACTTATCTCCTCCATCTCCTCTTCCCATCCGAACGTCAGGCTCCTGGGGACATCCCTGCGCATTGAGCCATCCCATGGCGTCCTCCGGAGTCTCAAAAAACAAAGTCCTGTGTTTGTGAAAAACTTTCAATTTCGCCGGGCACAGCAACATGTATTTATGGCCCGCCTCTCTCAATCTCCGCTTTACCGTCCCAAAGTTCATACGGCTACGCCGCACAGTCATGGTATAGTCCGGGTAGGCCGTTATGTTTGCTGCTCCTCGTGTAATTGTTCCTCCCTTGCAGAAGTGTTCTAGTATCCTCTCCCGGTCCCGGTAATTAAGGATTTTGGCAATTACTGGCCTAGGTGGGTTTCCCGGTGGCGGCCTCCTTGTTAGAGCTCTATGCGCACGTTCCACCGCAAATCCTTGAGATAAGGCTCCTGCGGGTATCTCCTGTAACAGCATAGATTCGATGAACTCCGTGGGATCGTGGCCCTCCGATCCTTATGGCAGGCCCACAATGCGAATGTTATTCCGTCGGGCGCATCCTTCCGCCTCCTCCGCCCTGTTCTCCAAGTTGCCCACTCTCTGCACCAGGGCATGCAATTCGGCCTTATGGGAGGCACAATCCGTAGTGTTCGGGCTCACCTCTTTCTCGAGGGTCTCAGTGCGATCCGCCAGTAAATTCACGTCCTCCTGCACCTCACCGACCTTAAGGTCCAATGCCGTTTTCAGCTCAGTTACGGCCAGTTCAAGCTTAGCCTCCCGGGCCGCCTTCAGGTCCGCAATCGCAGCCAGGACCTCTTGGTTAGTACCCGTCACAGGCATGCCGCCTGCAGGCGACTTATCCTTGCTCTTGGAACTTTCCAGACCAGGGGACGTCTTGGCGAAGTCGTCCAATGTGGGCTGCTTCGCCTTCGGTCTCACTGTTCTATTAGACATGACCCAGGGGACCTGTGTTCCGCGCAAGTTACAAATGCGCACACAGTACGCTCCTATCGCCCGACCACCGTGCGGCCTGCTCCTTTCTTTGTTCCGGTCGTTGATGGCCATTTTGTTTTGTCTTCCGTCTCCGGCGCTCCTTATCTTTTTCGCACAAAACTCCGCCACCGTTCCTCGCACGCCTTCCAAAAGTTCACCAAGCGCAGTCAGACCGTTCACACACCAACATGTGTGTTTTCAGCAGTCATAGGCACGTTGTTATGCACTATTTCGCCAGGATCATTTCAGGATCTCGGGAGCTCCTCCAGATCTCGTCCTCCTACATGGCCCTCGTAGCCACGCCCCCCTGTGTTGAATCATTATCTCACACGGAATGGAAATTGACATTATTATTTCTCCAACAGTGTCATTGTCAGTGAACAGCTTCTCATCTGATATGTCACGTAGTGCTACATTGGGGTCTATGCACAGCACTGTCCGCCACTCACACCCATGCATGTCCATTCCAATAACTGTGATCCGGCGCGTGGATACTTCTACTGCATGCAGATCTATGGACACTATCAACCCGGGCACCACCTTGGGGGCTGCCACGGGGCGAAATACAATTTCCGATGGTACTCGCCACTCTTGCCGTGTTATCTCTGGTACTACTCTCGCCAACACCTGTATCACCTGCACAAACATGTCTGTGTCAATGGGTATCCCCGGACTGTTAGTTCATTGGCATGCATGTGTTTAACAACATGGCCCTCATGGCACATATCCCTAGTGTTGAACACACTATTCCTCTTTCTGTAAATGAGATGCTCATATTTAGCTTGCTGAGGAGGTCCCTCCCGAACAAGCAAATCTTCATAATACAACAGGGGTGCCTGCACTGTTTTCCCCCCCACTGTTACATCCAAATCATCAGTGTATGGAACCTCGACCACTGCTCCAGAAAATCACTGCGTCTCCATTTTTCGGTTTGAAAGCGGAAACCGGCCTTCTTTTAGACACGATTTGTTTGCTTCTGAGTCCACCATAAAGATTAACTGTTTGTTTCCTATCTCTGCCCCCACAAGTGGTTCCTCGTCTGTGCAGAGGGTCGTCTGTGTTCATATGCATACCGGGGATCTGCTTGCTCTTCGCGTCTATATACACCAATAGGCAAGCCATAAGGGCTGAGTCCACCATAAAGATGAACTGTTTGTTTCCTATCTTCGGCCACATCAGTGGTTCCTCGTCTGTGCAGAGGGTCGTCAATAGTACTGGACATGCAAGTGCTCTCTGTGGGCTGTCCTATGCTGGGTGTCTCATTGTTTCATGATTGTGGAAAACACTGTCTCCCACTACTACTGTCCCTCTGAATGGTGCGGGTGCGCCATTTGCTGTTGTGGCGAATGGGTTGCCGCATGCAGGTGTCATGTGACTTTGCGATGGTGGGTGTTGCTGTGACCTGCAGGGGTGCTCTGTGTTCATATGCATACCGGTGATCGGCTTGCTCTTCGTTTCTATATCCACCCACAGGCAAGATAGGGGCTACCTGGGTGGGGGTGGACATACTGTTGTTCATTTTGGTAAGACACCTTGCGGCGACTGCAACATTCTCTTGAAAAATGACCCCACCTATCACAATTCCAACACACTCATTGCCCTCCTCCTCTGGGCCCCTGACTTCCATACCCCCCTCTCGATCCTCTCTGCCCACCTCGTCTCTCTTCTGGCCCTTCCTTGCCATTGTGGTCCTTCATACTGCTCCTCGCCAGCCCATTGTTCCTGTCCATTTGCTGCCCAGTTTGCCGCCATTCTTGCCTGTATTGCTATTGGCCCCTCCTACCCATCTCCCAGCCGTTCTGCAAGTAGGGCAGCAGCTACTGCTGCGACCTTCACCAATTTCATTTGAAATAATTTTGCCTCGTCCGCCAACCTTTTCTGCACTATCTCCTTTTCCCTCTCTTTGATCCTCCGACAGTGGTGCACTATGATGCTCTGTATTTCTGGCCAGCCTTTCGCGCCTATCCCTGCAATTTTATCTAGTGCCTTCTGTACTTCCTTTGGGAGGCCCCTCTTAATTATGAAGTGAAAAATGGAGGTGGACTGATCCCACACCGTGCCCGTTTTCTCCCTCCACATATCCTGCACCCGAAGAATGTAAGTCGCAGCATCTTCGTCCTCCCCCATAGTGCACTCCATTACTGACTGCAAATCATAGTGCCTGGGAATGTGCTCCTCAGTGCGTCCTATAGCCCAGCCCTCACAATGTTAAATGATGCTCCATCATGGCTGTTAGGAAAGATTTCTTATTTGTGGGTAATTTTCCTTCCATGTGGCAACCCCTAAACTTTTTGCTGTTGTTTTCACCATGATCTAGACTTTGCCAGAGAAGTGCAGCCTTCTGCCGCACTCCTCTGGGCTTTCGCTCCATTCTTACGGGGAAACTGACATGCCCTTAAGACAGTCAGTACCGGGAAACGTTGTTTTCCGTAGTTTCTTTATCATGTTGCAGCTTTCGCGCAACATGGCACAAGAGGGCACTGTAAACTAAGTTACTGCTCTCTTGGGTCTCCAGTCTTCTACAGGCCCTAGATACTCTCTTTGGATTGTAAATGAACGGTGCAAGTGAATCACGGACGGGATTGGTGGCAGCGATCGTTTCTTGTGTTTTTGAGCTCCTTTTGTTTGTTTGTTTGTTTTATTTAGTATAGCGCTCCAGACCCAGGGGTAAATGGGCGCTTAAGGATAGGTTACATAATTACAGTAAATAATCAGTTATACAATTGTGGCGTTAAGATGCCAAATATAGAGTATACAGGCAGGCAGTAGGAGCATTTCAAGGTATGTACAATATATACAGTTGGTGCAGATCTAAGACAATCATCTATTCAAGGTATGTACAGTAAACGCAAGTGGGACTGAGCTTAATTTATCTGGGGATTTCCTTCTCTAGAAGCCAGCTAATGACTGATCTTCTGAACAGTTGGAAGGATTTGGTCAATTTAATACTCAGTGGCAAGGTGTTCCAGAGTTGAGGGGCAAGGACACTAAAGCTTGAGCCCCCCGCTCTTTTGGCGGAGAATCTGGGCACGGTGAGGCAGAGAGTATTGGATGATCTGGTGAGTCTTGTGTTAGGCTTGAGGGAGAGTTTGTTGGTGAGGTACTGGGGGGCAAGGTGATTTAGGGCTTTATAGGTGAGGCAGAGGGTTTTCAAGTCGATTTTTTGTTGGATAGATAACCATTTACAAGCTAGTCTTATGTGTGAGATGTGCTCTCTCCTGGGAATGTTTAGAGCTGCTCTCAGCGCATTATTCTGGAGGATCTGAAGTTTCTTGATTATAGCTTGGTTGGCACCAAGGTAGAGGCTGTTGCAATAATCGAGCTTAGATTGTATGAGGGCCCTCGCCAGAATGAGGCAGCTGTTTGTAGATAGAAAGGGTTTACAAGCCCTAATTAATTTCCCCGTGTAGGCGGTAGCTGAGGCGGTCATATTAACTTGTTTGGAGAGGTTGGTATTGGCGTCTAGGTAGAAGCCTAGGGTTTTCACATGGTTTACAACTGGAATGATCTTGCCATCTATGATGAATTTGGAGTAGTCAGGGCTGAGTTTCTGTAGGTTATTGGGGGAGCCGACCAAGAGGAGCTCGGTCTTCTCATCATTCAGGCAGAGGCCGTGTATGGCCATCCATGCCTGAATGATGGCGAAGATTTCGTTGATCCTGGTGGCGTCAGTGTTGTAGTTGCCAGTGATGGTGAGGAGTATCTGGGTGTCATCCGCGTAGTTAGTGTAGGTGACACCCAGATGGTCCAATTTGTCAAAGAGGGGTTTGGTAAAGATATTGTAGAGGGTAGGGGAGACGCAGGACCCTTGTGGGACACCGCATGTGATGGGGATGGGGTCTGCTGCAGCCAAAGATGAAAAAACCCTCATGGTTCTGTTGGCTAGGAAAGATTGTATCCAAGTGACAGCAGAGTGTGAGAAGTGGGCAGCAGATGAAAGGTGGTTACAGAGTATTTTGTGGTCAACCAGGTCAAAGGCTGCTGAGAGGTCTAGGAGGAGTAGGATGGCTGCTTTGTTGTTGTCCTTGATGCCATCAATCTGGCTTTTGAGGTCAACGAGGGCTGTTTCTGTTCCGTGTTGAGGACGAAAGCCAGATTGACGCAGGCCTAACAATTGATTGGTCTCCAGGTAATCTTTAAGGGCGTTTCTCGCGCTTAGCCCAAAATGGTGGCCTGGCTTCCAAAATGGCCAGACCACGAGGCTCTTTGTCCTGTCCGCTGACCGTCTTGCCCCCTTCACCTCCCCCAGGTCGAGCCGACCCGGGGCCTTCCTTATTTGGGCATGTACTTTCCCGCGAAACACAGATGGTTACATGGGCTTCTACAGGCCTTGTGTGTGCCTCCAGGATGAGGGCTGGGATGTCTGGTCCCAATACACATCCTAGGGCTCCAAAGAGTGTAGGGTGGTGTGAATGCCTGGGACCCCTGTGGTCCGTGATAGGTCCACATATGGTGTGAGTGTTTTATGAGCTGATCTCCCATTGGGTCCCCTCCGTTTTGGTGCGAAGGGAACCATGGTTAAGAGGGGGCTGGAAACGCCACTACCATGTCGATCTCCTGAGTTCTCACGAACAAAGGAATACAGGAGCCAAGTATCCTGCAACCACGAGGCTGAACCGAGGAATCGCTGGTGACCCGCTGAAGGACTGCTCCTCTGCGCTGCTGTCGCCTTGTGAAACCCTTTCTACCCCGAATCGAACGAGAAGGCCTGTACTGGTACTTCAACCCTTGGAATAGTGGGAACAACTATTCTCGGCATCTTCACCATCTCCTGCACGTAAGCCTTTGGAAGTGTCTCTGGGCCATCCAGCAGACTGACCAGCCTACCCAGGAGTCTTGCTCTGTAATTGCCGTCAGGTTGTGTTGTATTACGAGTCCTTGTCACTCTCACACGATTCGTACACTTGGCATTCCCAGGTCTGAAGTGAGTAGTGTACATTTGGCTGAAATACACCCGGCCGCTTAGTTGCCCTGCTGTGGTAACAAACTGTGAGGGTTCACTGCGTTTGGGACATCCTCAACTCAACTTCTGCTGCTGCGGAATCTACACTACGCCGAGACGTCCCCTGCTCGTATATGAACCTGCCAGCACTGAAACTGATGCGGAGAAGCCTGGGTCTGCCTGCATCGGGGACCGGTGAGTAGCATCGCTAGGAACTGGTCGCCCTCCTGCAGGAGCCCGTATGGTTTCCCCGCTGTGTCTAACAGCACGCCTTTCCGTACTCGCGTTCTGCTTCTGCCCCTACTGGAGGCTGCGCTTGAGTCGCGGAGCTCTGTTCATCTTCTATTGTTCATCGAACTAAACTGCCTGATTCCCTCGAAGAGACTCCCCTTTTGCCCGTTGGCACCAGCGTGTGCAGGTACTTTTGAGCACAAGGCTCCACTCTTCGTAGGGCTTGGACTTCCTTTTAGTTAGGTGCCTCTGAAGGCGGACTGAGTCTAATTATTATTCGCACTGCCTGTTTTCCTCCCCATCTAGGTGGTCTACACATTTCGTGCGTCTAACTCGTTAGACTCGTTTGTATTTGTATATATATTGTATTGGATTGTGATGTGTTGGTTTACTTGAGTTTTATTGTGATTTCTCGCTACGGTCAATGCTACAAAGGCCTTGTAATAAATATGTATATATTTTTAATGTAACACCTGCTTGGAGTAATTTGTAAGTGTCCTTGCTTTGTGTGCTCATTGCGGGCTTTCAGTCACCCTCACCCCTCTTGAGACCTAGTCTTGACCGCCGCGATCGCTACCCTGATTGGTCTGGCTTGTCCAGAGGTTACCCTGTTCGAAGAAACTAGGTTGGCCTTCTGAACCTCTGCCCCTCCAGGACAGAGTTCGGAAACCCGTCCTAACAATGGCGGTCACAGTCCAACGTTACCCCGGGGAACCCTGCCTTTACCCACACCCTGTTGACCTCGTCGCCCACTGCAGAAACCAACAAACTTTTGACATCACCAATTGCTAGGGGGACCCCGGCTGTTTTTTTCTCAAATGCGTATATCCACTTACTTGCTCCGCCTGATAGTGGAGGTAATGTTTTCAACAGATTTGCTTTGTCCATTTGTGCCCATGGGACATAATGCGGTCTCCCTGCTCCTTTATGTATCAATGGCATCTGTAACTTGCTCTTTCCTTTTCCCCACTTACCTTTGTTCCCTTTTTTCATACTACTGCCACTCTTCCCGTTCTATTTATTAGTTTCCCTTGGTGCCACCCTTCCTCTTCCCCCCGTTCGCCGGGCACTGATCCTACAAGCAGTGACGCTCCGCCTGCAACATCACCACTTGTTTATAGGCGCGTTATAAATGCCATATCATATCATATCATATATTCCGTTCCCCTCCCCGTCTTCCTCTAAATCGCTCCAGTATTCTTCCTCCCTTTCTGGTGACACACTTTCTTGCCCCATACTCACCTGCTCCTCTCCCTGGTCTACTTGTATTATTCTGGCGGGGGCATTGTTTATGTGAAATAGAATTTCCCTCTTTTTCCAGTGATCTCCCACTATGTTTACAGGGGTATCGGGCATCTTTGGCGATGATGTCTGCTCTCCCCTCTGTAAGGGTGTACTTTACTCACATATCCCTCTGAGCCGTGTTAGTTCTGTTTGTGTCATTGTTAATCATGCTTCTAAATCCTGTGTTAGCTGTTTTATATTTAGCGGAGGGGTGCACATCTGTGGATTGTATGGGGGTGGGACTGGGGCTCTTGCTGGTGACATGGGGGTGTGTGCTTGGCTTTGGTACATAAACAGGGTCACTATATCCCTCTGCAGGTTTTGTCAGCATTGGGTATGTTTTTGTAGGCTCTGTTATCTTTTCCTTGCTTTCCCTTCCTCCCTCACTGCTGTTCGTGGCCTGGGGTGATGTGCCTTGGCCCTTATTCTTACTTGGGGGTATCTCTTCGAATAATCTCCACAAATCCAACACTTCTCTTCTGTTCTGGAGCAGTTTGCCATTATATTTAATGGTCAAGTATGTGGCTACCATGTCTAGTAGTGACCTTTCTAATGATCCACCTTCAGGCCATACCTGGGGCATATCTTCCCCTTTCATTTTTGTACGCCACTGTTTGTGGTATTTTAAAATGTTTTCACTATACCCTGGTAAACTCTGACATATATGCATAAGTGATGTTTCTGCCCCCATCGTGCCTTAATTGTGGCCTATGGAGTGTGCATGCAAGTATGAACAATCTAACACCAATGTCAACCAATTTCTTAAGAACAATAGCCTTTTTCACCACCATTATAGCAATACTGTTCACTAAATAATTTTTCTTACATTTTCAATTACCACACTTTGTCATTGTCAAACCAAAATTAAACAGGACATTGGCCACGTGACATATAACACTCAATTGGAAAGGCACAACATGGATCATGCAACATTGAACAAAGCGTTATACACGAACATTAAAACATGGACCCTACCTGCCTGCTGTCCCCTATTCCCCCTACCCGTAGTACACCCAGATTTTTGCCCCTGTCCTGGCCCCTTCTGGACCACACTCTAGGAGACAAGAAAGGAAGAAGGAAAAATAAAAAGCGTGTCTAAAAACTACTTTGAGTCTCCTCTTTATACAAGACTCCTACTTTGTTCACTTTGTCACCATTTAATCCGTGTACTAGTTGAGATAGTACTACGTGGCACCACCTTCTACCCCCTCGCGGAGCTAGGTTCCCGTACCTCTGTTCACCTCTTGACCTCTTACAAAATCCTAATGGCCATATGCAAAAGAAAAGGGCAGTAAAGAAAAGTTCCCTGCTTTTATCCCCACCATATATTTCCAACACACCTCTATCTGACTCCCTTCCCGTTTCCCCCCTCCACCTTCTTTTAGGATCTTTCGCACTTGATACTCACATGTCTTTATTGATCTGAGAGCCTCCGGACCCGGTCTCTCAAGGTGGCGCCAATGGCCACCGGTGCGGTACGGCCGGGTATTTGCAAAGCTGGGACTCGTGAAACCTTCTGTCCTAATGTGCGCACTTCTAAGGGTACCAGTTGCCGTAGGTAGGCGGCCTTGACGGGGGAGCCCTGGAGCTCGCCACTTTGGTCGGGGGACGTCTCATACCAAAAGGAACGAAAGAACGCTATTGTGTCAGGGTCACCAAATGAAAGCTGGCATTCCCCACAATTACAGTGAAATAACCAAATAAGAGACACTAATGGACACACCCCAGTAGGGAATGAGACGAGGACCAAGTGCAAGTGAGGTAAAAGATAAGTCTTTACATAAAGTTAAAATCGGGCATGCAGAGGACTCTGCTACTCCCAGAGCACTCTGCCCAAACAAGGAGAAACACACATTATATTACAAAAACACGTCATCTATGACATGTTCTATAGAGGATACAATTAGTAAGTTCATTGGACAAAACATACTGACCAGTCAAGTCAGTATGTTTTCATATAGGGACGATACTTCAGGATTGGTGGGCTTCAGATTGTAACTTCGTGGAGTACGCGGGTCAGCTGGGCTCATCTGGGAGGGGTCAGGCGATGTCCACGTCGCTGTAATTCAGACTAGCTAACATTTGCCCTTTTGGCCACACATACCTTAGCATTATTCATAAATCTCAACATGCAATATATATATCATTAGACTTTTGATCTGAACAATAAAAAGTAAGGGTACATGGGTCCAGGTGTCTTATCTAACTCAGTATTTCAGTAGCACATTAATCAAGTATCTCCTTGGATCTGCTGCGGGTCTTTTACTGTTTGTTAGAACAAGAAGAATATATGGCCACTTGGGATTAGTGATAGGGGTGAACTGGAGTGGTACACGGGTGAGGGGCATGCAACTGTTATATCAAAAGAGGTGTGGGGTTAGGGGGCTTGTGGTCTATATTTCTTTAGAATGGGTCTGCTAGTGCAGAGGCAGATTTGTTGAGATGAATGGTTTTTTCCAGGACCAGGCTTCGGCCCGGTCACACACAGGGCAGTGATGTAAAAGGAAGAAGAGAGATACAGTGTTTAGCTTGTTACATTTCGCGCCCAAGCTTCCATGAGAACAGGACAGCTGCGGAGAAGGCAGAGGGGAGGAGGTGGGGGGTTGGCATACTGGCTGTGCACGGAGAATGAAGGGGAGAGGTGCAGGTCTGCATTCAGCGTTTATATGCAGCCTACTAGAAAATGGAGTTAGTATTTAATACAAAATGGAGTCTTGCGGCTCATAGGCCATGCACAGTTATGGGTCATTCAATGGTAACTTCACACCTTGGCCAGAGGTGTGCTGTCAACCGCGGAATGAAAATATCATGTGCGTTGTTAGGAATGAAGGGGGGCCTGGGAGACCCTTCCTCCCTTACAAGCCTAAGCAGCATGCCATAAGATATCCTGACATGTGATATTTAAGTCTGGTGAACAATGGACTCTTACTTCTTTAGATCATGCAGCCTTGTGGGGCCCCCCTGAGGTGGGGGCCTGGGGCAAGTGCCCCTTTTGCGCTCCCATAAAAACATTGCTGAACCTGAGCCAAGTGGAGCTGTTTCAGGGGGGAGTTGCAAAGAGGACTGAGTTAGATAGTGGCGGTGTCTGAACAAGAGAATGCAGGTTAAGATATATCAGCCTCAGTTTGCACCTGATTTCGCTTACTGGACTCACCCTGTCTGCTGATAGCATACAAGTTATGCCAGACTCTTGATGCATCACTAGGTGTAACAAAGATTCTGAGAACTCTGTCCATTAAACCTACATTTGTTGTAGAGCATTGAGAATTTTTCACCTGTGAAGAATTCCTGATACTTATGACATTTGAGAAGACAGTTAGCGAGCTGGCTAAATAAGCTAGGGGTGGGTTATCTAAGCGATGAACACTTGCTTGTTCATAGTGAGTGGTGTGAGCCGGTGGATGGACAGACGGTGTAGCTCCAGCTCCAGAGATACGCAATTCTAGTTTAGTTTTGAGTGCTGTAATCGTTGAGTTGGAAGCATCCAGGGACTCTTTCAGTAAGTCGATTACCATTCTCATAACAGAGAGTTGATTTGCACGCAATAATTAACTTTCAAAACATGCCAACATAAGCTAAACATTCGTTTTTAGCCTCAGGGTTACATTCATTGAGCATGTCAGAAATCACTGGAGATGGGTTATATAGAGGTTCTGTGGAGCCCATGCAGCTAGTGTCTTTTAAAGTTAATGGGACATTCTATTCATCCGAATCAGGGGCAAGCTCCTGAGCACCTATGCACCTTGGGAGTGGTGTGCTTGCATGTCTACATTGCTGGAGTGCTCCTAAAGATGAAGCTAGTTGGTCTCTTTCAAGGGTCAAAAACTGTAATGACCAAGGCAGGAGCAACTGGGTGGTGTAAATCAATCTTGATGGATGCAAGGGTGTTTTGCCCACCCTCTTGATATTAGCGTCTTGGGATCTCTTTATTTTATTCGACTTCATCCATCTCTTTTTGGCTAATGAAATGCAGCTGAGTCTGATGCCGAGTACGTAGGCTTAGTCTTAAGCCGGTTCCCCCATTCATGGTGGTGCCCCCAGCTGCTGGTGTATTGAAGGACATTATCAGTATTAAAGCCACTGGCGTAACAGGGGCCCCTGCAGCCCCTGCAGTGTGGGGGTCCCGCCCGGACATGTACTGGGAGGGGGGCCCTACTGGAGAAAAAAAAAGAAAAATATTTTTTTTTCAAAATATTTATTTTTGTTCTTTTTGAATTTACTCTGCCTTCATAAAGAAATGAATTTTGTAACAGAAATTATTTCTTTATGAAGGCAGAATGACTACAAAAAGAAACGTTATTTTTGAAGTCCAAGGGCTCCGACCTCTCCATGGCATGGAGAACCCTAGGCTGGAGGCCTCCATGTTATGGGGTAGGGAGAGCCCTATGTCTTCAAAAAGAAATAGTTTATTTTTTAAGTCAATCTGCCTTCATTATTCTTCAAGTCATTCTGCATTTTTTAAGTCATTCTGCCTTCAAAGAAATTATTTCCATTATGGTTCGGTCCTTAACGGAAATCATTTCTTTATGATGTCAGAGTGACATCAAAAAGAAACAATGGGTCTCATTACGGGTTTGGCGGTAACTGTGCCAGTGCTACCGGCATGTTGCTGCCGGACCCATAATGATTTACCATTGCCCGACTTCCCGGTAACACCGGGGGATTACAACCACAGCGGTCCGGGAAGTCAGGCGCAGGCAAATGGTAAGTCCCCATTTCCATCGGACTCTATGGGAATGGGGACTACTTCTGTAAAAACTTTGCGGGTGGGTGCCTTTCTGCCCAGCAGGTTTGATCTGTCGGGCAGGACAGCAACCGCACGCAGAGCTGTAATATGCTGGTTCGGAAACAACGGTGCTGGTAAGCTTATCGGCACCGTTGTTTGCAGACCGGCATAGTAGTAATGAGGCCTAATTTCTTTTTGAAGTATTAGGTCTCCCCTCAACCCCATGACATGTGCGTGTGTGAGTGTATGGTGAAAGGGTGCACACTTAAATGTATAGGTGGCTCCCTGTGTGAGTATATGGTGAAAGGGTGCACACTTTAATGTACTGATGGCTGCCTGGGTGTGCCTGTATGGTGAACGTGTGCACACTTAAATGTACAGGTGGCTGCCTGTGTGAGTGTATGGTGAAAGGGTGCACACTTAAATGTATGGTTGGGTCCCTGGGTGTGTTTGCTTGTATGGTGAAAGGGTGCACACTTAAATGTATGGGTGGCTGCCTGGGTGTTGTTGGGTATTTTGCATAGATTTGGGGCCTAGCGGTATTTTCTTACTGCCAAAATGAAAATAATTCAGTAATAATCACTCTTTGCATTCAGATTAGATTTGGTATATAGTACTACAGTATACATACATTATTTCAGCACACAGATATTATATTATTGGTATTCTTTATGTTGGTAGGCGTTATTGGTGGTATTTCTGGTGAGCATAATTCCTTTATTTTATATGTGGCCCCAATATCCAGAACCCCTTATTTCTGTTTAGTTTGTTCATGTGATCACTAGAGAGGCCTCAGGCTTACATTTCAAGAACACCACATTTTCATTTGGAATGCCACCATGGGCTGTCCTCACTGACTTATCTACGACAGCGAGCTAACATGTGGTATTCATCACCAACTTTTCTACATCAGTGAACTATATCCAGGGCCTCTCCTTCTGCTGACACATGTACTTCCAGCAGCAGGCTATTTCATTATGTTATTATTATGTTCCGTTCAGAAAACACACACTTATATACTGATGGAATTGTGCACACAGCTACCGCCAAGTCTTATTTTTAGCTACCTTAAAAATGACAATTGCCCTGTCTAAACATCTCCCCATATTATCAGTACTGTAATGGTAGATGCACAAAAAAAGAGAAAAATAAAACACACTACCCGTCTGCTTTCAGATATTTTTGTGTATTATAAAAATTGCATTTCAACACGATCTTACTCTTTTTACAGAAATAAATGGAAATTGCACAGTAACAACATTATCTGTAACAAAATGAGAAGAGAGTGGCGAGAACATATTCAATTTGCAACATTAAACATGTTGATAAAACACTGGAATTCCCTCTTCTACTCTGACTAAATAGTTTCGCACACATACACACTGCCCCCACACTCTGTAATATAATTACCAAGCCTGTCCAGCATGTGAAATTCTTCGGCTGGTCGCCTTCTGGAAGTGGCTCAATGCTCCCTCTCAAATCACCCCAGCAAGGACGAGCATCTGCCGTCACTCAAACCGGGGCTTATTGTCTGGAATTCCCAGTTTCTGCAGCAGTGCACTGGGATCTGCTTTTTCAATCAGGAAACTCCCCAGCCACCAGCCAGGTCTTTCTCCGAGCTGTGTAAAAATGTCTTCTAACTCTCTTCTTCCCCCGAGATTCAAAAGAAAAGCTCTGTTACAGCCTACCAAACGAGTTCAACCAATGAATTTCTATCATGTCCTACTCTCCTTCTCTTGAACAATGGCTTGGCTTATACAGTTGCAACTGTAACAAAACTGATTTCCTGCTTATTCGAGTCTTTGCTTCCTGCAAATACTGTGGACAGAGCACAGATAGAAGCAAAGAGAAAAAATCTGGATGCACGTTTAAAATGACTTTCAGAGCCTGTCATTTTCCATCTCATTTTGCACTGGAGAACACATTATATTATTAATGAGTTAGAATCATGTTAGTATTGTTAATGAGGTTACTTCATTAATCCTCAAATGTGTCTCCTGCAACAGAGGAATTTCAGGTGAGAAAGAAAATATATGCTTATAACTGTGAAAAAAAAAATTTGCATTTTAGATGTAGAAATCGTTTTTGACTGAATAGCCTGTTTTCATTTACATGTCCATGTCACACTGGTAACACGTGCCTTGCTGTACCGCATTATAGCAATGCACCAAACCCATGCAGTTGTGCTGCATGAAAAAATTGCTAAATAATCTTACAGTGTGCCTGTATGGTGAAAGGGTGCACACTTAAATGTATGGATGGCTGCCTGGGTGTGCCTGTATGGTGAAAGAATGCACACTTAAATGTATGGATGGCTGGATGTGCGTGTGTGTATATGGTGAATGGTGTGTGTGCTTGCATTCAGGGGCGCAACAAAACCTTCATTTCGGGGGATAACCCTTCAAATGTTGGGAGAGGCGCTAACTTCATGGGTGGTGGAGGAGGGGCAAACTTATTTGTTTGGGGGCATCTAATTTCTTTATGCATTATAATGAGACTCAACTAGTGCAGCTTCAATGTTACAAGCAGTTAACTCTCTCCTTTAAGATTGAAAGCATCCACTTATGGACTGCTGTGAGAATGAGTGGTCTCCTGTTCCCCCTCTACCCTTCCAATCACTCCCCTAGCATACAAGTATTAAACCCACATCACGATTTCGATTGCCTAAAAAATGTGGCATTTAAATGCAGGTACTAACAGTGAAATGCTTTATGTTAGTAATTGCTGGGCTCTTGTTAACAGCGAAACCCAGGTGCTATTTAACATCTGTGTCATGTTCTGTCTGGCAACTGCTCTGAAGGTCAACCAGGTCGAGTCAACATAGCCCAAAATGTCTGTGGGAGGTGGGGGAGAGTGCTGAATCCCAGTCAACTCAATGGTGTTGCACCAATACTTGTGTTTAATGCATTGATTACTCATTATTCCTAGCCCTATTCTTCCTCATCCCAGAGTATGAGACAGTACTTGTGTATAAGGCACTCTGCCTGATGCACAAGTACTGGGATGAGGTAGAGGTAACTCTGACTGTCTGTCTGCTATCCAGGAGTGGTGTGCCACCAGCCAATGACCTCTGCCTTAATACCAGAAAGACTGAGATTCTCCTCATCGGCACACCCACTCCCTCCTTTCCTGTAGCTGTCTGGCCTGCCTCTCTTGGCCCTCTTCCTGCTCCCACCTGTGAGGCTAAAAACCTCGGGGTCATCTTCGACTCTACACTCTCCTTCTCTCCTCACATCTCTGACGCCTCTAAGAAGTCACACTACCAACTGCACCTGCTCAGAGGTATTCTTCCTTTCCTCTCCTTCCCCCAGAAGTTCACTGTCTCCAGAGCTCTGGTTCTCTCTAGGCTGGACTATTGCAACAGACTCTCTCTAAATCTGCCTGCTTCTACTCTTTGCCCTCTGCAACTTATCTAGAACAGGACTGCAAGACTTGTCATTGGCCTCAAGCCCAGGGATCATATCTCTCCAGGACTGAAATCTCTGCACTGGTCCGAGTGGCTGATAGGATTAAGTTCAAAACCCTCTGCATCATTCACAAGGCCATCTGTGGCCTGGGGCCTAAATACCTTCAACTCGCTCCTCCTAAATACCTTCCTTCTCAAGCCCTTCGCTCATCTGCCTCAAACTCCATCAGGGTCAGTCGCTTCTCCAAGCAACGAGTTGGTGGCAGATCTCTTTCTTCGGCGGGGCCTCCCTCTGGAACCGCCTCCTTGCCTCCCTTAAACTTGAGGAGAATCATCTTCGGTTCCAGAAGCACCTCAAAACCTTTCTCTTTGCTTCTGCTTTTTCTCCTCCTCTCCCTTGCTGACTTCCTGACTGACACTGATACTGTTCTGGCTGCCTGCCCGCCATCTGATCCCGGGCCCATGTCCCCTCCCCCACCAGTCGCACTCCTGCACTGTCCTCCTGGCAACCCCACACTTGGGGACTGTTCTGTATCCCTAGAGTCCCACTACCAGCACTTGACACCTGATGTCTGCACTTATCCTTGCACGTGCCACCTGCTGGCCGTACTTTTACTTATTGTTATTTATTTTCATATCCCATGTACTGCACTGTCCTCCCCCACTGTAGTCTCCCCCCTCCTCTTCCCATGCACTTGCGCGATCTGAATCACACTTGGCCTAGTAGGATCGTTGTCTATCTTCCCTCTGTTCCCCTCCCTTGCCTCATCGCGCCTTGAAACACTTGCGTATAGGCGTGTTATAAATGCCATATCATATCATATCATATCAAATCATATCATATCATACATGGAGGTAATGCCTGACTTAGCTACCTGTAATCTTCATTACTCCTAGTCCCACTCTTCCTCATCCTAGTACTTACCTATGATACAAAGAGCCTCATACGTAAGCTCTGGGAGAAGGAAGAGGGACGTGGAGGTAATTCTGGGCCCAGGAGCTGATTTTGGAGGTTGGGGTAGGGTTGGGAGGGAGAGGTGGTGTGTGGGCGGGGGCAGGATTGTGCAACAAATCATAATGGCTGTCCATGTCCAGGCTAAGCAGGCATGATATGTGGTATTAGTGGCTAGAGAGGCATTCTGGTGCAGCCAGTCTAGTCATTCCTCAGTTTGGTATGACTTTTTTTAACTGGGCATTTCTGATAAAGCAGTCATGCTAAGTAAATTACCTGGCTAGACTGCCATTTGGGTGCTGCCAGTCTAGCCGTTTCTTACTGCGGCATTGTATATTTTTCTGGGCATCTGTGATCAAATGATATGATATAAGTAATTTATAACGCGCCTGTACACAAGTCTTTCTAGGCACGACAAGACAAGGTAGGGAGTTTAGAGGGCGGACAAGACAAAGGATCTTACTAGGCCTTGTGTCATTCAGATCGTTCAAGTGCGAGAACGAGAAGTGGAAGGGGAACGGGAGGGGGAAGTGCAAGGGAGAGTGGAGGGAAAAACAGGGCAGCAATGCTCTGAGGAAGTGCAGCGGGACACTGGGTAGTCCAAGGAGAACAAGGGACCATAGGGTTACAGTTACAGCCCCTAAGTGTGTGGTAGGCCCAGAGGCAGTGCAAGAGTGACTGATCAAGAAAGAGTCTGGACTCAGTCAGACTCTGAGGGTAGCCAAGCAACCAGTCATTACAGCAGACAGGTAGGTCAGGTAGGCCAGCAGGGGAGGGAGAGAGAGAAAGCAGAGGAGAAGAGGAATGCTTTGAGCTGCTTCCCGAACTTCAGGTGGTCTGGCTCAAGTTTGAGAAGGGCAGGGAGGCTATTCCAGAGGAAGGCACCTGCAGAGGAGAGAGATCTACCCCCAACTCTCTGCCTGGAGAAGCATCTAACACTTAGAGAGTTGTAATTAGCTGAGCGAAGGGCTCGAGAAGGAAGATATTTCGGAAGAGAGCATTCAATGTAGTGCGGGCCCCAGGCCCAGAAAGCCTTGTGGACAATGCAAAGGGTCTTGAACTTTGTCCTTGCAGCAACTGGAAGCCAGTGGAGCGATTTCAGGGCTGGGGAGATACGATCCCTGGGCTTGAGGCCAAGGGTAAGTTTCGCAGTCCTGTTCTGGATTAGTTGCAGAGGGTGGAGAGTAGAGGAAGGCAGATTGTGAAAGAGGCTGTTGCAGTAGTGCAGCCTAGAGATAACCAGGGCTCTGGAGATGGTGAGCTTTTGGGGGAAAGTGAGAAAGGGAAGAGTCCGTTTGAGGAGGAGCAGCTGGTAGTGGGACTTCTTGGCAACATCCAAGATGTGAGGAGAGAAAGAGAGAGTGGAGTAAAAGATGACACAAAGGTTGTTTGCCTCACAGGAAGGTGAAGGAAGAGGGCCCAAGGCGGTCAGAGTGAGAGAGGGAAAGAAGGGGCAGGAGTCCAAATGAGAAGGATCTCCATCTTACTGACATTAAGGCAGAGATCGTTGGAGGCACACCAAACCTGAATCGCGGATAGACAGTCAGGAATGAGCGAGAGAGGAGAGGAGTCTGAGGGGAGCCTGAAGGAAAGCAGAGTGTCATCCACATAACACCGAAAGGTAGAGATCAAGTGCGCCAAAGGGGCCAATTAGAGGTTGAAAAACCAAGGTGGGAGGATGGAGAGGAGAGAAAGGGACCAAGTTGGACCTGGGAGGTGCTGTCCAAGAGGAAGGAGGTCAGCCACTCAAGGGCCTGATCCGTGATGCCCAGGTTCTCATGGAGTCGATTAATAAGGATTGATCAGGATGGTGTGGTTGACCGTATCGAAAGCAGAAGAAAGATCAAGGAGGATGACGACAGAAGGGATGCTGGAATCAAGGTTCGAGAGCAGATCTTCAGAGGGGTTCTGGAGAGCAATTTCTGTGACTTTGGGAGCTCTGAAGCCAGACTGGAGAAAATCAACAGATTCTGTGTGGAGAGTAAGCTGAGAGATGGGTAGCTTTTCCAACAGTTTGCCCAGGAATGGGGTGATGGGCATTGAGCGATAGTTTGCCAGGCAGGCAGGATCGGCAGACGGCTTCTTGAGGAGTGGGTGCATAAGGGAATACTTAAGGGGAGAGAGGAACGTTTCAGTGCCGAAAGAGTGATTACAGAAATCGGCCAAGGCTGGAGCAAGGGTGTCAATATGGTCCTTGATGGTTCTGGAGGATCAGGTGAGCACCTGTTTGAATGACACTTTCATAGATCAGACTTGTTTGCAACCTCATCAGGCGTTGTCAGAGAGAAAGAGGAGAAAGGAGGAATAGAGGTAGAGATGGCCTAAGGGGGTCCGAGAGAGAGAGAGGAAGAGGAGATGGAGGACAGGGTATCCTGAGTTTTAGCGGAGAAGTGAGATGACAGAACCATACAGAAGGCCTGGGAGGGAACAGGAGAGGTAAAGACTGCAACAGGATTTACCAGTTCCTTGCAGATTTCAAAGAGTTTGGCCGTGTAATTAAAGGCCACAGGATTGAATGTGTGTTCTCTTCTTGATGATTGTTATTGCTTTGATTGCCATTTTGGAGCAACCAGTCTAGGTATGTCTAAATGTGGCCCGGCATGCTTTACTGTAACGTTATTACATGTCGACACTGCTCTACATGGTGCAGACAGTTGGACATGTTTTCATTGTGGCATGGCATTTTTAATAGCAAAGCATTAATGTTCCTGTGCACTGTTGGTGACTCTCATCTATTAGATTGGTGGTACCCTACAAAACAATTGCAAACACTCTGGCTTTTTAGCCAATTTTTCTCAGAAAGTGTGCTGTATATCGCATTAAAAACATATTTATATCTTTCTCCTAGTGCAGTGTGCGGCATATCCCTTCAGCAGCACGTTTGTGCATATTGCGGACGCGTGATAATCTATGCCGGGCCAGAGTGTGGCGTGACCCAGGATTTGTTGCCGAGTTGGGGGGGGCCCTCAGCATGGCTCGCAGGGGGGGCCCGCATTTTGTGTTACGCCACTGATTAAAGCCCTAACGGAATGGGGCTCAACCACTATGTTACTCCTCAGGCGACTGCTTCTCCCACCAATGATCTTATCTGGGGCAACTGGACCAGAGGAGGCACAAACAACCGAGGGTATAGGTGAGTTGCTCAATTCCCATGGTTTGACCGAATATGCTAAGATAGAAGCTCATACTTGTCCAGGCTGAGCAGGTGGCACCCTGGTATCTTGGCTATTGGCTGTCACATTACTTTCTGTCAGTTCTCTAAGAGCTCCTATAGATTTCATAATATTCTTAGGCCCACTAGTACAGGCGTTGGCTTTCTACGTTTTGGCTAAAAACCACAGGGTGCAGTCAGCCACGTACACTTTCTCTTCTGCATGATGCAGCCTTGTGTGCCCAAAGGTGCCTGCTAAAGCGAGTTTGCTTTTCCTTCGCAGCTTAAGTTAATTTCGTGTGGGTGCTATTCAAATAAAAAATGTGTAAAAGACAGGCTCACACCAGAACAAGAAAAGCAACCATCAAGTTCAACCCAGCTGTTATTTTCCCCAAACCATTCTAACATGTAGCAATATGGTAGGGATAGGTAGGAGAGTGTTGGGTTGCAGCTGATATGTAGCTGAAAAACAGCTGAGGAGGGAAGGGTTAATAACAGAGGTCTGCAGATTAGAGTGTCATATAATTAACTGCAGGATCAAAACCTTACCCCCACCACTGAGCCACAACAACAACTGTCGGCCATCAGCCAGTGTCAGCTTACCACAGCACCCTTCGACAGTCTACCCTTCATGTGGACAGCAGCTCGTCCTCTCCGCGTTGCAACGGAAGGAGAGATTTGAGGAAAGACCTCACTTATGTGAGAGTTATGTCTGTCACCGCTAACACCGTAAGCTATCAAGCCGTGCAGAGCGTCTCAGCCACTTCCAACATCCTGCTGGGATAAGTTAGCTTTTCAAATTGAAATATTCACATTTGGACCTCGGAAATTGGAAGCCGATAATGGAGTATAATGTCCATAACACCTGATGCAACCTGACATGTGACAACAAAAGGTTGCCACATCAAATAAATATTAAAAGTAATTTTTGGTCAGTCCTTGTCATTATGAAGAAAGGCCTGCAGACCTTAACAGAGGTAGTCAACATCAAGCAGGCCCTATCAGCAGATACTATTCACCAATAACTGCCCCTCTTTGTCCATTTTGGGACCTAAGGAATGGTTAGGGTACTTTGAGACCTTTTTTTATCCAAGAAACATATCCTTTTAAAGAACATTGTGGTTTTTACTTGCCTTACACCCTTGATTCATTATTCAGAGTGCTGCAATTGCTCTGCTTATTCCCTGTCCTTTCCTCAGAGGTGGGATTTTGGTACTGGTTTTCTACTTAGTTATTTTGCAAATGGTTGTTTTATTAAAGTAGATGTTTATGTTGGACTATCATGCTTTGCTGTTTGGGTCACTACTGAATCACATTCACACCCCTCTTTAGAGCCCTCGGACCATATTTCCACAAAAGGCGAAAGAGGTATATCTCTTACTTGTGCCTGTTTTACTTTTATGATTGTGGTTGCGCTTGGTTTGTAGAGGGTGAGGGCTGAATGGACATTTTAACCTCTACTATCCTTGTACTTCTGCAGGGCAGAATCCAATTTGTCACATTATGTGCACATTTTGTTGTGCATCTTTTACTTGGACGAAAAGAAATCTTTGTTAATCTGCCCCATGAATTTTCAGAAAATGAATTTGGGAATGTCTGCTTTAAAAAGCTTTTTTGACAAAAACATTTACAACGGTACACCAGTGAAGCTGACTGCATGTGCTTGCTTGGTCCAATTTGGTTTGGGCATTCACATTCACCACTATTAAAGTTGCTGCAGTATGCAACCTACATTTTCAAAGATAAAACAGAAGATTATGACAAATCTCACTATGATAGGGCATTGTGCATAAGAATTTCAGACATGCTGAGCAAGTCCACAAACTAAAACCAAATATTACATCTTTCTAAGGAATGCAATTGAGGTAGGGGTTGATCACGTGTCTCCCAGAGATAATACATTCAGGAAATATGAAGGATTGAACGTAAATGAAGATGCAATGCATCTCTACTAGAGAGCCTTTCTGACCAAACTTGATTCGAAAAATACTGAACTTCTGTTCACTTCAAAGATTGATGTGTCTATAGATAAATATAACATTGACTCCTCCAAAAAAGAAAACGCAATACAACTACATCTACATGCAAAGATGCGAAACCTTATTTCTCAAGCTAAAATCTTGGACAGAAAATATGGTCACTTCTCACTAGTCCCGATAATAAAGTTCTACCGGGGGAAAGTGATCCCTGCTATCACATGCGGTGCGGATGCTATGCCGTCTCTTCTGCAATCACTATGGTCGATATTGGAAAGTCTGTTCTTGCGTTCAGTCCTCAACCTTCCAAAATCCACGCCTATAGTGCTAATCAGACGGGAGCTATCCTTAACATCTCTTGAGGCAATCGTAGCTCAATCCAGCTTAAAGCTATACCGAAAAAAACATGGATCCATCTAGTTCGTTGATCTTTACATTAGTAAAAGAAGAGATGAGTCTAGGGCAGTGCAAAATGCTGTCCCTCTGGGAGAATGGATGCAAGGCGAACTTGGAGGAATGTGGCAGCTCAATCGAAGAACTCATCCAGAATCCAACTAAAACAAATCTTTTTTTAGATGAGACTGATTGGATCGCCACCTTAGAGAAAGCCTCGAATTACAAATTGTCATTGCACCTGCCCCCGCCAAGGTCAGAAGACGAATCGAGCTCCAGCCATTTTTGAAGAAGTGCCCCAACAGAAAATTGCATTCAACCCTCCTGCGGGCAAGGCTGAATCTAATGCCTTCAAATGAGATCCTAAACATAAGAGGAATCTCAAACTCCAAAAATTGCCGCTTTTGTGACACACAGATGAGCTCAGAAATGCTTCAGCACCTTTTACTATCTTGCCCTGGTACTAGGCACTGCAGATCACCATACTTGTCGCACCACTTGAACAAAGGTCACTTGGCAGAAGAAGAGCTGAGGTGGGCGCGGTTAATAGGGGGCCTCAGACCATCATGGCCGATAGCTGCGGCTAAAATCCTGGACTTAATTTTTTGCAACAAATTACTGGAGCCCTCGACCGAGGTCTTAACCTCAGCAAGATCCACGTGATCATTCACTCACTGGCTTATATTCTTTGAAAAACAAGTGTCTTGTTTAGTAACTCTTGTTTACTGCTACCTTTACTCCTACTGTTGCTTTCATTTTTACTTTTTACTTTTTCTTTCTTATTTCAAGACGTCATTGCTGTCTCTTGTAAAAATCACCTCAGTGATTATAATCTCGTAAAAAAAAAAAAAAATATATATATATATATATTCAGTAAAAAAAACTTTGTTAAAGGGACGTTATGGTTAAGTTGCGCTACTAAAAACCTATGAAATTCAGTGAAAAAACTTTGTTAAAGGGACGTTATGGTTCAAAGTAAAACCGAAAACCCCCTGAAATTCTGCAGTTATGGTAAGATAAGCAACCATAACTCATGCCGTCACCGTGCACTGCTAACACTAACACCCAGGACATCAAAGATGACATCACAAATGTCATTGATGACATCACTGATGACATCAGGTGGCTGGCTCTCTCTTTTTTTCCTTTCCTGACATATCTAGGCCACATGATTTTCTTCAGTAACAGTCAGGAACTAAAAATTGTAAATTACTATATTCGTAGACTTATCCTTCAAGTATGTTCTTAGAATAATTCCCTTATGGTCCAGTCATATCATATGAAACATATACATAGGAGAAGTCACAACCTTGAAAGACAGCAATCCTTTTTGTGCATTAAAATTATCAGTAGATTTATCAGCAATTTCTGATACTTTTGATGTTTTTTTATTACTGTACTTTCCCTGTATATGCTCATATTTTTATATGTTGTACTCACACTATTTTCCTTAGGGTCCAGACACATCATGTGATATTTATAGATAGGGTAATTAACAGCTTTGAAACAGAGCAATCATTTCTCTCCATAAAGGTAATCAGTTAGGTTATGAACACTTTCTGCTACTATTGCTGTTTCTTTTTCCTACTTCAATTCCCTTGTATATATTCATATTTGTATGTGGTGTTGTCTCTTTGTGATTTGTGTATAATAATGCAATTATGTAGTAAGTGGGTTTTATTACCTACTTATCACAAGTTTCACTGTACGCACAACTCTAATATGAAAACAGTTATCATTTCAATATTCAACATGGCAAGGTTATGAATATTGCACCTCCATCATGTATGCTGCACAGAATGCCTATGTTTCTACATGAGTACCTTGGTATACTGGATTGAAGTTAATAATAGAATTCTATTTATATCAATGCATAGCTTAATGCACTGATTAGCACTTGATATTTATTCCAATAATCTTTGACACTTTTTTTATTAACATTACACTAAGAATCCCTTGTACAGACTTTTCATGAAAGGTAAATGCACATGTGATGTCATCAGTGATGTCATCAATGACATTTGTGATGTAATCTTTGTTGTCCTCGGTGTTAGTGTTAGCAGTGCACGGTGGCGGCGCGAGTTATGGTTGCTTATCTTACCATAACTGCCGAATTTCAAGGCTTTTTCGGTTTTACTTTCAACCATAACTTCCCTTTAACAAAGTTTTTTCACTGAATTTCATAGGTTTTTAGTAGCGCAACTTAACCATAACGTCCCTTTAACAAAGTTTTTTTTACTGAATTTCATAGCTTTTTAGTAGCGCAACTTAACCATAACGTCCCTTTAACAAAGTTTTTTCACTGAATTTCATAGGTTTTTAGTAGCACAACTTAACCATAATATCCCTGACTTCATATACATGTAACATAGAACATACTAACCCCCTCGTAGTGATTTTCATGTCCGCGGACTACCGCCATGTCCGCGGACACATCGAAAATCTGAGCGTGGTGAATGTAAATTTAAATATTGTGCCCCATTTCCCCTTTGAAGTTGGCTCTGAAAAGAGCCGTTGTTTTTTTTTTTACAGACGCTTGACAGACACCTGTTATTTTGTATTTTTTTTCTTGTTCTTTTTTCTTACTTCACTCCTAAAATCTTTACATAACCTTCTCCAAAGCAACCCTTACATTCCAAAATAGAAAGGCATTTCCCGTAAAAGATAAAGAAATGCCATCTTCTTTAAAATGAACAGCATTACTGGCATCAATATTCTCATTGTTACAGAAGAACATACCAGCTCTAAGCATGAAGGCACACATGCTCGGTTGATGACACACCTAGCAATGTTTTGCTGAGGACGAAAAACTGAACTATTGTCCCATATTGCCCTAGGTAGTAATCCAGAAAAAATTACTTTCGCATTTGGAAGGATCTTCATTACGGCTTGAACCAAGCCTTCCAAATCAGCCAACAAAGTAGGGGCACTGACGTTGCCCAAATGGAAAGCACCATAGTGCAAAACTACCACATGCAGACTGTTCATCGTGGTCATATCCTCACAAACTTGTACAATTCCCTGTACATTGCAATCAGGCACAGTGCTCCACACCACCTCCATTCCTTTCACATCAAAGTTCTTTGCAAAATGCCTGTATTCAGCGTACTGCTGTAAACCATGCACAAACATATCTCCAAGCACCGACACCCCTTTCTCCACTTCTGCCATCTTCACCACACACAGTCTCTTTCAACACAAATCCACAACCTCGACATCTGATTGGCTGATCCGTACAGTCTTCTTTCCATGTTGGATTTCCTGGAAAAACCCAGATGTAGCACGCCCTGTCCATGAACAGCCGCGGTGTCCGCAGACGGCGTCCACTTTACTCTCTGTGCCATTCCCTCATTGCATACAGCTAAGCAATCACACAATACGAATAACGTCCTCAGAACACCCCCATTTTGTGAATTTTCGAACATTTCAGGACAATTATCATTTCATTATTCAACATATTAACATTACAAATATTATACTTTCATCTTGTACTCTGCACACAATGCTATGTTTCTCCATTAGTAGCTCAGTATACTAGATAGAATCCCATAATACAATGCTATGTATATCAATGCATCGTTCAAAGCACTAATAACGGTATGATATTTATTGCAATATCCTTGACACTTTTTTCGCAACATTATAATAAAAATCCCTAGTACACAAATTCCATGAAAAGAACATACACATGTGATGTCATCAATTACATTTGCGATGTCATCTTTGATGTCCTGGGTGTTAGTCTTAGCAGTGCACGGTGGTGGCGCGAGTTATTTTTCATAGCTTACCATAACTTGCGATTTTCAGGGGTCTTTTGGCTGTACTTAAAACCATAACGTCCTTTAAACAAACTTTTTTTAATATTACGCAAAAAATATACAAACATGGCGTGCAAAAACCAACTTCTACATATGGCTTTACACAGAATGTTGCAAAGTAAGAATTTATGCTCATTCACAGTGAAGGTCAGCTGCTTCCATTTTTTTCTCGGGCCTCGGAGAGGCTCACGAAGCGGACTATAAGGTTGTATTGTGTTTTGACCTTGACAGACAGAGATTGTGATGAAAGACTTCTCTTGAAGGAGTGTTGCTAAAACGTAAGAGAAGATAAGGATGAAATTTATGAAACAAAACCACTTTTATATAGTATAACACTATGCGAAAGATCGCTGGCACACGCAGAGTCGTATTTTGGGACTGCACCACTCGTAGACAATGGAAATTGCAATTGTACTGCAAGTAACCCTTTAGATTATTTTATACCAAATATAATTACAATAGCGTAGCATTAAAGACCGCTCAAGTTGAACTTGTTCGTTGAAAGTGGCATAATGTTTTCTACCGCTCACTATCACCGCCAAATTGATCCCCTGTTGTTTAGAGGGCTCTGAAAAGGCAGACGACACAGGGTGGGTTAATACAAATAATTTAATCGGTCTATAGGCGGTCAAGTGCTCTACTCGTTGTGCCACTTCACAGTAGCCTGTCAAATGGCACAATGAGTACAACGCTCGCTTTGACATCCGTGCACAGCTTGCTAATGCAAGTTTGAATCCCGGCAAGGCCAAACTCAGCCTTTCATCCTTCCGTGGTCGATAAATGAGCACCACACACCGTGGTTAATAATAAGCACCGCTTAGATACCTCACGGTTCTTAGCGCTATATGAATGGGAAAATATTATTATTTTGTTATTAACATACTCCGTTGCACTATCTTCGATAGCAAATAGTTTCACGCCCTAATAAATAAAATGATGATTTTTAATGAAGATCGGCTGGTGAGACTAATTTATGTTTTTTAAAACAGGTATGTGGCCCCATTTTGCCTATGTCACGATTTACAGACTCCAGGGGATGGGGTCTTCAACTGCCAGGTGCAGGTCCAAATATGCAACTTCATGACCCTCACCATTTTATGGGACAATCGCCAAGGACCAATATGCCCTTACGCAGTACTAGCGGCTACAAACAACATACCAACCAATAGGGTGGTCTAATGGCTCGTTGTTGGAGCAACCTTCCGATTATCAGAGCGACCATTTACTGCTTTTATCATAAACCAACAGCCTATCTACCGCAAAGGAACAACGCGTGGCTCCAAATAAACTTTTGCTGATCGACAGCAGAGACAATAGCAAATCGCTGAATATTCACTAAACATTTCATGTGAAATAAATGTACTTTACCAAATGTACAATCCTGCTGTTTACTTTTAAACCACAGTTTCATATTCTGAATTCTGGCGCACTGAGTTGTAAGCTGATCTAACACCCTCTGTACCGCAAAGGAACATCGCGTGCCTCAACATGAACTTTTGCGGATCGACAACAAAGACAAATGCAAATTGCTGAATATTCTCTAAACCTTTGATGTCAAATAAATGTACTTTACAAAATTTACAATCTTGCTGTTTGCTTTTAAATCACTGTTTCATATTCCGAATTATATATGGTAGTGGCCATGTAGTTATGGTTAAGTTGGTGTTTCCGTAGGAAGAGCACTTTTTGGGCGGCTTATAGCTTCGCTCTCCGTGGACCGATCCTCACCAAACTTTGCAAAATAAGTATTTGGGTCACTCTGAATTTTTTTGCAAAGTTTGGTGAGGATTCGTCCAGGGGGGGCAAAGTTATAGTGGGGGTCCCAAAAATTTTGCTCGCGTCTACAGCCCAAACCGCTGGACGGATTTTCACCAAATTTGGACCAGGAGCAGCGGCTTGGTCCTGAAAGCGTGCTTTTGCAAATTTGGTGAAAATCCGTCCAGTAGTTTTGTTTAAAATGACCAAAAAGTAGGTTAAAAAAAATTAGTGATATCTGTGTTCGGTCCGCGGATGGACTTCCCTGTTCGCTCTGCGGACAGTGTCCTGATTGGCCAATCAGCTTGCGTGATGTTCGCGGACATGTAACGTGTTCGCTGATTGGACGGCATGGAGCGTGAAGCGCGTCAGTTTTTCGGTAGCACCCGCCATCTTGGATTTGCAGTCATCCGTGGACAGCGCGGTGAAACTTTGTTCAAAATTTGTATTTAGTAGAGTGTGTTGGTGTGTAGGAGTGTTTGGGGAGGGTGGGAGTGTATGAGATAGGATGAAAGTTGTGTTTTTTATGTGTTAGATGTTCTTTTTGTGTTCGATTTGTCTGCGGACATCACGGGTGTTCTGAAATGTTCTAAATAAACTGAATGGGGGGTGTTCTGAGGACTCAATATGTGTCCGTTTTGTTCGCAAGCCAACTGAAACTGTTCTAAGAACACTCGCAGTGTCCTGAAATGTTCGAAAATAAACAAAATGGGGGTGTCCTGAGGACATTGTCCGTATTGTTTGTTGTTCAAGTTGAATATGTTCTAAGAACACTCGCGGTGTCCTCAATTGTTCGCAAATACACAAAATGGGGGTGTTCTGAAGACGTTGTCGAACACTCGCTGTGTCCTGAAATGTTCGCAAATATGAATGGGGTTGTGGCTGACAAGTTGAATGTGTTCTAAGAACACTCGCGGTGTCCTGAAATGTTCGCAAATAAACAAAATGGGGGTGTCCTGAGGACGCTGTCCGTATTGTTCTCTGTCAAGTTGAATGTGTTCTAAGAACACTTGCGGTGTCCTGAAATGTTCGCAAATAAACAAAATGGGGGTGTCCTGAGGACGCTGTCCGTATTGTTCTCTGTCAAGTTGAATGTGTTCTTAGAACACTCATGGTGTCCTGAAATGTACGCAAATAAACGAAATGGGGGTGTTCTGAGGACACTCTCCGTATTGTTCATTGTCAAGTTGAATGTGTTCTAAGAACACTTGCTGTGTACTGACATGTTTGCAAATAAACAAGATGGTGGTGTTCTGAAGACGCTTCTAAGAACATTCGCGGTGTCCGGGGAATGTTCGTAGGGGGTGTCCTGAGGACACTGTCCGTATTGTTCTCTGTCAAGTTGAATGTGTTCTAAGAACACTCGCGGTGTCCTGAAATGTTCGCAAATAAACAAAATGGAGGTGTTCTGAAGATTTTTCTAAGAACACTCCCGGTGTCCTGGAATGTTCGTAGGGGGTGTCCTGAAGGCATAGTCCATATTGTTCACTGGCAAGTTGAATGTGTTCTAAGAACACTCGCAGTGTCCTGAAATGTTCGCAAATAAACAAAATGGGGGTGTCCTGAGGACGCTTTCCGTATTGTTCTCTGTCAAGTTGAATGTGTTCTTAGAACACTCATGGTGTCCTGAAATGTTCGCAAATAAATGAAATGGGGGTGTTCTGAGGACGCTGTCTGTATTGTTCGTTGTCAAGTTGAATGTGTTCTAAGAACACTCGCGGTGTCCTGAAATGTTCGCAAATAAACAAAATTAAGGTGTTCTGAAGACGTTTCTAAGAATGTCCTGGAATGTTCGTAGGGGGTGTCCTGAAGGCGTAGTCCATATTGTTCACTGGCAAGCTGAAAGTGTTCTAAGAACTATCGCGTTGTTCTGAAATGTTCGTAGGGGGTGTCCTGAAAACGATGTCCGTATTGTTCGCTGGCAAGTTGAATGTGTTCTAAGAACACTCGCGGTGTACTGAAATGTTTGCAAATAAACAAGATGGTGGTGTTCTGAAGACGCTTCTAAGAACACTCGCGGTGTCCGGGGAATGTTTGTAGGGGGTGTCCTGAGGACGCTGTCCGTATTGTTCTCTGTCAAGTTGAATGTGTTCTAAGAACACTCGCGGTGTCCTGAAATGTTCGCAAATAAACAAAATGGAGGTGTTCTGAAGATGTTTCTAAGAACACTCCCGGTGTCCTGGAATGTTCGTAGGGGGTGTCCTGAAGGCATAGTCCATATTGTTCGCTGGCAAGTTGAATGTGTTCTAAGAACACTCGCAGTGTCCTGAAATGTTCGCAAATAAACAAAATGGGGGTGTCCTGAGGACGCTTTCCGTATTGTTCTCTGTCAAGTTGAATGTGTTCTTAGAACACTCATGGTGTCCTGAAATGTTCGCAAATAAACGAAATGGGGGTGTTCTGAGGACACTGTCCGTATTGTTCGTTGTCAAGTTGAATGTGTTCTAAGAACACTCGCGGTGTCCTGAAATGTTCGCAAATAAACAAAATGAGGGTGTTCTGAAGACGTTTCTAAGAATGTCCTGGAATGTTCGTAGGGGGTGTCCTGAAGGCGTAGTCCATATTGTTCACTGGCAAGCTGAAAGTGTTCTAAGAACTATCGCGTTGTTCTGAAATGTTCGTAGGGGGTGTCCTGAAAACGCTGTCCGTATTGTTCGCTGGCAAGTTGAATGTGTTCTAAGAACACTCGCGGTGTCCTGAAATGTTTGCAAATAAACAAAATGAGGGTGTTCTGAAGATGTTTCTAAGAACACTCGCAGTGTCCTGAAATGTTCGCAAATAAACAAAATGGGGGTGTCCTTAGGACACTCTCCGTATTGTTCGATGTCAAGTTGAAAGTGTTCTAAGAACTATCGCGTTGTTCTGAAATGTTCGTAGGGGGTGTCCTGAAAACGCTGTCCGTATTGTTCGCTGACAAGTTGAAAGTGTTCTAAGAACACTCATAATGTCCGCGGACATTAAAAGTTTCCATAGACCATAGTTGAAATGTTTGACTCTATGGATGAGATATGCTGCGGTGGTTGTTGCCAGGGCATAGAGTCTTGGGCGCATGGCCATTTGGTGTCCTGAAATGGTATTTCTTTTTTGTATGTGTTTAGCAAAAAGTTGCCATGTGTATAATTGTTGCTTAATTGGTTTAAAGCTATTTCATTCTGTAAATGGCTTTCACTTCCAAAATATTTTTCTGGATATAGTGAATTTCTTCAAGTAGGTCTTTTGCTGTACCATGTAGAAGGATGTTATTTAACTTTGCTAGTGCTAAAGCAGGACTTTTAGCATAGTACAGTTTATAGACTAGATTTCTTATAGTTGAATGATGTGTTGATATCCTTTTGATATCATGGAAAGTGGTTTTACAAGTAGGTCCTGTAATGCAGGCCAATGAATGTCCTTGTAGTCCTGTGTACTTGCGCACTGGACAGGTATCCAAATTTTGCAGTAATTTAATTTTGATTTTGTCTTTGCTTTTTACATATTTATTGAGGAATTGTCGTAAAGATTTGAAACATTGTTTATGAATGTCACACATTGACGTGCATGGCCATTTGTACACTAGACGTTCTGATTCATTTGAATGGAGGGGTAATTCTAAGTTTTCAGGGCATATTTTTGTAAGGAGTACTTCTTGTTCCATTATGGTATTATTCACTTTTTCATAACTTGATCACTGCTATGTATGGCAATTGTATTTGTTTGCTTTTGTTTGTACGCTTTTTCATTAAAATATGGTTCTGTGCTTGTAGTGTAATTCCATTCACCTACGCAGATACTTAAGAAGTTCTTTCTGTTGACATTTCACTTATTGAGAAGTCTTTTTTGTAATTTAGTTATTAGTTTTGTTAGTGGTTTCATTTTGTTTAACAGTAAAATAAATAACTTTCTTTTCAGAAGAATTGCACTGTCCATCAACGCTTCTAAGATTAATTTCCTATTATAGGTTTTAAGCATTGAACCTGATTTCTCTCCTGTTTTTATAAGATTTTGAAGGACTTTGTGACAGTACATTTTGGCTAAAATACTTTTCTTGGCATGCTTACTTTGCACTATATTAAAATTTGAAGAAGTAGTTTTATCTGTATTTATAGCTGATTTTCTGTTAATTGTTTTTTGGTTTGTTTTACATTTTGATAGAGGAGGCAAAGTTTTTGTACTTGAAACTTCTTGTGTTTCACTAAATGACTGTATTAGCTGTTTTGTTTCAACTTTTTTTTACAAATTCTGCTAGAGATGGATGCTTATGTTGGACACTTTAATTTTAATTTGCTCTACTTTTGCGTTGCTTTCTACGGACTTGACTTTTGGTAGGCATTCTTTAGGGTCTGTTGAAAAAAATAAAGAAGATATGGGTTGGGGTGTTCTGGAATGTATGTGTGCTGTGTGCATGAGTGTTTGAGTAAGAGGATAAAGTTGTATGCAATGGTGTGTGATTGTGCATTGGGAACTACAACTAGTAGGGATAGGTATTCTTGAATTTATTTGTTACTAAACTGGGGTTCAGATGACAAAAAAAAAGTAAGCTAGTGGTGTGGAAAAGTACAAATAGTAAATCTAATGTATACAATTAAAACAGTTGTTTGTTCTATAATATGAAAATTGTAGCGGTTCAGTTGGGTAATTTGTGTGTCCAAAAATAGGAATTTGTGGGCCATTCTGGCTGTAAATCGCTGTTTAAGACATGGAGATTTTTGGACAAAATGGTACACAATCTCTATTTTTAGGCACCAAAATAGCTTGTATTAATGTTATAGTATGTTTGATTAATAATACAAATATTATGGTGATATTCTACTTACTTATTTTCTTAAATTAACAGGTAACTTCTTAGTTCTTCTTTGTTCTTCGAATTCGGCTGCTTCTTTTCAGTAGACTGGTCTTCACTGCAATTGTAAAAGCTTCAAATCAGTAACTTTGTTTGTATATAGCGCTGTTTTTAATTTAGATATTGATTTTTTTAATTGAAATCCTCAGTGCCTTCTTTAAAACCATTAAACTAATGTATTTACATAAGATACATTGCATCAGTTCAGTACATATGATATGTTCTTAATGAACAAATTGTATTGAATGACTAACTGTAGCAAAAAAAAATATCTTTACTATGTCTTGTGAAATGTATAATATACCAGTGAATACTACTATTTCTGTAAGTCAGCTGTTCTAGGTAATAGCGCCTCAATGTCATGTCTAAATTAAAGTAATTAAGTAAATAAATAAATAAAAACAAAAAAATATGAAATTGTATAAGTATTTTTTTAAAGATTTAAACATAGATTGTGCTTGCATGCAAATTTGTTTGAATATATGTGGTCTATATATTTCATTTAAAAAATGTTAGTTTAACATGATTTGAGTGTGTGTGTTTAAAGAAAGTAATTAGTATAAAGATTTATAAGTGATAGTTGATTTTAGGATATTGAAAGAAAAACAGTAAATTCATTTTACAGATTACACAAGCTAAAAATCTGTTTGAAAATGTGTTCATCTACTGTACAGAAAATATGCATACCTGAAGTTTGTATTCATGCATATGGCTATGTATGGAGCTGCAAGTAGAAAATCTTGAGACTTGTACAGTATTTCTGGTAGATGGTGCTTGCCAATGATATGACACTTGTACTCAGAGAGATTCACAGTACATTTGCAGTGCTGATCTAGGATGATACAGTTAGATCTAGAGGTCTTGAATGTGATTGGAGCATGGTCATGTGATTTTTTAGCTACATCCAATGAAGGAATGGCAGAGAGAGTGAAGTGGAAATGGTAGAAGGGCTGTTCATGTTACGATATGTCCACGGACATGGCACTAGTTTGCGGACATCGGGAGTTACATCCGGGGATTTTTGGGTTCAGAAGTCATGCAAATGAGAATAAGCACTGAAAGGGATTGGTCAGGAAAGTTTAGTGGGTGTGTTGTGCCAGGAGAGAGTTTCTCAGATACTCTTTTTGCTGAGAGAACAAAAGATAGCTATGGCTGTGTGTTTCAGAAAACAGATTGTTTGGATTTTGGGAGATTCGTGGATACATTGGTTGAAGGTGCATGCAGAAAGCTGTGGAGTAGCTGTAGATCTTGGATTCCCACATGTGGAAGTACACTGGCATGGAGTACGTGGAATGAAGTGGTTGGACTTGCTACCTCTCTGTGCTACTTTGGAGACAGAGCAACATCCAGACATAATTGTAATTCATTGTGGAGGGAACAGTTTAGGACATGTGACTGGAATTTTTTTGCAATTTGCTATGAAAGAAGGACTTGGGAAGGTTATGGACATGTTTCCTAATTCTCAAGTGATATTTTCACGGATTGCACAGAGACAAATGTGGCTTTGTTCTTCTTCATTTGGTCCACAAATGGAAAAAGCAAGGCGCAATGTTAATAAGGCTGTTTGTGCCTTTCTAAGAGATTTTGGCATGTCCTCTTTTCACAATGAAAATATTATGTTTCGTAGTACATACATTTTTCGCAGAGATGGAGTCCATCTAACTTATGCTGGCAATCAGATTTTTCTGAGAAATGTACAAAATGCATTGCAACCTTTTTGGAATTACAACAACCATTTTGAAGTAGGTGTTAAGCATTTATAATTTTTGACTTACAAACACCACCCAAAGGCTCTTTTCAGAGCCACCACTTCTTCCCAGAGAAAATTGCAATGTTTGTGATGGGGAAGCAACCCAATTTTTTAAATGTTCGCAAACTGTCCGCGGACTACTAAAAAATACAAAGGGCC